>NC_138452.1:5000000-6250000 GCF_040668555.2 Bombus flavifrons | reverse complement strand
CTTACCGAGAACTGCTGGCGTTAATTAAGTAATTTCAATTAAAATTCTTCACGGTTCTCGGTGCTTTATATGCTGACACGAACTGAGTCGGGGCTCGCAACTTGGACGAACACTCGTCATCGTAAACAAGTTCCACCTCATCCCAGCTTCCGGGGTCAATTTGTATGCAAAACTCGCTCGTAAAGGCTGTATCCATGGAAAGCCGAGGCCATCTAGCTGGCCTCCGCTGCTTCTGACGGGACACGGGAAAAATTTCGACTGTTTATCAGACGAGGATGCACCAGCAAGAAGGTCCTCTTTCTTGAATTTCATTGTAATAACTATGATATTGAGTAATTAGTACAAGAATATACCATGAGGCATCTTAGACTTTGCATTAATGTATTAATATACCGTGAGAATATATCGTTGTCATAAATTGTTATATTTTTCCTAGAATTTGTTTAAAGTACTTACGTAGTAAAGAGGATTGCTACTGTAGTTAAATTCGGGAAGATCGGGAAGTTCCATCGTGGATTTCGATCTAATAAATAAATTTATACGAACAATTTTTACATTTATTTGTTAAAAATTTATCCAGTGTTTGCCTTACAGTTTATTCTTAGACACATGTACGGAGTACGTAAGCAAAGTAACTTGCTTGTATGGTTTCTCTTAATTGGAAGAACGTTTGTGTTTTTAGGGATGTTATCTAGTACATTACCGAGAGACAAGCCACTAAGCACAGTTATAAAACCGGCAATATTGCTATCTGAGCCCTTCTAAATCCATGCGACCATAAATTCCCTCTTGAAGCATTTCGTAATTAAGAAAACACCGTTCCAAAAGCAACTTCGTTCCATACCAAAACAAATCTGCTTGGAAATTACCTCGGAAACGATTACGGTAACAATTTTGATATACTTCCTCTGGAGAAACACTCGTTGGATCGTAAAAGTACGATTAATGTCGAAATATCGATTAGCCGTCCAGATTTGTCAGTGCGCTAATATTTCCAGGGAACCGCTTTATAAACTGGCACACGGTCCATTGTCGTGTCAGTTAAGTCCAGCAGCGGTGTACTGTTAACGATAATGCAAGGTAATAGAGTCTGCTTTGACACGGTCGAAATTAAGCGAACTTTAATTGAAATTTATACTCGGCACACAGCTTTAGAGCGCGTCTAACAGCGATGCTTTGAAAGTCTCACTCTTTCTTTCTCTCTCCTGATTCCTCTCACTTTTTACGCGGCGATTCCATTCTCGCGTACACACTCGGAAAAGAAAGAACGAATTTTCCTACGGCAATTAAACGTGGTCGTGACGTTTAAAATGATGCTTTTTGCCCGACGTTATCTTCCTTTGAGCCTTTAACGCCCGAGACAGCCGGCGTTTTCAGTTTGCGAAAACCGTTCTAAAACGTTTATCCTTCGCCACCACGATGAAACAACTGTATTCCTTGCTTCCTTTGTCGCGTTTTACGTAAAATAGTTGGAGTAACGAGGGGAAAAATGTTGCTCGCGTACGCGTATGAACCTTCTTCATTTCGATTTATTGTTCGCTTTTCCGCTTAATCGCTCCGTTTAACTTCAACCTAATAACTCTTCGTTTACGAATATTTCAGAAAATTACTTAATCTAATTTCTGTCTTATGATCATAAACGATGTCGTAGTAAATAAGTTAAATAGCCCGAGTTACTATGTTTTCTTCGACGAGGATTTCGCGATGCCAAAAGTACACAGTTCCATAACACATTCAGAATTGATTTTATACAACATCAAATGTCAGTCGAACAAACAAAATCGGTTGTGTTCTACTCGCGATGAGTTACAACGGTTTCCTACCTGATATTTGTTCGATCGAAAAGTCCGGGGAACAAGCAACGGAGTAGAAACGGGAATGCACGTGAGTATTACGCAGCAATACTTTTGCACCTTAGTGTTCGTCACTGTTCGTTAAACGCATTTCTATGTTCGTAACACGTGCTCATGTGAACATTCTGAAACAAACGTGTGTCATTTCATGCACTTAGGTAAATATGGACCTTCAACTGGAGTAATGCAATTTCAATAAACGTACATTTTCTGGAAGATGATTATTCATTAGGATTACGCTGTTCTTTATACATTTACTACCAGAATAGTTAGTAGCAAGTGACACAAAACACGCTGGATTTTGCACTGCTCGTGCAACTTCTATGATACAGCGTAAGATTATATTTAGGTTTAATAATAATAGAAAATCGTAAGGATAGAGGAGCTTATAATTAAAATATCGCACGTATTATATCAATGTATGCTGTGTTTCCGTAGGTCTGTTCAGCGAAGGTTTTATCTACTGAGTATTTCTGCTTCCGGTAGTGAACTTTATTCGAAACTTTTTTATTTGTAAAGAAAGTATTTGAGCGTGGTACGGTACACTCGGTATGACAGAAATTCTTCGATCAAATATAATATATCGGCTTTCACAGCGACTAGACAGAAAACACCAATCCGCTGTCAAAGTAACAATAATATTTGCTCGCTGCTAATCAAATTCCACAGAAATCGGATAACGTCGGTGAAAACAAGTTAGAAAGTTATCTGATCATTAAGAAGAAAACGCGAACCAATCAATCTATTATATCAATATTAAACGCAGTTAATAACAGTTGTTCCATATTTTCAAAACACATGACTTTATTATCTCGTCATGTGATTATCGCAAGATTGCCACTGTCACCTCATAAAGGAAAAAAAGTTATCGCTGTTTATTAACGATTTATTAAGAGACATAAATTTTAATCGACAATTACCTCGGCGCTAGAAGAAGAAATGCAGGAACGAGTTGGCCGTCGTGAATGAAGTATTTTGATGCGAGGCGTCGTTTCGAACGTGAATCACGCGGCGTTCGTAACTTTCTTTTATAGCGTTGCAAATCACGCGCCAGGTAGCGGATAAACTGTTAATTATAATTACGTCGCTGCCAGTGCGCATAACGATGACTGATTTGTACAAGGCAAACGCGAGCGAGTCCGTTGCCTGGTAATAACGTCGACGCTCGTAATATGGAAATGCGGGGTCATCGATAAATTATAATAAACCGGCGAAGTCGACTTCGATGCAACGCGAGAGACAATATCGATCTCGGCCGGTCAGGAATTTCGAGGACATCGGCAACGAATATTAAATCGTTAAACGCTTGGTTGAACAGGACATTATCCTGGAATACATTCTTCTGTTTGGCTACGATGCTAAGCTTTCTCATGGTGTACTATAGGATCGATTATGTCAATCAACGTATTCCTTGATTTTTACCGAGAAGATCGTACTTTTAGCTTTAGTCAGACTTCTGAAAATTAGAGATCCCGGAGATTTAAATAGAAATATTCTTATACGCGTTTGTAGACATATGGGGAGATTTTCTTTTTGAATACTGAAATATATAGGTACTTCTTTGAGTAATTCGACGAACTCGCTGATATAAGTTAAAGCTATCCGAGTCACTCGGTAGGTTACAGGCACTTTGAACTGAATAATGTAGGGCACTTAAAATTCGCGTCCCGAAGTACACGTCTCAGGTCATGAAATTAGAAATTCCACTTTACTGTGAGGCACTACAATATGGTGTGCAAAATTTCAGAACTTGGCTAATCTAGTTACGGAAAGCAGGTCGACCTGTCACTTGTCATTTAATTTGAAATTTACTGAAATTGTCAACAATGTACTCGAGCATTCGAAGTAAAATAGATTACATTATTATAATTATTATAATTGAATTAATTTGCGATTGTCATCGTAGAAGATACACACACAGCTGGTGCCACCCGCGATTTTTAAGTGGTATAAGTCGCCCCATGGTCAGACCGATAGACGGGATCCTAACTTTATTTGTTATTGATATCGTAACTCTATTTTAATTTTTTTAACGACAGTTTCAATACATTTATTCAAAACAATTCCTTTTCGTCTTCGTATAAGATGAACGTAGCTTGCCCCGTGTCACGGAATTTCGCCGTAAAACGAGGGAACGAAACAAGATCAAAGATGCTAAAGTAACACGAACCATTCGCAGAAAGTTTTTGAATTAATTCCGCGAAGGGTAACGAAAATTTCACCTTTGTAGATCGTAGTGATAAAATATCGCGATACGTAGTTATCTGTAGCCTATGGGCGGTTCCTGAGTAAATCGTTCCTGTTAGAAGCGTTAACCAAGGAAGATTTTGGAATAGTAACCTTCGTCGCTGATCTCAGTTAAGCGGCTGAGATTCGTGTAAAGCTGCAGAGTGCAGAGAATATCCCAGAGTTTCACCGCTACTCGCTGAAAGTGTCTCGCAGGTTGACCAAAAGCAAAAAGACGGGAAAAAAGAAGGAAACGAAGGAAAGGGGAAAGTGGAGGACGAGGAAAAGAGAGAGAGAAAGAAAAAAAAAAGTAGAGAAGCCGGAGAGTTTATCGGGCAATTTATCGTCACGAGTAACCCTCGTCGCTATCACGGATTGGATTAAAACAGTGATTAGCACGAGAATCGGGCGTGTTAGGCGTGCGTGCTCTCCTCTGTTATCAGAGTCAGCTATACGATAGCGATCGGACATTTAGTAGCCTCGATAGTGACGCTAATCCGGAGTTACGAAGGAAGGAAGCAGTGGTTGTCAACCGTTATCCCGGGAGGAACAGTAGTTTCGTCCGGTGAACTTGGACACGCAATCAGAAGGCCATGTAAATTGTAGATTAGTGTTCGAGCGACCGGCAGCCTCTTTACCCGATCGCCGCCCGATACTCCGATAGCGAGATGGAAATTAAAACGTTTATGGTGTATGGACTACCTTGGGCTAGCTGGCTCGTTCGTGCAAATCCCTTAGGAAATTACGGATATTAGACGATCGGGCTAATGCTCGACCCACGGGAATAGAACGGGAAAAACGATAAAAAGAGTTCGAAATTTTTAGCGAAGGCATCACCAGGGGCCGATTTAAACGTCTTGTCTATCAACGGAGCCTGGAGGCATCTAGGATAATTAGATTTTACCGCTTCGAACGTTTCTTGGAATTACCTAGCTCGCGTTTTATTCGAATTCGTCTGCATACGAATTGTTTCCACTGGTCGTGTTTCAGCGACCAAACAATAGATACCGAGCGTTTCTCGCAGATTTGTGTGATGTGTCATAACTCAGACTTAACCGTGATTTATGACGATCGCTAATCTCATCAGTCGCTCGGAACGTGTAAGTAGAACAAACCGACGAAAGGATCACCGTTGAATTTTACTAATGCGTCCGTAATATAACAAAGGGGGATCCATTTCTAGCGATCATCTACCAGCGTGATGTACGTCTTTCTGTCATGCGAATGCAGCATCGTTGGGAGCGGCTACTGGATCTTTCTTTCTGCCACGTACAAAAGTTTCCCTGGCTATTAATCCATCCGTATGGATTAATACATAATCACCGTTCGTCGATTCGTCTTTCAATTTATAGCTACCGACGATGGTTGTCCGATATCAATCAAAGGTTGTGTATAGCCGAAGGTAGCTTTGATATACGTGTGCTTTTTATCGGTGTAGTTATATCGAAGATTAGCAGTCAGGTACGTCGGACGTTCCTGTGATTTGGCTAATTAATTTTCAACACGGGAGATAGCGAAGCCTGGACTAAGGCTAGGAAAAGATTTCACGATTGTAAAGATTATAAGGAAAAGTCAATTTCTTAGAAAATTATTTCTCGACTTCGAAAATCGAATTCGACGCGTCAATGTTGGAGAATATCAAACTCTCCTTTCATATTATAAACGTAATCCAAATTGACGTTCTTAACGGCGATCGATACGTTCGTGTCTTTGTCACGAGCAAGGATTTCCAGGACATGATTCCAGGCGCTAGCTGGCATCAATGGAACCGTATCGTGGGAAATCGAATTATCGTGAAATATTCGAGTCCTTTGGCTCGGAGCATCCAGGTTTCTTGGTTACTTCGCGTGGTGTAAAAGCTTCTCGAATAGAAGGAATTTTCCGATGTAACGAGTCGAGCGTGCACCAAGTGCAAGAAAGCGAGCCAAGTAGCGCACGCAATGATAATGCGCTAGAAAAAGAGAACGAGAGTGAGAATACAGAAGTGCATTAAGCCGGCAATTAAAACGGAACTAGGGAATTGGAATTTACCGCGAGGCGAATCAGCAGGCTACGGTTCGGCTTCTTCCACGAGCACATCCAAAGCTTAGAAGTTTCGTGTAAATCTACGCGAAACGCGACTCCCGACGTCGAAACCTTGCTAACCCTCTGCACCAGCCCGAGCCGAGTTTCGATACTTCAATCCTTTCCTTTTTCCACTTCTCTTTCTACCGCACCGGTAGAGGAAAATCGTAAATTCCTTTGAATCGCCGCCGCTTTCCGTTTCTCCCTGGCCTTCGGTTAACTCCGGTTAATTAACAGGCCGAGTCAGGGAATGGCCAAGGTACAGAAAACAAGGAAATTAACCTTTAAACACGCGACTTTTGAGCAGGCTTTTTTGGAGAATCGAGCTTTCTTAACGAAAACAACACGTTTTATTCCGCGTAATAATATTTATTATTTGTTCCGAGAAGATTGTTAACGTTTCTAAGTTTCACAGTCTAATTGCAAAAGATACATGAAAACAGCGAAGTAATGATTATAGTGAACAACGCGTAGAATGGAAGTTTCGAAGGATTTGGTAGATTCAGATCCAGAAAATTGAGAAAGAAAATCAACGCGTACCTTTGTCGTATTAGAGAATATTGCCTCCGCCTGTGTACGAAAGTATGCGGTCCAACTATTTCGAAGAACGATGCGTAATTTGCAAAACGCTTTGGGCGTTCAAATTTCCAGGGTTGCGTGTTCGAATGGTTTGCGAGCGATTCTTCGGAAGGGTGAGGTCTGGCCCTTTTGTTAATAGGAGCGAACATTAGGTTATCTCTCGGAGGGGTAGCGCGGCGTATTACTGGTGGCGCGTTGCTCGCGCACCGGATGGACGACGTTGGCCAGCGTCGGATCGTGATTCGTTCGGTCACGCCTATCTCTTTGATATATTGCGCTCGGAGATGCGTTTTTTCCCGAGGTCGAGGCCGTGGACCAAACTTCGGATCTCTCGTTCGAGTTTTTCTCTTTTTCGCTGTCGTCTCTCGTGCCGCATCTCTCCTCCACCTTCTCATTCCCTCACCCTCTTGTCTATGAACTTGGCAGCGAATTATGGCAGTTCGCCGCTCGGAAAATACTGCACCATACCATGAATCTGCCGTACTCGCGAGAAGTTTTTCGTTAGCTGCGATCGCCCGAGGCTCAAGCACCTTCGGATCCAACAGTAATCGTACTTCTTTCGGCGACGTTTAAACGATTGCCAACGACTAATTATGGACTCTTCTTTTTGGTAACCAAGTCGATTTCATAAGAATTTCGCACCAAAGTTTGCCTTTTACCTGGTGCGCTCTTTAATGGCGTCAAAGGTGAATATATCGAAGTTCAGTTTCGTCTGTTACGTTTACAAAATGGTAAGTATATTTCGATGTAGAAATGGACGTGGACGTAATTAATTATAAATCGATGATATTTCTGTCAGAAAAATGTCCGATGTTTCGACCCGCATACTTGTAAGAGAGCGTAATATTTGTGAGAGAAATTCAACAAATCGGACGGAAAGTTATCTTCGTATAAAGGATTTCTTTGAAACATCATCTGTTCGTTTTTGAGAGGCCTCGAACCATTCAACGATCGAATGCTTCTCAATTAGCTGGATCGTAGAGCACATCAAACGCTTGAAATCCGGATAAAATACATAGAATTCGAAAGAAGAAAAGGGGGCTGAAAGTAAAAAGCACGGAACGTTCGCCGCATGGCCAAACCATTTTTCACATCATCGTTCGCGCGAAAAATTTCACAACGACCAAACCGTAGGGCACTTAAACGATCCAGCGATGACTACGTGAAGTTTTCGTGCACGATATTATTGGGAAATACCTAGTGCCTGTGTGTCGCATCGTTTTTCAATTGGAACCAGTGATGGCCCATGGAGCAAAAGGGTGGGAACGTTTCTCCTGGTTGAGTTTCAGCAAAATCAATATCGAAATTTACCACGATTCGCATCCTGCTGTGTAATTTAATCCTTTTCTTCTAGCCAGGTTCGTACGAACGCGGGGCGATTTATTCGGAATTCTATGAAACTCGTTTACCCTTGTGGAAATTGACACGCGATATTCTTTTGGCAGCTGTATTCCGGTAAAGTGTCAAATTTTGATTTGGAGGGAGATCCGTTCGTCAGTCGCAAATTTGTACAGCGATATTTTTTCCTCGCGTTGATAAAGGGCTTAGAAAATAAATGGCGGAATAAAAAAAATTCTTTAATGAAAGCAGATACCAAAAAAAAAAGAGAAAAAACAGGATTTACCGCAATATATTTCACCGTGCGTTAAATTCATAAATGTCGCGAAAGTCGTCGAGTAAGTAACTGTAACGACAGTAAGTTCGACGAGCATCGTAAAAGGGTCACCGCCGGAGAAACACCCAGATAATTTTAAGAATCAACTTCGAATAACTACGAAGATTCCAGCTTTAATTACTGAAATGTCCAACTACCTGGTAATTATAACTTGGAAGTTCCACGGAACTTTGCTGTCGCTCTCTTGTTGTTCAGGATCAAATTGAACATTATCCTCATTCACACACGCGCAGAAGTTCACCATAGTTGGAAGGTTGGCCTTTATGATTTTAAGAGGAACTGAAGATTAGTCGTTTTGTCGACCCAATCGTTTAACAGAGAACAAAAGATGGATATCCATCGAATCTACACAACTATATATTTTATCAGAAAAATCTGTTCTAAATATGACCTACTACGATATGGGAGTTGATAAGAAATAGCCAGTACAGTACTGAATGTATCTTACTGACTAATATCGACAATACGAAATATCGATCGATATATATCACCAAGTAACATCTTCCTTCTTTTCAATCGTCTCGATTCTAAGGTTTTCGTGATTTCCCAATTCCATCATTGTCGATACGTTTCCATTATGTGTACGCTTTGTCGAGCGAAATGCAGCTTTCAGACTACAATACCACTCACGAAATTCATATAGATAAAGTATAGGGTATACCTAACATCTAATATATCTTCGTGCCGCTGTCGATGGTACTGATTTGGTATACGGTAAGATTAGAACGCGTACAATGAAGTACTTGTACAAGTATTCGTACGTTCTCAATTATCTCGAGACGATAAAGAACGTCATAGCTTTTAGATAAATAGAACAAACATCCGCTTGTTGAAAATGACATAACGTTGCAGAAACGAAAAGCCGCGTGTTCGTGATTAACAGACACGATAGGTGCAATTCGATTACATGTCATGATCATGAAAGGTGTGTGGCGCTGCATAGCAAAATTTGTCGTCTTTTATCTTAATCTGTGGCGATAAGTACGAGATTCTGCGTATGGGTGACAATTTAATTTCGGCACTCTTTAAACAGGCTGTCAACCCGCTTCTTCTTTCGTCTCCTCTTTGTGTCTTGTGTTTTTAAATCGCTCATCAGACGAGGAAATTGCAGATTGTCGTGAAAATTGAAAGGAGAGCCGTAAACGGTTTCCACTCGCGTACTATTTGTTTTTTTATTATGCTTCGATAAATATTTTTACGACTTTGCAACTGTGACGTCGATAGATACGCGACGTAAAAAAGAAGAAAAGCAGCGTTCACCTGGTCGCGGGAATTTTTCGAATTTATCACCTGCCTGCGTCCGTCGTCGCACATCGCGAAACTCTCCATTGTTTCGTCAATTTAACGGGCGAAAAATAGATGAGCATTTCTACGCACGGTGTTTAACGTCGTGGCGACCGTGGAACGTTATTGACTAGAATTTGATCGTAAATACACAGCCGCAAACCAGCACCGCCGTTTACGAGTATGAAAATTGAAACGGCGAAGCGTGACGAGGCGAAAATTGAATCGTCGGATTTCCACGGCTCTCTGCTCCATTACCGGGCGGACTAATTCGAAAAATGCGCGGACTTTCATTCCAGTCTGAGCAGTTTCTGCTGCGCGACCGCTATATTTGCATGATCGAGATTGCCGATTACGGAGAATATTTAAGGGAAGAACACTTACAGAGGTTACAGGAAAAACAGGGTGATTTTCATTCCAGCATTTTTGTCTCTTTTTTTCATTGACCAAACCTCTCCCTTCGGCCAGCTCGCATCCGAGTTCTCATCTATCTGCATGCAACAGGCGATTCAGCCTCATTCGATTTGTATTTCGATGCTCCTCGATATCCCTTTAATCCTCTTGCTGCGTTTAAAGTCCTATAGATTCGTTCCGGACTTTATATACCGCTGCCGAATCTTTCGTTCGATCTCGTTTTCGTGTGTCTCTGTTCGCGTGTGTGGTTCGCGAAAAACGTTTACTCGCAGGTTAAGGTCAAAACGTAGTATTGTGGAATATTGCGTAAACAAGGCGGACGAAGTTGTTGTTTTTTTGTTTTGTTTGTTTTCACAGTATAGAAAATGTTACCATCGCTTTAATTTTAAAGGCTGGAAATACCGGTATATTTTTATGATCGGGGGCCACAAGGAATTGATGGATAAAGGGAAGAAAGATTGTTGAAGTTTGGGGATGACAAAAGCGGTTCAAGAGTTACCGTCAGAAAGAGCAAGAAGTTCAAAGTTTGGTTGCTAGAAATGATTGAAACCGAAAGGCGAAGTAAGAAAAGAAAAAAAAAAGAAGAAAAGGAAGAAAAAGAAAACGGGAAGTTCAAGCGAAAGAAACGTAGTGTGAGCGATTTTTCATAGAATTTATTATCATATTTGTTTTACTTTATAATCAGGATTACAATGCAAACTAAAATGAAAAATACCGAGATACCGAGATAATCGGATTTCCCGAATGGATATTTCAAAGATATATATTTCACGCAAGACAAACGCGCTGTTGAATCAGATCAGACGTATGTTGCATAAGTTTCTTGAAAAGTTTGAGTGCGAATCATTTTGTTTACCTGCCCATCCATGGCTTTTTCGTTTAGCCTGGCTGTTTGACAAATTTAGGACATATAACTCGTGGTATGCGCACTTTTTCTCTACAGTTAAACGATATATCTGTATTTCATTCGCAAATTTTTCAATGTAACTGTATAAAACGGTGAAGTAATATTTAGCTACGTGTATTATTCTTAAACACGTGTTGTCGGTTCTCTTGTTTATGCGTGAAATACAGGAGATATACCTATCACTGTTTTCTTGTCTCTTCGTATTTTTTATTAATTGAGAAGCTCAGTAAAAAAGTGGTACGAGGAAACTTTTCCCAAAAGTTAGATAAATACAGGAAACGATATACTTAATCGGAGGATTTTGTTATGAATTACAATAGGATATTTATATCATATCTTCTGCAAGCTTTCAATTTTTTTTTAATTCTCAGCAAAAACATCGCGTTGTTATCGCGCTGTTTGCATTCCTACTATTTTCTCGGGAAAATATTTCTCTTAGAGCGATTAGCTTTCAAAATAGGTTGTTGCAAATGTCCATCGTATTTGCATCTACGCGCATTATCAAACGTCCGTTCGAATTGAGTTACGAGTTACACGCGTCCGCATGGAGGCTAGTTGCGTATAGATATTGTCCGCGTTTGAATTTCTGTTACGTGGCCCAGAGCGACGTTTTGTCGTTGAACGCTTTGAAGATATCGTTCGATACTCGGTGAAATATTTTCAAACAGTTACGCTAGAAAATCTTACGCTGAAGATATCACGCGTAATGTACGACAATTTAATACTCAGATTTAGAAGCACCGAAGAAATCTTTATTATTTATTACTTCAGTTCGATGTTCTTGCATTTCTGCAAATAACTTTGTTCGCTAGTAGACGTTTGTTAAGCATGTCTTTCGATTTCGTGTGATAAATTATTCTATTCTTATCTTGTTTATCAATGATATATCTTTTCTATAGTATTTTCTAATTTTCTAAGCAAGATATTGTAGCTACATCCATAAAATGTTTCTGTTCAAAACACTGTGAAAGTAAATCTCTTTCGTTCTACGGTAAAAAGATTCCAGAAGTCACAGTGGTTCGCTCGTGGTCACGATCTGTACGCGAGTGGCGTGTTTTCGCTCGGTGGAACGTGAAAAGTTGACTTCCGATAAACTAGTTTATAGATTGTAAAGGGCCTTACAACACTCTTCTTCCGCTTGAGTTCGTCCAACACGAGCTGTAACCCGGTCGATATCTTTACTAAAATCTCGTACCTCTCGGTTCGTTCTTGTAGTCAGGATTTAAATTTCACAAAAGTTACGTGCCGTCTAGTGTGGTATTTCTCCCGAGGGTGCGATTTTTTTTTGAACTCACCGCGAAATCTATCGCTTTGGCATAAATCCCGGCCGAAACTGATGTCGCTACTGTTCCGTTATCAATGTTTCGTTTGTGTTTGCCCGTACATGCGGAGATCCATTTTTTATGCTGGAAATACAATCACGAATGCAAGCTATAACGTTTCGGGACGGCGCCAATAAATCTCGAGATCTGTAAATAACATGGGCTATATATTTTGATATCTACATAAATTCGTTTCTTTATGCGAGTCTTAATAAATTAATAGAGTTTGATTTTTCGTCACGCGGTGTAGAATATAACGCGTATTACATTTATTTCGTAGTTTTATGGAACTAGATAGAATATTGTTTCGCGTCCGTGGGTTCCTTTGCACTCTTCGTTTATATTCCAATTTCGATTACTTAAAATCGTTTGCGAGGAGAACAAAGATCATAACTTCGAATTAAACACGCGTATCGGACCTAAGTAGATTCCGGAAGCGATCTTCTTCGACAGAAAGCGTCGTCAAGCGGAAGAGATAAGGTGGCGACTGCTTAACGATTCTTGTTTCGCGAACTAACACGCAACGTTGCGTCAATTTAGCCATTAGCGGCTCTTCTATTTCGATTAGTATCAGGTATTCAAAACTTTACCTTCAACTGATAAAAGGCTTTAGCTTCCTGCGCTACAGTTTTAAACTCTTGATACAGCTTTCCGCTTGTCTCGTTTTTCTTTAATAACCTCTTCAAGATACAATCAGAAACCGTAGATAGATTTGAAAATTACTACAAATTTCCTGATCCGAGATTCCAACGAGCTCTTCTTTTATTTAACATAAAGAAAACGTGTTCTCGTTCTCTCTTAATCCGTATCTCTCGCAGATACCCTCAAAGAGGTTAGACTCTATCTACGACAGGGGAGCGCTCGCATATTTCCGGCCCACGATTTAACTATACGAAAAACTTGAAATTTATATCGCTGGAATCCCACCGGTATGATACGTTCGCACTTTGTTCCGTTGTACGCTCGAACATTGGCACGAACCAGATAAGGGTAATTTTGGACCGGAAGATGGTCGCATTTGTATGCAAGGAGCGACGCGCGAAGGATAGAGGCAAGGGATGAGACAAAGGGGCGGCGGCGCCATCCACGGAGGAACAATGAAGAAGATAAAAAAGGGCCCGAATCACACCGTCAGACCAGCAGAGGCATTGTAAAAACAAAGGACAGCAAGAAGTGATTTGTACGCACGCGAGACCGAGTTTTTGAACAGAGAAGTCTCTGTTTGACTGTCGTCAACGTTTGTCCAAGGAGATACTCTTATACTGAATACCGAGTCGTTCTTTACCTTACGTACAGTTCCAAAGTATTCATACGCTGCACCGGCTAGCAAAACACTCGCATTGCATTCTGACTCGTACCGTGCTTCTCTTATGTCGCTTCGTTACATGAACTTTTATGTTTGATATTGCATTCTCCACGTAATTGAACGTAACTTCGTGTTTTCTCCTTCCATCGGCAAGTTTTACATTTTCTGCTCCTGCTTTCTTCGATCTCGTTCATTTTATATTTTCGTAACGAAATAAGAGTCGCCAGCTCTTTAAGTCGAATTGGCTCATTATACAAGAGACGGTAGAACGTTAATTATTAATTCGCTCAAGACTTGGAATTCTTAAAATACAATCGTGTCACGTTACTCCAGATATTTTCGAATTCATCCTTTATGATGTTTCCCCAAGAAATCTTCCGATATACTCTTTGTATCGTATAATCTTTGAGGTCGAGTCGAGTTATCTCGCGGAGTAGAATTTTTCGACTTTCATAATGCCAGTTAGGCTCGTAAAACATCTTTCATCGAATTTTCCTTGTTCTAGTTCTCGTTCAGATACTGTGCCTAACGAAAGAGACGCGCAGCCACGTCTCGAAAGTTCTCCTCTTTGCGTTATGAAAAAACTTAGTTTCAACAGCTTTTCAAAAGTTGAACTTTCGTAAATTGAAGGATACACTGGACGCGAGGTCGCTAATTGCTTTTTATATTTTCTTCGCAACAATGGTCGTTTATATCGTACTTTAATATAACTTATTAATTATTTTTATAAAATATTAAAAACACGTCGAAGATATAGATTTTCGAAAGAATCATACTCTTGGATACAGTAACCGTATCGATTATCTTTCGTCTTGTTTTTCTCATTCAACCTTATGTTAGTATTCAATCCATCACGGATATCCCTTTTTACGGTTTACCCGCTCCAGGCTCGGTTTAGAAGTGGGAGCGTAACAATGCGGCGCAAACGAACTTCTACCGCAATACAAACAGAACCGACAAAACGCTCGTAAAAGTTAAGAAGTTAAGAGATTGCGGAGTTTTTCAAGGTCGCTGACGCAGCTTCCCGTTAGCGGGCTCAAAGCTACGGGACCAGATTTTTCAACGACTCCCTTCTGCCCATAATCGGGGATCTTCGTCGGGGATATTTTAAACAGTCCATTAGAATTCAGACGCCACGAACTTTTCTGTTCCGCATGCAACGAAACGCCGCGTTAAACTTTCCTTTCACTTATTTCCAGGGTTAAGAAATTTATCTTAATCACTTGTTTTATATGCCTGGTCGTTTTTTAACGGTAATTCACGAATCTTTTACGTTAGACGCCTGGTAATTTCACAACATAACGTAAAGTAGAAATTAAGTTGTAGAAATGAATTTTTTTCTAAGAGCAGCAAAGCAACGTGAAAGAGGTAGCGTGCAATTTAATTTCAATTAGATTTAATTAGAAGATGATCGTTTTCTTCATCGATCGAAGTGAAGTTGATGTTAGACGGTTACGTAATTTTAAGCTAACGTTCTCCGACTTCTTTCTTATGTCACTTTAACATGATGGAAGATTATCTACGATGGGCGGGAAGTTCTTCTGCACTTTGTTAATAACGATCGCCTTTCCATCAAAATTGTACGCAATCGATCACATTCTTTATCATAGATTACTCTGCGCTAGACTTTGACCGACTTAGAAGGTTATAATATCTTGCATCTGTGAAACATAAAGAGCGCAAACAAATGCGTTCGAAAAACATTTGCCGTCGATGTTTCTAAAATCGTTTATGGAAGAAACAGGAAATTGAGAAAAATTATTTGTTACCACGTGACATAGAAAATAAAAATTCGAATACGATTAAACGCGTGGAACCCACGAGAACTATATGTACGGTATATGTAAGAAATTGAATCAATCGTAGATACAGGGAATCTCTAGGAATCTGGCGTATTGATAATTAAGAAGGAACGTCGAGAGCTTCCTCAAGAGGAACTCGAAACTTTCCACGTCGTTGGAAACGAAATACGAGCGCGCAGCTACTCTTGCCTCGTTCGTACGGATCCTTTCATTCGTTGCCCACCCTTTGTCTGCTGCGAAGTGATCGTCAAAGAGCTACCCCTTGACTTTTCCCACGTCTGGTCATTCACTTGCTACGTGAAAAACACGGAACACCGGTGTGCACGAAGTACCAACGACACGAAGGAAGAAAAGGAAAACCGTGTGGGTGGAACAAAGAGACATAGAGAAAGAGAGTATGGATAGCGCAGGGAAAAGAGAAAGGCAGAAGAAGAGAGAGGTTTCGGTTGAGAATCAGAAGGAAGAGTAACACAGCCCGGGGGTTCCATTTCAGGATGCACGAACTTGCCTGTGCCATTCTAGGAAATAATCTTCACCGACCCTTTTACGCGCGTCTGGTGTCGTCTTTCGCCCTTTCGACCTCCCGATGCAAAGCTACCCTTTGCCTTTTTTCCAACCCTCTCTTTCTCAGCGTCTTCGGGGATCGTTGCTTTGCCTCGTTCTCTCCGTTACGTTTCTTCGTCTCCTTTTCATCCTCGTCTCTTCAGTGTCTTCCTTTCAGCCGGTCCTTTCCCCTTTTCTCACCGTAGCTCTTTGTTTCATGCGGAAATCAGCATACTCGGCGGTGGTGGACAACGCGCAAAACGCCGGAAGCCGGATGGCAAAAGCGTGGAATAATCGAGATCACGGCGATTCCGATTTCAGCCGCGGTACAAAGACACCTCGACAGTAATCGTTCCCATGATAGCGGCCGCAGCCATCTTGCACGGTTTACTTCATCGTCTCGGGACGAACAACCCCGTCTCCGGGGAACTATTCTCGGAATAGCGTCCATTTTCTCGTCAATACGAGCGTGGCTGTACTTAAACCTGACCCGCGACCAAGCTCTTTAATACATTCCAATAAGGTAACACGTTCGCACGCGCCATGATTCGATCTTTATTGCTAATTACGCAACTGGCTCGCGTCGCATCATCCGGGCCGCGTTCAATCGGCGTGGTACGGCGACAACCCACGGACTTAACGACGAGGTGGCTCTATGTGGCACCACGAGCCGTAATTTCACACGTGTTCACTACTGAAACACGGTCAATCGCTTGCGTGGAATACATGCGCGGAAGTCGTACAATGCGGGTACAACAGGGAATGCGTTATATCTTGGAAGAGTCGTGAGTTTACGAGAAAACTTAAGCGGGATCGTATTGCTCCCTTGGTACATAAGATTATTGAGAGTAAAGGATTGATATTACATTTGTGCGAGCCAATGCGCCAATCTATTACTTATGCAGCCACGTGAAAATCGAAGATATCTGGAGATATTATTGCTGTACGTTTTGCTTTATTAACATAGTACAAGTGTGAGTAATTGTGTTCAACGAATTCGAACGTTCTACTGCTTGGATAATTATAATCTAATAATTGAATTTTACTGTTTTGTTAGTGTTTTCCCATACTAAATAATCTGTGAATGATTCCATTTTCTTTTCTGTAGTTTCCTACCTATGAGATTTGCCTGACAGAAAATATAACGCCAATTAGATGCGATGGAAAATGTATAACGAGGTATTCAATTTACTGCATTGAAACATTTGATTTATCAAACAATACGTCTTCGATCGAGCTCGAAGGGTATAATAACGAGAAACACCCTACCATCAATTGTAGACGATTCAGGAAACGAGAAATTTGTATTGTCAGGCGGATATAAGGCGAACAAATATTCTATGTATATCTTATATGTTCATAATTTATTATCGACATTAAATCGATCGGTATAAAAACTAATTAAGTACATATATCTCTAATTATGCTTCGCTTCGTCATTTTGCTGAGCAAAGAAGCAAGCACTGAAAAATTGAAGGAATCAGCGGAAAAACAAAATTATCGTAACGGTAATTCAAGATGTGTTTATGACGCTTTATGATAGTACAGGTCGTAGTTGCAATTCATCGCGGTACAGACCGTCTGTGATTTTATAGTTTTAATGCCTGAAGGAAATTTTTATACCGGCGATGAACGACTGTCGACCAGCCGTGCCCGTACCAATAAAATTTTTTTTTATTCGCTGAATCTACCAATGGTATCATATGCGCACGTAGGTAGAAAGAAACGTATAGAAAAGGGACAAAGATGAGAGTAAAATGGAGAGAGGCACGCTATGTGCGAATATCTGCGAATTGAAATACCCTATGAGAAAATTCCGTGAATTTTCAGACCTGGTCGCGGGTATGGGTAAAAATTGTGCTTGTAGCGCGAAAGTTGTGCCAGCGGTCGTGCTCCAGCGGACGTTTATCATTCCTTCTTTTAATTACGCTCTAACGAGTGTTAAAATTGTGAATTACAGTTGTACGGGCAAGAAATCTGGACGAAACGTTTCGCGCGAAGGAATGAACTGGATTTTACGAACGATTTAACGAATCCCTTAGATATATAGGGTAAGAAACGCCAATCGGATTTCAACGACAACCGTAGTCGCTTTCTCAATCCATTAAAATCCGCCATGTGACTCACCGCGGAGGAAGATTAAAATTTCTTATAAGAGAATATTAAATAAGGCTTCAAATTATAATATTGCTAACGATCTACTAGAAAAGTACGCTGAGAGAAAATTAAGTGTCGAATTACGACGTTTTTCGTGGATTTCAAAGGAAATACGGGCTGTCTGGTGCGAACTTCGTTCGTGGTTAGATGAAGGATCGGAGATTATGGTCTTATCAGAGGTAGCAGTGGTCCATGGAGCTAATAATGCTCAACTTCGATTAATATATAGAGAATTAGGGTTCTCCCCAAAGTTTCCCGCCGCCCAGCCAATATTCCTGCCCTCTACATTCGAGATAAGCAGCTTACTTTTTTTATCCTCGCGTCGTAATACGTGCGATGACCCGTTAATCGACGTTTTTGGGATTCTGCTGAAGTTTTTTCTTCAATTTTCGCCACTATACGTTTGCCATTTAATACGTTAATAGATCTGATTTTCTTGAAACTTCGAATTTATGAATTCGCTGTATGCGAATCTCGCGTCGTGACTAACTTTTTACAGTCTTACGTATCATATTTTAAACAATTGTTAATTTCTATTTACTGTATCCGATAGAGTTCCAACTGCAGACGAATCTTAGATCATCGAATCACGTTGTAATCAGTCACGCTTCTCGAAGTGAGGTAAGAATAAATAGAACTAACCGAATAATGAATCGTTCGACAGAAAGAAAATTAATAAAGTTCGTAACCGGTGGTGCAGCGTGTACGTGATCGAGGGCATCGCTCGACCTCAGGGCGAGACGAAGCTTATCAGAGTTGCACGTTCATTCGATATCAATCCTTTCGCTGACCCAGACTTCTCTGCGTTTGAGTATCGATGAACAAATTTCGATTGGTGAAATCACGTGAAAATGATCGATGTCGATTACTCTTGTTCGTACTTGTCTCTTTTTCTCTACAATGCCGTCATTTTATTCTCTAAAAGACGACATCGATCAACTGGCAGCTACGATGAATAATTCACGAAGATTAGCGATAAAGTTATACCGCTCTATTAGACCAGTAAGATTATTAAACCGTGTGGTTACTAATAAAATGGTTTCACTTAGGTAAACACTAATACCAGGCAAGTAATACGGAGGCTAATAAAGCTCGTTTCTGATCAACGAAAAGAATTTGAACGAGTTTGCAAGCTTCTATCGGAAGAGTATAATTTCCTTCGTAATAAGTAATTAGAAGTATTCAAATTGTTCCAAGTCTTTCTTTGGTGGAATAATTTTGTACAGGTTATGATAACTTTGTTAGAAGAAGGTCGTGTCTAATGTATTAATTAGATCAGCCATAATTTATATGAAACATCGTTGCCCGAGAAGGCATTTTATCTTACATGGAAAAGAAAGTTCTTCCGACTGTTGGGAAACTTTTATGGCTTCTGAGAAACTGCTTGATATATAGATTGTGAAACGTGTCTGGCCATAGACGGACTAATTCTACTTACGCTCTGCTTTGCTTCGTTTTATACATATTTTATATAACATATATTTTATACCAGTCTCTTGCATCGTGTTTGCACATTTTATACTAGTCTCTTGCGTCATAGTTGTATAGATTTACCGTATTCTACTCTCATCTTATTACACTTCTTGATTCGCGTATTATTTCGAAAATTATTTTCGCACAAAGTTGTTTGTGTTGATCACGTTTTGAACGAAACGAAAGATCCTCTTGTGGCAAATGCCGATTCCAATATTCACATGTCGAACCAAAGAACACTTCTCTTACTAAATTCTACTTTTACGAACTCGAGTTTTATCCAAACTCAGAGACCACGTCGTATGTATTAGAGAGTCAGCGTGTGGTAAATCTCTAATTTGATGAGCGCGTAATGTAGATTTTATTTACACAGGTTTGTTGACCGAGACTGGAAAACGCTCTCCTTTCTTCGTCCTTTTTCCTCAGTCTTTTTTACCAGAGATCATGACAGGTCAGGGGGAGGATGTGTTATTGTCGAGACGTTTTTCCACGCTACGAAAATCATTTCAGCGGTTCAGTTGGAAACGCGGCGTAATTGCATCCCAGAGAAAGTAATTAATTATGCAGGGATGGATCGAAGAAGGTCATTTCTCCTTTTTTTTTTTTTTTTTTACGGCCGTAATTCACGGTGCCTGTTTCCTCCTCCTACTCTCTCCGTGTTTCTTTCTTTTTTCGCTCCTTTTTGGTTTTCTCTCGAATCGTTTCCACAAGACCTAACCAACGTTTTTAGAATCTCTTTTTATATTCCTACTCGCCTCAATCCATTTCTTTCGTCTATTTCTTTGTTTCCTTTTTTTCTATTTGTTCTTTTTTTTCATACCTAAAGCCGTGACTCGATAGATGGGCACTTTTACCTTTATGATAGCCACAGCATGTATGGTATCGAGTGGAAAGAACGCATTTAAAGAACAATAAAAATGGAGAAATATTCGAGTAGTTGCATGTCACGCGCAGACGAGAGGTCGTTCGATTTTAGAATTTACATGTTCTTTATTCGAGAACCGATGTTCTACAAAAATGAATTGTAAACAAGTTGGAAAATGTCACAGAACGAACCGGAAAGTTTTAGTCACGTAGAATGCGACAAATTGCTGCACACATGGCTAGGTAATCCAGTTAAGTTGACTATTGCCGGCAAGTAGTCTGGCCACGTTGTTATCCGTAAAACGAGTGCCGCCAGAAATCGTGGTCGATTAGAAAACGGCTGGCGGTACGATCTTTTTCGACGTGGAGCACGTGAACCCGGGCAACCAGAAAATCTCGTAATCGCTTTCGAAAGTCGAGCGTAATTACGTTTGTTCTGCGCAATTGACGCTCGATTTTTATTAGCCGATCCTGGCAACTGGTCTGGCGAAACGACTGTGGAGGGATGAGCGACAGCGAAGGAGTCGTCGAAACCACTATCGTTTTAATGTCAACAACGTTGATATTTTAGCGGATGAACGAAAATATCAAGACGATCAAGAAAAACACGATCTGTGTTTCAAATGATATTATCAAATTGGGAAACTGCCAAGTTGTTCTTCGATATATCAATATTGCACTCAGAAAAGTACAATATTCCAGTTATATATAATACGTTTAACATTTTTAAAAATATAAAGTGTTAGGTTGTGCATCGATATATTTGACTACACAAATTTTACACATTTTCTCTCTAAAGTTTCGTATACATACATTCTAGCTGCAGTCTAACCATTTGTTTATTTTGTTTGTATTTGTTTGAAACATTCAAGAGACATGCTCAAAAGTCATGAGAAAAGGACGTAATACGGTCTGAGATTTTTTCACGCCGCTATATTATTCGGAATTATCGACGAGTTCGATCAAAGAACCGACCCAAGAACCCACTAATCGACTTTAATATAAACAAACCGCAAGCACGCTAGAAAATAATTAGCTAGGATCGACATTATCGTGCATGCATCCCTACACCAAGCCAGCCGTTCCAAAACGGTACCGAACGATCGCTGGAAACGCTCTAACGATCGCCGTTGCATAAATTACGCTATCAAGAATCTCGCGCATACAGCACGTAGGCGGAACCGTCAAAGTCTCATAGAATTCCAAGAAAATTTATTCTGGCGCAGTTCCTTCTCTCCATATCGTTGGCTTATAACGCGTGCACACTGAGGACAGAGCAGACAAAAGGCGTAAGGGTAATAACACGATCTCGAGCGAGACGAGCAACGAGAGAGTGTCGCCCTCGTTCGCGTTTAAGTATTTATTTAACCGGTGAACCGGAGAACCTGGAACAGGAAGATGGAAACGGCGAAGAAGGCAGTACGACGATGGTAGGGCGAGGAATGCAAGGGAAAAGCAATGGGCGGACCACGCGAAACTCTTCCGGTCGAGACGTTCTAGGGGTATGAAAGTGCCCCATGGGCGTACTGCGGACTTTTGCCGGACACAGAAGTACCATAGTGGGGACCGACTAACAGACACGTACACAACCGACTTTTACCTGTCGCAATGTGCTCGCACCTTTACGCTCTGTCTTTTCCCTCCTTTCCTCTTCTCATTTTCTGTTTCACCCTCTCGTTCCTTTTCTCATGCACTTGCACGCATCCGGCACACGTACTGCGGTCCAAATGGAGACTTTCTTATCCACGAATCTTGAGAGCAAAGCCTGGTGCACCGGCGGAATGGTAAAAAATTCACGTGGAGCGCAAATACGTCGATGCAGTTGTTATTGCGTTCGAAGTTGAAATAATTGCACCGGGATCGGAGCGGAGGTATTTTTATGGTTATCATATATATAATCATGGTGAAGACTGTACGAGGGAATAGAAACGTGAAATATTTTATTTTCCCTTGCGACATTCGACAAGGGGTGATACTGGGAAATATCGATAATTTAAAATGTAGATACAAATATAAATAATATTAAATAAACGTAAAGCTAAACGTAAAGGTAGGAGTTCGCTGATAAAATTGAATAGCCAGAATAGAAATCGAATAAGCGATGCAATTTATGGTCAATCTACGAGTTTTTAAATTACAAATAAAACGAACCAAACATAGAACAAACAACTACAAAAAAAAAAAAGAAAAAAAATGGTAAAATGGATTAGATGCGTATTAGCGTCGATGACACGCGTTACTTTTAATTTTCTGCATTCGATTCGCTGCTCGAATTTTGTGCATACGATTCGATGTTAGTTTTGTTACAGGTGCACGATCTTTTGTACAGTCGCACACTCGCTTATGCTCTTGAAACTGAAACTTTGGGCCAACCCGTTCCTCCCTTCAACCACTCCACCCCTTCCTCCCCTCTCTTCTCTTCTCCATCCAGTGCACCACTCGTAATCCTAACGTTTGATTGCACCTATTACGGTTGAAGCACCTAATACGTAACTTTCGAGACTGGTGCGATAGGTCGGTGCACCAGTCGGCTAAAATCGATTTCACCTGCACTTCACCTTCCCTTCCGTTCGCTCTCCTGCACCCTTTCCTCTGGCTCCACCTGTTTCTCCTCGTTTGCTGTCTCAATTACGAACAAAGACGCGATGAACCTGCACTCCGACCCTTTTTGTCTTTTGTTTTTCTTCACGAACGGTGTTATTTGATCGCTCTTCGCGTTGATTATCCGCTAATGCTACCTTATGTTATTATCTACGATGAAAAGAATGCTAAGGCCCTGCAGAATTGTAACAAAAAGGCGAATGTAACGATAAATACGTGGCTAATTATAAAACTAATCGCGGTTTATTTATTATCTGGTATCTCAAACGTTAATAGTCCGCTGAAAATTGTAAATCGATTTATTGTTGACGCATTTGTACGACTTCCTAATTGCTTGACCGCGTTCAAACATTTTTATTGACATTTCTATTCCTTTGCTTTCCCACTATTCCGACGATACACCGTGTTCATCAATTTCGGCCAACGTCTGCCAATTTCGATTAACTTTTGCCGGCAGTGCGAGCTCGCATGCACGACTATCCAGATCGATCAGCCTCGACCACGTTTAATCGTTGTCCCGTTCATCAGTTTAATTACGTGTTATACAACCAGCCGTTCTGGGGATAGCAGTTTCATAAACGCTAGTATTCAAACGAATAGACAACCGAGGAATAAAGAGGTATCGTTTGCAATCGACGCATTGCCGACAACCAGACAGATTCGATAATGAAACGTACTCTTCTTGAACCGGTTATCGTTGATCATTCGGGCAATTAACGTGCTTACTACGGTCGACGAGTTATTTTTCGAGGCACGTATCGATAACGCGTACCTTCCTTCATTTTTATTTCTCTACATTCTGTATACTTTTTTACGAGAGCTGCGTTTCCCAATTTTTTTTTCTTTCTTTTTTTATCAATACATCTGACTGGCAAACTCTATTCGTTATTGTCCCAAAAATGCTGCCGATGCGTTTTCATAAAAGTTCACCGAATGTTTTATCGAACATCGGAACGTTTTCCCAGCCCGTCATTCGCGTATTTTACTCGAAATTTAGATTTTTGAGGCTTTCACCGGCGTGCAAGTTGATCTTGTCTTTCGCAGCCTTTCCCGTGAAAACTCTGTGGCCCTTTTCGAACAGTATTCCGACGATGTTTCATCAACGTTGCAGCTTCATCAGCTCCTGACGACAGAGTGATGCATTAGTATCAGTATCAGTAGTTTGGTATCTGTGTGTCATCAGAGCTCTGACGAAGCTATAGTTGTGCTGCTGTTAGGGCGTCGGTGCGCCGTTCTGAAAGGAACTAACTCACATTCGCGAAACTCGAATAACTGCGACCAGGAATTAGTATGTGCGATATTATTTCCTATTTGCATCGCTATTCACAAAGATTAAAGCGATAAGGAATTCTAATTACTATATAGCTGTAGATTATCAGAATCTTCACTGATAGAATACCTCGCGACGATAAGTTGAGTTCTTTATTATCTTTTTAATCAGCAGATACCAATAATTAAACTAGAAACCGCGAGATAGCGGTGCCTTGAATTCCTTCGACTCGTCCGCGATCATACATTTGAATCTTTTCGCTCATTGACCGATCGCGACTCGTCAACCACGGCCAGGCACAGCATTAAGCATTCAAAGAGCCAACAAAAAAGTAGATGCATTTGCATCTCGCGGTGCAACTGCGACCTACCGGAAAAAAATATAAATAATTCAACGGTTTTTGTGAGTGCGCCGAAAGGGGAGCCGATTTGGGTCGAGTTGGAGGTCGAGCTGGAGGTCGAGTCGATCGGACCGTGCCAAATTGTCAAATAAATGCATGAAAAATGCTTGCGCGAACGGCAGCGAGCGTCAGGAAGAAGCCGGCGCTTCCAAACCGGAAGTTCCGCTGGCTGACTATGAAATTTCCATCGAAAATGACGCTCTTGCAATCGACTATCCGAAATTATTGAAGTCGTTCCCGTTCGTCGTTGAGCGAACGGTTCGGCACATCCGAAATTGAAAGGCGACCGATGTTGGTAATGTTAGTAGGAAAACTGCGGTGCCTTGGATAAGTAAATGTATTCGGATTGAATAAAAATACCGACGAGAGGAGAAGATCGGGTCGATGGTGTTTTGTATGCAAATTCGCGATGGTAACACTTTTGGAAAAAGCAGTGGGACGTGGTTTTGAATATTTGTTACTTGTTAATTTTTTAAGATGAATATGCATGTATGTTCGGATTAGTCGATATGTAACAGTCCACAGTTGTCCCGTTGTATGAAATGGTTAAAAGTTTGTAGCTTTACATATTGTTCGCGTTATTCAATATTTTCGTCACACAGACATTGTTAAATGTTGTTATGGAAATGCCCATGAATTGAAGATATGGTTCTCTATTTTATTACGCTATCAACGGGTTGACACGTCTACTTCGCTAATTCGTTATCGTTTTAAACAGAAATTTCTATAAATACCTTTTAAGCCAGTTTATCGAATCGAGCGGCCTCTCGTCTACAACCCTAAGCATATAAGCAGCTCGCGAAAGAGGAAACGAGAAAACGGAAAACGGAATGAGATGCACGCGATATCGGTTTCAGAAGCTATCGTACGACTGAGGGAAGATTCGGTAAAGTGGTACATAATCCCGACGACATCGAGTGGTCGTAACATGAGCGCAATCATTAGCAGGAATATTCAGCGTGCAGTTTTAGAATATCCGGCGATCGAACAGCAGACAAATGGTATATACTGGTCCGGGAAGGAATCACCAGACTTCCAGCCTCGTAGGAGGGCATATCGGGAAAGTTTTAACGGCGCTTCATTAGTGAAAATAGTTTTGGCGCGGCGGTATTCAACAGCGAAACGTCCACCGCGAGACATTGCTAATCCGAACGTACAGTCGTGGAATAGTTGCAGCTGGTCGACGTTCCTCCGTGACAATAATCATCGACCAACCGTAGTTGTATAAGGGACCCAAACATGGCGAACGAAAAATTCTATAATTATATTAGTTTGGCATGTCTAACGTCTTGAACAGCCTGCGTCGTATGATCTGCTTTTCTCTTCCTTCATTTTCACTCCAATATTTTGAAATTATTAATACGTAGTGGCGTATATGGCATATGTCAGTGCTGTCCAAGCTAAGCTCTATGATATAAGAAGCTGTCTATATAAATTCTATTACCAGAACATATGTATCAACGAACATAACGTGGCCTGAAAATGCGTTGATCTGTCTGCTTCTAGTGGCCGCGGGTAGAAGAGGACAAAGCCGCGTAAGGAGCTCTGCCCGTGGACAGCTCTGGCGTAAGTGATATATCAGCAGCTTTCCTCTCGATTCTTCCAAACAACCAACTCTCGCTTATTGCACAATTGTCATCTAAATATTCCATTATCAAAAAATGAAAACAAATTAGAAGGACGCAAAAATCGACGTCGTTCTCGTTGTATGGTTGCGTACCGAACAAGCAGCGTGGTCTGAGAAGCGGAACATTCCATTTTTAACCGCGGTTATATTTTCATAACGAGACAGCTCGTAATTACGGGTATCTTTTTTGCGAACAAACGTCGTCAGTCGCGCGAAAAGTCGCTAAAGACTCTGGGGCTGTTGGATGGAGTATTTAGCGATTGACAATCAGGATTCAGAAAAACTGATAGAGAAAATCGACGACTGTTCCTCTTTGGTCCGTCGATTCCCTGATTTTTTATTGTTCCCGGCAAAACATTTTCTTTTTTCTTTTCATTGTCGTTTTCGTTCCGAGCTCCCTTCTCCACCTATCCCGGTTCTCTCCTTGGGACTTGGCTCTCCTCTCACCACGCCCATCCTGTCGTCGTTTGCATAAAGTGGGCTATCTGCGCTTTTAATATACGTAAATGAAGTTACGCTGCGGAACTAATCGTATTTACATGCGGAACGGCGATCTCCTTTGAGCCCTTGTCGCACTTATTACTGCAGTTTAGTCGACGAAGATCATTTTACGGCGAAGATGCGACCGGCATTATAACGTGGATCGATCAGCGACTGGTTTTGTTTGACTTCACGAACTCGGAATAATTGGTGCGTTGGCGTTTCAATTTTATCTGACCACGTACGGACTGATACCACTTACGAATATTCGAACGTTGTGTTTATTTCGACGCGTATGAAAGAGCTTTTAACAGGGTAACGATTTTTTATCGCATTATATTAAAAATATCGATAGAAGGTTATTTATTTTTGGCTATTAATTAATTGGCTATTGATTATGAAAATGAAAAATTAAATATCGTTACGTTCGATTTACTTCGAATTTATAACGTGAATTCATAAATACGTTACACATTATAAATTCCTACTCCTCGAAACTTCATATCAAGCTAAAATGATATCAAACTAAAATTTTTCGATTAACGAAGACGACCATCCAATTTTCAGGTTAAAAAATTCAATTTGGAAGTTCAGAAATGATTTTAATTTTGAGGCGAAGCACGTGATAGTTTTCGCGAAGAATTCGTCTCTCGGTCGGTCACGTTAGAGCGCGAGACGATCAAATAATTCAGATTGGAATCCCGGCGAATCGTGGCTCGATCAAAGATTTTCAATTACGTCAAGGAACAAAGTTTCGTTTTATCGGTGGTCCACGAGTCGCGTCTCTATGACAGGAGGGGATTACGCCATTACACATTAATGAGAGCGAGGCTTCCGCGTAAGATACGTACGAATGAAAGATAAACGCCATCCTCACGAGACACTGTTTGCAGAGCTCTCATTGTACGTTACTTGAGAAGTTGCCGCAACTACGTCGAAACGATATTCTTGCCAGGGCTGCCGCGGAAACTTTCGATGAGACGTGACATTTTGTCGTTCCTCCGCAATCATGCTTAATTAATTATCGATCGAGCCTCGCCCGTTGCTCCCTCCCACACCCCCGCTTGATAACTGCCTTTTCTTTCGTAAATTTCGATCAGCAAACCGTGTGTTTGATTTAGAAATTGTTACGTGAAGGTGTATCGTTGATATAAATCATCTAAAGTAGATTTGTCGTAGTTGCAATCGTCTTATTACTTTTTTATTTGCTTTCAATCGCCAGTAGTATATACCGTCATCTGTAATAAAAAGTTTCCGATAAAGTACTGTGTGACAAGATTAATCCATTAAGAGCCAACGTTACGTTCGTACATTTCATTTTAAAGTTTGATTTCAAAACTTTTCAAAGCCACTTTGATCCAGTTCTGTGATATTTCATTCGAGAAAATTTCTAAAACTGAGAGGCATAAATAAATATCAAGTCCACTGGAAATACAAATATTGGTACGTAGCACTATTTGAAGTTGAAACGCATAAAATAATCACTCGCGTTAGACAGAGAGGAACAGTTACAAGAGACGAAACGTTGATTCGATTTGACACATAGGATCTGAATTTCCTTGGGATTTAGACAGTGCGTGTGAGAATACCAGTCTGGTATTATCGTCTGCCACAACGAACGTTGCATTTCGGTCACGCACGATCGAGTATTATCGTTGTCATTGTTATATCGAGTATTCGTGGGGTAGCGAGCATACGGCTGTAATCGTGGTCTGGAGCAGAGCTTACAGAATATTGCGGCCCCGAACACGCTGTATTGAGATACACATATCGATAACGGACTACGGATAAGCACGCTCTAAGAGCTTGGCGAACCGCTGATCCGACTTGCACCCGCAGTTCTAGAATGCACTGCCGCAATTAAAAATATTTATTCGCGTTGCGAGTGTGGTAGATACGATTATGGATTCTAAGATTCTTACGGCGATTATCCCGACGTACGTAGGAAAGATTTATAGCTTTTGTTTATATTCGCATATCCGCGGTGTGATCTATAGTTTAGAAGTTAATTAGTTGTTAGAATGCAGCGGTGTTCCCAGTACACTTTAAGCAATTAATATTATCATATATTTATAAACTTAACACGAACGAAACCTACGATTAACTTTTATCTGTGATTTAACGCAAGTGGTTGCAAAGATTCATTCCATCAGTGGTAAAATCTTTGACAATATCTTTTCTCGTTCATCGCACTAACGAACGACAGGATATTCGCACTGGTCTAACAAATATACCAAAAGCGCCAAATCTATCCATCCTACTAATACTCCAACTAATTCACTAACCCTCTTCTCTTTTCTCTTCTTTTCAGATTCTCTGTAACTCACCCCCACTAACACCTACGCTTCGCCCAACAACGAAAGCGCGTTAATCGCGTCTGAAATGACTTCTCCGTCGATGTAACGAAAAGGGATTTAAAACGAGTCGCGCGCGAATCGTAGTCGATCGAGCAACACGAGCGGTCGTCGCGGTCGTTCGTCGCTCGAGATCGAACATGCGAATTTCTGAAAATGCGCAGGACGAGCAGCAACGGTTTGAAGCTCGACCTGACGGAGAACACACCAGGTAGCTCGTTATCGAGGCTGCCTAATTTAGTCGAGCATGCGGAGACCTGCCAGGCGTTGTCCACCGGAACCGGTGAGAATTTAAGCAGCAAATTGCCAAACGTGGTCGAAGGCTCGATGGACTATGGTAGCGAGCGTAGATCCTCCCGGTACCTCGAGTACCAAGACTCTAAGCCGTATCAGGATGGCCAGTCGGCATCGGGGTTGCCCCCGTATGAGCAGGGCTACCACGATCAGTCGAGCAGGGGCTACAGAAGCTACGAACGAAAGCCATACGACAGGGAGGATATTGACCGATACGATAACAGAATTTATCCAGAGGATAACCTGAGGTACGATCGTCGGGGGGATCAGAGAACGTATCAGGAGTCAGACTTGGATGCGCCGTACGAGAGGAGCGATGCCCAGAAGCTCAGCAGGACTTATCCTACGGAACTTCAGGAGGCAGGTGGTAGGCGATACTCGAGAGATTTAACAGATTACGAGTACGCGTCTAGATACGCGGAAGAAACGTTGAAGCTCGAGCCGAAGAAAGATCACCATCACCATCATCATTCGGGCAAAGTGTACGAGCCGACTCCGTCGAAAGGCTATGAATCCGGGGTGAAGACGCACGATTCTGCTTACGAGTTGTCTTGCGCCGCGCAGCAAGACCTTTCCGGCAGAAAATACGAAAGTAAATATCACTCTGTCAGTAAGATGTACGGGACACTGCCGCGATACGAAACGGGTAAATCGTACGAGCCTAGATCGTACGAGTACGAAGGACAGGCTTACGAAACCGGTGGCAAGCCGTACGACTCGAAGTACGAGTTGACCAGCTCGAAGAGTTACGAGAGGGCCAAATACGACGGTTCTTCGTCCTCGAGGTATCAAGATAAATCGTACGATCAAACGTTGAAGATCGGTGAATTGGGTTCCTCTTCGTCTGCCGCGTACGCTAGAAAGACTCAGGATCAAGAGGAGACAAACGCGGAAAAGATGAACGGATACAGGAAGAACAATTTCGAGGCGTACGGCGTTTATTCGGATCCCGAGGACGATCATGGATTCTTGGCCGAGAAAAAGACGCCACAGTATCCGTACAAGGGCGTAGTAGTGAATGTTAGCGGGGAGTCGAGCGTCATTGACCAGAAACGTGGCAAGGATGGCAGGCAAACGGAAGTCGTCGGCAATCCTTGGTGCAGGCCTACCATACTGTTACTCCTTTTGGTCCTTCTTGTTGTTATCTTCGTGTTCATCGCTGGAATTCTACTGTATCTAAACTGTGAGTCATTTTGCTTATATCTCTTCGCTAGTTTCTATTCTATCGAGCTTATATTTTACAAGGATTTTCAAATGGATACGTAGTTTGCATTATGAACATATTCGGAATCGCTTGATACGATTCCGAAACGCGAAGAGTCTTAGTAGTTAGGAATTTCTTATATTTACAACCGAGAACGCAACGAGAAAATTGTTGGTACGATAAAGACAACAACGGTATCTTGAAGGAATCGGTATTCTCGTTCAGATTCCTTCTTCACCGTGATGTTTACTTAAACCAGTTGCTTTCTTTGTGCCTGCACATTTATTTTAGAAACGATGAGAGTCATTTAAAGTTATAGGTCACGTTCCAGGGAAAACGAATGCCGCTAGCTAACAGAGAAGCTTTGTTAAAGAAAGATACGAAATTAGCAAAGTTTTCTCGGCAATGGCTACAAAGACTCTTCTCGTTGTTGGAACGCGTGCTAATAGTAAGTCTGCTTCGATAGCGAATGTTCTTTTTCTTTCGTTTCCCGTTATTTCGTTTCTTCATTTCGCGTCCAACCGATACCAAAGGGCCATTTAGTTAATGAGCATCCGATACCAATTATTTACGGTCGTCCATGTGACCGCCATAATAATGGACGGCGACGACGACCACGACGGCGACGACGACGGCAACAGCGACGTCGACGACACGTGCTGACGATACGTTAAGCCGGAACGGTTGCTGTCTCCCAGCCAGTTTTATATATCGAATTTGACATGCCCGGCACGTACGGACTTGCCACTAGCGAAACTATTCGGTCGGAATTACAATGTGAACGGTAAATGGAAGAAGAGGGTTTAAAGAATAGAGGTGGACAAGAGTGACGTACACCTTGGGAATCCATTTTGCTCCACAGTGAATGTTCGGACGCACGATGTACGGGATACCGTACCGAGTGAAATATATTAAATTTTCCTTTCGACGCGGTTGTCGGACTTGGAAACGATTTTTGAGCACTTTGTCAGATTCTTTGGAAAATTTTCCTCCTTAGTTACTGCCTATGTAACTACGCTTTCATTCGTTACTCGCTCTGAGTACTTACCTGAAAGCATTTGAAATTTGATGATTTCGCGTTAGATTGGGAATATTGTGGCAATGATAGAAATTATTTAGACCAGAACGATAGATACGATACAAATTGTTTGAAAAATATTTTAAAAAATATAAATTCATATTATATTTAAAAAAGATAATTTTTACCATTCGAAAGAAGGTGTAACTCGTTTTTTGATGGTCATACGTTTAGAAGAAGTAGATATTATTTAGTTGCGATCAAAATTTATTTGACTGTAAGACACGTACGTAGTAAGCGTGTAAGATGGTGAGAGAAAACAGATGTAAGGAGAATCATTGGACATCTTTCCTTGCTCGTTTACGAGGTAGCAACACGCCCGGGAACCGGCATCATGCTGGGCTCTCTAGAGGAATATAAACTGACTCATTTTGAACCAACTCGTCGTTCACCAATGACATTTGTTCTATGTTTTGATTCGGAATTCAATTATGGTTTAAAAGCGCATGTAGAACGATGCCGATAACAATATATAATTTAATATCGTTCAATTAGTGTAGTCAATAATTAATAACTTCCTTGGTTACTCGTGAAAATAATTCAAAGCATATAACACAGGATTGTGATTATCAATTATCTAAATTACATTTTCATTAAATTAATCAACGAACGCTACAAGTGGTATGAATATTTATTTGTGCGTGCGAGTATAATTTAGTCGTAGATTAAAATTTAAGGAGTGCAGGTAATTCTTTCATTTCCTATAACGTACGTGTACGTAGAACGTACAAATATTTGACATTGCTTACAAATATTTTGATAGAATATACTTTATTAGAGTTTATTGTTGAATACAAGAATGGATTCAGAACGTTCCGAGTTTCACAATGGAAAAATAAATAAATGTCTCATTCCGAGGTTCATATACGTGTTCTCCCATTACGGTAGGTACCCGTTCTATAGATCAGTGACTCGACCAATTACGTTTGGGTATCCATTCTTATATACACATAGAGTAGTTCCACAAAAATTATCATCGTAGATATATTATAATTTATTGCACTATCTCTTCTGCGATTTATTATTTCTACATATCTACGTTAAGTGTCTGTTTGGCCGTGCGTCATTCGTTAAAATCTCTTCTCCGGTGTTTTTGGAGCCGTCGGTTCGATTCGGCAAACGTCGATCGGGAACAATGAAAGCGAGAGGGCGAGCAAACGAAATGCTGCCGTCGAGAAGAGGAGGGGAAACTAAAGAGAGAGAAAGAGAGAGAGGAAGAGTTTTCACACAGTGGCCAGGAGGCATCGGGCATGGACGTTTTCCCTTGCGATTTCCGAGCGGTATCGCGTCGGTACTTTCGACGAACGATGACCGCATGCAACGAACAGAGAGAAGGCTCTCTGTCCCTGGACGAGAAGACCGGAAAAATAGCAAGTTGAAAAGGAGGGTCGGTAGCAGACGCCCCTCCTGTTCTCGACTATTCCGAGTGGCTGCATTTGGCAGCAGCCGACAGGGCGTTTGAGCGATTCGGTTTATTTTCGGGTCAAGTTTTCGTCCGACCGCTTCGCAATCAGCCATTGCATTGTCCAGAGGACAATACATTTACTGCGAGCAACGGCGTAGGAATTCGTCGAACGCCAGGCAACTCGTTCACCTTCACCCACCCCTCCGTGATCGTCAACCGCTCTCGTCGAACGTCGTATTTTCGGTCGGGATTTTCGGAAATTCGATTTAACCGGCGACGTCGCGGCGCGTCGTTTCGCGCCACCAAACTATTCGGATATCGAGTTGGTTCTCATAGAATTCCGTGATAATTGCCAAACCGACAGTCGACGCAGGTGTCTTTTACGTGGCGTCGATGCGCTTCTGGTTTGTCGTTTGTTTAAACCAAGCTCCATAGTGTTGGAATCGTTGGTGGAATCGGTTATATTTCATTACGGAGAATCAATATGTATATTGAGTAGGCGCGAGAACGATGGAAGGGCAATTTGATTGGATGATGTTTGATAAAGATTCGATTTGTTCGCCGGAGTTAGTTGTAATTTACAAGGATTTTCAGACACTGACGAATCGCAGTGAAATGTATTATACGTCGTTGAACCGAGGAAGATTTGTGTTACGAGTTGATACGCGACACAGATAGGCGATACTGTTATATGACAAGGCATAAATTTTATCACCCCTTTTGCGACGAACCTTTCAACTCGAAGTTGACAGAGTCGCTGTATTTTATTATAACGCGTAGACACTCGGGGTACAAATGTCTATGTCTTGCGAAAAAGTAGATTTTTTCTTGAAAATACAGTGGGATAAAATGTCACGAATCAAGTTATTAATAACACGGATGATAAGCGCCTAATTTGAAAAATACTGTGCCGTGATCGTCAAGCATGACTATAAAATCCTCGCTTTAAATCCGCACGAAATGGTGTGTCCTATACCTCAACCGCGGCCGCCTTTCAAATTCCATCGACTCACGTTTATCTTCGCTTTGTAGTAATTGTGTGCTATTTAAACGTTTAGCTGCTCTTCGTTAATTTGGCGCGCAACATGTCGAGAGATCGCTGTATTTTGCAATCGTAATAGTCCCGTAATCCGACTTCGTTAATATCATCAGTCTTGTACCTCGTGCAACGTACGGGGCAATGAGTTAAATCGTAAGCTCTATTTTACGTCTGCACCTAAATTAAGGGTGACTTGTATGCATCGATCACGGAAATGGGCCCTTGAAAATCATCATTCGGGACTTCGCACCCGAATTTTCTTATCTTCCCATCTCACGTGAATTCTCTAAAGTCGCGGAAGACGAAGGAAGTTCAATCTCGGCCGAGTCAATCTCTTTAGTCGAGGATAGAGCGTCGGACGCGATGAAATTAGAGACACCTGGTATATATGCGGCAGCACTACGTCGTGCGGCATGCGGCGTCGAGAAGCTTTGGCGCAGGATGAGGATTTAGTATGTAAGGCACGTGTTCGCATCTGCCTTTATGAGCGTTTCCCGCGATTCCAGCGTTTCGTCCTCATTCTCAGGCAACCTTGCAGCAAGGCTTCGAGGTGGGCTCAGGGTTTTGGGATTAAGGGCGTCGCCGATCATATTAAGGCCGGAGATATCTCATCTGCTCCTTATCCGGCGGGCTACGAGCCCGCCAGTAAACTCCGCTGCGTTTGTTCCACATAAATTACAAGGACTTTGCCCATAGCACGCGATGTCGTTCAGTGTGTACGCGGCCTTAATGCCGGAAGGTCTCGTCAAACTTGCTATATCGTCGTGCCGGGACGAACAGTTTACGAGACGACCGGATAAACCGATTTTAACATTGGCCCTCGGGATCAGGCTTGTTCGACGACGTTGTAATTGCTTTTCGGATTATCGCCGTTGAACTGAAACTTTGACTCGGTTTTTTCGATCAATTCACCACCGCTTTTGATGAACGCGTGTTACGTTGTTGCAGGACCTAGGCTAAACTTTGTTATATCGATGGCGGGAAAGGTTTCACGTGGTATGGCGGTAATCCTTCTAAACTATACACCGAGAGTAGGAAATTAGAACGTGTATTAACACGTTCGCTATCTCTGTTCACAGAGAGATTCGACCGCTACAAATACCGTGCTCGAATTTTAATAACTTTCTAAGGTACGATACATGTCGTTGTAGTGCTGAACTAAACGTAATACATTGCTTCTTATACTACGATGAAATATCTTCATAAACGTATTTGCGTTATTGAAAGTGGAAACGCAAGGATTCCAGTTACTTGCTACGTTACGGGACGGAATAAATACAAGGTTGGAACTTTCGAACAAGCGTAAATATGACGGATAAATTTAAAGATCTTCTCGAACGAAAACGTTCTTCAAATTCTTTGCACGTCCTAGAATTCTAAGGGTATGTCAGATATCTGAGAATGGCAGTTCCAGATAGAGGATGTAGTCGAACTACAAAGTTTCTGATGTGAAAATGTGACACTACGCGTGCGAACTATGCCCGACGTATAGCGGAAGCAACTTCGCTAAATCTCGAAGAGATTATCGCTCCTTCCTTGTTCATTGTCCCAACCAGTTTATATGTTGCTAGATATCCATCAAACGATCGAAGACTCCATCATCATCCACATTTTACAATCAAGCATATATCCGCTATAACTTGATCCGGTTCTTTGTAAACGCGTGCTTGGAAGCTTAATAACACGACTGTTCGCGAATTCTCTAAAAATCGGTGTCAAGAAGGTAAGGTATAAAGAGCAGAGTGGATGGTCATTAATCAAGAGGAGTGACACATGTTACTGAAAATCCGCGAAAGCCGGTCTATCGGTTGGAATTTCCCGCTCTCGGGCGGCCGTCAATCCTCTTACTTGGCTGTCAGCTGGCGAGAAAATTGTATCCTGCCATTGATACCGTTGGTAACGCACGCGTTTCGCTCGGAGGCCATCGGGCTCCTCGACGACGCGACGCGTCCAGAGCAACGAGACGGGAATGTCGAGCGAGAAGCAGCCGACGGACGAAATTGGATCCTCGGTTGCCAGGAAAATTGCGAGCGACGCTGTTTCGCGCCTTGCCGAGCCGGGACCGCGTTTTACGGAATAGCCGAGGAAGAAACGAAAGCCTGCACGCGTGCCATCGTGAAATTTCACTCTCCGAGCGATAAACGTTCCGTAACCGCTCGTAATTGCATGGCCATCAAGTGTTCTCACTTGCAACCTGGAAAAGTCGAGACTGTTCAGAGTAATGTGAAATTCAAGCCACGCGTAGCCAAGGATGAGAGTGGAGGTTTCGTTGAACTTTCTGTTATGGAAGGTCTGTTCTTGATGTTGAAAAGAATTGACGTTCACGGAAATTGTTATGGCACGGGGATCCAGTAGAATTTGCGGATATTTCCTAAGTATGGTAATTGAGTCGACTGGTTGTTAAGATAAGGACGTGTCCTGTCATCGATTTTTAGTTGCGATCAAGAAAGATTCATGTTAAAAATGAATTTACGAAGAGTACGACAAATTATTCCAGAATAAAATAGAGATTCAATTTCTCAGCTTCGTAAATTTAAAAGGAACACCATGGCAATAAATTTCTTTAATTCACACTGTTGTGAAAGAACGAAACGGGATATGTACTATACACGATCTAAAGAAAGTAGGAATACGATTTTCCACTTCTATGAGAATCGTTCCCTAGTATATTTGGACTGTACACGACTGTCAGGAGCTTGAGAATTCTCCGACGAGAAACGATCGCGATACGGTTTCTCGCGAGCAGTTACGCGTTTCTTCGATAATACGATCCCTATCGTCCTTCTTTCGTTTTCCCCGAATACAGAAGCACATCGGCTGAGAAGTTTCTTATTGCCGTACAAAGTTCTCGCGGAGAAACGATGTTAAACTGGCAAACGATTCGGCAACTTGCCGGCGAATATACGTATAATATTCGTGACGGTTCATACCGGATTATATTCATAGAAGCGTTTTATAAAACAGTAGAGTTACTGCACAAAATATGTAGAAGGCGTAACGCGTATGCCACAGAAATAACGACGAACCTTTTTGCATTTTGCCGTCTAGAACTTGCAACGATATTTTTACAACTGAATTTATCACGCGGATCATGTTCGAGACGCGATACTTTCTTTTTTACAACGATTCAAAGGAATTATCGAGAATTATACAGTAGCTTATCAGTGCTTCTTAATTGAAATCATTTTCTAATTATCTTTGAACATTTTAAAAAAGCTTATCATCGCCTGAGTAAAAACGAAGAACCACGTATATCATAAATCGTTTCTACGGTTCTGAACATTACGCAATCGCGTTAAAAATATCGGTTCGCTATAAATCCAAGGTAAAATCGCAGGACCACCGACAAGTAGCTTTCTATCGGTCTCGCCAAGATCACTGACTTCTTCGACATAGAAGGGGAAACAGAAAGGGAAGAGCCAATAGGGAAAAAGGTCGCAGCAATCGGCGGCGATCGGGATTGTTCGCGAGTTACCGAGTTCGAGTCAAGATTAATGTTAACTTCGCCGTAGGAGTTAATAAGTCCGAGACCGATAAATCCCGCTAACTCCTCGTCCCTGTTCTCTTACTTTCCTTCCCGTTTCCTCTTTTCTTTTCCCTCATTCTTCTCGTGCCTGTGCACAGCCCCTGCTGCTCCATTACAGTCCTCGTGACCGGTCGCTTACGCGCCGTCCCCAATCCGTCGCAGAGCTTTGAGAAACTCGAAAACTTTCCTGACGAGAAAAAGCCGACCGTATCAGCCGTCGTCTCGGCAAGAAGCTCCCGACAGTCCTTTCTAGGATCATTTCCGCCGTGAATCCTCCAATGTTTTGTCGCGATTACTTGTATCCAATAGTTTTCATATTACGCGAAAGCTACACAGTTTCCTCGTCATTGTTTGTCGTATCACGTGCTCGTATACCACGTTGCTATGCGTAACTATAATCCTTTGAATGCTAAATACTCTGAACACGAACTGTTTAGTCAATAACGAAATGTTTCTATATTTTCTATTTAATTGTTTTTCAATTTAAATTGTACCATTTTTTGAACAGACAGACCACCGAAGATTCTCCGCCTCGTGTAGTTGAAATATTCAAATACGTTTGAAAGAGATAAACTAGCGACGAAAACGAGGAGGGCAACTAGAAATTGTGTAGGAACAGCGATCCGACACGGTCAGCTTTCACGTTTCTACAGGAAGAAATAGAACGGAAGTTGGTCGCTAAAGAGGACTCTCTGGAAAAGCCCTGTCAGGGAAGCTGACGTTTAATTTAATAAATGCCGCGCTGTCGTGTTCTTTCTTTTCGCTTCTTTCCTTTGCGACTCTCATGGAAGGGCGTTTCCGCGCCATTTCCTCCTGGCGCTGGTAACTGCCATTCCGTTGCCGTTTAAAATTTCTTCGGAAAAACTACGCGCGCCTGGACGAGGTGCAGCTTATTAAAGGGGTCGAACTCGTAGGCACCAAGTTTCTCGTAACTTTGAAATTTCTGCTTCGTACTTGCTCTCGTTTAAGCTTAACACCACAGTGCCAATTTTTATCTTTCCTTTCGTTCTTTCCTTGTTTTCCCAGGGATAGAATTTAAATTGCGAGTGATTATTTGCCAATCTACTTCTTAAAAAATGTACGTCAACCTTGAATTACGAGAGCAGACTCTTTAAAGCTGTTTTGCTTATTTCATTAAGTATTTTATATGGATCTATGAGTAAGAATTTGTAACTTTGTTATATAATAAAATAGTACTGGAGGTTTAGAACAACATAGGCATGCAATAGCAATCGAAAGTTTTTCCTATTGAAATAACTTGGAACGAAAATTTGTTATACCGTAGTAGAATATCTGAGCACACAAATATCATTAACCCACTCCACGATATGTATTGTTTCATCGTTCTACGCCTTCATTCGATCATGTAGTATGTTTTCCAATTCTGTTGAGTAAGCAAAAGCCGCTGTAACGAAATAACGTAGTCTGGCCGATCGTGGAACACGGTGTCAACCAGATACAATTTCAATTATTAGCGACACGAGCCTAATACCATCAGTGTCTATTGTTGTCACGGCTAATTGCGGACGGCTTAATGGAATTTCCGAGTAGACGGGAATCATGTAAGCTCAACAATGACGAATGTTGTGCGATATAAACTTACGACTGTTATAGAATTTCGGGATTTACCGAAATTATCTAGTTTATGTAATTCACTTTGGTGCCGTTCGCATGTACAATAGTATGATTTTTATGGCAAGTTACAGTAATTTCTTCGAAAAAATACATTTTCCAAGAGGAAATTAAAGTTTCTTGTGGTGAAATCTACTGAATTATTTTAGATTGCGCTGCATTCCTCGATAAAACCACATTTTTAGAACGAACGCTGTAAGTGTAAATGTTTCGAAACTGATTCGCGAGCATGATTGCGAGAGAAGGACGTAGACGAAGAATCGGGACAAGTATACCGCGCACGTGGGCACAGTTACGAAAGACGTGAGTACGAATCTGGAAAGGAAACTTTCTTCATTTTTCGCCGTTGCTTGATCGGTTCAAAGTTTTCCCTGAAATATCGCGAGAATCAATCCCCGACGCGAATGGCCCCGATCGAACGGTCTTTTCTACGCTTTCCCGTTGTCGTTTGAGTTTAGAGAAGTAACGAGTCGACTTCCGACCGGTCCGACGCTTCGTCTTGCTTCATCCTGCGCGTCTGAAAAAGTCTAGTAAAGGTAGAACGACGAAAACCTTGCTTTGTGAATTATACGCTTTTATGACTGTCCTCTTGCATTCAGCAGAGACTTACGCCAGTCCAGAATTTTCAAATATCTTTGTCCATTTGTAGACAAATATATTCGATTTCATGTCTATAGGTATGTCTGCTAGTTAGCTTTATCGATGAATTTATTCCAAATACACACACATATACACACACTTTCTCCTTTATTTCACTGCAGTGCCTCGCACTTAGTTACTCTTTAAAAAATCTGTATAAATAAAATTATAACTTGGAATAATTCGAAATGAATAATAATGACCCATTGTATGGAATCGTTATATTTTGAAAGTAATTTAATTTAAGCTATTTTAATTAGATACTGTTAGCAAATTATACAACTATTTGCGTGAGATACGGTAATTACAGTCGATGTCTATTTATCTCGTATAGAATGGATCGCAGATTCCGCGAAAATGAATCAGACAATTTAAATCCCATTCTCTGCAGATAAGCAGTACACGCGGGTAATTTTGGTCGGAAAGCGTTGGGCATAGCTATAGAGCTCTCGCAATAGGGATAGAGATGATTTCCGTGAACCTTAGGTTTAGCCAGCTCAGGCTGCATCACTGTTCGCCAAATTCTCGTATGTACATATCTCACTTTCTGTCAATATTATCGGTTGGTATTAGCGTATCGATTAAGCCGATCTTGATTAGTACGTTTTATGCTCTCGTTGCAACTAAGTACAACCATTAACATCGACTTTGCTAACAATATCTACCTTTGAAAATAAAAACCCTTCTGAATTTAACATTTCTATTATGCATAGATGCATTTACTCGTTATTTATATTCGAGCAAAGTTATTATAAAAGAAAAGAAGATGTTTGTTCCGGCGGCAAATTTTTTCTCTGGCATAGCATTTGACAACTATCGGTTTATTGGGGGGAAGAAGAAGACGAGAGAGAAAAAAAGAAGGGAACCGACGGTATACGCATTTCGTCTTCAGCTTCGTATACAGAATGGAGGAAACGGAAAATCGAAAGTGCTTCACCGCCATTTCCGGCGGCCGCTCTCTCACGGCTGGTGTACCTCGGGCGTTGCTGTCGAATGCAAAAAAGGAGAATGAAATATCGCGTCTGCGAGCACGACGCGTGAAATTCTTTCGAAAATAGCTTCGTTATACGAGATGCCCGGTTTACACGCAGCTGTAAATCCTTTCGATTTAGATGGCACCGCGAAAATAACAATTTTTCCACGAACATTCGTCCCTTCAGCTGGTGGGAGGGAGTTGCCTCATTGCATTTTCCTTCGCCGATGTTCTCATCAATTTTTGTTCGTCGAATCGTAAAGTTTTCCAACGTGATACAAACGTCAGCTCGAGGGGACAAATCATCTCTGAAATTACAGTCTACCCCCGGTTGAACTCAGTGAATGTCGCGCGAACGGAAACACCATTATCCCCTCTGTTCCTCTGTCGCGACTTTTGACACACTTTCCGGCTTGTTACAGACGAAGCGAATATAGTGCCGGCAAGCCACTGGCTTACCAGACATTGCCAATTTTTCAGACTTCGCATGGTTATCTAGTTCTCAGATCATCCTGAACTTTACTGTCCATCTGTGTACGCTCTGATTCGGTTTGATAAGTTTCTTTAGAACCGGCAAGTTGAGAGAAAGTTTCGCCGTATGTAGGACGACCGAGGTGCCGGGAAAAATTGGAAAATTTCGAAATATCGAGAAACTCTGCTCTGCCTGGCCTGTCTATCCCAACGATAAATCAGATTTCGTACCTATATTCTTCCTATTTACGTAACAAATATTTCTTATTTCAAATTCCAGCGTTTCATTCTTCCATTCGAGGACAATCGCAATCAAAATATAATTAATTTATTTATCACTAACTTTAGCGTCTATCTTCATAGTAGATGAAAAAAATCTTTGTCTAGACCCCGTACCTTTAATTCAGTTCACAGATGATAGAAGCAATTATAGGAAATAGTGATACGAAGAAATTACACCTTTTCCCTCTCTTAGGGATAAGCAAAGATTGAAGCGTCTAAGCGAATGTAATCACGCGCACGCACGTCTATGTATGTGGCTGATCGTGGCTGTTACTGTGTTATCCGTCGGTTTGTGGGAGTGGCAACACGTGTTTCCCATGTGTGTCAACCCGCAGTCTAGTCGCAGGGAGGACGAGAAAGGGGGATATCGGCGCGATATCGGCCTGTACGACTTCTCATAGAGACGGGTTGCATACATATCGTCGGTTTCGTAGTGCCGCGTGGCACGAAGTGCACGAAACCCTTGCAAAGCTGAGCGAACTCGTCCATGTGTTCCGCATGCGCGGTCTACTTCTATTAGCCTTTCTATGGTAGAAGACTTCTTTGCATCTCTAGGTAATTTTTCATAAGCGAGGGAGAATGTCTTTTGCTCAGGAACTTAGCCTGTACGCGGTATTCCGCTGACTTTTTCCTTTCCCTTTCACATAACGTTGACTGAGAGGAGAAACGGTAGCGTGATTGTGAACGATATTGAGTACTTTCGACGAGAGTAAAGAAATATATGAAAAGCGAATAGAGAGTAATTATTGATCGGAGTTTCTTTTGAATAAAGAAATAAATAGAATTCAAAATAATACGACATCGTTTTCCAATAGAGTCGATTTAAAAGAGGAATAAAATAGGTCGCGTTGAAAATTTGTGTACCTACTCTAAATACGAAAATGCATGAGAAATGCATGTGATTGTATCAGATAGAATTCTATTTATAAAATGTTCAAATACAATTCGAAAGGAGTACTCTACTGTATAGATTAATGTAATTATGTTTCACTGTGGTACATTTTACTAATGTAAGTCTGAATTAAAGGTTAATTTTAGTCCTTATATTCTCTACTAAATTTTAAAACATCTTCCTTCTCGTGTTTTACCCGGCAATATCTTCCTTGAAAAAAGTGGTAAATACAGGGGAAAGTGGTTTTATTTGCGATTTCTCTGGATCGTTTGCTAAAACCTTTGGGGAAAAAATCCTTGTTGAAAAATTAATCTATCCCTAGTAGCCATGTTTCGCGAAAACGCTTTCATTAAAAAGTTGCTTAACTAGGAATATTTGCAGATATTGTTATGAGGCGTCAGGCGCACAAAGCGTTATTGTTCTCATTTGTTAAAGTCTGGAAAATATGTAGTTGCTTGTTTCGCGAAACATACTTCCGTTGCAGGTCCCGTAAGCAGGCATCGGGATACAGCGCGCTAACGAAAATATTTATTAAAAATTTACAGCAATTTTCATGATGCGCGTTTCTAACTAACAGACACGCTTCTACGTACGGCCGGCTATTAGGAAACCGTTCGATTAGACATATCGTGGAAATGGACGAACGAGTTCAATTAAGAAACAATTACAGGCGTGGCAACGAGAACTCGTTTTCTGGTTGGCGGATAAAAATCCGACGGTCAACGAGCGTGGCGGGATGGCGCGGTGTGGTGCAACAACGCAAAATTGTGCTCGTGGAGTCCTTATGAATCGCCAACACGATGTAATTACGTCGACATTGCAACAAGTAATTTCGGAAAAGCGGTGCTCGTTCGCAAACCAACGAAATTCGTGTACGAACGAGAAAAGAAAAGAGAAAGAGAGGGAAAACGCGGGAAAAAGAAGAGGGACGAAACTATTCCATTGAATTTAAAACGATATTTCCCTTTCATTGATTTTTACACTACTCTGCCTTTCTAGTGTTGTGAAGCATTTTCACCTCTCTCCTTCGTTGTTTAGTCATACGTGGAACGCCACAGATTTAAAATACATTTGTTCGACTCTCGAAAACCATTTTTTCCCGATGTTCAAGCGTACCAGTGTAGATCGCCGTAAATGCATATGCGTGATAAATTACTGGATGACGAACGAGCGATATTTCTGCGTTAATATATTATAACGAAACTGTGAACGTGAGCGTGCGAGCATACGTGCACGTGGTATAACAAAAACCATCCTCGCTTAAAAAATCCTGTGGTCATAACGTACGTTTAATTGCAAGAATTATCGCGTTGCCTTGAGTAACGTTAGTTGTAATTCGTATCAACGTTACAGTCCGATCCATATAAACACGCCCCTTGCCTACTTAAAACATACATTTGACGTGGATTTTTTATTTTTTCAATTCTCTGGAAACAGTTCATCGGACGGTTGAAATTGTCGATATTAAGTTACGAAACGTTCGTCTGCCGCTATTGGATAGAAAAATACTGGGTTTCTCATATTAATTAAAGAATTAATTTGTTTAAGCAAACTTCAATTATAATATCGCTATCGACAGATTTCAACGAACCAACAATTCTCAAGGAATAGATTCTCCAATAATTTTAATCTTTTTCGTGCTTTTCTAAACTCACACGTGCCTTATACTCTCCTGACTCCTCGACATACGGCAAATCCCTATCCTCCGGACGCTGTAAGTCTCGAGTTCATGCAGGAAACTTGTAATTATTTGGAACGTCATACGTGGTTGTGTGGCGGACGCGAAGGATCTTCATTAAAGGACCGGGCCACGAAAGGATAATTAAAAGTTTCGCGAAGGGTGAAGCTTGCGGAGCGAGCTGAGGGGGAAATGTTGCGCGACTCGGCCATCCTGAATTTCCCTGTTATTTGCTCCTCGAAATTGCCCCGTCTATCTGCCTTGCCCTCGATCCGTGCATCTTCCTTCCTTCCTTGAATTTCGTTGTTCGGGAAACCCTGGATCAGGCTGATCCGCGCCCTGAAACGTTAATTACGGTTGTCTGAGGCCGCGACAAAGTCGACGAAAGTTTGCCAGCAGGCTACGGATTGGGCACAGCCCGGGGAAGACACTTTGATTTTGTCAACACGTGATTTCGTTACGCACGCAATTAAGAGAGTTGTGTTCATATACGATCTTCTTTGACGATGAATGTTGAACTTGAAGGGTTCGCAAGAGTGCTAAGGTTTTATTTGATTTCGGAGCTAATTTCAACTTACTAAATGGAATTAGGTAATTTTTGGTCTGATCTTACGGTACGGTGGTGAAAAGTGTGCTTCTTGGTTAATCGATATCTTATGAACATCTTTCGCTTCCGTGTTGATAATAACGTTCACATTTTATACCGTATGTACGTAACAACTTTAAATAAGCACGAGAAATGATGAAATTACGGTACAGTAATTTTCATCAAATCCCTAAGTATGAATTTCGTTGAAATGGAGGCAACTTGAAACCGTTGTTAGTTTCTAACTTCGAACTTATCGAAGATTCTTGAAGTTCCTCGAAAACAGCGTGCCTTCGTTAGATAATCTCCTACGTTAATTATTTTACCGATTATCCTTTTCTTGCAAATATCAGACGAGATAAGATAAGTATCATACTAGAGAGAACGAGTATAATCGAGACACGCTTTAGTATGCTTGTGCCATTAAAAATTCTTAGCCTAGCTAACACGATCGTGACTAATTTTACTAATAATTAATCCCTTTTTCTTTACAGATATGTCTTACAAGCCGCAGCGTCCCATTATCGAGGGTGAGTGTTAAATAGAATAAAACTAATTTTGTGCTTGATAGTGTTTCTAGGCTCGCATAAATTGCTTAAAACAGACGTCTTTCACACTTTGGAAAATTACCAGCAACAGTGAAACACGGCAAATATAGTCAGACATCAAAAGCACTCGATACCCAGAGAAAAATAGAAAAAGATAGCGAACGACGTAGCACAATCGCGTTATAATGGGTTGCCAGCCGATGTAAACTAGCAAGCACGCGATATTTAAAAGCGAGTTATCTCGTAGATTGTTGGACACGAGGGTTCGCGTCTTTGCAGCCGACTCACGACTCAATTATACCGGGATCGCAGCCAGCTAGCGAATTTCGAAATCACACCGTTTCGATTCGAACGATCACGCTATCGTAGCCACGCTGACAATCTTGCCTTGTACAATGAACGGCCGTTCTTGAAAGTTATTTCTCTCGACGTGATCGTGATTATTTTGCACACCCTCGTCCGCTATCGTGAAACTGGCAATTTTTCAGTAGTCGAGCTATGCAATGGTCAGACATTAATAGTTGGAATTACGAGTTAGAGGATTGCGAAATTATTGCGTCGTTGCGTGGATTGCTGTAAAGTGCGTTTACATTCAAGCGTTTATCTCTCTTTTTCCCTTTTTATTTATCTTGATTTATGGGTGGAGTGATTTTTCCCATTGCAGTAGAATAGAATTTAGCTGCGTCTAGATTCCAAACGGTGCATGAATATTTCTTCCTAAATCAAGATTGTTGACAATTGTTCGATCGCGGGCTTTTTACGCAACCAGGCTGCATTTATTGTTGTTATTCGAAACATGTTCCGATCATTATCTTTTGTAACGTTGAAAAGCTACATACTTCTATAAAACACCGATACAAATCATACTGTCAAACGCATTATGCGAGGGCACTTTTCCAACCATCTCACGCATTTCCGCCATTGTTGCACGGTACCTATTTGCACGCCATACTATTGGCGTATTTTGTTCAGGATTTTCGTTGGTAATGTTTGCATTTCGTGGTCATTGTAACACGATCATCTATGTATGTGCGTGGCAGATGTTGGTACTTCGACAAAGTATCGTGCATGGATATGGTCGGGTCATTGTTTCAATGAATCGCAACTCTTGCATTAGCTTCAATAGAACGTCTAGCGAAATTGAAAAAGAAAATGTTGGCAAAATTTCTGAAGGAAATTACAATTATGAAAAATATATCATTAAAGGACGAATGTATTACCGAAATGCTTGCGTTAATTTCGCATTACTTTTATTATTTCCGTTACATTTAAGAATTACTAATAGCTTAAAATCCTGTCGTATAAAATGTTCTTTATCATCGTGAGTAGGGAAGTTTTCTTATAATAAGCAATCTTGAAAAACATGCCGCGATAATTATAAAAAGAATTTGTCGAAATTTCTCTCGAAACAAGTAAGTACGTCTATCTTTCGATAATTGGCAATTACGTTTAAATCGATTCATCGAACGATAATTAATCTTTAAGCTCGATCTCGGTTCATTAATCATTTAATTCGTCTTTTCTTTGCGTGACGGTGCATAATTCTGGGAATTCGGCGTAGGTACGAACGAGCAACCGACTGCGTTGAAACATCGTTACATCTGATCGCCTTAACAAGGGTAGAAATTACTTTAACGCGTTTGGAGAGCAGCGGGGCGGATCGCGTGAAATTTGTAGCGCAGGGAATGTCGATTATCAATTATTAGGGAAGTTGGTCGTGTAAAGGACGAGGCGGACGTTAGGTACAGTTATACCATTATTTGAATAGTTCATCGATACGATCGTTTCGGCAATGCGCACTGCGGATATCCGAAGTTTCAACATTCGGATATTGAATATGGTTAGGCGGAAATTGGGAATATTCGGGATACTTTGGTGCATGTTACTTCGAGCAACATTAGATGTTTCGATGACAACGATGCGCCCGGCCAATTAGTTTTGAATTCCGCGTAAATCAGCCTTGAAGGGTCGTGTACGCGGCGGAATAATTGGAAACGGTCCTGATTCCCCGCGATTCGACGCGACGGTCTGTCAAATTCATGCGCTCGCACAGTCTGATTAGTGGCCAGAACAGATGCGAGGAGAAAGCAAATAGATGTACAGACAAAGGACACGATATTTAATACTTCGAACGTGAAAACATAATGGTACTTTATTCGACTTATCTTTAATGTTTTATAAATCATCGTTCGACAGAAATTTTGCATCGTTTCTACGTTACACGCGTGAATTTTAATGCGTCTTTTATCTCTTTAATAACAGAACTATCTGTTACCAATTGTACGGGCCACGAAATTTCGAAATACAAAATTATCTTGCATTTTCTTCGTCCAAGCTTTGAACATTAAATATTTGAAGTAAATGAAAATTATGTCTCATGAGAATTTGAGTTCTCTATGCTATTAATTGGAACATAAACATTTCACGATTAATGGCCAATTATTTGCGGTAATACGTCTGAATTTGCAGGTGTTACGATATGCGCGAAAGAATAAAACTCGACAAGTACATTACTCGTCGCTCAAGATTTAATTCTCGAAATCCTATCAAGTGTATTATTTAAATATAAAATTTTAGTAACCATCGTGTGAATGCTCCTTCACGCGTTTTCGTGAATCGGCTTAACGTTTGCCAAGCATCGTCTGTAGTATTTGCACAGAATCGTTCGAACGTTCTGAGAAGCTCACGTTTTCGAGCACATTCGCGTTGCCAAGAAAAGCCACGAATATCTCTGTATTTCGTACTCTTAGATAGAGGCACTCGGCGCGCCGCCGCGAAATTTATTCCATTTACAAATGGCTTTCCAGCAAATAATTTTTATCGGGTCTCATCTAGCTCGTAGTTTCGCTTCCGTTCCGCAAAAGGATAAGGAATTCCGCATAATTCCAATAAATAATACACCATGCTAACGAGACGCCCTTTTTCGCTTTTGCCTTCATCTCTTTTGAAACAATATTCTGCCGACTTTATCCACGGCACACGTAGCATTATATAGAGACCGTTTCGCTCTAACTCAGTTACGAGCAGCTATTCGCAAATGTATTCACGGTATCGGCTCTCGAAATTTAATTGAACAAAGGAATTCTTAGAACCACGAGAAAAGTGTGCTGAATAGAAGGTATAGGGGTTAAGAGCTTCCGATTGGATCGGTGGCAAAGTAGTGTGTACTTTCAAAGTTTTTATGGAGTTGGGCAATTTTTGTTCTCATGCCGAGGTAAAGAACCGGAGTTGATCGAATTCGTCGAACTGAGATTTTAACTTGCATGTTTTATTCCTTAAGCAAGTTGGATTAAATCTTTTTGCATAGCTTATGTCTGTACGTATTTTCTTCTACTCGAGTTTAGTAGAGCTTAGTGTCTGTCGTTTAACGTAATCTAATAGGTCTCCAAACGCGAAAATGTTGCGAAAATAGCGCAATCGAGGAAGTAGTAGCGGACAGTACGTAGCCAGACATCCCCAAACGTTCGAGATTGCCGTTCCTTTCGACGTGCGCGTTATATTGAAAAATGTTTGAAACATGAACCACTTCACTTAATTAAAGCATTTCAAGCATACTCAGTTTTATCAGACATTTTTGTCGAAACTTGAAAAACTTTCCCTCTATTTTTTTCTTTTAAAGAAGCTTATCGTTCAGAGAGCTTTTTCATCATTATAAACGACGTTTGCACGAGTTTTACACGATACATAAAATTTTGAGCACGACTTTTAAACTTTGCTGCTCCCCAGCTACTTTTTAGTAAAATTACTTACACATCGGCACCTCGTATATTTCTCCTGTCATATAAATTAACATTACATTCTCTCGTATATTTCGCCGCGCCTGTTACATAATTTCTGTTCATTTGCACAATTTTAACTGTTCTCTGTATATTTTACGACATCCAATATATCGTATACATTAATTGCGAAGCATTTCACATATTGCAGCCTTCGAGGCTCGAACATCCACACCGTTTTAAAAAATAGTTTCTCCGAATTGTTTTGCGTATCGTTGCTTTCGAAGAGCAATCTACGTAAACGAGATGCGCCCTGTATCATCACTGATATGCTATTTTGTTATCCCTAGCAAGTGTATCGCGATATGATACGCATCAGCCACATTACTGTCAGTCGAACTGGTCGCATCTAGGACGTATCTTTCGCGTGCGTTCTCGTGTAACGTCGACGTTCGTATGTTCGCATGGATTATTGTTTCGCGATTAAACTTTAAATCGTGCTAACAGCATGTATGTTTGCCTTTGAACGCGTTTTTATCAGAATGTTGCGTTTCATGTACGCCATATAAAGATATATTTCATGTCGATGAAGATTAGAATCGCCGGTAGATGTTTAAAGAGGATAATACACATGGCAATTATAATTCTTCTCGTAGACCAGAAGAATGATCTTTTTTCAACGATAGTGGCTTTGAATTATTTCAGCCTGAATTTATGGTACCTTGATAGGCCTTAAATACGAGCGAGCACGTAAAGGTTTGTTAACGACGATGCATCTTTAAAGATAGTTTGAGACGGTATATAGCCTGCGTATTTTGGCTTGATAAAGTTTACGAGGGGGTCAAAGGCCGAATAGAGGCTTCATGTAAAGTACGTGGCTCGAAGGGTGGGCAATTTGAAGTTGCACGACTATCGGTTGTTAAATGTTTAACGGCGGTGTGCTTGGTAAGGCGAAACCTGTATCAAGCGATTTCGTATCGTTAATCATTATTAATTTAAAAGAAGGAAACTTTGTGTTTCGTGAATTATAAGCAGCGCGAGCCTTACTCCTGTTTATGTAACGCGAACAGGATGTTTAACTTCCGTAGTTTAAGTTTAAATTCCGAATATTTTCTTGGATAACAGCTTAAAATAATCAACTCCCTGATTTTACCTCAAACAAATTAATTACGACGAAACCATGTTTGTGCAAAAGCACATACTTCGAAGTAATTTTTGTAAAATCGAGTCCGGTCACATTAATATACACGTTACTATCTCAGAAATGCATAGTGTTCGAAGTTTGCTCGATTCACTGCAAACTTTTCATTCACCCAGCTCGATAATTAGTAACCTTCCAAAACGTAAATTTTTCCCACACGTATAACACGCATATGCATATCTGTATGTGGTTATTCCAAATGAAGAGGAGAAGGGGAAACTTCCATTTATGCTTTATCGTTGGGTCGAAAAAGGGTTTTCCTGAATACGAGGGGAAAAGAGCCGCGGCTCCATAGAGATCACTGGATGAAAAAAGTAGAGTAGAAATTCCGCCAAAAATATTCTACGAGAGCGGGTGCAGTTACTATAAATCGCTGCGCCCTCCGTTTCCCCCCCAACCGCTTATACGCCCCGTCGCGGCGTCGCTGGTGCGAATGCGAGTAAGGCACGGGAATGAAAGAGACAGAGAAAAGGGGTAAAGGAACGCAGCGGTTGAGCGAAAAAAAAGAGTCCAGCCGATAAATTACATGTAGAAAAAACCGTGGCACCAACGGTGGATGGGGTGAGAGAAAGAGAGAGAAAGGAGGAGTCAGAGAGAACCACAAAGGCAGATGGAGGGAGAAGGAAAGAAAGAAAGGGTTAGAAAGGGAAGAATTGTCGGTTCACGTGATATAAATGCGAGAGGGTGCACAGCGCTCGCTTTTTACGGGTTTTTCTGGCTCTTCTTGGAATCACGTTACACCGGCCAACATTATCGAGCTGCTCGCTAATATCAGCCACGAGATTTTACCGAAGTCTCTCGATTGCCGTTGCGACAAAGGGAAAAGTCGAGTATCAGGATTTTTGTACCGACGAAATTTCGCACCATATCAAGGACGTCATAAATTTCGAGCGGAACGTGAAATTTTGTTTGACGATCGTTCGCATACTTTGATAGTGTCCCACGGTGTAGGAGGAACGTCCGTTAGCATCGGCACGAAAAAGGATGCTATGAAAAAGTAAACAGTGTGACAACGAGTGAGATTCGCCACGAAATCGGCGGAGATTCGGACGAGAAAAAGAACGAGGGCTGCTGCATGAATCCGCGCGAGAGAAAGGGAAAGAAAGAAAGGGAGAGAGTGCATCAAGGGAAAGCTCGTGAAAGTCGGTATTCTTACTATTCCTCGGATCCGTGGTTAGGATATTTCTTGTTTCGTCACGTGAGTTGCGAGTCGGTCGGCCCCGCTTTGTGTGCTCGGCACATACGCGTCTTTGCACAGAGCTGTACGTGGCGTGCAAGCTATACTCGCAGATAAGGTTACGTTAAGAAATTGCTTTCTGTGGGACGAAGCCAAACCCGAAGAAGAAACTCTCTTGCACGCGGTAACCTTCTCTTTTTTCTCCTTTACCTTTCCCCTATATTCCTTTTTCACCGTGTCTAGTTTCGACCTCGTCCTCTACACTTCGCGTTTAGCGTTTCCCTTTTCTTCCCCCCTAACCGACCGTCGTAGTCGCATCGTCATCGTTCTTCTCGACTCTTACTTATACCGCTTCGGCTTTCGTTTCTGTCCACTTCCTTCCGTGGAGATACGCGCCGACAAAAGGTGACGGAGCCTCAAAGGGGCGCACCGAGAGAACGCGGGAAGCCGTGCTTCTTCCTTTGAGTTTCCACGAAGCCAGTCCAGTTTCTCGCACGCCATCTCAGCGTGACCGAGGGGGAGGACGATTATTTTGTTACGATAGCAACTGTAATCCTGCGTTTCAATGTTTTGGCCACGCTACCGGGTTTCCCTTCCGCGACGCGTGATTACGCTTGGAATCCTGTTTCTAAACGAGAGTCGGATTCAATGTGAATGATCTTTGGTGTTTCGCGGAAAGCTGTAATGGAAAGGGACGTTCTCTATAGAATTGGAATTTTCATGAAACGAAGTAACACTTCATCGTGTTACGACTTATTCTAATATACTTTCTAATATTTAATATACGATATACATAAGATATAACGAGACTTAAAGTTACGGTTAGCAAGTCTGCAACTGTCCCTCGGTACGATACGGTGAATATTGTAGCTTATTACGCAGGATTATGTACCTTTGCACGTCCGATTTGTATTTCACGGATAATAACATCATATGATATGCAAGTTGGAAAACAGTAATTTCGGAATCCGATAATTTCGATAATTCACCTGCCTGATCGACTGATTATCTTCTCCGTCGATTTTCACGGCTATTACGAGATAAAATCCTACTCTGTTTGTGCCAATAACACAAACAGTTGCTTCGCCTGTCGCATTAATTTCACAGGATCGCTCTTCTTTTTTTCTTCGTAATATCGATCGCACCCGGCGGAAGGATTAATTTGCGACAATAAATTGAGTCGTTGAAATATCTGCCTGTTAGTCGACAATCCTGTATACATTCAATGTATCCAACGTGCACGGTAACCGCGTAATGCGCGGCATAACAACGAGCGATAACACTTTATTATATTTTACAAACCGGTCAGCGGCACCGGTTGCATTATGAGGGAAAAGTCGATGCTCGACCAAGGGCGGTAGAAGGGAGGGCGGGCACACACGTGAGCATGGCAGGATATGGGGGGGACAGGGGATAGGATTAAAATTAGTCTGTCATATTAACAGCAGCGGCGGGCAATTTACGTATTATTTAAACCCGTTTGCTGTAAATAAACGGACCGAGCGTTAATCTCATACAAGTTATAATGAAAAGCAAACGCTGCGCTTGTTTAGCCTGCTCACTTATCATGTTCTTTGAGTCGAAACCACGGTTCTTCTTTTTTCTTTCTATTCGTCTCGTGAATATTGGTCGCACAGGGACGAAAAGTTAATTGCGGACTGCGAAAAAAGTTTTCTCCGTGAGAACTTGGAATATAGCGATACGGTGGCGAAATATTGAACAGAAATAAATGAAAATATCTTTCTTGCGATCGCATGAAATGAAAAAGAGAGAGAGATATTATTTTCGTAAATTGTTCGTAGTACGTTATAATATGTTTCATACTATGTATTACAATATGTTTAATAACATATTCTGTGATCTAAGTTAATATTATACGACATAACGGTTAATATTTGATATATATTCGGTTGAATTATTTATATGTGCCAAAAAAGCAGACGTTTCTTTGAAAAAGCTGTATAAACGAAAATATTTTATTTCCGCAATGATCCGTTGGAAACTGAATTCACTCAGATAGTTATGTTCCGTTTCCATGGCTTTGCAATTTTTAAACGCGCAACTTTATCGCATCTTTGATTAGTAATCGATGTGTATAAAAATCCTTTTTATCGAAACTATATGCACAACGTGCGTATGAAAATATTTCGCTTTCAAATGTAAAACACTGTGGTCGTACAATAATTATCAACGGAGAGATTAATTAATAAAGCATTTTACTGTCTATTAAGGCAAGTATAAACAATTCATTAATCAGTTGTATTCGATGCAACGCATTATTATTATTAATTCATCTGTAAACGAGAATTCGATATTAGATAAAGACTACTGAAAACAATGGTCGGTTTTATTTCGTGCTTTCAATTAATCGTGACGCTAATTTCAACGTGATCCAAAGTTTTCGACAGTCGTTTGATAATTTAGTCCACGTCCTCAAAACCTTCTGCCCGTTACTAACTTAATAGATATCGACTCACATTAATTACAAACCGAGTCCTGATTATCCTGAAAATTGAATTCAAAACTGAGATAGAATTTAAAGCGAACTCTGCGAAAGAATTTTGTTTTTAACATATTCAACGAATGGTACGATTATTCACACTATAAACCGGATTACTTGTATTATTTGTTTTCCAATATCAAAAATCTCTCATGAAACGATAAGAATCCTACAGTTCCTTTTTGGTAATAATTTCAGCCGTCGAATTATTTAAATTATTTCGAACATTGCGCGCAACAGTAAAGTCTTCGGTCGTAGTTTCCTAAATAGGAAAGAAACGAAGGAAAAGGATGGAATTAATTTCGATAACGTTAACATGGTTTCTGGGTTACATTGGCGTAGATGGCCGCGGAAGAAGCGATCCCTTTCGTTGGCTGGGGACACGATAATCGATGCCCCCGTATCCACGACCAATGGATTCGATATCAAGCAGCGCAAAAATGGCAGCATGCTGGTCGGTAAGGAGCAAAAAATAGAGACAAAAGCGTCTGTATCCACGAAACAGGCAGTCACTGAAAATAGGCGGTATGAATTAATCAACTGCGTCAGCTCTCGTAGCCTGTCGTTTATCGAGATTCAACCCCTCGGTCTGGCTTCTCCGAATTCCGTTTTTATTATTTTTACCTTCTATTCATTCTCCGTCCTCCTATTTCTATCCCATTCCTTTTTTGTTACGAGTCACGAAAAGATAGATTTTGTTTCAACCGATTGGAAAAGAATACCGTGGAAACTGTGTACCATGAAAAGAATAGAACACGCGCATACGAAATGATAACTAAAATGTATCAAACACGGCTGGATGTTCACGAGCGCGCACGCGACGATATTTTACGACGCGTTTAAATATTGACCCGTTTAAACGACGCGACGCGCCAACGATACTCGACGCGTATATTCTATTAGTTCTCGATGCTACTACCATTTGTCGATCTTTTAATACTTCGATCTTGTTTATCGGGAAGATCAGACACCGGTTGTTCAAAAGTACAATGAAACGCCGCCATGGTCGGATCGGTTCCGTTTGTTTGTATCCGCGGTCTGTATCGTCGTATCAAGCAGCGTCGTTTCTCTCATCGAGTTTATTTCACGGTAGAATACACGATCACGTACATATATATATGTGCTTGTATAAAAATTCGAAACTTCTTCCACGTGTAGGTCGTAGTCGAACGATCGTTCTTTTTGTCATTCATAAAACTTCGCTGACGGAATTGATAAATCGAGCGCCATGTCAAAGGGCGATATGTAAATGCTCGAAGAAATGTTTCTTAATGTACAGAAAGAAACGCGTAAGTCAAAGAACTTGACGAAAGACAGATTAGAATTTGAAGATTTTTAAGATTATTCACAGATTGTTCAAGACCTGGGTAGATGTCTAAAAATATGTATACGGACTTTGCAAACTTCAACAGCCTCTCCTCCGAATATATTAAACTAAACTTGCAGAAGGATTCAAACTTACAAACGGTACATTAGTTTTCTTAATTATCATTGTCACCAGATGCGTGTTTTGTAATTGCAAATGAGCTTTCATTTATGTGACGAACAGAAAACGAAAACGTCTTCTTTCTCTAAATAGAACAATGAATTTCATCAAACGCAAATGAACGCACGTTTTTTAATCCTGTTGGGAATTCTGTAGAAAGGTGGCGAATAATCTGCATTGTTCATAGCCACTTTACGGTCTCCAGTCAAATCAAAGTCACGTTAAGGACACTCGAACTGCAGACGTCTCAGCGTGAGAATTTCGCATGAACAGAAGCTTACGTGTACAGGTACGTGTCCTAACCGAAACCCTTTAACTCGCGCAATCGCGGGCTGTGACTGAGACATGGTTCTCCAGGGACGACCAACTGAGATTTACGGACTCGATTCCCCTACATCGTAGCTCTGCACGTACCGCACGCAGACTGACGTGAGCTTGCAAGACCGTGAATCGTTTTTGGTCCCGTGCTCGTGAGCAGATGCTATACTGATGCTCGGACCAGTAAGTATTCGCAATTTCGAAAGGGTTTGGTACTCTTTTCGTCTTCCTATCACGTTGATCCGCCCGTTTCTTACCATCGGAGAGAATAAATCTCGACGACTTTTAAAACCGGATCAGAGGAAGGGCCTCTCTTTTGAGAAAACGTCTATGTATAGAAGATGGTAGAACGAGGTAGAGTGATCTTGGTGCTTGACAGATTCGTGATGAATAAAAAAGGAGCAAGAGGAATTACTATGGAACGTTAGATCCGATAGGATGTAGTTCGAGTTAAGATCCACGTAGGTTCTTGCTAGAAAAATAAATGAAAGCTGAAATAAAATGTACGTACTATGAAGCGAGGAATTTACTAAAGTGGTTTGAAATTTTAATTACTAATTAGAAGTTTCATAGGAGAGTGAGAAGTAGAAAATTAGAAAATTTACAGAATCACGATCAAAGAGATTCTTATGAACATTTATGTGTACTTAATATAGAATATATATATTTATATATTTATGTGTACTATATAGAATATATATATATTTATGTGTACTTAATATAGAAGGATAGTTCATAGCTCGTTCGAACTTATTTCAAGGTTATATTAAGCTTGTTCAGTGACATTTTAGGTATCGTCAAGAATTATGGAACGTCACATGGGCCTTGGGTTGTCGGTAGAGAAGCGACAATCGAATTCTCGATTGGAATGATAATACACGTATTATAGCTCATTTTGGCGCGCCTATACCGAGTTCTAGTTGCACGGCTGATTGCTACTCAATACCAGGATCTCTCACTCATCCTGGTATAGCCTCATATACGTACCTATCTGACTGCGCGTTTCAGTAACAATGGCGCATTACGTCGGTTTAATCGATGATAAATCACGCCGCGATATCCGTGACCGATATCTCCGCTTTTCGAGATTCACCGTTGAGAGAAACATTTATCGTCCAAAATGATATACAATCGCGATTAAGCGTGTTGGATAGCGTCATACCTTCGCCAAAGTGACCCTTTTTTTTTTAAACAAAATCGTTCATCACGTGAATTACCTTGCGTATAAAAGTTAATTACAATATCCGTGTAGAATGTTAATAAATATAAGAATCGTTGAACGCGTTTCGTGCACAAATATTCGCGATGCTACGAAATTGAAAAAATTCAGATCCAGGGAATCTTGAATCTCCGATTGTGTGTTTCGTATACAAATTCCAAGGAAAGTAAACCCGAGATTGTTTCGAGAAACACTTGCACCATTGCGCATTAGAATTCTGAACAACTGTTAGAGTCGAGAAAAAGAGCTAGAGAAAGAGAAGGGAAAAAGAGAATAGGAGTATCGTGGAGATCGTTACGTTAACTTCTAACGACATTACCGGTTCCCTCGATTAACTCAGGGCTTTAAACGACGTCGTGTTTCTAGGAGGATGACGCCATTTCGGGCGTAGAAGACGCGCCGCGACGAGGGTCGCGCACAGGTGTGAATCGCGTTCACCAGTCCCACCGTCGCGATGACTGCGTCCGTGTGCAGCCACGCTACCACATATACATACATACATGCTCCAAATAGCTTCCACCCAGGGGAGAACTCCATAAAGACTGATTTACGCGCAGGATTTATGAAGACCGTTCGGTTTTCTGGCTAGTATTTCACAAATGCGGGCCGTTTATTTTTCGTCTTTTTCCAGCCTTTTAAATTTCCTTGTTTTTGTTTGCCTCGATATGCACGAAATCTTCAATTTTTCCCTTTTTCCCATATCTTTTTCCCTCCTATTTTCTCGCGTATCCCTAACGCGATTAGAGTGTATCTGTCTGAACGAGAAAGAAATAAATAGATAAATAGATAAATAGATAGAGGAAGAGAGAGAGAGAGAGAAAGAAAGAAGAGCATGTAGGAGAGTATATCGGTCGTAACGACCGATAATCGCATAATTCAGCGCAAGTTACGATTCAGAGTGAACGGGACGTTATCACGCTGCCTCTTGAAAAGCATTAAAAGGCGAACGCAATTCTATAAAGTCGATAGCGGGTAGAAATTCAGAGCCGGCCCGCGGCGAAACTAGTTACGACCTCTAGCATTTACCGCGGCATGATTAATAGAGAATTGCAACCGACGTTGGCCAAGCTCGTTGAACGCCTGCAAAGGAAGCTTTCCAATATTTCTCGACTCTCCACGGACTTGTCGATGCGATGGTGGTCGTGTTCGGCCTTTAGTGGCGACCCGAGTATCGAATTGACATTAGAAAAGAAATACCGACGCTCCTTTTTGTGGTCGTTGGTAATACATTGTTACACCGTGATTTTGTTGGCGATACACGAGCTTTGTTCATTAGATAATACGATTTCAATAATTGCCAATCATCGAACGGAACTATACTATTTAAATAATTTTCTTCAATTATATTTTTAAACTATTATCGTCATACTTAATCCTCCATGAAAAGGGACAAGAACTTTGTTAATTATTATATTATTAATGTATTTGTTAATTGTTGTATTATTATTAATTTATATTATAATAATAATTACAATTAATCTATCATACAGTAACTGATGTTCCATGTTCCATATTTATACTGACAAAATTTACAAACGCAAAACTTCTATAATTAACACGCATCGGAATGTTCGTAATACACTTACCGCTAATGCACCGTAAAAAGACGTGAAAAAACAGAACTGACACATTAACCTAACGACCATCCGTCCATATATTCCGCGTTACAATCTTTACCGTACAAATTCGTGGTCTTGATGGCTTTCGTCCTACTCATTAATCAATCTTCAAAGATCGACTCATTGTAAGCAAAGCCTGGACGACTACGCGATACTTGTTAGTCGACGAGCGAAAAAAGCGGTCGAGCGATCGAAATTACCTGTAGAAAAGTTCATTTGCGGGTCGTGGTAAAAACCGTGTTCGTGGTAAAAAGGCGCATGGTAGTGACAGAAGGAGGGGATAGACGAGCAAGGAGATTGCTAAAGAGTATGAAAAGGGTTGGCGTAGACCGCGGCCGAGTCAGTAGATGCCGGGCATGTTTCACGGTGGATCGTTCAGAATATTTCAAGGCTTTGCACGTGTCTCTGAGCGCAATCTGCGTGTAGGGAAAAGCTAGAGGAAAGGGCCAGTGTCAGCGAGGTAAAGGGAAGGCGGCTTTTACAGAACCCTAGGATTTAACTTTCTAACCGAGAAGGCGGATAGAACGAAAGCGCGGAGGGTTGCAAGCGCTCCGACCAGTGGCTGGACACGAACCTGCTCTCGCGAAAGCGGATAACGGTAGCGATGCAGAGGTATGCAAAAGGGTTGTCAGGGGGAGGAAGCTAGAATCGAAAGGACGAAGGGGGACGAGCACTGGCTAGTCTGCCACGAATACGCTTCCATAGGATGGAGAACGGTAGACTATAGCAGAGACAGAAACAGGGTGTCGCGACAGAGTGCTCAACTCGGACAAAGGAACACCGTGCCGGACCGTAGACAAAAGGTTAATCTTCGTTTTTTGCAGAGTTTAACTCCATCCCCTGGTAAACGACCGTTCTATTTCTCTGTTCCTTGTTCCTCGTTCTAGCCACGAATTCATCCCCCTCGATCCTACTTACCAAGCCAGACCGAAAACTACAATTCGAATACGAACGCGCCAAGATTTATACGCCAGCTACCGCGCGACTGTGTTAGCCACCGTAGCGGACAATTCTCTCGGTGCAGTTGCCACGGCTTAGCAGATTTTCAGTCGAGTCGAGGAGATCTCTTCACGTTGAATCTTGACGAGTTCCCTGGTACGAGGAAATTAATTGAAACCATTCGAATTGCGAGTCAAATAGCAAGAACACAGGAACATCCCTTCGTATCCTATCGAATTTTCGCGAAGCGTTATGATGCTGCAGGAAAGTATCGTTTTTCCATGTGAGCGAAGCGTGCAGCTTAAATCAAGTCTGTATACTCGTTCAGTGATGAACTGTTCTCTGGTAGCGACGCGGAAGGGCAAAGGCACTTGTTTCGTTCGGTCGTTGTGTACTGAACCGCGCTGTGTTTGCCGGCTCCTGTGCCCGTGTATATTGCGTGTACCAGCTGGATCTTTTAAAGAGAATACGAAGACGTGGTTTCACCTCCGCGACTTTATGGTGGTGAAATGAAACTGCAGGAAGGAAGGCTGCTTTATTTTGGTTGCGAACGAGAAAGAGAGAGAGAGAAAGAGAAAGAGGGACGCGATGAGACGGTGCAGGTATGCCGTAATGAAATTCATCGCGCGACGATATTGAATTCAGAATCACGGTTACTTTCGCGACAGTCGAGAATTACCTTGAACGGAATTCCGGGAACGTTTGCAATAATGGAGGCCGTACAGAGGTTCGCCGGGCCTGTTTACCAGAGAACAAGACCTTGAATGGCGGTCTTCTGCTTAGCATAGCGGGGAGAACGTCTCGAGGCGGCATATTTCCTTCGAGTCGAGTTCGAGGAATAATTTCGAAGCGGCACGAGCCCCGTGGCGTAAGTCGGTTTCACGAGTCGCGGCACGCGCCGCTTCGCTTTCCATATTAGACTTTATAATAAGGACCGTCCTAGTCTTACGTATGTTAATACACGTTAAGCCTGATCCTACGAGTCGCCAGTCCCACGAGTCGCCCTTCTTCTTCCTTGGATTTACGTGCTGCCGCGAGAACATGTCGAGAAACGCGAGTTACACGTAAAAGTGAATGGAGAGTATGAAAGGTCACGCGATAAAACTGTCTTGAAAACTTGAATTATATGAATCATAAACGATAGATAGAATGCCTTTGGTAGCAATAATGTAACGATACCAAAAACTGTAACAGCAGGCAAAAAGCACGTATATAAATCGTATATTAATTCAGCCAACCGGCATCACCGATTATCGTTACAAGCTGAGGGTGAGGTAAGCAACCAGGCCAGGGTGCAAGAGCTTGTTACCCCGTAACGGCCTCTATCTCGGCCTTAATAGGTCCAGATGTTGTTACGTCCGGGGTCGGCTTAAACTACTTCTGGACAGCTTTATCCGGCGACTCACCGCGACACGAAACGGCCGACCAATCGTGCCGCCTTCCACTCGGATTAACAATGTTGTAGGACGAACCAGGGAGCAGCCTAATTACACTTTATACCGCTGTATTATGGCAAAGATACGTATCAGCGAAATTGCATCGTGGTTTTCCTCGGACACGGATTTATCGTCGCGCCGGTATCTTTCGTAACTATACGGTTAACCGATCTCTTCCTTTCTTTTCTCATTCGATCTTCCCTCAGAAGAATTCTGTGAAAAGTGACGCGAGTCGTCACAGCTGTGTCATAAACTGAAAAACCCATTCGACGTTTGCGAACGACGCAACTTTTGCGAACGCAATTAAAGTAAACTCTCGTTAGGAGAGAACGTTTTTGAAAAATTAGGAAACAAAGGGACAATACCATCCTAGTTTTCCACAATCTTCTTTGTCGACTTCATTTCTCGCGAGCCAATGCCACTCGGGCTATGTAATTGCTGCACTAACGAAGGATGCCTCGTTACCTCGGATCAGAAAAGTTCGAACGAATTTCGAGAGTTTTTCGCGTTGCACCGGCGAACGAGTACACCTTCTTTTCAACACGACCACATTCGCCTACTTTCTTCGGCCCGTTGCAACTTTTACGACTTGCTTGTGCTCCACTCCCTAGCATGGAGTTAAGCGTCTTTCATTAAATTCCGGCATCCGTTCGTACGAGTCGTAAGACAGATTAGTCTGGAAGTGTCTTCCGGAACTTAATGGTCGTGACAATTAAACAGGAGTTTTGACACAAAACGGTTTGCTCGAGCGAGTAATCACGTTCTACTTGCTTTAACAACTATGCCAACGTAGCAGCGGTGGTCCTTTAAACGTTTGTATCGAATACATTCCAAAATGAGTAGACGTTTTAATATCCACTTACTTATGAAGTAAATATACAAATAAGTACACGCATACACGCTATGACAGAGGGTAAATATAATTTTATGTTTCTTCTTTTTTCAAAAATTTTAGAAGATTTACGGATGTAGCAACGCTTTTAAAAACTCCTTGTGTATTTAAATAATGCCCGGTACATCGGCTAAAGCAAATTTGATCCACTAATTACGGATGATCCATCGATAAAGCGCAATTAAGAACAAATTTCCTCGCCGCCCATTTCACAAAGTCGTTCATCCACCTCTTCAACCCAAACTCATCTCTCAGTAATATCCACCGCCTGACAAACCCTTCTCACCAATAATTCTATTTTCATTTCATTTTTAATTCCTCGTCTGCGATCTTTCTTTAGGCTACGTCCAATATACATCTCCGCAAGGAGGGTGACTGCCGCGGAAAGGACGATACGATGTCGCTCTGCCTGTGGCAATTCGTGTTAATTAATCATTCGTAAAGAGACCAATAATCGCGAGGAAATCCGTGCTTGTCTCCAACGGATCATCCCTTACATTTTCTCGCCTCTTTTCTCTCACCCTCGTGTCCTAACCATCTCTTCTCTTCTGTCCCCTTTTCTTCTCTCTCTCTCTCTCTCTTCGGCCCATCTGTCCGTCTTTTCCCCTTTCCAAGCTGTCTTATAAGGGAGGATTAATTAACGCGCAGCCCGGCCGTATAGCGGGCAACGATCTTCGCGTAATTGCCGCGAGTGGCGTTGCTCCTTCGTGGCAGTTCTCACGGCTTATTTTAAATGCGACGTGAAATCAGCTTAATAGCGTCTCACGGAAATCGTGGCCGTCTTCTTCGATCGTTTCATTTCTTCCTCCTTTCCTGCAGGCGCTAGGATGGGAATCCTAACGGGGCAACGAACCGTGACACTTTTAAGCCGGCCAGGCTCAGACTTAAGGACTTAACGTCGAGCCTCGGCTTCCCTTGTTATCGTCAAGATCGTCCTGGATGATGACGATTATAAATCAAGCCGTGTAGCCGCCACTCGTTAACTTCCACGCGCCGCTTATGCGAGTAAGCGAATCGAGGACGAAGGAGTCTCCAGATGACCCGGATTTCTCTATTGGTCTGAGTAATTGTCGGCGATCGTCGCGATCCTGTCCGATGATAATTTGTTATTTGATTATTGGTATCAAAATTATATGTTCGTACAGTTCATTCCGAAAAATTGGAAACACTGTATATAGTCTTTAAATTTCGCATAAATGTATAAACGGTATATTTATCTTCGTTGACTCTGCGGTGTTGTATAATGAATAACGCGATACATATTTATCTCGATTATGTGTTGTGTATTATTGGGAACTGGTACTATGCAAATTTAATTAAAGGACTCTTAAGTAAAGGAAAAGAGGAAATTTGCATTCATGCGAAAAAATCGCATGATCAGATTTTTTTCTTTTATCTTTGTAATATATCAGTCGTGACAGAACGAGCCTGCGGGTATTCTAAGAATAAATCTTAACCTATTGCCATGTAGACAAGTTAATTAACAACCTTCGCTTTTATAATAATTGATATTTAACTCTAATATTGCATTTCAAAACTTTCGTGCCATAATACAAGGAATGGGTGTAATAAATTTTGCTTTCCTAGAGCGTACAATCTTTCTGATTAAAATCATCAAGCGGTGTAGTTAATCGCGAGCGATCAACCGTGGCGTTTTAATCAAAATCTTCAACATTTCCTTCTTTGAAATTGAATAAACCGAGCCATTACAAAGCAACTTGCTCGCGCAAGCGGACAATCTCTGGAACACCCAGGAAGTCACACCTACGAATCCAATCCCTGTCGCGAAGCTTAATAACGAGTAGGTCCGATTCTAGTTAGATAGAGCCGTTCCGAAGAGAATGAGTTCAAAAGAGAAAACGACAATTAGGAGAGACATGGCGCCCACACGGATATCTTCTTCCCACCTTCTTTATATCTCTCGAGGAGAAAACAAATTACGACGATTCTCTATCTGCCAGGGAAATAGTGAACGCGACATTACGAGGTAGTAGATTCTGCCGCTTTGCCCCCATTGGTCTACCTACTCGAAATCGTCGGAGTAGGTACAAGTAACGCTTGAAGTTAGAAATTAGTAGTGTTGCCGGGCGTTTAAAAGATAAAAGCAAACTTTTCCCATTAATGCCCGCAGCCTAGAGTGTGGAGAGTTCATGGCCTCGTGGAGGAGGAGTCGGAGGAGGTTGGTAAAGGAGTGGAGATGGTGGCGACGCCACCACGGTACTAGCCGACTCAATTGTAACCCCTAGCCCCACAACCTCTTCCGGTCCAACCCTGAGACGCGGTTCCCTGTAATTATTTAAAAAGTTTTCACCTCGTCCCGGCCGGTCTGTCGAGTACCAACGTAGATCAGGTATCATTATACGCGAACACACGACCTCCCAAACGGACACGATTTATTCCCTAACTTGCTCGTTTCCTGCGACTGCGTTCCGTTTGAGGTAGTCTCCTCGTCCACCCTCTTCTTTTTCGAAATTAATATTCGCTTATTGGAACGCAGCGACGTTTCCTACGAAATAGACATTCCGTTGAAATATTTCCGCCATCGAATCTTCAGCGAATAATTAATATGACGCGTCGACGTGGTATGAATCTAAATAAAAATTAAAAAGACGTAGCGTTCAATACCGCTACGTGAATATACACAAAGAAATATACCGTGTAACAAAAACGTTGAAAATTGTGCGTGTATCTCTGCGTGAGAAGTTCCAGGATCTAGTAATTATTTGTGTCTTCCTAATCTCCGAATAAGACATATATTCGAGATGACGTCGATTGAAAAATAAATATAACTTGGTTGGTATTAGCGAAATTAAATTTTCTTGAACAAGGTTTCATAATATTTTGTTTAATATAAGATTATATTAATTTAAATAAGTTTTACATTAATATTAAGTTTTCATAATAATTATTTTATGATTTTTAAATAAAAACTGCTATAACCAGACGAGAGCTCGAGCGAAAAGTATTAGATCTAGAAGTAAACCTTGATCAGAACGATTCATCTTTAACGTGGCTGGATGATATAGGCATTTAGTAGAGCGCGATGCATGGCAATTAGTCGATATCGTAGGCACGTTGGAAAGAACGCAGTGTCGTAGCGTACACATTCTAGCATTGAATGGCTGCTATAATTTGCGATGGCAATGCCTGCGAAAATGCCATAATGGAATTATTGCGCTCGCCTGTCCGTTCATTCTCTGCCTCTCTTCCTTTTTCCCTATTCCTCCACGATGTTCGTCGGGCAGTGCCACGCCTGTACATCCGTTTCCGGCTATTTTTGGCAATTTTCATCCATTCACGTGGCCAAATAATACGCGAGTCGGCAGCCGGCGTAGAACTGGCGCGGTCATTTGAAAGGGAAATCGCGTTTTCCCGAGGAAAAATTTCCCAACCGGTGGTGAGGAAAAAATCTCGATTATATTTCGGCGCGTAAACGTCGCGACATCGAATGAAACCATCGGATGAACATCGTGTTCAAAATTATTCGATATCTGCTTGGTTGGATCGCTTCGAAAGGTTTCATCCAATTTTCACTGGCACTTTACATTTAATAGTTAATAATTACAGTTTCGTCAATTTTATCGCTTTACCGATCAAGGCAGTGACGTTTTATTTGATTTCTTGTAATTTTGTCGTCGCACATTGACCGATATCGTTGTGTCAGTATTTTTATTTTATTAGATCGGATGGTTGATCGAAAGTAATTTCAGAAAATACAGTTATTATTAATTATTGGTTCCGTGGAGTAATCAGGCCGGTTACAAATCAGTGTGTTTACAATAAATTTGGTCCGGGTGTTTCAATTTAGTAAATGCTGGTTTTCTTTCATTAATTATTTGACCTGCTTCTACCATCCATATTGCTGTACTTCGACCACAATTCCAATCAATTAATATATCGTCCGTGAGTTCGGGTCAGATCATATTTCCTTTTTGTCTTTTAGACTTCGATTTCAGATATTGTTCACGATGTAAAATAACCGAATAGAGCCAAAATCGATATCGAGTTTCCTCCACGCTCCTTTTAATTCATCGGCAGTCACCCGTCTAGCTGACATCCCGTGATCTTCTGCAATCTTTCATTTTCATTATATTCGCTGCACTTTATTAATCCGTTTTATTCAGCTGAAAGAGATAATTTTTTGCTGAAAATCTCGTTCTAGACGAGGCGTGAGCGAAAATTTACAAACTCAAATGGAATTCTGAAAATTGCTAGCCCTGTGCCAGCATCTCTCGCATGCCATTAAAATTGACAATCCGCGAGTCTTGACACGGATTAACCGACAGCGCTATTTTCGAGCTCGAAAACGGAATTTTTCATCACGGCGCTGCTGCTGTTCGTTTTACACGCCAGCGCAAAAAAAAAACGAGGCAAGTAAAAATAGAAGAAGAAAGGAAAAAAGCAAATATTTTAGATTTTTCCTATTTATATTATGATTCCAATCTGTTCAATGCGAGTCTGATTAAATTTTCAAGATGACCTTATTATACAGTTTCGTACAAATATGGAAAGCAACGAGAACGTACCACCGAAAATCGTATTGCACGGTTCAGCTCTCGTACGTTTGCGTTTCGCTCTTGGGAAACCCTTTGTACCCTCTTCCCAGTCCCTTTGATTCCTTTCCCACCTTTAACTGTTAATTAGCGCGTAAGGAGTAATTAACGCTGCCAACAGGATCATTCTGTGTTCATTATACACGCCGCTTTGCGATAGCATACTTTGCGCAAGTATATGATATCGTCGAGGCATTAACGACTCTGAAAACCTCCCAGCTACGCTGCTTTCACCGATTGCAATCGAGCTTCCTCGTATCTGGAGCATTAATCCTTTTGGGCCCGCTAGATCGAACAGCTGATAAAAGTACATCGACATAAATTGCCGTCTCGAATCCGGGACCGGTTAGTTGAAATCGAAACGGATTGTGCGAAGCCGTTATTGCTACGAATGATAAATTCTCGTTTTCATCGATCGAGTGAACCGATCGTAGCGTCCAAGCTGGCAAATTCCAAAAATTTTGCTGCATTTTACAGCGGTGATATACAACGGACTAATCGGTTAATATTTTATTTAACAAGAAAGAAACTATGAATTTTATGTATTTGTGATTTTATAACGTAGAATTTTTTATATTTTCGTAGTATTATTTATTAACGAAGTTTATTAACAGGTTTATTATTCGTGATTATTAATTATGAAATCGCATTGAAATTTGATTTGTTCTTTTTTTTACTTCGTTACTCATTAATTTTAATTAATTTAAAATTTAAATTGGCACTTCACGTTCATTGAATCGCGCTTTTCATACGAATTTATGTTTTTCGTCCGTTTATGTGCCGGGGCTATTATTACCATCAAACTACTTCTCGATTATTAACAGATGTGTTCTATGCAAACAACGAAAATTATCTACATTAATAATTAACACAGGAGGAATAATTTATAGGTATGGTTACTTGCCATCAGCGGCAGATATGTTTCCCACAGGATGAAGTCGGAATTATTCAATAAGATCGATCGCCCGGCTCAATTTTGTAGCAGTAGCTTCGGTGTGGGGCGGCGGCAAGCGAAACACTAACTTCGTATCGTGAGTTTACCATGGTATTGACGATCTTCCTAAGACAGGGAGTGGATGAACAAAGAAAAAATGGTAGAGGAAGAGGTGGAACTGTGGCAGCAGGGAGCAATATGTTTGCGTAGAAGACACGTGTGTGCATAAAATTTAATACAAAACATTTTTACAGTGCATGCCTCGTAAAACTTTCTTTACGATAAGAGCGCGGTCGGGCGTGTTTGAAAGGAGAAACCAGAATGGGTAGCTCAAACACGAGAGGGCTTATAAGTTGCGGAACCGCACAACCCCGAAAGAACTAATATATTCTGCCAGACAGAAATAAAATTATTCGTCTGAAAGGGTATTATCAATATCCGGCAGATATCGAAGCTCAACCTCTACACCGGGTCTGTGCTCGGCCGCCCGCTAGGATATTCAAATGAATCAATACCAGCTGTTTTCTTTTTCTGAAATTAATTTCGCCCTAATGCGAAACGATCCGGCTCGTTTCTTTTCCAGTAATATCATTTTACGACGAATCCTCACCGTTCTCCTGTCTCATCCGTCGTTTCGACTTCCGATATTAAAAATAATAACTTCCTTTCTGCTTCTTGATAGATTTCCACTCGCTTCTGCTCGCGATTGCTCGATTATTTCGTTCATTCTTTCCGGCGAAATATTATTGTACCGTCGAGGCACTCCGAGATTTCAGATTTATCCAGAGAAATATGCTTGCCGTGTTTGGAACGATTTTTCAAAGATGTTTATATTTAGTCAAGGGTGGACAAAGCATCGGATTATTTCTAACAGCAGTTGGGATCAACCTGTTATTTCCTTTTTTTTAAGTTGTTGTTTTTGCAAGGTGAATTTAGTTGGCTGTATAATCGCTTCATAAACGCCTTTCGGTTTGAAGTTACGAGGTATAACAAGGTACAGGGAAAAAGCATTAGGAATAAGGGGATATTCTAGGCATTAGTGGAAAGTGCTAGCTTGTGAATCGAGTAGCTAAGAGCCTGAAAGCGTAGAAAGGTTCGAGTGACTTTGTAACGGCGCGAATGTGCTACCTACTCGACTAAATAATTTTAAATAATTGATATATCGATTCGTTTGCTAAACGGACGAATAAATCGAAATTACGATATACATACGTATGGTGTGACAGGATGATTGCAAAGAAGTTAGAAAAATAATACAATACCTTGAACACCACAGTTACATCCTTAATCAACACAGTTACTTTTCCCAAGTATTTATATCATTTCGAAAGCTTGATTAAAATTTAATTACACTCGCCTTGTGTCTAATAAAATTCGCAATAGCAACTGCTTACGTTATCAAGAACATCGGTAATGTCCCTCCCCTTATCCCACCCTTATCGTGGAAACTAATCGCGTACAATTCCGGCGCGTTCCCGTGGCGCGAAGAGGGAACGGGGTTGCCGTTGTAAAAGTCAGCTTCGAGCGTGGCTGAATATTAAAACATCTCGTTGAATAATTCTCGGCGAGCGGCTGAAAATAGCCAAGAAAGAGAAGAGATCCGACGAGGAACGCCGCTTGTTCCACGTAGACCGGCGGGCGTGCCGGCGCTTGTCCCGCTGAGAAAGACAATTTCAGGTTAGGAAGCACTTCATCACTAATGCATAAAGCCGTGGGAGGAGGGTGGCGCGCGGAAGGGTGAGAGGAGCAGCGTCGCGGCATGGGAGAAACACCGGAGACGGGACGAGAGGAAAGGTGAGGCTAGGTGGTAAGGGGGTTTAACCGACGGCAGCCATGTTTGTATAATATATTCGACTGCAATAATAGAGTCACTTTGGAAGTAGCATTACCTGCTTGCTCTACTACGCTGGCTTCGTAGATTGCAGCAACGACTGTTTGCACTCGCTAAATATAATAAAGCCAGGGGTTCTCAGGTCCGCGATCCGTGCACATCTAGCTGCGGGGTTGAAACCGGAAGAGGGTTGAGTGTAAACGACCGCTGGCTTTCGGATCGTAGCGTGGCCTGCGCGAGCGTGTGTAGGTATTTCAACAGCTGAGTTTTACGCGCCCTATCGCGCCATTTACCGGCACCGTTGTTAGCTTCGAAACGATAACCAGGGCCCAACACAAGCAGATAACGGAATTTTGACGCGGAACCGCGGAGTAACGTAACTCGTCTCGTTTGCGATCGTAATTCACCTAATGAACGGACGACGTGGTCGTTTCGACTTGTCAGTGTGTTTAGCAACCTTCCATCTCCGTTGGATTCATGTAAATCGCAATTGGTCGGGGTTGACGGTTACGGATTCGCCGTGATACGGTTTCGCGTTTCGGTGAACTAACGTAGCAGATTTGTAGCGGTTAACGCGGAAACTTGAAACGTAGAAGGTCGAAAAGTTGGCGTATACTCGTACATATATTCATGGAAAGTAAAATGACGATAAAAAGGCAAAGGAAGCAGGAGGTAGATTTTTAGTTAATTTAGGCCGAGTGAAATACTTCTTGACTAACTGTAGATTTGTCTAAAAGAAGTTTAACTATGTTTGAACAACCTGCAGCTATGCAATCAACAAGTCAGGATATTTTTACGATTTCCTCGAGCAAGTTTCTGTAATCTGCTGATCTCTGTCACGTCTTCTCGGTCTAATTTCCAAGTTCCCTTGGGGACTAAAAAGAACTTCATTTACTGTTAACTTTTTCAACGCGTCGTAAATCGTACGTAGGTGGAGAATGGGGACAGTGAGACGAAGCGAAGGGTCACAGGAACATTATTCCGACAAGCGTTCGATTGTACAAAGGCGGGCAAAGGAGACGCAATGGCACTACGCCAAGGCTGAACTTTGTCGCAGAATCTTCACAAAAGAAGCTGCCGTGCCGTCGTTCAACGTATCCAGATACCTTTTGTAGCAGGTGCGACTACAAAACGTTAGAAAAAACCAGGACGTTCTTTCGCATTTATTGACTCCGGCCGTTTAGACGCGATCACGGTGTCTCGAACGGATATTTCGATAAACTTCTTTTTCTCTTGCGGGGAATTCCGTTTTTAATATCCTCGAGACGATTAATTAATAGAAGAATAACATTAAATTACGAAATTCCTCAGTCCACCTCGTCTTCGATATTAGAGGCGGAATAAATTTTATAGGACAAATATCAGTCGTGCCGCATCGATTTTCCATATTATTAAACAGAACGCCACCGTCCGATGTATTATTAATTAATTCGCTCGACTCTTACCGCGTTAATAGTTTTCGTTGCTCGTTTCCTTCGGCTATTTTCTTCACCCACGAACGACTCGGTTTTTCGTTTAACGCCCTTTGTCCCGTTGCCCGGTCTCGTTTGCTTTGTTCTCCTTGGTGGTTTTCTTTTTCATGCTGGTCGAGTGTCCCTTGCCACCCTTTTTTCGCTGCTCGCCCCGCTAAACGGCGAATAATCGTCTGGCCATGAGCCTGATCCTTTTGTTTCCGTTGGAACAATGCGGTCTTCCAGTGTCTCGTTTCGTCCCACAGCTGCGTCTGACCGCAGCTTGCCCGTTACTACTTGAGAACTTGGTTCTTTCCTGTGGCCTGCGCGTTCCTGTATCTCGCTCTCTACACTTTTTCTTCGTCTTTTCGCCTCTTCGCCTCGTCAACTGTTCGACCACACGGTACTTCGTGAAACATTCGACGCACCTGCTCTTTCACGTTTTTTTCGAAAGGGGGACGAATTTGCTAATTGAGGAAACCTGCTACAAGAAAGAAAGTAGGGATTTGTAAATTTTCGCTTTGAAGTTCTCTCTGGGAAATTTTTATTATTCCTGGTTGTAAGGTTCTATGGTCTCGTAGTAATACAAAGTTTTGTTTGCTAATAATTATGTATGGAAAAGGGATAAGGGAAAAAGCTCGGTTATGAAGGGAACGAGAGGCAGATTATTTAAAACATTAATTGGAATAGGGACCGCAATGAAAGGTAATGGTGGTGTTACTTTATACATAGTTGACATGGTATTGTATATTATAATTTCTGTAGAGAGAGTTTAAAATTTTGCTGACAAAGGTTATAGAAAGGAACGTGTAACGAAGCACGCTACAGTTCAATTTCAACAGACCAATTTGCTAATAAACGAATGAATACGGCTTGTTACTAAATGAAATAAAATGAACAAAAATTGTAGTTGTCGAACTATTCTTGTTCCATTTTGATAAACGGCAGTTTTTCGTTCACGGAAGCTTTCTAAGCAAAGATTAACAAGCGCGCTTCGACGTATCAGCGAATCACTAACGAATCACATCTTTCGTAGAGGTGTCCACGCGAGACGTTCTTTATATTATTACCTTTATATTTTCACCGAATTTTAATTCAACGTCTCGATCAATACGATGATCGCAACATGCCTCGCCTCTTGATTGTTTTTAATTTCGCAAATTTTAATAAACTGACGGCATGCAGCGTGCGAAGAATGGAGGGAGGTCAAGCAGGATTCTCGCCTCGTTCCTGTGGAACATACTTTAATATCTTACCAATTTAATATCTCTTCCCTTCTTCGTCATTGCCTCTCTCTCAATCTTATCTTTATCACCTTCTGTCCCCTATGTTTACAATTCCTCTACCCTTTTCTCGCTATTGTCGTTTCTCTCCTTTTCTATTTTGACCAACCTCCCTATCCCAGTTCTTTATTATCCTGTCTCTCTTCCTTTTCCTATCGTTTTTTCCTTTCCCCTATTTTAATAAAGTGTCATCCATAGCAAAAGGTCCGCGAAAACTGGATGTCGTTTAATTGCATTTTCTCTATCGCTTTCTTTCTTCTCTTTCACCCTTCCTTTTTCTTTGTTATAACTAAGAATCCCTGCTGTTATTATATTTAACCAGTGCAAATGCCGACCGTTGTTGTAATCTCACGGCCAGCCAACGATAATACTCGCGTCTTGGTATTGCAGTCGCAAATACTTCGTTACGGACTGCGGCATATAACGAGAATATTTGAAGTTCAGAGCAGCTATTTGTTGTGCTCTTCCGCTCTATGGTTGTGGTAAGCTTTCATAAGATGCTAAAAGCTGGAAGACAGTGGTCTCGAGACCTTATGTTTTCGAGGGAATTTAAATATTCTTTTGTTCGAGAGAAATCTTTCTTCTTGGATGGAAAGAGTAGGACTATTCTTACAAGAAATAAAATAGTGGTTGTAGTCATCGTATAACAGTTCCGATACAATGATGGATAGTGTGGATAGTGATGCGAGATCAGGTAGATACGTTTCGCCGGCACAAACCACACGATAAACTTTTGGCAAGGGATGATATATGACATATTGAAGAAATAAGAGATGGAATAAAAGATTGGTTACCTGAAGAAGAAGAAATAGGGTTTAAAGTCTACGAACTGATATTGGAAAATCCGATAAACAAATGACGCTATTATAACCATGTATTTTCTAACAAATCAATAACAAGGTATCAAATTATCATTCCACATATGTTTGGTAACCGAAGCCAACATCTTCAGAAATCGATCTTTCATTCAAACGAGGAAATCATATCCCCGCATACATATCGCATATCCTCTCATCCCGCAGAGCGTCGTTAGAGATTTTAATGTACCATCGAGGCGGAGTATAACTCGCGGATCACGCCGTTTTATCGAATCCAACACGTGCGGCGAGCGCCGACGAAAATTCGCATTTAACCAGCCATTGCCGTCCACGTACTGCCTAACGTATATCTAATAACAGTCATTTCGGGCAATTGTCATCTGTGTCCTTATTGGTTTCCAATATTACGTCGATAATTTCCAGCTTCCCTCCCACTTAACAGCCATTTTCGGTTGCGTGGAGAGCCTGTGACACAAAAGAAGAGTCCCATCGTTGTCGTTTCAATGGAACACCCTCATTCTACCGTAACGTTTCCCTCGTCCAGATTATCCCACTTTACCCCATCCATTTTTCCCGCGTTTTATCTTCATTCCCCTTTCCCCCAGCCCGTTTCTCTTTCGGACCAGCATGGTCGTGCGTAGTTTTACGCGGTATCACGTGATTTTACATCATCGTTCAAGACTGACAAGATTAAAGTCCAGTCTCAGCCAGCGAAGCGGACATATTATTGGAAAATGGAGCCACAGCATCACTACGTGCAGCGTATACGAGAAGCCCGGAGGCAAGAATTGATTCGAAACGCTCGGACGACGGTCAGCTATTCGAGCCACCCTCGCCACTCCACCCGTGTCTCTCGTTGTTGCTCCAATGGCCACGCCGCATAAGCCACGCTCGTTTTATTCCCTTCGGCCTCCACCCCTCAATGGCTCGTACCGCGTGTCTCTACTTGTGTCCGAGGTAGAGAAGCGCTGGGGATGCTCCTAACCCCAAGATTAGTCGCTCTAAATCAGCCGCGGAAACGTTGGTCCGTGCGGTCGAAGAGGAGCCTTAACCGTTCCAGGGGAGAAGAGAGTTTCTGTCCATGCGACAGAGCCGTGGAAGTGTAGGAAAAGGGGCGAGGCCGAATAATCTAGCCGATCAACGGCGCGTGGGATTAAGGAAGTCTGTGGTCTTTTCAAAATCTCGCTTACCATCTCTAGGTTTCCTCGATCGGAGCTAGTCCGGGAGCTATCTTCTAGAAAAAGCGTGCATTAGAGATAGAGGGTGATCGAACGACTGATATCCTGACGTTATTACGCCGATACTAAGTAGCTCTGGAAGTTTGATTCAACGAGCGATCCTTTCTTTTATATGTTAGGCTGATCGAAAAGATATGGCGATTCTAATTGTTTGGAAGGAAATTGTTTTATCTGGAGCCGCAATTATTATTAATATTCATTGTTACTTGCAATCGTGTTTTATCCGTGTAACAATTATTTTATTTTGTAGCTGTCCAATTTTTTTAATGAAATAAATTTTTAATTTGGGGCGAGATACGAAAATGAAATGTAGCTAATCTCAAATTCATTCGTTACCCTTATAATATTTCGTTTCCATTTGTCTCCCTTCTACATATCAGTTGGTATTAATAAATGATACATTCATTTCCCTTATACTTTCGTCGCTAATTTATGTTCGTCGAACAAGATCCCGCTAGGAGACCGGGTCAAAGTTGAATGTCCTATACTCTTTCCTCGAATCTACTTTTCCCCCTCGCTCATTTGTTGCGACTTACCACCGGTAGCAGCGTTTGCGTTCCGTTTGTTTAAGGACTCCGACGAAGCGCGTTTCTATTAGTATCAATCATCCGCGGTATTAACGGGCTTAGAGGAGGGTGAGTCGAGGGTTGAAGTTCTCCGGCAGGATTGAAATATCATTTTAGCCAACGTGCACGTAGATCCGTTGATCCGATGGCTTGGCTGTGAAAATTTTCTTCTTGCCTACCGGCTCGCCGTTGTGAGGATTTATCGGCCTGGATAAAAGGGAACGGCGGAAGACTCGCGACCGGATCGTCTTTTTGGCGAAGAACTGGCTGGAGTGTCGACCACCAAACCCAACGGCCAGAAGAAGCACAGTAAGGGGTGAAAAGAAGCACGAGGAGAAACGGCGCGCGAAAGAACGAGAAGAGACGAAGCTGGGAATAATTTTTGAGAAAATACATCTTCCTTGCCCTTATTCGCGACAAGATACCCATCCGTTCTCCAGACCATATATCGTGCATGATGGCGCCTAGCCTTGGAAAAAGGATAAAACACTATTTTCTCTCTCTCTGCAATTTTTTATCTAAATGCTTTCGCCTGCGAGGTTTACTCGTTTGAAAGTGACAATGACTCGTATCGTTTCTCGCGGTAACGTTACATCGATCTACGGTGAGAAATGACGAACAGGATGCTTTTGCGAATTATAGACAGTTCGTGGTCAATGAAACGATTTTTCTTTTTTCGTGACTCGAATGTTTGAATATCAAATTCAGTAGAATCTTTTAGTTACTTCAATCTTTCATATGCATCTTAGAGGTTTGTGTAAATATCAAAACAAGCTAAATTAGGTAAACTAAAGACGAATGAAGTTTAAAAAATCTGCCAAAAGTTTCGTATATTCGACTCGCGAGGAAAAATGTTGGCCACGATCGTCACGTAACGCATTAAGCAATTTTGCATTTCATATAGGACGACAGAAACGAAGGGAGTCGCAATATTTTTCTCCGCGTGTATTTGTATCCGGTTTCGCGTTCGCTCTGCCGCCTTCGAACTTCAAGTTTCCGAGGTTTAATTTTACCAGGACGATAAGACAAACGATCGGTCATAACTTAATATCCGTCTCATTTCCATACGGCGCGGCGCTGCTATTTATTACACTTTGGCAACGCCTGCAGACAGCCAATTGCGTGCATCTAAGAATGGCCTCGCGGCTCGTGATTTATTTCAACGGCGAATATGATCCTGCCGACAAAATGGATCCGCTCGTGTGTCGGCTCGATCCGCTGCAAATTTGCGATACCGTAAACTTCCACACCGGAATAGATTAGCCGGCGACTTTTACGGTCGTTGCTCGATCTCGTTTTTTCCATTCGTTCCAGCGTTTCCACTCGTTTTACAAATCGTGCTAAGTTCTGAAATTGAACTTCGCTCCAAAGATACTGATATTCAAAACTTTTTCCAAGAATTTGTTCCATTCGACATATTTGTATTTGCGCGTAAACATCGTAGTTTAGGTTTCGTTAAAACATTTACGAATACCTTCGTTGAACAGTTTTTTATTCGATGACACATATGACAGTGTATCGATTCTGTTTGCATGCAAAAATGCATATCACATTATAAAATGTTTCTAGAATTTAAGACATTTAGAACGTGTTATTATAATTATATTGCTTTGCATTTGAATTTTCTTCGCCTGCAACGTCCTCCGAGCCTTTAAAATCGTTTAGTTTATACCAATTTGAACGTAACACGCCAACCTTCGTGAAAGCAAACGTTCCAGCTACACAGCCGCGACTATATAAGAATTAAATTCCAACTGTTGTCGCCCATTGCGACATCGTCCCGTCCCACTTCGTTTCCTTTTACGAGACCATAAAGAAACGCGACAACGTGCATCACGCGCAATTTCACGTGTCTCTCTCGCCCACGTTGTTATGCGCATTAATCGAACAACGACTTCGACGTCGTTTCACCGTTTACCCTCGATACGACGACGAAAAGGATCGTCGCTGTTGACAGAACGCTGTTCAGATTGTAATCTCTGCCTCGTTTCTACGAGATCGTATATGTAAACAAGTGGGAAACAGACATTCTGGAAAATTATCGTAGCCGTGGAAAATGGTGGTCGCGCAGCCTCGATGAAGTTATTTGTTGCGATCTTCTCGTCTAGTGCAAAATTCAACAGCCGAGCTTAACGAGGTCGTGAAATACAAGCACATCAGAGGGTATGAACAACCAGCCGCATGCCCTAACTACGCTCCTATTTCTCTCTCCTTGTTCGCGTATCTCTCGTCCGTTTTTCCGTCTATCCACTTGCCTGGTTGTCTTTCTCCGCTCGAAGCTCTCCCCTCGGTCCGCCGTATTCGTTCCAAGCTCCCGTTTTCCCTTTGGAGCAAGGAACATTCCAACGCAACGAGAGAAAATAGTGCGGTGAACCCCACTGGAAAATTCCCAGGCGCAATGAGTGCTCGATGTAATAATCGAAGTTGAGAAATTCGTGGTATTCGCCTTCCTCCGCTTTACCCCCTCAAGAACGAGAGATATTCACTCATCGCGTATGAAATATCGATCGACCGGAGAGAAGCCGATGGAGACTCTACCGCGACTATGAGTCTTAATTAGGAAAAGCGAAAAAAGATAGAAATGTCGAGCGAGCGTCGATCAATAATCGTTCGGTCGTCATCGAATCTGATTTTAGAATAATTGTCGAGTCGTGCGTAGAATAATATTTATTCGATAATCATCGTTGGTGCGCGTAATAAATGTACACTGTTAAGAAATGCAACTTTGCAAATTACATTCTACTCAGGTTCAGCTGCGGCTATTCGCAATAACGTTGAAATTTGACTTTATGAGGAAAGGTGCGACTGAACGTAGTTCCAATCTTTCTTACGTCCCAACGTCACGGAACAATGGATGCCGAAGATGTTCAATTTTTCATGGCGACACCATTCGTATTAAAGCAGTGCGCAGCTGGCTGAACGCATGTTACATTTTATGCATACCGCATTTATGTATACGTTATAGACTTTCTTCTCGATTACAAAAGACGAACGAAAAATGAATATTAGATCTGATGAAGAGAGCATGGGGTATCATCGCTGTCATTTTTGAAATTGTTATTCCGAGATATGTTTTGCACCGTGTAAATTTAGATTTATTTACTCGGACAATGGAATTTAAATTACAAAGAGAAATAACTTCGAATCGAACGATCGTGTTACAAAAGAGAAAAGCTACCGAGGGAGTTCTTTTATGGAAAAACGATATTCATTGTAACGCTTTCAAACGCGTTCAGTATTTTGAATCATTTCCATGGCAAAAAATGTAAAAAAAAAGAAAAATACAGGAGAACAAGGAAATCAAAAATAGGGGGAAATTTAACATCGTAATCCGTAGCATCGGAATTACACGGGGAAAATGGTTGAGAATATTAAACCCGCGTAAAATCTGTTGAATTTCGAATGCGACGCAAAAATATCCGACCGAAATCGTTAAATACAAAACGCACGTCAACTCCTATCGCTGTTAAAATATTCAAACTCGTTCGCATCGACTATATTTTCTCCGTTTTTCTTCCGCTTCTTTTTTTTTTTATTCTACTTGCGCGTAGACAGAGCACTTCCTAGCAATGATCGCTAGGGAAGAAATAATAAAAACCCATCCATTCGAGTGGTATGGAAAAAAGATACGAAAAAGGAAGGGATAGATGGTGGTGTATCGGTGGGCCGCGTCGTCGCGACTAGTACTTAGTGGCCATGGCAACGGGTGGCAACTATTTTTCAGTTTTCCGCCCTTACGAGCGTCGTCCTTCTTTCTCTCGACCTTCGGCCTGGATTCCTTCGGACAGGGGACACATTTCTTCTCTTTTGTGGAAACCTTTCTGGAACGTCACCCTCTTTGTGGTCCAGACACGACAGCCATTCGCGCAACACTGAATAATACAATTCTCTTGCCGTTGTTAAACAGACACTATTCGATCGAGGCTGAATGTTCTTTTACGTCGGTTCCGTATTGCCTCCGGCACAGGAAGCGAAAGAGTTGATTAACTTTTAAGAATCAATGTTTGTAAAACGTTCCTATGTGGGTAAATTAATCCTTTATCTTACAATTTCACCTCGTCAATATGATAAGTAACTATATCACGTTTGAAATAAAATGTAGCTTTTATTTCTAAAACGATTTTCCTATTAAGTTATACGATATTTATAAATTATCGAACGTTATATAGAATCGATCTTCAACTTTACTCGTTAAACTGGTAAATTCACTTTCATATCCATTTTCGAACGACTAACCCTTTCATGTACCTGATAAAATCAGTCTTCTCGCGTCGCAACAATCGCATGCTTTCACGAATCCATTCGTCCTGGAAGAATTAACACTCGATGGAAAAAAAAGGGTGGCGTTAAATGGCAGATTCAGAACGATTGAAAGCCTTTTAAAAAAAGGTCTCTAGGAACGTAGAAGAAGACCGAAGTGAGCTTAAACTCTTCAAGAGGGTTACACGGTAAAGGCGAAAAGAAAAGAGCCGGACGTCGATACAGAGTGCTGTTTACGCCGTCATCTCTCTTGTAACCTTCATCTTCCACGCCCTCTTTCAATCTCGTTCTTCCCTTTTCCCAGTTTTTAACAGACCTTCCTCGAATATCGCTTCTCCGCAAGCGTGTTCGCTCAATACTTTAGGTAATTTACTTCAATGGCCAATTACTCTAACACCTGTCATTGTTTCTCTATTTTGAAATTGTTACCGTGTAACATAATTTATGATATTGTGCGAATGGTGCTTTTAGCAACACCGGAAGAGATTCATTTCACACACGTATAATTGATCGAACTCTTTTTTTAATCAACGTTATTACCTTGGAACTGTAGCTTGCAAATAAATAATTTTCCTACTAATCATAAACATCGGCGTCACCGCTATATTTAATTTTAATGCGGTGCACTTTGGAAATTGATATTCCAGCGTACAAATAATTCTGCTGGACGTGACACAGTTTCTAGTTGCTCGAGTGTCATGAAGGTAAAACAAGGATGGCTAAAAAGAGAAAGGATGGAAAAGTGTATTTTATATTCGTAATATTTGAATTGTTTACTGTAAAACCTTTTACTCTATCGTATTGAAATTACAACGGAGTTGTTTCTGTTTATTTACAAATTTGTATATTAAACAACAGGATAAAACGAGTGTATTTTGCTTTGAAAGGATAAAAAATAAATACAGTTGACAGAATGAGGAGTGTATCGCGGGGATTCGGAGACACACTGATTTACTGATTATACGCTTCAACGTCAATTCTTCGCATATCGATCTGATACAACGCTTCTCACGGCAATACTCTGCGAGACAATACTTCGCAAGACAATACTTCGCGAGACTCATTGCACTCGTTTTTGTATGTTGCTGGAAGTATAGGCGTTGCTTTCTTCCCTCCAATCGAATACCTTTTTCCGAAAACTGACGCCTTTCCGAATCGATAGAACGAGGGAAGGTGAATACCGTGAAAAGTATACGAACAGCCGAAAGCTCAGACCTCAATGGCAAGGTATACGATGCATCGATTGCACTAGGGTAATTCATATTGGCAATTAGTTAATTTAAGAATCGTATTAAAATTCCGAAGTCTTCATCCGTCATCGTAAACCTAACTCTTCGGCCCGGCTCTTGTTCGCATATTGCGGGCATAAATGACTAAAATTTTCTAGATATCAAAATATTTGAAAAATATTTCGTACTATTTTAAGTTACTTTCATTAAATATTATATATTTATATAATATTAATGAATGACGCTTATGTGTGTCGTCGGTTTCGTATAGTTCAAGTAATACAAATCGTGATATGTATGGCTAGCTCTGTTTTCGCGTTCTCTTTTTCATCCCAGTTTTTACGGAGGGTATTTATCCGTAAAAAATGTCGACCTTGCCCCACACGATCTTTTTCATCCCTTTCGCGCGACGAGACCGGAGTACCGCCACCCCTACCCACCGTCCCCTCAATTTGCATTTTCCTCCCTTCCTTTCCTCCCTGTCTATGTGTCTGCTGGCCTTTTTGGATCCTGTGCCCGCCTTAGTCTGGGTGACAAAGGATCCTTCTAACGATAAGTGGACCAGCCGAACGGAATAAAGGTGTTCCCGCGATGATCCTCCATTTTCAACGTAACACGCCGATAAATCTTGGATGGACGACTACGATCTATCGACGAGACTAGATCACAAGCTGTTCTTTTTCCAGGGATTGATGATGGAAATATTTTGTATTGGATAGCTTGAGAAACGGTAATTTTGGTTCTCTAATTTTATTTCTGGGAAATTGCTAAAGTCAATCTTTGTTCCTTTTCTTAATTTTTTCTCTTCATCTTTTAAAAGAAATGCAACTAAATATATCGAGATCTAGGTTCGTGTGTATATTGATATATAATGTTTTAAAATTAATACTATATTTTATATCTGCCCTTAATATTTAGACACGTAACATTTTAATAACATATTCACCAATAATACAATATTGTGATACGTAACGTAATAAGATTATTCGAGATGTACAATCTCGAGCGTAGTAGCTCGTTAATTATGAACATTATTATGACTGATTTATTGTCATTGGTTCATTACTCTATATTGGCAGAACCTGTTCGTTTATCCTGTCACGATCTTTAATTATAGTTATGCAATTACGATAGCTTATATCGCAGTAATTCCAGAAATAGCTGGTAATTACCAAAATTCGAGAATATGTTTATACACGATATCTTATAGAAAAAATGTAAAATCCTGTAAAAAGTACTACTTGCTTTTTGTTTTTCATTTCTTCTGTCGAATTTTTATCGGTAAATAAATCAAGCTTAATCAATACAATAATCCATATCAACGTAATAATTAAAGTCGAATGAAAGAAGAAAGAAAACATAACATTGAATTTATGTGCCTGTCCCATCGTGATCCATCTTCCGATCATTCCACCGCATTTGTATTTCCATCCCGATTTCCGCAAATTATTTGCATGGTACAAATTTATTTTAGTACCCTCTGGAGTGCTAATTTAAAAATTTTCATTGGGAAATGGTGCCAGGAATAAATCACGAGTTACTGGATACGCGATACATCTCGTATTGTTTATTCGCTGCATGTTACGGAGCGTGGTCAATAAATTTTTTAGTTAATAAATATACTGGCATTATCGATGTACAAGGACATTGAACAGAACAGAAACAGATGAGATGTCACACGTTTTTAAAATTCAATATGTTATTGTCAAATCTCATATTTCCAAAACTACCGCTTCATCTGTATTTAAAATTAAAAAATCTATTTAAATGTAAACTTGCAAAAACAAATAATAAAAAAAGAAATGAAGAAATTTGAAGGTTCTTTCGACGCATAAATGTAGGTGAAACACTGTATACCGCGTGTATATGAATAGAGAGAAAAACCGTAGAACCGACCTCGAGTCAATTGCGAGAAGATAAGTAGCAGCCGCATCTTCGAAGTCGTGCGCAGTTTTTGCCAGTCGGTATCGCGTATGTTCTAAACACGTACGCGCTGTACGTAGAACTGAATCGTATTATGCATCTCATTCCAGTTATCCCGTGTATTTACGTAGATTCGCGTTCGTGAGATCCTCCGTGGAATTCTTCTATTCTGCAACCATATTCCCCTGTAGCTGCCCCTTCCATCAGGCAAAGCTGCAGTATCGTAACTGAAAAACTTTCCATGCAACATTTACATGCGTGCCCACCCATGCACGTAAAGTGATTTTGTTGTTACTCGTTAGACGCGTTCTACGGAGATCGCTAAAACTACCGACAGAAATCTGGAAACGACGTTTCTTCGTCGATTTTGCTTTCCATCCAGAGGAGGGTGCGGTTTTTGATCGCGTTTATACGCAAATGTGGTTCATAAGAAGAAGAATAATTCAGGGATTTCATGCTCGATAGTAGAAATTTTTCTATTGAATTTAATTAAATGGACAAAGATATGAAGTTCCTATCTACCGATAATGTAGCTGCGATAGATTGTGACGTTTGAATTTATATTTTGTTCGCTTGTAAATGCTATTCGAAAGGAAGGGATTAATTCTTGTAAATAAATTGCTTGTTACTGATACAGTAACGAAATACACGACGAGTAAATCAAGTGGAATTTAAAAAGCTAAATATATCGATACAACTATAATTTCGAGGTAACATAGCGTTATAAAGTATTAAAGAGTTGATACCACCGCTATATTCTTTAATTTATATCGAGCTGCATATTTTCCACGGTTGAACAGGGGAAGCTTGACCTGAATATCGTAAATCCATTACTCCCATCAGCTCTCTATCTCGTAGATTTATAGTACGTCAATCGCCATTACGCTTGAATGAAACAAGATGCTCATCATGCTATCGGCATAAATATGAAAAGCTCTTCGGTAGTAAGTGAATTTCAAAAGGACTGATTTCTCGATTCGACTGATCAGTCGAATCAACCGAGGATTCGTGTCCTCTTCTTTCAAACTCCTTATTTCTCGAAAAGAGAAGTGTTACGAGAACTGGGGTTATAAATTTTAATCGGAAAAAATCCTACATTCGTGTTGATATATTTGGATACCTTCGAATATCTTGAGAACATTTTACAAATGCTCGAGTAACGTTTAATTAGCAGAATAATTAACGAATATCGTGTCTGCCGATGAAGATAAAAATGCATCACGTTTCACCGACTTCTCACACATCGCGCGAATTGTTTTCTCTGCAATTAATATACCTGAAAGCGTTTTCTCGTTCGTGCCGAATAACTTCATCTTTGGTTAATTTATATACGCCGAGCGACCCGGAGAATTAATTAGTTGCGTGAATAGCGTTCCCTTCTAATGTAATATGTTGCGTCTAGTGCCGTGGCTTAAAATCGATGTCAGTAGTATGTTGTGTACGATCCTTGACGATACTCGATCATGCTAACAATGTCTGCTTCCTCTGTTTCAGGTAAGGATCTAAATTTCGCCAGTAACAATGCCGGTGAGTGTTTATCTAACAATATAACATTACTATCGCTTGCGTCTCTCTTTTGTGTTATATCTTAATCGCTTCTTTTTCGTTGGATAATACTAATTAGATAATATTCTTACAGCAATAGCTAATCGATATACATGTATATTCGCGTGTCAATTGACATTTTCTTTTTCATGTAACTATCATTATTAACAGTGTCAATTTCGTCATCGATGACATTCACTCACCGAAGGTTATCGCGAGATCAATTTTATGGTCCACGAGGATGAATAGTATACCCAAAAACTTTTCCGGTTGATCTGTTATTTATTACGATCGTAATTTCAACATAATTCACGACGCAAGAGCTATTTCCCTCTGTACGAGACAGAAACAGGTTCGAGGGCGATAACGTGAATCTATTCAAATCTACTTCTCCTTTTTCCTCGTGTTTCGCGACTGCAATTTCACCTCGAAGATTTCCCGTGCACCCGAGGACAAAAGAGACACGGGCGCAGGGGAAGATTTACGTACATTACGGGGCAAAGAAACAGGATGGTGGAGGTTGACGGAATGGAGGAACGGAACCGGGAAGATATTCTTTCGAAAAGCCCATTTTCAGTAATGCGTGAAGCTGGGTTCCCCGTGCCACCAGCAGAAATAGATCGAAATTGCAAAATGTAGCGAGATAAGGACGACAAATTACAGAAACCGTCTGGATGATTAGCTCTTGACTAGCGAATAACGAGACGAAGATGAATGTCGCTAGGTTTTACTAGTAATTTATTACCTCAAGTGAGCCTTTTTATGTTGCTGCATGATACGTTGCTACACAATTATTAGTGCTCGTTGATTCTCGTTAATTATTATCGAACATTTCGTTATTAGTCTTGATTTTATCCCACGATAAATTGAAACTGATTTCCTTAATATTTTTTATTTCTGAGTTTCATATCAACGTTCTCTCAAGGATTCAATTTTCAACAATTTCACAAAACGAAATTACCAAAATCAAATTTTCCCGGTAGAATTTATATTCTGGGATCCTTCGATTTTCATGCATCCGGCGTGCAATCTTGAATTCGGTCGAACGCGTGTCTCCTTTACGAAAAGAACGCGGAGCAAAGGGTAGAGAATATAGAAAAGACGCGTAAGTTCGCTCGTTCGCGGATGCGGAAGAATAGAACGGAGAGTTGCGGGACGCGAGCGAGATAAGATCGGCAAATTGCAAGCAATCTGGTTGATTAGGCTGTACGCTGGTAATCCTACAGGTTTCACGAGGGAGCCGAGGTACGACCTATAACAGCTTTCAACCCCCTTCGACGTGTATTAGTCGAAGAAACGAGAAAGGATAGGATGTGGAAGAAACGACCGCTAACATAGCTAGCGATGCTATATCCGCACGGTTCCAACAGATTAGGGGATTCTTGGATAGGCATCCTGACGAATTCAGAGGAGCCTTTCTGTGCTTCAGGAACAGAGCGTATCCTTCTTCTTTTCTTTGTGTTCTTGATTACTTTGGTTTCTTTGATAATATTCGTAAACTAATTTTGGCATTTCATGGTAAGGTTAGGCTTGAACAGGAATTTTTATCGATGTAACTGTGGAAACGATAAGCGCGTTCGAAACTTAACGTTCCAGACATTTGGAAGGAATTTTTAAGGGTCTCGAATTCCTTTTAAGATTTATCCCAGACTAAAAATGAAAAGCATTCAGCACATATGATATTAAATCAGACCTTCCTTTCTTTTTATGGTCAAAGTTTGGAGAGTAGGCAAGATTCCAGCAAGATTGAAGTACACTTAAAATCCTCTCTCAAAAGTAACCTCTTTGGATCTCTCTCGAATCCATCTCTTCGGCCCTCATTTCCATGTAACGCCTGCATAAAACGTTACTTATCTCGAGTCTCGTTTTCGTTCCACCTTCATCAGCCTTATCTTTAGCTCGGCGAACTAGCTTGCGCGCCTCTGCAGTTTACATCAACACCGAAATCAAACTCCGTTGTCCAGCAGCTTTTTAATTTCGATTTTCAAGCCAGATTGTACGTCGCTTTTTTTCACTTTTTTTTTTGTCTTTCCCATGCTTTTGTTTCAATTTATTTTGAGCCCGCCGAAGACTGGATCGTGAAATTAGCATTTTCCGAGTGTCGAGAACAGATCATTGACTGGAACTGGCACTCGATAACGAAGCGAAGAGAGCGGAAACAGGGAGGCAGAGGAAAAAAAGTACGCGTGTGCGTGGAATCGACCGGTGACAAAATTTGTCGGGGTTTCGAATTTGCGTGATATTCCCGGCGATTCACTTTGAAAACCGAACGCTGATAAATTGTCGCAGTAAATAAAATAATGTTTGCAAAATATACGCGGTTGTCGAAATGATATTGACTCGCGGAATTTCGTAGAAACGTAAGTGCATGGCATCCAAGAGCTTTCTTCGCATTGTACCTCGAGACGATATCTTGGAATTATTAAATATCTTCCTGCAGATGATCGAAATGTGAATAATTTAAATTAACAGACGTTGTTAAAATCGCTGCACTCGAACGTTACTTGTAGAGTTAAAATTCTTCGATTATTTACTTTGACGTTCATGTTACAAGCAGACGGGCGAAATAGTGGAGGAATAAGACGTTTCCATTAAACGCTTCTACACAGTGTTCCGATTCAAACATCGCTTTCCAAACGAAATCAAATTTTAATTGTAAGCGAGAAATTATAAAATATGAGTAGAATTTCGCAAGTCGAGCCTCGCAGATATTACGGGATGAAATTTAATAACACATCCGATGGGTAGCCAGTTTATGCTAAACGGACGAACATCCCGTGTTTGCGATACGAAAAATATTATTCGGAAATAATATTCCGCGGGACATCGTATTATTCGTTATTAAATCACGAACGGAACATGATTATTTATTTGGGAGATTACTTTTCTCTTCCGCATTTTTCCCAGTCCGTTGAATCGCATTGTTCGCAAGCGTTCGACGTACCGCGCTCATATTTAAAACAAACCGGAAGCCTGGGAAATGTAATAAATTGCGAGAAAAGATCGTCGCTCCCGGTCTGTTTATATCCCGGAGATATAATTGGAATTAAAGTTGGTCGTAATCTTCCATTAACTCGACCACATTTTTCTCTCTCTTTTGCCTGTCCTTTTGACAAAAAAGAAAAAGATAGAGAGAGAGAGAGACAGACAGACAGACAGAGAAAGAGAAGGGACGAGCATGGGATCCATAAGCGGAAGTAGTAATAGAATTTCGAAACGGGCAAAACCAGGGGCAATGGACGGAGAGAAAAACAGAGACCGATGGACAACCAAGGACCGGGAGGAGAGACCGGAGAGTTAGGAAGGATGGGAGAGGGAGGAACATCGTCAACTCGACCACGTCTACCGAGGGATTATCGTGGGTGACAAAGGGATTTGAAAGAGGCGGCACGGAATTGGATTCTGGGAGAAACGCAAGAGGCACTCGAAAGCCGCTTTGTGTCTCTCATACAATAATTATTTGCGAAATTGTCGTGAAGCTGTGAGATATCGAGTGGCTTTTAATGACGTATATTTCTTCGAGGATCCGATAGAAATCGCTCACCGTCCCGGATATCGTGTGTTCCGTAATTATTCCGATTCGGCTGAATTAGTCCCCCTCCCCCTCCCTTCGGCCCCTCGTCTCCTCAACAGGCCTTTTATTCTTTTCAATTCCCCCCTTTCGTTTTCGGTCTCCATCTCACTCCGTGCTTTCGCCTCGTTCAGCTTCCTCGTTTCCGTCGGCGTTTGTACCGCGTAACGTATGGAAAAATACCTACGTGCAATCCTCTCTCTCCTTCTCTCTTCTTCCCTATTTTCTCCTCGTTTTATTTCCTCTCCTCTCTTTTTTCGTTTTCGGTGGTTGTGGTTTAATTAGAAGCTGAGAAATTAAAACAAACGAACGCACAGGAGCCGTATGCCATGCTCGGTCGTAGCCATTGTTGCTCCCCCCTTTCGTGCTCGCGTGCAAGCAACGTCCTAGGAAGCCGGCAATTTGCGAAGAACTTTCCCACCGGCCTGCGGTTTTTGCAACATGTTTTCGCCCGTCTTGTTGCTTTCAAAAAATTAGTATCTATATCTGCCGTAGCCTAGAAAACTTCGAGCTCTGTAGGTTTCTATATGCTGAAATTCTTCGCTCCTTTCTGTAACACATCTGAAAAATAATAGAAACAAGAATTGCGTATAAAAGGAACCGTTAACACTATAATCTGGCATTGCATATTGATCGTGCATTAATGAGCATATCGTAGGCGTTTATATCTTAATCCCCCTCTTTTAATGCTTCCAGCGTATTACGAAATTAACGTATATGTTCTTTCAACGCAGGAATAATTTCGAAGCAAACAACCAATCCTCTCTTTCAATTTGAATGTTTCCATTTCCACCACTATTACAATATCACAACAGGAACGAGCGTCGACCACTTTCTATCTCTGCCACTATCTCCTTCTCTCCACCCCTGTGCAAAGCCAGCCCAAGCAGAGACATACCGAAAATGCATGTGCACCTGAGAATAAAAGAGAAAAAAGCGCAGAATGTACGACGAGAGTGGTAACAACGCGCGAAAGGGGCCGGAACAAATGTGACTTTCAATAAGCGGCGTCGCTCGAAACGGGGGACGTCGTTTCGTCTGCCGAAACAACCCCCTTCCTCCCTCGCCATTCCTTTTGCTCCCTTCGTTCGTTGCCACGCGGTCAAATTTGCTCGTCGTTACGCGAAGCGCAACACGAGGAAAAAGTCGTTGAAATAAGAGAAAGTATCACTTTGAACAGGTAGGAAGAGAATATGGGGGTGGCGAGGAAGGAGCAGGAGGAATGGTTGCTCGTACGGTAGAAGGCGTATCGGTCGAATTATCGAGTGGTACGTTACGCTTTTATGCAGATTCGCCGGCGGAACGACCGGCAATTCCGGAATTAATGCCAACCGGACAAATGTTTCGCGGTTTTTCTGCTGAATTATCGTATCCCGGGAGGGCACGACAAAACGTTCGGCCTCGCCTCCGCTGATGTGTATACATCGCGTACAGCCGGGCCAGCTTATGGGCCTGGATGTTTGCGGACAAGTAGTATAAATAGATCTTCGTAGTGCGTTTTTTGGATAGGCATTATTATTAGTCGGGACGAGGACAGTAGAAGAAAAACTTGATGTTTCAATTGAAAATGTATTTGCTGCAGAGAAAGTTAGGCGAGTAGTATAGCTAGGGATTTGGTCAGACCAATAGTACATACGCTACCATTAACGTTTAATCTTTCAACGTTGCAAAACGAATATTATTGTTCAATGTAAATTATCGAGTAGTAATAGCACGTTGCCTGTCTACATTAAAATGATGTAAAAGGATTTCAAAAGGGAACGTTCGCCTGCTCCAACATCTGTAACTGCGATACAAATAATTTTTGCTACTCTATATTTTCGTATCGTCAAATACACAGAAGGTATTTGGGATTCTAATGCCGGGTGAGTCAGCCAGCATACACGGCTACGGATCTATGTGTACACGTGGCTGCATCGTGTACAGGTAGCATGCTCGTGTACCAGAGGGCTATGGCTATTTGTACGCGATGCAACGCGGTGACTACACGTGCCAACGTTTCGTACAGCCATCCCACCATCGGATTTATATTATATGTATATGAGTAGATAGGAACGTATGCGAGCGCACACACTATCACGGCAAATCTATGCGTTCTTGTCAAAGTTTCGTACATTACAGTTCTCTTCGTGTACGTGCGACGTGTGTACATTTCATGCACGTATAGGGTGGAGCGTACAGAAAAGACACTGGAAATTCTACTGCTCCGTTTGTGTACACGAAAACGTTGTGAGGTGGATAATGTTATTTAAAGTTCAACCACTTTTTGTTAATTTAATTCTCATTGTTTCAGAACGAGAGAAATTATTTCGAAATTGCCGCACGAACGGTTGAAACTTTAATGAAGTGTACTACTTTAATTTAAACTCGTGTAAACTTTTTATACACTCGCTCTTGATTAATCATTTTCCACATGGAGAACGTGTTCCGAGTTGCACATAAATATAGAGCAGAAGACTATACCTAACTACTAACAAGCTGATAATGGATTTTCTAAGAAATTAGAAAGTACGATTTATAAAGTTTATGGTAGAAATCAGTTAAAGGCAAAAGCATATGCGATAGGAAATCAACCGAACAGAGAATTTTGTTAATTCCTCCTATGCGACCGATACACGTTCGAAATTACGTCAATGCGAAATGTTATTGAGCAAAATTCGCAACAAACCTCGGGAAAATTCCAATATTTCCAAATTTTTACCTTTCAGCCCACGTAGCTCTATCGCGATGGTATTTCAACCTTGCCGATTCAACAAAAATATTCCATTGTTCCGCTTCAGACCTACTATCCTGTATACATATAAATACGTCGAACGCTCGGCCGCGTGTGACACGTAGAAGAGACGGGTTTTAGGAAAATGTTATCTTTCTGTCACGAGATGTTATCCCTGAAAAATCTTGTCTCCACGATGCTTACGCGTATCTGCCGGGATTTCACTCGTACAGAAAAACGGAGCATGCAGGCAATAGAAACCAGCGTGGAAAACGCATCAAGGCGACGTTTGTACATCGCTGTCCCTAAGTATTTGAACATCTGATACAATTCGAGCGAAAGTTGTTTCGAAGATACAATAGAGGAACATTCTTCGTTGTTAATTCGTTGCATATAACGAAGACTCTTATACAAAGCATACTTCGTACTTTATTTACAATAACATGAAAGTGTCCAAATACATAGCGTATACAGATGAAAGTATGATGTTCGTTTTGCCGATTAATCATATATTATAATCATTATATAAAACTTAATTTATTAATCGTCGAAATTCGAATTAATTCCAAGGCAATCATTCCCGACGCGACGCCCTTCTTCCACGAACGTTTAATTCAGTCCGTTGCCGACAATCGATCTAGAGCGCACTATCCCGCGAGTTCTCGTTCTCTGGGTCTCTGTTACCATCTTTAGGACGGTTTCACCATCGTCTTTCGTGTCCTTGTTTTCTTGGTTTCGCTTCCATCGTTGATCTTCCGATGTTCCCTCATTCCCTCGTTCTCCGGCTGTACTAACTCTTCACTGATATCTTGTTTTCCATCCCTCTTTTGCGTAATCTGTATCCACGCTGTCGCCCCTCGTGCGCGTTAATCGTATAGTTTCAAGTTACGTGTTTCCAGTAGCAAACGACGACGACGACCGGGTCACCGAGTACGCCGGCGGTTGGTACGTCTGCCCGTAATACCAACGCCCGGTGGTTACATCACGTCTGCGAATTACCGCAACTCCTGCGATGCTAAATCCGCCGCGTCCCCGTGATTTCCGACGGCGTACGTCTTCCTTGGTTAGTTCTACGTTTTGCTGATCGTGCCCGCAAAATTTCACATAATTATGAGATATTACACGTATATATGCCGGTAGATTTTAAGACCATTAAGGTTACGTACTGTTCCATATAATTTCGTGAGTTAATTAACACATTTTTCTTTCAATGTAAGAAGATATAGCAGAATATTAATTTCGAAATCAGTTAACAACACAGTTAATCATCACTGTAAAGGCAAATGTGGCAGAACGTTAAAATATTTCACAGGAAGTTAATGCTGATCCCAGGACAAGTAACAGCCATTAAAAAATTACACAGTTAGAAATATGTGTTTGCGGTGAACAAGTCGGCAATATAACAAACTGAACGTTAGCTATCGGGTTATTGGCGGATCTACGCGACTGCAGCCTCGAAAAATGCCGATACTTGTTTCTACAGCAATTGTTCAGAAACTCTGTTTTCGCCCTTCAATTCTATGCCACTTAAAAGACAAAGGAAGCGGAACAATAAAAGAGAACAAATACAAAACTAACAAGATATGTATCGAGTATATGTACACGTACGTATCTACGTTTCGATCAAATAAAAAGGAGAAAAGCGGAAAACCGTACGCGGCGGTTTGTATGGCAAATATGTGGACGCCGGTTCGCGAATAAATTCGGAGCATAAAAACAATAAAAAGGATTTATGCAAACATACGACGAGCCCAATTCTATTTTCCATTTGTAGCCATTTTTCCGTTGCAGTCGGGCATTAGCCCGTTTCAAACGAAAAAGATCATAAATCCGAAACTTGTTCGAGAAGCGAGACTACACTTTACGAGTTTTTAAACGTTGCCTATGAATTATTAATCAGTCCCGTGTTATGCCATCGTATTGGTAGAAAACGCGCACTACGTAACCGAGATTATAACCGAATCCAAAAGTGCACACAATTTTCATTCCTCTCGATACTCCGTTTCTAATCTCGAAACCTATCCGCATGTTTCGACACACGGTTCGATATATTGAAATTCAACCGTACGACATTTTCTCCGACGTCCTAGTCGTCTGGAAAAAGATACCGCGAACGTGGGTGTGGTTCGCGTCGATTTCCACGATTTTCGCTGACTTTCCAGAGACGTGGAGAGGTGGAACGCCTCCACGTTTTTGCCACTATTATTTAAGGCAAAACGAAGGGGTGAACGGGATCTTTCGTCGTCGATCTCGTAATTCTTCAAACGACCAAAGAAGAAAACCAACCCCTCCAGTCGATAGACCGAGCAAGTTATCGGGACATCGAGCTAGATTTAGGGCTCCATAAGTTGCGAATCCGTGTGTGTTCTGGAAAACGGGATACCTATCCCCGCGTTTCCTTATATCTGTCACGAAGTCTAATCTCGATCTTCACTGACGCTTTCGAACAGATACGTAATACGGAGATCCTGTTAGCGATAAAATCGAACGAGGATGCCCACGAATATAAGCCCCTTGTCGAAGCGCGTTTCCATTTTCATACACCGGATATTTTCGCGATTTCGATCGCGTTGCGTAATTTATTTGAATACACGTGGGAGGTGGAATGGTGGCACGCGATGCGATTCTGACCCCGAAATTAATTGAAACCGGGCATGTTAGGGTCCGGCAGATTTCGATCGGGCATGGTGTAAGGATGTCGATTGAGAATGTGATACGAGCTGTATCGTACGATCGTCCGGCTTTCTATTATTTTGAGGCTGTATCAAGTGGATCGTGAAGTGTTTAGTCAGACTTATTTTCGTGCGAGTGTATCGTTCGTTTTAAGAGTAACGCGCCTATCGTGAGTATCGAGGTAATTGAGTCACATTACTTTCTTCAACTTCTGTGTTGTATTTTTATTTAACATTTTCGCGTTTGTACTTGTCTGTATAAATTAAAGAAATGTAGACACATAGATATATAATTTTCAAATCATCTTTTATAAGCCAGATACCAAAAAAGTAAAGTAGAATCAATGTCGAAAGAAAATGTATTCTGAAACGATTGAAATAAATGGAAAAGAACGCCTGCTAGACTATAATTTTCATTCTTATAGTTTACTATAAACTTTAAAATTTCCTTTTTAAGAATTATAAAAGTAGAAACAGTTCATGTTATAAAGTTTCCCGTAACTACCACATTCACCGTTCTTAATGCTACACGATTCGATTGAATTTAATTTACTCATCAAATCCAATTTTTCTTTCCAACGATGTCGTTGAATGTGATTCGTATATCTGTGACCTTTCCCGCGAAGAAACTCTGCCGTACAAAAATTGTGTAACCCGTTCTAGGCAAGCGATCGATTCTAGGATATGTGCACGCTCGACTCTCGATATCTCGACGCAAGCAGTGGAAGCTCATCGCAGGTTTCTGTGATGGAGAAAGACGCGATTTGCCGGCGGCAACGGAAACAGTGAGTTTTCAATGCCAAGAAACGATCCTTTTTGTCGACGATCCTCCATTCGTATCTACCATCCTACTTTCTCGAATTTAACGTACCTCCAGGGCAGGAAGAACGACGAGTAAAGCGAATAAGAACCAGAAAGACAAAGAGAGAAGGAAGAGAAGGAGATACGAAGAAAGAGAAGAAGAAATATAAAGCTCGTTGATTGGCTGTTCGTTGAAAGCGCAGAGAAACGAGCAACGCAATGGACAAAGTGTAAAGGTGACCAATAAGATTACTTGCTCGATCTTCTAACGTAAATCCACTTTCTAGTTTATTCTACGAGACTCGTGTGAAGCATTTTTCAAACGATCCCGCTTTCTCACTCGACGTTTCCTCTGGAATGATAAACTAAATAAGAGAACATTCGAATTTTCGAAAATTCCCTGACGAAAAGAAATACTTTCCTCGTGCAACAATTGGATATTGAAAATGGATCGCTGAACTGCGTATGCCGAAACATGGTATATCGCGTTCCTTCGCTGATATCGCGTAAAGCACGAATACCGATGCTCTTTTTCATATTATAACCGGTTTCGCCGTAAACTATGCGAAATATTTGCTATCCGCGAACAGCTCCGACGTTTAATCTTCGCTTCATTCGTTACACGTCCTATCTATGATCTTTTTTTTCCATGAAAAATGTATAAAACTTACAGTGAAAAAAGACGAGGGAAACAAAAGTTCATCACGAGTACAATGCAAAAAGTGTCAAAATGATGCTTTGTTAAAAGCAAGTCGAACCGTGGCGGTGATCACGTTTCGTGGAAATCTTTTCCTGATTTTCAGGAGGTCGCGTGGAAAAACGTGGTTACGCGTTATTGTTACGTGCAGTTGGAGAGAATATCGCACGACGGCAACCATTTCAGATTTTCGCCGAAATAAATATCACGTATAAATTCATAAACGGAGAGTGAATATCGTTGTAGTTTTTAATTTCATTCGTGTTCTTTCAACACTACCAATTTCGAACTCCCGATTGGATGGAGATTGATATCCTAGAAACTCGAGGATGTTACAAAAATGCATAAATGTATAAATCATGAAACTCTAAATGTGTGCTTAAAATCTGAGAAGAGTTATGGAAATTATATAAACGACTTGTTAGGCGTTTAACTTTATGCATATATATAGCCATCTTTTTTAAATGTACTTTTGCCCATTTAATTCTTGACGTTTTACTATTTAATATCATAATTCCTCTTTGATTGACTTTAAAAAAGTAGCCAATAAAATTTATCGAAGGTCCAAGAGAGCCAGGATATAAAGATAAAGCATCGTTCAAGGCATTAGTAGTATCGGTAATATTCAAGTGGAAAAGCAAGAGGGGAAAGGGGGGGAGGAAAAGAGATGAGATATGCAAAGGTGACACTAAACACTAAACGTGAGCTCGTAAGTCATAAGTCTGAAACGTGACTTGAAAGTATTTTCCTTAAAATACGGTCTCCTGCATGTAAGAAATAAGTCACCGAAGGTAAGAGTCTTCGTGTCGCGTTTAATTAGCGGTTTGGTTTTTATCGATCTCGATCGATCGGGCGTTTTACTATGCTCGTTTAATGTATTCATTAAGGTCGATGCTGCATTACCTCTTTCGGGAATATCGACCTCACTTTAACGAGCTTGAGGACAGGCGAACCAATGACGTGTCAACCTCCTTTTATCAGCTTGCTTCAGGCCAAGTCGACGATGTTTGATGTGCTAGCTACATGTGTATCGTTCTCTGTAACGCTTGGTCTGAATTAAAGCGGCGGCATTTGTACGGATTACCACTTATCCTTTAATATCAGCGTTTCTCATATACATAAATATTCGAGTAACGCAAATTTGAAAAGTGAGATTTAAAATCCAAAATTTGAAGCTTAAATTTAACCTATTTCATTAAAATTCGGCTCTGTATTAGATATTTATGGAACTTCGGAAATTGTATAGAGTACATAACTTTTCGTATAAAGTAACATGTCCTATCTATGCGTTGAATAAAATCCGAATTAACGAAATTATTGGTACGGTTAAAGAAATCGCTAGAAACGACACGACGAGAACGGACAAATCGACAGATAGCGCGTTACTCTTTTTTTTTCACTTTTTGACGAAACACACACTCGTTAACGTTCCAACGAGGACGCTATCAAACAGAACTTTCAGAACGTTCATCCGCTCGTGCATATTAACAAAAAAATTTTTAATGTTTCTCTAGTGAAAAACGGGGAAAAGAGAGAGAGAGAGAGAGAAACAGGGGCAAAGGGGTTAGAGAGAGAAAGAGAGAGAAAGCGGGCAACAACGATGCCGTGGAAATTTTATCCACTTCTCTTCCTGATGAGATTAATTTTTCTGCTATGAGCTCGCGATACTCGTGCAAATGGCTGTTTTGAACTCGAGCGCCCGCGTTGCCAGGGATTACAGGACTCACACATGAGAGACGACGTTCGTCGCGGCGTCGTGTCGTCGTTCCAGAGGCTCGAACGGCAACAGTGACACACGTCGCTACGGACGTGATTTCCGGAACTTATCGGTTTTCGATCGTGTGTAACGAAGCACCGAAACCAGCCGTAATTTTCGTTGATATTTCGCATAAAGATTCTCTTCAGATTAAAAGTCGTTATTCGTTTCTTGAAAATGAACGTTTTTCCAACTGACATGGGCTGGACAAATTTTGGTCCGTTAAAAGAATTCGAATACGCGAACTATTCGCGTGCGAATGGAATTGAATGGTCGAAACTTTTTGCTCGTAATCTCGTGGCAAACGCAGCTAGAAATCGCTTCTAATTTATTTAATGCGACCCGCGCAACATTAATTCTATCCGTCGTTCAAAATAATTAGAGGATTATGCACTCGAGGTGGTGTATCGTTTAGTAAAGCGCGCGGTACTTTAGAAACTCCGAAGTTTTACGATAATTGAATTTAGATGCTCGATAAAAATATGATGTGCCTTAGATAATTTAATTATCAACAAATACATAGATAATTTAAAAATAGTTCCGTAAGTTTGCACGATTATTGCAAAATATTTTCATGGCCCTATTTTTTAATTCCGAATTGCTTATAGCGTGTTCGGATATTGAAATTTAGAGTACGAATGCTCATTCCATAAGAAAAATATTCACTTGTATTTTGCAAGTGTATACACATACATATACATTCTGATATAATTATTCATCTACTAAAACGTAGCAAGTACTGTAACGTATCAGCATTTTGGTAACACAATTTTCTCCCACAGAAACACGAAACTTTGCTGCATTTTCATTTTTACATCTAACATTTACCTTTTTGGCTTTCTATAATTACATAGTAGATATGGAAGAAAAAACAATTGAAAAAAAATTACCGAAATGAATACAATGGAATTTTTTCACTTTGTGTAATAGTTTTAATCTATCAAAGGTTAGTTTCAGACCAGTCACGTTTATTCAGCGAAACGATATATTCGTCATGACGAAGAAAATCGAACTATCCAATTGAATAAGGAAAACAAGTGGGTCAACGTACTAGTTCCTTAACAAGAATTTTTTTTCTCGATAAATTTCCGTCCGATATCGATTAAGCTTAAAAATGCAACGGGGTCGTTACTTGCCACGGTAAGAATCGTTATCTGGCCAAGAGCATCGGATATACGTAATGATTCGTGGAAACCTGTACTTCCTGTAGAAATCTGCCCCTCTTTTTCTCTCACCTTTAACCCATTTTCCAAAAGTCACCTGTTTTAGCTTTCGATTTTAACGATTTCGTCAATTTAAGTTTTCCTTTCAGTTATTCTTCTCCGTGGCTTCCCATTTCGTTTCACGAAACCAAAGGCGAATTACGAAAAAAATGAGATACGAAGAAATAAATGGTAAAAAGAAAGGAGAACAAAGAAAGAAAGACGTTACTGGTAGGGGTTCTCAGACTTTTTTCAGCGGAGAAAAATAACGTGCGTTGCTCTTACGATGCTCTTTCGATTTTCTCTCTTTTTTTTTAAACAGCAAAACGCCGGCGTTCACGAGCGATCGGCACCTCTCTTCCCTGCCGGTTAGAACTACTGTGCAACGAAACGATCTTCAAAGAGGTATAGACGTTCAAAGGGATTTCGTAACCAACGTGAAGGGGAAATCGAAACTTTGGCTACATGCGTCGAAAAGAACATACTCTTTATGAAGCGTGAATAGCCTAGTAAGATGCGTTGTAAAAACTCGTGCGTAGCGAAGTGCCTGTTTTTCTTTTTGAGTGGATATATTAATACGTCAGACAGTCGTAACAGTGTTCGTACATCCTATACCTAATAAGGTTGTCTTTATTAAAACAAAGTTCTGTTAAATTTCACGGTAAGTAGATTCATTAAAAGCTACTTTATGCGTCAATGAATAAATATGACGTTACGCGAAGATATGGTTTGCTTTAATAAAAACAGTCCTTTATGAGATGAACATTTCCGTATGCGAAGAATTAAAAAGTACTGTTTTCATTTCGTAAAGTCCGAATGTTTCTCCAGACATGAAAGGAATTATACGAAAGTAATTAGATATAATAAAGAAATAACGAACAACGGCGATGTACGGTGTTTCTTTGACGCAGAGATTGCGAACCATTACCGCGACGTTACCGTCAACGCTTTACACGTTAAACGTAACAGCGTGAGTTTGCTTTCTCAACAAGTTTCTACTTAAGTCTTGCGGTTCTATTACGTCGCAGCGTTGCGATACACACTCGATCGTATATTACAAACTTTACTCGTAACTAATGCCACGCTTTGCCTCCGTTTGTTTAGTAAACGACTGAGACCTGGTGTATCAGGCATGGCACAATTGAGAAACCAGAGAAGCAGGGAAAGAGAGAGAGAGAGAGAGAGAAAGAGAGAGAGAGAGAGAGAGGGAGGGAGAAAACTGACTTCCAATTTTCCTTTCGTTATGAACGGCCTTAGCCTACGTGAGAAGTAGTGTCGCTGCTAATCGAATTTCACTCGTTCACTGCTTGATTAGTTTAGTTACTTACCGTTTAGCTGCTTTATTCTGCCTAATTAGCCTCATACTTTGATATATAAAACTTTTGCAGTTTTTCAATTTCTTTCCCTTCTAATATTTTCGTACTATACATCCAAAAAATAGTATATGAGAATGAAAGAAAGGATTACATATACAGGTTGTGTGGTAACCGATTGGCGGATGATTTTACGTGAACAAATAAATTGAAATCACAGAATAAATTCTCATGACGCTTCGTTTTCGAGAAAACCGAGATTGAAAATTTGACAAGTATACTTGAATTTCGTTAATTCCGGGCTAAACAGAAATGGATAATCGATAAAAGGTTAAACTGAATAAAAGAATGTTGAATAAAATTTCTTTATAAATTTCTTCGAGAAAAATAAATTTGGAAACGTATCACGCGTGTGCATTGGACTAGGTCTTAATTAAACATGTCGAAACTTTATTTTCTTGTAAATGAGGCATTAAATGGAAAAATTTTATTTCACATTTTACACTTGTTTTTGTATGTAAAATAACCTCCTGTTGATTGTTTGCTCATAGTCAGTATATAGCCAAGTTTAAGTACACGCGATAAATTTTCAAACTCGATTTTGTCGGAAACGAAGCGGTATATGAAAAAATTTTGTTCTATATTTTCGATTTATTTTCCTACGTGAAAGCACCATTTAGCCGGTTGTGCCACCAGTTGCAGAACATCCTGTACATTGTATCAATGAGACTACAGAAATTAATCGCAACCCGTAAATCTTTGCCGTAAATTAAGCGTCGAACGTTGAATGTTAAATGGCGGACTGTTAAAGGATTCAAGTTTTTCTCCATTAGGGAATGCTGCTAAAGTCGAAGCGACCAGCTCGAGTAACGTTGCTGGTTAATTTTCCAGTAAATAAAGGTGAGAAATAAAGCAACGAAGCCCAATGGGAAGAGCGGCGTCGTATCGCAAGAATGGAATCGATAGTCTATTATTCTGGCTTAAGTTGCTCGATTTATATGTACACCTTGCCTCCGTTCCTTGGCCAGAAACTCAAGTGCACCTACTAGCTGAATTCAGTTTCCGAGATTTACACTTCCCCTTTTCTCCACTTACTTCCTGTGTCGGATGACTTTCGCTTGGGAATTAAAAAAAAAATATTATCTCTGGAAAGCAAAGGAAAGAGGAGAAATTGCCTCGCAGTTACTATTATATAGAGTTCGAATTTTTTGCTGACTATTATATTGCAAAGAGAAAAATGCAGCATTTGCACGAAAATGTAAAAAGATCAGTAATATGCCAATTTATTTACTTTAGGTAACAAATCTGATAACAACATCGAGTATTATCGATTTCCTGCATTAATAATCGACGAATTAAAATTGTGAATTGAAAACAATGAAAATAACCGCTGTCGCTTCAACGCGCTCCACGTGCAATTAACAGAACCCTAGTAGCACTGGTAAAATTCCACCAGCCCGGAACGAATAACAATAAGAGAGCATAAATATATTTAACGGCGGTGAAATTCATAGAATCCCCCCACCCATCCGTGATCCCCGGTTGGCGTTCAACGAATTCGAATATAAATCTCCCGCGCGGAAAGGTCTTCCGGTCAGGGAGCAGCGAGTGGCTCGAGATAAATCAAACGGTCGCGTCATTATTCCCCGGCGAAAGGCTTTCTCAGGCTCCTCCGCGGAGACATTGTCTCATGTACCGTCTGCCGGCCGGAGCTGCCCGGCACCAAAAGGGAAAGGAGGGAGGCCATCCGGTTTCGAAAACAAAGGAAAGTTGGCGACTAGCACGACGAGTTGGCTCGCGCTAAGAGTATTTGGACCGAGTTAACCCTTTTTCTCCGTTCGACCCGCGGCCTCGAGCACCAGGAGGCCGAATACTCGCCCCCAGGGTATGAGTTACCCTTTATTTCCGGCGAACGATGTCCAACAAGGCGTCCGCCACAATGGGACCAACTTCTCATTGTGTCGTGTGGCCTGTACACACGCTCGCACTGGATTTGCACCGTACAGGTTCACACACGGTATCGTGAAATTTTCTCGTTAACTCTTGTCCAACAGGCTTCAAGGGGAGGAAATAATGACGAGGGTGTTGAACGGAAGCCAATTCCTGATATATCTGTTCCTGGATACTTTGCTCGCAACTGACGATAGAACCATATCGTTGTATAATTTTCAATGGAATCTTGTAAGAGTCGTATGCACGAGTGTCATACACTGTACGCTCTTATGAAGAGCGCAGGGTCGAGAGACAACTCGTATGGATAACAATGTCTTTGTAATCTACAACCCTCGTGTGTCCCATTAAAAAAATCTCAAACGGCGGATAAAATAAACAAAACTATCAACCGAAGAATATCGTCATAACATTTGCAAACTTCATTTTTGGAATTATTATCCTTAATATTTATACCAGACGATTAATTAGCGTAGCTGATACAATTATTCTGCTGTTTTACGGATTTCCTGCTATAGGATCGTCGAACTCGTTTTACGAACGCGAATGGAAATTCAACAACGATTTCATTAAAACTGATCCATTACCGTTTAATCCTTTGATAATCTATACTCTTGTGACTGCTGCAAAGGATGTTGTCAAATAACGTTAAATTAATCGTTGCTCTAAATTCTCTAAATAAAGTGATCTATAAATTAAAGAGAATTTAACTAGACTAGGCAATGAAGTAATTTTTAGTGTAAAGTACGTTAATTGAGACGGCGCAACGGACAACGTAACGTTGATATAAAAATCAACGTACATTCGGATAGAAAATCTTCAAAATGTCGCAGAGATCGTCGAGTCCGATTGTTTTCAGTAGGATAAGCAAGATAAATTATTTACGATACGAACCGTAGTGGCTGTTCGACACGCGTGGAAATTCCCCCACTTATTTCCACGTTGTAGGCGATTTATTATTCAAAAGCGACACTGCAAGATCTAATCTCGGTGAGTGCGCGCTCAACCAACGCGAATCTCGGGTCTCGCATTGTACACGGTGTATTCGAACAATTTATTGATAAATAACAGGTATATCTCACTGGGAACACCTATTACTGTTACTATACTTCCGACCTCGTAGCATATCTAGCAATTTCCTTGTGCAGCAATCCTGATGCTTCAATCTGCAATTTCAATTTGAATTTTAACATTGAAACTTATTTCATATAAATATTTAAACTTTCAAGTTGAATCTGAAGTTAGAATCTCATTTGGATTTTGGAGGCTAATCTGAGACGTGAATCCTATGTTTTCTTCGAAATTTCAAGTTCCACATCCGACCTAAAGCTCAGATTCCAGATCTGAATTTTTTAATGAAATTAGATATTTGAATTCGTCGTACGAATTAGTCATTGCCAGCTTAAATTGGAAGTTCTAGCATTAAGTTTGAACCGAATGTTCGTAATGAAAAATTTACATCCGCTAAACTAAGTAAGCTTCGACATATCATTTATTAATACACCTCTTTGTATGAAATATTAAAATCCTTCAATATTCATCCGACACGTATTTGCAAATCACATAGATCACGTAGAGCGAGTTTAGAACTGTAGAAGAATCTCAATTTCTGCCCTTAAAATACGTAGGTACGTTGGTTCAAGTGAATCGTCGAGAGGATGTCAACGGCTCACGAAATCATACAGATCGACCACGGAATCGTAAAACCGTCGTTAAAACTTGCCTAGTAAAATTTCATAACGATCAGCGACCATAAATTATTCGATGCTTTAAGAATTAGCAAAACGAGTTTCTCCAAATTTTCTTTAAATTTCTTCCTATAAAAATTTCGCGAAATCACTAAAAATGGCGCTAAAAATTCCAAAGAACGAGCAATTTAGGAGCTACAAAACTGAAAACTTTAGAGATAATGGAATAAGGACAAGCGATTAGAAACAAGGCGGTTTCTATGTCATTCATTAGGTTGACTCACAATCATCTTCCGGTTATAAGTTTTCTCGTGGAAACTTGGGCAATTGGGTTTGAAGCAATTTCGCGATCAACGTGGCGAACTTTTAAAAAGGATTTGATTGAAATTTTATGACCATTAAAGATCAACTTCGGTCATTCTATTATGTTTTGTATTTTATATAACGTGGGAAAAGACACATGCTTGCGTGTCGTATTTTGAAAGAAACAAGAAAAAAACAACGAAAGAAATAGCATAGGGATAATTTTTTGTTGGAGCACCATTCCAGTTGATTGTTTCAGCCTCTGAAACGATACCGCAGTACAAGTTCTGCGTGCTCTTTTACACGCGACAAGCAACGTATCAGTTTCCTGGGAGATTATTCCCAATTAGAGATAGTACCAAACTACTTGCTGTGAAAAAATCAGACTGACATAATGTACTTACGTGTATTGTGCATAGAAACGTAGACGCTTCTCCGCTTACGTTTCCGTTGAAGATAGAATTGCATCAAAATGATTAATAATGAAGAATATTGCAAAGACTAAAATCATAAATTATCACGAATATTATCGACTCGTACGATTTTAAATACTATTTATATGTTCGGTATGAAAAGTAAATCTGACTGATTTTTGGTAAACTAGTTCATTAACGATAGAAGCACAAATTAATTATAGCCATTATTCTTGCAAGGATTTAACGAAACGTAATCCATTCGGAAATGTCACGAGTGTAGCATATTTGCCGTGTATTACTACGTGTAGTAGTCGTTGGAAGTTACGGCACAACTTAGGCAGCCTTGATCTTCCGGCACGTCTCATTTCCGCTTTGTCTTTACCTGTGACGCGTTTAGGTGGTATGCCAAGAACGGTAAGCGGTAGTGATAGTTTGCTTTAGTTTGCTAAACCTCAGACGTCTCGGGTTAAAACGTCGCCTCCACAACTTAGTCGACCCTAAAACCACAAGTGCACCTATGAACCGCTTTGCTCATCAAACGATCAACAGTCTGCGATCCGCTACCAAGAATGATTTTCCCCGAGAGACATAAGAGACATACAAGAATCCTTTCATCGACAACATAATTTAAGCATCTCGTGGAGATAAACATGTCACGGAACTCTGCATGCAATGATTATCACGACCAGTCACTAAATCTCTATAGAAAGATCCTTAGAAGTAATCGTCTAAAACGAGTTAAAGATCATTGTCACTCGCACAAACCCGATATCACATTTCCCTTTCACACTCTTCCAATTTCCCCTGTTTATATTCCAGGATACTACCCTTATTTCCGTCGCAGTTCCTGTATTCCTTTGTAGTCTTCTATGCTCTCATTTTATAACAATTTCTTTTGCTACGAACGCAAATATTATATTTCTTTAATTATTAGTTGAATTTTTTTTTCTTTTTTTGTTTTCCATAAGATTATTTTACGTTCCTGCTAACGATTTTCCCTTTTTCATACGTATTCAATCACCCGATCATCGACGTTCACAATTAAGTGTTATCTTTCTATCGCCTAAATTCTCCAAGAGATATATGTATGTATCATAATCATTGAGCTACTAATTATCCACTAGATAAAAGGGTTAATCATTAACTCATTACCGTAACACAGATAGAATTCCATCCGATGACTATCAAACATCGGCTCGGCTTTCAAGTAACCTAATATTCGTAGTTACACAATAGCCGGACAGCACCCCGGCGACCAGGTTACTATTTACTCCGATAAAGCATCGCGTATATAATTAAGTTCCCTGGAAGCTCGTGGCAGCGTGCAGCATTCACGTGCAGTATCGTCACGACGCCCGGGACAGCCGGTGTACTCAAGCGAGATAATTGAATAGGGTTTTCGGCCTGGTGGCTGCACCTCCTGACCCTGGAGGAATGGACTGTACAGCTATGGATGTATTGTCCGGACGCAGCCACAGGAACGCTCTCGGATGTCGATATATCCAGTCGCTTTTGGATAGCCGATTGTGCAGGCGGCTTAATTAAGGTCAGCCAGATTCCATCGAAATAATTATGTTTCCCTTGGCGATCTTTTTTCTTCATACATACATCGCTAAACCAGTTGCTCCTGCAGTTACTGTTAATATCACAATTACCTAGGCAGAAGTGAGAATCAACGATCAGATTGAACACTCGATGAAACTAAAGTTTAACATTTGAAAATTTGTTCCCAATTGTCAGACAGTCAATCCCTATGGTTCATGATTCAATACAAGAGCCTCGACAAACATTTAAGGGTTTCCTAATTCCTAAATATCATTCTTTCTTTTTAAGTCCCCTAGTGGTAGTCTGGTCCCGTAGTAGCGGTCACGTAGTCTCAGAACCGCGATTTGTTCCGCTAACATCAACGCCTTATTTTCTTACTATACTTTCTTACTGTTGCTATACTTTCTTTATGCAACACGGTGATTGTCGCGAAATTTGCCCACGCGAAATTTTAATCTCACGGGAACAGGGAAAGGATCGGGGAAGGGGAGCGGATTCGGTTGGCCGGCTGATTTATAAGCTGGTGGTTTTTACGCGCGCGAACCGTGGCTTGTTCGCAATCCTTCAGCTCAACAATCGTACGTGACGCTTTTAATTAAGGTGAAATTCGCACGCGACATAGTTGGTTGAAACAAAATGCTCGAGCGGTGCGGAGATCGATCGACACGAGCGGCGTGCTACGAGCCTGTATATCGTACATCGTTCCAATTTCGGATGTAAATTAGTAGAAAATCATGCAGCGTCGCGTATATTTAGATAATAACTGGCGGCGACGAAATGCTTGATTACGCGGCCGGTGTCGTTTCGATTGTAATGGCGGATAAATTACGGAGGCAGAAACTTGCGACTAAGATGCTAGCTAGCGTTACACGTTATTCGGCGTCCTAACACGTAACTGAATAACTCTTTGATACGATTCTCGATATCAACCGTTTGTATGGCAATACGCTGTTTTAGTTTGGCCAACCCAATCGAAACCTGACCTTTGCCCTCGCCGTAACTTTCAGACCAAGAATCACGAGAGATAATCGTGTTTACCTATATACAAATTGTTTTTGATGAATTAGGTAGTTTGGAAAGTTTACAGTACATCCTGTATGGTGGTTGATAGAATTGGAAGAAGATCATTTATCAAGAATTTCTATCGAATATTTAAATTAACTGTTTTCATAAATTGTTTAAAGGCTAACTCTAAATGATCGTAATATATGTATTTCCTAAGAATACTTAGTACCACTTCTCTAGTCTTTAAAAATTCCGCTTGACATTAATGATGCTCCTCAACAATAATCGAAAGGCATTCGTATAACACGGAGTCTCGACTAATGAGACTCGGAATCGTTCGGATCGGCCTATTTCCGATCCCTTGACTGGACAAGTGCACAGCCATTCAGACAAACAGAAGCGAACAAGGGCGTCTCTGTAGCGAACTACAAATGCCTGTTACGGTCTTCGTCGCGCTGTCTATCTGTGCATGCGCGTGTATACGCGCGAATCTACGTGCGCGGTTGTGTACGTGGCCAATTATGAGCGGACCTTAATTAACAAGAGGCGCACAAAGCCGTGCACTCTGCGTGCGCAGAGAGCCAGCACGTGCATTGCCGAGTTGATACTCCAGCAACTGGATTCGCTCTCCCAACTGAGAGACGACGTTGATTGCCGTTGGTATCCAGGGTTACCGGGCCGACTATCCTCGTACCGCGAGGAATCCGTGCGTACACGAATGATTGATACCTCTTCTTTACCGAGTAAGTCGATAACCGAATGACTCGTACCATTGGAATTCGCTTATGAGACGATCGCAAGGTAATCACATAGGACGAATTAGCGCAATTACAATGTAAAGTGGTGATAAAGTTCATACTAAAAGTTCAGCTCTTGACGTTTGATGGTTGTTAATATTTATTCGGTTATTAATAATTATTTGACTAGTGGACTTTTTGTTTGTATAAGATGGGATTGGTTCAATTGATAAAAAGATGTTGGAGGGTACCCAGAAATCTTGAGAAGAACTTAAGTGTTATCGAGAAAGTTGTGACAAGGGAGTTGTTACGGTACAGGCAGTAAATAGATAAAATGAGATTATTTGGAAAGTTGAAAAATCTTTTTACGAAAATTGTGAATCTTGTTGAATATAAAATGCAACTGCTTAAAATATTCATCCTGTAGGTTATCAAAAAAGTTCGGTAACTAACCAGTGTTAACTTCGAGTTACAAAAAAGTTTGCCTTCAAGAATTCTTTCACAACATGTTGCTCCCTGTTATACTGAATTTTAGTCATTCCAACTTGTTCTAGTTAGTGAGATTGAATCACATATATTGACGATGATCTGACATTTTCCTCTGATTTGAGAAATTTGTGATAGCTGGGAAATACAATTGAGTCCAAAATGGAAATATAGATGTATGGCAAGATTAAGGTCCAAACAGTGTTGGTTAGACACTAAAGCGGAATCAGGAAACGCTACTGTAACTCTTGTCCGGCAAGCCTATCTCCGTCCCTAGGATACATAGCATAATTTCCGTTTATGTCATCTTGTTGGAACGATGTAGACCCCGCAATTGTACAATCATCGTCGCATAATCCTATTAACAAAGGTCCTTCGATATAATTCCTGAATGAATTTCGTTCGAATATTTAGCAGAAATTTACAAATGAATAAACTTGATGCATCCACCACTCTCTTTTTATCATCATTGAAATACTGTACCTCGTTTCGATTGCATGACGCACCCTATGTAATATTACCTTAGAATAACAATTAGCTAGAGCGCAAAGATATAAATTAGAGCACTTATAGCGCTTATCACGAAACGGGTAGTAATCGCGCGCGTGCAATTCCACGCCAACGACATGGAATGGATTGGATGTGGAACACGTGGCAACCACCACGCAGAGGGTAAATCGCGACGAGATTCACGCGCCGGCGTTACAATGCTATCGCGTGTCCCGTCATTCATTTTACTTTTGTGCAAGTCGAACAAAAAGCGAGAAGAGCGGGGGCCCGACACGAGGACGCTCCTCGGCTTGTCAAAAAGCCGCGCAGAGAGACGTACCCTATTTATTATGTCGTTGCCGCGTAGCGATAAATTCCCGTGAATTTACGGCGCTGGGAAACCGGCACGGTACGACGCGAATATTATTCACCGCACGCGGCTGTTATTTGGTGTCATTTCGTCGAGACGCTGTGTCCTACCGCGGGGAGGAAACAACTCTGCCAATACGAGAATGGAGAAATCGTCGAAAGACGCCGATTATGCGCGCTGTCGCTCGCAATATCGCCAGGTGAATTCCGATTGAACGTGGGACGACGAATAATGCCTGAAGAAATGCTAAAATACACGGAGAGGGGTTGCTCGATCGAACCGACATTGTTGAATTCGTTGCAATCTTTATGGACAGATCTCGGTATCGTTAGCAGTTGTCCACTAATTCCCATCGAAGATCATGCAGCAATAACATTCAAACTATATTTATCGAAAGGCAACGAAAGATTTCATTTTCAAGAGGATAAACGTTAATCGTGAATTTATAACACGTTTTAAAAAGTGATTCGATATTGAGTTAGTTTTTGTTGGTTTGCTCAAATTACTGGAAAGCGAAGCTACCTCCTTGTTGCATCGGATCCTTCAATTATGATACTGTCAACTGATAAATTGAATCAGCCATATAAATTATTAATAAACTCTCGCGATATGATGCAAGCTCTTACCAGTGTATCTATCATTCTACTATCATCTTACACCGTAATTTCTTTGCACAAGTTTCTAACGTTCTTTCCATCAACGCTTCAATTGCGCAACACGTAACGTGACAACAATTGATCCCGTCGTTTTCGCTACACGATCGCGAAATGCTTGAACCGATCGTCGCCCCGATCGACGATGAGAAAAGCAAACGCCCTGGTAAATGGAAAGACCCACGCTGTAGAATCTATATGGAAATGATGCGTCGACTTTAGCTGGCAGGATTTACGGTGAACTTCCGGTTCGTGGATGTAGAGCTCTGGCGTACGTGAGCGCGTATAAAACCGGCTGGGCTCCAGAAAGAGGAAAAAGGCAAGCCCGAGATTTCACACGAAGAAACGAACATTTTTATATCCGTATTGCGCGGTGAATAAAGACAGGTGCGCCGTGCCTTAGATCGAATCAAACGATGAGAGGACAGAAAAGGGAATGAACCGAAAACAGCGTATCGCATGTTACGGCATAACTTGTTTGTTGCTCTGATTTCTCCGAGCTAGTTTTTTGTCGTAAAACATGAATCGCCCGCGTTAGATGTCTATTTGCCATTTGCATTTTTCTGTGTGAAATCGTTGAAGTTATTGATCGATGACAGGAACAAAAAGGGAACGTGTTATGAAAAACTGGTAATCTCGCTTCATCGAGCAAACAAATCACACGATTCAGAGCGAGATAAACAAAGAAATGTATAGACTATAATTTAATTATCATGGTAATAAAGTGGGGAAGATCGCAATTACTAAAAATACATAAATGCTATTCTGTATTCTTTGAAATCGGAAACTAGATATATACGATTCGAATCAGAGGTCTTTCGAGAAAAATAGAATGGAAGGAAATACGCAAGGCGTTTGAGACGCTTTCTCATACAGTCACGAAATCTGCTTTATCAGGAAATCGTATTCGGCAAAATCTGCCGAGCAACTTTGAAATTTCGTGGAGGATTACCACGAAGATTTGGGCAAAGAACGTGATCGTTTCACTGGATGATGTACCTACTTTAACTTCAGCGTCTACTGATTCCTCAAACAAATGCTCGGAAATTCTCCTCTGGAATGATTTAGTCGAACTAGTGTCTCGCGGAATCTAAGTCTAAATCGAGTTTTCAATTTCACCCAGCGAAGGTCCAGCATCGCGACTTCGTAGAGTATCGGATCCCTAGATGGTTGGCTGGCTCGTTCGATGAATTTCAAGCAGCTTTCCCACGAATTTCTCGGCCACGCCACACCGACTGCCACGTACCTTGCGGATATTAGCTGCGAGCGTACTCGAAGGTGTGACCCTGTGTTGGCCACAATCACGCCGCGTCGCCTCGAATCGAACTTGCCAATCGAATTTGCATGGAACATGGAAGTTTTGTACCTTTGCAATGCTTGCTTTCCACTTGCTACAGTTGTACTATTCGTCCAAATAGTCGCTACGTTACAGGTAACTAGGATCTGCTTTTTGCATGGCACATATCACCAACGCTATCTTTCAAAATTTACTATCACACATCGAATGAAATGGAAACAGCTTGGATTAAACGTCAAATTGGATCGTTATATTCGGAAAAAGCGAATATATAGCAAAAGGAATTTGCTATTTTGAAATACTAATCCGTATGGATTCGATCTTTGTATAGATTTGAATAAAATCGCACAGCATGTACTATACATTTCACGGGAATATCTCCGATTAAATCGATATCGTCTAATACTATTCGAACCGTATTTCATTATCTCTCAGACGAAATTCATTCGACGACGTACGCTTAAATTTTCCATAAAATAAAATCCAGTTCGTTTTCATTTTGCTATTAACCCTGCTGCACAAGACAATATATTTGCATTATAACCTACATACGAGTATCATCGCGTTACTCGTTTCCAACAGAAAATTCGAATATTCCCGAGTCATTTGGTTCGTTCGTATTTTACGAGACGCTTACGGACTGGCCATATTTCAATTTCCGAGCCACGTGGCTAGAATATTTCGCCTCCTTTCATCGTAGCCGCTGGTTTATTTTATAATTCTCGTATCTCAGTTGGTAGCACTTCGATGATAGTCCGTATCTCGTGGATATTACCCGCGTAAAATCGAAGGCGCACACCGTCTTCTCTCTCTATCTTTCTCATGATGAAATCGAAGCTGCCTGGCTCGAATTTGCATGGAACAAGTGTCCAGAATTTTCTATGTTTCTCTTTATCCTCGTGTATGTATGTATATTTCTCGCTCTCCCATCTTCTCTCTTCAGTCATCTATACATACCTATATCTATGTCTATAGGTATAACTATATATATATGTATGTATATTCGGTCGTTCGTATCGCGAAAACTTGCTCCTCCGTATTCTTGAGGAAAGTTTCAAAATTTTGAAGGCTCGACCACCGCTTTCGTGGACTTTTGGCATCTGGAATATCGTAATGGCACGTGTGGCATCGGGTCGAGTTAGAAATACAAGCCGCACTGTGCGTCGATCGTGCGCCACGTTCTTCGTCGCGAACTTCCGGAATAATATTCGGTTTCGCGGTTCGAAGCGTTCCTACGAAATCTCTTGAGTAAACGTGTGTGCCTTCCATAGGGATACATAGGTGGATAGGTGGCTGCGAAAGGGAGTGAATTTAAATGCGAAATCTCTGGTGACGCGAAGAAGCGACTAAACTGAAATATCGATTTATGTTAACGCAGCTCGATTTCGTTCTGTTCCGTCGAGTTTAAATGCACCGGCCTCGTTTGATACCTTTTAATTGAAATACATCCGCGTCTCGACTCGAAGGTACTCTGTAACCATTCGCAACGAGCTAATTACGATGATTGCGTGTGCTGTAGACGAGAAATTTTTAAACAGGTACATCGATGGATATATCTTGCTTCGAGTAATTGCAACTGTTTTGTACGATATCCTGATATTTTTACAATTTCATCGAATCGGACAAGCAAACTTTTTATTTATTTATGACAAAATGAACGAACAAAGTAACATGTGCGAGCAATGAAACACGTATATACCGACTGCTTGTTATGAAACGGCAACGATAAAATGATCGAACAAATTTTCGAGTCTCGTCCCTCTGACTGAATTTTATAATAATCGTTCGATTAAATTGATATTTCCAATATCAGTGCTTTTTTATAGATTCTTTTGTTTAGTCACATGTATCGAGAGGAATTGATGTTTTTATTAACAATTTTTACTTCCACTTTTGTTTGTATTTTATTAAATAAAATTACGCTTTGAATCGTTAACGCGTGGCGTCAAAGTCAATTGCACATAAGTGAAACAAGCATCTCTTATTCACATTTACAATTTCAATTAATACTTTCGATGCAAAATGATAAACGTTATATTATTAAATGTAGACAAGTTAATCTAAGACAAATTCAAATTGCTCGCGTTCTCTTTAACAACGTCGTCCCTCAACAGCATCCATTTATTGCTAAAACGTAATCAAATTTTGCTCCTCGAACTTCTTCTTCGAAGAACAGTACCCGGTGACATTGCATCCGTCTTCCCTATTTACCCTATTTTACCCTAGCGGCACAAAGACCGTTGGGTGTCATCGAGTATCCAGTCACCGCGATTCTACGGGACTCTCTTGCCACGACTAAGAAATAATTATCTGTCGCGCAGCACGTCATCAGAAAACGAGAGGGGGTTGCGGTTGCCTGTAAGGAGCTTAAACGGGGCTAGAAAGGGGGCGAGGAACGGGAGAATCTTGCGAGATGCAACTCTGCGGCTTCGGCAACAGAAGGGTCCTCGAAAGGCCGACCCTTGACTGCGCTCGTGCGGAGGGAAGGGCGAGTCCAAGCCGGAAAGAGTGGTTGGCCAGGCACGAGGTTCTTGTCTCTGTCGCTGGAGTGCACTTCCGGCCAACTCGTGGCATGCAAATATTGACTACGTGCTGCCGTACCAACGCACCCTCCCCCCCATTCCACCCCCTTGTTCTCGTATATTCCTTTTTATCTTTTTTCGCCCGTGCACTCGAAACGACACGATCCCTCTAGGAAAAGTCATAACCGTAATTGCGTGCGGTCGAGCGTCGGCGATCGTGTGCGTTCGGAAAATCTCATGGACGAATGTCGTGACAGAGAGCGCCTATTATCCCAACCAATCTTGATCAGACCGCGCGATTTTGGGAAAAACTGCGATTCAGTTTAAGAGAGAGCAAGTTTGTGTTTATACGTCGTTGGAACTATGCTCGAACAGGTAGAGATTGATACGGAGGTAGAAGGTTAATTTACAGATTTATATTCAGGATAAGCTCTCTCGTGCTGCCGCTAAAATGTTAATTGTAACGTAAGATTGCGTACTACTTAGCGTTTGAGCAAGAAACCGTAATCATAAGGGTGTTTCGGAAAATAATTGGCCCGTGAAATGGTAGACGTGAAACATTCGCTCTTGTTGTTCGTATGAAATAAAACGGAGTGGTATATGAACAGCTGAAATCGCGATTCGATTTACTGGTACCGCCAGATAACGAAATAAACATTGTAAAGCTAACACTCCTCCCTACAAGGATTTTACAAGATTTTTATATTTCGATAATTCACTCGACGCGTTGTTCAGAGATTTTTTCATCGAATTTCGGTTAAAAGCGCCAAAGGACAGAACGTAGGACTAACAAAGGGTGAGGTTGCTTATTCGACGCGTGACAGGTAGTCATCGAGTTCGAATAGGGTGCCAAAGGTAACGAGTGCGGCGCGGAATAAATGGAAAAGCCGACAAAGGGAGGAATGGCGCGAGCAGACGCGCGTAACGAGGAGAAAATCACGACGGAGCGGAGTAGAGTACTACGTACCCGCCCAGTCGGACCACACATTGTTATCTCTGCGATCCCTCGACTTCTTCATCTCCTCTCTGGCCTCTTCGGGTTGGCTGCAGTCACCCCTGAAGGGGCTGGAAAAATAACGTATAAACCACATATATCCAATCTACCGGTAAATCCGTAGCGTAGCAGAGAAGCGAGCTCGGCAGAGAGAAGAGAAGCATGACGCGAAGAGACGAAGTCGTGTAGATTGTCGTAAAAAGATGCTTCGTCGACCCGTCATTTTCTGGGATAGTTGAAACGATGTATGCGGGCATTTCTTACCGTGTCACGCAAAAGACAGAAATAAGTTTTCGCAACATTACGATGTGCGAGGAAAGGACAGTCGTTGGGAAAAAGTTTCACGATTTTCTGTGACTGTGAAGAAATGCGTGTCTGTTAAAGATTGTCTTAGTCTTCGATACGTATAATTTGTACAATCTTCTTGTACGATTTCTTTTCAAATTTTATGCTTAACCATCTCGTTAGGCAACGTGTTATGAATCATTAATCAACTTCATTAGCCAATTGATCGAAGATACGCGTACTGTGATAATTGAAAACTTGAGAGTGGAAAATCAAGAAAAACGCTGCTCGTTATACAAGAAATCGTTTAAGACAAAATCGCAAATAACATTGAAGCTGTTCCATAAACAATACCTCCGTGGTATCCAGGTGTCAGTTCTTAGGTTGGTTCGCGATTAATACTGCTCCTTCTAATTAATATAATATATTACCATCGTTCCGTTATAATCTCGTTTAAATTACTCAGGCTTAGTGGGTAGGCGAACAAAGGAGCCGCTTCGATAATTTATAATTACCCGAATCTAGGCGTTCTCCTCTCGGTGGCGTTGGTTACTCGGTTTTATTCGCGTCTAATGGATGCGCTCGCGCGGCAAACTTCCGGGTTAACTTTTCTTTTAACGCGTCCACTATCCTCATCCTTGCTCTAATCTCTCCAACATTGTAAGGTCCACGGTGCGAAGGGGCTGTGCCGTCGTCGGGCCAACTTTAATGCATCCGAAAAGGGTCAAACTTGGGCCGCTACTTCGCAGACCACTTTGCGCCCGTCCGCGAAACGCCACAGGACATTACGCCCCTCTCTTCTTCACCTTCTGTCTCCCATGGTTCCCTTCATTACGTCACACAGGCTTGACCCAATTCCCCGTTGCACCGGCACCTACGCTTCTCGGTCTTTGAATCCAAAACTTGAAGCGGGCGCCGTGACTCTCGAGCGGGACGAAAGTTTCGGGCGACGCCAGAAGTATGAGAATAGCGGCCACTTATACGTCGTTTGTTGTTCGTATTTCCGTGTTCGTTCTCTCGAAACGAAAGTCAACGTGTCCCTCTCGTACCATTTGCTATGCTCTTACCTGATCGAGTTTGACTCTGCGATTGGACTTTTTGAATAGCTTTTCTTCTTTTCTTTGCACATAGATGTAGAGTAGGTGATGGATCGTTATGTCTTCAATGATTGTGTAAAATCAAACAAACTTGCGATAAATCACATGTATCGAATCTGTTACACGAAATATGGAAGCTAAATACCACTACGTGTATGATTCGATTCTTAGTTTCTTCGCGCTTCATGGTTTCTTCTTCCACGGCAACGAGGAGGAAGCTTTCGCCACGAATATAGTAGCACGGAATAAATTGCCGTAGGCATTCGGCCGACTCTCAAAGTCAATTAGAATGAAATTTTCGATAAAGCCAGTGATATCTGGCTCGCAGCGCTGGATCCTGATCGAACGTAATCAAAGGAGGAAACTTTATCGGCGATGAATTAGCGAAGTTGGTAATTTATGCATGGTATACGATCGGCTCCTGAGCTGCGTGGAACAATCAATTTCGCTTATTTATCGTGCCACTGTCGTAAAAAAGACTTTGATATCGGTCCATCGAAACTTTCGTTACGGTGTCAGATGGCTACGATGGCTTCCCAAATTTTTGATCCGATACGCAGCTGCGCGACTCGTCCATCGTCTAAGTTCGTTATTGCGGGAATTTTATTTTTCAGACTCCAATATGTTAGAAAAGTTGGGTTTTAAGCTACGTAACACGTGGTTTTGATTAAAATATAAATATTGATGTATTAAACAGCTTTTAATAGTATACAACGTTATATAAACCGATTCAAGCAGCACCGCTACTCGATTAAACTGATCGATTTTAACGTCGTAATAATTCTTAAGCTTCGTACAGATTAACCGACTGCCTGTATTCAATTTTGTTCGGGAAAATGTCTTAAATTCAGTGCATTGTTCCTTGCAATAACTAACCTCTCGCTACATTATTATTGCAACCGTTGCTACAGCCCTTGAAATATAGCGAGTTACCTGTACTTTATAGCGTTGTCATGTTCGCCATTAACCAAAATCGCGGCTTTCCATAATGGCGGTGAGCCCATTTCCCGTGAACGGTTCATCATGGAGAGAACAGGAGAACAGACATTTCAACAGTCCGCGCGATCTCTCGATCGGAACGATTTACCAATGGATCCTTATGAATACGCGAAATTTTTCCGCAGCTAAGCCGATTATCGTGGTTTCAAAATTAACAACGGCATTATCGAACGCCGTCATCAATTATGAAAAACGGTAAATGGCGGACAATGTTTCCTCCGCGCAACAGTTAAATAAATTGCTTGGCTGCTAAGTAAATTTACATGATCGGGTTGATATTTCTATACTTAATTTTTAGTTAATGGAATGGTCATTGCGTGGTCTGTTGGAGCAACGAGTTGATATACGGGTATTATACTCGTTTGAATTTTATCGAGTGATCAGGAAGAATTATCGGACGTTGGATCAGGTTAATATACAGTATACATATATACAGGGTGGTTGGTAACTGGTGGTACAAGCGGAAAGGGGGTGATTCTACGCGAAAAAAGAAGTCGAAAATATAGAATAAAATTTTTTTTTTTAATTTTTCCATCGAGACAACGATCTACAGTGAGATCCGTTATAACGAGACGTGATAAAGTGCACGCGTACCGAGCGAAAATTCAAAGTCGATTTTCTCGAAAACATAGCCTCAAACGAAAAATTTTTACTCTATATTTTCGACTTCTTCTTTCGCATCACCCCTTTTCCGCTTGTACCAGCAGTTACCAACCGCCCTGTATATATTTAGATTCATATGAATGCAGCAGAAAAGGAAGAATCTATAACAGTGAAATAAAATATTGAACGTTTCATTTCATTCGTATATTGAAATTAGAAAACTGAGCACTTTGACGTGAAAGGTTATCGTGTTACGTAAAAGCGAGGAAGTAATAGCATAATGTTGGGCGGGTAAACGATATTTTCCGTAAACGCATAATACATTAAACTTTAATTGAAAATGAGCACCACCAGCACCCGTAATATTGGCAGAGAGTGTCCAAGTTTCTGGTGGTGGAACGGTTGAAAATGTAATTTATAATTTTGCTATGAAATTCTATGCGGATGCGCAATAAAAAGCGCATTAGAGGGTCCTGGACGCGTAACTAGTAACTGCAAAGTGAATTACAGGCAGGTTAGCAGGTGGTATGAGTTAATTAACAGCCGTTCGAACTTCGGTCTTCCAGGAATGTATACAGCGTTATCGTCTTGACGTTGAACTTCACGGGTATTTAATGGCCTTTTACCAACCTGATAAAACGTACTTTTATTGCTCTTTTATAGGGATAAAACGTTGTAAAGTTGCTCGCCTGCGTATAACTGTATGAATTATAATCAATTTCATCTGCAAGTAACACACGAAAGGAAAATTTTAAATTACAGAGCTGCTCCGCAGTGTATATGCTATAATTACGTTTAAGTACCCGGTCTGCGTAGAAAAATTACGCGACCAGCTCGATAAAATTACAAAATTGAAAAATACCTTTTTAAATAGAAGTTCAAATAGGAGCAAAACAACTCGACCGAAAAATATTTTGTTGAAAGAGTGTCTTGCACAACTTATTTCCACTGACAGGCAAATATAATATTTATAACGGTGCACCGTCGTTCCTCGATGAATTCAATTTTAACATTGATCAGGTGTCCGCGCCAGTAAAGCTGTTTCCGCGTTACCGTCAAGGAAAGAGAAATTCTCTTGAAATGCGGCTACGAAGAGGGCAAGCGTTATTAATAAACCACCGTGTATTACAAGACTTATAAAGGGAAAAATCGGTCGCTTTTTTTCTCTGCTCCGCTCGTGAAAGGGATCGTGGTTACATCACGGTCGAACTTGCCGGAACTTCTCCAAACAGGCTGGCGAACCTGTGCCTGAAACTAAAATGTGGGAAGCGTCGAAGTTTATGGAAGAAAATTAAAGGGTTCGCCTAGACGGGCCAAGTAATTTCATCGAAAAAGCTGGTACACACGATTAAAAGTGTTCCACTTAAAGAAATTGCAAAGTAGTCGGCGGAACGCTAGAAAGGAATCGTCTAACTTTCGTGTTCTGAAACAACTTTGATAGTAACGATTCTCGCTTTTCATGTTCGTATCAGAATATTGCGCGTGACATAAAATAGATGATAATACGTCTGTATAAAATACATTGAGAAGTATTCAGAAATAACTAATGAAAGGACATGCAGATGCGATTTTAATTTTTATTACCGTTACAGCTATATTGAAAAATTCGCTATGCAACTTTTGTTTTCCCGCCTCTCATTGAGCCATAAATTTATCAAAATTCACACAACATTATTGACGATGCAACGCCGAAATTATGCTCTTTTTTACTAATATGGACACATGACGGGAGACTGTCTAATTAATTCGAACCAGCAACGTTGTCGGTATTCGTGCTCGCCTAACGAGCGCCTACAAGGACCAATTAAAAATTCTGCCGCTGAAACAGTTATTATCCCGACAGTAAAACACTTTATATATACAGCGAGCTCTATCTCCAAAGATTTTTCGATTAATGATCTAGTATCCTTTTTAACGACCATATAGCTTCGACTATCATCCAGTACTGGCAGTGAAAGAAACTCAATTTCTTTCCTTTCTCGTTCTCTGTCGCTGGTACCGTGAACAAGATTTGGTCGATGTCACGTTTTATACGCGTGCTCAAACAAATACAATACGAAACGTAATACGCGGTACAAAGAGGAAATAAAACTACTACATAACAGACTCCATATCGTAGAAATCGGTAAAGAATGAATGCGCAATGCGCATGTATTCAGTGTTTCGGTGAAATGCAAATTTTTGTTTGCGCGTTTCTGCGGAATACCGTTGCCCTTTGTGGCATTGTAACGATACTCCGTCTCGTGGAAAACGGTCGTGTAGCGCGAATTGTTTGGAACTTTTCAAGTCTTCCACCCGCTTCTCTCGAGGAATATTGTTAGGTTTCTTTGCCGGCTTGCAGGTCTTATTCGAAACGTGAAAGCTCGAAAATAAGAAAGAATAAAGACGATGATGCTGTTGTCGAAGAGATCGCAAAAAGTCACATGTCGTGATATCGAGAAATCTTTCATGTCCATCTACTGACATAAAAGACTGTTAGACGTTAGACATTTATCAATTTCACAAGGTATTCTCCAGGTACGATTCAACCACATCTATCAGAAATTAGAACTAAATTACCATGGATATAAGCTGTTCTTAAAATGAATTCCAAGGGGGTTTTGAATCGCTTTAAATAAAGCCGAATAACGTGTAGCAAGCGGTTCGTGAAACGGTCAAGTTGCACGTATGTGTAACCTCGTGCTCGAGTTTGAAGTTTAAAACGGATGAACGTTTGCCGTATCCCGAAACGACAATTCTACGACACAATAATTCGCACGAGAACCAGGCTTGTCGTAGATCACAATTACCTGAAAATGGTCGGGAACAAGCTCGTTGGAACTCTTGCAGTTACGATCGCGTAGCACCGCCGCGCCGCCACCTTCTAAAAGTGGTCCCAGCACCAAGTAATGGCCACCCACTAAATTCTAATAAATATCAGCAGACACAACGAGCCTGCGTCCCTTCGTGAGCTACCTAAGTGTTATTAATCGTGTCGTGAGCCAGGTCCCTGGTAGCGTCTTCGATTTTAAACCACGCTCCGCGGAGAGAATATCATGGTAACGTTCCGTGCCGTTATTTTCAATCGCGAAAATGTTTATACACCTGCTCCCTTGGAAGAACGCGAAGGAGATCGCTGAAGTTACGATTGTTACCAACGCCACAAGTTGATCGAGACGTGTGGATGTGCTAAAGATCCAATTTTAAAACTGTTGTCATTGAAAGCACTCGTAAATACGTGTACTAAGCTTCGAGAGTCTGAATGAACTGGAGAACTTAAAGGGTGAAGAAATGAAACTCGATAGTTCGTAGATTTAAATGGTTCTCGATCGAGGGTTCTACATATTTGGTTCTTTGAATTATTTTACAATAAAAATAGATATTGATATTGACATGAGAATATCGTAACAATCGACAAAAGACGTTATTGCATTTATGTTTCATCATTCTACAGAATTTCCTGGATATTTCCTCCGTCATAAATCTTTCAGTATTTAGGTCTAGCAGTTTCGAGAGTTCGTTGAAACACGAATCAATCCGCAAATCAGACAATCAAAAGTTACACAAATTTCAACGAGAATACTCATAAAGTATGCGGCGTTCAATTTCAACTCCCGTTTCTCATCTTCCGTTTCTATTCGAATTCTCTTTGTTGGTCCCTTCCTTGAGTGAAAGTCGGCAATGAAGATAAAAGGAACGCGAAATTTCAGCTAAAAATCAGCAAACAAGTCGACCATGGAATAAAGTTTTCAGCATGAGGGTAATACATTCCACGGGGCCTGTTTTTCCCTCAGGGAGGCGTCTATTTCCGTTTTAATAATCCCAGTTCTCGTGAAATAATTATAATACCTTTCCGGCGTTTCGAGGCAAACGTATAGCCCTCTTCGTGCCCTTTCCTCTGTTTGCCCGCTCCGTTTTCCCCAGGCAAGTTCCATCTCTTCTTAGGAAGATAGGAAAAGCTAGGCAAGGATGGCACGGTATACTCTCCAGCCGGAATTACTACGAATGAAGTTCTTAATCTTAATAAACTTCAAGGTTCCCGCGCCTTCATCCACTTCCGCTATCCTACCTTTTGCTTCCCGAGTTTATCTGCTGTCAGTGGATTCACAATTCTCGCCTGGATCTTATCGCGAGGATTCTGTAAAACCGTGTCATAAACGTGGAAGGATGCCATGCCAGACCAGTGGCATCCGCGTCCTGAAATATCGCTGTATCTTTCCGCAATACCATTAAGGCGACTGAAATTGCATTCAAAGGGAAGGACCAAGGCAAAGGAGAGATATAGGTAACTCCTATCTTTCCTTGAGATACATCTCTGACATGAAAATCGTTATGAATGGAATTGATATGATTGGTGTTGGTTTGCTATTGGTTCGATTTGCTATGGAAATGATATTGATCCTGATACGAAGTCCTATCGAATCGAAAATATCTCGTACCAGCATAGCTGCAGTCATACTGGAATCTCGATATGAGAATCAGAGTTGCAAAGTCGGTTAAAATTCCAAAAAAAGAACGATCGTAAATGCAAGAAAACAATATTTCTATCCAATTCCGTTTGGTATTCCAACGTGGATTCTGCCAAATATTCCCATTCGATCTGTGACAGTTGATATTTGACCTCGTTCTCGTGTTATACGATTTGTCGAAGTTTCATCCGAAGATTGGATTCATAGAGGTGTTAGGGATTACAGGTAGCTGCATTTAATAGGCAACTCCGCCGCTAAATATCGCACGCCCCCCTTCAAATCCTTCAAACTCGATCACAATATCCTCTCGTCACTCACGACTGTACATCTCGAGCAGTCGAGCAGGTAATCCAATCCGATTGTTGCATGCATCTGGGAAACTCTTGGCGGAGTTCCGAAGTGTCCTTTGGAATCCTAATGGCGCAACATCTGATGTCACGTCTTTGAAGTTTGCTCTATACGTGCTGCATCGAAATTTAAAGATATGGCCGTCTAATCTATGGCTGTCTATAACGAAAAGTGTTTTTCCTTTGTCTTTGCTTGTGCGAAGCTATCGTTGAAAAAGAAATGTCATCTCTGAATAATTGGCTACGATAGCCACGGTTATCCAACGTCCGAGAGAAAGGACGTAATCCCGCAAGAGACGACTCATTGGGCGTGCAGCCTTCCCTCGGCTAGTCTAATTCTCGTTCTCCTCGCGTTAATTGAAAACTTTGCGATTCTGTCCCCGAGCAGATATTAACATTCATCCCGACCGGGAACATTGTCCAACCCTCCATCCATTAGGAATTACATCCATTTGCCTAACTTTGTCTCGTCTCGATTCCAAAGCGACTCACTCCTGTTCTGTTTCTCTTGGCCTGTCTCACGATTGTCGCGACGAATGTTGCAACTTACTTCATCATAACGCGCTGATTGTTCACGCTCAATTTGGTTTTGGTTTGAGTTACCTTTGAACATACAAGGGACCCCAAATATGCGAAGAAGAATATTCTATGAAACGAAAACACCGACTATTATTCACGATATTTTGATATTCGAAGCATAAAGCAATTTCTACAAAATTTACAGTAGCTGTGCTTGCATGTCAAAGCTGGCGGTTCCGATGTCAATTACACGCGAAACGAAAGGATCGTCGACGAGGTCGTTACCTCGTCGTCACTAAAGCTAGCCGATACTCGAAACACCTGGTAATATCGACCGGTCGTCGGCGTTAACGAATTAGCCAGGAGTGTAGTCAGCCTCGAGTGGTTCGATAATTACATGTCAGGTACGAAAGGTCGTTATAATGTAGCATCTACAGCGGCTGTGGCTGCGTTAAAGAGTCGAAACGTGACCCTGTAGCTGTACTTACTTCCTGTTTTCCTGGTTAATTCAAATTCGTCCATCGATACGGCCCATCTACATGGTGTCGACGTAACTTTTCCAATGAATCATTTATCTACCGAATTACCGTGGAACGCCGTGGCCAGTCAAAACTTGTGAACTTGTCTTTGACATAGGAACGATATTGTCTGCTATCGTATTAATGATATGTATCGATGATTCAGCCGCAAGATTCGAGATGAATCCTCGAAATCTGGAAAAAATTCCTTGTCTTTGCGAAAAGCAAAAAGTTTCCGTAGTAATAGTTGGAAGAAAAGCAAAACAGAGACAAAGGAGGATCGTACAATATCAGGACGAGATTGCACGTTTCATTGTTGACTGTCGCTCATTGTTCTTCTAAATTATTTACTCCATTTCCTTAGGAACGATACCGAACACTCAACACAAATTTTAAACTGTTTGATCGTTGCTAATTCAGCAACCGAGATATTTTGACGTCTTTTTCTCTCCATCTTTTTCTGTCTTCCCCGGTATCTCTCGTCTGCCTTCGTTTGACCTCGATTTCAAGTGGATCTTCCGTTCAGGATTTTTTTACGAACGACAATCACGTTATATCGCATTACGTAATTTTTCGTCAGTCAGTTTCTAGTCCCTATAGGACCCCCAGGCTATACTGTAGCAGTATGCTATTTTATTTTCCTTGCTTGAAAATGGAGGTATTAACAGGCACCAGTGAAACCGGATGAAATATCGAAAACGTCCATATTCTCGTGACGCGGAGTATGGACGTATGGAGTAGAGTCTTTCGGAAACTTTTGTTATTGGATTTTCCATTATCCTACGTTTTCCCTTGATATCGTTAATTTTACTAACTGACACATCTCCTATCTAACTCGACCAAATATCATTCAAACGATTAATTAATTGTCTATTCAACCAGACATTTTTCACGAGTGAAACGTAAAAAATTCGTAAACGTTGAAGCTCGCTACTATACCACAATCTCTTCGTCTCTTCACTTATTTTTATATTTGTTCTGCGCAATGCTCAGTCTTCAGTTCAGTTGCTACTTTTTCATTTTTAATCTTCCACGTCTTTCCGTTCATTTGCGTCGGATCACTCGAGACAGCCGCAAGGTCGTCTCCTAACGCTTTTGCGAGGCTTCTGCGAGCGCTTGTTGGCGGAGAATGGGATAGCTTTTTGTCGGAAGTGTTTGCGTTCGCAACGTGAGAAATACAGCATCGTCTGGCCGTAATTACGTCGAAACGTCGTAGGCGACACGCTTCAGAGCGCAAGACGGAACGAAATATTCGCCGGAAGACGGCACCTGTCGCATCGGCTCGCAGAATTTCCGCGGGAACGAAGATATGCGTTGCGTTCCAAGGCGAAAATGAAGCTTGATAAAGGCCGGGATGTAGAAACGATAAGGCAGAGGTGATAAACCTGAAGGAAGGACTTGGATCGTTCGTTTGCTTGTCCCTTCGCCACGCTCGAACCTGATGCACCTATGAAGATTAACTTTTAAAGTGCTTTAGTAGCCGAGTCCCTGGAAGCCTGGGTTTATTACTCAATTTGGATGATAGACGAACCGGTACGGCGTGGAAGACGTACACGGAGTACGTGTTCGCCGCATATTCTCAAGCCGGATGAGAATATTTGGAGATTAATGAGATGAGTTCCTGTGGTCGCACGAAGAAATTTCGGCTGCTGCTGCACGTCAAGCAATTCGATTCTTCCATGGAAGAAATGCGAAGATACCCGATGATGCGGAAGATCGTGCGCGGAACAAGCGTTTCGCTAATTTGTTGCGTGATGATGTTCGAGGAGGAAGCGTAAATAGTTTGACGTGCAACAAAGTTTAGAGAGTTTGAACGAAGTTTTGCTCTCGAGAGTTATACGCGGATGCTTACCTGATCGATATTTGGGCAGATAGAAGAACTTTAACGTCTGGGTTAGCAAATGATCTGAGCTTGATCTTCGTCAAGTCGTTTATGGACCGTCGAGCTTTTCCAGCGTAAAGATTATTCACGAGACTCAGCGAGAAAAATTCTGAAGAATAAGGTCTCCGTATGTCGAAAAGGAAATTTTGCCATTGTATGGAAAACTTTGGTAATAATTGAAAATTAATTTGAAATATAAACGTTCGAATGGTTTAAGTTATATAGAATGATAGAAATCAGAGAACTAATAGCAAGGAAGATGTGTGTGAAATATTTTTAGGAACATAACAGTATAGTCTACATGTAAGAGACAAAGGATCAGAGAGAAATGGGAAGGATTTTGGAGAACAAATGGAAAGTGTCAAATGCAGGAAAAGAGAAGCTTCAGCGCAGAGTGAAAGACATTCTCATCAAGGCTGAAACAGAGAGCAGACTGTTCCTTTGACTCAGTGATTCGTTTGTGTAGCCTAAGTTTTACTCGTCAGCATCTCGAATTGGAAAACCCTTAGCTCCTCTTTTTCAAGTAATCTTCTAACCTTTCCTTAAAAGGATAGAGGAATAAAAAATAAAGAAGATGTCATACTTTATATTTCATTAACTACGTTTTTTATTTCTTTTTTTATAGAAAATACAATTTTAACAGAAGAATAGAAGAAAATAAAATATTTTGTAGAACGCTTTACATTAATATAATCCTGACTTTGGACAGTACCATTCTACTACAATTTTAATCACTCTCAAAGAATAAACGTTTACACGGTATATAATCGGCCTCTTCGATTATACAACGGTTTCCATTCATCATCAATCATAGTACGTGATTTTCGCTAATTTCGCGAACTTACTTGTAGAGGGGGGCGCATTTCGCCGGAATTAATTATCAAAAGTAAACATTCGTCCCAAAAGCTGGTCCAGGCATATGTAGGAATTAATTTGCATCGCTGGCACTGACGCGACGTTATGTTCTCGCAAATTAGCCGTTTATCCTTGTACAATCAGCAGACCGCGATTTTTTCAAACATCAAACGCGCCGTCGTGAGTCACGTTTAAGCCGAGTTATGAACTCACAGTTGCAATTACTCGTCCAATTAACGCAGCGAGAGAGAGAGAGAGAGAGAGAGAGAGAGAAAGAGAGAGAGAGAGAGAGCGGTAGTAGAGGCCGACATTCCGGTTTGCTCTTTCATTCGCGTTTGCAGCTATGAAGTCGTTAAATGTCATAAACTTACGCTCAGCCATATCCTGTTCTCTCGATTTACACTCACGTTTTCGTTACGGTGATAAAAATAGATATTCGCAAATTCAATAAATGATATTCGCCATTCGAAATTAATAGAGATCACTTTCTTATAACAAATACGAACGAATTAACGTTCGAGTTTTACGAGGACATTTATGTTCACAATGTACAGTATAGAGATTTTGATATCCGATGATCTCATAATGTCCGGAGTGAGTAATGTGGCCGTTTCCAACTTCAATCTCACCGCGTTCCTCGCGTTGCACGCCCGACGTCTTGAGGCGTATTAATCTACCGAGTATCGAGGGATCCAGTGAAACAGCCACTGTTCTGGGAATTTTTCTATTTTCGCCACCGCTTATCGAGACAGGACGCGCTTTCACGAATAATGAGTTATTATCGGGCTAATAACTGCGCTCGAAACACGTATCATTTAGCGACAAACGCAGAGCCATCTCCGTCTTTCTCGATGCCGCGTTTCGACATTCAGAAAGAGTATCTGAATCCCGTTCCGCATAAATTCAGCCTGGCCGATACCGATTGTACAGGCAGCTTCACCTCATTTACGAACATAAGTGCCGGTATGATTATCGAGCTGCATTATAGTCTGCACTCAACAGTAATTGCCATCCATTACGGCTCGATCCATAGTCGAGCGGGAAACCCTCTCGAGAGCGAGCTCTTTGTCCCTTGTTCCGGTACACGCGGACTCCATCTTTCCTATCGGCAACGCTTGCGACTGCTTCGTTGTCCGCCATCTTTATTAACCGGCTGACTTAATTAGACGGGCGTTTCGTGACACATAATGTATGCTGCGATGAGGAAACGTAGTTTAACATTGATGGTACAGGGTTCGTTCGTTGCTCTTATTGCATCGATTAATAAAAAAATTGTTACGTCGCAAGAGGGAATCTCTTTTGATGGAACGTGTGAAGCTGGCGATATAGGTATCGGAAAATGATGAAATTAAAAGGATCAAATGCAGATGATGGAAATTATATGGATAATTTGCTCGACCTAGATGTTCCCCGAGAATTAATGTTAATCCTTTTGCGTTTATAGATGGTACAATAGAACTACATTTATCGGAACCCATCGGGGAACAAATAGTTCATACAATTGGAGTTTATATAATAGAAGTTCAAACAAGTGAATTCAATCGGCAGAAGTTCATTTAATCGAGCACTAACTGAAATTTCCAATAAATGGAGTTTAGATAAACGGAACTCTGTTGTATATGTATCTCACGATGCGGTGTAATGAAAGTTTAGACGAGATATTTCACGTATCTTATCGGAAATGTGGGTCATTAACGATGTTGAACTTAGTATGCGTTACATTATATCTCTAGAATCGAACATTTTTTATATTTTTATTTTATCTTATTTTTCTACATAGAACAATATACAACTGTAAATATTGAAAGCGGACGAATTAAAAAGTTTCTTCAAAAGTGTTGCGTGAAATATGAATGACATCCTATTAAGATATATCTCATTCGCGAGTGCAAAAGGGTTGAGAAATCTTTTTCTCCTATTTCGATCGTAGAAGGAAATAGCAACGAATGACAAAGTTGCCAAGTAAACAACAACCTATCGGCATCTAATGGTAAGTAAATTTTTTGGACACGTTGATCTGCGTTCGTTGTGCCATTACTTTGATATCTCAACCGAGCACCGTTCATCAGAGGTTAATGTACTTATTCCGACCGTCAAAGGAAATCATGAATCTCATTTTCTCTCGACGGCAATTACGGTATCGAGGATCGATCTGTAACCAAGCGAGAAATGGTCCCCCAGCGAGCCTCTTTGTCCCCGTTCGGTGTACGATGCATCTTCGAATTAACTTCGTTATTGTGCCACTTAGCCGGCTGTTTCAACTACGCTTCTTCGTGCAGTTGGCTGTTATTAGACGGAACGAAGCGACCCGGCCATCTTACGTTAATTAATTTCCAGCAGAATATTTTCTTGCGAGTAGAGACGCGCTGCTTCGTTTGTACTTTCTTAATTAGCAAATGCAGATGATGAAGGAAGACTTACTAGATCCTATGTCGATGAAATTTCTGTGAAATATTCTGTAAACATTTCTATTATGATTTGTAATACATACGATATTGACAAGTTACACAGCAGCAAAAATAGCACCGAGCAGCAATGACACAGTTTTGAAAAGATACTCGAAGTGTCCCGAAGTATGCTAATATTAGAATCTTTGTTCGAAGTTTATTAGTTTATAATATAGCTCACTGTATTCGATGAATTTGTTGGATATTATTAGCAGCGAAAGTAACAAGAAACTTGGACGGTTGATTTAACAATCATGATCGCGCAAAGGAAGGGCTTGAAGATAACAAGAATAGCGGAGTCGATGAGAACAAATGATAAACCCATTTAATAATTCGCTGCACTCGTAACCGTGAGTTGTTGGTATCGAATCTCCATAGAGTTCGGTAAATGATAATCCCGTTCATTGATTGCTTGAATCAATTAGACTAATTACAAAGAGGATTTCTTTGCGATTTCCAGGATATCTGTGGGACCAGGATTAATTACAGCTTCATTTCTTTTTATTGTTATCTTTAATTTTAATAGAAGAAAGATGCAGAGTATATACCATAAAAGGAAAACGTTGATAAGTTTGTTCTACGTAGCAATATTCGATATAATAAACAGAATCGATTATCCGAACAGGAAGAAACTCGTACGGAACAAGCGTAACGATAACAACCGATCACGTTGAAATGCTGCAGAAAGATATGTACATCGAGGAGACACTAACATCGAAGATATCTTTGCGCGGAAAATTGCATCGCAGACAGTTCTAGAGTTTCGCGAATTTCCACGAGGTAGAGTAAAGACAGATATTTTACGACAGCATTCTAAATAAGATGACCGGAATGTAATGTCAAAAGCATCTGCTAGAAACACTGAAGATTCTTCGCTAGAGAATTCTCTGGATGACTACGAAATATCGAAACATGTTTTGATTCGTGTCAATAACGTAGCATTTTTTATGTCACGACATAATATTCCATTATTCGGACAATATCGCCGTGTTATTATTGTAAACTTCCAGTTAGGTTACGGTAAAGAACAGGCTTTAAGAAAGACATCGGCGTTGATTTATGAAACGAAAGGAAAGGATACATGATTTGCAAAAGAAAAGAGATACTCGTAAAATACATAATGATGTATTCACTTATGAGAAGAAAAATAGGAAATTTTTTCGTAAGATTAATAGAGAAAATGATTTCGAACTCCTCTGAGATATTTTGAACACCTTTGGGATCTTTTGAGCTCCTTTGAGCTCTTTTGAGCGCCTTTGAGCACAGCTATTTGCAACGATACAATTTTCAGTGGAACTTCATCCCGGTACTATAGATAGCTAGTGTGTTCCCTAAGTATCGAGCTTCCTAGCGCACCTCGCGTAATTAGGCGCGTTTCGCGCGCATAACTTCTCGAGAATTGATCCTTTTACGCGTGCATTATATCGGCGAGGCTCAAAGAGGACAACGTAAACTATCAGGCTCAATTAAATTGACTTTGTAGGTGAGAAGCGAGGTGCTTGCGTGTAGATACAGACGGCTGGTAGATCAAAGCAGGCGTTGCACCCATGCGAATGCCCTAGAAAAGTGGAATTTTTGCAGAGGAAAAATTTTATTCCAATTATCCAGTGTATCGCTATATCCACGTTGGTAATTTCGATGAAATTTTTAAACGACCACGTTTCTCTATGCGTTGCCGTCGTTATTATCACTCCAACGTAGTATTTTCTTTCTTCAACAAGATTCAGTTGGTTGAAACGACATTAGAAAATTATAATCCAGACGAAGGCAGATTCCTATCAGCTGGATTATCCGGACGAGATGACATCACGGATAAAAGGCCTCGCGTTCCAGTCAGGAAATCAAGTTTTTCTTTCGTCGCGTCACGTAGCTGCGATATCTTCCAACATGTATGATTCAGGGATGTCTAGTCGAAAAACACACTGTGGGGAGGGACAAGTGGAAGGGAAACGAGTGTCGGAGGGACAGAGAGTGAGAAAGAGAGATGAAGAGCCCGGAGGGAAAAAGGTGCCAAGTCCTCCGGGACAAGGAGTCCTTTATATCTTGTCCTGACAGGACGTCCGGTCGGCCATATTGCCGAGCCTCCCTCTTCATTCGCCGTCTTCATCTCCTTACACCGTTTCATCCCTGTTCGGCTTCCTCTTCTCCTTTCCTCCTTGTCATCGTCGATTGTTCTCTCTCTTTCTCGGACGCCGTTCTCGCGATAGAGGAAAGACGAACGATCAGAAGAAAGAAGGAAGGGTGAGAGCGAGAAGCGAAGAATGAGAGAAGCAACGAGGAACGGTGGTCTGAAGGGTTAGTTTGGCTCTTGCACGGACAGGCTGCTTAGTATTCGGAGCGGACAGTTTGAAATTTAATTTCTAGACTTCGGTCCTGGCCGAAACGAGGCCTATGTCTACAGTGGAAAATGCCGGATGGTCTAGACTGGCAGAGCGTGTTTGAAACCTTCTACTCCATTGTCGGATCATACCTAAAAAGAATGCAAATCAACGACACGCGGACGGACGACCATGGAAATTTTTCACAATTATTAGAGAACCGGTTTTCTTCGCTCGGGGATTGTTCAGGGATTCGAGTTACATCGAGCTGAATGTAATAAGTTTTAACGATCCCTTACTTACTTTGCATTTCCTTCTTGACGGGTAGAGTCTGTGAGCTGATAGGCTCTGGAATCGGCAGGATCCACGTAGAAGTCTACGGATGTTGAAAAATTCTGTAGTTTCGAGTTGAATAACTACTGTAGATGTTTTGTTCGTATCGTACAAAGAGTTCGGTACAACTGTAATACTGTCTTATAAGTTCTTTTCTTTCTCCTTAAACTCCAATATCTCTTTATATTCTTTTTTCTGCTGTTCCATACGAGAAACTTTCTTTGGATTACACTTTTTGTAAACGACGTTACGTAGAAACAGCTATAAATCTTCGCGATCCATCCGAAAATATTACGGATACCGACTGGAACGCCTTGCCCCATGTCTCAGATGTGCGAGTGAAACCGAGATAAACTGGTAATTCCCGCAACTCCCATCTTCCAGATAATTGACACGTCGCGAGTCGTCCGACCACGCGCCAATTAAGGTGCTAGGTATTGTTCCTGTACATATCTATTGTATTTCCTCAGGTTTAGACCATTATACGATAGCATATTAAAATCCTCGACTGACGATCCGATATGTGCCAGTATCGCGAAATTAACGTCACAATACGTCCAAGTTGACAAGAAGCGGCTCTATCTAAAATCACGGACGGCGACGCCCAGTGTTGGAATTAAGTAGTCAGAACGTAGTGGGCGGGAGAAACGAGGGTGTGCTTTGATTCAAGTCCCTCGACGCTGACGTCGGGACAGACTGTAGGGGTACTCGTAGCTTGACGCTAATTAGATGGGCTCACGGTTGACTACGATGGGCGTCGAAGCGCTGAGATACGTCGATTCCACGTCATGGAAATAATAAATTGCGTTGCGCCAATATCAAGACTGACATCTCCACTACGAATCCTATTCTCTAGTTCTCTCGCTTAATATTCTCTGATTTGAATTCAGTTCCAATAATTATTGATGCATAGTAGGAGATATCTCGTGTTAGAGAAACTAAACGTTGAGGATGGATTAGAGACTTGTTGTGTCCATGCCACGTCACACGAATATCGTTGTCATTGAGATTAAACGTTACGAATAAGCGTTCGATCCGGGACCTGACCCATATACATACACGTTAGGTTGCAAAGAAAGTAAAAAATCACGGATAGATATCAAACGAAAACTCTTTACCGCTGGCAGCTCCGGCGGATCTACGAAAAACAAATAAATTTAGGTAGCACGCACTTCGTCAAAGCCTCGGCCGGCGTACTCGTTTCGATGCGATTGCACTCGGGGGCATTGTGCATCGGCTATACTTCGTCATCCGGGGACCTGTCGTTGACGTTTAATGGCCGCCGCGACGGTTCTCTCCGGTAGAGATAGATAAAAGGGGTAGGCGAGGGGGTGGTATGGAAGTGGGCGGGGTTATCGGGGGTTGCGAACGAGGAAACGCAACGAAGGGAAGAGGCAAAGTGGTCTGCCGAATTCCATTTCGAACGATCGGCCGCTATGGGCTGGCTTGGCTTCGATTCAGCCCGAAATTCGTATACGCGTCGCGTGACCGGATGTCACGCACAGAAATCGCTCTGCCGCGATTCTGCCTGTCAGCGAGCGTCATCGTCCACGTGACATCGAGAGGGACGAATATGTTCGCGATATTAAACGCGCCATAGATGCCTGATATCAAGCGGCTCGCTTGTTTTTCAACCGATCGCTTGGTTCACGATCCGTTCGGATCGCACGCGAAATTCGATCATGCACTCTGTTATCCTCGATTAATGGGTTTCCGGTACCTGGACCCAGCGAAGGAAGGAAAGCCTGTTGTTTGCCCTGTTCTAACGGAGCGCCCGGTTACTCTTTCCTTCTCCGAGAAGCGAGAGCTTCGTGCGGCTTGTCTTGCCTCTGGTTTTTAAATAAGTTAACGTTCTGCAATAGTACGTGCTGCTTCGTGACTCGTGTTGAATAATTGTTAGCGGAGGAAGGTTGGTCGTTCTCGGTTTCGAGTATAGATCATCGCGTTAGGATCTGCGACAATCGTCCCATACATGCAAGCAGTTGTCGATCAGAAAATCATTCAATACCGATCAAAAAATTCAATTTCTCCTCGACCGTGATTACCAGGAGTAGTATTCAACGATTTTAATCGATAGAGCTTTAAAAGAAAGTGGCGGCAGGCGAATCGACACCATCACCATTGACATCGAGGTCGTTGGAAGTATTAACAGAACGCGGTGCCAACGGGGACAGGGTGACGCCTGTTTAGGACGATATTCCACAATTAGTCCGTCGCGCGATTGAAAAGCTCTTCACGTCACTCGCTCGAAGATTATCAACGGTCTGACAATTCAACCGCACGTGGCCCATTCTCGGGTCTCTGGTTCGAGCGATTCAAGAGTTTTCACGCGCGGATCCTGTTAATATATGACACGTTCGCGATGCCGTTGACACGTCAAGTAGCATGCATGCATACGACAATTGTTTTTTTCTTTCTCTCTCTCTCTTCCCCTCTCTCTCTCTCTGTATACACCGTCGACCGAGCTCCTCTAAGCGGGGAAGGATTTCTACGTGCAGACAGATCTGTTGTCGACACGTTCGCGTGCGATTGATTCGAGTCGGGACGAGCTTTCGAAAGCTCTTCGCTAATGCTCGCTCGCATGGATATCGTTCGTGATGTCGATACGAGCTGAGAGATTATTTCGGTAAAATGTTGGCGTAATTATCAGGGATTTAGCGTTTAACGGCATTAGTCGATTACGAGAAATTCGATTTATCGTATTCGAAGTGTATTTGAGTGTAGGACACTGTGTATTCTTGAGATTATATAGGTCTTTGATATTCTTTTTGTAACAACGTCATTGTTTATTCGGAAATATCTTGCGAAACACTAAGTTACGATGCATTTGGCGCATGAACAAAAGTGCAAACGCGTAAAAATGATCTTACGCGTCGATCACAGTTTAGGCGATTGCATCGTCGTTTTGTCGCCTTTTACAACGAAAAAAAGAGAAGCGTAAACAACGCACGCGAAAGATCTACATCGTACTCTGAATACATCGTGATGGAAACGTTGATATAGGTCACAGTTAAATGCGTGTTCTGTTTTCTCGACGACAGAGCTGACGATGTTGATTGAAAAAATTCAATACGGTAGAAAAAGCTTGATCTGCTGGTTTGATCTTCTAGTCGATGTAACGATACACTGAGCGAGACATAGTGGAGAAACGCGTGGTCGTGAATCAATATTTTCAATTATCGGTAGTATACTTTCGGTTCGAAGTCTTGGAAAGCACGAAGAGTCCTTCGTCAGGAGACCGTTGTTAGCCGACTAAAGCACGGATAGCTATTGATTTTCCGGGCAATCCTGAAAATCGGTTCTTCGAGGCCCTTAGTTCTGTTCACGTTTCCACGCCGGGATTTTCAAGAAGTAATTTCGTTAACCTGTCGTACTTTTATCCCCTGTCAATACCGTGCTCTCCGCCCTGGTTCCCGATGTTTATCGGATTTTAGAAATTAGCCCGAGGACACGCGACGGAAAAGGAAATCCCTTCCGAATTGCTATACACCGGTTCGTTTTGCGTTATTCTAGCAAACGACGCGGATCACTTCGCATTCGCCACTGATCACTTTATTGAACATTCTTCGAATTCTTCGGTCTCACCAAACTGATATTATTTACGATTTAAAGTCGATAATTTCGCACGCTTTCAGGAAGACAAAATTTTTTTCGATTACATCCCTTAGGGCTACAAATGTGTAAAAAGGTATCGGAGAAAGTTGGTTCAGAGAAAATGGGTTATCGGGAAAAGAAACTGCAAATTACCTTCGTTTTGAGCTACGTGACTTATTTGCTTTTGCAAAACTATGCATCAGACCGATTTCGTTTGCTTTCGAGGTATGAAATTACTTTGATGCTGATATAAGATCATACTATAATATTTGCACAGAAATAAAGCAAATTATTTACTATTCTTTTGTTTTTTGAAATTAGAAAGTTTATCCACGCCACACCTTCTTTTATTGTTTATCGTAAAAGACAAAGTAATGAAAATTTTTTACGCGGAATAAGTACGATCTCTCGGGTAGTCTGGAATTTTATACGCAAAAATAAAGGCATTACGCGTAACTGGGAGAGGTTTTACTGTTTCGAGTAGCGTGTAAAGATCCGCTGAAATGTAAAACAGTAAAGAACGGGCGACCGTTTCGCGCGAAACTTTCAACTGTTTTTTATACTTTCTTTCCGCCGACTGAACGCGTCGCGATGCGTTCGTTTTGAGGGAAGAACGCGTATAGAAGTACCTACCGGATTATTCGGACGAGTATAAAAGAAAAGAAGAAAAAGAAACAACAACGATAAAAGCGTGTTACGCTGAAGATAGGCCGTCTAGACTAGTTACGAAATCGTCGGTGATAAAATAGAAAGCTGGTAGACGTAAACGTAGACGTCGCTTTCCGAAGGAAATCGTTTTCTGGAGCGGTGCTGCCGTGTCTGACAATGAAATGACTCGACTACTTAAAATACGCGGCGCAGTTTATTGCGGCTGTCCAGCGGAACAATTTGTTACTTCCTTCGTTTGTAATTACTTTCATGCTAGGCCACGACCGAACGAGCGAACCTGGCTGTAATAACACGTAACATAAACAGTATTACAGTTTCAAGATGTACCGGCACGAACGAGGCGGTATATTTTTAAAATAACATTGTTCCACCGGTGGAAAATTTTTCTTCGAAGCGTAAGGGAATGAAAAGAAAAAAGAGAAGAAGTTTATTAGTACGCTTTCGCGAGTTCACAACCACTTCTGTCGTATAAATTTTTCTCTAACTCATATTCGTAAGAGAAGCAGCTACGCGAAGCGACGCGCCTTCTTTATATATCCAAGAGCAGGAATTAAATGAAAATCTCTTCGTTGAAACGAAGTGTGAAATACTCTTCCTCTTTAGTTAATAGTTTCAATGCTAATAGACTCTCTTCATTGTATGGACGTGATGGAAAAATGTGTTTTGCAAGTGCAAGAGGTCGGAACTCGATACAACTTCGCGAGAGTATTAGAACGGAAGCTGTTGGAAACAAAGGGGGTAGAATTTGAAACGGATCGTTGAAATTGCTAATGTAAAGATTCTCTTGCGCATAATGTTACATACTTGAAATTCCAGATATTGTACGATGAATTGTGTACGATGAAACGTACATCGAAAATACCGATGAATTAAGTAATCGCAAGGCATTTTTAAACTGCAGGCAAGAGAATTACAAGTAAGAAATAAAATAAATAATACCGATAAATTAAAAACACCGCAGGTTATACACCAAAACCCGACGGTAATCATTTTACTTCGCGAATACGACCGAGCAACGAACATTTTCGATTCTTCTTCTAGAATAATCTGTAACATGAGAGATTAATGGAAACCCTAGGCCCTTTCGCGTAGAATCATTTTGTATAAGCAGCAGTCCTTGTCTAGGTTTATCTCATTGCAGAAATTTATGACAGTTTGGAAAGTTTTCCTCGGACTTGGCAAGATCGGTACTTTTTCTTAGTCGATTAACCGTCTAGGCTGCATGGTCCTTCGTATCGATTCGTTCGACAGTGATGGATGCCGATCTTAATAGTTCGACTCGGAACACGTACGTCGTGTCAGGACAAACCGCAAACTCTTGGAAAGTTGCTCGGTAAATGCTGCAAGTTCGGTAAACAGGATAAAATGGACGGTACGATAAACGAGAGGAAATGAGCGCGCTACCACTCGCCTGATATTTCGATGATACTTGCAGACAAAGAAAGGCCGTCGAGATACGCAGAGAGCGATACGCTTTCTTTCTTTTTCACTCTATTAAACGTTTCGGGAAAAGCTGCAACAATACTGCGGTATCTGGACCAGCACTGACCCGATTTCTAATATCACGCTGTCCTAGATGTTAAACTGAAAACAGAAAACGCTGGTTGGCTTCTAACTTCTGTTATGTATAAAATAGGATCGTGTATTTTCTTTTCTTTTTATTTATTCACGTCCGTCTCCTCATTTCTCATAACCATAGCTCAAATCAAATTCGAGGTGATTTGATCAAAGATTTCTGATGAATTTTAAATATCTCTCTATATAGTTAGCAGGAGATATACGAGATTCAACGAGGGAAACTGTAATTTGATATCCAGGCTTATTAAAAATGTTATTCTAAACTTGGAAACGTTATATACGAAAATGTATAATAGGATTAAAGAATTATTCATATATCCAATAGCAAGATAATTATAGGTTATTCAATAAACTTTAAATGACATACGAGGAGACGCTACAACGGGATACATCGATTAACTCGTTATAATTTAATACGACTATATTTAATTTGACCAGAATCTTTTTTTACTTTAGTCTGAGACGAACCACTTGGAACTTAAAATAGAACTCTATAACAAAACAATCGAAGCAAAACTATTGACTCGCGATCCGAGTGGTACTTGACGGATCGACCGATTGTGCGGAATAATTGACGGCGGTTTCAAGCGTCGGGTGCAATTCCGTGCAACGATGAAATCCATTCTATCTGCGCGTGTTGACGATTCGCGTGTAGGTCCCTGACAGCAGCATGGAAGAAGGTCGGAGGTGACAACAGACAGAGCCCAACCCACGGAGCAGTCTCGACAATGGCTTTTTGTCCTGCTCCCTCAATACGTCTCTATCTCGTGTCCTCAATGCTTGACTGATGCCTGGCCATTTTACACCTCTTCCTTTCCATCCCTTCCCGACTCCCGCGCACCCTCTCCCATTCTGTGACGTCCTCCGGTCTTTCTTTTGGCCGTTGCGTTCTATTCGGTCCTTCCTGCTGTTTTCCTACAAGATCAAACCCCCACATTTTTCACCAACTTCTTTCCTGCTGCTTTATTAATATCGAACCGCCTTTTCGTCCGTGTCCAGGTTTCAGTCTAGCGAATAATGGTAGTAAAATTGAAAGAAAATTCACGCTTGGAGGTAGGATAAATAATTAAAGCTTGGAGATTGTTTCATAGAGAAGAGGGTGAAAACGCTATCGTCAGAAAGTTTCACGTAGACGTGTATGGGGATGTATTATAAGGGTGAATTGAAATGTTCTAGAGGGATTTTATAGGTGTCGAAATTTTGTAAAAAAATGGAAAATTGTATATTTTATAGTATACCGCATGAAATATATAATATATAATAAAGCGTTAAATGCGTTTTGCCAAAGGTAGAAGGCAGTTAGATACAACGAGGACAGATAGCACGGATGACATTTAGAATTTGGGTAACGATCCACTTACAGATAATGAAGAATTGCCATGGCACGAGCATCACCGACGACAGAATCAAGCGCCTGGCAAATTGCTTAGGTAAATTTCTAATTTTCCGCTGTTAGGAACGGTGACGTCCAATCTCCGACGTTCCCGCCACATACTTCGGTGTAATCGAATCGAGATTTCATAAAGTCTGTCCCAGGCGAGAAGGTTAATTGCCAATTGATCCGATGGACCCATGACGACCTGATTTTCGTCAAGTTATTTATCACCGTTTGCCACGTCGAGTTTCAGAGCTCAGATTTTCGATGAATCAATGCGAGGGTACCATAACTTGTTCGTCAAAGTTTCACAAAGCTGCGCCAATGAAAGTATAGACCAAAATATCGATAGATCAATAAAATTAAATTCTCGTATACGTATTACGACGTTCTATTCGGATATTAAGATCTCCATCTGTTACAAGCTATTTTGATGAGAAACGATAATCCGCTTTGAAGTTCCAGTCCAACGATGACTTAGTATCGCATTAATTCCAGTGTTATTCTTGTAAAATTTACATGTAGATTAGAAGATAGTCTATTACGCCTAGAATATCGCTTACATTATAATATTCATGATTCGATAGCAAATTTAAAAGAAGGAACGATCAAAACGTCAAATTACCCTACATCGTAAAATATTACTTAAATTTTCTGCTACCATATATCGAGATACTATCGAGATAAATATTTTATTAAAGTGAACAATGCATATTGAATTTATTGTTCCTATTCGTACCATTTTTAAATGTGACTGCTTCCTGAGAAAACTGTGATGATCGATATCCTAACTGACTGAAATATCTGCTATTTTTCGTAATTATTGGCTATCCCATCAAGAGAATCGTTGAAAACAGAAATAGTAAGCCCGAACTTTGACATATTTTAATTGTAACGTTTCCTTTTGGGACCAATAATTCACAGCGTCAACGACGAATAGCTGAATAAGACACTAAATGCGGTATTCTATTTAAAAGCATAGCGTCAACAATCTAGAAAAAACTGTTATACGTCGTATTAATAACGTAACAGGTTAATACGTTCACGTGGCGCGACGATTTCGTAGGAATGCACACAGTGAACGGGTGTCGCATCGTCGAACTTAATTGGAAATTTATGGCTGCGCGAAGGATTTTACGGGCGATTCGTTTTTGACAACAACCACTGCGTGCATTTTCGCGTCCCGGGACTTCGGGACGTCAGTTCGCTCGTTACGGGGGCAAGTAACGACCGTTTCGAATTGGCGAAGCCATTTTTCTCGCGAACGCATCTAATTGATTGGACGCTTCTATACCATTGTTCGTTTCTTGATTTATGGTCCTCGTTGACCCTGTCCTGGGAACGAGGGACATCGAATCGCTCGAAACTGTACCATATCGTTGATCGGTTGCCTGTGTCCATTCGTGGCATTGACGTTGTGTGCCTTATGATGCGATTGTCGATCGTCATGTGCTTTCGTGCCTACGAATTCCGTAAGCAAAATAAATTTCGGTGAGAAAATATTTTCATAGAGGACATTTACAGTCGAAAAGGAATAAAAATTGAAACGGAAAACGCTATAGTTCTGTAAAACGCGATAAAAAAGTGTTTAATACAGAAATTAGTAACAAATTACTAAATAGGTAGCAAAACGTAGTAAAACGTTCAATTAAAATTTATATTAAAATTGCTATCGTTTGTTATACAAAAAATTATGCTACCTGTGTATTTGTCCTTTTCGTTTTTTCATAAAGAAACTTCTGAAAAATCTATTTGTTTTATATCGTTATTTTATCGACAGGCGTAAAAGAGAAGAAATATGAAATTGTGAAACAAGAATAAGTGTTAAATCTGACAAATAAAGGACAGTAAAAAATTCATGAAACGAAACGAACGCAGCGACGGATATTCTGGAAACACAGCGGTAGTGAATATCGTTGGAAGAATTATCTGAACGAACCGAGCGAATATCGAGGCAGGGAAACGTGAAACGTAGTTATTTTCCGCGAAGAGCAGTCACAACAACGAGCAAATCGTTTTTCCTGAACGATCTTAATTAGGACAATCGCAGTACGCGCACGCACGTACCGCTAGCCCACACGTGGCTAAATATTTATGCGATTGTCGAACGCAATTCGCCCTTAAAAACGATACGATTGCTCGTTCGGATTTCGACAAGTTGACGTCTGTTTTGGTCCGAACCGGAATCGGTAAATTTATGCGGAAACATCACATTTCCCGGATAGAAATGTTATCGACCGCGGTAGGTATCCGCGTTCGAAACTACTTTCATAGCAAGCCAAGTTTCGATTGAATTCCGAATTTACGTGATTTATTCCACTCGTAAAATTAACGCGTCGACTTAATTATTTCGCGCCGTTCGTTTCACTGCCGTTGACAACATCTTATTACCGACGTCGAACTACGTAGACAGGCTCAAACCATAGACGCTTAATTATGCCACAATTATACAATTCTGAGTATATTTATCATGGATATTTATCTCTTTCATTTGCAATAAAAAATGCGATTTAATCGAAATGTTGCAGTAGTATTTATTAACTTGGAATAATATTAATTTTTCTTCTTGCTACTGTTGTCTAGAGGAACTCTTCTCCGATGATCAACGTCAACAACGATATGTACTGTATGAAATGATTCAACCGATAGAAAGTTTGTAGAAAACTATCGTTGCTGAGCGTAAACTGAAAGATTATAAGTTCCATTGCACATCAGTGCAACGGTATCATCGAACTTCAGTTGTATCTCGCCATTTGGAATATATGAAAAAAGCTCAGGCCGTTTACCTTGCCGCACGGAAAACGATTCGTCGGCAATTTTCGTCCGGTAGACGAGCCTTGCCCGGTTCATAATGTCCGCTCGAATGTTCTTCCGGTTGCCGGCTTACGCCAGGGCCGTCCCATTAAATCCGTCTCGTTTAAACTTTCCCGCATAAAATCCGCATTCAACCCGCGTCGAGCCGCTCTTCCACGATTCGCATCAACATCGCCAAACAAACCTGGAGTCACGGCCATGAATGCCAGATTTTAATGGTACGATCGCCGAGGAGCTTATTACGGGTCTTGCATCGGTAAACATTAATTGAACGCTTTCAAATCGCGAACCAAATCGATTCGATTCCAACTTGTGGATTTGTTCTTCTGTAAAACTCAAAGAGAGAGAGAGGGGGGGGGAGAAGTATCCTTTGTAAACTTTTGTCACGATTCTGTACAGATCTGTATTCGAAAGGGACATATTTCTTAATATCTATCTGATTAATTAATATCCTGAAATTAGTTGGAGTGTATGAAAGTTCAAAACCTACCTTCATGTGTATATATGTGTTAAAAAGTTGACAAAGTCAAGTTGGAAATGCCGAGTGGTTTGATGTGTCTTGTTCGAATGTTGTTACAGTGACAGTATGTAATTGGTAAAAGTGGAATAACAATAAGTTTCATGCATTTACAGGAAAGTTTCGGCAAAGTTAACTTTGCAATATCAATTACGAGCTGATGCGCCACGCAGGAGTGTTCAACACGTTCTGTTTAAATGTTTTCTTAATGACGTCGAAAGCGTGCTTGACTATGTCTAAATGTGTTCTCTCCGAAACTCGAATGTATTCTATTTCTAGAATAAATACAGTCTCTGTTTTATACGTTGATGATATGTAAAAATTGTTCCTGTACTAGATACGCTGTATTATCTATTAGTCTTTTCTGAGATATAAATTTATTGCGCTTGAGATCGTCGATGACTCGCGATAGAATAACAAATGCGATGAGTAAAACTGAAAATATGATGATAAAACTGAACATAAAAATGTAGTATATTTAAGATTTAAAAAGGATAGAAACGAATGGTAAACGTATTGTCGTGCAATGCTTTGCTAGAGTCTTCGATGCACGAGTATTACAGATATTCAAAAACGAAGATATCAACAAAAAATAACGATCGATGTTGTAATTAAGCCAGCTGGCCATCTGTTCGATATTAATTATCGTTCGACCGGTCGTTCTTTTGTCAACGGTTAAGTTTTATCTCGCCGAGTTATAACAACGCAGGCAATACTTTTTATTCTTCTGTTAGCTACGAACTTTGCAGATTTATCCGGCGAGTCCGCGAATCGATACAGACGTGTGACATTTCGTTGTTTTATCGATTCGAGGAATGAAAATTCTATTGTAAAAATGTGGTTTTTCTATTTCTTCCATGTTAACAACCGTATAATATTAATTTATCCTATTTATTCAAGGCGAAGGAAAAGTTATGAAAAAACGAAAGGTTCGGTGGTGTTTTAGAGAAGTCTACTTTCCGTCATTCTTCTCGACACGCAATAAGCAGTTAAATTGCTTAGTGAAGTTAAACGAACTGACCTGCTCACGAAAGCAATTCCCGCCGATATCTCAGCTCGTTTATGCTTTCGTCGTTCATTCATATCGATGAATTTTAAGTTCCATCGAACAGTAAACGCGTCCACGGAAGATTGAACCGCTATAAAAGAGATCGGAGCGAAAAGGATTGATCGTAAAGTGGAAAGACGATTAACGTCGAAAACGGATATAGAAAGACTCGGTATTACTATTTCAATGTTATATCTAATGAAATTTTTTAATTTGTAGATCATTTATTTCCAAATTCTCAAATTTCTAAACTTCTGAACTTTCAAATCTTCAAACTTCAAGCTTCTAGACTGTTAAATCCTTAAATTTTAATACTTTCAAATTGTTGACTTTCCGAGCTTCCAGATTTGAATTTTTAAACACCAATGAATATTAATCGGTACGCTAACCAATCTTCGATACCTGAATTTTCTTTCTGAAATAATTCAAGATCATGGTTTGATAACTCATCTAGACGTTATTCCTTTTATTCTCATTTTGTTGGACTATTTAAATCACAAACAGAATGGTTCGGTGTTCTTTGACAAAGAATACGAAAGTCAACAGATTTCCACTTCCTTAACTGGCGAACGGTTGATCAAAGAAACCAACTGTTTGGACTCGCCGATTATTATAATCCCGGCAAAATTCCTTGAAAAGGACCGAAGTCGTGAACAGATGCGAGTGCGAACCTCGGGTGACATAATCGTTTTACGGTCTATGGCAAAGCTATACACTAGAATGCTAATGCACTGTTTAAATGTGCTAGAATAGAAAAGGACTTCTGTCGCGTTTTTATCCGGTGCTTAAACGAAATTACTACGTCCGTTGAAACTACGATAGAAGATGTTGGACGAGCTTTCGAAAACTTTTTAATAAATCACATGAAACACAAACGTAGTAATAGGATTCACTGTTCTAAATTCAAACGCAAATCTCTCGTCTGCTCAACGAGTAGTTGTAACCGATTTGACTCGCTAACCATCGATCTTCCTTTCCTTTAGTCACGCTGACATCCTAATAGCTACCTTTTCCTCTAACGTATATACTGCGCATGATGTGTCGTTGTTCCAGAAATACCATTATCATGCTAATAAATGCTGATACTGATGAAATTCTTTGTGATGCACCGCTCGTTACTATGTATACCATCGGAGGTTCCCATAGCCATGGAGTATGAAGGCTCGAGGTCGACTTTCCATGCGATCCACGGCGGGCCGTTTCGAAGTAAAAACACCCATAAAGCTGCGTACTTGTCGTAGAGAAACGCTGGCTTCCCTGTCGCGCCTCTATGAATATTAAGTGATCAGGCTTGGACTCTTGTTACGACTTGCTTGTCGTTCGAGTTAACGCGGAAAATTGAGTTCAGCTCAGATTTTTAACTCTCCTGTATTGTCGGCCATCGTTGCCTAACCCTTTTACAACTTCGATCACTTTTCTGCCGTTCCGCTTCTTTTTCTCTTCCCATTCGTTTACGATTTAAGTATCTGGACGACTTTGTAATTCGAGTCGTAGCTTTTCCTTTTACGCTGAGCGCTCCTGCGACAATTTGCTGCGTTGACTGCTACGATCAATTTGTAGCAAATAGATATCAATGTTTACAGTTTACTACGTTTGAATCTATTACTCCTGAGATATTAAATTAAAAATATGTCAGTACCGGTGCTGGTAGCACATTTTATCAGAATCTTAACTTTCCTGTTACTTTCGAAAACCCATAATCGACCGTTTACGACGCAATTGCAAGTGAGTTACAGCCTCTGAAAATCGCGATATTCATCGCGAAACGTTGGCGATCCTCGGTGAATCGTTAATTTATCTCGCGGTGTAAACCGATACCGTAACTGCAAGCGGTAATTCTCACTTATGTGACTCCGGAAACGGGATTTAGGGGCGCGATACGTTGGGGGTGGCACGGGGCTACACACAGAGCGTGTGAATCGTGCAAGCAACGCGCGCAAGTTATTGCGGCGGCGTGGATTATCAAACGGGATCAAGAATTCTCTGATGAGTCGCGTCGGTTTCTAATTTTCCATTCAGCGTCTTCTAAGCGGCCAATCTGCTTAACGATAATTAGCTCGTGATCTTCTCGTACGATCGGTATGCTGTATCGTGATGGGAAATACGCTGCTTTCGAGATCGATTATTCGACAAAAATATCTCTGGCTTCGTAATTTATGCTTTACCTTTGATAATAGACAGATTGATCTTGATTCAGAGAGAATCGTATTGTCTCTCACTCACTGTTAACACAAGTAACGAGTAATCTATGACATAAATAATTGTCATATAATTTTCTTCGTATCATATTAACAGTAGAAAATTTGTGAAACGTAAAAATAATTTCTGAGATTTATACATTTTAATTATTTCCTATAGAGTACAAGTAATTTGATCAAATATATTTTATTTCATTCTTGTTCTACGTCATTCCTATTTCAAATTTCAAGCCTTCGTTTCTCGAACGCGTCTCATTATTCGAATCGCAATTTCTTTGATGTCGAAAGGCGAAAAAAAAAGGACATAGTAGAAATGGGGTGGCAGACCGTGTGTTGTCAGCGATCGTGTCAAATAGTGCGCAAGGTAGAAAGATAGAATGATTTTCTCCTGCTGGTTCGCTGCTTTTATACGGGGGCTATCGCACGACACAGATCTCTATTCAAAGAAATATCAAAGTGCTGAGTTAGACCATCCAGACGCTGGTTACCGGAGGGGCTGTCCTGCATTAAGCATGTTCCACGGCGTTAACGAAATTCATCCGCTTTGAATATCCTCGCCATTTACATTCTATCTCGACATCTTTCCCAAATTAATTATCTGCATGTAAATAATCAAAAAATATATAAATATTCATGCTTCATTTTAATTCTATATCTCTTTACAGATTCCAGTTTTTATTTTACCTTACATGTGAGCTTCACGAGTATCGATCTCTTTTTACGGCCTGAAAATTACTGCTGATGCCTTTTCAATAAAAACATACTTACCTTTGGAACATACATACATAAAATGCTTCATACATTGATTTCCACAATATTTTACAGAAGAGTTTGATGTTGAAATGTGAAATGAAATGCTCAATCAAAGTCATATAATTAAAACATGTAATTTCAAGAGCTTCCTAACCCGAAAGGATTAATTAAAATGGCAAATTAAAGTAATCAAACATAACTCTATTCGAAATACGCATTTTTGCATTATTAATAATACAAGATTATGTTATGTAAAATGCAGGCTATTCCAAGGCATGCGATCGTTGATGTAACGCGAATATTTCTAACAGCCGACAAATCAATCAGGTTGTCTTTTAAGCCAATGCTGTAAAGTCAATTTCGATTAAATCAGCCATGGGTAATTACTTTCCCGGAATTTCATATTACCCGATTCAACCTCCCTTGATAAATATCAGACAGGTATCAGACTCTGAAGCTCTTGGAGCACGAGCGCGCGAATAAACAAAGGCGAGATTAATATCGTTGACGCGGGCTCGATTAATTCAGGCTCGCGAACGCTCCCTAAGCACGGGAGACGGAGACAATTTCTCCACAGCGAAAACTGCTCGACGAATTCCGAAATACGATCGTCGGGGATCTACTCTAGTAATTGATGCTCGGAGCCACGCTTTGAATACCGTGCCCCTCTTTGTACGCTCTGTTTTTCAATATTCGTCCCGTTTGCGCTTCAAAGAATTCCACGGACGCGGACGGCGCAGTTTCATCGCGACCGGTATGGCAATAGACATTTGCAGGCCGTCGATTTCTCCGAATATCGTTCGTTCACTCATACAGAAATAATCGACCAATAAAAGACGCACTTCCTCCCGCCTCCCATCTGCCACCTTCGTCCCTGGCCAACGCTCCGGTTGTCGAATACGGTTGTCGAATCTCTTCAACCGGTGGTTTTCGCCGCATTTTTCCACTCGAAAATAATTGGTCTCTCGATCGAAATGCACCGTGAGTTTGCTCTCTTTCCTGTAGCTTCCGGCCAAAATGCCGTGGAACGACATTTTCCATCCATTATCTCTTTGTCGTTCTGCGTTTCTCTGTTCTCCTATTCTTTTATGCTTCTTCGTTTCTCGTCAATTCGACCCCCTAGCTTTTACCCTCGATACGAAGGAGACGTTGTGTGGTATGTAAGCAGAGCAGAAAACAGATTACGTGGATGCCGGGTTGGCGATGTAACTCGAAAAGGCACTATCGATTTCGACTACAGGGTGTAAGTAAATACGTTCTCGAATGCTAGTGGAATAGAATTGAACATATTTGAAGCCGACTCATGCGGATGGAGAAGCGCGGACCATGACAAACTGAACGTAACGGCCGTTTTCACGGTTCATTATAATTAATATCGCTTTGATCCCATTCGCGTGTGTTTCAGTCGATTTCTTTTTACGTAGTTCGTTGCGACAAGCATTAAATGTTTGCGTTTGGTCGCCATAGGAAATTTCATTATCAATTTTAGTGGAGTCAATAATTCTTGTTTAAAAATTGTTTCGCAATTTTCGTATATAATATTCGGTATCTGGCGAACACGATATAAGATAATAAGTCAGAGACGGAGTTAATGTAACGCGTAATATATCGTTTAAAACAATTTTCTTCCCGATTTATTTTTGGGTCAGAATCGGGAATTTGTTGCGACACCAGGTAGTTGCAGCGGAACGCCTGGAATCGAAGTGACCCGATTTACGATCGGTCCAGTTGGAGGGGTATAGATTTCATTTCAGTGCTGCGTGACTATCTCAAAATCTATCGGCGTTTCGCAATTATTGGCGTCTGATAAATCTGTCGGATGACACGTGGCGAGCGTGAAAAAGTACCTATTTACTTAGCACCACGGTGTCGAACCGCTGCCCTATCATTTTTTTTTTTTTTTTTTTTACACTATCCTCTGACGAATTTGACACGATAGTCGTATATTTTTTCCGCTGCAATTTGTTACCGTGCGGATCATAGCTCACATTCGGAAATTCTAGAACACGAAACGACCTGTGGCACATTTCTGCGTTAAGCTGAAGAAGAAAAAGCTGTTCCCCGAATAGCCATAACGTTGAGTATTCAATACTCTGTTGTACTCAATTCCACCTTTCGTGAGTTTCACGCTATCTTTTCTGAAAGAGACTCAATTGCGTACAGTTATTTATTGCAAGGAAATAAAATAGTTGAAAAAGAAGGCATAAAACTTAGAAAGACACGAAGAAGAAAAAATCGTAGTATCTACAATAACTAACGAGAAGTGACAAGAAATTGTAAAACCTTTGGAAACAGAGGCCACAAAAGTACACCTCATCTCCTATAAATCATCCTATATGTCGATCAATCGCTCGAGTTCGAACTGCTAAAAAGCCAGAGGTTCCAACGCGATTTCTCGAACGACAAGCTCGAACACGATCGGTTGAAGCGGCTGTTGATCGATCGCGCAGGAACGATACCGCCCCCATTTCAAGGCGGAGTTCACGCGGTAATACAAAAGTCATCGATCGCGACCGGGGACTCCATCACTCCCGATCGGCGTGTCAGCTCGCAGATTGCGGGCAAACGGGAAACGTCTTCTCCATCTCCTCTAGCGAGTATCCGACCGCCTAGCCATGGGAAAGCCGGAAGAACGATGGAGTCACTGTGTGCAAACACAACGGGAAGACAATTCACCGTCTACTGATACATCTGCCATGGTTTACGTAACACGCCCGAGGGGTAGCACGCGAGAACCAAGGAAAATGGAACAACTGGTTTCGCATAGACTGTTTCTTAATGCGTTCTGCCGTATTCCAACGTGACTTCAAGATTAATAGACGAACCAACGAGTATCCGAAATCGCAATTACTATCATACGCAAGATTTTCTTGCATTTTCTATCGCTGATACTTTTAGAGATTAAAAGATGATCGTTTCTGATCGGTGTAAAATTAGACACTTAACACGAAATTTATCTATACATTGATTTATAATACACACCGTGTATTTAATTTGTTTGTAGCGACACAACACAGGAATTATTATACATTTAATATATTTTTTGCAAAAGGAAAGACACAATCGTTGTAATATATAAACTCTACGATTGTAATTACACATTTACTTGTTTCTAGTTCTAAATAGACCTTGACAATAATACACATCCATTAAATACTTCGTCTCTATTTCCATTTCGATTTGCTCGATACGAGAGCAAATGGAATAGCAGCGCATGAATTGTTCATTTGCAACTCACAATCTAGCAACGAAACGATCAGACAGATTAAACCGCGACTATCGTCCTCGTTAATCGAACAATTACTTTTGTTCGTCGATTTCTATTCTATTTCTTCGTTTTTTTTTCACTGGCATACACTGTCAACGGTTGTTTGATTGATGGGCCCTCGAGTTGGGGAGAACGATATTCCTGCCGAGATTATGTGCTTCTGCTCACAGCGGCTAGCTTAATTTTTTCTTTCTCTTTTTGTGCCAAGTGACGTGAATGACTGTTGAAAAATACCTTCGACTTCCTGTACGATGGAAGGACCTCGATCTCCAAAATTCCAGTAGTAATACTGTGTGGATGTCAAATAACGTCTATTGATTTATTATCTATTGAGTTGTTAGCTTACTATCAACGTTGTTATCGAATCTTAGTAGAATTACAACATACGATAAAAATTCTTTGCGTATACAAGGTGGTTGGTAAATGGTGGTACAAGCGGAAAGGCAGTGATTCCACGCGAAAAAATAAGTCGAAAATATAGAATAAAAATTTTTCGTTTGAGGCTTTGTTTTTGAGAAAATCGACTTTGAATTTTCGCTCGGTACGCGTGCACTTTATCACGTCTCGTTATAACGGATCTCACTGTAGATCGTTGTCTCGATGGAAAAATTAAAAAAAAAATTTTTATTCTATATTTTTGACTTCTTTCTTCGCGTAGAATCACCCCCTTTCCGCTTGTACCACCAGTTATCAACCACCCTGTATATCTCGATATTCTATATGTAGTTCTGTAATTTTAAGCAAAGATAATAAAAGGAAAAGTCAATGTGAAATTTCTTTCATCTCAGAAGCTACAATATTCTATGGCGCAAAACTTTTTCCTCCAAACCATAATAAATATTAACATCGAAATTGACTCTTAGTGTTCCTCACAATCTTTTCATCGAGTTCAAGCTGAAAGAAGAGTCCGAGATTTACCGACAAATATTTAGCGACTGTGATTAATAAAATATTCATCAAGCTATACCGAGTCTAACTTCTGTCAATACGGAACCTTGGCTAACCTGAGATTTTGTTTATATTAGAGAAGAAAATTGCATAATTTAGATTTGTCGGCGGGTAAACGACGAGGGAAGACGCGTTGTTCTTCCGGTTTCAACGGTTTCGCGAAATTCTATAGAGAGACGTATTTACGTTGTATTTCGAGGCTCGTGCTCGTAAACAGAGTAACATGTCAGCCGTCGTATACACTCGTATAACAGAAAAATAACATCGTATATAAAGACAGAAGGTTTTATGTAGAGGCGCGGCCGGAAACGGGGAATTTATGTGGAATCGTGCGCGGAATATATTCCGCGCTAAATGCGCCTATCTCGCTATTCCTCAGAGTATTATATACAGAGAAAAAAAATGGAACGAATCGCTGAATTCGAGGAACGTCGGAAGATATCTGTGCGTTGTGCTTCCGTTCCATGAATATCCCGAGTATAATAGGAATTCTATCGAGTAAAATTTAATAATACTTCGTAATTTATCAGTCTTTTTAATAAAACAAACTATTATAAGTAAATCCTATCGACGAATTTTCCAATTTTATTCTCCTCGGTTCATTTTCGTTTAAATCTACGATTAATTCTTTTGTAAAAGTTTCACGTAAACGCTGAAGACTATAGCTAGAAACTATATTATCTAATTTGGTACCTTCACAACGTAGAATCCTGTTATTGCAATTTTCATGTGTAAATGAAGAACAGCTATGCATAGTTAATCACGGTAGGCGTTCCACGAACCGGAAGCGTAACGACGCCCTCGAGAATGGAATGTATTGTACATGTATCCGATGTACAATGAAAGAAAGGGAACTTCGTGGAGAGAATAAACGCTGAATAGGAATACGGAAAAAAAATAAAACGATAAAAACGAGTGTTCCGTCGATAGTATCGGTTGTGCTGCTTGTTAAAATGATATCGAGTTTGAGTAGTATGTAGTGCATCGAGATTTCTCCTAGAGACGACTGTTGCCAACGTTACGTCCCAGCGAGTCAAATTTAATACATAACATTCATAAAATGCAGCTTGGGAAAGACTCGATCGTTATCCGTGAAATAATTGTTACGCGTCTCTCTCTCTCAGAATGATCAAAATAATCTCGAGTGACGATTTATCGAGAAGAACGTAATAACGATTCGCACAATCTTTCAATGGCGACGATGGAATTACGAAGAAACAAACGTTGGAAATAATACGAGCTGGAAATAATATTTTCTTTTCTTGTTTTAAGAATAATAAGACGTTTAACGTGTTGGAGTATACAGTTCGGTCCTATAGCTGTCACATGGATTTTTACGAGTTTGCAGTTTATATTCTAAGCGTTCCATATTTCGCGTGTTTTACACATTTTACATTCTGCAGGTTGCACACATCCTACATTCCCGTGTCCTGTATTCTATATCTTATAGTCCTGTTTCACCCTCTGTTTTACATCTCTGCCATTCTATATTCTAATGGTACGCCCCGTTGTATTCCTGAGAAGATTCAAAGAGGAATCAGTTCGAACGGCAAACAAGTATTGGAACTCGTTTACACGAAGGAATAGGGAAGGATGAATGGGAAAATAAAGAGGTAAAAGGTAGGTGGAATAGCGCAAAACGCAAAAATGCGAGATCACATTGAGCAGGTCGTTTGTTATCGGTGGGATGGTAGGAGGAATCGAAAAGTAGCGTGGTTTGCGCGAGCTGAGACAAAAGATCGAGGATAGATTGAAGGCTGAAGAGGCGCGGCAGGGTACAGTTGAAAAAAGCTCATTTTCGTGGCGTTTATCGAGTAAAAGTACCTCTACCCACCATATTGCATCGGAGACCATATGTTCTGGTAGCTCTGCTCTCCTCTTTGCTTCGACAAATACGATCGTTTTTATCCACCTTCTTCGCAGTTTCCTTCGTTCCCCGCACCTCTATCGGGTTGTCTGGGTTGCTACTACGTTTTATAAAGTACGTGACTTCCCTGCATCGATGCGTACTTGTATCCTCTGAGTTTCTTTGTTTCCTCCTTTTCTCTCTCCCTCTCTCTTTCTCTTCATCTCTTCTCTACCGTGCTACCGGCCTGAATCATTGTTTCCTATCGCTTTCGTATTCCCGGAGGTCCGCCGATTCTGCGTTGCATTCCAATTGCTGCTCGTCGCGGCTAATACCATGTATCGTCCGTAGAACTATCGCAATAATATCGAGTCTCGATGCATCGAGAAATAGTTCTCTTCGAATTCGCTTCAGAAGCTCCCGGTTAATTTGTTTCGATGTTCGTACGCGTTCTTTGATGAAGATGCCAGTTTTTACACGTCTTTGCTACGAACAAACTTACGATATTGTGCGAGATAGTTTGCAAAGACTGGTTTGCTCGATGAGTATATTGATTTATTGTAAATCGCGTGAAACAGGCGGTTACATGATTAGCAAATTCGGAGAGTGCTTTTCCGATACCAATTGATAAACTACCGTGGTACGTTATCGGTTAAATTGGTTTTCGATTGATCAATTAATGGATTTTCAAAAATAGATTTGTCCGATGTACGTATCATACATGTGTATGATTATCTTGGTTATGAAAAGCATTGGATGTGTAGATGCGTAGCGAGTTCTACAGGATCCTGAATCGTGTGGAGATCTGGAAAGGCTCGAAACTTCAAATGTCTTCCGACACTTTCCATGTTCTCGCGACTATCCCAATCTTCGAAATTCTTCGAACCACGAAAACTACAGGACACGCGTAACTTGGAATATTCGTGATCCTTCGGAGTCCAGTCCCAGAATTCCTATAACCCAAAGATATCCGTGTCAGATACCATGAATCTAGAGAGTTTGTACCAGGCTCCAGTTCAGGAATTTCGTTAGTTCACGCTCGTCTATATCACAATCCGCTAGTCCGAAGTTATCTTCCAAGTTATTACCGAGGACGTCAAATCAAACAGTTCTCAAGAATTCAAAGAATTCAAACCTCTTACATTTTCACCATTAACTTCATTGATCCTCTCGTACAGGAAATAGTCTACCTGTTAACCGTCATGTACGTTTAACATTTATCGCAAGCACTCAGAATCTTCGAATCGAGTGAATGCCCGAACGATGTTTCTTCTTATGAAAAATTTTATTTCTAAAATACCTGAATCACATTCCGCCCCCCTCCCCATATATACCAGATCACAACAGCAATTCTCGTAGGCATCAAAATGTGTTTCGATAACAAACTTAAGAGCTAATGTCGGAATTGTAGAAATATAAAGGTTCGAAAATGGTGAAACGGTGCAAAGACAACAAAGACGTAAACCTTGAATTCAAAAAGTTTTTGCTCGACCGCAGAACGACGTAGGTTAAAGCAACCATTAGTTGAGACACGCGCTTTTTGTCCGCAGTTGCAACTTGACAAAACGGATAATGGATACTTAACCGTCTTGTTACGTATTGGTCTCACCCTTGTCAAACAACCCTCGTGATATTCCAAGCAATAGAGACATCGTGCATCCTTCTTCGAAAACGAGGAGCATTCTCGCGGTGCTGCAATATCATGTTACCTGAATCAAGTTTTCTGTCTTTATAATAGTTATCGGATTTTGTCAAATGAACTTACTTTACGCGATATAAATGCACACATTTTAGTATTATAGTCTGCGATGTAGTATAAATTCCTACATTCAATATTCGCGAGAACTCGGAACAGATATTTTCGTCCATTTTCTTCTCGCCTTATATTTTTCTCAAAGGAAAACGGAATTTTGATCTTGATATTAGATAACTTCACGCGAACCGATTGTTTATACTTGTTTGTGAAAGAAACAAAAGCTGCCGATGAGAAGATTAACTATTTCTTCAAAATTATCTCCGCCGTTAACTTTAGAGGTTAGCGAAGTATTTAGCGAGAGATTTTGTTCCGTCGTTGTTAGTACTATTCAGCACTTTTAATATCAGTAAAGTTTTAAGATCAGAAATCTTCGGTAAGTATGACAATCTTTCGCTACTGAAAGTGCGCGTTCGATAGTTTGCTTTTTGCAAGATAGTTCCGAGTGACTCTCGAAACTGTCGTTGAATTGAAAAAGCCCAATGTGCAACGTAACGCGAAATTGAGAGATTTGAGCAACTGTAGTTAAAATAGATCTAACGATATTTTAAACAATAATTATTTCCCAGTTTCGCGAACCACTTCATTATGCGTCCTGAAAGCACGCACGGATATTCTTCATCAGAACGGACGTGAACGCTTTTTCATCAGCACGTGACGTTGTGTTCTCAGACGAGCTCGTTACTTTCGACTTTTGCCAGGATGCTTTTAATCATGGTTCCAGGAAATCTAAAACTAAAGCTCGTAAGCGTATAATTGACGTAATTTCGCATGCAAATATTCGACGCTGGTTGAACATTAACGATGCTTTCGTATAGCTAGATGAAACCACGAAGAAGGTAATAACCGGTGATTTCAAAAATCCTAATGGAACTCATTAACATTAACGCAAAGAGAGATTCAGTTTAACATTTATTTTACAGCTGTTTGCGCTGACATGTTTAAATTTTCCCATTAAAAGAAACTTGTCTTGTTCTATTTTTTACTTTTTAGTTCTTTGTTTAATAAAAGTCGAGGAATCTTCAAGTTAAATCTCGAATAATCTATTTCGATGATCACAACGACAAAAATAAAACTCTATCGAACAGTTCTATCGTACGTGGACATTAATTATATAGATATCGCATCGTATAATTACACAACTAAAATTAAAGTTGTCACGTATCAGAAACTATTTCCTTTCTGCGTGGATTCTAAAAGCAGTTGCGCATAAATGTTGAAGCTAGAAACATCGAAGATCGATTGTTGGCTCGTTCATGTTGGACACGATGATGGAACGAAAACTGCGAGCCAGGAAGACTCTCCCTGATTTTTCTGGCATTTTGTCCGTGAAATGCACGAGTTACAAGTTAGATTTCGTTAAAATTTCACGGTGCGTCTGTCACAGACACAGAGCCGGGTCTAACGGCGAAACGAAAGAGCGATCTGGGCGACCAACTACATGAGGCATTTCTGAAAAATGGATAGAATTCAAAAGTGGTCTGCCTATTCCCTCTACTGTCACCCCTGGAATTTTTACTTTTCCGTGCAACGCATTTTGCCCTCCGGTTCCAGACGAACCGTTTGGCTCACTTTGTCGAACTGTGCCTGAGAAGTTTATCAAATATCCTATCTGAGGTAATCTTGTTTTCGAAAATGGCGAAGGAGATCGAAGATCAAAGGATCTGCATTCATCCTCGATAGCGATCTCTTGTTCTTTCTGTCCTTTCATTTATTTTTATTAAGCCGTCTTTGATGTCTATATATGTAAAAAATTTTAGTCACTTTAGTTCTTTCAGGAATGTTAGGTTATCGTTTCTGAGAAGCGCAGTATTTTAAAGTCATGACAGAAGAGTGGACGAGAAAATTGGTCTTCAATATGTAAAATGTACAACGAATGTAAGGTCTGAGGTTTATACTTGTAATTGGTGCTCTGATACGTATGCCCTTTGTGCGATTTGTTCCTTTGATATGCTAGTGCAATTCGTCTATATTGCCTAGCTTTGATTCACACACTTCTACGCTATGGTTCTATAACCGTCCTACTTTCTACCTCTGTTTTTAGATCGTTCTACAACAGCTTATTACCTCACCAAGACATTCGTACCCTCATACGTTTGATTTTAAAACACTCGTACAATTTTGTGTCGTATCGCTGACCTTTCTTTAGAAATTATCTCTTCCACTTACTTTCGTAAAACTCTTCTGCTTCACGGTATAATAAGTAACTTGTCGCCGTCGTTATAAATACAAGGTTCGCTCTTTTCCTCGAATAATTTCAACCTATTAAATCTCCCCAAAGTTACAAATTTAGAATATAATATGAAGTTACTCTCTTCTATAATACTGCCTTCGTGAATCGAGCGTAGGAACAGACGTGTAAAATTGATCGATACAACATCGACGAAAACCGCGTCGAACGGAGGATGGGAACTTCACACCTCCTGGATGAATCGACGATGACTTTTGAGCAGTTCGAAACAAGGGAGGTGGTTGCGATGGAAATCGTACGTATCCGCGCTTCCTCAAAGGCATCCTTCGGACACAATAGGTCCCATGCATAATAGAGTGCCTAGATTTAGGTTCAGCGCAATGGCTTTAGGGTCGACGGAGGCGAATGAGACGGTTAATTACCTCGGCAAATTAAGTGGAAACAGTCTGATTAGTGGTAGCTGTCTGGCTCCTGACGGTATTCCGCAAGTGGCCGAGCACCTAGCCTCCACCTCTGATCCTTCTGTTGTATGCACATCCTTTATAGGCGTGTGAAGAGGACAAGGGGTCCAGGGGAGGAAGAGAGAATTAGATGGTCGAGTGGTTGGAACTCTAGAAGCTCAATTTAGTGGTTGATACGCTCCGCCCTCACGAATCGTAGTCTACCATGCTCAGCTTTGGTATCTCAAGCGAATGTTGTTGATATATTTCGCCTATCAACCATGATATATACAGATAAACTATGAGAAATAAAATAAATGGTTACTATTATTCTAATATCGGTTGCATAGGGAAATGAAATACCCTTCTATTGCAATTAAATATTCTTCTTTCTACATTTTTACAGTAAAGTTTTGTACAGAGTTGTTTTAATTACATAACTTTATGATCACTGATATTGTTAAAAGGCCATAACGCATAAAATAAGCGTACCGTAAAATATGAAAAGCGGAACCCTGCGTACACGCAAATCGACGATTGCAATTTCAGGAGGTGGCTAGCAAATATTGATGAACATCGTGCGATGAGACCCGGTACTGACCACCTGCTGGCTCTCGGAAGCCGATAGCGACGACCATGAGTTCATGCAAGCCGACCCTGAGGTCTTGAAAGCTGATACCATCACCCCAAGTGTCACGAGACACGACACCTATGATAATAGGATCATAGCGGCGGTAATCGACTATTTCGCGGTTTTCGAGGTTACCGCCATCAGTTCGGGATTTCGTAGGATAAACATCGACGATAGGACGATATCTGATAGTCGGCAAGGACCATTGAGCTCGCTCCATCAACTGTGAATTTAGAGAAAACGCCAGTTCCAAACTTGATCGGAATCGACAACCGTTACAAGGCTCTACGCCTTGATTCGACGGTTCTGAGAGTACTTTAACTAGCGGAATATATTCAATGATTCTACAAGGCAACGATGACGATTTCGAATCCTCCAAACTCAAGAACTTGAATTTCCGAGTCTAAGGAACCTCGATGATCGCACGACCCAGTAACGGCAACCTTACAGTCCTAATCGATAACAGGAACCTTATGGTCGCGGAATCTGATAGTTATGACCTCGCATGACACCGAAGTTACCGGCACCGGACTCGTACCGCCACGGGATCATCAATATCAGGTGTCGTCAATCTCCAAGTCTCCGATGTCGTAACTTGTCACCCTGAGGTTAACAATAGCGGTCTTCTGTGACCGATAAACGAGGAGTATCCTTCTTCGGAGGTCAGAAGTGATATTATAGTACTCCAGATCCGTAGGGACGAGATTGCCACGTTCGACTGGTACGAATGTTAAAACTTAATGAATTCATTCCAGTTACGCGAACAGAACACTCCACGAGCGGATAAATACTTAAAGAATCCGTCTTTTCTTCGCACTCGTACTGACCTGTAAATCAAACGATCATTAATTCATGCATCCGCGAGGAGAAGCTCTCCCTGGATAGATGAAACGTTATTTCTTATTTACGTGAATCATCGCGCCACGTTGGATATTTCGAGAGAATCGCATCTCGAAATATCCAACGAATAGAACAAGGGGTCGCTCTGTATATATATTCATATATATGTATAATTGCATTTCATACATTTATACATCCTAGAACTGAGGAATACGTGCAAATCCAGTTAAAAGGGATACTTTTGAATAAATAAGCCGCGAGTGAATCGAAACAGTCGTTCCGGGAATATTAATTTTCCATGGGGCGCCTCAAAGATCTTCACTGAATGAAATTAGTACGGTCATCAATATTCCATGCTCCGTTAATACCATCGTGTCGATTATTAGCGAGTTAGGTATCCAATTGAATATTCCGCGCCAATGTAATTACGGTATCCCGTTGGCTGTCAGCCGTTACATAATCGCTGGATGGGTTACGCCTACCCCTGGACTAATTAATTAGCCGTTTCAGTGTCTCCGCTGGTGGAGAAGGAGGGGCACAGAGTGTATCGACGATAGTACATCGGTACTTCGATACTTTTAGATTTACGCTCTCGCTCTCTCTCTCTCTCTTTTTCTCTCTGCGCTTTGGCAGATATCGATTGAGACGCAGAGGTGGAAAGAGGACAAAAGATAGGGGAGAGAATGCTACGTACAAATGTACATGTTGTTGCGTTATGCAACGTGACACGCGGCCCATTGTGCACCTCTAAAAAGGAATATAATATGAGGGCATAGACGGTGCGACGCGACTCCTCGGATGCGATGTTACGTAACGCGAGATGTCACGCTGCATTGTTATAACGAGATATTAATAGCAAGCATTGTAGATGGAAGAAGGGACGGGTCAAGCTTTTTAGTGACAGTAACGCTAATGTCCGCGTGAAATAAAGAGTCTGGATGTTTAATTTTATTTCACGCGTTTTGTTGTTAGAGACTTGCCTGTAAACGGCTGACTTAAGCGAGTGTAATGAATTCAGGGACGTGATATACATCTGAATTCCCGAAACTGCTTCTCGGATGTTTGCTTCGTATTTTTAGCGAAGTTTAAAGTTCATTTCTTTGGTAAATTGTGTGGGCGAAAGGATAAAAGAAGTCGAAGTAATACAATTGCATTTCTCTGCATCTTATTCCTGTGCACATTGTTTTTAAAGAGGATTTTTTTTGAAACTCTAATAGGATTCACCGCACCTATTATGCTGGAGAAGGAAGGCGAGTAAGAACAAACTTCGTGTAATAATCCCTGCAATTACCTGCTCGTTCCAAGGTATTACACATAATAGAACTATACAAAAGACCTTTCCTCAACGGGAAAAAATTAATTATCCTGCATACGTATAGTGTAATTAATTGCACATACCCGTCGAACAAAAAAATATTTTTTAAATATATTTCCCATGGATTTATTATTTACGTAAAATATTCTATTGACATTTTCCAAATATTAGTGAAATACTAGTAATATGAATATTGATACAGATAAAACATTCTATAAATATTAATAGAATATTTTACATAAATATTTTAGCCGTGCGACTAGTTAGACGAAAATTACCAACGTATAAAATGCGCTTATGCATTCGCATACATGTAAAGCGACGTCAAAAATATTCAACAACTTCTTTAACAACAGCGTGATAAATAACGGGACAAAATCAAAGTTCACTTGGGTCTACATGCACTTCCATAGTAAAGATATGGTAAGCACGGAAAATACTACGAATTTCACATAGGCAAATATCTACGATCATCGAATTTATCATACCTCAAACCACTTCCCGTGAACCAACCCTAATATCAACGTGTTTCCACACAACGAGACCCACCACTTACACCATCGTTACCGCCACATCAGACCGTATCGCCACGCCGCGAGGGGCCGAGTTTTACGCTCGTTAGGGGCACTTGTCGCGGAATTTTACGGAATCCACATTGCGTGTACGCGTTTTATAGCACGCGATAATCGCGCGAACCCGCGCGATGCCGGTAGCTTAAGGACAAAGAAAATCGCACGACGATTAACCGTAGGACTCCGTGTGTACGCGGAATTAGCATTGTAATTGCGGAGAGTGAGGTTGCGGTTCGACCAGTACCGTGAACCACCTTCGCCTCGCCCTCCAGCCACCCCTTCCGCTCTCCCTATGGCCAGCAACCGCTGTCGCGCCGCCATCGTAAAACGCAGGCTGCCGTACGCGGCCCGATCGACCTGTGCTGACCTATCCTAACCCGCTTTGCGGCCCGACCTAACCTTCCGTTCGAAAGGGGAAAGCTCGATGACCGAGCGGTCCGTGGATGCTTGAGTCCGGCTCGTTTGCCAGCCGGTGTATCGCGATTTTCATCGTTCCCGCTGTCGATCGATACATTCAGACATTTAGAAGTGGCAGGCGACGTTTAGTACCCGGTATTATCGATCCTTTTCGACGATGCCACGGTATCGGTGGCATCTTATGACCATAAGTCAGAGGATAATGGTCGGTAGCCTGGAATTTTTCGATTGGGCGCGCTAATTTTCCACTTACTTGGCTATATTTGTAAAAATATGAATTTGCATAGGTTTCTTAACTCCTCCTCCTTAACTTAATAAAGTTAATTTTCGGAGGAAACAAAAAGAAATGGATGAGGAAAGAAAATGGTCGATAAACACGGAGTCGTATTGTTGGAAATACTTTATAGTTTCCTTGTTTCTAAGAAAATTACAGAAAGACTGCTGACTCTTGCTGACCATAAATATCGATCCGACGTGGAAACTCGTTTAAAATGCATTAGCGATTAGACGTGTTCACAGACCTCGCATCATAAAGTTGTGAAATAACAGCATACGTTTGAAGTACGTATACACTCGAAGTAAACACTCTCAATTAAGATTCCCCTCTTGATATTTACTCTCTTAAAACATCAAAGGATTTGAGAAAGTATAACGCTGCTAAACCTATTTGTTTTTCAACAAATGAAACTTCATAACGTTGTTAATGCTTTAACGTTTAATTCCGTGGAAAAAATGAAGAAATCTCGTTGCTTCGTAGAATCAGAATTACCGAGTTTTCTTCGTTCTGAGAATTAACGTGAAACTCACCATGTGTATACAACAAGAACACCTTAACATGGGTACGTACATACGTCTTAGTGGCGTCGCATCAGGTCTTACCCGATCGAATTGGTAATTAGTCTCAGTTGGCAAGTATAACGATGCTTCCACAGCGACAGCACCGATGTTGTAGCCTTGGTGTGTCATGCGGGACGATCGTATAACATCAGGGTCGAGCAATATATCTGTATGTGTGTATATGGGAATTAACGTCTCACTATCGTCTATCTTCCAATTTGCCAAAGTATCTGTCCTTACTTACTCGTGCAAGTGAGGCTCCGCCTATTTAATAACGTATGGAATTCTGAGTGACAAATTTTGTTACTCGTTCATTATCACTTTGTGTCACTCAAAGAGTTCTACGTTTATGCCTCTTAGCTTTTACGTATATCATGCTCTTCCATTTACAGGCTGACTATCCTGCACGTCTTACTACTAAGATTCGCCGCATGCAAAAGGAGGCGTGTCGTCAAATACCAATTATTTGGGACCAGATCTACGATGACCTCGACTTATCAATTTTTAGGATGGTCGTTTCGTTTTGGATTTTCCTTCACTACACCAGCGTCTCGACCGTTGAATGGTCATTATAAATCTAGCCTGTTTTCATATACGCGTATAGTTGGACATAGCTCTACATACAGCAGACGTAGCAAAAGTATCGCGCCGACACGATTCGGGCACTTCCTGTTCACTCGGCGTGTTTGTACAGCTTTATAAACCGCTTTGAAAGTAACGCTCCAAGGTATCGGAATTCTTTCTCCCGTCTACCCTTCCCGGCGCGCCTGCATAAAGTGGAAGATGCCTCACGAGCATCGCGGTGAACCGTACCCCATCCGGCTTTCTTCTTTCCGCAAATATGTAGGTTACTCCTTTTGCTTGGTTATTTCTTCGGCGAATTTCGATCCGTGGAAGTTTCAGATATACCGTTCGAAGTACCGTGCTCGGTTTCCAGCGAAGGATTGTTTAACCTAAGTCGTACAGATACGAACACGAGAGATTAAAGATTTCAGATATTTTTAAAGAGTAGAAAGATGTCGTTGAAGCAAGTCTTTGTAAATTTCATCCCTCTTTGAAACTATCTATCCAATTATCTTTCACTTATTTTGGAAAAAGATGAAAATTTTAATAGTTTTCATGAAATTTCATTTCGAAATTTGTTTTACACAGTTTATAGTGCGTTAAAAATTGAACAACAGAGTTTTATTATACTCGTTTTCGATATTCGTTCTTTCAATCTTTGAGGTTTTTCGGATATTTTAAATTCCATATTCTTTGATCAAGTATTTTACGTGAGTAGAATGTTCGCTATTGATATTTCATCAGTGATGAAGCTACATCGACGCAATTTTTATCGGAGAATTTACCCCCGGCCTATATCGAGTTACGTTCGCGGATTTCGGATGTTACAGAGTTATTTCTGATGCGCCTTGTATATTCTAGTTTGGTTTCCTCGTTTGTACAATAGCGGAACCGCGAAAGTGTGTACACGCTATCTTTGTGAACGTACGTATACTAATTACGAGTCAGTGTGCATCGATCACTGTTGCAGCTCTCCGCTCCTAAAGTAATTAGCGTAAATAGAACCGTCCGCGATAATTAACTATATATATATATCGCCGTGCTATTCGACTATGGTTACCTCTGACTTTGCTGAACTCACCGCCGAACGTAATTCTTAACTTTTCCAATTGTGTTTGCGCAAAGATTTCGAGTAACGAAGGTAAATATCAAATGCCAGGTTGCATAGTTTTAGGCGATTACGAAACTAAACATTTTGTTGCAGCGAATCGTGAAAAATTTCAGCAAAGAATTTCACGTTACGATACCACGAGTATTAAATATTTTAGTTCAAACGAAAGTAACGTAACTTGGAAATGGAGAATTTTTGAACAACTTTACATTACCTGGAATGCTATGTATTTTATAAAAAATTACCAACGTAGTTTACGTAGTAAATATTTGATGTCTGCGGTGCGCAGCGAGACCGTGTGTTTCTTTAGTTGTTGAGTTTTCTACTTGAAATTGATTGAGATCCTCGGAAACAAATAAAATCATCGTTTCGTATAATCATCTCGATCCCGACCAATTATCCGTGTATTTATACCCAATAAGAGGCTCGTAAACCTCATTTATAGTATCGCGTGGTAAGCCAACATTGATACCTTCGATATATGCGATCCACGTGGAATCTCGATATCCTCTATCTCCCAATAACCATTAACCGTGATTCTTATCAATCTAAATTTAACCAGAATTCAATATCGCGTTTACCATAATCACGTAAATTAACGTTCTTCAAAGTATTAAACTTTGTTAGCACTCGACACAATGGACGATCATCGGTTTAAGTAATTCTTGATACTTTTCTTCGCTTTGCAGAAGCAAGCGAACGTAAATTGCAGGAACGTAAATTGAAACACAGAATCTGGTATCGAGCTAGAGCTTGATATATAAATCGTTATAGCCTCTCTGCCTCTCCGTGACGTTCCATTAAAGATCGATGAGGTAAATTGTGAAAGAAATCACGAGTAATTGGGCCGAGTTCGCAGTCAAAGAAGAAGGAATGATTATCATGGAGGATGATGGCAGGAACGGCGACTCGTGAACAAGAATACCTCTCGCAATATTTCCTCGAAGGATAATTTCATGAACGGCGTACCGCGCTTCCTCGTCTGAATGAGTTTTTAAAAACGATTAAACTTGGAGCGGCATTGGTGGCCACGCTCAAGGTTTTCCATCCTCTTCCCACTGAAACGCCTTTTCCTCTCGTTTAGGCCGACTTGGCCTCGGCCGCGGCAACGAGAGAAGAGAAAGGAGACTTTTTTATACGATCATGAAGGATTAATGTCGGCTGAAATGCGAAGAAGGAAGTTGCCACGAGCTGTTCGCCGGTTTTTACGATATACGAATCTTCTCAACCACCCCAAAGCTTCCCTCCGTTTTGCATCGCCATGGCGCGTCGCATCGCTTTAACGTCCCCTCCTGCTTTAGAATGTCGTAACCGGATCGTGGCCGAGCCTCGCCACGGATACCGGTGTCATTAGGCGGCAAGCTGTCTGAGTACTTTCTTCGAACGCCGGAAGTTTCTTTCTGGCTTGTAATTACGGGGAATCCTTCAGCCCTGCTTTGCTTAAACGAAAGTCTTCTTGGAAAGATACGATACCCCGTTCCATTTCTCCCTTAAGATTTGTAACCTGAACTCGGGCTAGTAGTTTAAAGAGAAAGAAGGCGCGAACGAATTTCCACTTCTAGATAACAAGTAAAAAGGTGGTAAATTGGCGTATCATTCCGGCCGCCCTACTTTCAGAACGCTTTACGTATAGCTATCGATCTTTCTTTTATCGTCTCGTTAACGTATAATTAGCTTCTTGGTTTTTTTATATCTTTCACTTTCATTAACTCGATCCATTTAAAATTAACGTCATTGATCGACACTCGAAGTAGCAGAATTTGAAGCCTCGACAGATTTGACAAGCATATTCTGCGAACAACATCATTCGATCTTCAAATTAAACAATGCGACGCTTTAAAGAATTATAGATTTGGAGTGGATTCTACAACGCTCGGTGGAGATGTGAGACTGACGTTGACGTCAAGTTGACCCGTTCCAATTCGAGATCTGTTACAAGTCGACATCGAAATGGTCGTGATCGATGCTCTTTCCGGGATGTAGGCTGACGTAAAAAATATTCGACTGGTGGGCGGAATAAAAATGGATGATGGTCCCTTTCAATTCGTTTAACGATCGAATCGCGTAACATCGTAGCTGAATACACGTAGCCCCGTGTTTCTACCTCTCTCAGCTGCAATTAGCCAAGGCAGGTCTCTGCCTCCTATTTAAATCGAATCATTTACGGTATAACAGCTCCTGGATGATCCACTCGTGCCGGATAATTGGCTACGGCACGGAAACGAGCGGTCGATTTAATGCTAATAAATGATCCCTCGAATGGTTCTATCGATGAAAGGAAACGATTCTGCATCTCCTCGTTCCGGCCAAGAATACGGACCGCCTCGTCAGCCGTAGTTTCCTGATCAAAGGGATCGAACTCCCTTAGGTAAAGTAGAAGAAATGGGGGGCGAACATTTGAAAGAAATCGAAGCGGAAGATCCCGAAGAGGGTGGATGAGAACGCGCAGGATTCCGGAGATGAGAAGTCAGATCGAAGAGATAATTAGCTGGCGATCTTCCCTTGACAGAGTCCCTATAGGGAGAGTAAAATAGTAAGCTTGAGACGTGTACTGTGTTTGAGGGTTGATGGGCTGTTGCAGTGATCAAGGTATAAGTGGAAATTGCAGAGTCGAGTCGGTGCGTTTGAGTGATCCTTTCACGAGGATTTAGCTCGTTCTCGATCTTGCTTTACTACAGTTATTTTTGACAAATATTTAATAACCGTACATTTCTTCTATGATATAAATATTGAACTAGAAAATGGACGCTTCTTGTATTCATTAGCTTATCGTATATAAGTTTTCCATACAAATTTAAGGCTATCAAACTTGAATTCACTTCGTAGGCAAGTTATATGGTTACCGGAGTTACAGAGAAGCGCATGGAGATCGCACTTGAACATGTGAGAACGTTTTAACATATTTAGTAGTAATTACCACGGGGCTGGAGTTTTCGATAGTTCGGCGTTTATTCGTTGATGTTGATAGTCCGATAAACTTCTAGTAATTGACAACTTCTTGAAATACCGATGCATTCGTTTGACCGTATTAAAAACCGGGCTCGAACGATCGTTGGACTTTTTAATAACACGTTCACTGCGAGTAGCCTTGTAATTTCCCGACGAGATTGCGAGTAAAAACGTCTCGTAATGTTACACGCGGAACAAAATTTAATCGGTTTGTAATTGCAGTTATACGGCCAAGATTTCGCTCGTTCGTTCGGCAAAAGTATGTTTTAGCATAGTTAATCGTAGCCAGGAAATTGTACGTAACTTGGATTTTATGGCCCGCGACGCTTAAGTATATTAAAAGAACGTGGAATGAAACGTCAGTTTGATGAAAACATCGTAGATTGGATTTCTCCTTCGTGTCTTTTTACGTTCTCTTCATTTATAACGACAATTACGACTTCGATCGACTCGATGACCCGATTAATTGCAGCTTGCGGAGTTCGAAGTATTTGCAGTAGTATGTGGGCCGTATTTAGTCAGACGACACAGCTCCATCGGTTGCGATTGACGCAAGTAAATCGTTCTGAAATTGACTCAATATTGGACTTTACTATTTTATTCACCGATTTTAAGAGAACGTTTGACGTCGTATACGAAGAAATAGATATTTTGAATATTGAATGACGTTTAGAATGACATTAAAATTAATTAATTATTATTTTTTATATTTATTTTTGTAGGTACATTTGCAAAATATAGAAAATATACTTATTAAAAATATTGGGATACTTAAGGAAGACGGAAAAGTTCCACAAACGGTAACAGTAATCTTCGATAGATTTCTAGCCGTTTTTCCTATTTTTATCATCAACCTATTTTCTGATTACTCATAAACTGTCACTTGCTTGTCAATTACAAGCCATCACTCGCAAAACATTTACCTCCTTTTCGTTTACTTTAATATCCGCTATTAGAGTTTAAGTTTCCAATTCCCATCGGTTATACATATTTAAAGCATCTGATTTTCCTAAAAATAAGAATCAGTGAGAAAGGTCCACTTATTAGTCGTAAATTATTAAGATTTCTCTCGCATACTCTGTTCGATCACTCGCGGAGAGACGCGATCGCGAAGAAGCACGTCAACGGGAGTCGTAAATTCCCGTTACGATTAGATAATCGACGCCACGAATTGATCGATCCCCTATTTCGTTTAGGATAATAGGGGTGGTTAATTGAATAGTTACACTGATTCAACAGGTATAACTTTATATTTATTTCAACAACTTCGTAAAGAAATGATTGCACTGATGCGAATGTACAAGTTATAGTTGATTGATCTTGACCCGGTTACAAGATGTTGACGGTTTGAAGAAGAGAAAAAGAGTGTGCTTCGACGATGACGCTGTGACGGAGGAAAACTAAGGATGGGTGTGTCTAGCGCACGGGATCATCGGATTTGTTGGCGACGATTTTGGCTAATAGAGTGAGGGAAATAGGCTTCGTTGTTAATTGGTTATTTGCTATGGTGGTGGGTGAGGAAGGATGCTCACCGCCCTCAAGATAAAGTCGTTGGTGGGAGGCCTCACACGTGAGAAACAGAAACTTTCCCGTGTCAACCCGTGGTGAGCAATAAACTTCGGGAAACAATGCAACGGAAGAATCTTTGTTAGTTTCGAAGGACCTCGACTAGGAAATTGCTGAGATTTATGGAGGGTACTTGAGAATATTGAGGGTACGCAGTAAGGACGAGCGGACATCTGGTGACCATCTTGCCCGCGGTGTGTGGCCAGGTCTAGGCAGAGTGTCGCCCGGCGTAACATACTCTTTCTACTATTAAAATTCCTCAGTGGTTCTTAATTTACAATTTCTTACGTCCAATGTATTTCTTTCTACGACTAAATCTATCTTCCATCTATTTGTCAACCAATTTCCACCAATTTCTTCCGAGTTCTCCAGGTTCTGAGTACCTGCTTTCGCTGTTATCTCATTCGCATTAAGATCCCCTGGGCAATGGTAATCCCGATGCAGACAGAGTAAGGACAAGAGTAAAAACGCGATCTCCAGGGTAAACGGGCAACGCGGATAATTAGCGTAGTTTATTCAAATAATTTGTATTCGCATGGAGAGAGTCGCGGGCCCAGGTTGAAAGTTGAAATGGCGACGTGCATCGGAGAGACGCGTTCTACGCGGAACGTTGGGACTAAGTCGAGCATCGAGCGATAGACAAGCTCGTGGGGACTAATCAAGTGGCATGTCGGATAATCATACTCGCTCTCGCAACTAGGAAATCCACGCTCAGATCGAGTTTGCTCTTCAACAATCGGATAATAATTGTCCCGGTTAATGAACCATGGAGGAATGCCGCTTTCCACTGTTATTGGATTTCCTGATCCGTTGCGGCGTTTCTTGCGCTCGTCAAACGAAGTTTCGTCCCAGAATGATGACGTTTAAAGATTGTCTGTGCAGTCATCATGAAAAATGCTGGCATAAGAAATGATCGCTACCGTTGTTATTCGATCGTGTATTTTATGATGTTTCGACTGGAACTTGTAGCCAACTGTAATTAACAAGATCGTTGCAAAAGTTTCGCTGTTGCAGTATTAGTGTACAGATTATTAAGAACGACACTAATTTCTGTGTTATGGCGACATATCCACTTTACAATATTAGTACTGGTTTTTTTTAGATAATCGTGAAGTCTCTTGATTTATGATTCGTGGAAATTTTAATTACAGAAAATATCGCGAGGTAAAATGCTGCGCATTTATGGTAATTAAAATTAGAATGGTAAAACTTGTATTTATCTAAAGCTGGATTTCGAATTATTCTCGTTGGTGTCTATTTTTTTTTCTACTTTTCCTTATCGCGAATTAATTTCATAACGCAATTTCGTTGAAACGAAATTTAACAGAAGCACGAGCATTTATGCCGTTCGTAGCTAAAATTGATATTTGCGCGATATAACGCTGACGGCGGTGTATACTTTCCAGTACATCATATAATCCCCTTGAATTTCTGTGTGTTAATTTCGATCTCATAATGTGCCACGGATTAGCGGTTACTAATGCCCGGAGCAGACACGTCTGGCTCGATAGCCATTACTCTTCCGGAATACGTGCACGTATGCGATCTGACGGTTTCTCCGAAGAAACGTAGCCGTGCTCCATTCGATAGACGAGCAAGATGGATCATGACGGATGATCGGGTTGCCAAGAAAATGCGAGCCACCTGCAAGAAACCGACACTGCCACGAATCGAACAACCGAAAGGATGCTTCTTTTCACGCGATCATCTTTTCCCTACGTTTTTCTACCGAATACGCGATGCTTTTTATGACGTACGACATGAAACTTGACAGCGGCTATGCAAAAATCGAAGTCACGTTCAAAGGGTATTAAATTTGACGCGATTGATATTAATGGATAAAATAAAATATCGATGCACTTTTTTCTCTTTTGAAATATTCCTTGATTGAATTTTTCCTGAGAGATTTTAATCAAATTTTAATTTTGTAGAAAGAGATCCTGTTTCTATTTATTTTGTTTTGTCGAACATATCCTATTTAATCTTGTTTGTTATAGTTTTATTAAGACGCACATACCGAATCAATATTCCATTAGACCGTCGGTACAAATAACGTTAGATCCGAGCTACGCGTGTGTCAGTGACAAATTAATCGACATTCCACGATGCGTTTAACATGACGCCGAATCATGAGATCTGCTTTGCGCGTATGAGTTTCCAAATTTCATTTGCATTCGATATATATGACTACATACCGTTTCGAGAAACAGAATATAATTTGCATCAGTTGAAACTAGTAAATACAAATGCAATCGAATTTCGAAAGTGCTATTACGTTTTCGACGATACAGAGGGATCATTGGATAATCAGTTTTCTTCGAGTAATTTTATCACCGTTATTATCTATTTCTATACAAATTTCTAGATTATTTTCCTAAATGGTGATATTTCTCGCTGGTTTATTTTAAAATATTCCTTAATGCTATTTAGATGATTGGAAGTTACATTAACCCAGAGAATAATATCGTTTACGGTGTCGAATAAATCGCCTTTCTGAATTATTATCGTTGCTGCGATAAACGGACGTTTTGACAACAACGTTTATTTACGTCATTAGCGCTGCGTGACGCTCGGACTTATTAATTTCTCGACGAAAATGTTATTTAATTAAACGCTGCTGTTAATGGCGTGTACACGAAATATATCCAACCTTGGGGGAAATTAGCACGTTATCGGTCAGTAGAATCTCAGCTGTAAGGGTGCCACGGAACTACCCTTACACACCGTTATCTACCGCGTCCTTATCACGATACGAGTGCCCAGTTATGCACTGTCGACGCTATACGAACATAGCGGTAGTTTAAAATGATCGTAAACGACGATACGGAAGACGTGTCGTATGGGTAATGGCTGTTGTTAAAGAACGTCGATTGTCGAACGATCTTTTCGCGACACAATCTTCGTCCCTCAAACACGTATTCTCATGAAAACTGTCGCGAAAATCGAGCAAGTCGATTCCAAGGAATTCGTACTCATAACACGTTCAACAAAAATCTTATAGACTTGCTTTATTGTCTAACAGAGACGTCACGTCGAGTCAGCAATAACTTGGCGTTACAAAGGGCTAATAAAAGTTAGTCAAAGTGACGATAAAAATTCATTAAACTCGAGGCTTTGTCTGGTTGCAATTAATTTGCAAACAAAAGCAACGATTTTGTCATTGAGTAACTGTAAAAATCGTAGAACAGACGCTTCCCAACGTGTCGTATCTAAAACTCCGTTCGGACGAGTTTGCATTCTCGCACTTCCGTGATAATGAGCGCACGGTTTCGGCCGCTTCATACATTAATTCATCATTTTAATACAGATGATCGATATTTCGAGTGGAAAGTCATTGAGTACATTGAATTTTCAACGTGTTTCATGAAAAACTGCCTTTGAATCGGTCAATGCACCACGCTCGTAAACGGTACGGTCGAATAGTCCACACGAATCAAACCTCGTCTCTCTCCCTGCCGAGCCTCTCTTGATATTGCGAAACGAAATGTCGCTTGGATGACATCAAAGCGATTTCCAACGAAAAATTTATGAAGTTGATACGTTGGTATTTGATATTAATTAACTTCATCGAGCGTCCAGCTTGATGATCGTCACTGTACATTGGAATTCCTCGCAAGCTACGCGTGCATTACTTTGCGAGCATTATTGGAACGTGCTCATTTCGAATGACCTCAAAAAAACATGTCAATCAATGTCCATCAATGACATCTTTTATTATGTATTAACCTTTTACGAGAAACAGATCAGTTCACCATTAATTTCTCTTGGCAGCCAAATCGGTAAAATAATTAACATGGAAACTATTCAGCGCATAGGATTACGAATAAATGGATTTATGGCAGATGATCATCGGCTATCGTTTCCAAATAGTTTATCAAAATCTTGCATTAACACTAACGTAATTCCTCTAATTAATTCCACTTTCATATCTCAAGTAGAAACGATCGATAGAAATACGTTTCATGAAAAGAATCCTTACGTTTGCAACCAAAATTTTAGTCGTATTCTCCTTTTAAATTCCCCTAAAAATAACGAAGAGGAACGAACAGTGACAAAATAGAAAATAGAAAGAATGTCTGTAGAAAGCGATCGAATACTCAAAGCGTTGACTGTTACTACTGGCTGACTATAAATGGCGCGTTGCTACTTAACGTGAAGCTGTTTACCGTAACGTAGTAAAGTGCCCCTTCTCCGTTGTTATAAACTACGTGAAATATGGATCGTATCGCGGCGATTGCATCAGCGTGTATAGCAAGAAAGGAGCTAACCCCATTCCGGGAATATCTATGGCACGAAGTGGGTACGAAGATCCTTTGGCGATATGTATTTCGTATACATCGCATCGTTAAACTTAAACGAATTCCCGCGATACATGACAGATTAGGTTAATTACCTTGCATGGTTTTCTCGCAACTATAAAGAGGAAGTTGCCACGCAGTTATATGAAGGCGTCACATTGAAAAGGAAAAGTGAGTTCTCCTTTTGTTTTGTCAGGAACTATCTTAGCGAATGAATGATTGCTTGGTTGATAATAATTACGTGAATTTTGTATGCTGATCTATTGAATCCAGAAATGTTAAGCGGTAATTTTATGGTCGTAGTGTTTGTCTAGTATAATTATAATCGATACAGAGGAAAATGGAAGTTCGCCAAATCAGAAAATATTGTTAGGAAAATAGCAGACATCGGAATACGAAGTTAGTTTTTCGAAAGTTCTAATGGTGTGATGGTACGATTTGGTGTAAACGATTGGCTAGAAACATAGGATTGACTCGATTAAAATCATACACACTCTAGCGAATTCTTTTAACGGGAAAACTGACGAAAGTGAAACACGTTCATTACGGTGATTGTTTTCGACCATTTGAATCGATAGGACAAACTACGAGTTACCAATTAAACTTCCGTTCAATATCCTGACAACACATTTTGCCGAACCTCTGTGTGCGGTGAGATTTTTTGTTTTGAATCTATACGTATTTTTTTAGCTTCTAAAATTTGAGCTTCAGAGATTGTAAACGTTACGCATTATTCAGGCGCACGAAATATCAACAAATGGAAAAATCCCTCTACTTTAACGTTTGCAACCCGATTCGTTTAATCCATTCGACCCGAGTTTTTCATTCGAAATAGTCCAAAATACACGATAATGGCTGGCATCACAGAAATTTCCACCCTTCGAACGTTGAGATATTAGAAAATTCTGCCTCAGCTGAGGAAAAAAAGCTACCGCCTTGAAATCTTACAACTAGGGGACGCTTTGAGTGCAGCGTGCATGACCAGAGGGTCTTCCGAGTAACTGGATGACGGCAAAACCGCAAATCCGGGACTGGTCCCGCGTCAATTCATTCGCACCCCGTTGAAGAGGAAAAGCTGTCGTTGTAATGGTAAAAACGGATCTTTGTCAGACTGTTCCGTTTTCGTCCGTGCAGAGAATGTCGTCCATCTCGGCCACACCCCTCGAATGTCGCTCGTTTCGTTGAGAATTCGACCCGTCGGAAGTCCACGGGGATAAGAAGAAAGTCCCTCACCGTGGAGAGGCAGAGCGATTGACCCGAGAGGTTAGCGGAGTCGGGTGATTTTTTCACGGAGGATCAACTTGTCCGCCATATTAATGACCACGGTGCTCGGATTATCCGTCGAGGTTACCCAGCGGTCTTCCTCCGAGCTGAAGCCAACTTTCTTGGAAAATTGATTGCGCTTCCACGAATCTCTCTTCTCTACTCCCCCTCTCTCTTCCTCTTCTCTTTCGCTGTGTCTTTTTCTATCCACCTTTCTATAGGGAGAAAAAAAACACTGCTCGAGAAAGAAAGGAAAAGGAAGAATGGGAGACGACGTCTAGGGAGAACAGTGACGTAGTCATCGTTGAAGATGCCGAACGGGAATTCCTTTTCCCCGACACGATCGAGGCTAATTATTTTCGCCGAGTAACTCCCTTTAATTGGTGTTTTCTTATCGACTGTCCCCGAAGCGTTCGAAACACGAATTTCCGTCGTAGTAATTCAGTTTCGCGACTCTCTTTTGGAACGTGAAATCCCTCCTACTCGATCCAGAGTGGAACTTTATTACGAATGTCTCTTTGTTTCCCTCTTTAAGCATATTCCGTGGATCTCGTTAAAGGAGATCGTTAAGACAAGGCCGGAGTTTCCTTAGTAGTCCAGATCAGTTTTGTGCATCCGATGCACACGTCTCACACGCCGCACGTGATTATTAAGTAACCTTTGACTCGCAGTGGGCAAAGCCTAATATTCAACACTGGTCCCAATTTTAGATACTTTAATATTGAATTTGTTATTTCAGACATAGATAAAACGCTTTTTCTTAATTTGATTTACTTTTTATTAATAATTTATTAATATATTTATTAGTAATAAATAAAGTAATATGTATGATACATATACATATATCGTTTTAATTAAATGAAATTAAATAACTATTGAAATTGAATTAATAATTTGTTCTCATCGAGAAATCTGTTGCTTGTCAATATTGGGTGTGATACTTCAGAATTATTTGGCAGTACGTATGTGTGTAAGCAATTATTCTCGAAAATAAAAGTTTTAAAAACTGATTATCGTAATCGACTCGACGACGAACGATTAAAAAATTGTGTCAAAGTAGCAGTGTCGAATACCATACTCGATATTGACGAGCTCGTTAATGGGGAACAAAGTCTAGTATTTCATTAATTAAATTTCAACAGTTATTCAATTTCGTTTAATTAAAACAATATATGTACATATATTAGTGTGTATATATTATTAATAAAAACGAAATAAAATTTTTAAAAATTCTTCTATTATAAATCAACTAAGTAATAACAAATCCATCCTATCAATTAAATTCTTCGATCAGTATTTTAAGCATTTACTATGGCGGCTGGCGTACAGTGTTAGGTTCCCAGTTTCGGTTCGTTGCGAGTCAAAGGTTGCTGAGCCTGGATCTTCAGTTAATCGCTCAGATACCGGGGACTTGTGGAGGAAAAATACTGCAGAGCTACTTTGATACTGATACTGAAATTGCTACTGAAACGACGCAGCGATTACTTGAAAAGCTGTTCATGTTCAAAACGCAAACGTTGAATAACGGGTCAGAGAGGATGATTCTCTTATTGCCAGGATCTATGTTTAGTATTGAATTCTCGTCGGTCGAATTAATACTCGTCGTCGTGAATCGGCTTTATATCCAGACAAATTCTCTGAAGAAATGAAAACAAAGGGATTGGAATTGAGCTTATTCCCTGTAACGGTTTCTTAGCTGCAGATATTGAATGTAAAGATTCTTAAAGAGAAGCATTCACGGTTGAAGAATCGCAGATTTAATTGTTAAGAAAGTCTTATTGTAAATCCGTCGGATTTTAAACAGATTCGACTCGTGAAAATTCGAATAACACACTAGCGATTATATTTCGCTACTCATTTGGAGTTCTTTACTGTCGTTTATTTAATTTGAAGTCAAGTTCTACAGTATTAACGTTTTTCTTGGATTTTGTTACGTTTCCAATTTTCCGCCAACTTTGATGCTAATTTATTATATCAAATGTCGATTATTACGAATATGTGACAATTTAAATATTCACGTTAGTTGCATTTTAACGTCATAAATGTAACGAAATGGTTGGTAAAGGTAAAATGACATTGATAAAACTCGAAGTGATATTTCTCTCTACATTAGCTATCGATATGACAGAGTGATTGAACGCCATGGATGACGAGAGTGGAACACATTGTGATGGAAATCCCGTGTTGCGGGTAATCACGTGAATACGTAAAGCAAAAGTAGAACAGAACTTTATTATTTGATTAAATATCTATCGAGCAGAACTTTCGTTGAATTTCTACGCCGATAACGTTCGTTCGAAGAATTTCCACGAATATTTCAGAGATTTTCGTAATCGGTAATCTACTTTTGTATTTCCTTTGTTCGTAACGTTACGCGAGGCTTCGGCCCATAACGCAAAATAACGGATCGAAATATTAATTTCACTACTCAAATTTCTCCACTGCAATGTTATTGCGTTTCAGTGCATTATCATGAATAACGCGTCCAGAACGATTACGCGTTCCAGAAATTTAAACCCAACGAAATTTGATTCTCCATCGGTATCTATTTATTTCACTGGATCTCGAGTAACGTTCATTGTATCACGATTTGTATTGAAGTTGAAAAACTATTATACTGTGAAAAATTTAACGTCAATCGTCAATTTTTTAAATTAACACTTTTTTTTAATTCATCAAAAAATATAAAATAACATTAACGAAGAGTCGTTCAGTAGCGATCGTTTTAAGACATTTCGTTATTATCTAGGGCTAGAGTCGGTAGAAATTAAAATTTAGAAAGTAACTTTGTAGCTCAAATGAAACTTAATTAATTTAATTAATTAATTCAATAATAATAATTAATATGTAATATACAAAGAAAATTGCAAAACTGGGGCTGGTCGTTATACTACTTAATAGATCTATATATATCTATCTATATATATAAGAAACGGAATATCAGCTGTAAGATGTAACTCTCAATAGTCGAAATATTAAAATATACCTTTAGCGTGTCAGAACAGAGAAGACAATCTAATAAACAATATGACTCCGAAATATGTTACACAGAATTGTTATATTCTTCTATTTATTCAAACAAAAATGCTACTATTTGGTGAAAGAATTAATTTTAGTCGGTACTGTATATGCTGCTCTGTACTGTACGACTCTACTCTATATGATTCTTACTTCTTTCTTCGTCTCGCTATGCATTACACGAAATACGACGATATGAATCAATCGCATTCTCGTTTCAGAACCCTGTGAAAAGACGTATTGTTCTTGGGGTGCGACGTGCGTTGTGTCGGAGAACGGGAAACCTTTGTGCCAGTGTCCAACAGATTGTCCTTCGACTTCTGAACCTGTCTGCGGCTCCGACAACATGACCTACACCAACTATTGCCATCTACGGAAGACCAGCTGCCTCGAGAGAAAAACTACACGGGTGAAGAATCAGGGCGCCTGTGGTGAGTACCATTCCCATATATAGCCTTTTGTTTCGACGATCTTTGAAGTTTCCAAATAAACGGATAGAATATTGGGAAAAGTTCGATCGAAAGTAAAGAAATAAGGCGTCATACGACAGTTTATATATAATAACGTCTGAACTTAAGATCAAAGTACCGGTAACGATACCTTTAGAGATACGATCAAAGACTGTGCTATATATATTTATAAATATTATCTAATTGATATTATTGAATAGATTTTCTAGATTAAAACGAATTAATCAATCTTTCCTGTTTCTTTTGCTCCGTATCTGAAAACAATTTCTAATTGAGAACCGACCAAGTTCATAAGATAATGCTAATTAAAAGCGATCTTTCTCTGCGACATCCTCGCTGCGAGTAAACTTGTTCGTTCTGAAAGAGACATCGAAGATTGTCAAGAGAAATGCGCGCGATTCTTCCCAGATAGAAATATGGTAAAACTAGCCCTTTCGTCTCTCCTCTCTTTCGACCTGTTTCTCTCTCGGTTGCAAAATGGAGGCTACAACGGGGATTCACGACTTTGCAAATATTTCCTGGCGCGCGCGCGTGGCTGCATTCGATTCCCTAATGGCGTTCACGGCACTTCCGTGCGAAATTTCCACCGCGAGATTTCCGCGGAGATCTGTCGATGTAAAGCGGAAACTTATTCCGCGATATCCTGCAATAATGATAATGTCTCGATATCGTGGTGCTCTCTCGAGCGTCACGTCATATTAGTCGCGTTTGAATATCGTCAACGGTAAAAATAGGGACGCAGCTTCTCGATATGGTTGCATCCTGGCTGCTTCGACATGTGTCACCACTAAAATGTTCGAAGAATATAACCGAGGAGTTATATCTATCTGCCTAAAATCAGGATTGACATATGCCCATTTGTCGCGATAGTAATTCCGAAGGAACGCGTTCCATATATCTGTTATTCTCGTTATGAAATGATAGATAAGCTCGTTTTGTGATAGTCAAATAATATTTTAATGCTTTCTCCGTTTCGTTTTATATCGCAATATTTTTCTATCGTTTCAGGCGATCGGCGTGGAATTTTACTTTTTACTTCTGATCGCACGATTGCCACTAGTATCGTTAACGACAGTACAGTGGAATGTTTAGAACGAGCGTGCAGTATTCTTAGAGTTCTGGAAATTGAGGTATAAAATGGTTTTCCAAGAATCCATCGACACGTGTCGCGAATTTTCTTAACAAACGAAACGAAAGAAGCGAACTCTTCCGACATGCTTTGCGTTGGTTCTTGTTTTCTCTGATCAGATGAAACTAATCATAGAATGATGTAATCACGCTTCAGGAAAGATAATTTTAGACGAGTCACTTACGAAATGAAACTTCAGGTTCTGTTTAATCATTGAACAATTTAAATTGACAATTCGCAGAGATGTTCCAGAAATTTGATTAACGGAATGCTAACAGCGACAAATTTAAGCCGCTTCGACGTTTAAGTAACATAAAATCGATTACAATACCATTTGCGAAACGATGTTATTTACATTTAATTGTTCCAGCTCGTTTGAAGAGCTTAAACTTCGGCAAACGCCAGGCGGATTAAATACTCCAATAGCCATTTGTTTAGACTTTAAAATTCCGAACAAGTCCCGCCGTTGGGGTACCCGTTGGCGACAGCGCGCCGTGAATCGAGGCAGCAGGATCAATTTTCACGATGTACAAACGGTAAATATAAAACGCGTGTACGGCAGGAGAGATGATCGGGAAAATTTGAAGGCGACCGGAGAGATGTAGAGCGGAGTGCGAGAAAAACAGAGCGCGCACACGCCTCGAAACGTATTTTATCACTATCGGATCTCTTTTTACCTCGGCCCGTCCGGCGGGATCTTGCCACTATGAATTAACCATCAGCCGATACCCGATTTTTGCTACGGTAGAAAGCTCGCCCCGGAGGTCGTCGCGCGCTGATTCTCAAAACGATCTTTTATTCAAACGAGCCTACACGCGCTTGTATCGACACGTACCACCCTCTTTCTTTTCCTCACTTTGCCCCCCGTCTTCTTCTTTCTCTCGTGCTTTCACCAAGGTTGGGAATAGGAGCACCGTGAAAATCTTAGGGCTTCTTACGAATGGAATGTATTACGTGAACTGAGAGAAGAACAGCTGATGAGCGGTGTTCATGAAAATTACTTGGATTTCTTCCAAGCTTCTGTAGTCGTTCGAATTGACGTGAAACCAGCTTCGTGGGAGGAAATCGAATGATTTGGTAATTTCCAACTTACTGGTACTATCTGCGTTCATTGTTTAAAAACCGTATCGTACCGATCTCGTTGAAACTGATAGGTTTTGGTTCTGAATGGTGCGTATAGATTCATATATGTATGTATGTAGGAATGTTATATTATAAGTTTATAGAAAACAGTATGATAAGTACAATATCGGTGAACGCACACGAAATCGAATATAATACCGCGTTTCGCGTATTCGTTTCTCACTAATTCTACGTCACAACAACACAAGGAACTTCACACGACCACGATAAATTCAACCCTGACAGCATTTCCCATGCTCATTTTTCCCTTAACATACCTTGGTAACGCTCACAACACTCCTTGACAACATTAACATATCTTGACAGCGCTAATAAACAATTACCCCTCACGCCACACTACCTTCACGTCCTTCCCTGAAGTCACACTATCCCACATGTATTTTGCGAAAGGTAATTTCGATAGAATAGGATAGAAATTCAAGGATCGAGAAATTTCTAATATTTTAAATGCAACCTCGGTTCATCGACCGAACTTCCCTTTTATTGCTAGAATGGTTACAATTTAAGTTGCTCTTTTTGGAACTTAGTGATTAACTAATTTGTTCATTAAACGGATTTAACGCTTGACGTCCCAGTAATTTCATCTGAATAAGAAATAATTTGACAATTTCTGCTTCCTGCGGAGAATATAGATAAATTTATTAGCAAAAGCTTTATCTAGTTTCACGAGTCAGCTAAAAGTTCAATCGAGTTAAGCTGTATAAGTTCTTCGTTACACAACTCATTCCTTATGTGTTACGAATACTCATTGTCAGAGTTGGAATAGTACGTTTCGTTATCGTCTATTACTTTGTAATTGCGTATGGTTACTAAATAGCCTGTACATTGTAACAAGATAATTTCTGATAAGCAGAGAGAACTATATTGATTGGAAATAGAAGAATTCCGGAATAAAATAAAATTGATTACACCTTCATAATTTTACTTCTCGTTTCTCCTTAGATAGGTGAATTTTTCAATTACAATAATTAATATAAATTTAATATTATGCGCAACAATCTCGAACGAATAATTTTCACGGTGGCGCTCGTCACTCGTTGAAAGTCTATCGAAGTCTTTCGACAAACTTATGGCCCGCTCGTTCTTCATCTTTCTTCCTGCACTTTCAATTACCTTCAAACAAGCCAGGGATCCTGGAAAGTCTGGGAATGACACGCAAGGTCAGGACTCCTTGAGGTCTTGCGAAAATCCAAGTTTATGAAAGCACTTTACTAGACTGCGTTACGAAGAACCTCGTCGTTTTATCAAATTCTTCGTTTTATCGTAACGAGATTTATTTTCTCAAAACTTTTAAATTTTGTCGACGATCGATACGTTTCGTTAAAATTTGTTTTAAAATCGAGTGCCAGGGAAGCACGCAAACAACGATTCTATAAAACAAACTGATATTAAAAATTTGCTATTAAAAGTTTCAGTGTATGTATGAGAAGTGCGATATGACTGAAACAAATATGAAACATGCAAGGTACTGTTAATTTTTAACAACGTAAAACGCAAATGGTCAAACGAATTTCATTTTTCTTATACGTTTCATTCTTTAAAATTTCTGAAAATTTAAGGGTATAATTTTGAATAACCAGGCAGCAGATACAAAGAATATTTTCTGTTACGAACTTCGAAATAACTATATAGTGTATAAATCGTAAACTCTAATATCTTCTTATCTATCTATCTTATATTCACTGCTATACATATCATTGTTTCAAAATACAAAATTTAAGTTGCAAATGTTAATACTTTCTCAAACCGAGCTATCGATAAAGAGATAGAAAATAGTAGCAAAAAGAATTTGAACGAAAAAACGAAGGTTATCGAACCAAGAAAAAAGAAAGTAGCTCTCCCTTCGTAATTCTTTCTCTAGAATCGAATTCAAACTCGGACATTATCGTGTTAGCCGTTTTCCTTATTCTTTCCTCTTACCCAGATACTCTCAGCTTTTTTCATTCTTATCTTATCAGCTGTAGTTCCGGTTCATTGCAAGCTCATGCTGCGAGCGACTTATAAGACGGTAGAGCTTCCATGTTATTAAACAAAATTGTCGGAGCAACGAGGACCATGCAGCGGGTTTAACATGGGCCTGTATCGTCCAAGTCAGGAGCTTTTTAAATTTTTATCGTCTCGTAACCGCGAGATTCATCGTGGATACTTGGACCGATCATTTTTAGATCTTACCTGTACGAGCTGAAAACGTCATCAACAAGACTAACTGATGCAACGTTTAATTAGAAATATTATAGACGATGATGTAAATGGATAAAACTTAGCATAACATTCTATCATATAATTACAAATGTATTTTCCCCGAAACGTAGACGAAGTACTTGTTCGCGTGAACCAACGTCTTTCTAACAGGTTTCCCATGTGCACGTAAATTATTATGCGAGCAAACAATGCTGTACGCGCGTAACAGCATCGTGTAAAATAGCCGAGTGTCCCTGGTGGTTTCTTCGGTCGAGTTTTCCTTCTGATGTTCTCCTTCTGCCCACTTTTCAGCAGCTCTTCCATCGTTCACGTACTCCTCGTATTACTTAAACCATCTACTCCACGTACATACATATTCGCAAGCTCGGTCGCGTTCAACAACATAGTTTCTCATTTTTATTTTTCACCGCGTACTTTCAATTTCTACTCCTTCTCCTAGATACTCTTTTTATTTCGATCTTCATACCTGCTTATGTAAGGCTACTACGACTCGTTGTACAGGATTTCGTCGCGATAGATATTCGCATATTAATTCATTTTTAAAGTTTGAAAACCTACACGATTAATTATTTATTCGAATATATATCTTACGAACTACGAAGTTGAGATATCTGTCGCATTTTTCCCAACTGCTCTTACGCTTATCTGTCTCTTGTTCGATTATTGTACACTTAGAAGACGTTAAAACACCACTTAGTAACGTTCGCGTTATCTTTGGACGATCGGTGACGATTTCACACGGAATTCCAGACGAGTTCGCTGGAATAAAACGGATAAACGAAACAGTCGGATAGATAAGAGAATGAAAAAGAGGGGTACGAATGATAAGCACGGTCTTAAGCTGGAGCTTCCGTGCGCATTCTCTCCGGTCGTTGTTTCACCGAGTTTGCGAGACTTTATCTGCCTTCTTCATACCGTGTGCCACAAATTTTTCGATTGTTCAACGTATTTTCACGATGGTATGATTCGCGGCGAGATTTGTATATCGATGGTGGAAATAGTCGAATTATCACATGGAATCGTTGGATAAATTGCCAGTTTCCATTTACTCGTAAACTTCGTGTCCGGATCGCTGCGTTTCGTACTGTTCTTCTCTTTTTGCTTCTGGTTTTGTTGCGTTATCTTTATCGTCTCTTTCGAACGTTAAACGTGACATAAATTTTCGAGAAGGGGCGAACAATGGCGAATAGTGGAATGATGGAGAGCTTTCGAAATACACTCATGCAACTCATTTCGACAGAGAGGAATACGAAGGAAAGAATCGGGAAACTGTCCACTGCAATTCAATTCGTTCGCTGATTTAGTTGACATCTCGAGATCCGATATAGCGGGGCACTCTTTTTTGCCTCGTGAAACGTAAATGAATTGTTTGCACTTAGCGATCTACGAAACGTTCACATTTCTCAACTTCGCGCATTTATCTTGAAACGAATAAAGATCTCATTAGGAGATCGACTGCCTTGAATGAAAATTGGGTTGCATAAGAAAATTCGATTACATGGATCGAGCGAAATTAGAAGGAAAGGTGGGAATTATAAAATTGTTACTGCTGAAAATTTCATATAGCTTTCTCGATTAGTGGGGATTATCTTTCTGTATTTTTACTGGGTAATTGTGTATGTATTCGAACGAAAGCAGCGAGAAATTAAATTAATCTTATCGGCTTAAGGGAGATCCCTTCCGACCCGGATACCAACCTCGATCTCTTCGTTTCCGACTCACGTCACACCACCGGAAATGCTACCGTTCCTGTTTCTTCCGTGTCGGAGCGGTCACTTACCACGAACGATTAAAACAAGCAGCCAAGTTTTATTATTCCATTGGAGAGAATGTTTATTACAAAGAAAATTTCTTTATGGAAATTACAAAGCAATTACAATCTGAGTTGGAGATACCATTATTACTGAAATAATATCCAGAGGTAATAAAATTTGAATAATGTTGAATGATATTCCATTATAATAAAATTTAGATAATATCGATCAGCTACGACATACTGAGTACTAATAATTGAATACGCAATTAAAATTTTATCATGCATGTTCCCGCGAGCAGAACGTTTCCAAATAACTTATCATTTGTATTAATATATTGCGTATAAAAACTATTCGATAATAAACACAACGATTCATTTCGTTTTCTCTCTAACTCGTTCCACGCTACCTTTTTCGGTTTATTTCGTTCAATAACCGTATAAAGGAACGATCTCCATTCACTTGTACACACAATGAATTAAGCGTACGCTTTCACCTACGAACCTCTCTCTTATCATTGCGACGATAACAAATTAAGTCAACGAGCCCTACATTTGTTACGCTAAAGATCCTTAAATGAAAAGTTTCCAGAAGAAGGAAAGTACACTTTATAAAAGGATTCATTTCAATAGAATATTTTAACCGGGCTCCCGATTTTGAATAGTTCGTTTAATAGAACCAGATTTACATCGCGAACAAATTGGATATACGAGGATTCGCGCGATATAAATCGGACGACCGTTAAGTTAATTACCGATCGAAATTGGATCTCGATCGAATTCGCAAAGGTGTTCGAGTGGCTTCGATGCTCGCCGGTATCGTTATCCGGAGTAATTCGAGCGGCATTAATAAGTTGGACGAGATCGACGATTTTTCCGATGTTAGACGTCGTCGAGCATCGAAGTCTACGTCAAAGCCAATGGGATGTAATTAAGTTAATCGGAGACTATCTCTTCGGTACACTTCATTACATCTTCAAGCCGGGGCTCGGTCGTGCTCGGTCAACTTTTATCTAACTTACTGCGGCGATAAATCGTCGATATCACCTGTCCTTCTTATCTTAGCTATTTTCAGCGCCACGTTGACAGAATCAGACAAAGAAATTGCCCTCGAACACGAACTTTTACGAATTACGCGCAATAAAAGATTCGACGTGTTAATTGATTTGTCACGAAATAAATTCGAACGAGATGAAACCGATCGTTTCCCCTGAATATGGCCCGTGGCGAACCACAAATGCGAACTTCAATAAAACGTTATACAATACAAAGTTTCAATTAAAACCTTGATTGAATATTCCTCGACGTGAATGGTGTGTAATTAAATTATTTAGCAGAAGGTTGTGAAACGTTCATGATTTCATGGTTACATGTCATTCTAGTTCGTCGGTACCCCGGAATACTAACTATTCTACGATATTCATTCTGTAATGTTGCTTCGCATGCACACAGGATCGCAATTACTCTACCTTTTATTTACCTAAGATCATACAGTCTCACTTGCCCAAATTCACCGATGCTACAGAATTTACCGCGCAACATAGATATGTTACAACCTGTATCAATCTTAGTACATTTGCTAGCGTCGATTTTGGAGATTTTCGCTACAGGTATCAGACATCCTAATGTCCCTTTCGATGGTACGAATGCAACAATATTCTATATGTATCTCATGAAAGACTCTCTATCCTCCGTATACATCTTCATTTCGTGGAATGGCGTCTCAGCGACTTCCTTTCTCCCTGTTCTCGAGTTCTTGCCGAGGGTTGACTGCTACCGACGCTTGTACCATTCTACGTCTCTTGAGAGACGTGCACGACAGCGGCAGCGTATTCGCGGCCTCGGCAAGCCCTGTGAAAATATCCACTGGAGGGTATAAATTCGATCTAAGTCCCTATGGGAATCCCCCGACCGTGATTTAGGCGAATCCGATGAAGGTTGAACGCCTAATGCGTTTCGGGAGCGTCGTTATGATACAGGACGCTCGTGTCACGTATTTTTCACGAATTCCACCATGTTCGAGCATCTTTAAAACCGGAATTCTCCTATTCAGACAGGTTACTTTATACCTCAATACTTCAATATTCTTTATACCCCAAACACAAGAATAAATAAAAGTAGAATTTACATAGTTGAAAGTAAACGAAAGTCGAAAATGTTATTTAAAAATATTATTTCTGAAACGTGGAAAATGCCATTAAGAAGAATGTAGCTCGTTATTTATATGGAATTCGACAGCATTATACTTGAATGGTCACGCGATTAATGACTGGCTCGTATATCATTTATGAGAAATTGATATGCCGATACTGGTGTTATTAAATAACAATCAATATTAATTATCAGAAAATATGCACCACTGCTTAACTCACGTTAGCACCCAACTTTAACAACGACAACATATTACTGGCACCGAAGGTCATTTTATTATTACCAGTTAGGTTTTACAAGTATCGTGATACAAATTGTCCTTTTATATTCGCTACGTGTCGACAATTTTCCATATGTTTAAACATATCCATTATAATTGCTCGCACGTTCGTATTTCACGCTCGTGTTCAAAATTAATCGACTAAGCTTGTTTAGAGCAATTGAAGCGCATATTTTCCGCTCCCAGAAATTGAAAAGGCGCATAACGAATGCGAGTTTATCACCATCGTTCTCCCGAGGATCATTTATTCTCTTGCTGAGCGAAAGTTTCACCCAGACGTTCCAACTGTTTCCGTTCTTATTGTTAGTCGAAGATGAATGACGCTAGACGATACTTAGCCTGTTTTCTAAGATATACTACAAAGAACGTGTTTTATCATGTAACTAATAGAAGTAGTAGTCGTCGATACTGGTTTGTCGCTATTTATCGTTTTTCAAGCACCACAGTCGTAAATATGTCTTTATCGCCTTTCAAGCGGCCCAAGATAAATGAAATGTCCACTGCTTCCTACTCTTCAGGTGTTTCATTACATTGGCTGGCCATGCACGATCTCTATTTTATTTGTCTGGACGTGTGCAGTCTTGTTCTCTTTGTATGGTGACCACGTACAACGTTATACTACTTGTCTGATCATAGAGAACACGTTTCTCGTCTGACTGTATACGGGTTTATTCTACTTCAGACCTCACGCTCGTCGTTCCTAATTATTTTGCACTCATCCGACAAATCTCATTGCATCTCGCCTTCTCTATATGAAAATACGTTTTCTCCGGAAGAAATTGTTTAAATAAATTCTCCGCATACGTCGTTTTCCATTACAGACCGTTATATTGCAATTTAAGATATAACGAGAACACCTTATAATAAAATGTAATAAATCTAGATTAAAATTATAGATCCGTAAACCAAAAGTGTCGCATTTAAATTGCACCACGATGCAAGTTTAGAGCTGTATATTTTCTCGATCCTACCATCAATCATCAGCCGCGGAAAGATTTTTAATTCGCAGGAGGTATCGGCGCGAGCCGTAAGCCTCGCGGATTTAGAGAGGCTGCAATTTAACGATCCTCGGCCTCGGTGGAAGGTCTCATACGCCGGGACTAATATCTCTCCGCCCCTAATTCAAGGCCGGTTCTCCATTTACCTCTCTCAATTTCGAGGTGTCTTCCATCCGCGCTCTCGCTTGCCACGCTGAGCTCTTCAATTATTACGGCCGCGAAGCCTGCGGTATTTTCAGGGTGTTTTGACGATAACTGATGGGACTGCGAGGTTCGAGCTATCGTCGTAGACGTTTATACAGGGGATTCACGTGTATGTATGTACGCCGTGGAACATTGTTTTCCACCGCCGCGCAGCGCCACGCCGCCTTTCAGTCTCGTAGCTTTCTAACCACGTCCCCGTCACTCCTTCACAATGGTAACGCGTTGCTCCCTACGAAATTTAATTCCGCCAGCGGCATTCTTACCCGCGCGCACAACGCCATGATTTATAATGACATTGAACCGGCGCAACAACATATAGAATGCATGGTTACGCGTGTTATAAGTTCCTCCCTGATATCACGGTGAAATATTGTCCCTGATGCGACGCCACGTTGGTTCTTGTGCTACCATACTCTCCCCGCTCGATGAGCTGTTTCACTGCTTGTTTACCATATGCGTGACAGTTGTGTTGTAATCGCGCGTACTAAAGCTCCTCTATTGTCGACCCGCTCTTTAGATGATGAATTCGGGAATTTAGTAGGTCCTCGTTTCAAGCTACTTATGTTTTCGTAGATTCTGTGCTAGTAATTACTTGGTTTTTAGTGTAGAAACGTTACGCTGAATAAGATATATTTGTTACGACAGGTACTGAACATGATAATGGCAACTGTCGAACGATCAACGGCAGCGTAATATAATAACTAGCCATGAGAAATCGGCAAACGGTATGCGGACTCACAAGTCATACGCCTCGTCGCAAATATCATATCGCTTAGATTAATTACTAAGAATTTAATGAGTTGTACGTTAATGTGAGAGGATGAACAGTTTGGACGAGTTTGTAAAGTTAGATTTGAATTGTATTTATGCCACATGTTATCGTCTATAGAATTATATACTTAAATACCTTTCAATTGCAATGAATTATTTTTTTTCAATATGAACATTACTACATTCATTCTTTATATTACTTTATTGAGAAATTAATAAAATAATATTGCTAAATTTATTAAAGTCGTTTCCTCTTTACTGTATTGTACAGTCTAGAAGAACACAAATTATTTCAGAGATATTCGTATCCTTTGTTATAATTTATTCTAATTGGACAAAGTATGTAATAGAAGTAAAAGTAATAATAAATATTTTAGCTGAAAGTTAGAATTTCGTGTTATTTCGTATGCACACTCAGAAATAACACTGTTCGTCCGTATAATATGTATAGGGGCAGTACAAGCGGATAATCAAGGCTACAGTATTGTTTACCCAGGCAGTTTCTTGCCGACTCAACACCATTTTTCTTCCTCTGTCTTCGGCCTTATCTATATAGTTCCATTCATGTGCAATGGAAATAGGCTGCGCGTGCAAAATTTAATTCTCACATTCCCGTTCCACCCTACGCAGCTACGGTTGGGCTTTACCAGGATTGATAACGACATTGAATCAGTAGATTAGCGTATTCGCCAGGTACAGTTTGGTATTGTTACTGATACAATGCGTACTATTACCGTGAAATACTGTACTCGACACAGTACCGCTCCCGTTATGCGCAAATAGTTCTCATCTCTACCGTGAAACAAAAAAATAACCTAGCTAGACCTAGGAAAAATTTTACATTATACTATATTATCGTTGGTGTAGAATAAGCCATTGTAATCATTAAACGTAATGCAGAAGCACGAGAAAAAGTAAATACAGTGCCGCTGGCTATCCTTCCAGCCACGCGTAAAAAATACCATAGTCTTCTACCATAGTCCAATTGCCATACTTTTCCATAGTCCTACGACTCGTTGCATCGTATATTCTACCATTAGCCACGTAACTAATTTTTAAAAAATTTTATATCTATTAATTTCCATCCAAACTTCGCTTTATCGAAGCACAGCATGGTTTTTTTCGATAATCGCTCGAATCACGTGAAAACTCTCAATAACTGAGAAAAAATTCCCGCTCTCCGATCCAGCTTCCGTGCGTGTACGGAATATAAAATTCCTAGCTGGTTTCATTTTTACACTCGTTTACACGCGAAAAGCGGAGAAAGTAGACGCGTTTGCTATAAACAGAGGCGCGCACCTCGCGAGCAACACGGAAATGCGCGACCTTATGGCCAGACACAGGAACGAGGAGACATGTAACCAAGCAGAATCGCACGCAGGGGAATTCGATAGTGCACGGTTCTTGGTTTTCAAGGCTTTCTGCACACCGAGGACGTAGTATGAGTGTCACGTGGCGGAAACACGACAAGCATGTCGTTCACGCGGCAGCGTCACACAATTTCATATCCGTACCGAAATGCACCTCCGTTTCCTTTCTTTTTCCTTCCCTCTGTTCCTCGCGAGCACGTATGCGCGCGGAGAAAGCGTCTGCCGAGATGAAAGAGGTGGAAAGCAGACGTGAATGAGGAAATCTCTGATGCAACACCGAAAACATTTCTATTTAAATTCATCTTTCATTATTGGAATTTTTTGTCAAGAGCAACTGTATTATTTATGTAGAATAATCTTTTTGTTCGATACTCGACTTGGTACTTGTTTCTGTTTCAAATAATTTTGGCGTTTGTTAGACTTGTAGTGGTTTCCAGCACGGTTGTCTTACCACATACTGGCTTATTTCACTACGTGCTGGTCCAAGTGAAATATGACTAGCTAATCGCGTATGGGATTATTTTTAAAGTATTTGTTTAGCACACTGCGTTTCTATATCGTCATTCTCTGTTGTAAACTTAAAATGTATATTTGTTTCGACTGTTCGCGGAGAGACGCGATAGCGAGAAAGCACGTCAACGGGAGTCGTAAATTCCCGTTACGATTAGATAATCGACGCCACGAACTGATCGATCCCCCGATTTCTGTTACGATAATAGGGGTGGTTCCATTGAGGTTTTACTGAATTAACAGGTATAAATTAATGTTTATTCCAACAACTTTGTAAAGTAGGTAATTACACTGATGCGTATGTACAAGTTAAGTAAGTGATTGATTTAAAGATAGAAAACCGGTGATGACATGTTGACTATACTAACGATGAAGAATAAGTGAGGTACAGTGACGATGCTGTATCGGAGGAAAGCTAGTCGTGGGTGGGTCTAATCTGCAAGAAAGAGCTGATTTGTCAAGGGCAAGATTTCAGTGGGAGAGTGAGGGAAATACTTCGCTGTCAATTGGTTAATGTTCTAGGTTGGTTGGTGAGGAAGGGTGCTAACCGCCTCCGAGAGAGAGTTGCTAGTGGGAAGCATCATACGTGAGAAAATTAACTTTCCCGTAGTAACAATAAGCTTTAGAAACGATTCATTAAAGAGATGTTTGTTCGGTCTGAAGGACCTTAACTAGCAAATTCCTGAGGTTTATGATGGGTCCTTGAGACTATTGAGGGTACGCAGTAAGGATGAGTGGACATCTGGTTCCCATCTTGCCTGCGGTATGTGGCCTGGTCTAGGTAGAGCGTTGCCCGACGTAACAATATCGATGCAAATTCATACAGTGTCCAGGAATATTATTACAATTCGCTTGTTTCTCAAGTCCTATATAGATATAATTGTCATTTTGTTCCTATACTGCTAATCCCTTGAACTTTTGAAATAAGATTTAAGTTGTTCAAACTGTGTAAATGTAAAAGAATATCACAAACGTTTCCCCTACCGGCGTGTGCAAATATTATAATATCGTTCGAATTGAAGGTGAGAGGGCAGATATGCGCGCATGAAAAACGTGACACGATACGGCTGCAAATCCTCGACGATATTAGATGGTAGACAGACGAATAGCGGTACGTGTGTGACGTACATACATAATCAAGAAACGTATGGCCGACTTCGGAAGAATTTGGCATCGGAGCATATTGAATTTTCCAATGTATCATCTCCAAACGAATTCCCTTTTATCGAATATTACCCGTGCAGATGTTATAATTCTTGAAAAGTAGTTTTCACGTTTTAAATACGCACGCGTTACATTTCTTTGATCAAAAACGAAAAAACAAACACATCTCTACGCGATTCGCGATTAATTAAGATAAATGGGAAACGTTTATTCGATAGCTTCGCGACTGATTTCCGCGTTCCATTTAACGATAACGATGGAGTCGCGGAATATGCATGAAGCATACGTCCCCATCCTCACCCCTTCCCTCAGCTTTTCCTCTCCCACTTGTATCTCTGTATACCTACGCGTGTTTACGCGATAGAGATTGCACAAACTGGATGTAAAGTAAATAACAACATCCGCTATGATTGCATGCAGGCGATACAGCCGCTCATAGACTGGGAGTTTCACTGTCGCGCATGGATTACGAAACAAACTATACGCGCTTTATGACCCGACCGTGAGAATATTCGCGGGCCGAGCAACGTTCCCGCTTCCCTTCCTAGTTAGAAGAACTTACGTAAGTCAAACGTAGAATGGAAGCTGTTAGGACAATGTTGCCACGATATGCATATAAGATATCTAATAATAATGAAGACAAAATGTGTAGTATAGAAGGATTATTGAATGAAAAGTACTATACCTTGCAAATCCACGATGGGAAAACTATGTGACGTATCACAGTGGTTTTATTACATTCTAGAGCAATCAGAAAGATAGAGGGAGAAAGTGGTGAAATGGACGTAGGTTTTCCAGAGGCGGAATCGGGCTGAGAATAAATTACACGAGCCGGAAATTTCGACAAATTTCGTAGGAGCCGTCTTAATCCATTCCCAAGCGGAAGTTTCAATAAGAGGCATGAGTTATGTCTCGCCATAAAGACTTCTCTATTTTCATCGTAACGTACCTTTCTGTAAATCTTCCACCCTCTTTTCCCGTTGCCCTGACGTCGTCCCCCTTTACTCTATTCTGTACTGCTTTTTTCATTGCCCCATATCCGATCGAGCATACAGATATCCCCGCGGTCGTTCCATTCGCTTCTAATTATACCATTATTTCATTTTATAGAGTCATTTTTATATCTTATCTTAAGAATTTATCTTATTGTTAAGAATTTCTCTCTAGTTTCTTAGTGGTCGCAATAATACAGGCAAGATATAAGATAAGTCTAAACTAACGGCGTCGAAAGGTTTTTTTACGTCAGATACAATATTTCGAAGAAATTACGCGCGTTTAAATTCTTATTTGAGGAAAGAATATTTCTTATACATCAAGTTAATACGAGTTAAGGGAAGATTACGAGATTAAAAATGTAAGTCAGAAAAAAACGGCCAGTGTAATTTCTATCGAGATTGTCTAACATCTAAAAAGTTCTATTTAATTATACACAAGTGCGATAAAATTATAAATGCCAAGATAGATTTGCGTCTTAGTAATAACATACTGTGTCTGTCTTTTTATTTATCTATCTCGTATTTCATATTTTGTTCGGCCCGCGTTCCTTGAAATCTCTCTTCCTTCTCCTTTGCTTTCACCTACTATCCGTTGCCAGGCGAGCTAATCCTGAAAAATAGCGCCCGGCATTTTTCACAGGATTCGAAGTAACAATCTGTAACAGAGGAAGCCATGGATACGGGCTCCTTCATTCCCTGGTAAATTTAACGCCAATGTTTCGAAGTTTATGTTTAGAATCCAAGTCGAATAACGTGTATGAAGAAAGGCAATGTATTAGAAATTTGTCTCTAAGTAACAGGGATTCAGGGTACTACTTTTTATTCGTGTTATTGCCTTTATATGTAAGTGCTTCGTTGTAGAAGTACAAATAACTAAATGCAAGATACACAAGATACCGATTTCGTCTATTTTTATTCATTGGTTTTTATAACTTATCATACACGAGTGTATGCTGTGATCGAATATCGTATACAATAATCAAATAAAAGCTCGCTGGAATTGTGAAATAAAAGTTTCCTTTCAATGCACTCCATTTACAGTTTTACAGTTTTGAAACTCTTGTAGTTTGATTTCAGAACAGAATAATTAAAACAATCACAGCGTCCATCATATATATCCACGATACACAACCAGAGTACTCTAACAAATTAACGGTATATCTACTTGCATTGTACATTAATCACGATTGTTAAAAATCTTTCTTCCGAATCCTCTTTAAACTGGTAGAAACAAAAAAGCATCTCGAAAATCATTCGTCGCGGTCAAACTTCAGCGCTAGAGCTATCAGATTCGTCAAAATAACGGGTTCCAAATATTTCATTTTCGCAATTACTAAAAGCTTGCACGTGCTTTTGACATTTTTAATACTGAGTTTTCCTAAGAAAATTTATTTATAGTTACTTATATATATTTATCGTAACACTTTAATTATAATTATCTACGTATAATTACATCTGGAACACACGCTGAAGGTTAGTAGTCCTAGGTTAATATTTACACAGGATGAAAGCAAACAGAAAACAGGAGAAATTCGTGCCAGTGCAGCAGATTAACTTTTCTGGTCGGCTTCTTATCTATCTCGTTTCAATGTATTCACTCCAGCTTCCAAAATCAACCCGGTCTATTTTGATCTCGCGACTCACGCTGTCGCAAAACTGTTTCGTAGACATTTCTTCGTCGATAATTCTTTCTCCCTGCTTAATTTAATTACAGTCATACATATACACGTGTAGATATTGTAAAGTATTCTCGCCATCGTTCCAACATCCTCGAGAGATTCACAATCCCAATTACGAAGTTACGCCCAGCCAGGGAAACTTATCGTTTCCTTCGCGCTGGGCCGGCTGAAAAGCAAGGTCCGTTGGCCTGTCGATAAGCTGGAAGTCAGGAGGGAGAGTGGAAGAGGATGGCAGGAAGTAACAGCGGCGAAAGAACTCGAGCACAGTCTCGGTCGAAAAAGGTAAGGTGTAGTAACGAGGTGAAGGTTCGCAAGTATTGCCGATGGCAGGTATTAAAGCATTTGTCAGCTTGCTGAATATTAGCGACCGCCGAAGCTGCTACACCTATTAGCGTGCGCCTCTATGCATGGCTCGGTGCCAACTAGTTACGAACCGGAGGTGAAGTCCGAACGCGTATTCCAGCCCAGAAACCGGGCTATGCATACTTAGTGTCCTGCTTGCATTCGTCGCGGCTGTTCTCCACCACCATAGGAAAACGAATAGGGAGATACGGAAACTGTCGGGAGAAAAACGATAAAACGGAGAAAAGAAAAGAAAATCTCGTTGAATCTATCCGTAGAAAAATATCCTTTTATGGAATTATATTGTTCTAGTCTATTTTCATATTTTTATTGTATTTATTGAAAATAATACTGAAGCATAATTGTATCGGTTTTCATTTATTTTTCTCCTTTTTTCTTTTTTTGAGATTTGATTGGGAAAATGTTCGAAACATTTTTATTATCAAACTCGTGCTCCTGCAAATAGCACTATTCGCAGAGTCATCTTTTAAAAATATATAAAGTAAATTAAAATTCAAACTGTTCTCGTTCAATCATCACTGCGTCGCATCGTTTTAATTGACAAAGCTAGAAAACTCGTGCCGCTAGTTACCGATATCTTGCTATACAGTCGTAATCAAACTTTGCTATCGTCTGATTTTCTCGTTATGATGGACAAGATTTGAGCGTGTTTTACGAGCACGTGAAGAATATGGAATAAGAGACGAATTGAAAACACGACTGAGTAATTGACGTGGTTGACGAATCACGATGGGCATGCAACTCTATTCGCGAAAACAGGACGGTTCCGTGCATTCCAAACAAACTTGTACAGACCAGCACAATTTCCGGGTCGCGTGAAATTGCAACCTCTATAGCGAATGGCTCTCCTCCGTGTCTCCTTCTTTTCCTCTATATCTCCGCGCCTCTATATATCCACGTGTTTCCTCGTGACCCTGTAAAGCCTGCCGCGTTTTTCTTTTTTCCTGCGTTTACACAAACTCGATACGGGGGGCTCGCGCAAATTTCCTTTGTCCCCGAGCGCTTTCTACGATCTCGGTCGTTTTATTGAAATTTCGCGCGCGTTTCGGATTTCGAGGGTGAAAACACAACGACCCGAGATTGAAATCGATCGTCCTCGGTGGACACTTCTCGGGATTTCTACGGAAAATTGCGCGAAACGCCATACGCCGTCGTTTCGACGCTCATAAACGAACGAACGCAAAAGGACAACGTGACGTTGAAAAGTCCCGTGTTTCAATATTTACCAGAAGCCGAGAAAGAAAGTAAATAAACACGTATTCCCGATACAAATGGGATATTTCTATCGATGTTAGTTGGCTAACAATTATTTCGAAAGAAGATGTTTTATCAATATTGAACAAATTTCTGTTCTCCGTGTCCGACACAATACCGTGCTTATACTACTTCTGTCACTGTGTAGAATGTACTTCTACGTGTCAAAGCACGTGTCACGCTATACATACGTACGTGTATACTACTGGTCTGACCGCATATTGCACCAATAGTACTACTTCTACGATGACATACGAACTTTGTCCATTTGTCTGGCTGACCTGTGGTTGATTCTACTTATCTGGACGTACAGCAGCCATTCATTTGTTTCACAATATAGGTCTTATTCTACTTGCCAGACTATTCTTGTCGTATACGCCGAGGTAAATTGCACAAAAGAACTGCCATTTCAGAACTGTTATTTGTCACGGAGAAATTGTAAATTTATAGTTACTAAAACGTAAATAACGATGTTACGCAAATTGGCACGTACGAACTAATTCATAATTCTTTGTCAAGTTTCGAATCTTTCCAAGTATTAGAAACAAAAAAAACAGTGCACGAAGTTGTGTTTTCTTTTCTCTCGTTGAATTAATAATTCGCTAGAATTCGATATGTTTGACTACATACGTAGGTATCGTACTACTTTCCAATCCATTTGTTAAGGAAAGATGAATTATTTAAAATCGAAGCGAACATTGAGGATTCCCTTTCTCGTTCGACTGGCTTTCATCGTTGGGTCCGGTCCAATTTATGTGCCTTTCTCTCTTCTCCTTGCTTCTATGTCGAAATTTCTCGTGAAACTTCCGACCCTATCGACACAACTTCTGACAAAGTGGAGGCAGTCGTACGCAAACGTTCCGCGAGATCCCCTCAAAAAGAACTTCGACGCAGCCACAAAGCAGGTAGAGAAGAGGGTGAAAAAGAAGGTGGATGGGAGGGTAAAAATGGGTAGGGCGTCTTATCTTTAGTGACCTAAATTCTTTTTTTTTTATTTTGGATCATAGCTGGCTGGAGGTAGCGAACGATTCGACAGCGCCACTTTAAGCCGAAGGGAGAACTAATTACACCGAGGGGTGGGCCGCTGGGGTTAGAAAAGTTTTTAAACCTTAACGAAGAAGTCGGGGGACCTGATGTTTTTTCGAATCAAACTTTTTTTCGAGCAACGTCACTTTGTACTTGACTCGTCCATTAAATTTCGGATAGCCTTGTCTCTTGTACTACGGCGATGAAGGAGAATTTATTTTACAAAGACGTCACAAGAAAGTTCGTTTCGTAGGTTAATTGCGTAATCGAAACACCGGGCTAATGTTCTTCTTGCAAATTTGTAAAAAATACGCGTGTGTTCTCGTTATCAATTTAGTTCCTTTGTTGAACAAAAATCTTTATATGCTTTCTTATTTGGATATCGTTATACTCGACATCGTGAACAATAAATAATACATGAAAATATTTTCAAGAAGCAAGTAAAACTTGTTTACAGTACGCATCGAAAACACAAGAATCAATATCGAACAAAATACATCAGTAGGTTTCGATACAGGTTGTGTAAAAAATTTAAATTTTTACCTACTGTTCGTTCGCGTAACTACATCAGTCTATTTGTTCATATACGAGTAACTTCAAACATTCTTTCTATTATCGTTGCGCCAAATGAAATTTTCATTCCGTATTCGAGTATTCTGTTCGCCGCTGACCAGCGTATAGCTTCTCTCCTTTATTTTCAGATACAAAAAGAAGATGAGTAACAGCGGAAAAAAGATCTATAACAAAAGTAGATAAATAGAAAGAGAGGAACGTAACGAAGGAACGAACAACGGTAGCGTACGCGAAAATATCAATTTCAAATTGACCGTCTAGCACACGGCCGACTATCGACTTTTATAGAATAAACCCGACCCACTTTCCTCTGGACGCGCACACTCATGGACTCGTGTTCGCTCATAGAGGCCAGTAATATTGGCAAACACAAGTTCCATTTTCATAAAGATTCAACGACGTCGTAGAGGAGTTCGTACGCGACACCACGAAACCCAACTCATCCCGCATTCATGTATTTACCACCTAACTGTCCGGTTTCTCTTATGTTCTACCTGACCGTTTCAAAATGGCAGCATGGCCAGAGGATAGTTACCCCTTTAGACGGTCGAGTACAGATGCTCGGACCGGGGTGGTTGGCGGAATACGGCCAGGAAATGGGCTTTCGCCGTGAGTGTAGAGTTCTAAAATTAGAACGGGCGAAGAAATCGACGCACATTCCTAGAACAAGTTGGTAAGCAGTGGAGAGGACTTCCCCTGCAGTCAGACGTGCCAGTCTTGTAAGTGGCTCTGCAGAGGGCCGGAAGCTGGGTCAAGCTGAAGTCAGACGCCGACGCCTCGACGTCGTTTCACCTCGAACAGTCTTTAGAATATAAATTCCATGGTGGAGAAAGCGATGCTTCACAGCCGCCCCATCAACGAGTCGCTCTCCTAAAACGTGAAAATTTTTAGCTTGGATCGAGCCCGTATGGCTTTGAAAAAAAATAGCACCGTTTCGTTATACATTTGGTAGAAATTGCGTTTGCCTTAGCACAGAGACCATGCGTGGATTTTATGCGAAATTTCACACAGAGAAATCTGCCACGTTCGTATCCATTTTTGCTTATCTACGTGATGCTACGTGATGCACTGTTGTTCGTTCGATTTTCAAGAAGAAAAAAAGAAAATCCATTGTATTTACGATAGACAGGAATATTTACAATCTTCTAACTTTCCGCCGCACAGGAAATATTTCGACGCTACCATTTTTACTAGCTCTGATTTTTTTTCTTCTTTCTTTCCTTTTTTATTTCTTTTGTCTTTCTCTCTCTTTTTTGATACTGTGAAAAACGTAGAAACACATCCATCGTTTCACGATGCGTCTCCGAAATGTAAAATCGACCGTGCTGTTGGCAGCTGTCGCCATTGCCGAGTCACCGGTGCAAGCGTCCTGGCGCCTCGTGTTTTTGACACGACGATTTGCGTCGATCCGACGATATGATACTCCACGATTGATTATTTATCAATTCGACACTGCGAGTATCAATTTACACCGCATTATTTATTTTGACGGACCAAGCTATTCGCGAGATCGTTCGGTCGAATTATTCATGACCCTTCTGGAAAAAGGATGACCTAGGTACATTTGTACGCGATGTCGAAAAACGGTGTCGTCTCTCTACGTAGTCGAACCATGTGTATTTTCCTCTCTTTTTCTCTCTTTCACCGACGGTCTCTTGATGTTTTACAATTACGCAAAATTTTAAGAATTAACGTGTTTCTTTTTTTCTTTCTTTTTTTTTCAAAGTAAAAATTACACACATTTCCTCGCGGGGGAAACTTCCCCATGAATTTAACTACTTTGCAAAATAAAAGGGATCCTCCTTCCGAAAGCACCCCACGTTCACTGTATGAATATCTAGGCCCTACCATTAAAAAGGATTATGCGCTTCAAGTCTGGGGGATCTTAACGGCAGACGGAGTTGGGAATGCAAACGGAACTTTTGAAGCCTGCAAATGCGTTTTACGTTTCTTGCCATACGAAACTCTCGTTGTTAAGACGACTTTACCACTTGTCGAGATCCTTGAGACGCGAGATGTATTTTTCTGATCACGCTGTCGCTTGTCGTTTAAAGCATCGTGGCAAAATAGACAGATGAGCAGACTATAGATATCTCCGAATTTGTTACTTTAGCAAAAAATTAGAAAAACCTAAGTATACGATCTACGTGTCACAAAAAAATTGTTCGTAATATTTCGAATAAGTAATATTATGTTGATTTGTAGCGTGAAGTAATTATGTCAGTATCGGGAATCTTATAAAAAATTGACATGGATCACTGAATGTTATTTTCGTTTAATAAATATCCATCGCGATATTTGAACTTCGTCAATCATATCGCAAATATTAATTTTTTTTGCTATCTCAACAGAGAAACCTATTTTGCGATAAATTTCAAATCGTTTATTGTACAAATGTAACGTTATCGTTTCTCTCTTGTTACCAAATTCGGTATATCTTTCATGTACAAGAGAATTTTCCTTTATCGATGTAATCGAATCTCCCTAAAACACTGTTCGAGTAAAAAACACTTTTCGTGGAATATATCAGTTTCGCAGAGAACTTTGTATCGAAGCACGGTACCAAAGAAACGTAAAACCGTTTTCGCGTAATTGATGAACTTTGTATATACGAAACTGTAAAAAGTTGGTGAAGTTTCTCTCCTCTTCAGCTTTCATCACTCTTGTCAGCATTGTAAGACCTGTAAAGTACAGACCTCACGAAGCATTCTGACGCTGTAAATCGTGCAACTGTTGCCAACCAATGACTTCTCGGCCCGAAATAATACGTATGTGGCTCACGCGTGTCCCAAATGTAGGATACCGGTTTCCTATCGCAACGCTCCACGCGAGTGGCAGGAACCAGCTTGCACGATTATTGGCACATCTCCCAGAATTTCCGAACCCCCGACTAATTTAAATTCCACCATTCTCACGTTTGATCAAGCAACAATTAAGATCTTTTAAGACATTTATTCAAGAAATTAGAACCACCTTCTGGATGATGGTCATAACGTGTAATACAAATTAGTAGATAAATGTAATAATTATTTACATCTATTATATTATTCTATGCTGTTGTAATAGTAAGCAAAAAGAAAATAGAACGAGAGAGAAAGGTAGATGAGAGAAAAGTAAATAATATCTGTAATTTATTATCACTAAAATGTAGAATTATATAATATTAATGTTCTAATAGTAAGGATATCGAGGAAACAGAATAACGAAAAAGAAATAGTAAAGAGGAGAAAAAATGGTTGTATGCCAAGTTTTACTATTAAGGCAATGCGTGACCGCACGTCTGACTATACGTTTCCCTTTTCACTGACTGAATGTCATCTTCGTTGCATGATCATACGCATTTCTGTCCGAATGCATTGTCGCGATATGCGTGTGGCTTCGTGCCTTTTGCGTCCACTTGCATGCGATTCACGACATCCGAGCACGGGGATGCATTATGAATGTAATTTCCTGGGACTACAACGGCAGGTAGCCCTGTATAATGCTTCTACTTAGAATAACACCGTCGTCTACTTTCCCATTCGGCTACGGAATAATTAAATTAGTACATTTACCCAGCTCCTGTAATATCATCCTGCAATTATGCAGTAAAACTGTAAATGCTCTTTTACTCCCTGTGTAATCAGCGCGGAGGTTACGGTTGCGGGTCGAACGTGTATTCGTTGACTCGAGTGGCTATGTGATTTTACAAATACAATGTTTACAATAATGTCCTTTTGCACAATAATTTATCCACTAATAATATTAGGTCGCAGCTAATATTTCAGAAAATTGCTTCTGAAATTTTGCTAATAACATTAATTTGCTAAACAAATTCAGCTAAATTATTTCTATTTTGTAAATATCAAATGCAATAACGTTTCTCATAAACCAATTGCTTCATTAAAGTTCCGACCACACTCACGGATTTCATCAGATAGGAAATTTCTAAAAAATTCTATTGCGTCGCAACGGTTGGCGGTTCGTCGACACGTGCTACAAACGAGTTCACGCGACGCAGTTTGTCGTCGCTATCCGGTTCAATCAGTCCAGAATTCAGCGTGCCACAGTAGCACTGCAAATTCCTCCACTGTTGAGCGTTTTACGGCCGCGCTTCAACCGAGCTGCAGCTCGTTCGCCGACTTACACGTGTCACTATGGAAGCAGAAACGAGAAGGAATTTCGATTTCGCGGCGATATGCTACAGCTGATCGCGCGTACTCGAAAACGAACCAGCCGACCGACCGAGAGAGTTCGAAAACAGTGAAGGGGAGATAATGGTCTGAAAATACGTAGCACGCCACGAACTGCTCGAGCGCACGATACGAAGTCCTCGGTGGTTGACGACGTGGCCACAGAATGTACGAACGATAGTCGGAGAATTAGAATGGAACCTATCGTGAGGACAGGAATCCACGATATCGCGAATCGTAACGAGTTAAACGGATCTCAGATACGTTTGCCAAACGAGAGCACTCAAATTGAAATTGTTGAGATATGTGTAATTTTCTATGCTGCACTGGGTCAAATGCGTAGTAGAGATACTTGTATGCGAGTGTCGGTGTGTGGGGGTATGTGTGTGCGCGGCGTCCCGAAAAAACAGATGATTGTAAACTAGTCAGTTGGTTAAGAGTCGGTTAAGAATCGGGTATGGGAGAAAGTGCTGAGACGCGTGCAAGTATGTATCGATGAATATATAAGGAATCGTCCATGAAATAAATATATTACTATTTTAGTATGAATCGTTAGTGTAAATTTAGTGTTCCTATAACATTATCTCGGCTCCAAAGATCCACAATTCTCAACAGAAATAAACTACGGATCAACCTAGTAGACGTATCACGATATCCGCAAACGTCCGTTGAACGTTGAACGACTGTCCTTATTATTCGACTTGAAACCACAGCCGTCAAAAATCACCGAACTTATCGATCGTATTTCTCTATATTTACCATGCGAATTTCTCCAGCGTCTTAAAAGCTGCGTTTGAACCTTTTTATTAATAAAAATAGGAACCAAAAGGTAAAGTGCAAATTCGATGAATAATATATAGCTAAAAAAAAAGTTTGAGGAATTTGCAAGCTTTTCATTTTGCCTGCTGAGAAATTTGAGCTGAGAAATATAGAAACTAACAAGATCGCAGTTGCAGGAAGTTATCGCAAACTCATTCAAATCCATCCAGCACTCGTCTGGAAATTCATTCCCCGTTCCTGAACCATGAACTTCATCTTTCACGGCAATGACCAAGAAGCCTCTGTAACTTTTGCCGGGAGCAAAGTTTTAAGCCACAGAACTATAATGACAAAACGATAAGAGAGGAACGATACAGATGACAGAGAAACTGTTATTAACTTCTCCCTTCCTTCGAGTTTCTGTAATATGTAGAGATAATGCCGCGATATTCCAAAGTTACATCGATGCCGTTTCGACGCTGTTTTTAAGTCAACTGGAAGAACTGCTCTTAATTATCAATCGTAGACAAAATTTCATGGGATAAATAAGAAATTTTTAATAATTAATTATGCATTTATTTGTATTTTAGCGGTACTTTAATGGAGTATTATAATATCGAGATATTTCAAATTACCCGAGTGAAAATTTAAAACGGCCATACGTTCAACCATTATGGAAGCTGTAAAGAAAATATCAGAGTCATTTAATCATCGACATCAGCGATCAATAGCAGGAGACATTCATCCAGTGAATACTCTACGAGTAAATATATCGAGCGAATCAGTAGAAATCCGATCGTATATTCAGTAGGCACAATATCCGATTTGATCGTAGAAAGAGGCTTCGCGTAATGGAGGATTAAAATAATTTCTGATAAGCAGCTACGGCTCGTTAATTACGCTCGCACTTGATATGCCGGCATCGAACCTCTCGCAGTGGTTCGCAGTTCGAACAGGGGAAATTATCGTGGTCCTGCGGCTGAACTCACTAGCAACGGCCGTGGTCGGCCGATTTGTTATGAGCTTAATTGATAATTTACTGGCGCATAAGCACGTACCGCTACAAATTATTTCGGTACTTGCTCCCTGGCAATAAATACCGTCACCGACGTCCCGGTGTTCGCAATTAAATTACGACTTATCGATCTGTCTGGCCATGAGCCGAACGTTTCCTGGACACAAAGCATTTTCAAGGTTGTCTTTTCCATCCGGATGCTCCATCGATTGGCCGATGAGTCGCGGCTAACCCGAACGTTCGTATTGATTCGTATTGAAGCGTTAATGATTCGGTTAATACGATGTTGGACTCCGACGAAGAATCGTTCGACCGTTTATTGGCGAAGACACGAACTTTACAGGTTAAAGCTGTTTACGGATATCGGCACACGGTTTTATTACTGCTTTAATAAATATTGAATGTTCAACGTCCACCAGAGCATCGCGATACTACCAACGTTCATTTGTTTCAGTTCATTCCTAGCAGCTACGCGAGTTTGAATAAGCAGTTCTATTCACACGTAAATACGTCGTTTTAGAGCAATTGTTCAACTGGGATATGCAGACGGAACAAGCGGGGTGAATGAGGATGGGACGCCGAAATTCATTTCAAATTTTGTTTGATGTTAAACAGGTTGACGCTTCAGCGCGGAACAAATTTTGAGCGGAATGTAATTTCGAGGCCAATGCAGTTAACCGGAATTTGCTGGGAGTTATAATAAATTACTGAAATTCGTTGATACTAAGCGACGGTTAAAACAAATATGAAAAAAATGTACCACTGTGACGGTGTATAGCGGAGAAACCGAGCGACATGGATGTAATTAAAAAGCGTGTTTACGCGAAAACCGATGTTGAGAAATTTATGATTGCGATTAAAAATGTCGGATCGGCGCTGCGCGAATCGAATATCCGATGAACTCGAAAAATATGCCTGGCAATAACGCCTAATTAATAGGGAACGGCGTGCAAACCATCGTTTACAATCCACAATTGTGAAAATACAGTTTACGATTCGGACAGCGTACGATAGCACGATTACCTTGTTGCCAACGAAATATGTATCTCCGACACCAATTATGGCGTTAGAAAATTTAACGTGAAATTTTATTAACATACGTTGACCGTATTGCATTTCTAGTTATGAGTTCATTAAAAACGAACAGTAATTCACCATGTCATTGAAAGCTACCACTGTATAGAGTTTCCTCGTCTTTTTTCTCGAGATATTTCAATAATCATAATTCTCCCAGCACAATGCGATATTGAAAAGAATAAGTTATTTCGGCCGTGTTTATACGCGGCTGCAGCCAATAACAGCCTAGAACAATAGGGTCTGTAGAAGTTTCGAGAATAGCGGAATGGTACACTGTTCAACTCTCTGTATTTCCTTTTGCGCCTTACGCGTTCGGCTCTGGGAAAAGTTCTCGGCAAAGTTACGTTTCACTCACACTTTTCCAGCGTAAATCCGTTCCTAGGGGCGCGCAAAAGTTTCGCAGTGGACCCGCAACTCGTCACCAAACCTCTCACTCAAGCAAGGGTGGCAAATTCCCGACCGATATCGCAGAATGTCCCTGCTCTCTCCCTTAGGAATTATTTATGGATGTCAAAACACCGCGTGGTCATTTGCAAAAGAATTGCCAAGGGTATCGTTGCTTGGCATCAAAGAAAAGGATTGTCGAGGAGTAATGAATAAAAAACATTTGAATTTTTGTTGGTATATTTAAATTAATTCCTTTTAGTCTTCTTATTTGTATAGGTTTAATATTCCAATAGAAAAGGAATCATCAGAAATACAATTCACGTTTATCCCTGTTATAAAAATTCCACCAACCCATAATGAACGACAACGATCGTTTATCAGTCCAAGGAAACACGCACAGGGAACAAATTATTTACAAAAGTTGGAAATTATGGACGTCGGTTATTTGTAAAAAAGTTGCGGTGCCGTGAAAAGAATCTGTTGGTCGTTTAGTATCTGGACATCGTCCACGAAAAAGTTGTCGCGTCGTGGGATGAATTCCACCGCCCGTCGTTTCGCCACTTCGCATCGGACCTCGTTCGAAACATTTCCGGAAAAGTTTCGCGACCATAGTCGCTCGCGAACGTTCGACGACATGATTAGTCGTCGACGCGGGGGTAATTTACGAAGGCTGGCGGGCGAATTTCAAAGAGAAAATTCCGTACGACAGAAAAATAATGTTCAACGTGACGAGAATATCGAATCAATGCAATTATCCTCTTTCTCTGTCTCTTTGTCCCCTTTTCTGTTTTCATTTCGTAGCAAAGAATCGAGAAAGAACTCGATTAGTTTAAAGAATCGCGTAATTTCTTATTGTCTGGATACGAAAGACTTTTCTCCAAAATTTCGCGTTACGATATCGCCTTTCATCAGGCGTAAAAAAGGATCATAAAAATGTTCTTCATATCTGACTGAATTGACTGTAAAATTTACTATGATAAAAGTACGGGTATCTCCAGGGCTCCCCAGTGAAGGGATTTCGAAGGATTCTAGATTCGACCGATGTAGGAACTTCAATTCCAGAATGATGAAATGCATGTATACTGTCCTCTCTACAGGGTGAGACGGAATTCTCTTGATTCGATGAAATCGTGAATTTCTAGTACCATATTTCAACTGCAAATACAGTGCGGATTTATAATCAGACTTCTCAAATCCAGATTTGGTAATTTTTAGAGAGAATATAATGCCATAAAAGTACAAATTTCATTGAAAAAATTTTATTATACTTTACATTTACCGAATAATTAGTTTAGCGAATAACCAGTCTCGTTTCCAGTTTCTACGTTCCTATATTCAGTTCTGACTATTTTCAAACTTCATTAATTATCACACTAACTTCAGTCTTCCACGTACATACAATACATTTTATTTCTGCTGCCTGCATGAAAGCTTCGATTTTCAAAGCAAAATATTTTTCAAATACGAATTCCTCTACAATCGGACACGTTCGATTCGCTAATTATTATACTCAGTTTCCTACGTTCACAGCTTCATACAAAATTCTCTATCTCCTACTATCTCCTGCTCTCCTCGTCACCAACTACCGCATCTCAATCCATGCCAGACGAACCTCGATTTTCTTCACACCCCGTAGATCACTGGACGATTGAAGGACGACAATAAAAGCAGCCCTTTCCTTTCAGCAAGATCTCGAAGTATCGCGAAACGACAGACGTGCGCGGCTAGTCTCGGCTATTCATGACACGCAAGCAACTTTATTCGCCGGTTATATCGCGGGACGTTACTGCGTTGTAAAAAGTTCTACAACAAAATTAATCGTCGGGTTAGAATGTACAGCTACAACTATTCCGCCGATCCTTACTTCAACACATTTCGACGACGCAGTTCGCCGGTCGACGCGACATTGTGAAATTTTCGACATCCCGTTCAGTCGGCAATTCGAAAGTTTCGCGGGTGAAAGTTCGAGCACCGTTTCCGGGCCTGTCGGCGGTGTGCCGGCCACACTTTTCAAACAATGAGATTCGCAATATTTCAACCTACGACTCTTTACTTCCGCTTTTACGACACGCCAAGCCCCGATCCTGCTTGTTCTCGTTTCTCGCAAAATCCATTCGCTAGTTCGTTTCACGGTGCGTTGTAAAACAGCTCGCACTCCCGTGAAATACGCTTGCGCTTCTTCGTTGCTTTACGCTTGTGTTACGATCCCTGCAGTTACGATTTACGAAGTATGTAAGCCGTGTATGCGATACAGTCAGAAGCGGAGAGTAAAAGTCGCTAGATGCTTGTTTACCACTTCTGGTAACGACGGAGGAACCACACTCGCGCTATTGTAACGCACCGTGATATTTTTGGTCGAGTCGATTCGTAACTTTTCTTTTCAAAAGAGTGTATATTTCAAAATTTAAATATCGCGCAACACGTACTCTATGCTATTTTTCTTGAATAACATTTAGATATCTATCTGTACGTTCTAGTCCATTCCATTTGCTTGTTTTAATTAACCGCATCAAACGAACGACAAGGACAAACGCGGAAAATTGAGATGTCGGTAATTCATTCGAATGTTGCTGCTCGTCACACAGGAATTTAATACCACCGTAGAGAATCAGCGAAAGAGAATCGTTTCGACATGAGACTTCTCCATCTGCCAGATGGAGAACCAAAAGACGAGGAAGAAGAACGAGAATGAAGACAGAAGCAGGAAAAAAGGACTTCGAGACGATGGAAAATCGCGGGGACGAACTTCCACGGAAAAATTTCGAATTCTTTGCTTTATAGAGATATCGCGAGAATGGGAAAGAGACAGAGTAACAAAGACGAATAGAGGATGAGAGGAAGTGAAAAAAAGACAAATAACGGATGTTGAAACCCAACTGCAGCTGACGTGCCAGATATTAAACAAGATTCCTGGCGTTGTCGATTTTCGAGCTATTGATAATTCGGTCGTTATCCGTACCGTGACCAACCACGATCGAAATCATCCCTCGCTATAGTTCCACCATTTTTGCCTATCACACGCGTGATTTCGGCTTTACGGCAGTTTTACGAGCGACGGGAAATTAATTTTCACGCTGCAGCCTGGAAAACAAGCGACTGCCCCTTCGCCATTTTTGTTCGTTCCTCTTTCGCGTCCCTTGTATTCATCTTTCTTCTTTTCAACGCATTTTCCCGCCTCTTTCTCACACCTAAGTTTGTCGTCGCTCACTATAGATACCCTTAACATTCTTTTACAATAGCGCTTTTCACGTTCAATGTTATCTTTACTATCATCGCGTACATTCAGCCTACGACGCAGCGATCGTATTAAATGATAAATTATCGCGCGAGAACACGGCATTATTGTTACACACTTCTTACATGGCACTCTCATTGAAGAGTAATTACCCGTACACACACAAGGATTCATCTTTATGTCCGTTGACCGATGAAATATTCACGACAAGGTGTACTACGTCGTAGTCGTAGTTAGTCTAATTTGTCCCGGTCAGATACAAATCGCGCGGACGTTGTGAAAAAGAAAAGCGGATTCGACTGGAAACTGGGTCGCTCTTGATATTATTCGAGTGTACTCCTGAGTTAATCTTCGTTCAGACCTGGTCGAAGCTTACGTTTCATCGAGTCGCGCATTGAATTCGGATTAAATCCGTACCGGAACGTAGCTCACGAATAATTTTTTCGATGCTCCGGATTCTGGGGCATCGAAGATCATTGCATGAGCCCGTACGTGCTCTATGTATTATATTTCCATAAAAATTCCTGCATTTACATAGTTCTCTCCTTTTTCTTTCTTTTTTTTTTCTTTTTTTTTTTTTTTTTTGTTGCACTTCGGATATTGTAATCGAGTTCAACTGATTAGATCGGGATATTATTGAACCGGTAGCGAAGCAGGATAGGCAGCGATTTTACATAAAAGGACATAGTCGAACGTAAAGTGTAGAACAACGATCCTTCTTTTTTCTACGAACGTCTTTCCGGATAAATCAATGTTAAAAGTCTAATTATGCCGGTAAGAAAGAGTTGAAATAGTTTTCCGTTAGAATTCTCGTAGAGTTAATCTCTACAGATATCTCAAAATTGATAATTTCCTAAACGCGTAACTTTTTTAGCAAACCGAAGATGAAAGGCTATCACTCCGACTACTTGATATTTTTATATTATTTTTTAATCAAGAATCGCCCCCTTCGAGGTTGTATGTAAGCGATTCAATGACCCTACACATTGGACCGTTAAACACGTTGCATTATGCCATAACTTAAATCAGAACATCGACAAAATGAGGTATACCATTTCCATGCATAAATTCCTGGCACCTCTTAATTTAACGCGAAGAAACGAATTATGTAAAAAGGATGACTAACGTTTAACCGACATTTTACCTGCGTGTATCCGAAATTAACGAGTATTTCGTATGGACACATCGCCGATAAGGATGTCGTTAGCCGTGTCATCATCATTATCGTCATTAAACGTTAACAATGCTCGGTCTGTAATTACTCTCACGCGAAGGCTCGGTTTACGAAGGCTGATCGTAGAGATCGAACTTAGATGCAGGATGCTGTGGCTACCGAAATTAAAAGGTGGCCAGCGGCATTATATATCGTAGACACCATCGCGTACCACCATGAATATGTATGACGAAACCGACGTGTGTAACAACGTCCTTGCTGATAGTTACGTATTCACGAATTTATAACCGCGGAACGATGCCTTGTCGGAACCCCTGTGTCGATTGTTCGTCCTGCTGCGAGGATATGTTGCGTTCGCAAGGAATTTTAAAAGCTAGCAGCAACTGGGAAGTACGTGGCTTATAATTAACGAACAACACGAGGAAAGTTTGCTGTAACACGGAAGAATTCATTTGGAAAGCTTCTAGATACGATAGTAGGCGAGAATTAAAATTTTCTGTCGAGTTTGTAACAGTTTGTATGTACCAATTTCAATATTAGTAGAAGAACAATGTAGTTTCCTTTTTTTCAGTCGATTTAATTCTTTTCTCCCCTTTGTACTGTTCTCGGTTTGTCCTCTAATTAAATAGCTAGCAATATCTCGCGACGTTTCTCCAACTCAGAGGCTTCGTTGAATGGATTACGAAAGATAATAGTTTCATCGTTTAATTATAGGAGGAAACGGTTGGTTGGTCATTTTGATATTTCAGCCGGGATATTCAAGCGCGTACCGGTAATGCAACATAGTTTGTCATAAGCGGCAAACAAATTATCCTTGTACGCGTTATTTTATATTCTACCGTTACGACGCGGGAAGGCCGGCGAAACGGGCGCGTGGATGCAAATGGGTTAATATTTTAATAAAATCATCGAGCGAAGTGTAGCCATTGGACGATCGCTAACCTGATTTCCATATTCCATAGAGTTAATTTTATAACCGTCTCGCGACAAATGATCGCAGAAATATTTGCTATTTGCTATAGAATTTAACAGTATACAGCGCGTTAACGCAACGTATGAAGTATGGTACACGTTATTATCGTTTTCGCTGCGTGTTTAACTACATCTACTATTTGACTACGTCTCGTCGCCATTCTTCTACTTAGCACTTTATTAAATTTTCCTTGCGGCTATTCTCGTGGAGTTCTTCTCTGTTGCTCGAAGCGCAGAAATGATCTCCTTTCCTCGAACGATTATGGAAATCAGTGGCCGGGGATGCAACGAATTCGAGACGGCTAAGTTCTGCATTTCCACGGTTCGATCGGAATTGAAAGAAAAATGAAATTACTGTTTTCAACGGGACAAATTGAATCCGAAATGCTTGCATACTGAAGAAGAGAGATTAACAAACTTCAATTCCATCTTTACGATAAACTGTCGCGATTATCTTGGCGGAATAACGGATAAGTTCTTCGTCTTTTGTATTCGAAATTAAATTATGCAAATGTCGTAACAAGTGCAGTGCTTAATATAACTGAAAGTCCCGTGCAAGTAGTTTAAGAAAATAATAATCAGTTTTCTTTAGACTTATCCTTTTCATATTAATATATACCATTTCGTCGTTAGACCATTAAATTTTGCGAATTTTCCGAATATTCTCAACATTAGCGATGCAAGAGCGGCGAACGTAGCGATCAATTGCAATTTAACGGGAAATGTTGCAAATAAAACATCGTAGTGTTTTTGCGGGAATAATAACAATCGAGAACAGGTATATGAATTTTGACTTGCGCGTCAGCGGAAATTACGCGAATATTTGTCGGTTTTAATCAACGTTCGAAGAAATGAACGACATAAAAAGATCGATTGCGACACGCCGTCATAGAAGCCCGGTTAACTCCCACTTATAAAACGATAAATTTCGTTAACGAAAAAGGGTCGTCGGCTGAAACACAGCTTTTATGAACGCTCGTATGAAAATTACGCTCCCTGCGGATAATGCAGTAATAATACGATAAAGAGGTCATGTCCTTGCGATATATTGTTAAATAAAATACGTATGAATACACGAGACGTTTATTTAACCACTTAATCTCGAAGCGCTTTCAACTTTCCATTCGTAAATTCGTAGTTTAATCTGATATTATAAAACGCTCGAACGAGAAAAGGAGTTTATTAAATCTTATGTCAAATATTTGGCGTCCACGTATATAAGTACGGTAGTCTCTTTCTCGTATCTTTCTCGACTTTTCTTCTCGGATCCACGCGATATTTGGTTGCCTTAAAAATTGAAACAGCAATTGCGAAAGTATTCCCCAGAAAGTAATTTCAAACTACGTCCGAAATATCCAATTTCCGTTATTTCTTACGGCATTTCATTGTGCAGGGTTTCTTTAAAATTAACAGAAAGTTGCAACAGGGACGTAGGATATGGAACGATGATACGTTTTATTTCGTTTAGGAGAAAGTTTCTTTTTATTAAAATTCATACTTTATTTCCTGTTATCAGTTACTATTTGAAAAAATATTTGTTTTAATACAAACGAATAATATAAACGAACGTCACGTTTTTAACATCCGAAACTAAATTATATTTGCCCTCCATCAAATTAAACTGCTTGCAAACGGGTTTGCGTTCATTGCAAACATTCGAATTACGGAACATTAGCAAATTACACGAAAAAACAACTGAACGTTTTAAAACACCTGCTAACGCTATCCATCGAATATCCGGCAATAAACGAAAGCACCGGTGACAGCGTTTCAGAGCCTCGTATATACAGATTAATCTCAGGTGACGATGATCAAGTATCGTGGACCCATTAATATCGGTGTAATTCGACGTCGTAAATATTGATACCTGACGTCGGAACAAAAAGATACGATGTAAAAGAGCAAGAGAAAGAAGAAAAGGGAAGCTCGTGTTCGATTTACATGAGGAGTCCATTTATCGTGGACGTGCAAGGCTGGTCACGCTTGTACGTGTACACGCACACGAGCATCGATCTAATGGGCAATTTGAATAAATACGATATTAAAACCGCGAAGCGATGTTGTCGACGCCGTGTAACCGGTCGTGCATCGCGACCACTCTCGAATCAGGAAGAAGCAAGAAAAATAGCCGACAGCCGGGGCCAGACACAGGCCATTAGCGTTCCCATCGATTCGCGTGCGCCCCGTTACGACGTATTGTCAACGGGTTACCAGACATGTATCAAACGTGCTTCCTGATTACGCCGCTGACTTGCGTTTCCCCAGCAATCGTAAATTAATATCGCGCCACCGACCAAGGAACTCGACTACTAGCTTTACACTCGACACAGTCTCTCGACTACTTTTTTCTCGTGTCTTCCTCCTTCCCCTCTCTCTGCTCTGGAATTGCTGCTTCCATAATTACACAACATGCAACGCAACGCTATATATATACACATATTAATATATATTAATTAGCAATTTTCTTACAATTTTTTGCGATAAAATTCCGATTGCGCGTAAAGGTAAGATTAAGAGGGAGGGTGCGTGTAACATTATGTTCGAAGTAGTAATGAAGAGACTGCACACGTAAATGTTTAATGAAAGGGGAATGCTTTGGAATTTACATTTAAACGCGAATCGATACAGCCTGATAAAGTGCGTGTACTACGTAGGAGTGTATAAAATCGGTGTGATAACTGATCTAATTAATTGGTCGAGAGATTAACGAGGTTATATTACGTACAACTTTTTAAAGTCTTAACGAAACACCTCTGCACCTCTGTAAAACCTAAAAACCACTGTAATCGTAACTGGAATACGTTAATCATCGTTCAAACCATCCTACCACCCCTTCGATTCAATTTGAATGAGATCTACTTTCGCTCGGACACAACCGAAAAATTCCATCGTAAATCGTCGTGGAGATAGATCCAACAACGCGATGGGAATCGCTAAATCAGAGATACGCACGGACGAATAATTTTCCATTTACGGATGAATAGTAATTAGGAAATTAACCATTTAGCTGAAAGCCAGTGTGCTTTTGTAGCGTGAAAAATCATTGAGATAACCGTACCGTCGTAACCCGGAGTTTACATGTGAATTACGTTCGTTACGTGTTTCGTTCCACCAGGTACTGGCTTATTCTCGCATGAATCGTAAACAGAGAGGAGAAGAGAGAGAGAGAGAGAGAGAGCAGCGAATGTCCCCCGACATAGAGTGTCAAAATCGCCGCTCATCCTCACGTGTGCGCGCGCGCGAGCGACCGACCGACCGTACGCTATAGTTGGTTAATTAAATCCGGCCGAGCCTTACGTGGCAGGCGACGGGATAGGCCACAAGATACGGGGAAGCATATACACGTTGCACGGACGGCAAATAGAATTTGGTGGGCGACCCTAGGGCGGTGAGGACGCAGTGGCTGCAGGATGTTCAATCGGACGGGACGCGTTCAATGTCCCGAAAGGCTATCTGCTCTCGATATACCGTCTGTTTCCACGTACGTATTCGCGCAATCCCCGAACCGCGTCCACATCGGCCGTGGCATGGTCGTGGCATGACGTTCGTAATGCGGTGACAATGAGAAGCCATATTATACCGGTAATGGTACCATTCGAGTACACGATAACTGATGCTGTTGATATCTCGCCGGAACTCGTTTCGTCGATCACTTGATACTACTACGGGGAAATACTGGCTCAGATTTACTTCTATCTGCTGTCTCTACTGCCATCGACCGACCGGTTTCATCGATTTTGATGGTTCCGCGCCGACTGTTTTTCCGGGATTGATCGAAGTTCGAGAAATGCTTGATTTATAAGTCGAAGAGGAAGATTAGAATTTCGAAAACGACGGCGATCACTTGTCCTTCTTTCTTTTCAACGTCGTAAAGTGGATGATTATAATTAGGAAGGTATTGTTTGGAAATCGTACTCTCTGTAGTGAGAAGGGTGGAAAAAATCGAAGAACGTTCGTTGGAAAATTCAATCGCTTCTCTGATTTGCATGAAAGTCTACATACCAAAGTTGATTAAAGCGATTACTTTGACATATTATATATAGTGTTAAAGAGAAATAGAACATGACAGGTGATTCTCACGCTCGTGAAAATCAACGACCGAATGAACGAGCACGCCCTTCATCAGCGACAATCAAACTCTTTAATTCGGGAATATTCCTTTCGTTCGGCGAATTCGATCGAATGGCCTTCATTATCGTCTTTTTTATCCAGCCAGATTCGACGAAACGATTTCACATCACGATCCGGCGTTCGTCCAACCTCCGCGTTCCTTGCTGAGCAAGGACCTAACCAGGATACCTCGTAACGTTCACGGAAAAGCGAACGCAGCGCGGCAGGATGTGATCCAGGATGCACTTCCGCCGACACTGATTCCGCTAGTCAACCCCACACCCGATCACCCACCCTACCTTGCCACGGAGAAACGGAACCCGCGACCAAATATCAGAGTCAGGTCTTCCTCTACCCCGTTTCGTGCTCATCTTCCCGTTCCAGTCTCTCTTCCCCCGTCCGAATTCACTAGAGGAGAATATGAGGCGGGTGTGTACATCCACGGTCGACCGGATATTGAACGGTCGAGGACGTTCCGCGCGTCGATTTGCGCTGAAATAGGCTGAGACAATTAAAACGTTTTGAAGAATCTGGGTAAAGTGGAAGAGCTGGTCCGTGGAAGCGAAGATACGATGGAACGCGGAGGAAAATTTTTTCTTGTTAAACGCTTATTGATTGAAAAAAGATAGCGGGATATAAAGCTGTTCATTTCTGGTATACAAAGCAGAGATTTAAATATAATATTATCCATTTACGTGATTTCATCGGATAAACAGTTCGTATAATAGGAGTTCACTGCTTCTCCCCGCTATCAACGATTTTTCGTTCGTATAATAGGGATTCACGTTCAGATAAGTGGATTCAATCGGCAGGAGTTCATTTAATTGGGCACTAACTACAATTTCGTTCCAATAAATGGAGTTCTACCGTAGAACTGGAATGAAAATCGGTTACTGTGCTGGATTAAGACTCCCTGATTCGAATATATAGCCTTCGGGAATTTCGAACCATTGGGATCTACCGTGTAATTTTGAAAGCAGACGTAAAATATACGTGGTTCCCATTAAAACGTTTTATAAATGGCAATCAGCGTTTCTTCGAGAATTTATTAAGAACAGGATACTTTCAACGAAAATATTTCCCCTGCTGATGCCGCAATTCGTATTCTAACGCCGACGCTTACGGAGCATTCTTCCGGATCCGCTCAAAAATCCCAACAACAAAGTGCATCGACGAAGTGCATCGGCTCACCTTTGATCCTGCTTAGCGAACCGTTCAGGAGAGCGAACGTATCGAACGATCGAACGATAAAAATAAACGAAACAATAGCCTGGCAGGGTTCCTGTCCCGCCCAAATGATCCGATGGGCTCCTCCGCCTCGATTCGACCTCGGCTTTGCCTGGAACATGCCTCGACCGTGTTCGGCGTGTGTGTGTTCGAAACTCGAACGCAGCTTTGTTCAATTTCTGCATAATCGGGTCGAGTCGTCAAATCGAGCGGAGAAGCCAACGCAGCACAACTCGTGTAAATTTACGACGACAGAAATCCTGGCTGGAGGCGTTCGTTTCCGGCCAGTCTGCCGGATCTCTCGTCATGCTGATTAGTTAATTAGACTGGCCAGGAGAAAGAGAGGGAAGGCTGCGAACTGGCCAGGAGAAAGAGAGGGAAGGCTGCGAACTGGCCAGGAGAAAGAGAGGGAAGGCTGCGAACTGGCCAGTGAAACTCGGAAAATAGTTTCGCGAAACTTTGTGGCTCGTTAAGCGACGTTCCCGTGTGTCGCGACGTTTCTATGCGTGTTCCGGTTCCGGGGACGATTCAACGATCGCCGTGAAACAACGATTAAAACTTTCACGCCCCGATAATGGCGGGCGACAGGATCACATGGCCTTGTATAATGGCGCTAGGTGTTCTGTGTTTATGAGATTCCTCACGATATGCATTCCTGCCTGTCCCGTGGCTTCATAGTCATTATTAGATGAGTATTGTAGCGTGTCGGTTCAGGGAAACTTTGAGGAAGAGGTTAGAAAGCATAGTTGGTTCTACGCACCTGATACATTTAGTAGAAAGCAGTTGCTTTTATTTTTGCCGAAAATTATATTTGCCCTTAATTTTCCAATTTAGGTAAGCACTTAAGACTACCTTAATTTAAGCTTGCTCCGGTACGAAATTAAATGAAACTGAAACGAGACCTTTTTTCTGGAACTGTTAATTTTTGTCAATTAATTCAAGATATTATTAACACTCATGCAAACTTTCTATTGCGAGAGAATGTACGAACGAATATTATACAAACTTATTTCAATCCTAAAATTGAGAGGGAATTAAATTTATATTTAATTTATACTTTAAGGATTAAATTTATTTCTAATTCTCGTAGCTCGATGGGATTTGCAAGGAAATTTCTTTGATTTATTCGTTCGTTATTAAATCAGAACATTCCTATTTGATCAGTCAAAATCCAATTAAAACGATTATCGGATTTAGAAAGCCAGAAAGTCGCGTATAACTTGAAACGTATATAGATAACGTTGTTACATACTTTAACGTTTCACAGAAAATTAAACAACTTACAGTTTAAACTATTTTCTAGAACTAATTCTCCAGCGAAACACCAAAGAAATAAGACAAAGGAAATAGAATCGCTTCTCGCGTGTTCAACTGTGGTCCGAGTGTACTTTCGTAAAGTCGCGTGAAGAGTCACTTCCCGCGCCGGTAAAAATGCTTAAACGCCTCCTGAGAGGCGCAATAAAAATTTACTGCGATTTTTAAATTGCGCCGCGCGTTAATCCGTCCGAGTTTTTCTCATACCCTGGCGAAAAAATGGTGCTGGGATATTTACTGAAAATTGATTCGTTGAATAGGAGCGTGATGAATCATTGGGGAACGATGAACGTCTTTGCTGTTAAATACGGTAAAATTGTTACAATTCTATGCACTTCCACGCCGAAATAGAATAATGCGAAATTCCAATTCGACGTTAAGTATATTTAAACGAAATCGAAAGGTTATTTGTTATTTAAGAGTCGCGAGTATTCGTATCTTTTGAATTTCATATCGATCGATCGATCGAATTTTATTTCGAACGCTTAAACCGGAGTAGGTGAAAAATAGATTGGTGAAAAAACATGAATTCATTCGGGGAATCTAAGCAAATGCAGTTAAATGGTATTAGAGAACCGGAAAATTTATGCAAATAAAATGTACGGTGAATAAAGGTCATGTACACGCAGTATCTCTAATTCAAGCTTTTACTGCACGACTCTCGGGGATATTAAGGCAGGGTTTAATAGTCGCTGTAAGTGGTCACAATACGGATTAAAGGGTTTTCCAGTCTGATGTGGATATGTCCGGACAATGGGCGGAAGGGGGAGTTTTAGTCGACCACGAACACGTTTTCGTACTACTCGCTGCGGATGTATACGATAACTTTTGGACTGTTTTCAACAATTTAATATCAGTTGCCACGGTTAAAATAGCCACTCTTTTAAAAGTGTACGACTTTACGAAATTTTAATTACACTTAAATTAACAAAGTGAAAATTCATAATTACTATGGAAATAAAAAAATGTTTAATTTTAATAAATATCAAAAATTGCATATACATTGATTTTTAATTTACAGATTGAAAATTTCAAGATTTATTAAAATATCTGGTACGTTTCGTGTTAAATTCCAATTCCATTTAATTAAATAAGAATCTTTAATCAATACGTTGCCATACACGTAAAAATAACTTACAGAATGGAAACATGGTCGAAAGACTAAAAAGATCTTTCGCGTTATACCCATCTCTTGTATAGCTTCAATTTCAATTTAGAATCGAAGCAATATCAAAATTATTAATTAAAACTGCAGACAAATAAGAAAAGATGAAAAAAAATATTAAAACAGTGTGGCACTTCCGATAAAAGTTTGTCAAAATCGTTGTTAGGAGATGTTTACACACACGCGACCACCGAAATTCATCCACACGAAACTGAAAATTCATTTTGCTTGTCCGTGCTTACGGAACGAGCGAGACCGCACTGTCACGCCCGTAAAATCAGGCTATCGAGGGCGGCATGGTTTTCCCGCGCGTGCATTCGCGGTTTTACAGTGGCGCGATTTAATCATCGTTGTATATGGTGGCTCGAAGGGTTTTCCATCGATGTAAAGGTTAAGCGTGAAGAGGATCAGCCTGACCGCGGAAACGTTTCCAGGCCGACTATTGCTCGTCACGACTAGACTGAACGTACTCTATCCCTCGTATCATTTATCTCCACTCCGCTACTCAACCGTTGTTCCGGGTTTCACCCATTCTTCGGGTTTGTGGAACGGTGCTCGCTGTGGTGCCGATAATCTCGTTGAAGAGCGGAACAGAGCGACCAGACATCGACGTCCCGTTGACATCCGATCGGCAACCGGAACGACGTTAGCCCGTGGAAACTTCGTTACGCGGCGATGTTCGTCGTCGATTTAACGATACCGCGGCGGGACTTTATATTCCGTTTTGGTTCGTTTGCTTTCGGAATACGAACGGCGCTGGGTCCACGAAAGTTGAAATGGGAAAGACACCAGCATCGTTCTGGGGACAATTTCACGAAGCGCGAGAACCGGTTCTCGCAGCGGAATCATTTCGGTCTTGTTATTATCTTGCTATCGTTTCTGCGTGCTGCTCGCCCCTTGATTGTATTTGTAGTTTCGAGTTAGACATAAACTGTCTGCTTATTGGTCCCCTTGAAAAGCGTTCGCCCCTTTCCCTCAGCGAAAAACGTTTCCAGGTTGGAGGTCGATGCTCTCATCCATCCAGTTTTCCCTATTGAAAAAACTTCAGCATGGAAGCTTGATTTCGTCCATCTGCAGCTATCTTCAGAGTTGGTAGACAGTTATTTACAGGTCTTACCGCTGCACAACGGCGGGAGCCCCGTAGGCGATCGATATCGGTGCTTCCTGTCGAAAGAACGGAATTGGCAAATTGGACGAATCGCAGCCAGCCAGTGAAGCTGGTTGGCAGAGAGCAGGCTGCGACCGTGGCACCGTTTTATCAACGAATTCCTGACGAAAGCACGGGACGAACGGTTCGCGGGGCGCGGCGATTACAAACGATACACCCCACGATTTTTCTATTTCCTGGAATCAGCCACGCGACGATTCACCGGTAACAGCGGGGCACGGTTTTGGGGCTTTGAAGCCAATAGATTGGCTGCACCCGTGCTCGCGTTTTCGCGAAATATCGAAAGTGTATGCGCAGAGCCTGGAAGGGTAATACACGAGAGCAATGTGTATGGTTTTGGTGACCGGAAAGGGGCGGAAAGGGAACTGTGGCGCAGCCTGGAAATACAGTGGGTGGCAATGGAGAGGGGTGGAGGTGGTGGGCGGTCAGGGTACCCGAGATTCGTAGGACAGGCCACTAAATTTCCCATCCAATTTGGGTGTACACGATTCGTGCGCTGTTGTGCCGCGTCCTAGCCGTAGCAGTCTACACACCGCTTTGCGTACAACGCTTTACAGCAGTGTGGATCAGCCGGTGTGTACGAACGATCGAGTCACGCGGTGTCGTCCCGTGAACCCGCATATCCGAGTCCTTATGCGAGCCGTGCGTGCGGCCACCGTTCAATTCGTGCCCCATAAACTTCGTTTGTAAACGCGTCGAACGTAGCCGGCCGTGATGCCGATTTCTCAATCGATCGTCGAACGCTGGATATGGATTTCATCTCGAATCGAGGACATCGAAATGGGAATCAACGTGTTTCGTGACCAACGTCGCGTGTACGTTTTTTCCCTCCGGTATCATAGAATACGGAATTGAGATTCTTAAAGCGACTCAGAGATGAGTTTTCGGGATTCTGGCTTGAATCTGGATGTTGGTATAATGGGAATCGTTTAAGTTTGGGATATAGTAAAATAGGTGTTTGGGTTGGCGGAATGAAATGGGGAAACGATTACTATGAATTCCAGCTGAATCGAGGATCGTTCGCTTTGATAGAAATCGGAATAGATTTTGGATCGTAGCGAAGCGCGCAATCTGTAGCGATCGGATAACCATTTTTTGATGGAATCTTTTCTACGTTAATAGTTTTCCGGATAAATGTTCATGCTTCGATACTGTTAGATTAATTTCTTTAATAATAAATCCTTTACTTGTAAATAATAGTGATACGATTATAGATTTCCGTATTTTTCGATACATTGGAGTAAGTGGATATCTACTGTATGTAAATAAAATTTACAATTTCATGAGACGATAACGATGCGAAGTTATTAAATTAATTGACTTTTTAATAAATTCAATGGTCAACCACGTAAGCTTGATCGATCAAATGTCATCATCGATATCGTATCTAACGCGTCGGATTAATTTTTGATGGATAAATAATGCCTTTGTTGTGAAAAAAGTAAGCATTCTATATTCATTGCGTCCGATTGGTGCCATCGTTACTTATTCATCGACAGAACGATTCTCTAATTTAGATCCGTGACACCGCTCGCCGTTAGGTATATAGAGATTATCGGAAATGGCAAGTGCTTCTTAAAAGATTAATTGGACAGAAAATCCCATAGGATTTATTGGACATTAGGCGTATAGCTAGTACGGATGGATGCATGCAAATCCATAAACCCACATATCCGATTCCTTTAGATACGTATATCTATATACGGTTTGGAACATAAACGCATATTATGGAACAGGTGTCGGTGTAAACATATGAACGGTGCATTGTATTTGCAGATCAATTTGGAGACCAATGAATATCTGATAGCGTACCTTCCCTCGATAGGGTGAACTGGCCAGAAGCGTACAAGTCAATTTCGCTGGATCTTGAACCAGCCATGAAGGTAGAATCGAGTAGGTGTACCTCGAATATTTCCATTTATTTATTAAATGTATGCAAATATTTTTATATCAAACAGTGAGAATATTTCCGCTAGCATTAACTTTCCGAATTCCATTCATTTGAAAAAAATTCAGCAAAATCATTCTGTAAGTTTTATATATACATACAGCCCTTTCTCATTTATTTGAAAGAGATGAAATTATTCTTTTCTAGAGCAACTTTTTCATTGCCAAAATATATCCTCGTGACGTATGTAGTTCACCCATTCCCAATAGCATTTCAGTTTCTTTGCGAACAGCTGCATCAGAAGCTGTCGTATGACCGTAGTCCAATTTCAAAGCGCAAGGCTTTGAATACGAAATTTCGTTCGCGAGAAGAAATCAATAGACCGAAGTTGAAACCAGAGTCAGCCGCAATCTGCACCTACGATACCAATTCACAATCAAGCTACGTTGCATCCGGCCCGAACCGATGGCTAACCACATGTAACTTTATATCATAGCCAACTTAATCAACGTCCAGCACATCTGCAACCTACGTCTATTCCGCCTTTAATCTGAACTCAGCCTCGAACCGCATTCGACCGCATCGGCTCTATTTCCAGGCCACATTCGATTCGAGCTCACGCGGCTACGAAACTTTTTGTTCGCGACCCTCGTGATGCATTTAAATATAAACGATGAGATATTTTAATCATCATGACATTGAACTTAAACTTTGAAATTTATTTGACGATCTAATAAATCGCCTTCTTTTAATATGGGAAATGGTTATATTTCAAGAAATAATACTAAAAGTATTTTTTGAAAATAAAAAGTTTAAGCAACCGACATGTAATGTAGTAACTTTTTCATAGGAAAGCGATTGATTATTACGATAGAAGACTAATATAAGTGAAATTACATTTTAATTCTGTGATTATAGAAATTTCTAGATAGGTTTATAGACATTCTGATGGAAAATTCTAGGTGGATATTTCTAGGTTCATTTTATTTATTCGATACGTAAAGTAAAATTCATAATGTTTCCACTGCTTATTCAAGAAATTCTAAATGTTACCGATATTATTGAGTAAAAGTCAATCTCGGTTCATTTACCGTATAGACGTGTCGACTTTATTGGATTGTCGACGTTTCCGGCGATTAATCCTGCAAAGGTAGCCTTTCCCAGTATCGGGACGGTAGGTGATAGCGAATCTTCATGCAGCAAATCGATCGCGACCGTTAGCTGACCGAGCGAACGGACGAAACCGCAAACGCGGTCCTCTTGATATGCCGGTGATACGACTATGGGAGCCGGATAGCTGGTCTCAAAGCTACCGAAAGCCGTTGAAGCTGCAGCAAATATGCCAGTGATCCAGGCTTCTAGTTGGCTATTAGTTCGATTGCGGACTCACGCTAAATCCCATTACATTCGTAAAGACCCTCTCGTTGAGACCGCTTTATTAACGTGTGATTATTTAATGGCCTGTTGAATAGGAATCTTTAATGTTGCACGCCCATTATACATCATTATAATGAAATTTTGTAAAGGTTATGGTATGAACAATACTGGAATTTCAGAGCTCGATACTTCATTAACTGGAATTAAATTGCTGTTTGGATCAGACTGTTTCAACGTGGTTGCTTCAATACGCGCAACAATCTGCCTGTTCGCGTTCCCACTGATATTGACGTTTATATTTAGCCAACTTTCGTTTGATTTATATACGTTCCGAAGTGATATTATATCGAATAAAAAATTAATGCCGTGGATCAGATTGTGATGTAATATCATAAAAATTTAAGATTTTTTAATAGCGATAATTCGAGAAATTATGAGTACGAGCAAATACAGAATATCGTATGCTGCTGTCAAGTTAGAAACAGTTGGAAAAGCGTTATAATCAGTAATTGTTTGTTCTAGATAACATATAGTAGCTGGTAAAATGGCCATGTTGGGTAACATACATAGCAAGTTTGTATACGCAAAATTCTACAATATATAAGATTATGAATTTGCTATATGCATATAACTACGCAAAAACAATGTTACACATGGTAGTTTAAAGTTTCCAAGTTATCTAGTACGATATACAACTGCACACACGAAGCCATTTTCGAATTGCATTAATAACATTGAAAACGGTGTCGCGAATTCGGGTCATCCAAGGGACGTAGACAGACGTGGGAGCCGTTTTCTTTTACGTGAGACGCGTTCCGCGCGTATTTCGATGTAACCACCTGTTGCAGATGACAAAGGATTAGGTATGTATATCAGCAAGTGTCTAATAATGCTAATTCATTGCTCGACCGAATGCCACAAACGCAGCGTTAACGCGAGCAATCGCGCCGCGGCAGCAAGCCGTTGAAAAGGTAATTCGAGTGAAATTGCAAGTACCGTGCGTTTAAAATCCACCGTAATCTCCATTAGATTCGCAATTCGAGCAATGTACACGGTAACGCGTCCTCCGTCTACGAGAATCTAAACCCTCCAGTGACAAGATGCACGATATTGGTAACCTTCTGGTGAAATTACTTCCAACTAACCAGTTTTAGGCGTTTTCCGTTTGTATGAAAATTGTGAAAGTCGTAGGATGAATTCTACTCGAATAGTTTATTCGCTAATTTATACCATAACCCAAAGTAAAAATGTGAGGTGGATTATTATACGTGTTGGATGGTTTATTAAAAGGACGAGTGATAAAATTGTAATAGTCAATTATATTAAAATCACCTTAAGTACAAGTACAGAGATATCCAGTCGTAATCGTCGCTCGCTCGGTGCTGCTGTTCAACTACGCGCTCGCTGTTCGACTGTATCACTCGCAACAATGACTATCCTAGAGAGCACGTTCGTCTATTTATATCGACCAATGTTATTACAAAAAGTTCACATGTAACTCCGGTTGATGATTACAAATAACGGCGATAATATTTTGTCCGGTGTTTGTTTACTTTTGAACCTAGCAAACCAAAACAACGTTGATATTCCAAGGCAAAATAATATGAGTCTCTCCCGAATCAAATCTTCCGTTGACTCATGTGCCGCTACAAATGTTTCTCGCTACTTTATTTCGGTACTCGAGCAATTTCATTCGTCGCGTTCGTATTGTACCTTACTCTCCTTAAATTAAACGATTCAGACATCAAAAAGCATTTTGGACGTTAATGGAGGCTCTTATTATCATCGCCACGAAGATGTATTGGGTAAACGTGAACGACACCCGCGTTAATCCCCGCGCATATGAATAATATTCAGGGATCACGCGAAACTTCTTTCATTCCTTGGTGCAACGCAGGAGAACCGCTCGTGCAAATTGAAACCGCCTTCGCACGAGCCTTTCTTGCGGGAATGACACAGAACTGTAAGAGCATAAACGCCCTTCTAGACGCCCATTCGAAACGGCAACTGTCGTGTCTTTGAGTCGTAAACCGTCCTGCGACTAATTCACCTACAGTCCCACGCTAATTGTATTGTATGTATGAACGAGTCACAGGGTAAGGGACCAGTCCATGACGACAAAAACTGTGAGATAAAACCAGGCGAGAAGACGGTGGAAAATATGGTCGCCTTGTAATTCCAGTTTCGTGAACGGTTTTAATTTCGTGACGTTGCGAGACGTGTCGCAAATTTTATTAAACTATAAAGATATCTCATTTAACGTTCGACGCTGACACATCGGTCTTTTAACGTTTCACTGCTCGATACTAGAGACGTTCTCTTCTATGGTAGCTCCTTATACTATTTTACGAAAATACCCTTAGATAGAAAAATGTACTCTATACCAGTCCATCAAATTTACTTTCTTTTATTTTATTCCATATACAATTTCTGTGAATCTGCATAAGAATTAATATTCCCTTATTTATAAGATACGGTAGATTTTCTGAGAATCGATTATCGTATCGATTTGTAAGATATAGAAAATGTTGGACTCGTTGTATTCCTTAAGTACACGAAAGAATAAAAACGAGACATTTATCCATATTTTTATAATTAATTTTATTTGCATATCGCTCACGTGCACCAGGAAATTGTCCGTGATTTATTCTTTATGCCGCTAAATTATTCGTTCCCAATGTCGCGTTTCTCGAACGGATTGCGAAATACATTTTCTCGTCCACTCTCTCCGTTTCTGTTTGTCGCATCAAACGCGTGCATAATTAAGGTAGCATTTCCAACGTAATTAAGATGGAACGTTAATACATACGTTGCAACGTAATCAAGCTGGAAGATTAACACGAAATACATGAATTTTTAATTCTTAGCCGACTAGTGTGACCGGAACTTTTTCCCTTTCAACGACATAGATTGTCGTCCTGCGATGTAAATAACGTTTCAATGAATTTTAGAATAGGTTTTTACGAAATATATCTTAACGATATTTTAAATGATTAAAATTTGTTATAATTAACAATACACTTTAGTGAATTCACGATAAATCATAAAATAATCTATTATCAATTTAACGTTAATATCATTTCTACCTTTCTCGGGTATTATATTACAAAAGTAATAACGTGAACAGCGGAAGAAAGCTTTTAAAACTCTTAATTGAAACGTTCGAGTAGACTAGATGGTGGAATTGCGAAAAGACGATGAAGAAATTATCGAGCCGCTTTGCGTGAAACCCTCGAGAAATCGCGCTGTTCCCAGGAGGGTTGGGTTGGGAGCATTCGGCGCGAGTAATTAGAAATCGAGCCAGGCAACAATATTAACTTCTTCGATGAACATGCGATGCGAGAGATACGATGTTAGTCTAATGTAGATTGACACGCTACATCGGCATTACCGGTTAAATCCGTCGTTAATACCGATCGCGTTCAGCCATGCCTCTTAATTTACAGGGCAACCACCGCGCGCGAAATGTAATTAACAATAATGACCGGTATATCGGCGTGGGTAATTAGTTTCCGAGCGTTTCGTTCTAAAATCCTCGGTGATTCCTTCGATTAATTTTGAAACGATCGAATTCCTACGAAATACTCGCGTCGCACACTTCATCTTAACAAACTAAATTTTGGTTCGAGATGGTTAAACGTAGGAAGAAGAAACAGATGGTTGTATATGTTGAGGATGTGTAAACAGAGAAACTCGTGGATAAAATGTAAGGTAGAAAATATATTTAAATAGAAGTGTAATTATAAGTAAGAATACAATTTGAGCTGGTCCAGATCCGCACGCTAGCTGTGTAACGCAATAACTGAAAACCCCGAAGCCAACGTCGCCTGTTTATGGTCTGTCTTCGTCGCAGTCTTTTGTCTATACGCTGTCGATGGCTTCAGTGCTTGAGAAAACTAAAAATACCAGATGTAGAATTTTCTTAGAAGTGATGACCACTTCAACAGTATATTTCGTTCAGTGGGAATGAAAATTCAAATATATTTTAAATCGTTATCAACGATCGCTTATATTCTTTACTTCCACAATCTAAGTACGTTCACACCTGAGCGATCTTTCGAATTAGCGTTTGAAATTTAGACAACGCTATAGTATAAAAAATTACAAATAATTTAAGTGGATCGAGGATCAAAAGTGGAAAGAATTTTCAGTTTATGCAAGATGACAGATGCAAAGCGTTGATTTGATGGAAAAATGGTGGCGCATACCGGAAACACGATCGAAAGCGGCTAGAAATTAGAAGCAGTCAGGCTAGGATCGGGTTACGAGATTCCAACTTTTGGATTGCCCGTTCGATTCGTTTTCCGTGTATTTATCGTGTCGGTTCACGCACCTCCCGATGATTCGTGCACTGGACGATTAAGTGGTCGTACTATAGCGAATGTAAAGCGATTCCACACGTTTCGATGGGTGCTACCAGCTGTTTGCTACTATTCTACGGTTACTGCAACGGTTAAGAGTGGCTTGTTTTCATTTTTCAGTTCCTATCGTAAAAATACTAGTTTTTGTAAAAGAAACTCTGACAAAAGAATAAGTAACTGATGTCCTTAGTCTTCTAGAAATTACTCGATAGTAATAGTTTACATTGTAGATGCAATGTGATCTAAATTAAGAACGTTTCAGCGTGTACTTTGTCTACAGCCTAACTCGTTGAACGTGCTTAGTTACGAGAGAAACTTTGATACGCTCTAGAAATTACGATTAGCATTAAGATTAGAACAATTTCAAACTCATTAGAACTCGGTAACCAAAGCAATTAGAACTACGCAGAGTTGTCGTACGTTGTCAAGCTCTTGAGATGTCGTAACTTGAACCCTAGTATTTTACTCTTGGTATCATACTGTTCTAATTTCTCTGTATTTATCCATAAATCTCACGTTCACACTGACGTTCACGAAAAATATGTTTTATCCGCATTACTAACAGGCACATAAAATAAAAAAAAGACACAGTACAGTGCTTGAAATTACATAAAAAGATCATAACACTTAATCTATTTAACTATCTATTTATATTGTTTATCGTAGGTTAATATTATACTTTTCCCTCGCCAGTTCTAAAGAGACGATGCTGAGAGAGATCAAATTTATTGGTCGTCAAATTCAGCCAGTAACAATCTGTTGAACTTGTAGTCCGTTTTGCGTGATTTGAACAAGACGATGGGAAACTTTTTCGTTGAATTTTCACGTTTAAACTCCAAGACTTTTACGCACAGTTGTTTGCCGATTTTAGACCGCAAAGAACAAAACGAAACGATTTTTTCTGTTTCTCGCATTGAATATTTGAGAATCGAATGTGAATTCACGTTTATGCAGATTTTTTATGAAAGCGGGGTGCGCGAATAGAGATAAAACGCGTAATTTATATGCATATACGGTAGGCAGAAAAGATGAAAAATTTGTGGTAGGGCGATATGAAGATATCGTACCTCGTGCTCCCTCGAGAAATATTGATATGATGGATGAGATGGACCTTTGCGTTGTTTCGCACCTCTTTCTTACATTCGCCCCTTTTTCTGAATAAGACGATCTTGGTCTAACGACAATGACGGTATTCTTGGTTGAACCATAAAATATGAATATTACAAGGCTATTTATTATCTGACGTGCCCCATCGTTACGATCAAAATTACGTTGAGATATGGAACGAAAATCCTCATCTAGCCATTCTCCGTAAGAATAACTGCCTAAACGAACAAATAGCTTATCGATCAACAAAGAGAAGCGAAGCAAACGACCGATAGATACTCGACCGAGCCGCGATTCCGCGGTCTATATACTTTCAATAACATTTGCGGAGGCATCCCGCGAGCATTGTGGAAATCGTGGCTGCTAGGAGTTGCCGCCTCGCCGTAGTGAAGCAGAGCTACGTGCCGGATGAAAATTCCCAAATCGAAAATTCCGATCGTTTCGCGATATTCTTTCAATATATAGATATGTCTATATCTATATATAGAAAGATATATATGTATATACATCCAAGGGAATTCGTTCCAGGGGAATCGGTGGGCGTTCCCCGCGAAAAATAAAAGCGTTCCGGTGTCATCAGAAAGAGTTTTACGCGAATCCCGGTCGCGGATAAACTTTTCCCGTATATGTTTCCAGCTGCATCAATCTTCCATGTCCGCCCAGCGTTCCCTTTTGCCCGAATCTCGATGTCGTGCTTCCCACTTCTACTGCACTCTGAATATTTAACTAAATCTCACCTGTATCTATCGGTGATTCCTTTCGGAATTCTGAAACAGGAATAAAGAGCAGGAAGGATAAGGAGAAGAGAAGATAGCTCGCGAGAGAAGGGTGCAGTGGTATCAAAGAGTAGAAATTGGTTCCCGGACGAGTATACCGAGGCGGAGGCACAGAGTACGAAGAGTTTTCGTCTATGGTTGACTTAAGCTTGAATATCGCCGACCTTGAGAGATCCAGTTTGCATTTCCGGGCTGATGCACTGTTGCCTTGTCAATTTGACAAACAGAATGTACGATCGCGCTGACGTCGATTAATAATGAAAGGTGACTGCGGATGAAGAGAAAACGAGATGTGACGTTACGCTACCTGGATCGATAGTTAATTCTCTTGTATTTACTTCGAAATACGTATTTGCAGTAAATGTTTATTTTAGAATCTATCGTGAGCGTGGGAGTAGGATGAATTTGTTATTGTTAATACACTGATTTTGACGTCTATATGGAATTCTTGCTATTTCATGTGTTACTTATTCCAAGCGTAACGATAGAAAACAAATTCTGCCTCGTGTAAATAGAACTCTATATCCTCGGTCTTCGTTCTCAATATTCGTTCCTTAACATTTCTGCTATGGTTATGCACTCAGTCATATACATACACACGAGTCGCGTTTATTCGACTTTACGATAGCAGCTCTATGTAGCAATCGCGAAGTTGGAATTTGTTTAGAAAAATATTTTCATACGTATCGCAGGAAACTCGGCTATTATGGTAAAAGTATAACCATGTTTTCGTTTATTCTTTCTGCATATAGCGAAAACTTCGTCTCAAAATCACAACTTTATCGGCGGTTATAACGTTTTATACAATTCGGATGATTCTTACGTTTGTGAGGTCGAAGCGGTTAACACGGAAACTGTAAAAGCAATAAATTCTATTTAAGTGAAATTATATGTTTGGACAAACGAGCTTATTGAATAGCGAACAAAAATGTCCAGAGTCAACAACGTCAAAAAACATGTTTCCAATTACGTAAAAAAAATGTACGAATCTTTTGAAGAGCCAAACAATAGATAGAAGCATGTCTTTGATCTAGCTAACAAAGAAATAACATTTCTATTACACGCGATGATCGTGTGCAACAAGACTCGTTAAACCAAGCTTTCGCTTACAATTAGTTACATTTCTGCGAACTTGTCAAAGCTGCACTGGCATAAAAGCTGGTTCTCTCGCCTGGACGAACTTTATCCTTCAACTTGAATCTATTTTCCATCGAAAAGTTGTTCTCTTCTTATCTCTTATTAATCTTTCTTAATGAAGAAACGTTCTCTCTCCCTCTCTCTGTCTTTAGAAACTTTTTACTTTAAATAAAACAGTCGATCGTTTGTAACGTGAAACGAGCGAGATTGAAGTCGCGTCTCCATCGAAGGTCGATCTTCGTGTCGGTTTTATTTTCTACCACGGGGTCACGAACAATCGTATTCAGGGTATTTGCAAATGAAAAAAAAAAAAAATATACAGCTCGTTAAGATGAGGACGAGCAAAATTACTTTTTGCCCCGGAGCACCGAAAGGTCAAGAGGCTGTGGCTTTTCGTGGCGGCTCGCATCTTTTACTACTCTAACGAACACACCACCGCATCGGGAGGAAACGTTTTGCCCATTTATCCCGTGCTCGATAATAAGAGACGAGATAGAAGTTGAATGGTCTGCGGAACATCTGTCGGGTCGGAGATAAATAAAATCACAGGGAGCGGCAGATGCATCTGTGTCGTTTGTCCTCGGATTTTATTCATTTAAATATCAAACAACCGAGATAAATTACGATTGCCGTGCATAACTGCGTCAGCTGTGCTACGTCTTGTTCAATTAATCGCAAAAGATTCTATAGAAAATCGAATGGATTTTTCTGAATCTCTGATAGACAGTAATATTGTATATATTGGAAAGAACAGCCTATTCTCAGAGCCATAAGTATTATGTAATTGAAATATTTGTTGTAAAATACCATAACCTGTTTTAAGATACCATACTAGCGACTGTTTGTTACTTTTAAGTGAATAGGATTAATTGTTACAGTAATTCGTTACGATAACAGAATCCGTGTATAGAATTTTGAAGTTTCTCTTTCTAACAGTTTAGTATATCTTTTTGCTATCTTATAAAGCAACGTAATCAACAGTTGCAAGAATATACTTCGCGTTCCTCTACGGATTCTGTTGAACAGTCATACGACACAACGCCGGTTAATATAAATACTTTTGACGCTCAGATTCTTAGATTGGAGTGCCGCAAATGCGGAAACAATAAAATCGCAATAAAAATTTTACAGATATTCGCCCGAACTGGGAAAGAAAGGAACATTGCTTTCTCACGCGTCGTTGACCTTTCCCCTTTATCCGTCGCATTTTTGAATACGTACACGCGGAATCTCGTACTCGCCTGAACCGGGACGAATGAAAAGAACGAGGTCGCGCCGTGCGAACGTCTTCCTGATGCATCGAGAAAGAAGTTGGCTCTTGCGCTGACTGCTCGACGGGAAAGTCTAAAAGGAACAGAGGGAAAAGAGGCGAAAAGAAAACAAGGGAGCGGAAGAAAAAGCGGCCGCCGAGCTTTGCGTGGTTTCATCCCGTTTCACCTGCAGTTTCGTGCATTTTCTACGCGAGATGCGGCCAGAAAATCAAGCCGCAAAAATTACAAAGCCGACTGAACGTGAGAGGAAAGTCGAATCAGCGTACGTGCAGATTTATTGTTTTGAGAGCCACTCGTCTTCGATAATACAATTTTTTCTTTATTTCTAGTGATTTAATTGCTAATATATATAAGAGTTTCTTATAAGTTCCTGCCAACGGTAATACGATTAGAGAAAGGAGAAAGTAAATATTTGCTTTATTAAGCGGGAAACTCATCACACGTCTGACTATTGATGCTATATTTCACTTAAGTACACAATTCCTGAAAAATGTTCATGTCATACTTTATGACAAGAAGTCATATCATACTTTATACATGATATATTGTTTGAACTGTAACCTGTCTAATATATTTATTCTTCCTATAAATTTAAGAAATTGATTCACATTGATTGCCCATACAGTTCGAACGATAAAATTACATAAGTATCAAAATTGATAATGTGTTTTTTCCTTTTATCGAATCTCTTCCACCACTTACATCGTTTACTATTTCAACTTCTCAATATAAACATTACGTGTACATTTCAACTTCTCACAATATTCTCAATAATATCTTCCTTCTCTCTTATACTTTCTGTAATCAGCCATCCTTCGTATCTTCGATGGCGAGCCACCCGGTCGGTAGCATATCATAGGCACACCTCTATTCTGTTTTCCCCCGGAAAATCAATATCGGAGGTCGGCAGCGCCTCTCGGGGGTGGCTCACGCCGGAGACAAATCTCAGTGTTCGGAAAATCCGTGGCTGGCGCCAACCGACCCGTCGCGAAATTCCGCCGATAAGTGGACCAACCGATTGTTCGTTCTTGTCCGGGCTGCTTTCATGAAACGGATAGCGTCACGGTGAATATTCTGGGTTTCGTAGAGGGTCGAGGAGACGCGATACACGGTAGGTCAGCGACGAAGGTCGACGTTGCAGAGAGACTCCAACGTCTGGTCTGCGAGGGAAGGACCTAACCTCTCGTGGTAACCTCGTGCAAGCGAGTTCGGTGTGTCTGTGCGTTTGGAGAAGGAGAGTGCGTTGCGGAAGAGAGAGTGAAAGAGAGAGAGAAAGAACGAGTGCAAGAACGAGACAGTTTGTTCGCCATATTGAGCGACGCCAGCACCGCCACGATGGTTGTCGCGCTATTTTCAGTTGGGATCAACATTTTTTCAAAGTTCCGTTGTTTCCACTTGGTTTTTAAAGGATGGATCGTGATAATTAACGGTAAAAGAAAAGAGATTACGGTGACAAAGAAGGCGCTGCAGGTGGGACGGAAGTCGAGAAGCAGCTGGAATATGAAAGTTCCGACGAAATAGTGAAACCGCGGCGGGATTTATGCGGTAGGAAAACACGGCTAATCGCGTTAACCCTGCGCGCTGGCTTAAAGTACACGCGACTACGGTCCGCTGTAATATCCGACTTCACGATACCGTTGTATTCCGCTGTTGTCTTTTTTCTTTTGGAAACATTTGCCGGATTACTACACGGTTGTTTTCATTGTTTTAGCCGGGAAATTACGGATATAATATCAAGGTACCGGTACAAACGCGAACGTTCCGCTGCGTGCACGGGACACGTGTCTGTTTTCTGTAATCCACGAAACCGAACCGCAACACGCGCGCGCGTGGTAATGTCAACGTGTATCCTCTATGAGTTTCGATGACCTTATACGTTCAACGATGCGTTTAAATCACCACATTTAATATATACATAATTACATATATTATATATGTACATATATACGGTATGTTTACAATCAGTAGTAACGCGTTCGAGATACAACTCTAATTTTCTCCTTTGTGCATATACGTTGTTTAATTAATCGATCATCCTGCCTTTAATTATGGTACAAAGCCACCAGCCCAATATTGACTTTGTTAATTGGCTATAGCCGGTGGATTGCAAGCAATAAAATATTGACGATAAATTGCGTTCCGGCGCTACGGTGCCCAACCAGCTTCTTGAGTTCCCGTTCTCCTCTGATGCAACCGCAGCCGTGTCTCTTTGAAGTTCTAAAGCCTCTTCCATCTTCTTTGCCTGACCCCGTCTTTGTATCTGTATTTAGATTACGGGAACACAGACAACCACGCAACCAAGCTCTCTGTCGGTACTCTCCATCTTGCGCCGTTACTTTTTGGCCAAAGGAAAAACTGCTCCTTATTCCAAACGGCTTTAAAATTTTCGAACCGCTGGAACGCGCTGAAATCAAAACTTATTCCTCTTCTTTGCTATGTCTGTATACGATGGTCGTAGAATTTCGATCGTGGATTCATGGAATTCACGGAATAATAATTTTCAATGGGAAACAAGGGAATAAAGAGAAAGTCAAAACCGCGGAAGGAATTAATAAAATCATTGCGAATTTCTCACATATATTCTTTATATTTCAATTCCATTTCGTTCTGCGAATATTGTTACAATATTTTGCAAAATTTATTCGTAATTATTTTTCAATATTTTAATGTAATCATTATCACCGCAAAGACGATAGCCTGTTCTTGATCTTACCAGACTAAAATCTTTCATCAACCACGTTACATGATACACAATACCCTCCGTTTCTAGCCGACACTGAAATTAACAAGGTTCAATCTCCCGTAGAACAAGAATTTAATTATCGCACGCGCGCGACAAGAGGCGGTAACCGTAACCCGGCGACCGAGCCATGACACGAAGCAGCTTAATTCTGCGCGTTAATTTCAAAATAAACGCGTGCCCTGAACGAAATTTCCCGACGTCCGTCGAGGACTACACGCCCCGGCCACAAATTCTCGACAGTCATTATGCCTGAGATAGGAGACAGATAAAAATCTACGAAGACTTCATTTCGCGACACGGGATAATTGGAGTGGGACGCGAGCTACGCATCAGGAGGCGTTGTTTTAATCGAACGTGTACTCTGGGATTTTCATTTAATACTCGATACACTTCTAATTTATTCCCTCGTAAATCTGTATTCCAACGTGGATCCAGCGAGAGTTGCCTACGATCCTCTTTCCTTCCTCTTCCGTCGATTCCGTAGCTTTCCCAGTAACGATTTTTCATGTTAGGCCGCAACTTGTTCGACGTTCGAACCAGTTTATAATTCAAATCCGACCACAGATCGGTATTCGTTGTGGCGCAATGGCTCGTCGCTAAACGTTTTGCCATTTGTTGAGACACCGGAAGGTTTGTTGGTGGAAACGATTTATACAAATAAGGGAATTCGTACAAATCTCATTAATGGATCCCCGATGGAAATCACTCGACATTGTTTTATGACGACGGCATTGTCATTTTCCAGCGGCGCCAGCGAAATCCAATTAGGGAGCCCCGGGAAATGTCCGGGGCACCCGTGCGCGGTCGGGAAGCCTGCCCAAATAAATGAGCTTGAAATGAGCGAGAATTATAAATGAGATGCACCCGAACGCCGGGTAAACGTTCAAACGCCCATTCAAACGTTAATAATTAACTGAGGAAATGTTTGACTCCGCTTAATCGATTTTTTTTTCTTTTTTTGTTTCGCTGGGGACAAAACGAGCACGGTGGTTTCGTTTGTCAAAATGAATCGTCAGAATGGCGGGAGAAAGAGCGGTTAGTTCGAAGGACTGGGTTTAAAGAAACAAATTGTAACATTGCGTGAGGCGATCGAAAATTTATTAATCGAATTATCCGGTTAAACATCTCCTTCCTTTGCTGTAAAAATAGAGTATCTTCTTCTTGACACGATAGTAAGTAATTACAAATCTGCATTACAAATCTGAGTCAAAGGCCTCGCTCGTCGAATCGTGGCGTGTCACTGTCGCCGGGAACATTTGTTAGCGAGCGAAGAAAGTAAATGAAACGTCTCATAAGACAGAGGGAATGTCTGAGCAACGCGAGTCGAGTATGAAGAAGCGGGAAACGGGGAAGAGTTTAACTTGCTAAAACGCATTTTAGGAACAATTTCCAAGGAGCCGTCTCGAGAAAGACAGTCAGCTCGGTGCTCGTTCATTCGCACGTGCGAACGGTCAAAGCTTTGAAGCTCGTCTGCGAGCTCGCGGCAGCGAACCTCTTAGTCAAATACGTGAGATTTCTAATGAGTCGGCCGAACGTGAATTTTCAACAGGAGCTCGCGGAACGTTTGCCCGGAGGGAGACCTTTCGAGGCCGCTGCAAATAATTCGCGCGTTTTCTTGCGTAAGTTGTGTACTGCCCAAGAGCTTTCGCAAAATACACGTCTGAAACTCGGAGACTTTAAAGCAAGGAGAAACTCTCGGCCGAAAACTCTTCCGCGGCGGCGGATCGCTCGGAATTGACGGTTTCAAGCTACGAGACGCCGTCTCGAGGGCAACCGGAATTACCGTGTTTTCAGTTACAAACTTGAGAGCAACTATATTAACTCTTTTGAGTAGGACGGTGTAATTTTTATATCATTCTTGCTCCGCATTTGTTGCAAAATTTGGTGAAGACTTTTACAGTCGATATAAATATTATAAATATACTACGGATATGCATGATAATTTATATTTTTTTCATGACGATAACTTGTGTTTTACTTTCATTATTTCCCATACATTTTTTCATATTATGTACTGTAAATTATTATCTTTGCATTTTCCACAAAAGGATTAACACGGGCAGCCTAATTATAAATGTACGTATTCATAAAACGAGAACAAATTATGAAATTATTATGAACGAAAAGAAATTATTCGTTAGCCTCTCATCAAAATTGCTGCTCTACTCTAAGATCAATTTTTCTTTGCTCTCTTTCTCTTCCTCTCTTTGAACCTTATATTTTCAATGAACTGAATCAGCGCTATTTCCAATAAAAGGCAGGCTCGTTCACTGGAGCAGGTAAAATCACAGCGATACGGGCCGTATAAAGAACGGAAGCAAAGTGTGTGATTGAGACAGTGCTCGGTGGCGGAAGTGACGGCAAGATTGCACGGTGCTCAATACAATAAATCGGGCAGGATGCACTCGGTGTGGTTTGCTCGCGGCGGCGAACCGTTTCGAGGAGAGGAAAAGCAAGAAGCCAGCCGAGTCGCAGCATGGCTGGTGGCTTGGATAAGTCATAAATAAACGAGCACACCCGGTATAAGCGAGAAACGTTTATGGCGGCCGCGTACAGGGCGTATAGAGCTCTCTCGCCAGTCGGCCTAGACACAAACTACTTTAAAGTTGCACGATCCAAGATCTAAGGTGTTGCGACGCATTCTCCATTTCGTTCCCGTGTTTTTAATTCTACTATCCAAATTTTTAAAGGATTAAAAATCCAAACACTGGTTAGAATTAATGCAGAATTTAACGATGTAACCGATGTAACGAACGAGCTAAAAAGAAAATAAAATGGACATGCAAAAGGATAAAATCAGACAAATCGAAACGATAAGAGGATTGCATTAATCGCAACGTTTCGTTCGCATGTTGGAATTCTAACTTCTCCCTCTTTTGCCAAATTGTTTGCCACAGGCGCCAGCGCATAAACGGTGATATAGGTACACGTTACGCTAGCGAATCGGCAAGCGTATCTTAAAATTAAAACCCCGATCAATCTTGTAATTAAAATCATTTACCATTTTTATCATAGAATTACCGCTTCGATTTTCACCACTGATATCAAAGATTTTCACATGCAGCGTCGCTTGAAAAACAACCCGCGCGTCTCGTCTATGGAGAACGGCAGGATAGCAAAGCAGCTAATTTTTCGCTTCCGCGCGCTTCATATTCTATAGCGGCGATTTGAAGCTCGCCGTGGCAATATCGTTTCCGTTATTATTGAACACGGATACGGACGGGGATAAAGGCAGAATGAAATTTCTGCGAAACGAACATTGAACGGCGCTGGTTTCGCTTTTATCCCACGCGACTCCCTGACAACATTTCCACTCATACTCGGTAAAAAAAAAAAGGTATCTTGCGACGCAAATTGTAATTGAATTTTTAAAAACGTTTCGCGAAACTTTCATTGTCGTAGCCAACGAACGCGTTTCGTGTTTTAACACGGTTGCTGGTTAGCGTTATTTTCATCATTACTGTTATCAGACTGTTAAAAGACACGTCGGTAATATTGGTCTAATCGCGAGCAGAAAAAGAGAAGAAGGAGGACCGAGTCGCAGGTAGGTTGTTCGTAAAAAATAATTCGAGACGGTCGCGTGGATGTGTCTGAATGCGAGATTAAACGAAAACTTTGGTCGTTTACATTCACTCGTGGCTTTTATCGCGGAAATCCATGGATAACCGTTGACGCGGTCTCCGAGATTTTTATGAATTTTCGTCCCGTTTCTACGATTTCTGTCGCAACTTTTCTCCACTTCCTATCACCTTTTAACTCGGTTCTTCGAGGAGACGCACGCGACACGAACCGCACACCGTAAAAGTTATCGTATAATTTCTCGTAATCCTGCAGTCCAATGAAAGTTTCTTCTTTTGCCTGTTTCCCATCACGGAAAGAACAACAACCACTCGTTCTTCTACTCTTTTCGCCTCTTTACCTTGTTTCCATCGCCCACGACGATGGTGAATTAAAAGGAAAAAAAGGCGCAAAGAATGTGAGAAGAAAAAGGCAAGAAAGAGACGGAGAGAAAGCTGGGAGTTTTCCTGCTTGATTTTTAGCCAAAGAAAAGCCTCGCAACGCGACGCCTCGAAACGCTTGAAAATACATCGGTCACGCCTGTAGTCGGTTTCTTTTCCTCTGCTACTGTTTCGCGAGAATAAACAGCCTGACCGTAGGAGTAAACTACGCTCAGTGATTTTCAAACGAACTTTCTTAATTGGTAAATCAAGCGTCCCACTCGTGCGCCGATTCTTCTTTTCTCTGTTCGTGGGACGATTACTTCGTCTTATGAAGAAACCGATATCGTCATGGTCGATGCGATTCGAAATGATTTCTTTTGCAGAGACAATCCTTAGGGCTACTGCACCTTTAAGGTGACGTTCAATTCGCTCGTTCGATATCTTTGCCATAAAAATATTTTTAATTATACTGCTGCGTTCTTTGATTACAAAGCATGGTGATTAAAAAAGTTGGTTGAATTTTAATGTAATAACGCGCCCGTAGAGTGACCCGAAGTTAACGATGGAGTCATCAATTTATCACTGTCGGTATGCAGTTGAGCTCGAATGCAATTCACAAATGCGATCAATGGCATCGGTTTATTATACACGACCATCCTGGGTATTACTATGCTCGGCTGAACTGGTACACGAAGGGGAAATAAAAAGTAATCGGGCGCGCGATCGCAGATGGCATTTCCCTGCTGCAACCGGACGTGGTTGGAAAGCTTCAACATCCACGAAACGATAAATTTTAATTACTCCCGAGAAGCACGAGTGGCAGGAACGATGATTTTCTCTTCTGGCAGGGTTGTAAAAACTCGACGGATTATCGGATTTAAGCGAGCGGCACGCACTCCGTCTAACTGGCGAAGATTTCTACCCCGGTGCCGGTACGATTTTATCGATCCTCCACGAAGAAGAGAGAAAAGAGGAAAGGAAAGGAAGGAACGAAGAGGGAAGGGCGACGACGATCAGTAAAAAGGAAAATGAAACACAGAACGGCGAACGAGCATGTTGATGGTTAAGGAGAAATGCAAAAATAATCATCACCCTGGTTTCTTTGTTCGGGCCGCGATCGAGGGTTTTCTAGGCGCACGGATCGGTTAAAATTAAGCAAACTCACGCGACTCTTTGCCTTCGTCACGATATTACGCGCCTTCGGAACCGTATTATCGAATTAAAGCGGCAACCGTACCGAAGCCTCGTCGTCTGACAAGAAAAAATTACGGGAAATCGCGTGACGGGAATAAGAGCCGGTGTTAATTGCAATCTGACTCGTGTCTGTTGCTCTTCCTCCTTGCTGTGATTTCTTTTGATTTATAGGCTGGCCACCGTGATCGATAGAGATTTCTGCTCATTTCGTGGAAAATTACTCGCAGAAAATTATAGACCAGAGGTTTTCTCGTCATTTCCTTTCTCTTTTTTATGTAAAGATTGATAAATGTGATCGATCTAACGATACTCGAAGAAGGTAATGAATAAAATTGAATGAAAACTATAACTGCAATGTAAATTTGTTCGTGGAACGAGAGTTGCGTGGTTGTGATAGGATTTTGGTACAAATAGCGGTCCGAATCGTAGGATCAACCAGTCGAAATCACGTAAGGGTGTAAACTGCATGGTTGTATCGTGTCGATCGGCAGCGGAGGTGTAATGGCGAACGATTAATGCGATATTAATCCGACGTTACGTGACTCGTTGAAGTAGCCCACGTGTACGTGCTCGTATCGATCGATACTTGTCTTTGCACTCGTACCTGGCGCATTCGCGCGTGTAAGAAATTCAGCAGCCATTATCGACTTGGTTGGAACAGCGTGCACACGTGTACGTGTATACGATACAATATCGACGAAGGGATTAACGAAACGGCACGTTGAGGCGGAACACTTGATGGAGAAACGGCAATTCATTCCGAATATGTTACGTGCAGTCGATGCAATTGCATGTGCAACTTTCGTCGGCCGTGTTCTTGTGGGTATTTGTTAGTTTGCGTTTGTTCGGTGGTTTACGTGCGAGGGGCCAGGGGGATATAGATCGAGTAGGGCATTGAATTATGAAGGAACTTTTTGCACATGATCGTACATACATACATTGCTCCAAGTTGTTCAGGAAGCATTACGTACAAGTAGGATTTTGAATCCTTCTGAAGCGTTGTATCACGAGATTGAAAGCTTCAAACTGAGAATTTGGAGCTTGAAATTGAGAAAATTCGGTGCTTGAAATTTCGTTGTTGTAACTTTTAACATAGCCAAAAAAATATTAAAAGCTGAAGTAAAATAAATATTGTAAATATTTAAATAAATATTGTAAAAATAATATTGTAAACATTGTAATTGAATAAATTAGTATAATAATATATTAATGGCAAATTATAAGTATTTAGAATATTGGAAGAATTAAAGTATATACGATAAATATTTACGTACGATAAATACGCTAAAATAACAGCTTATATCTTTAAATAAATTCTACTGAATAAACTTTAGTATTTTACAGAACAAAATTTCTCTGTTACTTTTGTGCATTATCATAATACGTAAACAGACTGAAATTGATTGTTTAAATTGATTGCTCGTTAATGCAAAGAAACGTCTGGCAGGTGGGCGTATCATTCAGCAAATTACCGAAGAAATTAATTGCATAAGGTATTAATGAATTAAATACTTACGGAATGTTTCAATCCCAGGCAAAAACAATATCGGTATCATATCGTTAATTAACAGGAACGTGTTAAAGCGTGTAACGGATAAAGCGGAATCGTGGCAGGCGGCGTGCGTTCATCAGCGATAGCCGTGATGTTAAATGCAGTGGGAGGAAATAACTGTGGCAATTTTATACAAAGAGCACGAGAATTGGACTTTCATACGGAAAAGGGATTTGATTAGGTCGTTTTTGTTTGACGTTAATTGACAGAGAAGCTATGTATTTTGCATTATATGCGAAGGACCAGTCAAATATGGGAATAATTAATAATAGCAACGTAAAGGTATTTCATATCGAAAGGATATGAGTATATCCTGCCATAGAAATCACAATTAAAATGACGTAAAATTTAATATACGATCAAAGAAATTTATCATTGTGACGTGTAACGTGAACGAACGATTCGTAAAAAAATCTGTTTGAACGTAGAAATATGAAAAGAACGAACGTAAAAATAGAGAAACAGGGAATCAACATTACCAGCACTTCGTTTTACTTTTCTCTATCTTATGACATCTAGATAAATTTACTAAGTAAAATTTACTATCCTGGTAAATAAATGTTATCAATTCTTTCACCCAATTTTGAACACTAATTCTTTCCTTTTATCTAAATTTTGAGTTTCAACATATGCTTGTTATTACTCTATTTAAATCCTATCGTTTCCACTACAGTTTTACGCTTCGTTACGATTCTCTTCTCGAGTTAATTTATATTTTGCAACAAATCGTCGTGCGCGGCAACTTTATCCCGAAATTTCGACTTATTTCTCGGACAAAAATTCGTGGTGCGATGGCCAGGGCAAACCGCGCAATAACAACGCCATGTCACATAACACAATCCGGCAACCGATAGCTCGGTAAAGCTCGATCTGGAGCAGCATTTTGAGAAGAGAAAGAGAAACAGAAACGTAAGCAGTGAAGAAGGGCGTGAAAACGGTCGGTGTCGCAAGAAGGAACAGGAAGAAATGTTAAAATTTGTCGTGGTTAAAGCGTGTCGCAGCGCCCTTAAGAGTGTGCGAGGTTCCACGCCATCCCCAACCACCTTAATACGGCGCTCAGCGATGAAAATAAATTAACGAAACGTAGCCACGTATTTTCAGTCGTTATCGTCACGGCGTATAGCTGCATACGCGTGCACACGTTCCGATTGCATCGAAATTTATCTCCAACGGCCGTGATTAATACCGCTGCCCTCACAGCCGCTATATATCACGCGTAATGATGTAATAACCGGTCTGCACTTTCGAGCACCAGGCTCTTTCTCTCCCTCTTCTTATCCCCTTTCCGTATCTTTGTTCGTTGCTAATAACAGCAAAAGAAACGGGGTCCGATGATAGATGAGAACCACGGTCCTGGCTGGTTCGATCGTATTAAATAAACATCGGCATCGAGCGGTGCGCGATTCGGAAAGTTAACGATCCACCATTTGCATGAACAATGCGAATGTCCGATGCTTCTACTATCAACTCTACTTTCTCTCTCTCTATCTATCTCCTTCTGTTTCTATTCCTTCTGCTGTCACCGGTCATGCGGCGTATAAACGACGCCATTCAAATACAATGCTACGAATTGTCGACGACGACTGAGATAAGAGATTTTGTAGAGATCGCCGTGATTCTTGATTGCAACACGGTCGATGACAAGCGTAACGACTCGTTCATGCTCGTTAAAAATAAAATTCGAGGAAGTTGCGCACGAGAGAGTTCAAATGATGAAGTTGCGATTCACAATCTTAAAATTACGAACGTTGATATTTCAAAGTTGCAACAATGCGTCCCATATGGAACAGCGAAATCACGTTTCATATTCCGCGCGAGATTTTCACTCATCCAATAACATTTATGGATGATCCTGAGATGTTCCATTGAAAGTAACAAGATAATTACCGGGTCCGTGACCCGGTCGGAATTCATTCATTATCGAAGGCCGAACGATTCTTTTGTACGGCACTCGGATCGACCGGAACAATAGAGTTTTAAAATGCGAGCTCAGTCCTTTCGCTGGTCTACCGGTTTGGTAATTACTTCGCTCGATAAATGTTTTCAGAAGCGGCAACGAGGGTTGGAAAAGTGGCGGTGCTTTTCGTTGAATCCTCGTTTCCCTCTGCCAAGAATATGTATATGTGTGTACGTGTGTGCGTTATTTTTAAAACCATCACCCTGCAACCCCGAGCACCCCTTCTTTTCTTTCGTCTGTTTCTTTCTTCTCTTCCCTCCCCTTCCCTTTTCCTTTTATTCCTGTAGCTACATTGAGCACCTTTTTAACGACACGCCGAGCACGAGCATGCTTTCATGAATTATACATTCGGTTTACCTTACCAGTTCGTATAATTTTCCATCGTTAAATTGCTCGCGCGCATAAACTTTATTGCTTTTCAGCGCGTACCTTTTCCGCGGCCGATGTTTCATTGCCAACAGATGCGTTGCAATAAACGCTGTTTGTTTTCGTAAAAGACACGATAATTATAACGAGGTAGAGGGGTAAAGGAAACGGTGAAATTATCGTTGGAAAGTTGCACCAGGTGCGATGAACCGTGCCAACGATCGTAATCACACGTTGCATTGACAATTGCAATCCTGTTGCAACCGATTCTTCTTTGAGACGAATTATCAGGCACTTTTGTGCAGTAGGGTTTTCGACTTCTGCTTCCTTTTTCATTTTTCCTCTTTTTTCTTTCTTTCTTTCTTTCTTCTTACTCTTCTCCTCCCTTTTTTAAATGTTACTTTATTATTCTATAGATTTCTCGATGAAAGGAGCCAGCTTCGGAGTAAAGAACAAAGTACCGTGTGTCCTTTTTATTTCATTCCTGACATTTTGTATTCGCTACGTTTCGTAGCCATCTTTCGACCTTGTTACTCGAAAAGTTGTACGGAATTAAAAGGAAGTAGTCGCTCACCGTACGCAGTCACAACGTATTCTTCGTTCGCGAAATAACTCATTTTTCTTTTTCTCTATCGTTGGAAGTTCTGGTATGCTTTCTGTTGCTCCCTTATTAGCAGTAATCGTATAATGAGAGTATTCTTTCAATTCGCGTTTCAAGAACCTATTTCACTTATCGCACTCTGTTTCGCATTAAATATTCCACTCGTGGCAACTAACTTTAATAAACAAACCGCATCTTCTGCTTTTGTGTAATTGACGTAGATACAACTTTTCTTCGCCCTACTAAAAAATAACTTTACCCCTTTCGAGCCAAACTTTCAATTAAAACTTTGTCGCGTTTAAGATTCCAAGAATAAAGATAATGTCAAGTCTCCTTTTAAGCACGTTTTCTCCTCCAATTTACTCATTTTTAAACGTTGCCTTATACAGCAGAGATGGAAAGGAGCACAGGCAAAAAGGGGAAAAAAAGACAGAACAAGAAAGAAAGCCGCGCAAGGGGTCGAAGTCGAAACGAAACGAAAAAGCTGAGGTCCTTTTCTCCATAGACTTGGCCATTCATGGCAGAAATGGAACCCGGAATACAGTTAAAGCTCTTCTTATTTCTCCTAGAATCTTCTCTCTTTACCTTTCTATTATTTTGTTTTTATACAGCCCGCAGATTTCTGCGGAGAAAAAACTTTTACTTCCAACCTCTGGTAACGGACACTAACTATGCAGATGAAAAATTTACCGGTTCTCGCTGGCCTTCGCCATTTTCTCACGTTTCTGAACCAGACGAATCACTGTCTGACGCAACAAACGAGACGCGCATTATTTTTACGATACGCCCACGTATTTCCCCAAAGATGCCAGGGGACCATTATCCTTGTCATTTTTTTTCCTCTTCTTTCACCCTTGCGGTTTTTTCCACGTTACAAGTCGCATCGCGACTTTTCTCGTCCAAGCTTTTCATGGTTTTAACACGATTTTGGACTTTCCTCTGCGCTTCTTGCCATTAAACGTGCAATTGAAAATTTTCATATATATATTTTACAATTTTATGAGCATCGTAAAATAGACGTACTTCATATATATCGATGTAGTTTTGACAGAAATATACAAACTCGTTAAGCAAATCCTGCGAAACGTAGAAGTAGTTAACAGAGTAACAAAGACGGCGCGGCGTGGCGTCCGGTTAATGCGCATATGTTTATCTCGCAATTACGTGCATTCGTACGCCGCACGAACGTATCGCCCTGTGTTTTACCAAGCAGCGAGAAACATGCAGCGCTGCAGCGCATGCAAGACGTCCCAAACTATTGTTAGTGCCTGGTGTGCAGTAAATCGCGTTTAATATACGCCTTCCTGAAAGAGTTCGAGCATTGCAAGTCGGAGAGCAAACTTTGTGAATTGTGCAAAGTACGGTTGTTCATATTGCTTTCGGTGTCATGAAGATGCAATGAATGAAGTGTCTGGATTCCGAGACATTGCCAGTTAAAGTTTCAAATTAAGCACCATTAAAAATTAAAGATTAACTTAAATGCACAATACGAGCAAACCTTTCACTTTGAGATAAAAAGGTAATCGATTATTTTTCAGAGGAAATACTGTGCTTGTTTGCAATGTTTACAGTTTAAAACGTTTCTTTCTCAATTCGAGCAATAGCAAAAATTCCTTGTGTGCTCCGCAAATTGTTTTTCGATGGCCTAATTTTGCAGAGAGATGGGCAGATGGATGTGGTGTGGAAAATGTACGCAAAATCTGTCCATTTCGTTGGAACGATGTTGCGCATGACAGAGGTGGCGTCGAATTTTGTAAATTTTAGGAATTCTTTGAATTTCACGCGCTAAGGAATGCCGCAAATTAAAACCTTTCCTGTTCTAGCGGTAGCTCTCATCGAAATCAGGGACCCGTGTTAGAAAACGAAATAGCTGCGGCAATAGCGCGGGATGTCGCGAATTTCTGAAATTCTCCCATGATTTCCGGGACAATGTCGCGAATTAAAACTTTTCAGACGGTATATGGAAATGTTCCGGCTTATATCGTTACTGTGTATTGGAAAAGTAAAGTAGCTGCGACGATGGCACGCAATTTTGCCGATCATTTGAGAGCTCAAACTCTCAAGTAATTACAGTCGATACTCTCTGATACTTTTTATTATACAATAAGGCCTTATTTGCTAATACAAGCTACTTTGTGCGCACCTTTATTAAATATTCCAGTTAGATTTTTGAAATTTCAAATAGACAAATTTTATCCTTACAAGGATAAATATATCTAACTTAAAATTCTTATTCTCGATTTTCTGAAAAACTTCCCTTCTCACTCTATTCTCATTCGCATCTCTTTCTCTTGAACATTCTTCACTCGTTCGGTAGAATTCAATCAATAAGTAAAGAAATTATAACACCTCTTCGAAGTAACATCCTCAGTTAATAGAAGGAAACACGCTCGTAATAACACACTTTGTTTCAAATCGACATTTCTCGAGATTGGATCCTGAAATATAGGGCTTTAAATTACCGCGTTAAAACACAATAGTGACGAATGGTGAAAATTCCCTGAAATTGCGTATGTGCAATAATAACAGTAGAAAAAAATTGCTGATTCAATGTCTACCATTGGCTACCGCATAGACGACTAGTTTGGGGTAGGTTCGTACCGACTGCAAGCGAGAGTTCTGACATAGAGATGTACTGGATTATGTTCCACTTTAAACAGCAGTATCTCTACACTGAATAATTATTTAAATATGAAACATGAACCATTTTGAAGAGAAAGGTTTCAACTTTACAGAGAGTCAGAATTAATTAAAAATATTGGGGAACTTCGAAGCAATAATCGTGCAATTGTAATAACTTTTAATTTAATAATTTTAATAATGATTGTAATAATTGTAATAAGTACTATTAAATGGTCTTTGTAAGATATATGGCGATAAATACGTAAATTTTTGTGTATTTATATAATTTATATTCTACATTTAAATAATTGATATTGCGAGTTTATATAATTTATATTGGTTATAATTTTAACGTTATAAATATTAATTGTTTTGTTTGACTTAAAAACGGAAGAAAGGGCATGTTTCGTATAAATCTGTTGCTCTGTTTACAGACGTGGCTTTTTATGGTACTATAGAATTATGCCATATTATATCTAGTATATACATATTACAAACATTATGACTCTTACTTACTACTATTATAGTACAGGCATATGTTATGAAGTTAAGTACATAATTCAGATAACAACTAGATGCTACATATAGGTATCGATCTACTATCAGAACTACCACAAAACTGTAGTACTTGTAACACCGCTGAAACCCAAAACACATCTCCAAAGAAGTACGTACAGTCGCCTCGAAGTTTGATAACTTGATCTATAAAACCTCATAAAATCGCACTTCCGACAGTTACGAGAATAAACTGGCTTTATACTATTAGCAAATTTCGTTAAAAATCTCCAGTCTTAAATTCTAAAATTCTAAAGATTCAAACGAGACAAAAGATCGTCCAATAATTCTAAATGACTGTTTCAAAAAATTTTTACGATTCCTGCCACACAGTGTGCATGCCATTTTCTGACCGATCCCACACGATTGCTTTTGATTAAATCACTTTCCTCCAAAATCCAGCCCGTTGACGAACGTAGTTCTCGAAACACGGACCATATCCCAGAGTAAAGATCAGATTTCGCGATAAGATCAATCAGAGTGTCCGCAAAATATTAATCGCCCGGCAAAATCCACCGGAGAGCCAGATCCCGGAAGAGATAAGGGATACGCGAAGCCAGTCGAGATCGGAATCTCGGTGCTGTTCCACCGGTCGAAAAATCGCACGGATGGCTCGTGCACGAGCTCGGGCTGTCGTGTCTGAATCAGATAACGGTGTAATTGGGCTTTATCGAGGCTGGCTGCGCGTCAGTGAGTCCCTTGTTCGTCCTGTCGCATTCCCTGCCCAAGCGCGCTGCGTTCCCAGTTTACCCTCTTTAACCCCTTCGCTCTCTTACGCAACCCAGTTGTGGCGTTCGCCGTGTACAAGGCGAAGGGTCGGCGTTACGTTAATTAGCATAGATAATGGAGTGGCCTCGGTGGTGCACGCGTGCACCGCCCTTGTGGCACGCTTTCGAATAAAAGCGGTAGGAGGGTCAGATAAGTGGAACGGGTCCGTATGCGGTCAGCCAGCCAGATAAGTGGATCGAGGATGCTACCGTGCGGGCGGTCACTCAGAAAGATTATAGGATTCTCTGTCTTTCCAAGGTTACAGGGACTAGGAAGGACCTTCGATCTCGCAATTATTCTTTGTCCTGTAATAGGTATTATTTTAGTTTGCAATTGTTCCATAGATGGAGAAATTTCGATACAATGAGGAGAAGCGTTCGCGTGCGTTTACTGTTTGCTAATAACATGAAATGTTTTCAAAGAGGATTCGTAATGATCTAGGAAATACCAACGGGAATATTATCTATAATATAGATATTAAATATAATTGACATATTATATTACTTTAGATTTTATTATATTATATTATACGATCATTATGTTTTATTGTATATTACACGTAAAACTAGATGTAATACAGAGAATTCTTTGATGGGTAATCCTTTGTTGCTACGTTCAATTATACTTACAATACGTAGTCAGGGATTATTTCTAGTTCCAATTATCCAGCAGGACGTCAAAGTTTATGAGTTAGGTGACAGCGAAGATCATATCATCAAGGTAGAAAAGAAAGCTTCCATGAAGCTTCTTTTAATTATTCATTTCGGTCATTATTAAATTTTCATTTCGTCGCTAGGAGAAAAATTCTGTGTTTTTCCTTCCTTTTTAGAGCCATTAACCTTAATGAAATTCTTTATGCATATTGTTACGACATACTCACATTAGCTCAATGCATTTTCATGAAAAACTCATACGTTTATGCTTCGTAAATCTTCGTTTTCCAGCAACAAAAGGTTAGTGTTCTTATATGACCTGCCCTTAATCGAAACGTTAAATTTCTTCTATTCTAAAAATGTAGAGAATACATTTATCCGATCGATTGTGCAATTTTTCGTATTATCATTGTTGTTACGAGCGATCGTAAGAACTGAGATTTCCCACGTGTCTATTTAGCCAGCTAGCGATTCGCGTCAAATCTCGTTACAACACACGAACCATAGACTGGATAATATTCAATCCAGTGTGCGTGATTATGGAACGGTATTAAACCCATTACTGGTTTCGCATGGTTACATTTAATTATATTTGTTGCGCCAGCTGGAACGCAATTACAATATTGCAAATTATAGAACGAGTAGTAATTAATTTTCACACAAGTTCGAAATATTTTACGATATTACAAATTCACCGTGTTATTTGTTGCTCTCGCGTGTCGTTCACACACCGCATAACACAATAATCAATGCCATAATCCGCACATTGTAATCGACTGTGAAAACGTGCCACGATTACGATAGAGAATCTCGCTAACCTTCATCCAACGTTGCTATCGTGTGATATAAAGTAAACAAATTGCCCAGTCTGGTTTCCATATTCTTTACGACCTAATAGCTCGCGAGACACCGATAAATTTGCGGATAGCAATTACTCGAAGGTGCATTAAACCGACCTCGTCATTAGCAAATTCCTAGAATCGACCAAGTGAAATGCTACACGATTTAAATCAGGATCGAATATTTCTAATAAACACAAACACCGCGTCTCAGTTACGTTAATAGGATCATTGACAATCCGATGACAGCAAGTTAATTCATCATGCGAGAGCGACGCAACGAGATTTCGAAAACTTCAATCACCTTCTTCAGTTCACCAAACCTCGATTGTATATTCGTGTCACTTATGGATGACAAAAATTTTTGCACGATCTCAATTACCAATGCACTATATTAGGAATGCACACGTTGTCGTTGTTGAAATTCAGGTTACCGTTCCCTTTGCTTTTGAGCCGGTCACAGATAAATAGAACGAGGACAGTAGTGGTCAGACAAGCAGATAAGCGACCAGGACAGTTCAGAATCGATTGTACATCTAAACTTAACCAAGCGTGACCCTTTTGTTGTTCCAACGGAACACGAGGAACGTCGAAAGAGGTGAATAATTACGTTCGTGAAAATCGGATGAATTATTGGTCTACCGTTACGATAAGCAAAGTGAAATTTAGGAGGGCAAATCTGATTAATGATTGCGCGGAAAGTAATTTTATAATCACGAGGGGAAGAAAGAAAGGAATGAGTTTAATATTTAATGAAATTTGGCAAAAGAATTAAATTCACCGGCCTCTCTGACCATGTAATATAGAATTCCGTATTATGGAATTAAATTATTGTTCCTAATGGAAGGACATACGTGTGCACGCGTTATTCGAAGTAAATTACGACTATGTACGCTTAATATTAATAATGAGGCTGGCTGGTTGGCAAAGGTAAATGGAACAAATGGAGTTTTTCAACCAAATGAAACTGACTATTCGAATGATGCTCAAACAACTCTGAATTGCTGTTGCATAGTAACAGCCAGCTAATAGTCGTGGCCAGCGGGATACAGGATCGCGAATAATTACTTTTCGCAATAATTTGCTTTGTTACGTTTTAATGGAAACAATAACGCATCGTTAATGTGCTAACAACGCCAAATCATCCTGCATTTTGCAACATTGTAAGTTAATCCCAGCGATTAATTACAATGACGGAAGAAAGTACGTGTTCGAGATGTAAACGCGATATCATCGTATCGAGAATTGGAAAATACGCCGCGTATTAAAACCATAATATATTGGAATGCTGATTTACAGGCAGAGGGAACTTCTCTGAGAAAGTCTTCATTAATCTCGAATTCTCTATAAAGTAAAATTGAAAGCAACGATAAATTACCGCCGGAAACGTTTCACAGTATAAGCGCTTATTAACGAAATTCTCAATGAAAGATAATTAATTCCCGAAATAATTGTAGATCTATCATAATTTCTCTACTATGAAACGAGCGATTTTTAATCCATATTTACACGTTTGTTCTTCACTTTCGAGCGTTTTCAGCGTGAAAATTTTCTCGTAAGTCACGTCGTATAACGTGTCGTCGTGAAAAGTGGAAAAACGAGCGACCTAGAGCCGACGGCGTTTGCCAACGGGCCGGCTGCTTCGATCCTAGTGCGTTGTTACGTTATTACACCGGTTAGCTTAAATTCTGCAGCAAGATACGATCTGGAACAGTTCCTCGGTCGCTGGAGACGCGGTCAACCTCTTATGCGTGGGAATTGTATTAGTATTTTCGAGCGCTCGAACCGAACGTGCTAGGAAATGAAATGGAATACAATACGAGGTGCGCTAGAACCTCATCTCGAAGTTGTGTTAGAATCAGATTCTCCGGGGACGTCTTAACGTCGTTTCTCTTATTATATTACGATAGAATTGCCATGCTTTTGGGATTCGAACTGCGATAACAGACTTTTAATGTCGAATAGACGATGTTACTTGCTACATGAGACGTACGTTCGACGACATAGGAAGGACTTGGTACTTTAATCGAGTAGTTTAAGAGTCTAGCGCGACGTAGATAGTAGTTTCAAATTTGATAAGAATTGAAAAGAATAGGATTTTAAGAGACGTGTGTATAGAATTTTCTTTTTATCAAATATATATTTTAATTATTAATATAGTCTAAAGAAAAAAAATGGAAAGAAATGTAAGAGCAATAGAACTTCTCGTCTCTCCCAGCAGTCTTCTCGAATAATTTTTGAAAGTTCAGAAAGTAATTGCGCAATCTCGGAGAGCTTTATTGACGTCGTAAAATAAATCCTTTCTCGTTTGTCTTAACAGTCGAACGAAACCGACAGGTCAAGATTATCGCGTTTGAAAAGCCGGGCGATGTCACGACGATGGGTAAGGGGAATGAAACAGAGGAAAAAGAAAGAAAAGGTTTTCGTGGAAGAGCGACGAGGAAAAGAGAAAAACAAGAAGAAGCCGCTGATGTTACAAGAGTCTCGTAATTAAGCCTCGCGATAATTGCGCTTTTAATACCTCTTCCTCTAGCTTTAACCCGCCTTTCTCTTTCTTTTTCTGCGACGATGTTAGGATCAGCCGAATAGAACTGTACGGAGCACGACGCGAACAAAGTCCATTGTTTCCGTTGAATGAGGCGAGAATTGATTAGTGATTTGATCCGTTAATGACACAGTGACAAAAGAACGAACTTTCGATCGACCTGTAAAAATGCTCGACACGTCTGCCGTGTTTGTAACCAATGAAATGGTAATTGGAACTTGAAATAACATAGGGTGACGCGTTTTTAGGATGGATGTGGCTTGGAATATTGATAGATAATAAAAATTGGATCAAAACATAATGTAGTATACGTAAAATAAACAGAAATCTGATTAAAAAGATAAAATTCTAAATGGGACTAAAATTGAAACGTTATAAACGAAATTGTAGTGGAATGGTTCCGTGCTAAATATTGATATGTATACTATATTATGTTATTGGAAAATTGAACGTTGCGTCAAATGTACAGATTGAAGAATGGTGGTATTGAATAGCGTAGAATGAATGTTTAATCTATCAAACTAAATCACATCTTTTTACAGAATTTTAGCACATTTACAAAATCATAGTACATTAAGATACAAGCTCACACGTGTTCTTAATTCCATCTGCATCTACGTAGGTAGTAATCGTACGTTTATGTGTTCTCTCAAAGCATGCTCGTCTACTCAAACATTTTTTAAGGTTTTAGTTACTATTTTAATCTAAATAAAATCCTATTTCATTTTTATTCCCCTTTATATCCTTGGGCCGGACGTTACAGATCCAAAACACACGCGATTCAAAATTATACGAAAATTATACGTCTCGTCCCTTTTATACATTTTCGGCGCGCGAACGTAATGGGCCATTTTCGTGGAACAGACGTAACATGGAAGACATGGAATCGTCGAGAACGCGTTCACATAATTTCGCAGACCGGTCTTATCGGGAACAGCGTAGCACATCATCCTCTCGATCCTTTCACACAACGGAGCTCAATCCCAAATTCAATCTGATGCCTTTACTACCGACGCGCTTTGACCGAACAGCCCATATCCGCTTACGACCATAGAAACGTCCGCCTGACAGGCGAAACTCGCTCGTTAATCACGACAGTCGGATTCTCCCTCCTTCGGTCTCGTTTATGCGGATTCGATCCACTACACTGTGTTGTATCGGCGCTGTGCGGTTCTCCTCGCCGTACACGGAAGAATAATTTGTTTTCCAGAGCATCTTGAAGCATGTTTAAAGGCCCGGCAGAATTTATGGCGTTCGCGAGATACAGCTCGCGAGATTAACGACACACATCGACTCAAGATTGATTAACAGCCCGTCTACAGATTCCAAATGGAAAAAACATCCGTCTCCTCTCTTCTTTTCTTTTTTCTTTTCTTTTTTTTTTTTTTTTTTTTTTCGTGGCCAGAAACTCGTAACCAAGTCGTGTCGAAGTTCACGCGCGAAAGTTTCGACCGCCGCGCGAATTATAAGCAGCGACCCAATTTCCGATACCGACCGCCAGCTGACGCGTTCCCTGTCCCTTGAAACCTCGTGACATCGGTTATCACGAAATTTACTTTCCTACGAGATGCAGTAACGATCTTCAATTGAAACGTGATTTAGGATCGTAAAGATACTAGTCGACGATGGAAGGATGTTAAAAAAATATCGCATACGTAACTACTTCGAATAAATATTAGAAAGATGAAAAGGTAAGAAAATGTATCAATTTCCCAAGTATCTTATTTTGTCGCATTTCTTATTTGCTATTAAAACACGGCAAGATATAATTCCCCGAACGTTGTCTTTCTCGTTTCTCTTCTGATTCAGCGTTTCCTTAAGCTCGCTCGACCGCCCAATCGCTAAACGAGGTGGTAAATAAATGGAACAAATAAAACTCCCTCGGTTGAAATCCGCCAGTCACAAGTAACCAATAAAAAGGCGGTAACAGTCGGTTGCCATAAGTAGCAGCCATTAAAGTGGAGTAATGGGCTCTTGTACATTACGGTAGTGAGATTATTGAATAAGACAGGCGAAGAAAAGGCGAATTCTTGTTTTGGAACGACCTTCGTCATCACTCCGTCGTTCGAATCCACTTCTGCGTTTCCCGGTCGAATAATATCCGGGCTGTTCTTAAAGTTTGCCTAACGAGGCTCATTTGACACAGTCCGGCTCTACTGGCCACACACAGACGACCCTTCGAACCTATTATTCGCTCCTCTTGATCCTCCCCCTTCATCTTCCTGGCTGTTATCAGCCGAAACGTTCTGCCATGCCTCTATACAGACCACATACGTTTCGATAATGACCCACTAATTGGCAATCATTGGGACATAAACTGGCAATTCGATCGTCGATCATTTCGTCATCGTCTTTAGACGTTTACTCTGGAAAGCGATGTTTCCTATGTTTAGGGAGAGAGAGAGAGAGAGAGAGAGAGAGAGAGAGAACTTTGGACGTTAAATAGAGAATCTTCTGAATCGATGAAAGGAACTTGTACGTACATTTTTGTACTAATAAATCGAGTTTTCAGAAATCGTAAAAATTGTTCTCTGAGAAATTCGAATTTTTATTGTTCAGAACAAATTGTATTAGAAATCGTGTTTAAAAATTTTATACTTTCTCCGTCGTTTTGACACTCGGTTCTTTTGAATTACTGTGAGTAGTAGAAATACGTATGAAAAATACAGGAAGATTTGAATTTTATAATATACATTTCAATACCAGGAACGTTTCTAGCTAAAAATTCTTCAACAGAAGTGAGAGAATGATGACATTTATTATCCTGATATCCTGGTGATATAATATATTAGGTACGTGGCTTCGTACGATCTGATTTTCCAGATACAGTAAAGCTATTTCTTTATGGAATTTATGTTACAGATTTCTATGCGATGAATTTTTTAAGCAACTGAATGAATCATGAATAACTGCGAGGTCGATAAAAATACAACAGAAAATTATTAGCGAGTGATTTCGTTATTGCTTATTTCATCGGGCTTCTTTCAAATAGAAACGTGATAAATTATTCGTAATTTACCAGAGTTAAAACGGAAATAAGTAATATAAACGCAAATACTGAATACACACACACACACATATATATATACATATATATATATATATATATATATATATATATATATATATATATAAATATTTATATTGGTCGTTATTAAGGTATAATGCGCGAACAAGATTGAAGAATCTTCCTTTTAATTATCATTATTATTTCCTGAATGAATACACAGAAATAAATAGCTATACAAATATAATATAAAACGGGAATAGTTCAGAAATTTAATGTTTTTCCACAATTTTAGTATTTTCCCAAAGGGTATAAAATGTATAGAATAGAAAAAGTTAATTACATTAAATTTGTTTATATTTTATTAAAAAAATTTTAAATTTCAAGATATTCTATAACTATTTAATCCAAAATAAACATTAGGCGTGCGGATCTCACAAATACACACATATCGTTTTCACATAATAATCAAAGTACCATGTAACTCCAACTCCCGTAATATGCACAAAACTGAACACGTTGTGTATTTCATACCATACATCGTGTTATTCCGCGTGCTGATCAACAGCTAACGATTTATCTAAAATTGAATAGTCGCGTACATACACAAATCTCGTCAAAAATGCAATAGAATAAATAATTGCAGTTCAATCACGGAGTAAAGATAATGGCAGGAGAACAGGAAGGAAAACAGGAAGGTTGGGCGATGGCCATCGACGTTTGACAGACTTTTCGACGACCTGTGCGTCGGTTGTATACGGGAGTAATGCGGTGCTCGCTGATAATAAATTATCCGTAAGCGCTGAACAGCAAGCTGCGACGGTCAGGTGCTCCGGCAAAAACCGACAAAATGGATTATTAATTACTATATCACGTCGCCCCCTGTGGGTAGAGGCTGAACGAAACGAGAGAGAGAAACTTTGACGAGGTTTTTTTTGCGCTCGAAATTCGATCGCCGTAGTACAGAACCGGTATATTTAAGATGGATATTTCCATGTAGATCATAAAAGAGAAATTGAAGACAGCGTCAGTGATGGAATATTTGTTTATCGTGCGACGCGATGTTTGCAAATTCGAATGGTTGTATCAAGGTTCTTCTTTTTTTCAAATTATTAATTGGATTTATTTAATCTCAAATCACTGATATTAAACTTCGATGAATTATTATCGTACATATGCCGGACAGCAAGTATGCAACGTATGACGCAATTGGGAAAAATAAATTTTTCGTAAAATCAGCTTTGAAATTGGAAGTTTAAATAAACCAGTTCAAGGAACGAGTAAAAATCCGAAGCTTTCTGAAGTTTTTAATTTCCGGATTTGCAAAACATTTGCAACGAAAATGACAACTGTAAAGTTAACAAAGAGATCACGAATCACACGATCAATACCACGCTCCGTTATACTTTCCGCCGTCTGAGTCGGTCATTCAATTTTCCATGATCGTATAGCAACCATCATTCGTACAAGATTGGTTCGCGAGCTCGATTAAGCTGGCTTTTCAATTCTATTCCGTATGCAACTAACTGATATCCGATGTTATTTCGTTCGACTGAATGGTCGCGCGATAGTTTTGTACGGAATGTTAATCTTCCAACCGTTAAATGAACAAACGCTGCGGATTAAACGCTGGATCCGTATGGCCGAAAAAAGATGGAAATTTAAATACTGATCGATTGTTCCTGCTTGTCGGTAGCCGAAAAAAGTTCCAGACTGTTTTTCATTCGAATACGCCATTTGTTTTCAGGTATTTCGCAGTTTCAAAGAAACGAATAGTAGACGAATATTTGTACAATATTCTCTCGGAAAGGAATTGCGTTTACTTTTGTTCAACATGTACGTGTTTATGGAGAACGATAAATTATTCAATCGACACTTTTGTACAATTCATTCTACCGACTGAATAATTAAGTTTCAAAATGTAAGGAAAGTTCGTTCGTAGTCCAGACGCAGAAGCAATAAACGCTGTAGAAATTTTTAACTTCAGCTTAATTTAACTTTCAAATTGATCCTATCAAAATTTCTTGCCAACCTTCGAGAAGTGAACAGACCGGGAACTTCTTCCATGCTTATTTAAAGATGTTTTCTGTACAAATAGTACCTTTGGAAAGTGTTTGCATTATCGTTCGTGCGTGTGAAACGTTCGCAGAAACGTTTCAGTTAGATCAAGGCAGTTGTTTGAACGTTAGGCAAATCGGTTAATGCAAACGAGAGACTACACCGAAAGGGTAAGAGTATCGGGGACAAGAGAAATAAACAAATTAAATTAATTAATTCATCGAAATATTTACTTAATCGAAGCTAAATCTATTCGTATCGCAGAGTAGAACATTCCTATTTGTTTCTACTCGTAGAAAATATCTACACGTATGTACTGAAATTTCAATCGTCTATTTTATACGCATGATAAGAAAAAAAAATACAATAAATGGCTTGGATGAAAAAAAGTGGTTGCAATAATTTCCAAGCAAAAATTCCCTAAATGGTGTAAAATTCATTCGACTATCGCGAAAATGTTGAACGATATTCCGGCAATAGCATTTTCGGACTCGTTGGAATATCTGAAAGACCAGGTTCTCGTCATCCCGATTTATTAGGTTCTGGCCAACGTTACATTAGGAAAATTCGTTCCATTAGGAAGATTGCACGGACGGAAAGGGACAAATCGAACGGCACCGTCCTCGCCGGTTGGATAACCGATCACTAATTGCTTTTGTCATACCGATAATTAATAATGCATCGATCGGAACGGCGGCGCGACGATGAGTGGCCGACGAATTAAATGCGTTAACGACGATAATCGGGTTGCGGTGAATGGTAAATCGAAAATACACCAGGACGGGAGTTATTGAATGCAAACGAGGCTGCGATCCATCATCCGGCCGAACTACTAGCTTTCGACGGCGGCGTGAACGTTTACTGCCACTACTGGTGATCGTCGCTGGACCTAGTGTCAACGACTCGCGGTTCAACGTGTGTATTTCGCATAGAACGATGAGCTTCAAACGTATATTTATGATAACAGGATAATCCCCCGAGATAGTTCAAATCATCTTAAATATCAATTTAACGACCTCGATTATTTTCTGTGATCTTTAAGTGCGATCCTGAGCAGTAATAACATAATCTTGATTACCGCTTATGGGATTTGATTAACCTTAAATTATCACGTTCATACGATCCTTAAATATACGATGAAATAAAACATAATATAGCAAGAAAATAGGGCGTTAAAAAAGATAGGTACTCAGTGTGCTCAGTGTGCTCAATATGTCGACGCGAGGAATGTAAGAATTCGTGGTTAAATGTTAGAACTCGTCCAGTTTTATGCTTCTTTGAAATCAATTGAAGAGGGATTTGATTTCTTTTTTGCATTGTTTGAGCTTTATATTAACGGCATATTTTTGAAAATATTTTTCATTTTTGCTGATGCGAGGACACTGGACCTGTGAATCGTGCTCGACACGGTTCGTTTCATTTGTTATTGTACATATTCTGTAAAGAATTCTCAAGCATTGGAATGTTGAAGATGTCACATTCGCATTTGACACGAGCTCGTCCACTGTCCTTCGTTTTCAAAGACGGAAAGAAGGTTGTCTGATGAAACGCATGACGTAACAACGATGAGAGATGAATGGTGGTCGGCTTGATTTGCAGAAGAGGCAACGGAAGAGGTGACGAACGATGCTAGGAAAAGCCGTGTTGGTACTGTGTGGAGTGTTGACGATATCCCAGTGTTGCTACGTTTTTCCAAAAGGTACTTGAACGCAAATAACGAGCATAACGACGACGCTCTATGTCGGAAATTGTAACGAAGGTCCGGAAGAAAGGCTTGTGCACTGTCACGAACTTGAGAATATTCCGTGAAGCAGAATATTCAAAAATAATTTCACGAGTTAATTTCTCATTCGTGAAAGAAAACAATAAACGTATAGAAATAATTGAAGAAGGGGTTTTGTAAATTTTAAGAAAGCATTTTCTCTTGTCGTATACGCAAGAAGATGGACGGAGAAATATCTTTTTCCTTAAAACTTTTCGTTTAAATTATTCTTCGGTGTATGTTAGTTTCATCTTTCTTCCTTTCACGTTATCCATTTTGATCGAATTTCAATTTCTTACTACTTTAACCGATTCTATGTGTATCACAAACAAATTAAACGATTCTAACATAAGTAAATTACTTTTGCAACCTATTTCTAAAATACCCCACAAAAGCCAAATGTACCGCTCCTTCAAAATATAGTCTCCTATTATCATTAACCATCTTTTATCCAGGTTACAAGAACAAGCTACTTCTTTCCTCTATTTTCCTACCCGTGTCTCGTGTCGTTCTGCCAGAAAGAGGCCATGATATCATAGCTATGGCGAACGAGAAGAACGTTTTAATTGGGCTTACTATTCTCTGTTCCTTCGCCAGTGGTTCCATTAAAAATTTTCACTGGCTTAGCCGCGGCTGAATATTCGTGGACGGCTTTTATCTGTTCAAATCCCGAGAAGAAAGGAGAACCGAGGGCCGGCGAGCACGGTCACGGTTCGTACGCTGTATTTTATCACGCCGGCTAAATCCTCCGGTAGACGATACTTTATTCATCGTGAATCGCGCGGATTTAATTTCACGCCGCTTTACGACGCGCCCCATGTTTACGGTTTGTAATTACATTTGATGCCGGAACGACCGTGATGCTGGTAAAAAAATTATCGATTAAACGTGCCCGTCGCCATCCTTCCTATTCGTCAAATTGTTTCTCGCAAGATGATTTTCCTATCCTGCTTCAGCAACTTTAACGATCTCCATTTCTGGTGAAAGATCGTAATTATTCAGAATAAGTAGGCGATTATCAATATGCAATTTGGTAATTGAGAAATTTACATTCGCTTAATGTTCGAATATTTACTCGTCGAACTGTTTCAATCGAATGCCAATAGCATTACGACTGTTCGAACAATTGTTAATTCAACGACATCAATTTTTGTTACAGAAATCAAGGACCCGTGTGCGAAACTAAATTGTACTCAGGGAGCGCAATGCGTACGAAGCAGAGACGGAAGCAAAGCTTCCTGTGAATGCTTGGAATCCTGTCCGAATTTAGGGGATCACGAAGGATCGAGCCCTGTCTGCGGCACAGATGGGACCGACTATCCGTCTCTTTGCGAGTTGAACAAGGCAGCGTGCGCGAAGGGTGTTAATATCACGGTGGCATTTCAAGGCAAATGCGGTAAGTATTTTTCTTTCGACTGCAATACGAAACATTTATCTTTTGCTTCCTTGCGAGTTATATCTTGTCGTATACCGAATCGTGTTTCTAAATTCCGATTACATCGCTGAAGTACGATTCCAAAAAAATACTATGAATGTTTTCCTCAAGGATAGCCAAACCTTCGTTCAATTAAAAGCTAAACACTTTACGATCATAAAGAAACGAACTTTTTATCGTTTCAGCTTAATTTCTAGTTTGCATAGAACTCGTTTCTTTTTTCGCGAAATAATTGTAAATGGCTAAGAGACGCGAAATGACGCAAGAAATATCGATCTTGGAAGGAACAAACGATAGCAATGTAAGGCAGGTAGCACGTTGCAAACACTTAAGATGCATGCCTAAGAATCTCGTGTTTCCTCGCGATGTTATTTATCGAGAGCGAAAGCGTATTCGGACTCCGAGATAATCCAGCAACGGGGCCTGCAGCGGAAACAAATATTTACTGAATCGAAGTCGAGCCGAGCTTAAATATCGAGGTTTGTCAGTACGTATTTACTTGCGACTTTATGCACGCGATCGAGATTACTCCGGGCAGATGCGGTCGTTTACATTCGCGACATTCTGCGTATTTCTCGGTGATATCCTTATTCGCGAAATTCGTAACTGTGAAATTGTGATTCTAGAGGAACCGATCTCTTTCGTTTATATCGCTATCCGAATATAGAAGAAAATTTTATTTATTTAGTATAAATATAAGAACATTGCCCCAAGATGATTCTAATAATTGGATAAACGGTAAATTTGTTAATGAAAGATACTTGATGAACGGAATATATCGTCGGGAGATAGAAAGTTTAAAGAACGCGCCTGCTGAACCGATCGATACGTTCCATTTCAATTTCACAACTCACAGATTAAAAGCTGACTTTATTTTCATTTGTCCTCGTGCCTTCCACCAATAAACTTTCTATCGTTTCAAGCACAATACACGCCTTTCTTTTTTTTTTTTTTTTTGCTGCTCGCTGAATACTAATTCTTGACAATCGTTGATTAAATACAACGGTTTAAAATCTGTGCCATTCAACCGCGGGATAAAAGCCTCCAATCCTAAAACAATTCTTAATTTTCTGTCGTGCGAGTGCGCGCTTCGTTGACCAGTAAAATTAATCGGCGATTCCGTTATGCAATGCTCGACAATTGAAAAATAGCGACGAACTAAGCGAAAGGCCGGCAGAAGACTGAGAAACCTAAACGACTGCAGAAGAAACCGAGGGTGTGACGCGAAATCGTCGGAAATCCGCAACATCGGTCGAAAGCAACGAGAAGACAGTGATAAATTAGCAACGTGCGAGTAGCATAAACAACCGACACGTATTTACTGAAGCTAAATCGTTTCGCACAAACATACGTTCTGTGGAAAAGAAAGCGTAAATCGTGCAAGTAAATTCCAAAGCTATAGCCAGTCAGATGGAACGTATATTCGCCATTTATCGTCCGATTAAACCGATTCTTTTCTATTGACGAGAAGAATCAAGTTCTTGCTCTTTCGCCCCTCCTGCTACCTCGTTCGCTTCAAATTAAAAGCAACTAACCAGAAGAGAAGAGGAAAGAGCTTCTTCATACCGTTTCTTCGTTTTTTCTAGCTCATTTTCAATTGTCAGTGTACGTCTCTTTATGCTCCGGTTTCTTTCTCCATCTAATTTTCCCTCTGTTCGTATACCTTTTACTCGTGGTGATCCCTTCCTTTGATATAGCTTGTAAGACTTCTCCTCCTTATTCTGCCTGCATTTATATTTATCTTACGCTTTACCTTCAACTACACGCGTTTTTTTCGCTTATAATTTTCTCTTCGGGTACGATAGTAATGTTCCAGAAGAAAAGTGTTCTTCTGGAACGTTCCTATTTGAATGCAGCTTTCTGCACGATTAAACAACTTCTATCTTCTCTGTCGTGCGTTCTATTCTACTGCATATTCCTAGAAATTACTGTTCAGAAGATTAGAATTAGAATTAGAAAATTCTAGAATTAGAAATTTAGAATTTCTAGAAAAAGAAATGTCTTAGTTGTTACTTGCTTCTTATTACAAAAGAATACAATTGTAAGGCCTGTGGATTAACAAGTTTATCCGCACCTTCCTCGTTCCTTTCTTTCGCTTTGCATTCAACCTCGTCTCTCCGTTCTCATTTTGCTCTTCTCATTTTAATTTTCAGCATTCTACATCATCCATACGAACCTTCGTTTCTTCCATCCGTCTCTTGATTCTCTCTCTTTCTACCCTTTGTTTTATTGACCAATCTTCCCTTTATCTCTGTTCATCCCATCGTTTTTGCCTTTTTACCTTTACCAATCATCTGTCCTTTTTTTATTTTCTCCGCGTATCTCACGTCACAGCTCCTCTCATTCCCACCCTCCTGTTAGAATTCGCCTGATCGAGCTTACACCCTTCAGATTTCTTACTCGGCTGTTTATCCCCTGTCCAACCCTAGTCGCCTTGTGCCCTCTCGACCGAAGGCTAGAACGCAGTATAAACTCGGCGGGCGTTTAATCAACCGAGTAGTAAAGACAAATGTTTGATCAGACAGGTAGTTGCGAGTAAAGGAGGCAACGTTTACTTAGGATTAGGCAAGTCCATCCGCCGACGCTTCGTCTGCTCACATCCATTCCGTTGCTTTTTATTCTTCAAACGGACGCGATGATAATCGCGGACGGCGATTCACGAACGCCAGGAAACATCGATGCGTTTCCTCTTCCAAAGCGTCTTCCTCGCGACGCAGTTGCTCTTGATGTTCCTGTAAAATCGAAGGATAAAGAGCAACCGGTTGAAAGTGAAAATTGCTAAAAAATGTTACACGATCACAAGGCTTATGCGAACTTGTAAATAGCGCGAGGGATGCTAGAGAATTGTACCGTTGTTTCGTCGAGTCTAATAATCGAGTTGCACAGAGAACAACGAGACTTAATAATCAGTGACGAGGACACTGAAAAGATTGGACGAAACCGTCGCATCGTTCGACCGAGCGTCTATTCTTCTCGGTTCGATTCTCATCGAAGTGAAAGTCACGATAGAGGGAGAAATAATAGAGAAAAAAGAAGAAGAAAGTCAAGGGTGTCTTTTATCAATCGCATTCAGTCGCTCCACGTTGGTGAGATGGCGAAATCAATAATAAATTCCATCGGCATGGGACCGATCGTGGCTCGCTTCTAACTAACCCAGCCCATCCCTGACCCCTCCTAATTTCTTCGGCAACGAGGACGCCGAGTCAGGGGTGGAACGAGCTGGGTCGCGAATCTCAAGTGGCTGCGACGATAAATCAAATTAGCTCGAAACTTTCGAGACTTTTCGATCGTCACCCACTCCGTTTCCGCCCCGCGCGATCTACTGTCGAGCCTCTTTCGTTCTCCACCGTCAGAGACGATTGGCCCGAGGGTAAATTGAAAAAAAGAAGGGGGAAATGAGTTTTCGAGACAGACGAACTTTTTCAATGATTGAAAGTAGCAGCAGCAGCAGCAACAGCGGTTGCTAACGGCGCGGGTGGCAGAGGAGAAAAGAGGTCGCGGAACACGATAAAGCGCGGAAGCTGGGCCTCGCGATTAAAAGTATGCTGGATTTTTTCTCTTTCTCTCGTTCTCGGTGTTAATGCTAATGCACTATAAAGCAGATCTGTAGGAGACAGTGAAGGGAATCGTTATTGGTTATCAAGTGCGTGAGAATCCCGAGGAAAACTTCCCAAAAGCGCGATGCGGTTGAAAAGGATCAACCTTTCCTGACTGTATGCGAGAGATTCGCGACGGAAACTCGTAAACAAGGGGGAAGTTACTACGTTTCCTTCCGAGTGACAAATGACGTCGCATTTAGAACAAGACGTAATCAGACTTTTGAAGAAAATTAATAATAATATATCAAAATACAAAAAGTATGAGAGTCACGTTTGGAATATCATATATTTTAAGAAACTATATATCTTATAAAGGATGAATCGATCTTGATTGAGTAAAATTGGCCCCAATTACGTAGCGATCGTTTGCCAGCAGAGACGATCTCACGATTCGTTCTGTTTAATTTCACAATTATCCAGTCACCGTGCACGCAGCGATCGTTAAGTAACCTTTTCAGGAGGAGTCTTTGAGAACTCCTTTCCAAGATAAGCGCTATTTCTTCCTAGCCCTTTTTTCCACCGAGCCCCTTCCACCTTGGGCTGTAGAAATTCGCTTTAGCTCGTTTCCCGTGAATATCCTGATCCAAATCAGAATGGAGGCGGGCGTGCCGTTCTCTTCACGCTCGAGTGTGCCGAAATAAGGGTCTTCTGTAGGGGAAAAGGGGCAGATCTCCGAAACGTTAGCTTCGAGGATCCTAGCTACTTCGAAACGGGCTTGACTAAATTCTCACGCTAGTCGGTTCGGAGATTCCAACGCCAACTATACAGCGAACAAACTCAAGATGCGAGCCGTGCGTAGACCTACCCTGACGCGTCGGTTCGATTAAACTTGAAGATCCGCGATTGGTGTGTTAAATTGCTCGTATGCCTTTTTCAAAAACGAACGAAACGCTAGATTGTCGTATGCAAAGAAAGGGATTAAATTGGTGGATAACGAATGCAACTATATTTACGTACGTAGACTAGAAATTAGAAATTATGCAGACATGGATATTAATAAATAGCAAGACCATTGCCTGTAAATAACGTTTTAAGTATATTTCATCTAAATATCTATGAACCTACAAACCCATTCATACGAAATCAAATTACTTTCAGAATCTCGTCACAAAACGGGAGAACACTGACGAAACGCTTCTAAGATCCAATCTCGATGCAACTTTCCTTCTACGATTTTTCTTCGATCAGAATTTCATCTTCCTCTTCCAGAAGAAGCTAATGTTTTTTCATCAACAAAGCCTGAATAATATCAAGCGGCTAAAAGAACCGTCACGTACGATATAGTCTCAAGTATATTTTGCTAGTGCATGTAAATGCAGCAAAAGAGCCGGCCATAAATTATCTTCAAACGGTTACACCGTAATTGCATCGTAATGAAATCAAACCGCGAATCCGTGCATGCAAATTGCAGGTATGCGTGGAGCGGCGTCAAATCCATCTGCATTCATCCGTGTAATCACTTATAATTCACCAACGACACGTGCTACGACGGAGTCTCTTTGGAGCGATCTACCATCGAACACCCAAACGTAGCCAATTCGTCTCGCCAAGTAGCCCGTTTACGATGCAGCGTGCGCGACGAAGGTTTCCCTAAGGAAGTTTCCTATGCTCCGTACTATATCCTCGTAAATTACCATCGCTGTTTCTGGGCGGATGCTCTTGCGCGCTTATGTTTACGCGCCTCGAGCCTAAGTGACTGCCACGTCTAGTTTTGCCTGTTCGCCTGCTACAGGGAAGGAGCTGCATGGGTTCCGCGTACACTTCGGGGATGCCACAGGTCGAATGAAAGTGGCTTGCTGCCAGTACACATGAGTAGTACACAACAGTAGACGCTGCGGAAAGCGGCCGCCAAGACGCTGTTAACACAGACAGTCGTTGGTGCTCGGGCGTAATTCCCTTCAACGATGTTCCTCATATTCTCCGAATTCCGTGGCTCATCCTCCGTGCAGCATTATCTATCCAACTACCGAACAGGATATCCGTTGACAGGGAAGAAAAGGGAGATGTCAGTCGAATGGTTCGTTTAAGATTTGCTAGCTTAATGTGATTTGTTTGTGGTGAATTTTGCGTCGAACAAGGGAAAATGTATTTCGAGGGTGGTTAAGAGCTCGAGAAATTCAGCTGTGTTTATCGTTGTGTTTGTTGGGAATTTACTTGACGTAGATTGACGAGCGATAAAATTCTATTTTGTTTGCACAGTGATGCGCAATTAGAAAATCTATACGCCGACTGCATACCGACGAAGCATACCTTTACAATTACATTACGTACAGTATAAATTTACGTAAGATATTAGTACAAGTATCGACCAAGTATCAAAATATCTATTCCTAGTAAATGTATTCATTTATGATTGATATGCGCATACGTTAACTAGTAAATGTGGTGTCTAAATTTACTGAATGAATACATTCACCGTAAACTCGTTATGTCGCGTAAGGAATTTATTTCGTGTTATCTGGTGGAAGATGGATGTGATATCAATTATGTTAATTGTTTGATTAACGTTTCGTTTATTATTCCACCTTAATTCTTACTTATCCTCCTCCTTTTAACGAATGTACCCCAAACAAATATTTTCTATTGAAGTGGCAGAATAAAATTGAGTCGCTAATGAACTTGATACTAGAAAAGTTATTGAAATCGTCAAGTGGTTTCATTACGAAACATGTCACGTTATAATTGAACGAATGTTATTGCAAGCATCGATGATATGACATTCGCGAGTTAAACCAGATAATTTGATTGCATAATTCATTGACTATCTTCCAATGCTCGATTCTCTGCCTGTTTCATTTATGCGAGTTTCTAGTCAATAAACATGCCTGACTGGTTTATTAACATACAGGATACGTCAGATTTACAAGAATTTTTGGAAAAATAATTACAATAAGTTTTCATTCTGTGAATACGTCAACGATCACTGCAACTACGTTTCAGCTCTCAGTTTAACCGAAACTAGAACATAGCTTTTCCTAACCTTCGATGAAATTTCAAGCAAACTTCAGTCGTACATGAAGTTAGGAAATTTTCGAAAGCGTGCAAAGCTATGTAAAACAACCACAACTAGTAAACCTAAAACTGAAGCTATGCAAAACTGCCAATTCTATTGAAACAAAGCTGGATGAAACTTCTAAAGCTAGACCAAGCTTCCAAAGCATTCTGTACATTTTCTACAAATTGCATAATGTAACAATTTATTTGCTATTAGTCTACGAATTACGCTTCTCTTCCTTCTCTTCTCTATTCGACATTTTCACCTCGCTAGAAGGAAATATTTAAATGTCGTTTGAAAGCTGCGAAGATCCTCGTATTCTACTCGTCGAACTGGCAAAAGGTGCAAACAGAGATGCAGCAACGCCGCGGCTAAAAAGGATAAACCGTCCGGAACAATAACGAAGCGCGAAATAAGAATGCAGACGGCGAAACGCGACAAGCGGAGAGAGAAGTTAGCGATCTTTCAATTCGTTGACCAAACTCAATTCAATTCCCTTTATCCACCACTTACCCTCCCGGACAACTTCTTTCTTATTCCGCCCCACCGCTTATTATTCCTTTCTGAAAGTTATTCCGCGGGAATGCAAAATACGCGCGGTGTGGCGAGAAAGCCGGGCGAGGAGGTCACGGTTGGTCGGAGGTATGAAGAAGGATCGTCGAGGAAGGATAGAGAAACCTCAGTGGGATGGGCGTGGGGCTTGGAAAAAAGTAGCTGGGCCACGTAGAAAGTTTCGCGTAACTCGGAAGATTAGACAAGGCTGATGCTACCGTCGGAGACAGCCGTTGAGGGAGGATGAGAGGGGCGAAGAAAGAAGGTCGTCGACTACCGTGGAGTGAAGAAAAGGAGAGAGGGAGGGGTTGGTGTGGCTCTTAGCGACGGACTTAAAAACAATTGCCTCGCGGCGACGCGGGAATTTTAAACACACTTCTATCGACGGTCCGGATGGCTTTTGTTCGTCGAAATCGCCCGAAGGGGGTGGAACAGGGTGAAAATCGAGGACTCGACGCACTCTGTCCACGATCGAAGGGCTTTAAGGCAATTTACGAGGGGTTTTACGGTTTCAAGTGACGCCAGCCTGTCCTGATCTTCTTCCATTCTCTCATCCCTTTCATCCGCGAGCTCCATCCACCCACCTTCGTTCACGCGACCGCTTTATATTCAATGTTGTTTTAATGCCACCCGTTTCGTTGTCTTTTTTCCTCCGTTGAATTATATTCACTGGCCGGCGGGGCGGAAAAATTACCACCGAGAAAATTTGAATAGGACGAATCGACGCTTCCGTTCCCTCGGAAATTATTCTTGGAGGTTAGCCGAGAAAAATATCTGTTTAAATGCGTCCAACGGGTTAAACTCGGCGGCGAACTTGAGCTTTTTTGTCCCTTCTCTTGTTAAAATGGCCAACTGCCGCCGCATGTGCTCCATGCAGCGACATCATTACGCGCACTCGCGACGTAGTTTTATGGATAACGACTAACAGACGCCGATACAGACGATCCTTAGAGATGCTCTGACGATAACACAAAGAAGTTCGAATCAGGGTAATGTCGCGGAAAGTTAGAGCGCCAGCTTAGAGACCTGTGGTTCGCTGTCTTTGAAAAGAATTCGCGGATAGAATTTGAAAAAGGACGCAGACGCAGAGATAAGAAAGGCTCGGAAACGCCTTCAACGCTTGTTATGCGGATGGTATAACGATCGAGTTAGACGAGCTAATCTGAAATTGCCGTCGCTATGAGGACAGCTACGTGTGAGCAGCAAACGAAGATATATCGTATTTTCAATCGATGGTTTCAAAGTTGGACACGTTGATCATTGTAATTTCCCGCTGAAGAAAGAGATAACACAAACACGCGTGAGTTTGGAACAACAGTCTCAAACTGAGAGACAAACTCTCAAAATTTCGGATTGGTGTAAATTTAACGTTGTTCAAGTTTAAACATATATTTATTTAAGTTAAAGCTTTTATGTGTATATGGAAAGCTTACACTTATTTTGAAAGGTATCGAATATAAAATAAAAGTGTAAGAACCGAAATATCTTGCCGGTCGACACACGAATGATGTCTCCTGTAATACAATGGACAAACGATAGCACGCAAAAGATGGAATCATACGTTGCAGTTAGCGCGTCATAAATTATGGTTGGCGGAAGGTACGTGAGAATTGAGCGAAAACGAAACTGTTACGAGGTGTACGAGAATATTTGCGTGAGAGGAAGGAGAGTGGAGGGGACTTCGATTACAACTCTTGGACGAGCCACTAAACTGGCGGCGGACGAGGAAGAAACGAGGGTGGTTGCGGAAGGTTAGCCGCTCCACTGAGCTGTAACTCGAACTAACCCCGAGAAACACCACCGCCTCGGGAACTTGCCGCGTCAGCCCCGCTGTAAGGTCGAAACCTACCGCCTGCGGACAGGAAACGGAATCCAACTTCCTTCCTCGAGGGCGAAGATTAATCTCGGTGCAGCCATGCTTCTACCTGTGCCACGGTAACCCCCTTCGGACTCAACCACCTACCATTCCTCCCCTTTACCACCCCTTGTTCTTTTCCCCGCTCATAGGACCGCGTACACTTCTCATCGGGCTCTTTCTATCTGCCTTTATCAATCTGACTGCAACTAAACCGTCCTAACCGTGCAGTGGCATAAATTTCCCTGGAGCATTTCTTTCCAGCTCGTTCATAATCCGCAAACGGAAGTAACTGTTAGCCCGTGGACAATGAAACGTAATTTCTCGGGGACGAAACGTTGACTGCGGTGTCTTAGAGTAAACGAGAATAATCTTTCATGGGAAGGTTCTTCTGAATAGTCAAATATATGCGTACGTTTTCAGCGATTGTCACTTTAATTTTTATTTTTTCTACGATCTTCTTTGTCCTTTGATTATCGTAACGACCAAGCTGTGTAATTTTTATTTTGTTAACTATCCAACTCCGCTAAATTCATAAACAGACAACGATTTAGTCTAAAACGAGAACGAGAACAAGATGCGTTGCTCGCGTTATCCAGACGCGAAGGTATTTACAACAGCATGTCTTCATTGTACGAGTTGAACGTGACTTCAACCAGCACGTACCGCAATTTAATTTTCCAGATCCTTGCGGTAACGTGGAGTGCGTAGAACCGGAAATCTGTCAGCTGGACGACTCGAGGCAACCTGGCTGTCGTTGCGGTGAGCAGTGCGGCCTTGAGTTCGCACCAGTTTGCGGAAGCGATGGTAAAACATACTCGAATGAATGCAGCCTCAGGCAGGAAGCTTGCAGATCGAGATTATCGCTCAGGAAGGTCTACAATGGCGCATGCAGCTCGGGTAATTTTAAATTCAGCCTCCAGCTCGTCCAAGTTCCTAAGAGGCATTTGTACTATTATACCGTAACGTGGTGAATGTATTCCGATAGTTTCTTTCTCAAATAAGGAAATAGAGTATTTCGTAGTTTTCTGTTATTCAAGTTATTTCCAACTGTTTTCCAGTTCCAGCAATTCAAACCTTGCAATAAGTCAGCACTAAACTAAAATGAATTAATAGTTAGTAAAATAAATTCTATTAAAACTGTAATAAATACATACAGTAGAAATAATTGAATATTACAGCTCGAATATTTTCTCCAACCACAACAGAGTTATTTAAACATCCTATTTCACCTAGCTAATTCCGTATAAATTTCTTTCTCAACACTGGAACCAGTTTCCTATATCATCTTCTATCTTTTTTCGTAACGAAAATCCTACGTTCCGAAGGAAAATCTGAAAATCAGACGGAAACATCCTTCGTCACTCGTTTTAACTTTCCCGTTTCCATTTAGTCATCCATCAACATCACCCTCGTCCTAATTCAGAATCAGAATCCAGCCGGAATAAACGTCTCATAATACCTACTATTGCCTCAGTAGAAACTGAAAAACTTTTAATCACAAGGGCGAGTGAAACGCGTTGAAAGAGAATTTTTAATCTTCATGATTGTGCAGGAATCAATCCGTGCGACGAGGCGAAATGCGGCCCCTACGAACAGTGCGTGATCAACCGACAAGGGATCGCGAGCTGCGAGTGCGGTCCGGAATGCGAACCTGTGATGAGACCAGTATGCGCGCGGGGTGGCAAAACATATACATCGTTGTGCGAGCTGAAGAGACAGGCCTGTTTAACGAAGACTAACATCGAGGTCGCTTACACGGGAACCTGTGGCTCCAGGGGGCCCTGCTCCGAGAAGGTCAGTCGAGTTTCCGCTTCGGGTGTCAGATACGCGAAACAGAAAGGAACAGTGGCAAATATTTGAACGTGCAAACAAACACGCGCGACGTGACGAAAATCGAGGCGTGGCTGTAAGAGATGTGAATCAGGATTCAGTCTTGCTTAACTAAAAAGAACTATGCATAGGAAGAAATAGTTGTTTCTTGAATTTATGAGAGAAACTAAATTGGTAGAAATAGTCTATTTGCAAGTAAATTTATCGTAGAGTTTTTTGAAGATTATCGTGTAAATACGAAGAACAGGTACGTCCTAATGGAGCATAAAAATACTTATGTATAAAGAAGTAATAAAAGTGAAAAATGTAATTTCCTTAGCTATGTCCATAAAAGCTTAAGTTTGTATAAACATCCGCAGTCTGGTTATTCTATTTCGTGTTTATCGTAATGCCTGCATGCCACTCGTTCTCCATTCGTTCTAAAAAAAAAAAAAAAAAAAGAAAATTCGTTCCGAACAAACGAAATGCGGGGAAAAAATCAGCGTTGGTCGTGGCAAAGCACTGCGACGATTTACGTTAAATCCTGCGAATTAAAGTAGCACGTAAATTTTGCGTTGCGATAAAATATCACGAGCAATAAATTATCGGCTTTGCACCAGCGACTATCCGAGAAAACCTACGACAAAGAGGCTGCTGTCGCCGAGAGGTGTGTCGTGAAAAAAGCAAACGATGATCCACCGCGATTAATCTCGCGTTTTTCTCTCGGTTGAAACCGCGAGAGAGAGAGAGAGAGAGGAAAAAAGAAATGAAATGAATCGCCACGTTTGGGATCGAAAACGTCCAAGGGAAAAAGTCAAGCTGATAGGAATTTCTTTTACAGATCTGTCAGTGGGGCGCGATTTGCGCGGAAACCGGTGGCACAGCGATTTGCGAATGTCCAACCTGTCCGGCGGAATTTCAGCCAGTTTGCGGCGACGATGGCATCAGCTACGGAAACGAGTGTAAGCTTCGCCTGGAGGGCTGTAAACATCGACGAGAGATCCGCGTGCTTTACCAGGGACTCTGCAGTGAGTACCAATCCCCGGAAAACGGGAACCTCTTTAATTCCCTAGAATCTTCATTCCTGATTCATCGAATCCACTCTTTTTACACGGATACAAACTTTTGACCTATACACAAGTATTTAACAAAAACTTGACCAATTGTTCTACTTATCCAGTAAGTTTTATACAAAAAAGAGGTTTTATCTTTTCACGTTGAGCGATTATAATATTTTCAATTAGTGATTAGGTCCATAGTATGCTGATTGTTATTTTACATAACGTAAAACGTCTACTTTGATAATACTGTTTCAGATTTTTGTGAATATTTATGAAATTTCTTAGAGCGTGTTTCGAGATCAAATTATAAGATTGTTCTATTTTTAATAGAAGAAATATTGTGACGTTCATACAAAATATTGTGCATAACCGAACGATCTGGAATAACCCTGTTTATTGAATATTAAAACGTTCAGTAATCTTAGTGTAGCCTAAAACAGAATGTTATTTATCTGACAAGAAAACGAGTTCAATTGGATCAAATTAGCTTGTAGATATCGCGAATAATTTTGGAATGGTCGTTGAAAATAGATTTGAAATTATGCAAACGAGGTAGCCGGGTTATTATCATCAACACTAAATATATAATCATAGAAACAAACGATACACGTCGAATAATGCGATTAAATTATTCCGAGTTTAAAGAATAAATTATCGATGCCATCGTTTTAGAGACGAATCGATGAAATACATTCACGGAATAATTTATCTCGTCTCTTTATTTGTCGGGAAATGTTCGTCCATTTATAAATTCGTTTCCTTCCCGAAATTGTAACCGATTAAGATTTCCCTACGCGAAAATAGTTGATTGAGTATTGATCGATCAGGAGACCGGAATAATTAGAACGGAGGTACCAGGTAAATAATTAAGGAAACTTTATTATGAGACACGTCGGTTAGCAAGGGAAAAATCGAACGATGGTCTATTCCGACTAGCTGAGTTCATTATACCAAACTCGTTCGTTATATCGGGAATTCCTGTAATCAGATTCGGTCCACGACAACGATTTTTTTTACGAAATCAACTGGGAAGTTTAAGGACTTTTGTGAAGATTCGATTCGCCACACGATGATTTGCATACGATGCATGAAACCTTTTGATCCGTTCTCTCTCTTTCTCTCTCTCGATACCATAATCCTGTTTGCATGATGATCAACAGCGAAACTTTGTACTTTAAGAATTTTTCGTTAACGGTATTTGCATGTTTACTGAAAAACCCATTTATGGAAATAAACTTGCAACCGAAACTAAATTTCGTTTAAACGCTCGACGATATTTGATAAAATAAGATATAATCGAGGAGAAAAACAGGAGAGAGAGAGGGGGACAAACAGACAGACAGAAAGTGAGGAATGAAATATCAAAAAATACAAAACTCTCGAAGGAATATCCTGCGTCACGATGAAACAGATTCCTGACGAGGTGGCAAGCACTCTTACCGCGATCTTCGCTACGCTAGAGCACACCACAGACAGATCGAGCTAAACTTTTCTCATAAGCCACCCCGTGACGCGAGTAACCGTTCGTTTCGGTTGGATCGGGGCGAAAGAAATCCCGAGGAATCGTCGGTAGGAGTCGAACTCTCTGGCACCTCTTCTCCCCAACCGCAAGATAATTTGCATGGTTTAAAATCGCGTGAAACTTCTGAAACGTACTGCTGGGATTCGGTTCCATGCATATCACGGTGCAGGTGACTTCGCCCCTCACTGAAATTGTATGAGTTGTTACCCCACGGCATGCACGTTGCATATGCATGCAGTTCCCGGGCCTCAACCAACCACCACCACCACCACCACCGCTACCACCACCACCATTACCTCTGCCTCCTCTTGGCTTTCTCCCGTTTCTATCCTTGGCGTCGACTTCGACTACGGTGTATATACCAGTAGCGAGCACCGGGATTTTCGTATCGCGAGCGTCGAAAGCCAGAAGCTGTACTTCCATCGCCCCATACTCTGATTCTGAATCTGGGTTAGGGTTCTCCGAAGGCTTGTTACCCTCGACCGTAGTAGCATCATCGACACGTCGTCGAAGAGAAGCAGAGCGGTAAGCCGATGCCCCTTTCCTCTCAGATTTCAATGAATTCTAAAGATAACTTCTCGACTGCAAATCCAGCTTCAATAGCAACCGGCTCTACCCGCGCGCTCTCATCGTTCCTCTGGTTCTTGTTGCACCCCTCTTGCCGCGGTTCTACCGTCGTGCGCCATCCCATCCTGCCGTTCGTTCGCTTTGTTCGCAGTCCCCGAATCCTTGCACGCAGTCACACCGGCACAGGTCAGATAATTTCCCTCGAAACGGATGCAGTTATGCAAATACCAGCATACCGGGAATCTTTATTAATGTCGGCTTGAACGTCGGCCAGAAGGTAGCCAGAACTGCAACAGGGTGGCGGCGGCTGCTTTGTAAGCGCGTCGATGCCCGGAATATCACGGAAACGGAAGCGGAGGTTCGCGCCGCCTTAAACAATTCAGCCAACCGACCCGGCTGGTAAATTAGCGGCTCGTGCGAGATATCGCATGGCATCTCAGATTCCCGGCTAGAACCACGTACGATTTCACGGTGACGAATGGTCTGTCTTGCCACGGCTTTTTGCTCGTGGGCAATTACCGCCGGAGATAGATCGTTCGGATGGCTTCTGTGTTACGTGAAACGAACGAACGGAGACGTTACATGGGTTTCACTTGTTAATTAGAAATGTTTCGTTGTTTGTTCGCAGATGGATGCGAGAATAAGAAATGCGACTTTTACGCGGAGTGCGAGAGCGACAGCGCTGGTGAGGCCAAATGTGTTTGCCCTAGCAAGTGCGAGACCACGGTAAGTATCTGATATAAATTATTTCATGATCGGCTTATTTTTGCTGATAGGTAGTTTAATTATTATTATAGTATTATTAATTATTAAAGTGGTTAGTTGAGAAAGAAAAATCTCTATTAATAGTGGTAATAAAAATAATAGATCAGAACAAATCGTAGCGAAAAATATGATTTGGTAAAAAGAACTGCCACTCGATCAAATTTTTACAAGTTATTTCCATCGATTATTTAAGTTAAAATGTATAACTATTTGTTTCGGATGATAAAGTTAGAACAGAACGAATACATAGGTGATTGATGAAATACGATGGAATAAAATTAAAACATAATTCTTCGAAGAGAATGCTACTGGCGCGCGGAATCTACTTAACATTTGCGCTAAAATGCGAGCAAATTAATCGCTAAATCGTATTGAAGTAATTGAGTTAATCCTTATCAAAGTGAATCGGGACGCAAAGTTAGAAGCTCGGTCAGCCGATTTCAATTTTCCGACGCGCAAATCCGTTCCTGAAATCATAATTTTTATTCCGTTCCCCAGTTACCACCTTCATCCTTTTAATGATATAGAGATGATGCTACAATGCTGCTTGAAAAGAAAATCAAATCTCTACGAACTCTAATCGAAAGCTAAAGGATGGCTATCAGAATAATTTCGCCTGAAGCATCGCACATTTCATAGTGAATTACATTTCCTATAAAAATTTACTAAACTATGTACGTTAATCTCCATCGAAAGAAGTATAAGTAAATTGTGAAAGAAAATCGTCGCTTCAAAGTTGAAAAATAGCGAATGGCGTTATCTAAATGACTGCTCATACTGCAACATAGAAAGTGATTATTTCATATAACAGTGTTTATTTACCACTTTATTTCCATTTCTAAACATCTTATATTTCATAGTATAAACTACTTTTAAGATAATACAGCAACCGCGAGCTACGTATTTATGATATTCATTATTTATCAACTTTTATTGTGCTATAGCATTATTGTGCTAGTACATATAATTTATCAATTATCGTATTAATTTATCAAATTTACGAATCGGAAAGATAAAAAATTTCGCTTATCGTCATCGCAACATCAATCCACGAAATCAACGTCTATGTAGTAATTATGTAGAAAAGAAAATCCTATCAACCATGGTCTGAGACATCGAGTGATGGTCGTTAAACATAATAAACCACCAAACGTGTCGATCTGCCGGCTTTTACGTGCTTACCACCATTCGTAGTGTTAAGCCTCGCTAGTTAGCACGGCTTAAGTAAAATATTCATACCATGATGGATGTGGTGTCGAGTATATATACAGTACAGAGCCAGAATACGCTGGTTGTGCACGATATTTCGTATTTCCGCTATGTTACTCGATGTTACGCGACCGTGTAATGAACCGTTCGTTTCACCGATACCGACCCACCTTGCCAAATCGACTAACGCGCACGCCATTTTCATTAAAGCCTTTCTATCAATTTTCCTCTCCATTCCCTGTGATTTCATTGCCTTCCCGTTCCTAATTTCGTCAGTATAGCTTTTCAGGTGTACACTCGTGGACGATTCATTAGCATCGAACGATTTTGATCATTCAAACGATAATATCGGAAATGAATCGAAGCCTTTTTGTACTTTGAACTTTTCTATCTCTAACTTTAAGAGAGCGATGCTCGCCCTCGTTTTATCAGGCTAATTTCTATCAGGTTGGTTACCCAAAGTGTTTCCTCAGAAGGTTCATAAAAATTACCATATATCACACGTTCCTTTTTCAATTTCTCCTCGTTTTCTCTTATTATATTCCTCGTATAATTCCGATATTCGAGAATACACGCTCTGCCTCATGTATTCGCATATTCTACTATCCTAATCCCTCTATCATTTATTCCCCCAAATTTATCGACACCTCGCCGTAATACCACATTGCGGCAAATTCGTCGCTTCCCTCGATCGTTCCATACGAAACGTTCCCATATCCGGCTCGTAACAATCAATCTTTCTGGGAATTGAGGCCAGGCGCACCGTGTTGATTCCCCTCGAAATCCCGAACGCAGTCTGGAAACGAATACGTGCACCGAGGAGGTAGAAGTAAAAAAAATAAAAAGAAGGAAAAGGAATGCGACTTTATCGCGGGTAATCCGCGGCGGTTTCCCCGGAAGATCACCCCGAGCAACATTTCCCGGAGCAGAAATATTCGTTGGGAATGGAGAGCACGTCACGGATCCCTGAGATAGTGTTCGCTGGCAAGGAAAGGCTTCTCTCCTTCGATCCAAGCTGGGACACACGGTGGATCGGAAATTCACGGATTCGTGAAACGTCCTGCTGACAAAACCACGAACAATTCCGAGCTCACTCGCTCTTGCATGTACGGCGCGGATGTTCCTGGTCGTTCGAGTAACTGCCGCGGGCGCATGCTTCTTTTTCCAAAAAGAAATCGAAAAGGTGGTCGAACCCCGTAGAGGCGATGGCCATCCGTGCTGGGCCCCGGAGCTATTCGAAATTCAACGACGTCCGCGTTAGAACACACTTATGGCCGATCAGCCATCACCTGGAACGACCTCAAACCACAGAACCTAGATACTATCGTCTCGTAAAGTTGTCACGAGATACACGTTTAGCCATCAATCTTTCTCTTCGAGTATTTCAGGAATACCACTGGATCTATTTGAAGTTGATTTGTACGATTGGTTGCTGTAGTATTGAAGCGTGGGTTAGGAGAGTTGATGGAGTAGTTATGGACAATGGAACCTACAGTAAGAACTGATAGATTCTTGAGAATATTTATATTCGACTCTACGTTGTATTGTATATTTCTTGATATAAAGTACATTAAACATAATGAAATTTGACTACATTTTTTAAATAAGAAATATTTAATTTAATGATTCGTCACGTTGATTTATATAAAATAAAATTAGTCCATTTTTCTATTTATTTGATTTAATCTTTTTAGCACTCTATACGGAAGTAATTTAATTCCTTTCAAACGCAGATGCTTAATTATGTAAAAATTAGAAGGAGAGAAATTATGATACTCAATTTATCGAGCATCTTAAATTTCCTATCGATTGAAATTACTTATATTTCCATAATAAAAGAAGAGATAAAAGACAACGCGAATGGTTGCGAATTGATTGAGGTGCATCAGCATACTTTTTAGTACAGGATCAGCGAGCGTTCCTTCGCGTTCCTTCGTTTTAAACGTGAAATCACATCTTCCTCGCATGGATACACAACGTTGCCACGAATTTGACGCGTCAGCGTTCCATGGGAATAGAAACGAAAGGACTTTGGAGGAAAGATGGGATGAAAAGGACTGAATCAGTGGCACGATGAAAGAGATGAGGGTTAGAGGCATTGTTTGAACTCCAAACGAGGAATATCGGCACGTCCCAGTCACGTTCTTAGAGTCCCACGAATCCCCCATAATTGTCTCGTAAATTACAATAAGAAGGAGGCAAGGTGCGTATCAACTTGTCGCGGAAACTAATTAAAACGTATCGACCGACTGCGGATATTCTCCCCGAGGAGTCTCGTCGTTATATCTTTACCCTTCATCGTGGAAATAGAACTGTGATATTTATTAATCCGCTGAGTGGATTAAAAGAGAAAAGAATGCAACGGAAAAAGAATCGGACGACAAAGCTTTCGTTCGTCACATAATTGCTTTTTTAAGTCAATTATCCTGTTTACTACGGACATGCTTCTTTGAAATTCAATATCAAAAATGTAATGATACGAAGTAAATTGTTCCAATAGAACGCAGACTTGTCTTTAATCTTCTATACTTTGGTTAAACGTTGCTTAAAGCATTAATTAGCTGTCGTTGTTGCCGTAAAAAATGCTCTCCGCTGAAATATCAATTTTCTCCATTATAATTTCTCGATTATATTCTGTCACTCTTTTATATCGGTTGAGGTATCAAGCACGAACATATAGTTAGTCGCAAAAATACTCGTGGCACGTTAAAAATTGTGTATGCAACCGAATACTTTTGCCATTATCTATATTTCCTTCGACCATACTTGATCATGTTTCACCGTGATTTTTGTTTTAGTTTACAAATATTTCATTGCGTGCACAGTATATTCATGATCGCACTTCCATTCGGGAATAACTCGCACGTAAAAACGCAGGAGGAACGCTGAAAAAACGCAAAAGAAATGTAGAGGAAGCGGTAGAGGGCAAGTCACGTTGGCCGACAACGCGTGTAATAAGCAAACAACAACGTGGCTGGATACCGCAACCAGGCTAATTAAGTTTCGCTCTTTCGCGTATTATTTCTCATCCCTGTACGCCACCCATCCCCCAGCATCGTGACGCCAACGTATGTTAGAACACCGGCCCGACTGCGCCTTAGCCGCGTGCAACAAGTGCGAAACGCGTGCTGCCTCGCGTTTTTCTGCTATTTTTTCTCACGAATCCACCCACCTACGTAAATATCGCGAGAAGATGTTATATATAATACATTGGTTTTGGTGAAGCAGAAAAAATGTATCTTCAGAAAACTAAAAATCTCACTCTCATAGTTCTAAAACACATAGAGAAAGTGGCGATATTATTATACATTGGGCTGAGCAACCATTGAAAACACTCGCCAAAAAAATTCACAAATACGATATGCTAGAAAGTATATAGTATGTACGTAGTATCGTAGATAGTAACTAAACATTTTGTTGCATCGTAATAATAAATCTTCTATGTCAATTTCAGACGAAAGAACCCGTACAGGAGAAAATTTGCGGCTCCAATGGTATAACTTACGCCAACGAATGCTCTTTGAAGGTGGCCTCTTGCACTTCTCAAACTGACATCGCTATTAGTTACGTAGGCGACTGTGGTAAGTTCTTTAGATACTTTCATATTTTGTATCATCGTCAACGTCGCGTAAAATTTATTGAATAGCAGTCAATCGATGGTATAAAAAGAACATTCAATTTATTCGCTGAGTAAAGTATTCAAGCAGGATTATCGGGAAGGTATAAGGAGAAGATAAACGTTTTCAGAGCTTTGCGCAAGAATAGAGTGCGATCATGGAGCTCATTGCATGGCTGGCGTCTGTGTGTGTCCTGAAGAGTGTCCTGAGAGCACTGGAGAACCAGTGTGCGGCAGCGATGCCAAGACATATCCGTCGGAGTGTGAATTGCAAAAGGCTGCCTGTGGAAGGGATCCTAAATTGCCGGTCTTGCACGTGATATTCTACGGCGATTGCGGTGAACGATTCGTTGCAGCACTCAGTAAGCTATCTGATCCTTTCCATAATCTAAGCGTGCTTTTCTTTCAAATTCGATAAGAAACTTTCAATCTTTTAAACTAAAAATTAATTCACTATAATAAATAATTGTTGAGCGACCGGTACTTCGATAATTGGGATCTCTACGAATATAAAATGTAGAATCTCTCGAGAATGCAAAATATCTTCATCGATCGGTAATAGTGCAAAGTCTTGTTTCAATAACGCGATAGACGCAACTTCTCGTGCATCACTCGTTGCCATCTCGACGATATTAATTGCGCTAGCTTAAGGACACCGCTCTAACAAAACTAACCATCCAACGACAATCTTGTATAACAGCTTTTACTACTCTAACCATGCCTTAATCGCTACGCTTCTAATAGCTACGATGTCGACGCCTGCGGTGGTTCGATTGGCCACCACCGCGGTTGACGTGACCAGCACTCAGGTACGCGAAGCATGCAAGAACATTAACTGCGATTTCGAGGCTACTTGCGAGCTGGGCCCGGACGATTATCCCAGGTGCAGCTGCAAATTCGACTGTGCCTCGATTTCCCAAGAAAATATGCGCCCTGTTTGCGGCAGCGATCTAAGGACCTATTCGTCCCTCTGTGCCATGAAAATGGAGGCCTGCCAGAGGCAGCAAGAGCTAAGACCTAGACCTCTCGATCTTTGCCAAGGTTCGCAGCAGCTTCCGCTAACTTCACTCGATCCGCTGTATAATTGCCTGGATTTTCGATTCGATTAGCCATTCCATTGCTTGTTCCTCTGCTTTGCCTCCTAACTTTTAAATTAACTTTCGAATTAGTTTATTTTCAGAATATTTTCAGACTTTTATTTGTCTGCTATGTTCGCGACGCTTTCTTCAAAAGAAAATATAATTACAATTTTAATTACATTTAAATTACAACACCTTAGTGTGTTATTTACGATATAATTTTTCTCCCTTCCTTTGTAGAATTGTAAGTATGAATAACATTGTAATTACTTTTAATTTTCTCCGTCGCTAACTGTCTTAATTGTAATTTATCATGTGTTTATTATACAATTTCATAAGCGAACATAATTCAGACGAAACTTTTAACCCAGGTATGGAAGTGAAACCTTGTAACGGTGATCCTCCATTGGTGGATGCCGATGGAAAAGAGTACGATTGCGGTAATGGTCCAGAACGACGAGATTGTCCGAGCAACAGTTATTGCCATCAGACCACGCGACTAGCTCGATGCTGCAGAAAAGGTCAGTCCTTTCGATGGAAATTTTAGTTTTAGAAAATTCTTTCAAACATATTTTTTCGCATGTTATTACTAACGTCTTGCGATTTGCTATGAATAAAAAGAACATCATACTAAAGAGAAGGTCAACGTAAATTATCGATTATCTAGCTCAAGGAACCCAGGTCGTAAAGTGTTCAGACTCCTGGCACGGCTGCTGTCCGGATGGCAAAACGGCCGCACGCGGGCCCAATGGCGCAGGTTGTCCGAGTTTATGCAACTGCAACAGGTTAGGCAGTGTTTCTGACACCTGCAATCCAGAAACCGGACAATGCGAGTGCAAACCAGGTGTAGGCGGTCTGAAATGCGATAGATGTATGCCTGGTTATTGGGGTTTGCCTAAAATCAGCGAGGGACATCAAGGATGTATACGTAAGGATGACTGAAATTCTGTTTAGCAATTTACACGAAGAGATTATTGCTTTATATCTGGAATTTAATGGACGATGATATATTTCAATATGAAAGTTAGTTCATCGATTGAATTAATATTAATCGGCACGTCAAATTTCCTTTGAATGATCCAGCATGCGGCTGCTCGCTCTTTGGTTCCGTTAGAGAAGACTGCGAACAAATGACAGGTCGCTGCGTTTGCAAACCGGATATCCAGGGCCAGAAATGTACCATTTGCACCGACCACAACAAGATATTAACACCTACAGGGTGCTATTCAGGTATCACGCGAAAGGAAGCTTCCACAGAATATAGTATAACTCAAATCTCAACCAATTTGCTTCCATCGACGCCTAAAATTGAATATACAGTAGAAAAATGATCGTCCTGGTATAGTACCAAGTCATTTAAATCCCAAACAAATTTCCTTTCATATAAAACCAAATTTACAACGATATAGCGTCAGGTGTTATATAGACCTGTGTAACTCTGTATAAACTAAACTAATATTCCAACCGAATAACATCCATCGATCAATGTAACGGGTTCGTTCTGTTTGTTTGCAGCCGATACGATACCGCCGATCCCGACGTCTTGCAACGAGCTGGAATGCTATTCCGGTGGGCAGTGTTCGGAAATCGGTGGACCGCACTGTGTTTGTCCGTCGTCCTGTCCATCGGACATACCGTCCGTGCCGGTTTGCGGTAGTGACGGACAGACATACGACAACGAGTGTGAGCTCAGGCTGTACGCTTGTCGCCATCAAGCAGACGTGGTCACACAGGCCTTCGGCCACTGCAGAGGTGGGTTCACTGAACATACGCCGTACAGGCCGCCTTATATTCTGCATTACTAAACTAATTAACCACTGGAAGCACTTTTCACACGTTGGATCAGCTGTCGAACAGGACTCGCTCCTGTCTGTAAAACGCAAATTTATTCTCTAGAGATTAATCGGTCTTGATAGCTGGTGAATGGCGTAGTACAATAAAATAGTTCATCAACGTGTTTGTTAATTTTGTAGTGAATTTTCAGAATGTTTTGTTTATATACGAAGGCCATAGAGGAAAACATGATAAGTCGTATCTTTTATGAAACATCCAGAAATCAATAGAAATAGACTTATCATATTTCTTCCGTGTGTTTGATTATAGTTTACGAATAAGGAATACAATACATATATCTGTTTGTAAAAATTAGGTGACGAGCAGCGAATATATAATATTTAAGAAGTTAACGATAGACGAGAAGAGAGGAATCGTTTAAAGCACGAGATATTGTCGTAACGATTTCGAGGGTTCACGAATTTTAGAATAACTTAATTAGGAACAAGTGTTAACTAGAAGCTGGAGCTTGAAGTAGGGAATTTAATGATATATTTATCAACGTATGGGAGATGCAATATCGCACAGCCTGATTAAAATTAGGACTAACATCTAACCTGTTCCTTTGTATCCATTACGTGATAATAAACTTATCAAGTTTCTACTAACATGTATACATATATGTTTATAACCCCTTTACACCCGAAACGCTTGCCCACACTACTTTGCTTGCTTTCTTCTTGCTATGATTAACGTTGCACCATGATCTTTTCCTTTAAAAGAATAAACAACCCGTCGATCAACGATTTAACAAGAAAGAAAGCAAAGTAAGACAATTTACAATTAATTTAGTAACATATTTACCGTACTTGTTTCATTAATTGGAATTTCTATTCCTTTCTATCGATTTATCCACCTTTTTCTTTTTCTAAACCGAGTTCGAACGAAATCGTGGAACTGAAAGGTAGAAAAGATTGAACAGGATACGTATCGCGGAATTTCCTTTATCCCAAGAGTACGCTATCTCACTCGTAGGTAAATTCTGGGAAAGTTGGTGACGTTAACTCGCGAAACTAAGCGCCAAAGGTGGATTTAACTAAATCACCGTTGACTTGGAAGCGAAGTCCCGTCTTAAGTGGTCCCTGTGAGCTATGCCCGGCCGGAACTTAACATCGGAACCTTAAGAAACGGTAACGAAACGCCTTGCCCAGGCCGTTAAGCACAACTCCGCCATCAAAATGAATTAGTCCGTGACAGATCTAGAGTCTTTCGAAAGTTCGAACGAATGCAGTATCGACCGCTGTTTGATACCACTGTCCCCACATAAATTTAGCCGTCGGAGATTTGGTCGATATCGTGTTCAATAGATGGTCGCGATAAATCTATCCAAGAAAAAATTCTCTTTGCATCTCGTTCCAATGAATTCCAGCGAATTCACGTGGACCAGGTAATCAGGAAAAGGGTTTCAATACCTGGCTTTTCGAACTCCTCGAACTAGCTCGCTATCTACTTTATTTTCTATTCGTTTCAATTGCTATATCTGTTATTATAAATGGGAAAACTTACTTAGCGTAACTTAAGTTTAACGTGTAACTCATGCATTCGCAATTGAAAATGGAAAGAAATGAAATTTAACAGGTACAAAGAAAGAAACCTTTGAGGTGGTTTATTATACGTGTTAGTTTATTAAAGAGACGAGTGATAAAATTGTAATAGTCAGTGTATATTAAAATCACTTTAAATACAAGTACAGAAATAGTGTATACCGGTCGTTATCGTCGCTCGCTCGATACTACTGTTCGACTCTACGCTCGCTATTCGACTGTATGACTCGCTATAAAGATTCGCTATACTAGCTGTCCTAGAGAGCACGTTCGTCTATCTGTATCGACCGGAGCTGTTATAAAAAGTTCGAATGTAACTGCGGTTCACGATTGCAAATAACAGCGATAATATTTTGTCCGGAGTTCGTTTACCTTTGAACCTATTAAACCAAACCAACGTTGACACTCCAAGACACAATAATATGAGCCTCTCCCGATTCGAATCTTCCATTGACTCATGTGCCGCTACACCTTTAAAAATATGAGTTTATAAAAATAATATAAAAATTATTTTAAATTATCATGCACTGCCTCGTTATAATATCCTCGGATGAAAAGTCATAATCGTTTATTACAATACAATATTATTATTGTTAATACAAGAGCATAATCGATAAATCCACGTTAAAAATTCCTCGATATCTACCATAAAATCATCGGATTGCAAATATAGTGGAATACAAGAGCTCTTGGAACCTCACGTATAGTCGATAGACTCCTCGGACGAAGCAACGAGTCTTAACCAAGAAGAAAACGGAGAGAAGCCTCTCCATCTGTCGCTGCAGAGTATTCCACATTCACTGACAAAGTTCGCGGAGTGAAACGTCGAAATCTATTAAAGTCTCCTCCTGGTTCCGTAACCTCTCACCCCTTATTTTCGATTGCTCAGCCCCCCCCCTCCAAAGCCCCGCCTCAGCAACGTTACCCTGGTCCTCCCTTGTCGCTGAAAGTCAATCTCTTAAAAAGTTCTTCTTTCTCGGGACTCACTCTACAGAGTCAAACATAAATCAGATTACTTTGAGCAGGTGAACCATCCTCTTTCCTCTTACAGCCTCTCCGCCACTGTTGTCGTGTTTTATACCGAAAGGACGCAGCTCCCTCTCTGCATAGTAGAAGGCTACTATTTTTTCATCACGTTTTCCCTTCTTCCCCCGTACGTGACGTAGAACAATTTCCGCGAGCGAAATATCGCATGGAACCGCACGCGGTCGACGCCACTTTCAACCCCGTAAATATTGTATGCCGCAATTTCTTCGACGTTCCTCGCGTGATCTCTTTTCCGTGTTGAGGATACGCGACTACTGAAAGAAGAATGGATATCCCGCTTACGTGGACATTTTGACGTGACGTGAAGTTTGATTAAGGGAGAGGGTGCGTTTGATCGATGTGACGCACGAAAAAGAAAGGGGCGAGACTATTAATTGTTTCGTTCGACTGGAATGAACGAAGCTGAATTGGAGTATCATTATTTTGGGAGATCATTGGGAGAGTCGAAGAGGCATCTTGTACGGATCGAGTGTTTGTCTGTCCGTTGATCTACTATCCTATCATTTATTTTGTACTCGGTTTAACCATTCTGCCAATCTCTTCCAATTTTAAGAAGAGAATTCGCCGAATTTTTCCTCGTATGCAAAGGGAACTTTATCTTACGTATTTTATCGTCGTATTTAGTGTCGAAAATAATTCTAATTAAAAAGGAAATATTATCTCAATTAGCGGCGATAGCGAGAGAATCGAAAGACAGGTAGAAAATATTTATACCTGTCAATATTGACATCGTCATCTCGAAATTCAATTACATGTCGTGAGCACGTTTGTCTTCATATATACATAAGTATTTAATATGTACATACATACATATAACACATACATAAGTATTGAATTCATGCATGAGTGAAACTTGTTTCCCACCGAAAGCAGAAAACCGTTAACGATTCATGAAAAACGAGAATAAAATGTAAAACCAAGAAATAGCTGCGTGACATCATTCACATCTGTCTGTTCCACTTCACCTATTTGAACTCTCAACTTCATCAAAATTCCACGCTTTCAGCAGATAAATACGTAGCTAATCCTACTCCAGTTCTTCGGTACTCTTTGTAAAATAAACAGGGAGGGAATGAAATAATGGAACAGGGAAACGGTAACGTCGATAAAGCCAACCCCTCCGATGAAAAGGCCAATCGTCGATGTGGATCGAGAAAGAAATTCTCTCGGTTCGTAAATGTCAACTCGTATTTGCCGTCAGATTCTCTTCTCCGCCAATCAACGAACTCTTAAATTGGCTAAATCCATTCCTCTCGCCCCTCTCAACCCCTTCTCCATCCATTTCTACACACCAATTTTCCAAGCAGAAAATATTTTCATCGGAGACCGAATGCGAGCGGGAGAAAAATTTCGTTGTCGGTTTGTCCCGCAGTCGATAAAAGCGTTGATTATATCGAGAGGAATATGCGACGATCGGCACAGCGGCAGGAGGCAAGGGGTAAACATACAAAAACCGAGAGAGGAAAAAATAATGGAAAGAGTGGAGGTCAGTGAAAGTCGTCAATGTGAAATAATAGGAAGCAACGCTGCAATTGGAAAGTAATTAAAATCCCATTAAGCTGTCTTCGGTTTCTGATGCCAACTCGGACTTCCTAGTTTCGATAGAATATGCTATCCGATTTTTCACGAAATTCACGATGCGCTTCCGCTACTTTGTTTGAGACTGAAAGTTCCCCTTTATTCGTACAATGACTTACTACGGTATTAAGTGGTTCGCTATAGAAATTGTTTGTCAATATGTTACGTGCGTTATATAATACACCTTTTAAATGGTCAAATGTGCTTCCAAATATATATTTTAAAGGAAATTATTTATATATTACAATTCGTTGCTCGTCCAATACAAGTTTATTTTTGAGCGCCGTCTAATTCTGAAATCGTAACCTTGTCTTTCCATCGCATCACCCAAAACGAACAGTGGTAGAACTGTGGAACGTTCGTAAAATTTTCAGACGATCCCATGGTGAATACGGACTTCCCCGTTAAAAGGTATACAGCAGTGCAATATACCCAACCAGCAGCCGCCATTTCTCCGTTATCGAAATCTACCAGGCATCTGTTGGTGCCGGAACCGGATCCTCGCTATTATTACACCCACAGGGCGCATCAAGAAACCATCACGATCGACAGGGACAATTTAAAGCACGGTAAAAATCGAGCCCAATTCCATTCTACGCCCGTCCGTGTCGATATTTCATCCGAAAGTTACACGCGACGACTACGAAATGCAATCTTGCGCGCTATCTTTCATTTTGTTTTAAGACATCTACGTGTCCGTCCTTTAAATTCCATTCTATTAAACCACCGCAATCTACTTATCTACAAACATTTCGACGCGATAACGAAATATCAATATCCCGGGAAAATTAAAGTCAAATTTAATCAAACGAATTTCCGCCCGCCACTTTCAGTATTCAGTGATACATGTAGCACCAGAGCCAAATGCATTTCGTCCTAAGTTTCTGTAACCGGTGCTACGTAATTATCGTCGTCGCGATAACGTTAACAGCGTGACGTAATTAATAGTTTGAAATAGCGTTGAATAAATACTACGAATTAATATGTTTGTGCTCTTGTGCACGCGCTAGTTTGCCTATGTGTATATGTCTGTATGTGTACGCTTCGAAACGTGCATTCCTAAATCCGCTTGACGGTTAATTCTGAATCAGCTCGACGTTGGTAATCGGATCGATGTCGTACGGAACGAAGACCGTACGAGAAATGCCTTTTTTTTCCAGACTCAATGCAGAGACGTCGATTTATCCGTTAATTCTGCTTTTCAGGAGTGGCGGCAGCGTATAGACCAACCCCGGCGACGATTCGCGTGGTCACCGCGTTGCTCGGCGACCTCTGTACCGACGACAAGGATTGCACCATTCCTAACAGCGAATGCTCCAATGGAGGTTGCATTTGCTCGGAAGGATACGCGGAAACCAGCGATAGACAGGAATGTTTTGGTAATTGATCCGATCTTATCTACTCTGGTTGTTCTTGCGGATTTCTCCTGTTTATTCGAGCGATGGTTTTGCATTTTTCTCTTTTAATGTGAATACGATAATAGCAGTGTAAAGTAGTAAATGGTAGAGATAAAATAGGAAGATTAGCGATAAAAATTTTAAAAACTCCTATAATGGTCATATTATTTCATAAGTACATCTCCCAAAATATACGTCTTTCTTACAAAAAGTACTTATCCTTTAAAGCAAAATATAATCTGACAAATTCTACGTGTCGCGCATTTCAAGCAGAGTTACCAAAGAAATTATATTATAGAATAACATTAATTTTCTTATTACAAAGGAACAAAGACCATTTGCATTACGTTCTTTCGGCTTCTAAGAGCAAAGTGTCGTTCAAACGAGGTGTAAGTGAAAGAGAAGAAAATAGATACAGAAAGGGGCTCTCTTTCACCGAATCTTCCAACGTTGTTTGCGCCGTGTAAAGATGAAGAAAAGAATGTAAAAGAAACTAACCCTTTTCCAGCTAATTACGTGCCTGTTACACCGACCGAAGAATTTCGTGCCTGCTTGTCGTATCCGTGTCACGCGACATCGACGTGCATCGATCTGCCGAGCGCAACGTTCGTTTGCATCTGTCGTCCAAATTACACCGGTCTATTATGCGACGAGGAGATCAACAAAAGAGATTACGAGGTGCCGTCGTTCGACGGCAAGAGCTACGTCAGGATGAACAGATTGAAGGCTTACCACAAGTTCAGCGTCGAGGTTGAGTTCAAGACGTACGCTGACAACGGGATTATACTTTACAACCAACAGAAGAGCGACGGCACCGGGGATTTCGTCTCGTTAGCCATCGTCGACGGGTCTGTAGTTGTTATCTCCTGAATTAGTATCATTCACGTGAATATAGTTACGTTGGTGTATTGATAATGCCTTGTTGGTTTATTTGGGAAAGATTCTTATCTTCTAGGCACAGTTGTTTCAATACATGACATTATATATCGAGCTAATGATTAAAAAGTTCGCACTTTCATGTATATTATTTAGGATTTAATTTATTTTTGCAGACACGTACAGTTTCGATACAATTTAGGGAATGGTCCTGTAGTTCTTTCCTCGCCTGAAAGAATTACTATGAAAACGTTTCATCGAGTTGCCGCGAAAAGATATCACAAGGATGGCGTTTTAATTTTCAACGATGGGGAAGATGTTGCTGGTCAAAGTCAAGGAATGTTGAAGTCGCTCGATCTCAACCAAGATACGTTCATCGGGAACATGCCTACCAATTATTCTAAGTAATTTTTCCCTCGCAATTACTCGTCTAGTCCTCGCATTTCATCGAGAAATTTAATAACGCGAAAGCTTTTTATCTGCGCAGGGTTTACGACAATATCGGTACCAACCATGGGTTCCTCGGTTGCATACGAAAATTGAAAATCAATCGGAACTTCGTCGACCTTCATGTGGGCCGCGATAAAGAGATCTTGGAGACTTATCGTGTGAAAGAGTGCGGAGAGAACGCGTGCGCCAATCTGCCTTGCCAAAACGGCGCAACATGTCAGCCCATCTTCGAGGAAGATCTGTGCAACGGTCGCGAGTGCAGAAGAATTCAGAAACGAGGGAAAGGTAAAAACAAGAATGGCATGAACATCGTGAGATGCAAGGGATCGCACTGCATCTCGATCGATCAACGCAGATCGAAGAAAAACGCGAAGAAACGTTGCGCGGCACCCAAGTGCGATTACGATTACGACATCGATTACGAGACGAGTTTTGAACATGGCAATTACGCAGTGGAGAAATACGATCCGCCTGATTATAGATGCATCTGTCCACCTCAGTTCACTGGCAGAAATTGCGAAGAGTCTTTAGATCCTTGTATAGGCGAACCTTGTCAGCATGGAGCCACTTGTGATATTCTTCCACAAGGTGGTTACGTTTGCAAGTGTCCACCTGGCAGGACTGGAGAACACTGTGAAATCCGTGAGTAAAAATTCGTTTGATATGTGTTCGTTAACGAGATGCATTGTACCGATTCGTTAAAGTTAATGACGTTTGTTTTTACTTTACTGAACAACTTATTGAATTGAATAATTTATTGAATAACTTCGTCGTTTAATTAATTCTAGTCGACGCTGAGTTAACAGAGCTGTTGATACCCGAAATGTCCGGGGACGGTTTTTTGGAACTCCCATGCTTGGAAGGTGTAGCAAAAGCGTTCTCCATCGAATTATGGTTTCTCACTCATGCCAACGACGGTTTGCTACTTTACAATGGCCAGTTGAACAACGGACGTGGTGATTTCATTAGTCTGAACTTGGTCCAGGGCAAACTGGAGTTTAGATTCAATCTTGGAAGTGGTATCGCCAATATTACCTCTCCAGACCCTGTTACCCTCGACACGTGGCATTGTGTTCGAATCAGCAGATTAGGCAGAGAAGGAGTTCTTCAATTAGACGACGGAACTGTTGCCAGAGGACTGTCCGGAAGTCCGTTAACAGAACTGAATCTCGAAATGCCTCTTTACGTTGGCGGCGTTAAGTGAGTTTCTAAATATGTTTCGTTCCAACGAAGAACTTTAGATAGAAAATATATATTTCTTTAAATGGTAGACATTGGCGAGAAGTTCATCGACTCGCTGGAGCTTGGACTGGATTGGTAGGCGCGGTACAAAGACTGATGGTGAATGGAAAAACGTACCAAAATTTAGCTGTCAACGTTACTCAACATAATACGGAGATCTATGATGGTCTACCATGTCCTAACAACGAGAACCCTTGTCACAATGGTGGAGTATGTTTACCTCTGTTAAACAGTTATCTGTGCAAATGTGCGAACGGTTACAATGGTCTCCACTGCGAATTTTGTAAGTAATGTTTGTCACATCTTATTAAAAATGAACTGTAAAATTTTGTAAACACAAAGAAATGTTTGTTTCTTTCTTAATTTGCTAGTCATGGGCTACGATGTATCCACGGAATTATCCGAAAGGCCAGTGCGTTTCAAGGGCGACAATTTCTTGCAATTTAAGCACCGAAACGGAAGAAGGTAAATCGAATCGATCAACGATCGAATCAGTAAACGTTTTCTAAAAGTTCTATCGCATACTCCTAAGTCACTGCATCTACACCTCTTAAGGTACTAATCCGAATTAGGAGCACCAAGTTAGGTTGTTCAATAACGTTAGTAACGGTAGACTAATTAGATCCTTCTTCAATCAAAGTATCACTAACCTTTTGATTGTGTAACACCGACTAGTACTAACTCAACTAATACTACCCTCGGCGAGTACTTTGAGGAGTCCTACTCCGACTACGACTTGGAGGAGGATGTCGACTACGATTACGACAGTTACGATTACACGGAGTAAGTTTCTAGGAAGAATAGCTGTGGTGTACTCGTTTGAGGGAGAGACCTTTATTATCTGTGCCTATGTATCGCCGTGTCTGCTAACCTATTTATTCGATAATAGAGAATGCTAATATCATGCCCTTCAAACCTAATCAGAGAAACTTTCATCAATAATTATGATCAAAAACAATTTGCTAAAAATTGTACAAAATAAAGGCAAAACGCTAATAATTATTGATATACTTTAGATAATCTTATATTTTAAAAGAGCTTTAACTTTGAGAACCATACCATGAAACATAGGGTTACTAGGGTTGATATTGTATGATTTTTATTTATTTTATAGCAATGCTTGCTTGTATGTATTATGTCTTTGTCCTATGGCACTGTAGCTCGATATTTAAGACTAAGCACACTAAGCACGCACTAAAGAAAACGATATTGTAGACGCAAGGGTCAGCAGTCGAATAAATTTGAGCTGAGACTGAGAACAACGCATCCGGATGGCTTGATTGCCTGGGTTGGAAGAGGCAAAATCGAACATCTTATTTTATCGTTACACGGCGGCCAAGTTCTTCTTACGTACAAGAGCAAGAGCGAGCAGATATCATTGAGGAGCAGGGTTTGTATTAATGTTTTATCAATTATGTCTCGTATTATGAAAGTTATCGAATGCTTAACGTCATCGATCAATTGGAACTGAATGAAATAATTAATTACTAGGTCTAAACTTAAACTAATCGATAATATTTCTAGTTTATTATCAATTATTAAATTAATTGAAGTATTACAAATCTTTTACCGATCGTTCTTGTATGCAGGAACGGGTGGACGATGGTGTTTTCCACCATATCAGGGCATCGAGAAGACGAAGAACGTCGATGATACAAATCGACGATTTCACTCCGGTGAAAGTATCCACAGAGACCACCCTGTTAACGACAAACGGCAAGCTGTTCGTCGGTGGAAAACCCGGCCATCGAGGCATCAAAGGCTGCGTGTCAGACTTCGTAGTGGATAAACGACGTCTTCAGCTGAACAGGCGGAAGATCGAGTACTGTCACGACAACGATGTATGATAACGAATCCCGGAAACGACGATTGTCAACGTGATATCGCCTTTGGCCACGCTTGTCGACTTGACGACGCTTTTGTCTTCGACGAGTTAGCATCTGCCTAAAAACGGACAAAGACGAACGCGAAGGAAATCGTTGGTGGTGTTCGTTTCTGGGGGAAACGGAGGGAACGAGACACGAGGTCTGAACGATTCCAATGAAAACGAAGAAAAAGAAAGCGAGATGGCGGAAAGGAACTGGGCTTGTAACCGACAAGGAGACGTGATTCCTGCCAAAGCTGTACGAGAGAATACCATGAAAAGGGACCCGCCAATCGTACTACAACAAGGATAAATGGCGGATCCAATAACAATAGCAAGCTAACTCGTATATTTATTTTTCGTTCGGGATAGTATAGGGAAACAGAGACCCGTTTGTCGTTCGTTTGCCACAACGAATGATCAGACGGTAGAGAAGAGGTGAATAGGAGGAGCATCTCTCGTGTTAAATGCTGAACGTTCTCATCTAAGGACAATAATATATTTTTAAGGTGACGAGATTAAATATACATATGAATAAATATATGTATGTATAAAATTTAACGCGTATACGTATAAATTTGGGTCTATGGGGAGGAAATGCTTGTAAAGCATCGAGTTGAAGCTGAGTGGTAAGAACAGTGGGATGGGGGGATTTCCGGGGTCAAAAATACAGAGACGGGCGTGAAAGGGATAAAACTCATCGATATTCGTTTAGACGTTACTCTGTAAGTTAAATATATCGAAGCACCTATAAATGTTTTACGATGCCAAGACTGATTAATGGGGGAAAGAGAAAACGAAAGAGGAAGAGTTGAGAGAGTTAAATAAATGACAAAAAAAAAAATAGTTAAAACAGAAAAAAAAACAGAAAAAACAAAGCGATAAATCGGTGTTATGTTTGAGTGTTTCGGTAGAGAGATTTAAATGATCGTGCATTATCAGAATATAGAAGAATGTATTTTAAAGGACTTGTTGATTTACGCCAGTAGAGAAAAACGATAAAAAAGAAAAGAAGAAAAAGATGAACGAACAAGATACATACACACACATACACACACACGCGTACACGTAACACACGCAACATACATAAATAAGAATTATACGAACAGATACGCCGTACAACGTTGTTTCTAGGCAAGCAAGGCTTTTTACAAATGCGCAAAGGAATAGATATATATATATTATATTACTATGATTATATTATATATATAAATATATATATTATACATATGACACTATATGCAGATTACATTCCATTTAATGGACACAGGTACCATGATGAATGTGTATCATCGATCGGTCACGATCATCGATGTATCGTTACATTTCGACCCGGTACTAAAGAATGCATCGAGCTTGCCTCGAAGACACTCCATTTCCGTTCGACAATCTCCAACACACTTGCACGAAATAGTTTCGCAATCGATTCTAAAATGCTTACGAGCGTGATCACAGGTTTCTTCTTCATATACAGGGTTCACGGAAACGCACGGTCTACCGCGATCGATTAAATTGTAAATGGACTAGAATCGAAGAAAATAGAAGAATCGAAGACATGTATGCATTAAATAACCGAGAACGAAGTCGAATCGTTTCCATCGAGTTAAGTTCTTTCGACGAATCGAAAGAAATTCGAAAGGAAGGTGTCTAGAATGTGGAAACGAAGATCGTGAATTTATACTCGAGATTTACAATTCTGATCGATTCTATAAAACACGGAAAACGATTCGGCGTCTGAAAATGATGCGAAAATAATAATAATATTATTAATTATATGATAATGTACTGCTTGTGTGTAATCGAATGATCAACGAGAAGGAGTGTCTGAATGAAAGCTGACGTATGGTTGAAGAAAGAAAAGTAGATACTGTGCCGGGATATACTACTTGTAAATATGATTAACATGTGCTGATCTACGAGTTGATTATCGTTTTACTATCGTGTACTAAAGCTCGCGTAAGCGTGCGCACCTGCATAAGTCGGACCTAAGAGAAAATCGCCAGAACGACCTAATTATAATCGTAATGATTCATCGAATAAGCCTTTTACGACGAAGTTTTTCTTCCTTTTTGTTTAAATTTCTTTTCTTCCGTCGCTCGTGGAAACGAAACAATGTCTGCGTCAACGTGTTCTTCCCCTGCTCGTCAATCCTGTTAACGATCGCGACAAAATGTCGAAGACAGCCTAAGTTCTAATCGTTAATGGCGACTGCCGATCTTCGGTCGCAGAAAGAGACGTTATCGAAGATTTTTCAACTCGCCTCGTCGAATATTTCCAGCGTCGCTCGATTTATCGAACGAACAGAAGTTTCATTTTTTAATACGAAACGAACTAATTAGTACGGTTGCCAGTTCGCGATACTGGACGCCATTAATGAAAAAATGTCGTAACTTTTAAGGTTGTTTTTTGTGCGCACCGTTTAAATAAGTAATTTCTAGAACCTAAGCGCCAAACACAATACATATCTTTGACGTGCATAAGTTCATATACATATATTTGTAAAATCCACTCAGTGGAGTCGATATTCTTATCGACATGTAAATAATGACCATACATTGTCTGGAAATGTTCGACGTTAACTATGTTGTAAATAACGTGATTCTATGAAGGAAACGAGCGTCGATCGACCAAACTATTGCGTAATTATCCAAAAGAAGCGCGTGAATATTTTCCTCACCGCTACTACGACGAATCTTCTAATGGTTTTTAAACGTATCTTTTCTATTATGTTCTTTCGTTCGAAAGATGCACACTTATACAATTTTTATAATGTAACGTCTCAAAGCAATCATATCTATTTCATATCTGTCGATCTATAACGGTCGGTGTGCAAAGAAAATTCTGAAAGGAAAGAGTTCGTTCTCGAATAATTAAGCCTTGACTATATAAAAATTGTTCCTCGTTAGAGAATTCGGATTGATCGCGAGCAATATTGTCACATATCCTCCCTCTTGAAATGTGATCCTTTGTATTCTTCCAATGAATATCGCTGTTCAACATATCGAAACGAATTTGTGGCCAGTAATGCGTCTCCTGGAAGAACAAGAGAAAAGAAGAATGTTTTATTGTAACGAAAATAGAAAGATCTGCTTCGATCGTCGACGTTGCTTTCGCGAATATACTGCGTTTTATATATATACATATATATCTATATAAAAGAAAAGAGGAAGTTAGATTCGAAACGTATTATAATTATATTTCTATCGAATGTATTTGAATTTGTAATGGTTAAGAAAGAAATTCGTAGGTTTCGGTTATATATGTAAGTTAATTATTAAATTTCGACTGTAATAATTTTTTGCTACATCGAAGGGGTTGCTACTTCGTGAAAACATACATTGAAGAACAACAATGGAAGAGATAGGGAAATATTCTAAAATTTTTATGTTATTATTGCGTGAACTGTGTTCTCATTGTCGATCGCAATTGTTGAACCGCCATATCTCATTTCTTTTTGCGGTACATTGTCATTGGATCGTCAATGTGTCCGACATTTACGTGCGTGTTATCGTAAAAACTACGGTGTATAATGCGTAATCGACGGAACGGTACAAAATAATACAACAAAGATGTCATCTGACTTACTTTACGAAATCGTTCGACGAAAGAGAAGTTTCACGATGCTGGTATGATTCAAAGAACGGGAGCGTATACAAGGAGCGAGGAAAAATTTCAATCCATGCCTGAGAATTACTGCCAACCTAGATAGAGATCACAGGATCGATGTTTTTGCCTCTAAAGCTTCCCCGTCCCTAAGAAATTTATCGACTCGTGAGTCACAAAATTTTATAAAACGAGAGAAATCGATTGTCCCTATGAAACACATAAGAGAGACACAAAATGATTTGTCGAGATTTCCGATTGTGCGTGCAACATCGTTCAGTGTCGTTTATTTCTCACGGAGACTAACACCTATCGCGGCAGGGCGATCGTCTGAATTAGTTTTTTTACTTTGATACCGTCTTTACTGCGACCATTCGCCGTTTGCTGACCTAAAGTATTTGTGAGCTACACTGTATAACAAAAAGTACGCGTTGTAAAGTGACTGTATATACAAAAATAAATTATGCGATTATCTTGAGCGTCGTGTTTTTCTACCCTCTACTCATTTTGTTTTATTGGTAGATTTACATTTTTTTATATTTAATACATAAGAATCTTCGCTTCAGTTATTAATTTATTATAAAAATTCCATCGAATAATTTTTTTCGAATAAAATTTCATCGAATAATTAAAAATATTTTAGCAGACACAAATCAAGCTAATACTTGCAGTCAAACGAAATTACCCAGGGGATTAAACTATCGCTACAGAATACATTTTCGGTCGCTAATGATATTCAGTCGTCAGACTCTGTGATTCTCCTATTCCATTTAAACTCCTTCTACACCTGGATCCTCGACTCTAAAGTTGCCAAGATATTGTAGATGACATTAACTTGCAGTAGCACGATCGCACAATTTTGGAGATATAGCTGGTGTGATCAATTTCAAGTTTATTAGATTCTCCGTGCGAGAATGTCTATTCCGTAGACACGCGTACATGGCAATGTCAGTCTTCAGATCGTAGAAATCGATGTTAACGATGTCAAACTTGTAGGACACGACAGCAGCAACCATAGATCCGTCAAGTCTGCATCGACCAAGATCCGTCAGAATGGATGCTTAAAGCTTTGGTATTACTCGATACAATAAAGCATTGAATGATTAGTAGACTATAGATATTTAAGAAGATTCATTTTTTACAGTCATAAGTCATAACTTATCATGTCAACTCGTCATCTATATGTCGGATTAACGTTGGGGATAGGATCGTGGGCGTTTGATGAATCTTTATTGGAATTAGCCATCGTTATGGTATAAGAAAGGTACGGTTTATTAACACAAGTATCGATACCACAGACTTGACAATCAATCACGGCGATTTGGCTTGCGCGACACTAGTGACAATGTCCTTAGGTTCGATAACGAATCCACGGTCCACGGGATGACGAATGCGATGTGATCTACGAATGACTCCACGTACAAGTAAAACTTATCTGCATAAACTCCAAAAAAATCCAAGTGGAACTGCCCTTATGTATTCCTCTCCCCACCTCTCGAGTCAATCTTTGTTTTTAAGGAGAGCCATATAATCATTCTATACCACTGTCAGGTACACGTTCCTCCCGTGACTGTGGCTATGTTCAGTGACCCGCTATGTCATTTAGGGCCTAAGCCCATCGTTATAAAGCCAGATTGGAACATTAAAACTATTTCTTTCTTCTTATTTTTATTACTTACGTGTAGCTATAGTAAAAGTCTGGACTAAGGTATTGGGGTTTCCCAACATTCCAGATGGGAAGTTGCCCCCTCCCGACATATATAATTTAAAATAACTCTTAGCGTCAAGATATCAGAACGATTATCGATTAAACTAAAAATTATTTTTACTTGCTATTACTACGTGGTCCTTTATCATATGTTAGCGAATGTACTATCTGAATTATTATCCAAATTAATTACTATACTAGATTCTAATACATTTTCCCTAGCTATCTGTCTAAAACTTTTGTTACACCTGTAAATTTCCAGTCACTTTTATGATACTTGTATTATACCTGTGGTGAAAGTTCTGAAATGAAATCCACCTTGCTGGGTTCCAACATTTCAATTGTGCTAAGGAATTTGAAAAACCTCCTCAAAAGCGGGAATAATTACCATCAATAAAATTCACAGTTTGTATACCTGAGCACTTATCATGATTGGATATTTCTTGTTCAGGTAACTTGACTGACCTGACTAACCACGTTCAACTAATAACGTACTCGTAAATACATCATCATGCATGTCAGACGTTTACATAGATTATTTCATGTATCTAATATCGGAATAATAAATAAGGCTAAGAATGTTGAGTAATGTCAATGTTACAATAATAGAACAGTATTAACATATCTATCAATATATTGATTAAGTTGGACAATCCAGTGTCATTTATATTTAAACACAATACGTATCATGATTATTGTTTTTATTCTAAAAGTTACATTTCTTACAATGTTGTACACTTAATTGACTTATTATACAATTTTAAAGATATATCACTGATACGCAACAGTGTAGTCGATTCGCTTATAAATATAAATATCAATATGCTTATAAATGAATCCGTAAATTTGAGTATTCATATACGCAATCTAACTGGTTTTTATATGAAATTTCATCGACTCTACGTACGATTGTATATACGTTTCCACATTGAGTATAATCACAGGATTTGTAGTAATCATTCAACTGTTTCAACTTATAGTCCATATAGTTTAGATAATCGAAACTGGCGGAATCAGTAGAGTTGGATTTTTCTTTCACTTTTTCCAACTCTAACTTCTTTGCATTTTTGTATTGTCTTGCAGTGTTCCTTAAGCAAAGATCAGACTGGCAAATATTCATCCAGGAACGCGAGACCTGCGCAGCACGCAGAAGCGACTCAGGATCGAGCTTTCGCAGTATTAACTGCGACACCTCTGGAGGAAGCTTGGAAATGAAGTCGACCTTTTGCTCCGAAGGCTGGAAGGTATTTAAAAGCAAGTCCAAAATCTTCATATTGTCAAGCTCGACGGATAAATCGGTAAAATGATGGAACTTGCACTGGTTCAGCGATGTATGCCGCTACTAATCGTATTTCTGTAACAAAATAGTTCTGTAATCTATAATTGTTACATTTATGCTAAAAGATAAACATTGTCACGTTGTACTACTTAGTATGCTCACTACGTAATTTTCTTTGTAATATATATTGCAAAAATGATAATTTATTTCTGTCTGTCTACAAAATATTCATTTTGTGATAATTCAGTACCTGAATATTGCGTTTTATTTTTTACGTTTGATACTCTACCGCTATAAACATGATATAAAAAATATCAATCAAATTATACAGGTAAGATCATATTATCACCACGGCTAAGTATACTAACAATTTTCTAGCTGCGCGTGGTATTCATATCAGAGAAAAGGAGGACAAGTTGAAAGAATTTTCGCAATTGCATAAGAGAGATTAACTTATTAATTGAAATAACTGAAAACTGAAATTACTATACAAATTGATCGTTGAAGATTGCCCTATATCCTCTTCTATTGAAAAATCAACTACGAAACAACCGATAAATTTATTCAAGTTTTTACTTCGTAAAAATAATACGCGTTGGGAATAGACTATCGCTATATGTATATACTGACGATCTATTTATTGGATTGTAACATAAGTTTGGCTGAACTCAATATTTTTCCTTATTCGATCGAACTTATTCATGTTACAAGCCAATAGATAAATACAGTGAATAACAGGTCAGAAAATGGAATCTGACGATTTTCGCAAGTATGTCATTTGTAGGAATCGTTTGTCGTAACTTACCTTTGATATTGCCGTAATCGACACAGTGTTTTCGACAGCCGATCGTTTTGCCGTGACAGTATCTCGATCTTTTCACGATTCGAGATCAGCTGCTGCGTCATGTCCAACACAGGATCATCTTCAGGCTTCAAAATGGTCTCTTCTTGAATCGTTTTATCCGTATCACTGTCACTGACGTCTTTGGTACTCTCGTTATCTTTCTTAATTGAGACTATCAAACGTAAAGATGCGATTTCTTGCTGAAGTTTCTCGGCCGTTTCCTTGTACTCTTCCTTCAACTGAAGTAAATAATGTATAACTATAGTGACTTATTTATTTGATAAATTTATTTATAATGATAGATTTATTTACGATGATTCCAACACGAAACTATGATTATTTAACTAGAGCTATTTCCCAATGTAGTAATGTAATATAACTAAAACAACTAAATTGGTACAACTAATTCACTTCTGAGTGAAAACTCACAACTCACCACAAACTCGCAACAATCGGTAACCAATAACTCGTAACGACTCGTGATCAACTCCTAACGAAGTTCAACAAACGACTAACGACTAACGAGTAACGACTAAGTTATTTTCTTCACCAAAACGTCCTTTTATACCAGTCTTAGTACTCCTACCATGCCCACGTATTTCACAGGTATTGTTGACCCAAAATGATCACGTGGAAGGATAATACTTACCTATTATCCTAAAACTACGGGTCCATTGGGATTTTACAACCTTTCCGACCTATCAACACTTTTACTTTTCCCTGCATTGTAGTTAATTGGCTTAATAAAAGTTTGTACTTCATGGGATAGATTTATGACACTTTACTATTTCATTACAAAAGTTGCTATCTTATGACACAATTTTATAATTCAGTTTACTATTCTATTACAGAGACTAACGTTTAAGGTTTGTACTGTGACCATTTCCAAAGCTGACTAGTAAATTCGTTAATGCGAAATTGGAACTGAAATGTTTGATCGATGGAAAGCGGCGAAAATAGAATGGAGTTTTTGTCGACGAAGCAGTAAACTTTCAATCATCGAAAGCCACAGAGTAAATAACGAAGCAGGTAGTTTACGTGCAAGATTTGCAGCATTGTTGTAGGTCAGTTCGTACCCTTCTTCCGATAATCTCTGAAAACATTTCTTTTCAATTGCCATAGTAAATTGAACATCAGAAAATAAACGAAGTTAACACCTTTACGAATAACACTTTTTATATCCAATTTTCGAACGTCTTAATGACTGCATGGAATACAGTACGTTATCATTAGATTTTTATACTAACGGATTTTTATGCAAATTTTCTTCATATTGCATACGTTTTGCGTATTTTACGTAAACGACATAAATGAATATGTTACATATTTTTTGCCAAGATGAGTTTTATTTGCAACAATTTATGACTCGTGATACCCGTATCATAACTGCCGTACAATCAATTTATATCAGATATAACCATGCAGAACAATTTGAATTCGTAATATGCACTTTAAGAAATGTGCACAATAACGGAAATCAAATAAAATTGAATTTTATACCCATTTATGCTACGCAATTGATAAATAGGGGAAAAATGTATTTGGAAGAAAAATCTTGGTTACGATGTAATATCGAAAGTTTCAAAAATTCTAGATACGAGATAAGTACGAGAATAGATACATCCATAGAAAGACCAGAAAATGACCTGGCACGATACTGGAGCTAATTTAAATATGTACATTTCGGTTCTGTGACCTAAAAGGATTCTTTTCAGCCTATAAATAATTTTTTTCACACAGCAGATACGTATAATTTACGACAAAAATATTTTAAGAACTATTATTATTTATTTTAACGTAGATTATGATAACTAACTATTGATACACACGAGCGCCATTCATATTTCGTAAATATAAATATTTCCCACATATAAGCTGAATATTTAAAATATAAAAATCCGCGGTCTAGCTACCATGATATTAATTTCAAAAAAATGATGTTCGTAGTAAGCCGTAATAAAATTAAATTAAGCCGTAAAATTGACACTCAGCCATAGTTGATCGTAAATTTCCCTGAACTCGTATAAATTGATTTAACCGAACAGCAGATTAATTCACGAGAATTTGGTCCTGTATATAGGCTATGTAGCGACCGTATAGTATGCCGACATCGGCTTAAACAGCAAGCAATTTCTATCGTCTGTTGTATCATTAACGCATCATACATAACAAAGCAGTTAACAGCCTTAATTAATAACCGAACAGCTGGTGCAAATAGGTGAAACGGAACTTTGGTGACCCTCGGTACAAATTAAGTGGTATATAACGCCGTAAAGGCGTAGGCTATTGAATCTGATAAAATTTCTCGAACAATGTCCATTGCTTATGCTTATCCTAAACATACAACGAGCCTGGATACCTTTACCTTAGTATCTTTACCTTTACTTGAGTAAAGTGGTTTACTACTTGATTTAGTAAATTATCGTAATTATTACCATAATAATGATTATTACCATAACGAAATTATTACCATAATAATGTTTATTACCATAACGTAATTATTACCATATCCGAGACGTTCAGAAATAGAACCTAAAGACCCTTGTTTCATTTACTACATATTCCTTGCAGACATCCTTGACATCCCTTGCATATTCTGCAGATTTTTGCAATTTCTAATGGTAACCAATCGATCTACAATTTCATAGTCCGCCATTATTTCAAACTACGATATCTCACGTGTCTAGATGGTCATCGATGAACGCCATCTCCTCGCTTCGATCTACTCTGTACTGGATGAGAAATCGCAATCGCATGTATCGTATGGTCCAACTCACCGATTCGTTTTCCTTTCTCGATTCGTCTAGAAGTACTCGGGAACCTCGTTCTGTCTCGAGATACGCATCACGAGTGTCGACGATTTTCTTTCGGAGTCCGATCACGGTCTTCTCCAGCTCCAATTTGCTCTCGGCCAGCGTAACCGCCTGACTTTGCAAAATGTTATATTCGCCGGCTGCAATGAACGTTCGAAAATAAGACTATTCCCCGCCGTGGTATCCGTGGATTCGTTCGCTTCCGTTCATCGTACGATGCCGCCTGTCAAATTTCGTTGGAAAATCTCGTTCCTCCGACGAAACGAGAAACGAACTCCTCTTCACGTTCCGATACACAACACGGCACTTCCTTCTGTGCGTCCGCGCTTTTTTATACTTACCCAGCATCGACATCTGTCTGCGAATATCCTCCAGGGTTTCTTCCAACGTCTCGTTTTGTCCCTTCAAAGCTGCAGTACACCGTATTTCCCTTTCGCGCTCTTCTTTCGCTGTAAATCAATGTTCGAGTAAATAGGTCACCTCGCTGGGTTTAATGCTAATTAGTATCGTATAGAGTAGGTCATTAGCCGCAATCAGTTGTTCGATAGGTAAGATAGGGGCAGTTTGTGTTTATCAAAATATTCTCGAGTTCTTATAATATCCGCTAGTATTTCTTCAAAATGAAAGCTGCAGTGATAAATAGCAGATGACTTCGGTATTAAAGAACCTCGATAAAGAATTTTCTCATTACATTACAACGCAATCATATTATCTGGTTTCTAAAAGTAATAAAACCGCCTACAATTAGAGAGAGGAAAAAGGTAATCCTCGATGTAAATTTTCTTTTATCACAGTCTAACAAAACATATCTGATGTCCCTTTGACTTCAAATAATACAATTCTTCGCTTCGCGTATTCCATTCTAACGTTCTCCGTTTATCATTTTTTTGCTTCCGTGGAAATAAAATTTATTTTATTTATTTCTACCATGATTACGGATTAATTACTACACCGTCCATTCATGATATTTTTCTTCTCTTTAGAGCTTTAAACGTCTCATAACGTTTTCTATTCCGTACTCTCGCTTTACAAACGAGCAACAGATCTCGCGTTCCTATCGTCTGCTATTCACCGGACATTCATAAATCGTTCTCGATCGATTACTGAACCGTATCCGCCTGGCTGCGGTGGCACGGCAGAAAAATTCCTCGATCGAATTTCCCGTGGGGTAATCGACCACGATCACTCCCATACGTATTACATACATTCCGAGCAAATCAATGCCGCCTATCGATTTGCTTCGCTGGAAGCTGCGATACCCGACAACCGTATCACATCGACCAAGTCTCAGAGCTATTTAGAATTTAATCGATAAAACGACTTCCGATACATCGTGCTCGATTTCCACTCGGAACCTATTAAAAGGAAAGAACAAGACGACTTTATAGAAACGAACGAAAGGAACGAGGCAAAAGAGAAAAGGAAGAATCGGGAAAAGCCATCGTCTGGGGGTTGATGACGATCAGTAAACGGAGTATCTAGCTAGGAAACCTGCCGTTTTCTAGTTGAGCCTTTAACTCCGAGTTTTCAGCCTGCAATGCGTCCGTTCGTTTTTCTTGCATCGTCAAACTGGTCCGTAGCTCTCGAATCGTTTGGTCGTGATCTCGTCTGGCGTCCTGTATTCTCAAATTGCTCGTCTTCACCATAGTCAGCGCCGTTTCGACGTCTGTTTCTATTCCCTTCGTCAGCCTGCTCATCACGGCCCATTGAGTCTTCTCGTAAATGTCGTTCCTGCATTCGTCTCTGGAACAATCGCGATCCGTGTCAACGAGCACAGGTAGCACGTATGTTTACCCGAACTCACTGTTTTATTAGTTTATTCGCGAAAGGATGCATCTTGCGCCGGAGCTTTATAGCACCCTGAGAGACGTTGTAACTTGTAACTAGATTATCTATCGCGAGAGAGAAAATTTCTGGATGTTCTTTATCTTTTGGGATGGGTGGATTGTACGAGAATTTGTTTTCCTCTCATTTTATAATAGAAGTGAAAATGGTTGCTGTTAACGCGAGAGTAAACTCTTGTTTCAGGCTATCCGTTGCAGTTTGTACTTTTCTTCCAAGAGATGCAGTGATATTAAGGGCATACATAATACAAAATGATGTGAAATGTATAACGTGCATATTTTACTGAGATTACTTTTTTTTTAATCGTTTTCAGCTACCGGAGAGTACATTTAGCTTTTAACATTTATTTTAAACTCATAAAGAGTGAAATAAAGGAAGATGTACTAGCATTATATGTTAATATAATATTAGGTATATAATAAAATTTTGGAACTTTTCGGAAAGCGTGGTACGTAAATTATGAGCTAAAATGTGCTAAAACGGAATTAAAGTGTAGTTTACATTTAAGAGAAATAATTTATCTCCATTTTCAAATCCAGGGAACCAACTATAGGGCCTTGAAAAAATTAATTATGCATTTTTACAGAAAATTCTACTATTTCTAAACGCTCGAAGCATTCTAAAAGTTCCAATTAATGTAACATGTATTTCGCACATAAGATATCGCCCTCCTAGTTTACGTTTATGCTTGTACGTTATGTGTGACGAATCGCACTCACCTTTCTATAGTGGCGACAGAAATTAATTTGTTTTCTATGAATACGCGCTCGATCGCATTTATCGCCTGAAGAATAGCCGTTCCAGCTAGCGTACAACTCTCACAATAATTCACGCTGCTGCTTGCTTGAGAACTCTGGGATACTTTGCTCGTGAAGGAATCCCGCGCTTCATCCTTGCTATTTTTCACCTGTTGACATGCCGCTATTTTTCGGCAACTTCCTCCGATGGAATGGTAAGGAAATTTTTACGATCTCCATCGTATACGCGATTTGAGAAACGTGCACGTCTCTTCCTTCCACTCTTATTCTCCCCTTTATTCGTTACATTTCTCTTTCACATTGCTACTTTCACCCTTTATGTTTTAATTTCTTCTTCCTTTTTCGTTTCACCTTTCTACTCTTTGTCCGACTATTTCACATTCCTTTATTGTATTCACACACGTGTAACAATTAAAAAGTTAAAAGTGCTTTCACGTTTGGTGTTAAAAGATATGAAAAGTATCTGATTCTTGTAACTCAACGTTTCTCGAAATTAATTAATTAACTCAATAGATCCTTTGTAGGAATCATCTTTAAACACTTGACTCGTGAGCGTATACATTTGTAAAGCGTCGAACAGGAAAAACGTTTGGAAAGAAATTTTTGAGATAAGAAATAGTCGTTTACTATCTAAAATGTAGTCGTTTTATAATTAACCTAACTTTGCGCTTAAAGTCTGTCGCGGACTCAAGATAATTATATCGGATTAATTTTTTTCGTTAATAGATTCACTTTGTGTTTAAAATATTCGAATCCCTCTTTGATACGCGAATCCCTTTTTTCCATTCTCGTATTCTCGATCGTTTTAAAGAACGAACCTTTTGTACGGCACGAGAGTTTATTAAGGATAAAGCGCCTAATTGTCTATGAACATTTGTTAGAATATAATATTTCGTCTAAAAGCGATTGGAAAGTGAATAACTTTTTCTATCTCTGAAAAATGTAAATCCTCGATCGAGAGAATAGTAACAAATTTGAATATTTCTCCAGGAGAAGTGGAAAACATTGTTACTCTGAAATTTGATTCGTTCAATGGAACTGTCCTTTGTTTTTCACGAAGAATCTGTGTTTTAGCATTTATTCGACTAACCATATGACGAGATATCGAGTCAGGTATTGTCTTCAACCGATTCCAGACAAGTCGCAATAGACTGGCTAACGAAATTTGATTCGATCGACTGACGCAGGTCACTTCTCTGAAAAAGTTTTCCACGAACGGAAATTTGTCCATGAATTCCACGATCAAGCGTAGAACAAAATGAATTCTGGAACGAAGGTTTCCCTTTAGCTAATAATAATTTAACGATTCAAATGGAATAATTTTGGATAAATGATGTGGTGAAAATGATTACGTTTAAAAGTCATTTCATGTCTCGCTTGATATCTTCGGCTCGTTAAACACTTTACGTAAAATATGCTATCTTAAACACAACGAAACGATTTCGTCGATACAAAAAAAAAAAAAAAAGAAAAAAGAAAAGAAAAGAAGTATTCAGAGAACGTAAATCACCCTAACTTCGGAATAGCCTTGGACGTTAAAACACGAGTAATGAGTTGTTCAATTGGAAATGGCTTCGCGAGGCAACCAAGTGCACCGAACGTTTCGTTGCATTTCGCCCGAAAAGCAGTTCGTTTCTTTTGACTGTACCACGATTACGAAACATTTGCACGCCTAATTGAATCGTGTGAATCAGTACCGATAAAACTTTGGCGAAATTCGCCTTTCATCGGGTAACTCCTTCGCGAAAAGACAGGAAAGGGGGGAAAATTTTTTTAATCGTCGCGTATCGTCATTTTGTTCGTGTGGTGGATGAATTTATGCAAATACACAACAAAGTACGACCGAAGAAGGAAATAGAATGGGGAAAAAGTGTAAAACAACCTGTCGTAAGCTAACTCCAGAAGAAGAATATAGAATTCCCCTGCGGTTCCGTCGTGCTCCTTCACAATTTCCATGGCATTTATGTCCTTCGCGGTTTTCGTCGGGAATTTCCATGACAGATGTTCGATATCGCCAAGCCAGGAATATATCTCGTTCGAGACATGTACACACTCCCTGATATCCGCGATGATTGACGTTACTAGAAGCTTGTTCAGTTTCGGCATGATTTCGAAACGTTGCGCAACAATAGCTCGCAAAGGTTAAGATCGTGGATCATCGTGAATACTGTTCAAAGTCACAGCGCCGTGACCGGTTCGATTGATAAATATCTCGTGGGATAGGTAGAGATTTATTGATCGCTCTGTCTCCTTCGTACGTATTAGCGACGACAACGTCCTTGTTATTACGTGCAAGGAAAATTGAAATATCCTATGGAATTTTAGTTGGAACTTTGTTAAAGAATCTTCTTTACTAATGTAAATGTACTATGTTCTTTCGTACGTATTTCAACAACAGTTTCCATTACACATTTATTAATAAAGATTTCCGTTCTTTTCCAGAATATGAACCATTATTATTCAATGTGAAATTACGAATAATTAGAAGATCTGTGATAATTTAAATCGAAGTGCTTCTTGACATATGTTAAATTTACATGTTTTCGATATGTACATATTTGCTTGTCAGTATCTTTATTTTCGTTTAATTGCGATTTAATAAATTCCTAATAGTAAAGCACGCTGCACGGTCTATATGTTATGCAAGAAGTTAGTGATCCATAACCGTAGATTCGTGTCGAAACGATATGCAAAGGAATATTCGGAAAAACATTTACCACGGATTATCCCTGACCCGCGCGTCCCTTGCTACGAAAGTAAAATATTCAAAATTGCCTTTGTTATTACGCTTTCTATTTTCTTGTTATTCTTATTATTATGCGCATAAAATTTCAACACATTTGCTCTATCTCATTAAAATACATTTCCTGGAGAGAAACAACAATATGACTGTTACGTCGCCTAAAACATCGGCGCTGCAGCTCTCGCGACCGGGCAGCCGACGGCCTGCGTAACGTAATTACGACCCTCAATAAACCTAAGGACCCACCATAACTTGTCTGTTTCTTTGTATTGTGTCAACATGTATTGTGTCTTCATTCAATCTGTTGTCCTGAAGGATTTCTTAAGCCTAAAAATATTTTCGACGCACTAATCGACGAATAGCTATCTATTAAAACAGGCTGGGTTTTCCCATGTACAAGGTCACTCACGAACCAAGTTGGTTCCCCTCACTTTTCCTAAAGAACAGTGTGAATAACGAATCCGCGTTCTTCATGCAAAGGGCACACCCACACCGAACTTTCTTCCGTGCTAGCCTAAGAGCGACAGGTCAGTAGAAAAAAATAACGTCTAATTCTAAGTACAACGCTAGAGGAATACCACTCGTATCAATTATGTTAGTCGGTCATCGGACCTATCGAATATTCACTTCCTTTATCAAGTATTCTCTAGTGTTACTTCTACTCACATATTACAATCAACTATAAGAGCCTTGCTCTATTATTCATATCTTCTTCTTATTATTCTTATCTATCTATTATCTTATTCTATTATTCTTATCTTCGTGCGACCAATTGCTATCTACGATTTATATCTACTCAACAGTGTAGTTTAAGTGTTGGAAATATATATATTTTATAATTCTGTGAATCACAGTGTTATATAAACTTAATCACCCCTATTATCCTAACGGAAACAGGGGATCGATCAACTCGTAGTGTCGATTAGTACAATCGTAACGGGAATTTACGACTCCCGTTGACGTCTCCCCTCGCGATTGCGTCTCCCCGCGATTGGTCGAAATTACAATGACGTTCTTTCAATTTGATCGAAATTGTTAACATCAAATTTGCTATTATATATATCGTTGTTATTTCTCGTCTTAGAAATCCACGAGATAAAATAGCGAAAAGCTTTTATCCTACGGAAATCGAAGGGTTGAAACGGTAGACGATTATATGTATCTACATGTCAGAAGCAGAAATTTTTCATATAAGTTGAGAATAGGTGGCACCATAACTTTTATTTATTTTTTATTTAATATTTTTATTCTTTTCACTTGTATCATTCACTATCTAAATTTTCCAGAAAAGAATTCATTAATATCCTCTTGACCTTGCCTCTTAACAGGTAAATATTTCCTCTAATTACGTTCTAAATTAACTTATCGTAAGGATAGGTTTTACGTTCCCATTTCTTTCATATAGCTATATTTATTTAAACGATTAGCCTTTCGGTAGCATACCGAATAGAAATCCACCTAATCTTCTTCAACGTAATTTATTCGTCGAAAGGAAGTGGAATTCAATACGTTCCTTCCCTCCGTCTTATCGAAATTGTAAATCAGCCGGCATCCGTAACTTCATTCGGAAACGTGTAAGTATAATTGTTCCTTCGAGGCGAACTTGTGCCAAGCGATTTAATCGGGAAAACTTTGCAGGTGGATAATCTGCGGAGTTCTTACAGTCGTTTCTAGCTCTTTGATGAAGTCGCAAGCACGTTAATCTATCCGCGATTTTCCAGATAAAATCTTTACCAGACCAGACACGGATCATCGAGATTGAAACGGAGTATCGACTTACATCATTATCGATATTCATGCGAGTATTAGATTGCCAGCTAATGAGACTGTCGAACAAATTAGAACGCTTCTGCTGTACAAAACTTTGATAGGATTTGCGAAATTTCCAATAACGAACAGTTATCAAGAACGCGATTTTATTCATGAAAAAGAGAAGGTAAAGTTGGTAACAAATATTGAGAAATATTAACGTTTGACGTTATAAAATTGCTTGTTACTATAATTTTTGTCTACAAGCTTTCAATTCCTAAATTGATTCTAGCGTTATGCGTGTTATGCGTTATGATAATTTTGTATCCAATTCGATATGCCGTTCGACAAAGAGTTGGATAAATAACTGAAAAATAATAAAAATAAAAAATATTATGAAATACAAATACTACATTTTACGTGTCGTCCCTTAAAATATAAATTCTGTAGAAATCAGTGGATTTACCGTGCTTTCTATGCGCCATGCTTCGAAAATGCGATCTCCGGTAACAAATGCTAAAACCACCGAATGCCATGTCATCCCGCATCCATGCACGATCCGTCATTTCACGGTTTTCTAGCCACGGCTGTCGCGAATTTATCATCGGCAGCCACCTCCGGCGTTCGTGCGGCGGAAACTTCGAAACGAGTAGTTTACGGAGTTTACGAAACCATTCGTGGCAGCCGGTCCAAGCGACGACGCCGCGTACATCCTTGTACTGTTGCTAATCTACAGCAAATTTAGTCCGGTATTATTGGTATTATTTGACGTCGTCGCTTAGCGTCGTAACGTTAGCGAGAGAAACTCTTCGTGGCTGCACACAGACCTAATTAGGATAAACACTTTCTAGCAGACGTCATATTCGAAGTGGTTTAAGTTCGGTCCTCGACATCGTTACAACGCGTACTTACACCATCAACCACGCTGTCTTTCTCAAGTGGCGGAACATGTTTCGCTAACTAACAAATTGACAAACCCTGCGGCACGATTCACGCTAACTAAGACACTCGCCTGGTAAATGCTGTGCAGTTAGTTAGCCTGATACTGCTGGAAGCCTCTATAGTTTTCGGTGGATGAAGCAAACGGGCCACGAATAGGCTGCAGCTGCTGGAAACTTGAGTAAAACAGGGCGAGATAACTGTGAATTCGTGTACGATTCGAATTCGTCAGTGTACCTGTTTGTTGCCGCGTTATTTCGTTATTTATAATGATACAGAACGTGTAAATTTGCAATTTAATCCCTTGCGAAAATAAATAAATAAAATCTGACAAAAGATAACAATTTCCAAATTAAACGAACGTGCAATCTGATTATCATGATCATGGAGGAATGTGTGTTTCGATGTTACCATAGGGGAAATCTCAAATACGTAAATAATATTCGATAATTCTGTATAAAAACACGGTTTCCAATAATAATTCGTTGTAACAAATGTATAACGTCGTATAATAATTACCCGGCATTATTCAATGTTTATAGGAAAATATCGTAGAACTGTATATATAACTATTATTGTATTTTAGATGATCTACAATGTTAATTACAATTTTTCATCGGCTAATATGATATACAGTAAAATATGATTGTATTTTCAACTTCTGTCAATAAATGCAAATTATGTTTAAATAATTCAAATCACTAAAGAATAATAATAAAATATAATCGAAAATTAAAACAAATATTTCTGATATTTTCTCTAAAGTTTCAAATTAGCTACGCCCATTTAATTTGTAATTTTCCGAGGATCATTGAATCTCTGCTCGATCAACAGCTTCGTACTAAAGTTGTGGGAAAGCGGAGAACCTTAATTAGAGCTCGACGTCAGATGGTAGAAATGCCCCATGCATGGAGGGTTTCAAATAGGTTTACTGTTATTCCTTACTTCCTTCATCCCGTTAATTTAAAACATATCTATTTTACCACGTTCGTTACGTTGTACGGCAAAGCCCCACAGCGAGCGTTTATAAAACCATAAATCAATCCAACTTTAACACCCTAAAGTCCTTATAAATTAGCCATCCAATAAACCAAGCATCTATCCTCAACTCATTTCCACCATTGTTCCTCCTTTCTTGGATTCCTTCTAATTCTGCTGACTCTTGAGGTTCGCCAAAGTATTCGAATAATCAAAATTTCGTTATGAATATATATTAAGAATTATACTAAACCTTCTGAAATTTCGTTGGCACTGTAATGAGACACGAAAGAAGAAGTTAGAAGACATTTATCGCAAACATACACTTAATGAAAAATTAATGTACAGCATACATAGTAGCTTTGAACGTATGCCTAGTGCGAAAGATGATCTTACTACATAGCGGAGCTTATTAATATAGTAAATAATCGACTGTTCAAATTTAGGTTACCCGAAAAGTGTCTTTCTTTTACAGACACGTCTTTTACAACGACGCATCTTTATGCAAACATGAAACCTATTCTGTCGAACGTTGTAATCTTTATCTTGATAGAACAAAATGGATCATACGTAAAAATTATATAAAATTATTTCATTATTTTATTATTTTATTTATTATTTTATTTATTATTATTTCGATAAAATTATATAAAACGAAAACTGTTGTGCATCCATTATTTCCTTATAAAACGAACGAAACTTTTCGGACGACCTAATACCTCGAGGATCTCTTCGAGGTAAATGCTTTCAATAAATACATTGTACCTTCTACTATATACATTATCAGATTCATTTCAGATTTTACCAATATAATCATAATAGCCGTGTCCCGTTACAGCGCCAATGAAACTTCAAAGTATAAGTTAAAATCAAATATTTTTCTTATTAAATTAATTCTCTGTTAATAACTTCTTGATTTATTCAGCTATGTTATCCAAGAAAAATGTTCACCTTTCGATTTAAACTTACATAGTGTTAGACCACACACAAGGTGGTGAAACTTCGGAGATCGGTAGCTATGCACGTGCGACGCCCAGCGTTGCCTAAAGTACATTAGTGGAAAACCACGGGAGATGTACGAGTGCGCGTAGAATATTGGGGGTCGAGTGAATTATGCACCGTTTGGAAACGGAGGCTGCAAGTAACGCCGGTTCATAATGGAACCGCGCCCGATATAATTTACTGGTATTTAGGTTCTCCTATACTACGTTTGCTCGTTAAGTTAATCATGCTCTTCGCTGTTGCACTTCATTACGCTGGACCTACGAACGGTGGGGGTTGCTGGTGAAAGCTCGGATGATGGATCTCCGTACCTAATGGGTACGTTCGTACAGACTGAATATTCGCAGCCGATATTGAATGCGAAGCCGTTTCGATTACTACTATGTCCGATCATTGTTCGAACTAGAATCATTGGATCGCTAAAGATTTCATTTCCTTCGTGTGATTTGAAAACGTGTAGATAATTATATAACCGTTAGTGCATTTCCATCGAATTATATCATTAATAATTATTAGCGGTGAAACGAAATAATTCTGCTATACCGTATGTTCCAATTAAGGATTACGAATCAATTATCCTGAATTAGTTGCTAGATAGATACGCAATTGAAATTAAATCGATGGTTAAGACTTTGAGAATAGAATTATAATCGGTTTCTCTAAAAGTATTTAAACTGAATATTTTAAAAACTATACAACTATATAATTTTTTTCCAATCACTAAAATATCTAATCTTGGACGATATGCTTTTATTCATCGAAATATTTTAACAAATTTCATATTTTCATAAATCTTAGTTTTCTCTGAATTAACGAGATACGTACCCAATTTTCATTTGGCATTCATCAGGAATCCTTAAAAGAGGAAAAAAGCTGTAGAAGTCAGGCAAATAAATCCAACAACGATGCACATTTCTGTAATCTCTTTTTTTTTATGAAACAATAATATACAGATATCTATAGTAAATTCCATCTGTAATAATTCGTGTCCACATTATTTACAGAAATATATTTATATTCATATTTACTTCCTTATATGTATATATATATATATAGATCGGTGAGCTCGTTTACCTATGTCGCAGTTTTGGTCTCACGGATTATCGTGCTTGTTACGATCGACATCGCGACGCTAAAACCTTAACCTTAATTCGAGTTTCGTCGAAAACGTTAAGCTAGGCTTGCACGACGACGACAATCATGTATTTCTCACGCTTTACACATACACGTACACGTACACATGCATACACCCTCTCACGCGCATCGGATAAACGTGACATGTAACAGACAATTTCAAAGAAACGTGATCAACATTTAAAGCCTGGCTTTTCTGCCTCTCTTTTTTCACCTTTTTTTTTTTTTTTCTTTAACTACGAACATCGCGATCGAACGTCGTTTCCGGTTTTCATCGTTGTCGTCGAGACAGAGCCAGTGGCGTATCAAAATTTCTCGTTCCTTTCTTTCTTGATATTTTATGTTTTTCATATCAGTTCGGTTAACGGTCGTGCCTCGAAGTTCTAATATGTTCGATAAAGCTACGTGTAAAGTACGAGCTCGTTAAAACGATCGTTTCTGACAGCCATGGAATCGTATTGGCAGGGAAACGAACCAGAAACGAGGACGCAATTCCTTCTCTGGTCGGGGCCCACAGTTACGAGAAACACGGAAACACGGAACGACACTTTCCTCGTGGAGCTCCTTGGTGCACCTTAATTGATAAAGTTGGTTTTCTAATCGTGTGGAATCCGAGTGAACTTTGGGTTCGCATCGTACTCTTCACGGCGATGTTCCATTCTAATCGTTGCCCTACTTTATCAACATTGTCTATTTCGTCATTATCGTTTGGGACATTATTGTCGCCTGTGAATTACGTCTTAATTTAAGTTGTCGATCGATAATTCCGCGTGATACGTTGCTCGATAACGTTGTATATGCAAATAAACTTGTGCATTATACATATATTGTGTGTATTTGCATCGTAGGGAAAGCGGCGTACAGTGGCAAACTGAACGAGGTATTCAAAAGTAAGGAAGCTTCTATTTTTTTTTTTTTTATGTTTTTATAGTGCAACATCTTTCGTTAGAATATGTCTAAAGCAGATGTGTAACGATTCTAATTGAATGTTATAAAAATTGCCGACCTTACAGTATGTGTACTTAGATAATTATTTTCTGCTCCGTTTGTTATTGATACTTGTCATTTCAAACCATTTTCGTAAGAGACCCTGTAGATTTATTATTTTGAAAAGAGTACGCTTAAAGGATATCGCAGTGAGCACTTTGATTCCTCGATTATACCTGTATACCTGTAACTTCGTTGTGTAGTGGCATTGAAATTATAAAAACGACTATCTTTTTTTGTAAGTAATCACCCTCAAAGAATATTCTAAATTCTACATCAAATGATATTATTTTAATACAATATATAAATGAAGAACACTTGATAAACGACACATTGAAACAACTTTAATTCTTAAACAAATAATATTGGCCTGTGAAAATTAAACTCTTCGTTTAAATATTCTTTCTCCTCTCATTCTTCAACCAACAAACCACTGGTTTATTTATTGCCTCTGTTATTATTTCTACTCACCTCTACGTTATTCTCGTATTCTTGTTTTCATTTTGATGAATATCGATACCGATATTCAATATTTAATTACCTGTAATTACGTTTCCCCGTTTCGATGCGAGATACTGAACACGAATATCGCTGAAAATTAACTATCAAATAATCAATACATCATCGATAGAGACATAGGGGCGCGTTCAACCAGCTCTTCTATCCCCTTCCCTTGGTTTCTCCAAGTGTGCAAATCTGAATGGTTCAGAGGTAGAAAGGTCGACGCCAGGCATTGTCCGTCCATAGGACATAGGAAGTTAATTAACCTTCAACGTGAAGCGTCGCTATGATTTCGTTTTCGTCGATTTCGAACGATGCCCGATCGAGAAACAATATTATACGGCCGTCCTTTTCTCATCGAGGCAGCCTTAATTGCCTACCCGTATCGATATTCGGCTAGAATTAATTTTCAGTTCACTCAAATGTATGATCTTTCACGCCTTACACCGATGAAAATGCAAATCGAACCATGGCTTTTCTTTCATACAACCTGAAATTAATTTTCAATTTTACGTGATAGTAAACGATGAGGTAATTCTCGTTCGAAATAAAAGAAAGGAAAAAGAAGGAAGATGACGAAGGGCTTAAAGGTCGTGGGTCGCTGACGACCGTTCAGTTCTATCTCGTATAATTCGATCCAATCACGAGCTCGGCCCGCTCGATTTCGTCATCTCAAAATCTTCCGACGAGTGGAATCCTACTTGAGTTTTTTCTATTTCACGTTCATCGGACCAGATTAATTTCCGAGTTTTTTCTATTTCACGTTTACCGGACCAGATCAATTTCCGAGTTAGGCCACAAAAATCCATTTTTTGCCGATCTTTGTTGAACAAAAAATTATTCGAATCGTTTAAATTCATTTGGTCCTTGCTATCGGCATGATATTTGTACGAGCATGTGTCACGGAGACAGAAGAATTCATCACAGAGATATTTAACCTCTTTCAAGAAGGCTTCTAAGACAGAAAGAGTTTTTTTAAACCTTCCCAGATAGTCTTAAAATACGTCTCATGTATTCGATCGAAAGAACAAATATAAGTTGCGGTTATCTGTTATCGTTATAACTCAATGGATCGACGAGTCACCAAAATTTCATTACCTTTCGCAAGCGACATCTGTTTAAGATCCCATACGGTTTAAGATACACACGATCGTTTTACATCGATCACAAAAATTGTTTGCGCTATATTTACGGCGCGTTCTCCAACAAGAAGAAGAGGGATACGTTTATTACATACTTTTATTAGCGTTCAATACCGTCCTCTTATCGAATCAATGAGCAGATCGTAAGAACATGGTGGCTGTAAAACAGATCGTAACAAAAGAACCCGGCGATACTTGCAAAGTATCTGTATCCTGATCGCGCGTTGTCTTTGGACGATCACAGAAGAAACGCAAGAATATTCGTTGTCTTTCCGAACTAGTGCACGCTGGTTCACTCTTGTGCTGAAAGGAACGCTTTTATAGCGTGTGGCCGCTGCGAAGATCGTGCGACAAATTGCGTGGATCTGCGCGGAGCTGCCGAACGGTCCTTTCGTTTGAGCGTTTTTTATCGCTTTAAAGGTATTGGTTCCACATGGTTGCTTTTAGCGACAGCATAGGAAAAACGTAATACGTTTTCTTTTGATGAGATTTTTTAGAACTTCCTTCTATATCGCTGGAATAGTTCCACCCCAATTGCAAACTAATATTCCGTTTTAATATTTTCTACGCCTAGTCTATCCAAATTCTGTATTTTCGACAGAAAAGTCCTTGGAGTAAATTTATCGATCAGTTTCCCCGACGCATTCTTATTTTCCTCGAAAATAAAATTTCTCAAATACGTTTAGCGACCAATTTTTCAGAAAGGCGTTCGTTCTCGATTCGATAAGTATCCAATAATTTATCGTTCAATCCTACGACACAGCCGAAAATTAAAAATAAAAGAGAATCGCATGAAAAGAGCGTTTAAAAGGAACATCTTCAAGATGTCAATAGGAAAGCTGCTAAACGACGCGTGCAAACGAAACGTAGCAATGGAAAGAGTTACAGGAGATGAGTTATCAAAAGAAGTTCTCAGTTTTCAGAGTTTCAATCCAACAGCGAATGCCATACTTGTACTTAAGCCTTCTCCTTTTTCATCCTACACTCGTGTCATTGCAAACGTAGAATCACCATAGGGATTTTTCTTCGCTCGAATGGTTTATACATCGATGCAGCATAAGGTATTTCCACGACGAAAGATAGTTGAAAACGTTATCTTCCACTCGGATAACGAACGATATAGAGGTTCGAAGGGTAAAAGGAGCTCTAGGCTGGCTGTTCGCCTGCAATTCCCTTGATACCTCGTGGTAACGGATGAGTTTCATCAGTGAATTCCGCCCCTGTCGACTATAGGGTTGTACCTATAGTGAATAAAGATCGAAAGACTTTTAAAAAGCTACTGAAACGAATGCTCGGTGTTCTCGATTTTCGAATTATTTTGCACGAATAAACATTCTCCATCGTTCTCGATTGTTAACCCGTATCGGTGATCCATGTGTATACTACGCTGATAGTTTTCTAACTATTGTTTGTCGAAATTGGCTAACTGTTCGCTTGTTGTTAGAGTTTGGTTAGTCATGTTTAAAGAAGGATAACCTGCGAACACATGTATGTTTGGCGAATGTGCAAAATTTACGTCGTGTTTGGATGCTGAGCTGCGTACTTAGTGATATTTCGCCGTGTACGTGAGTTTAAGAAGAAAGAATATTTGCTCTTCCCATTTCCTCTAACGTCAACCAACTTTCTAATTCCGAGATTTATTACAACGAATGTATTCAGTTTTCTAATTCAATTTTGGTTCATTTCGGGTTTTTAACCTGGATGTTGATTATTTAAAATCTCTTCGATTTTATATGTATTTGTTAGTGTTTGATTTTTCAAATTCTATGATATTGTCTTTTAATTCTAGTTTCTAATATCCATCTTTTAACAATAACGTTGGTTTGCTCCTCTTTTGTCATGGAAATACATGGCTATGACGATGTAGACTCTACAGAAAGAGGAAAAAGTATTCGATGATCTACGTTAAAGTTCAAAGCTCGAGCTTATTTCGTCCCGTAGAAAATCCTACATTATCTTCTTACTTTCCATTTTTGTATTTCTGGGTTACATACGTAACACACCGTTCTCGTACAACATTCTCTTTAAAGTACAGGAAATATAAACTCGTACAGAATTATTGAAACGTTATTTAGACTCACGATTTTCTAAATATTGAATTTAATAAAGTATAGAATATCGATAAGCGTTCGAACGTAGTGATATTTATAAATAATACCATATTGGGATAAACAACAATACAAATACCGTATGCTTTACGTTACATCGTATGTGACTATCGAGACTAATGCCACAGCTGAATCGATAGACCGTATGCTTTTTATTCTTTCAGTTTTCACGTCTGCAGATACACCGCTTATATACAATGTTGATATATGAACAGAAAAAGGATTAGCTTGGGCGTTAGGATGACACCAACGACGCTTATTATGAACGAAGAAACACGGAGAACGACAATTTTTAAGAGGATGTCAAAGCAAAAAAGCACTGGATGAAGGAGTTTGGCCCCTCTTCAAAAGTTCGGTAGCGAGCTGAAACAGTCGTTTTTCAAAGTTCACAGTTACGCTCGACAAATCTCCTTTTTTTCCCCCTGCTTAAAGCTTCGTTGTTAACTTCGTGAAATCTTTCTCGAAACTTCACGACCAAGTTTGTTTTTCCCTGAATGCCTGTCTATTGTTTCATCATTGTCTGCTGGTGCAGCTGTGCATAAATCTTAGCGTTTGACGTTTGCATAAACTCTACCCTAGTTTTTCGACCAAAAACTTCGTTTTGCGATAACGACCTAAAGACAACAAAGAATCCTCTAAAAAGAAAATCTTTATTTCACCGAGTATTTTATAAATTATAGCGATTTTATCATATAGTCTCGTATAATAATAGGCAACGAATATAATTTTGAAATTTGCGATAATATTAATAAGAATCTCCAGGCAATAATAACTCTCAATCGGGTTTAACGATAATCTCTAATTAGATAACGATAATAATAATAAATGCATTCGCGAGTAATTCAGCTGGAGAAAGTTTGTAACAGCAATTTACGTCGTCTGGTTACCAGATGTCTTCGTATATGTATCTAATACATACACGTCACAAAGAAACGTTCACTCGACTTTTTATCGCGACTGCAGTGTTACTAATTGAAAATTGATTAGTTTCGTCCATGCACGTTGCACTTGTGCCATGTAAGCATGCAAAAACATGATTCGTGGAATCTACGTACAAGGAAGGACAAACGTTAACAAGGCAAATGAATAGAGGTAGAAGCGCTAGCGATATGTCAGAAGTTCAGAGCGAACAATTTCTTGCAAAATTAATCCTCCGTAATGAGGATTGCACTTTGACTTGAAAATTGAAATTGTACGAAATAATTTATTCGTACCAATTATTCGTTTGTAATTTGGAAATAAAAATAAGAAAATGTAATCAATTTTAATTCGTTTTTCACATAAGCAAACAGAATCCAATTATAGAGGGTTAAAACAAAGTATTTGAAGCTGGGCAATTAAAATACAGAATAACAGAAATTGTATTTCCAAATATAATAAAAAATAAAGAAGAAACGCTTATGAGCGTTTCGATTCGATCCAACAATCGTCCTCCTAACGACATATATATTTGGTTTTATAGCGTTATCTTAAAGTATCATTTGCGTTTAAAGTATTATTCATGTATTTCATCATCGCACGAGAAATTCTTTTACGACGAATTAAACGAGACGAGCTTCGCCTCTACGAAATACCTTACCCTTCGCGATATCTTGAAAACGAATTTCCCTTGTTCTAACGTTCTTCTCTCGCAAGCAACAATTTACGCTTAGATAAACTTGTTTCTTGCCAACGGTAACGATTCTGATACCAGGTCTAATGGAAAGCTGACAACAAAGTTGAAAATATCCAAAGTCGAAATGAAATTTCCGAGGAGTACGTGTATCGAAGAATTTGTAGCTGATCTCTGCAGTCGTTGAAAATAGAACGTTTGAATGAACACGCGCGACGAAAATATCGACTCCCGCGCTTTATACATTATGAAATTTTCAACAGAGTGATTCGCAATGTAGAAACACGATGATCTTATTTTTGAAAAATCTACGATTCGGTCTGCGCACAATCTCGGTGATTTTATTTCGCAATGATACAGAGCTTATGGAAAAACATCATATTCAAATAAATCTCTCTGATATGCTGATTATAGATCGAACACCAGGTACTGATATAGATGTAAAAGTATAATAAAAGTAAAGAAAAATTGAGATCGTCGCGTGAGAACGTCTGATATATTTCGAATTTATGCAAAATCAAATTACTGTGTATCTCTTTGATCGTTTAAAATATTAAAATCATTTCAGATATTTGAAATTAAAATTTGCAGTTCATAATAACGACGCATTGTCCTACCTAAATTCGAATGACGACTGTGTATTAAAGGACTTCATTTTGAAATCTCGATGGTTCAATGCCTCGAGAATCTTCTTTTCGACGTGGATAGTAATCCAGGATCAAAGTGAATCTGATTTTGCAAATGGTCGTTTGTGTCAGATCTGATCGATCGCGATTATTTTCCCCTCAATCCTTCTGGTTTTTTGCATTTCTATGGAGAACACGATCGATCTAATCACTGCTTTGATCGAAATTCGATCAAAAAAAAAAGAGACGAAGTTTTAATGTTTCCTGAAAATTCCAGATGACGAGAGATTGCTATTAAACTCGATATCACAGAGCGAATTATCATACATTTGAATTAAACGCGCTTTTCTTGAGAGTCCCAGCGACTGTCGCTCGTTTTCGAATCTCAAAATTTCCATTCAAATGCTAATGAGGGGGCCCGTTATAACAGTTCCGATATTATTTGCATTTCATCTGTTTGCGGCATAACTTTACTGTTATAATGTATGTTTTCCCAAAAATTTATCTGGAAAGTCAATTTATTCGATCAAAGATAGTTAAATCGATCTTTCGACTTTTACGTAACGTATAACTGTGGAACAATTTCAACAAATTGAACAAACTAATTGGACACGTTTCTACGTATCAAGTACTTTCGAAACACGATATTAGTAGAATTATCTTGAAATGTTGTTGATTATATAATTTCATTCTATCAGACAAATTTACAATCTATTCCCACTCGTGCAAATTGTTCGACCAATTGAGATGGATTGTATTTTCAACTTCGATGGAACTAAAAAATAAAAATAGTCAAAAAAGAAAAAAGAATGTATTTCCCCATGGAAATATCCATTTTATCGACCCTCCATTCTTTTCATTTTCATCGTTACAGAATTAAAATCGACAAACTAAAATTTTCATAGAACGAAAATATTCAATGAAACGATTGGCACGACCAACCGATCGATGTATCTTTTGCGATATCTGTAAGTTTATATATATATGAATAATATTCAATGTACCTCTAACCGGACAACCTCTTACCTTATAACACACCACACTTCAAAACCACTTTTCAAACCGAGAAAAAACATCGTAACGCAACGTAACGTAACATCACTCTTGTAAGAATTACTTTCACGAATTTCGAGCAACTTCCTCGACACTTTCATTCGGCGATCGCGTCCGGATCTACACGCTTGACACCCCTTTAATCGAACCGAGTCGAGTCTATCGGGGAACTCTTCGCCGATCTCGGATGAAGTATCCTCGTCACGTAGCACTTGTAAACCCCATTTAGATTCTGTGAAAGCTTTGAAAGTCGGCGAAGTTCACCGAGCTGCCTTGGGATAGTCATTATCGTCGCAAATTGTCCTCTGAACTGCTTTGGATTCCCACCCTCTCACCGGGTAGCACTAAATTCTTTGCGAAATTAGGCAAGAACCGTCATTAACTGTTCGCCGAAGTGAGCAGAACCGCGACAGGGAGAGGAAGGGAGGTAGAGAGAAAGAGAGAGAAGGAGAGAGAGAGACAGATAGAGAGAGAGAGAGAGAGAGAGAGAGGGAGAGATAGGCGGAAAGCTTTCGCACGTCGTTCCATAGAGTCTGAAAACCTTTTGGACACACCTCCGCTCCACGACAAATTACCACTCCACGTTCCATCGTGTGTCCCCGTTTGCAAAACGCTCGACGTGAAACGTGTGACACGCCCGCTACTCGAACGGTTGGCCCATAATCTTCCAGTCGATCGTTCGACCGTTTTGGAACGTCTTCAGGATCGCGTAGTATGCGAGATCGTCTATTGACTCTTGACGCTGATTAACCGAAGGCCCCCTTCGATCCACATGGGTATACACGTTTTATGGAAGGCTGTTTCTAGGAAGAAGCAGACTCCCGGGGCTGGGATTAATCCCGTTCCCCTCGAGGTGACGTAACAACCAGTACAAGATAAGAGACAGCCCCTCGTCGTACATTAGCCATCCGTTTAATCTATACCCTGGATTTTGTGAACAGCTTCCACCGGAGAATAGGCGTTACACTCGATCGAGGGCTCGACGTATCGAGAGCCAAGTTGATAAATTATTCGCTCGTATCCGTGCGCTCGGAAATTCGAATATACATAGTCCCTGGTACTCGTTTTCCGTATCCTCCTTCACAAGCCACTTATTCTCTCGTTTTATACGCGGCTTCCGCGATCATTCCCACCAAGACGAAGGAAAGAATTAATAGACCTTCGGTTTACCCTCATCCGGTTGATTCGATCGAGTTACGATTCAAAACCCAAACCAGAAGAATCTTCTTTTGCTGTTCCTTCCGCTCGAATGGTTTTTCGATGTTCGAACTTTTTAATCCCGAAATACGAGACGAGCTCGAGAGGTCATTAAGATCACCTGTTGTCTTCATCCTGACAGATTATCCGAAAGCTTCCTTGGGGTGGTTCAGGTCGAACGTAACTGAGAACTATTCACCGGAAGAGGCTCTAACGGGCATTAACTCGTTCCCTCGAGCAGGCATGGTGGAATGGCAAGGATAAGGGGCAGCAGAACACTGGTTAGCGAATGGAAGCCAGCCGGTTCGAGAGACGCGCCGGATTTCGTGGGTGGATTTCTGGCCTGGTCATTCATCACATCGCTGGATATCGCGGCGCTGTTCGGCTCCGCCGAGGGACAGCTTATCGGGGCGCTCATTGTGTCGTTGCTGGATATGGAATCTCGGGAGCAGCGGCTCGCGTGGTGACCCAGACAGGAGGCGTACGAGATCGCATGAGGTATATAGCTCTGGTCGACGCTACCGGAGAACAAGACATTCGCTAGAGGACCGATGGCGAACACTGGCACGTCCTCGCCGCCGTGTGTCGCCCAGGCACGCGGTACTCCAGCCGTCTGCAATCCAAAACCAACGTTCCAGCGTTAATTGCATGGATCAGCTTCTGCGTTAATTACGTATATATTTATATATGCGCTTTGCAGTAAGAATTTTTTCACACAAAATGTGGGTATTTGTAAATTTAAGAAATGCAATGATTTATTTGCCTCGACTAATAGTCGTGAAATTTTACAACTTACAGGGCTGCCCTTTTTCATTTTAATGGCCATTTGCCAAGCGAAATAATTTATGTCGATAGCAAATTTATTTATACACCGTAATATTTCTTACTTATTGACTTGAATATCAGGCGCTTCAGTATAAAATCGCATAGTCGGAAAATTTCGCATGCAATTGAGGTACCACATACGACGTGAGTGTCGATTCCTTATTGCTGAGATGAACCCGTTCGTAATCCGCGTCGAAAGGATAATCGCGGAACAGCGGCGATAAATCACGCCATAAATTTCGAGCCGGTACCGCGATTTCCCGGCGTGAACGAAATTCCAGCCGGCGGCCTCGTTACCGAAACCAAGCCTACAATTTCAAGCTTGTAATTATGATGCACGAGCAACTGATATTCTCCGCAACACCGATAGAAACCGACATTACGACGTTTCCGAAGCTTCAGGCTATGCTTCTTCGATCCGTCCCGCCCTCTGGTTCCTCCTTGTTTACAACCCCCAAGAGAAACGAAAGAAATGTAGGTAAAAGGAAGGCAAAAGGAAAAGAAGAAAAAAATGTGCTTCACGAGGGTACTTTCGCGAATACGGTCGAAATGGTCGACGAACCCCTTTAACACGTTCAACCCCCGCGATCGAATGAAAGGGTGCATCCTAGAACGTGGTGCGCGACGGGTGGAAATCTTCGCCCGTGTAGAAAACGAGCAACGCCGCTAGCTGGTACTTCTATCGAGCATACGGCGTATAAAACTTTCATCGAGCTGGAAAGGCCCGGCAGCATTACGTCTCGTCGGGAATTGAAATCGGCACGCGCGAAACTTTCGTAGAAAGTAAAGATACGTCGACACAGTTTTCTTCCGATCGTCCATCGAAGGATCCGCGGGCGATCACGAAACGCTACTTAGTTCGCCTTTTATGGAGTTGGAACTTTGCTATCGAGTAGATATACAGCGTGGATGTGAGTAAGGGGTAAGAAGGGTGATTTGACCGTAGGGGAACGCGTGGGACGGATTAATGTTCCGTGTTCTTTCTCGTGTAAGCTGCGGAGAATCTTGCGGTAAAGATGGATCGTATAAAGGGAGATCTTGCCCGCTCGTAAAGATCATCTAGACACGATGATACGGAGCTTTGTCTTGGAAAAAGTTGGAACAAGTATTTACACTGTGTAACGATGTTTTTATGTGTTTTAAGAAATTAAAGAACCAGTTTGGAAATTCTTCGTTCTCCCTGGTAATTTCTTAACCGTGTTGTTTTTATGGCACTCGTGTAAGCTACAGTTTTACTTCGTTATTTCATTGATTTATCAGATACTAATCATAGAATTATAGGTAATTTTTCTTTGACTCAGGTTGAAACTTCTCCATTTATTCCAATAATATCTCGAATTCTACAGAGCTGTTCAAGACGAATGCATCGAGACCGCTGGAATCGTTTTAAGTCCATTTCCTCCTATAGTTCTTTGCACGGAACACTTGCGTAATTTATGACAGGTTACCCGTGTGGACGACGTTACTCTCGTAGAAGGTTCTTGTCTAAGAATTCCCTAAGATTTTCCCGAAGCTTCTGGCGTTCCGGAAGGGATCGAACCGAAGGAACTCGAACACCTCGACCTATTTTGCTCCCGTTGCTCACGAAATTTCTCGTGTAACAGCTTTGCTTTATTATCCGTGTCATTGGTTTCTACTGACCGCCGCATCCAGCGATGAGTCAAGGATTACAAGACGGAAACGTGCAATTTACCGACAGCATTATCGTTGGGTTATGATGTATTACAGTAAACATTATTTAGACAGCGTAACGCGATACGTACAGGAGAAAAGTAACAGAAAAGAGAAAATCGATCGAAAGTCAATTTTTCATATCTGTAGTGCCAATTCTAGAATCGAATCGGATAATTATCATTGATTAATTGATTAATAAGTTATCTAATTTGTTGGATTATTTATTCAGAATCGATCGTTTATAATGAAGAACCGTATAAACAAGTAAATTCATCGGCTTTAGCGTTTCATGAACCGAATTTGCCAATAAATTCAGGCACCGGTCAAATACAGTATTTAATTAAAAGTACGACACCAATAGGATAGCTCGTATGCGCAACACTAGGCAAAATATATTTGCCAATTGTACATGTAGCGTTATTTAAAAATCCACTTCATCGGTATATCTTTCGTTTTTTTGACAAATATTGTATTTTCCAACATCGTTACAAGCGTAAAATACCAGTCGCTGATTGCCAAAGTATTGTTTAAATTGGTAACAAGAGAGTGAGAAAATCAAATCGTCCGCCGAAAAATTAAGCTCCTGTACGTTTAAAAAATAAATCTTCCGGGTTTTACGATAGTGGAATAAATAACAAATGAATACGTCAGCTCGCCCCATGATTCGGGAAACTCTTCGCTGAATTATACAGAGCCACCAGCTACCAGTGCACTGCGACGCTATAGGTCAGAGAAGAGAAGGTTAAAAAGCCGTCGTAAAGCGTCGAATCGAAGTAAACGGGATGGCGATCCCTTGGGAGAACTAGCTCTCTTACGATCGTTCCGCAATAGTGGCCGAAATCTACGCGGCGCGGCGGAGTACGATATCTCATGGAATTATTGTCCGCCCGGGAGGCAAGCTTAAATATCGCACAGCTATGCAGTTGCCATCCATCATCGGACCATTCGAGTCGAACGATTCTCCAAGCACTCCATCGTCTAAAACCGTCGATCTTCGTCGATGAACGGAAGTGATATTCCACGCGAAGTAAACAGAGTTATCGTGACACGGAACAGCCGCTCGACCAAATTAGCCAATCGGACCCGATCGGTTAAACGTATTATCTCCTTTAAAAGAATAAAAAATACTCATTTGATTATTCCGTTTCGTCTTGCCGAAACGAACGGGCCGGAATAAAATTGGATTTCTTATCTCAGTTGAAAAGATCGTAAAGGAAATACTCGAGTGGCAGATGATTGGATCTTAACCAGCGATTTCGTTCATCGATCCCGCGGTAACGCTACTTTTGCAACGATTTTTACGGTTAGCTGTATCTATGCGTGTAGGAATTGGGGGCGTAAATAGAAATGCTCGTAGTGGATTTTTAGTGGAAGGTGAATGTGAATGGGACGTAAGAGATTCGAACGAGAAAAGAGATGTAAAGGAAGGAACAGATTTTCTGAATTGATGACCTACATCTCTCGGGATTTTTTGATTAAACGACAAAGGAGTGAAATTTTCCATTTGTCTCTGCCAGGATTACTGCGTACATATTTGAACAAAATATGTAACTTTCGTTATTTAATTTAAAATGTAAATACGAGGAAATAATCGTATAAAATGTTGATAGAATCAGTGCAGGAAGAAAAACAAAATTCGATGCAGCTTCGAAGTAAAATAAGAGTAAAGTAAATAAACAACAAATATGTAAAATAACAGTAAAATATGCATTTTTGAATTCAAAACAACACAGCATTTCTGAATATTTTAAAATTTTCATCGGGTCGATAATTCATCCAAAACATTGCGTATTTTAATATATATATAATAATGTATAATAATCATAATAATGTATAATAATCAAGTTAGCAAGAGTTATTTAGCGAGTCAATTTTCCAATCACTTTCAACTTCTATACGCAACGTACATGCCCGTCATAGAAGCCTCAAGGACGAGACTCGTAAAAATTGATTTTCCATCCCGAGACACGGGAAGAAAGTTTATAGTACGTGCTACAAATTCCGATTGCGGGTCGGTTGCGATGGCAACGATTATTGCTTATCGCGTTCATGATATGATACGCGGAAAGACGATATTCCTCTGATAATAACCTGCGATATATCTAAATGAACGGTTTAATTTCGACCAATTAATTATAAAATATTTCAAACGATATCAACGAAGCTTTTGCTTATGCAATTGCGAAAGACAAGCAAACTGGAAACAAAATGAGCAATAATAAAATAACATGTTCGTCGTCATTGTATTTTTAATAAAATTCACGTATATTTAAAGTGGTTCAGAAAAAAAAAGAACAAATATATTACGGAGGGAACGGTCACTTTAATGAACGTAAAACTCTTATAGTTCTATTCATTTTCTCTCCGCCTCTCCTTGCCATGTATTCGCCACTCGTTCCAATTTTTCTTCCTCCTCTTTTGCATAAGTCTTATGAAAACGCGCTTTATTTTTGTGAAACTGGGTTACCATTTATTTTATTAAGACTGAATCGCATTTATTTTCTTTCCTTTTTTCTTTTTTTTTTTTTTTTTTTTTTTGCCACAACCAGAAACAGGCAAAGGGAAACTCGAGAACGTTTTCGTTTGAAGAACGGAATGTTTCCACACTAATTAACGTATAATTGCACGACTCTACGTGACATTTCTTTTCGTGTTCGATCAATCGACGCTGGAAACACCCAGCCACCGTTACGAGTAGCAAATTCGAACACGAAACTTACAGCTGGCTGATGTGCAAATGTTAACGAACGTTACGAGAGAATAGAACGATGCTGTGGCCTGTTCGCGCGATTTTAATATTTCCAATTTTCTCCGCTTTGTAACGATCATTCTAGTTAGTCCGTGTGACATATCCAAAGAATTAAACCAACAGCCGATGCTGGAGAGCGTCGGGTATGCGTTTAATATCGCGAAACTGGGATGCTTTCACGAATACGTCGAACGAAATAGAATTGCTTTTTTAAATAGAATTTATTATCTGGGATTGAAGCCGTCTACTGGTTGATTTACAACGCGAACGTTACGCATGATAAAGCTTTCAATACCATATTTCACTGTAGAGTACTATACCGTGCTGTACTTTCCTATGAATATCGTACTACAACGCGATAAACAAAAACCTTCTTTTCAGACTGTCTCAAACTTCGTCCTTTTACTCTATCTTTAATTAAGATCTGCTACAAAAGTAAGTTCCGTAAGTTCCTTTGCACTCGCGAGAAGTTTCTCGCTTTAAATCACTCTTCGATAACAAAAGACTCGAATTTACAATACGTACCGACTATACACATTTCAAGAATATTTAAGTAAAAGAGATCACCGACTCGTGGTTAGATTAAAAGTTATCAGGTCGGAAAACCAACCGATCGTCGGTGACCATTGAGTCTGGAAAACGGAAATGTGAATGAGAGGATGAAAGTGGGAACGAGGACGATGGTGGACGGAATATATGAAGTTCGAAAGAGTTCCATCGAATATTTCGCGAATGAACCCCTCGACAAAGCGTGATGGATTTTTAAACGTGCCCTCGATATTTCAGCGCGATCATTTTCCGATCCAATAAACAGACGCGATATCTTTGCGAGAACATGAGCCGGCCGTTTTTACCTGAATGGAATCCTTGCCAGCTTCTCGTAAAATATTCCTCGGCTGCGTGTACCCAGGTCCGTTGCTGTACAATAACGTTGTATACGGTTGTCCATCAAGATCCGACACCTTGCTGTCAGAACCTGAAGCAAAAAAGGACATGCGATCGACTCATCAATCAAAGCTACGTATAGAAACCGAGCGTTGTACATCGAGCACCGACCGATTAAAAGAAGTACCCGGTTGGGTATCATTAAGTCGTTATTTCACGGAAAATCAACGTTCCTAGTTAAGGATTAGCGAGAACAATGAGATATCCTGGCTTTTTATTCGCGCCAGAGAACTCGATCACTTTTAACGACGTTGTTTGCCCGAGTGATGGATAGTTGCAATTTAGTTTCACGAATGATGAATGCTGAAAGCAAACCTAGCCGAAATCCATCAGGCATATAGAAAATGCGAACTTACTCGTCAAGGTAAATGAGTATCAACTTCGATAACTTTCTATTGTTAAAGTATAGAATTTCATTTCGTTTTACTTTGATCAATATTTCTACTAATCTTCTTAGCTCTTTCAAACTCGATAACAATTTTAATCCAGGATCGTGAGCACGGCACTCTGTAAAACAAGTAGAAGTACACGATAAAACATCCCAAACATTTTCAGTCGCAAATTCACAAAGCGAGATTCTGCAAATACTTTGGGCTCGAGCTCTTTCTCCAGGGCCTGTTTGTCAGTTAACTTAATTTAATGTAGTTGGTAATTATTAATATTCGCTGGAAATTTATTCATAACCGTGTTAGCTGTAATATGACAATAGACAAGAAATGAGTGGAAGAACAGGATGTTTCTTGATTTTACAAAATCGTGGAACAAAAGGAGACGGTATTATGGTTCTGCACAAAGCCGACACAGTGGCGGAGAAGGGAAGAGATCGAAGAACACCGATAGAACGCCACATGGAGTTTAGTCGAAGCTATGTTAAAACATTCCGAACGTTCCCGGCGTCGAATCCTCTTGAACAACAGCCGATCTCCGCATCAAACACTTTAATCATCCGCCGTGAACCGCGGCGAACGATGAAAAGAATTCCATCGGGAATTCTGCAGGCGCGATCACGTCAGGAATTAAAGGCTGTTTAAACTGCTATCTTCGCGAAACTAGCCTGGCCACCGCAAAACACATTAATTGTTGGAAAGAACCGAGACCGACGTTTCATGAATAAGTGGTTCAGTTTCGAACAAACGGGACAAAAAGAAGAAAATACGAAAGGCAAGGAGTTAGAGAGGAAGAAGACGTAGCGAGCAGGAGAACCGGAAGAATAGACTTCAGGTCCATAGCCGCTGGTGAATATGTTTTATTCAAAAGTGTTCTTCATCGCCCTCTTTCTGCTACTTGAGCAGGAATCTTGGAAAAAATAATAGATGGTACCATTGCCGTTTCACGCTATCCGTCGTTTAACAATGTATAATTTTGCCGTTTATTCGCCGTGTAAATATAGCCGTGTAAATTAAACGCATTAACCGCTTTCCTTTAAAGATCGTGCGAACAACGCCCACCTCTGCGTTCAACTGTCCGCACACAAAGCATTATACATGTGGCATTATAAACACAGGTTTAGCCGGCTAATGGTACTCGGTAAAGAGAACAAATTTCAAGGGTATTTATACAAATTTTATCACCGATTCTCGCAATCGTTTGTTACTTGTTCCCAGAGTACTCTCGAAATTACCGTGATATCTTTCCGGAGAGCCAGTTTTTTTTCACTTTGTATTTAATAGGAATCATTTATGCAAAAGAAATATTACTCAGGTATACGTTTCGCTATTCTAACATTTTGGAGTAAGGGTTGTATTGTTTCTCGTAGCTCTTCGGAATTCACTTTAGTTTTGTTTCGTGGCCCGATCTTTTACAAATGATATTCGTCGCTTTTTTTTTGAGTCTCAAGTAGATATTTTCAATTCTTCATACGCGTACCGTCAGATTCAAATCGGTCATTATAAAACATTCGATACGTTTATACCGCTTTCGTTCTACATGACTCCGGAAGAAAAATAATCCAATTTTGAGCGTAGAATTGTTTATTCGATATGATGGAAAGGATGATTGGTGGAAAAGCAGATCAGAATTATGGTAGATAACACACATTACGCACACGTTCGTTTCATACGCGGTAATCTTTATTAATCGATCCTTTAAATACTACCGTTCGAGGCTAATTGTTCGAAAGGAATGCGGTCACGGGATAAAGCGTAAAAAGCTTCGAAACAATCTGTTCGAGACTTCTTCTTTATCCTTCCCGGCTAAATGGGCCGTGGTTAGTTTTAGCTGCTTGTTATTTAATTATGCGCAATTAGTCCGTTTACTCGTGCCATTCAGTCGAAATAAAATTGAGTTTAAAACGCTTCAGGTGTTTCTCTTTGAACTCCATGTTCCTTTCTCTCTACCGCGTGTAATGGCTCGTTCGTTGAGTATTGAAAAAGCATTACTTCGCGCTCCATCGTTGTAAATGCAACCTACTACAAAAGGTATTGATGTGTTAATGCCGTGTCGTTATATGTACATATCTGTATCACATCTATATCTCTCGCACATAGAAAAATGCATCGCAATTACAAAGTATACGTGACACCGATGAAACGATGACAACCATCAAACTTTCTCGCCCTCTATTTACATTTAAATATTTTGATAAACAACGACGCTTTCTACGGTAATGAAATATTGAAAATCAATCACGTCTAGCGATATAATACAATTTTCAACAAATTATTTTTCAATTTATCGAACCTTTTAATACAACCTGGCGCTTTATGCTATGAAACGGTGAAGGCTAAAATTGTATAAATATTTAAACGATATAAATTATTCAGGAAACAAACTACAAAGAAACGTTGCTGCTTTTTATTACATAATAATTATTTTTAATTAATGAATAATTAAATAATATTTCGTTTAATAAATACGTCCACAATGTGTCGTTAAAATCATAAACGAAACATTTTGTTTATAAAGAAAATCGAATCATCGAAAAGAATGGTTTCCGTGTTTCTCGTTTTGAAGCCACGTCTAAATAGGGTAGAAACGTTCGCAGCTCATAATCTGCAGCTCGAATCGCAGTCGAGCAAATTAAACGGTAGAATCGTTTTCAGAGTTAAGAGCCTCTACGCCGTTCTCGATGCCACGTCAACTCAAGGGTACACGGAAGTATCTTCCACAACGTCGACGTCTTGTAAATTGAAGAGCCTATCCTGGATGATTGGACTCGTCTCTTCCGATTTAGGTATTCTTTCATGAATGAAAATACAATTTCATCGTGAATGCCGTCAAGAATGAACAGTGCAGCTTTATTCTCCTTATATGGAATTAATTGAAAAGATTGCCATTTCGCGATAATGAATTCTCGACGTAGCTACTTTCGGTTAATCGTGGTGCTTGCGTTTCGCGAATATGATCGATAATTTCGTTTGACATTAGATAACTTTATATATCGATAAAAAATCTCGTATAAATTGCGAAATTTAGCATTAGAGTTAGCATTATCGGAAAGTTTAGTAGAAACCAAAGTATCTTTCAACTTTAACATATTCCGCTTAAACGCATCGCTTCTGGAGAACGATACGATTAATTTTTACTTCATGCACTTAGAAACTGCTTAACTCTTAACGTTAGCGATTTAAAGTTTAACGGGATACTTCTAGAATTTCTATATTCCCAATATTTCCAACTCGAGTATTAAACTCGGAGAAAAAATTGGCGAATAATTTAGAAAGTAGTTCGAACGTTTAAAGACACTTTCATTCTAAAATTTCATCCCTTTTTCCAACGCATCAATTTAAAACGTTCTATCCTTACAGAGAGTTCTACCGTTCGATAGCTGTCAAATCACATAAGAGTGCGCGGTATCAGCGGTGAGAAATTAATAGGTAAAGAGCTTTAGAAGTTGTCGATAGAACGTATAGCCTTGGCAGGCATGCTTTTTCTGCATTAAAGAAACGTCCGGTATTATTTTCGTTACACGGTAGAACAACGCTGAATAGCGTGGTTTGTGCCAGCCCGTAGTCGACACCACCGTAATGCTTTATGTAATGTAGTTGAGCCGATTATGCGGCAGCATTCTGTCATTTATTATAAATGTTAATTACCACGTTGAAACATCGTACACATCACGAAATGAAACAGTGGGAAAGAGAGAGAGAGAGAGAGAGAGAGAGAGAGAGAGAGTGGTAGAGCAATCCGGAAAGCTACAGTCACACGCGTGGTGCACATATACACGCATAACGATACGACAGATCGATAATAGAAGCGCAGCTGCTGCTGCCCCAACAAAAGAACTCGTTTCGCGTCTACCATTTCGAAAGAATTACGCGACTTTACAAAAGAATCGGTAATGAGAATTCGAAGAATCGTCGCTACTCGAGCCTGCAATTATTTATCATATGAACGGGCCAGGCAATCGTCGTGATATGGGAAATCGATGAAACGTTCGAAAAGTAAATTCAATCACGGCGAATTATACTTGGAATCCTATTTACATCTTAATCTTTATTCTTTTCTGTCAAGATATTTCTAGAAATAACTTTTCTTTCCAAAGCACGAGATTTTTATCGAACATGTGCTCTAATTTCAATTTTCGATACGTGTATTCTAGATAATTCGGGTCAAGTCGTCGGCAAACTTCTTTCTTTCAAGAAACGAGATCGGACGATTAGAAGATCCGAGGTAAACAGCGAGTGGAGAAGAAGATGCCTACGAATCGATGGATCGTGAATTTACAGCGACACTCGTCAATTCAACGGCATCGAAAAGAACAGAAAAGCAAAGAGTCATAAAGCTGCTTTCAAGCTGAAGTAGGAGCGAGTACGCGGTTTTTACGACTTTCTCTCGTCTTCGCAAATGACAGCTTCAAATAAATTGCACTCTTTAGAAATTCTCTTTCGCGGACTTTCCCGTGAATACCGGGGACATCGAGCCGGAAGCCTGTGCAAAGAACCTGTGTGTCAAAGCAAATACGCTAGAAACGCAGGTTAATACCGCATCGCGTACAAGTTCACAATTAATTAGATTAATAGCGAATAACAAGACGTCGCGGTCACTGATTTCATTAACCTATATTTAAAATTGCTCCTACTCCAGCTTTGATCATCGGTCATAAAAGCGTTCAAAGGTTAACGAACCTCGACTGTTAGTATTCGTGATAATATCCATGATGCGGTATGTCGATTTGATCAATTATCTCATTGAATAACGCACTTTAACAAAATTAAGGTACATTAAGATAAGTTATCGAAAGTAAGATTATCGAATATATTTCTGGGAAATCTGGAGTAGTTTTTTTCTCCATAAATTATGAGATAATCTTATGACGGTAAAATACAAGTATTCAGCACAGTCGTTCATTTTACATAGGCGATTATCGGAAATTCGTTCCATGAAATCAATCACAAAAGTTGATGGGGATAACGATTATTAGTCAACGAAAATAAAATACTTGCCAGTGGTATCAATCACTCGCGAATGAGTTTGAAATCATGAAAACTTGAAACACGGTTACAAACTCGTGAGATCTACCTTATACGCTGCATTATACTTCGTATCCATTAATTGCGAACACTGGAATAATATCCCATCTTGAATTGCAGATACAGGATCCGAGTCTAGAAAGTAGGGATCTCGAACCTTAGGCAGCCAAGTTCATCCTGTTTTTTATATTCCGAGTTCGGAGACCGAGATTTAGAACTTCAGGTTCTACGATACGATTTGCATTGGGTTCTACAGAGCTGCGATGGCGAAATTCATTGGTTCACGCCTCAGTAATAATTTAGGGCGTGCTCCACGATCACGTAGTTGTGGATTTTGGAGATCGCTTAGCGAAGTAATAATACGAGATGAGATCCGTGACTCCGTGGTTGTGGATTTAAACGTGGTTCTAGGTTTATAGGGACGTTAAACGTCATAGAGGTAATTCGGTGTTGGTCCCACAATACGGTAATCGTAGATCTCGAGATCCCTCGAGCGAGTAATAAGGATGAGCTCCGCGGTTTGCATAAACATTTGCTCTGTTCTTAATCGCTCGTCACCTGTTTGAATCCTTAGGCCTTCTGTCCACGATGCGTCGCGTCAGAGATATATCGCTCGCTGTATCTCGCTTCTATGCTGCGACCAATGTAAAACAGTGGACGTCTGTCCACGAAGTGTTATCACGCTATCGTCTCGATCTCCATTTGTCATGACGCCTATCGTACACTGACGCGACATGTTCGTACATGCAACGTAATGTCGCAGACTTTGGGCTTTGTTTTTTGTATACTTTTGTGCAACGATCAATATAAAGCCATCTCTGTAAACATCATTTACGTATATTTTACGTAACGTTTCTCTCTACGTTATTTAAGAGATTCATCGATGAATGTCGATCTGTTGTCGTTAATTGATCGATCGCTACAATAAACATCAGTTACAATGCAAGCTGCGATGAGCTGCTGGTTGTGACCGCATCTCATGATCCGACAGAGTGTGGTACCACGGAAGTTCACTAGCGAACAGAAGTTTCTAGAATACCGCGAACTAAGCACTCTGCATACTAGCAGTAACCATCCTTCGCTCTTAGATCGATATAAATCAGTCGGTGTTCTATCACGGGCCGCTCAAAGACGTTCGCCCTCGTCCTGGTTGCATGCTCGTTCAGCTTGGGCCCATTATCCAGCGACTATATAAGATCACGAAAGCGCATCGCCACGCCGCGCCGCACCACGAAAGTTATGCGATGCCAGAGGCTCACGAAAGTGGATATCTATTCCCGGGGTCGCCACCCCCTTCGCCGCCTCCTTAGAAGTTAAATTAGAGAACGAGGCTGAACGAGAGAGAAGGGCGCCTGCTTTTATGCCGGGACACGGATTACTCGATATCATCTGCCGTGTTCCACTTTTCTTCCCTATTTTCGTGCCAGTTGACGAGCTGTAAGCGATCGAGTAATTGAATCGTTGGGGATTCCTTCCATGCCCTTATCCCTCTTTTGCGAACAGGAGCTGGTCCCTTCAAATATGTTACACACTTTCCTTGGTCTATCTTTATTTCTGGGATATCATCGTTTTGCGTTTGAAAGAATATTTCTCATACTATATTTTAAGACGCCCTATATTTCAAGCTGATGAACGCGGTTCTATTAAAGCGTTAAAACCTCAGAGAACCAATCGTCGAATTAACTCGACCATTATCAGACAGATCTGATAGTAAATCCCAGCATTTCCACCATTTACACACGCGACAGCAAATCAATTTCCAGGGCAAACACGTGGCAACGGGTTGAATCGTGGCCTTTTGGAACCACTGCGTCAACGAGAGAGGACACTCGTCCATTCGTTCCGATTCCAAGCGCGGAATCAAAGCCCGCCGAAACGACGACGCCGAGGCCGAGTTATCCGAGAAGCCCGAGCTCCAGGATTCGATTCGGACGAAACGGCTGGAAGTTGGGCCAAACGCAGCCGGACGTCAAACAACCGAATCTCTGCCATTCGTTCCCGTGAGACGGCTCGTCGACCGTAGACAGGAATCAATGACAGCATGGCGCTCGCTTGAAAGTTTAATCGGGCTATCGTAGAACGGGTGGTGTCGCTCGATATTGTCACCTACGGGCGGACACAAAGGAAGACCGATGTTTCCCGCTGTCATAAAGCTGCCATGTCGCGGTACTGGCATGTTTATTACCGCGACGGATAACAACCGTGCGAACGGCAGCCATTTACCAAGTTTCCGAATCATGGTGAAACACGATGGCATAGTGTGAATCCCGAGTTGCGGATTACACGTTTTCAAAAGGAACGTCGACCGCACAGACAACAGACAAAAATCCTGGCCATTACCCTGACACCGAGATAACAAGATGTTTCTAGGGATCCCCGAATACTCGCTCTCATTTTTCCTATTCTCCGTATGAACGCCAAGAGCTGGCCACGTCGGATTTTGATAGAAGACCAACGAGGGAAACAAGCAGATGTCTCAGAAGGAAACTAGCTGGCCACGAGCTGGTACTTTGTTCGAGCGGTTTAATTCCAGATGGAGAGACTTGTTAGATACTTGTGAAGAAGATAAGAGCGTGATATATCTAAGAAATATTCCATTATTGTAGCTTTTCAAATTACTAGGAAGCACTTGGTACGGACTATTATAAATATCGATAAGTATGGGTAGAAATATTTTTCAGCTATGCGAATAGATATATTCTAATCTATAAGGTGTATGCTAAAATGACATACGTAATTATGCCATTATATTAATATCTGCTTCTGAAACTTTTAACCGAAGACATCGAAGACATTATCATCAAATAATACAAATAATGTTGAAGCTTTTTCTCCGATTATTAGTTCCCATTTCCGTTTGCACAGCTGGTGCTAAATTCCTTTCGGCGGCTGCCGCTTAGAATTGTTTACAATCCATTCGTGGCCGGTCTTCAACGACCTAGATCCAGTCCCCGTTCGAAAATATTGGCGAACTTCCGTTACGGGAGACCGCAGTATAACAACCGCGTTGTGGCCAGCACGTGAAAACGTGCGCAGACGTTTGGAACGCGGAACAAATGATGGATGTTTCAGGAATAAGTGGCAAACATTCGAGTCTCAGTTTCCGTCAGCATGACGTAGAATAGACACGAACGGTTGTATCGTATCGTCCAAGTTTATAATCGTCGATAGTTTCTCTTCTACGTACTTTCGCATATTTGAACAAACTCGCGTTTATTTCCTTGCTCGAATTACGCTTGTAACTTTTCGCATTTCCGTAATGTGTATTCGCGTTTGGAAAGTGCAGTTCTAACTCATTCACCTATGCTCGAATGCTTCTAGACACTGCGTTTCCGGTTCCTGCATCAAATATCGTGTTGTTGGAACGTGTAATTTAATATTTGGCAAAAATATCATTTAATATTTCAAATTCATTTCTCCCATTATGGATTAAATATTTCGAATTTTAAACTCTCCGTGCAGAGTGTAGAATTAATTTCTTAGATGTAGAAGATCCTTTAGGAATCATTCGGATTTTCGAGAAGTCGCCTATTTAAGTACAATGCTTTCGATAATATGAATCTTGATAATTACAAGTTAATTTTATCCGCGAGTTTTAAAAGCGAGCTGCCTGAGAACATTTACGAATAAATCACAATTCGCTGTACGCGTGTTGCATCAAAGGAAATCAAAGGAAATCCGTATACATATAACGATTTACGCAATTACGCGCAACCATACTCGTAATACGATATATTCACGGTTACTTACCTGGTAAGCAAAATTTCAATTAATAAACGTTCGATTAATAGAAATTTACACGTGGGGTGACTGTGTTCAAATGATGGTGTGTTTCAGTAACCGAATGACCAAATAATGAGCACGTGGTTCATCAAGATAATACGTTCGCTGTAATACAGTTTCGCGTTAAATGTCATAATCGAATTACATGGTCGCGTGGGTATGTGAAACCGCTGATTTATAACTTCACAGCTCGTCATAATTTCATTGTAATGGACAAAACTTTCCTTTATGTCGGAAACGTTCCTCGCATCTGTTAAAGTACTCGGAAATAAATGGCAATCGCGTTTAATTTCCTGACGCTCTTCAGAAATTGAATGAATCCTTGTCATACAATTAACACTGAAAATAAATGAGAAATTCTTGAGCGACGCGGTATTCAGCCATGTCAAAGGACCAAGATTTGTTGAAAATTTGTGGAATGGAATTATTATAAAAAATACGTACGTACTTTTGAGAATCAAAGCGGATGAATTCTAGAGAATATTTGCTTCAATTCAGACAGTGGAAAATGAATTCTCTATTACTTTAGGATATGAATATTGAAAGTGAAACAAAGATATTTCGATTTACTAAACGTTATGATTTAATTCAAATTGTTGTGGTTGGTCGTGATCCAATGATACAATTGTGTAATATAATAAATTATTCGCTTATCAAGACTCAAGTTGTTTTCAGTTCCTCCCTTTTGCATCGATATCGATAGTATTCGCGATACTGTCTACCACCATCCACCATACGTCCCTAATATTACTTTCTATTTCACGAGCAGAACGAATTCGTCGAACGTCGAGATCGACCTGCGCCTTCAAACTATAGAAGAGGCTCACACGAAAAGCAACTCGTATTCTATGTAAACCGTGTCAGCAGCAAAGGAGCATCCCTTTTGGCATGTTGGTAACATAATTAAATTTGGTTCTTGCCTCCGGTATCGCTGTAGCGTGAACCGCTTTTCCTTCCATCTTGACGTATCGAGGGGATCGAACGTAGTGGAATATTGGATTTACATGAAAATTGATTAAGATTTTATAACGGGGATGCCAATGCATATCAATCTTTAGTAAATCGAAGAGAAAGCAAGTGATACATTATGATCGTATCATCTTTTAACGCGCCATCCATTTTATTCTATTTCATTATCTATGCTGTTTTATCAATTTTGATACTGAACGAAAAGATGAAGGATGATACTGTGGAACATAGTTCGGATAATTTCGAGCGTACAAAGACTTCTAACTAAGGTCTCTGAATTTACGGAACGTGAAATCAACGACCCCATTTGTTCACAAGTTCTTATGGTAATTTGTAAGCGGCAGACGTTTGAAACTTTGCGTTCAGAGTGAAAGATGACCATAATGTTGTAGAACATAATTTCGACAATTCCGAGACCGATAACCTCGATAACCGTTAGATTTTATGCCATCAGTTTCGAAGACGGAACAGTTAAACTGCATATTTTATAGTACCTATGAGAGCTGAAAAAGTTTTAAATCACTCTAGTTCGCTAAGATAAAACGATCCTTTAAACTTTTTGCTTCCTTACGAACTTTCGATGCCATCGGATCTTTCCGAAATTTTGGAATGTTTTTACCTTTCACTCTTTTATTTTTCATCAGCGTTTTATGAACTCTTAGTTTCTACAACCTAGAATTTTTCTATATTTTCCAGCATACACATTATCTAAGGGAAACCTATGGGAATTCGATGGATCGTCCAGATCCTAGTGATTCGTGAGGTCTTCCGTCTCTGAAAGTCCCGTCGAGTACAGATATTCGTTGAATTCTCGAACCTCCGGAACTTCCCAAGAGTTTCTAAAGCTCCTTTTCGATCGCTGAAAGCCCGTTGTCCAAATATGATGAACTCTACGAAGATCTATTCCACGATCTCTCCAGGTCCTTTGATTTATTATTCGATACGAGCAATTTATAGCACAGTGTGTAAAGAGAGAAGGGAACAAATGAATCGATTATTTCCAATTTCTCACGTTTCAATATTCCAGTGCGATTAAATAAAGTCAATTAAAGACACATGAAAACTTCTGTCGCTGAAACATATTACTTTTAAGAAAGCGTACTCTCTTACTGCTCTTACATGATATCTACAGTATCTATATAGTCTGTATTCTTATAATGTTCGATGAAGTTTAAGCTCCTTACGTTGTCGAAGTTATTCCATGGCTTTCTTTCCTTTGTGAATTGATAAATTTTTTCCAACAAACTGCATTTACGATCACATGATTATAGAATGTAGGAGAAAAGAAAGAATCTTTGCGTAAGAATCGAATGCTTCTTATTCCACGTGCGCGTGCTCGCGGTGCTCTTTTCTTTCTTTCAGATTACCTTTTTTACATACATCAACTCTCTCTCTCTCGCTCCCTCTCTCTCTCTCTCTCTCTCTCTCTCTGTGCCAGATGCTCTGAATATCACGGGATAATTATTTCCTTTTATCCTGTAGATCACGAAACATCCCGATTCAGCGAATGATGAGAACATGCATACGTATGATGCATTTCTTTCACATTCTCCAATTATATAGTTGACGAGACGTTTTTATTTAATTTCATGATTGGTAACAGAATTGTATTTCTGTATTTCACTTTCAATCTCAAGATCCATTTCGGTTGATCAAATAATCCATTTGATTGATAATCAATAATAAAATATATTTTTTTTGAGACTCATCAAAAGGAAAAAAGATCATGTCACTGACCTTAATTTACGATAGAACTTATTCCACGATAAGAAGTTCGAAAATAGTAAAGAACAAATTTTTGTTCTGAGAGAAATTGGTAAAATCCTAGAGAGTTTCTGCACATTGGAACCCTATCGATTACTTTTGTCGATAAATAAATAATAAATAAATTCGATAGACCACGATAACGTATAGAATAGCGTCGCTGTAAATAACAACGGACACTGGCGAAATGTTCCATTCATTCGTCACCAGAAAAGATCCACCGTGTATTTTTTCACAAGAATAGTCGTTGGGAAACTTTCTTCTGGCAGATTTATTCGCGAACTTTTTCCGAAATAAATCCATATTTGACACTTATTGCGCCGTATGTTTCGCCATAGACGAACCCTTCCGCTTACAACGTTTTCGATAGCTCTGTGATATATTTTTCCTAAATTTCGGCCATTATCAAGGATTTCTATGCAGTCACGAATCTTCGCGCTGAAAGTCTGATATCCGTGGAAAATGCTCCGTCGTGGTAACATCGAAAACTTGTTTACATTCTATCAGGATAACATCGAATCGATTTTTCTATAACGTTCGAACACAACCCAATAACCTACAAAACTAATATAGACGAAATATTTTCCATATACAAATCGATTACGTTCACGATACATTCATAAATGCCGCGTCATTTCCTATTATAACATAAGCAATGCGACAGGTCTATTCGCGAATTTGCTATAGAAATTCAATGAATTAAACGTCTTCTCGACTGTTGATTATAATATAACGACGCGACGTGATATGATGCGGCGAACTAGTTATGCGATATTATTGGATGCTTTTGCGATATCAATCGTTAAGCTCGACCAAGGGTAGTTATAATATTGCCTCTATGTAACTCGAGCACCGCGCACAAAGCTTCCAAATACTAGCTGAAATACTGTAACATTATAGCCATTAGGAAGATCGAATCATCCGATATACCCGTCTACTTTACAAGTTATCGAGAATATTCGTAAAAGAGCGATGGTAACACGAACTAGACGGATACATAATGGCCGGATTTTATGGACACGGAAGCGCGAGATCTAGGTCACGGGCGTACGCGGCTACATTTCATTTGTAATCTTCGTATCTCATCGGGATCGCATTTCTGGGCCACGATTCGATTTTCTATCCAGGTAATTCGGATGTAAAGAGCATTCTTCTCTTTCCGGAATTAAGCTGGCCGAGCAACGGTCCCATGACAGGCTAGGTAATTCCATTCGAAAAGAAATTGGGAGGCATGGAAATGAATTGGTTATATAGTATACCGTACAACGAATCGGATCGGATCAACGAGGAATCCAATTGGATGCAGAGGGGCCGGATGCATAGATGCGAGGAGAAGGCCGATTTCGTTGAAAAGTTGCTGATACTTCGAAAACAGACGAAAAATCGACTCGATTCCGGGAACCTGTCGAAGCCTTTTCAGCGGAGAAATAGCTTTTGACAGACTACTACATTGAACCAGGATCGTTCGATGCATCGATGCTCTTATACTTTGCACTTTTCTCTTTGCTCGTGGTGTTTCTTGCATCTGTGCGAAATTCTGAAGAGCGAACGTTTCCACTAGAACGATAGACGTTCGAATGAAAGTTACTTGTTAGCATAGAATGACAGAAGGGTGAGAAAGAAATACTCGGACCGAATACATAGTTTTCATTTTCAGCATAGTTTTGTTGCTTTATTTTACGACACTACAGCTTATCTTGGTTTCTTACTGCTTTTTCTTTGCCCTTGTTTTCGATCTCGCTTGTTGGAGAATGCGGTGGAAAATTTATTCCACGGTTTGGTCTGCTCTAAGACTAAATTCCAATTCCACTTGCAAGAACTTTTTCGGATCACGTTTCAAAAAAGAATTTAGTGTATTGTTAAGAATTCATCGAAAGTTTTTCACTCCGAAATAACGCGGTTAAACAGAACTAATACACTTGGTTAAAAAGCCACCGCTTTTCGATCAGCAATTACGCAATCACGTTGAACTACTTTTTTGTTGGTTTGTTTGAAGTAGGAGGGAAATTCGAGCAAAGTTCTCAAGTTGTCTACACTTCAGCGATTAGCGCGAGAGCGTTCAACGATCGAACCTAATGGATAAGAATGCTTTTGATAAAAGAAATCGCTCTTCCATAGTTGTTTAAAAATTAATATGTTTCGCGATTTTACCAACCGAAAATAAATCCGATTCGATAAGGTTGCGGTTTTTATTTCACTAACTAATTGGGAAAACTAATCAAAGTTAGCCAAACTTTCTGAACGATATTTTTCGTCGAATCTTCGTATTATTAATTACAAAAGCGTAGATTCGAGCGTACAGAAGCTATTATGGGGAACCAACTATACACGCCTGGAAAATCCGCCAAGAGAAAGTTTCTCACTGCGTTTGATGAATTTCTGCTGAAATCGTTCATTTCGAACTTCGTCGAGTGGCGGAACAATAAGGAACCTTATACTCGAAGCGGCTCGAAGATGTATTCGACGTGTTACCAAAGAAACAACTGGAATTGACAATTGCGAGGTTGTATTGTTTCCTCGAAACAGTGCGGGAATAATAGGTTAGGGATAGGTGCGGCGCGGACTCGGAAAAACCAAAGTTGTAGTTAAGAAGAAACGATCGCTATAGATTGAAAGGATCTCGGCCATTAAAAGTTGGAGAAAATCTCAAATTCGGATCGTAGAACTTTAATCCAATCGTATTAGTCGGATTATTTCACACCTAGTTATCGTTTGCTTCGGTCATTACAGAATCGTTCGAGCAGAGATGAAATGAGAGCAGAGTGGATGTGATGAAAGGGTGCAGATTCTTCGGTGAAAGAGAAATCATTCGATGTACAAGTAAATTTAAGTATCAGAAATAAACGAACAGGATTTTCGTATTTTTCGCAATCTCGTTTCTTATTGTTGGACAAATATATATCTAGACATGCAATATTTTCTTCGTTTCTTTTTAACTAATCTCGCTATCTTTTATGTAAATTTTGAATAGTATTATCACGAAAGGATAATTAAATGGAATTAAAACCCTGCAACGTAATATTTCATCGTGAAATCGAATGAGAACTCGGCAAAGAACTTCACTTTCACAAAAATGTTTCATATTCAACGTTCCTTTGAGCAAAAGTAATCAAATTGTGATTAAGGCTGTTCGAAGTAATTACGTATAATTTACGGAATTCACAGAGGAAAGAGAAATATTTTCTTTCATATCTTTCATCTCTATATATTTGTAACTTCGTTTCAGAAACCAATAATCAGTCTACTAACGCGAGCTTGCAAATATTACGCAAAAATGATTTACCCGAAGATTCTCGGGTTATCGTTCCCTTGTTCGATATGAAAGCTTTTTCACAGAAACAACGAACAGTTAGTCAAGGATTTTAGCTGAGGTAACGACTCGGAGCTTAACCTTAATCCGACGGTACCACGGCCTGCCGAGCTTAGACTCGAGTTAGGGTTAAGAAGGCTATATAAACCCTCCATAAATCCACCGTTAGGGCATTTAAAGCGCATGTGTGGACAAAAAAGCAATCCCCTGATCTTTTGGTACTATAGTACTTTCCCAAGAGACTCATACTTTACTCGTATTACTACGTTCGAGTCATCTGATCAAGCGTGGTCCCACTAGCACTGATGTTCTCTTCGTTATTCCGCGATTATCTCTTCTTTGAAATAATTTTATATTATGACTATTAAATGTACGCATACGAGCAATGATCGTGGAATAAGATTGACGTTGGTGAGCATTTGGAGATTTTTCATTCAGACACACGTATAATTAATCGATTCTATAAAAGTGCATCGGGCTGTACCGAGCGATTAAATCTGTTGCATAATTCGTGGCGAACTACACAGCTGGAAAATTGATACGGCTGTGTTCAATCGGCTGATTAGATAGCTTAATCCGATCGTATCGATTCTGGGAAATCGATGCATCATGAATCTCAATCGAACTCTTAAACGGTTAGGCGACGCGATTTTTCTCGCTTCGATTCTCTTACAGCCCACTATTTTCTATCCCCTGACCGCACCGTTTTCAGCGTTTCCAAGCGTATACCGTCGTCCGCGTAACTTAACACAATTATACCGACCGATGCAAAGTAATCCGATTTAATGAACGACCAGCGGTAAAAACATTTCCGTCTCGTTCAAGTAGACCATCTGTAGCTTCCCGATTTCGTTACTTCAGCCTCGTGAATGCCGATACTATTTTCTTTCTCGAGGACGTAGCGGCGGTGAGAAACAAGCGATTCCTTCTTCTTTATTTTCTTCCCTTCCTTTTTGCCTCCTGTCTATCTGTCTTCTTTTCTTTTGCTCGTTTCGTCTTTCTTTCTTCTGTTTAACTGTCACCGCGACGAATTTATTTCGAGGAAGAGTCTGGAGAATCGGATGGTGCAATTATAAACGAAGGAGATGTCGTTAAGACGCTCGTATCGCGGGTTTAGCGGAAACACGGCGTAAAGTTCTCGAGTACAACTCGTTCAAAAGTTTATTAAAGTTACCGTGAACTCGACCGGGAAAAAATTGTTTCGCTGTGTAACTGGGCTAACACCGATAGAAACAATACGCAGCCAGAAGCTGTTGTTACCCGACTGAATTCACGTCGAACCTTTGAATCTTATTAGCGGGCTTGGTAAAAAGGCGTTCGCTTCCTCGCTTGCCAGCCTGTTCCAATTCCTTTGAAAATCCGCTTCTGGCTGGGACGCGAAAAGGAGGCGGATGTTACTGATGGCATTCGCTCCTTTGGAAGGCTAGTGAACATTCTCGCAGAGAAAGTCGTAAAATAAACATAGAGCCTGCGGTAACGCGGTAGCGGTAATAGAGCTTGATACAGTCACCCATCGGTTGATTCCTCGTCTAAAAGCGAATTGAAAATGTAGAACGATGTTTCTTTATGCGCGAATTCGTTTTCCAGATGAACGATTTTATTCTTACGTTTACCTGATTATATTTAAATTTCAGACGACACATTATTTCGTTTGTTCGGCTGTGTTTTATTTTTTCTCTTTCCAATCATTCTGTAATTTTTTGAACGCGTATATCTATTTAACGATAACTCTTACGTTTGAGCATTGACGGTTAGATAATAATCGAACGGAGACATCGAAGTTATCGAAGCAAATGTACGTTGCAACCGTCCATTTAGTAGTCAGATTGTGCGCGAAATTAATTTATTTACAAAACTAGGAAAGATCACAGAATATTTACTGGAAGTCCCCATGGAAACTATGATCACGCGCCATCATATTCCATGTACTAAAAACCCTCTATTATACGTATTTTATCGTAAATCCTCTTCTTCTACTTACTTTACCATGCACGGTTCTATCTTACTCGCCTGTAAGCGTCATATTCTACGAGCTACGCCATAAATCGACCTGTTCTACACTACGACAGCTTTGGTCCTTATTTTATTAAGTAAAAGAGAACTTCGTGTAAGTAGGAAAATAGCGTATACGCAAATAATTAATAAGCCTTGTGTTTAACACATTCTCTTATATTAATAGCAAAACATAATAGTTTCAAAGCCGCCCTTCCTACCAATTTTCTTCCCATTTTAAAATCATTCTAAAAACTTCTAGAACCTAATTATTTTCCCAATTACCTGCATATTTACAAACGATCGAATCACGATTAATCGTTTGGAATTGTAACGTTGTCCAATGATAGCAAGTCGAATTTCGTGATTTCTGGAAAAGAATCGTTGGTTGTTCGAGTGTCATTAATTTATACTGTTGTCAGGGAAGATCAATTACGTAGAATTCCTGCTGACAAGTTGCTTACTCGTGGGACCGTAAGGATAGTACTAGACATCTAATCCTTTTACGGAATTTTATCCGGTCTCTTGGGGAACCTTTAAATCTTATAAAACATGAAAAACGATTTTTACCTGTTCCCGAGAAATGAAAATTCCTTCAAAGCGGGAGAAATTTTCTCTTGACACGAGCGACAATCTAATGATTAAACGTACATAAAAATATCTAATTCAATGTGCTTCCGTAAATTGTGTTTCTATTACCAAGTGTAAGATAAATGGGATTAACGGATTGTGATAAGTGAAAATAATTTCTCTTTTCCTGGTTTTCCCAAACTGTACCGAAAGATTAGCGGAAGCTCGGTTCGAAGGCGTACCACGATCATAAGTAGTTTCTTCGGAACAAGCGGAAGTTCAGCTGTTTGCTGACCGGATGATTGGCGGAAGAAACTAGTTTCGAGCTTTAAAAGAGTTTCAGCGGCTCGGGTTTCGCATGCTGCGCACGTCGTACCGATTGTTTTCGTCGCAACACGAAATAATAAAATCAAAGAAAACCACAACTGACGTGTGCAATGGATTGCTTGAAATCATTTTTAATAGTGTCTAGCGACTGTTGAAAAATTTATTTATTGCGATATTACAATGGAACAGAGTACATTTTGTGCAAATTATATTATTTTCCTCCTTGCTCGATCGCGATGCAAAATTTGAAATTTCATACAATAGCACTGTAGCCACGAATTAAAGTTTAGTACTGCATAATTCTAAGAATTTAATGGAAATTCCGTATGTAACTAATGTTTCGTGTAGGGATTTGCTACCATTTACGACTGCACTGGAGTAGAAACAATTTGAAACCCGGCTGGCTAACCAAATTCTCTTGCGTCTAACGTATCATCTTTCTACTAGTGAATTTCAAGGGATCGAAGCGCGTTTGGCGTTCCGTCCGAAGCACCACGGCTAAATTCCAATAAGCGAACTCGCACTTGTTAGTACGATGATGCTAATGAGAAGTCCACCCATTCTTATCGGACCGCGATCAATTTCCGTGATTACGTATCACTTGTCTATGCAGTGATTGGTAAAACGAATGAATCTAAATTTTTTCTTGGCTCTTTTCACCAATAACGTACGATTGAAATTATCGATAATTCCGCTATTTTAAGGTATATGTAAAAAATGTTATCTAGAGGTAAAAGTAACATAGCGAAATCTTTTTTAAAAAATGACGCTGTTTAAAGTTAATTTATAGCATAAAGTATATGCTGCTTTTGTTAATGGATACCTCCACTAACACCATTTCTCTAACAAAAAAGAAATCACCCTTCCCTTCCTCACCACTATAATCTTAATCAATTTCGTGAATAATTTCCTCGAAGGGTTGGCTCACCAATCTTCGTTGTTTCCACGTTACATTATCGACGATCGACCTGCTTTATGGGTTGCCATCGTTTCCTGCGTGAATATACACGAGACACGAGGAAATTCGTTCGTCCCACCGAGCATCGACTTTCATTTTTCCTCTGTGCGTTTCATATTTTCTGACATCGCGTCGAACGTTAACGAGATTCCACGCGTATCCCTTTTAACGTCATTTCTCGCCGTTGTATCGCACAAATGGCAAGCCTCCATATTCAAACGATCGTTATAGTAAGGCAACCGAGAAACATAAGAGAGAAAGAGGGACAGAAAAAGAGAGAAAGAGAGAGACGGACAGACAGACAGAGTAAGGGAAAAATGCATCTCGATTTATCAGATCTTGGTGATTCAAACGAACATCTCTCTGGGAAGCTATCCACCATGTAATGTAACGCGTTATATCCATTACCGTTATTATGGATGAGGATCACGTAACTCTGCTTTTCTTTGGTCACTTCGTCACGATACATCGATGTGAAAACAAAGCAATATCCATCAGGGAAACTGGTGGGTTTTTGTCGCGACACGGCCGGACATGGAATTCGAGCCGACAACGATCTCGTGGCCTGGTCAGAGAATCTCGACGATGAAATATCGTCACATGTTAGTTACACACGTATCGACGTAACGCCCTGGTCGCAGGAATAAAACGCGACGACGGCACGTCGCGGCGCGCGTCGCGTTGGGAGAAATGTAGCGAGCGTCGCGATAGGGTTTCCGGGATAGAGTGGCGGCTTAATGGATTCGCTACCGCGACCGCTGGTTCAGATGTAAATGGGATTCGCCGTTTCTTTGATGAAGGTTTCTTCTCGTGACAAACGACGGAACAATGATTCTTTCTTGCTGCAAGGTACTTAAAATCTACTTGCGGATTTCTGAACGAGCGATAGTTAATGGAACATAGAAGAACGCCGGTGTAGTGTTATTTGCGTGAATACGAAATGTATTGCGTTAATAACACGTATATCAAGTGTTTTACGAGGCTGTATGTGGATCACTGGGATGTCATCAATTAGAAATGCCTGATAATTTTTCATTTTTAACTTCGAACGACAAAATACACGAGAATTTGACTTTCACGGATATATCGAACTCGTAGGTTTCTTCAAACACTCGTTTTAAACGCTTCAATAGTTTCGTCGTTTAAATATGTACATGAAACATATGGTACTACATCGATAGCATAGCACACTGGATGACAGAATTGACAAAATAACGGCCTCTGTCGCAGAATTCCATATTCGTTTCAAGTTTCAACCAAAAATAACGTTTTGTAATAAAAAAAACGTCGATCTCGTAGAAGAAAAAAAAAACAAAAAACAAAAAATAAAGAGAACCATTTCGTTCCCGATCCTAACCAATTTAACTTTCGATGAACTGAAACTCGGTCGACAAATGTCGAAATCGCTGTGGTGGCAACCAATAAAAATGGCGAATATTAGCGGTTTTCGAACCGTTGAAAAATATATAGATTAAACCAGCTGCTCGGTATACGGCTCAATTTATGAAGTCGTTGAAAGTTATCAAGATACTTGAATCATGTCGTGTCAGAAATTTCTTATGCATAGACACGAATGATCAACAAGGGTGATTCGTAAAATATTCGAGACAGCTACCGAGATAGCAGTGTAACATTCATCTTTATAGCCTATATAAATGACAGAAAGTAATTCCATTCTTATTATTTCCATTTTTCATTTTCATATTGAGTTATACACATAGTCACAAACAGTGACTACCGGTTCATAAATTTCCCGTACTATGATGGATGAATTAAATGAAATTCTATCACGGTAACTTATAATTTTGCGTTCGTTATTATCGTGTTTAATACATTATTTTTGCAAGCAATTTATTAATATTTGTTGAATTTTTGTAACTACACAAACTATTCCTACGACAAACATCGAGTGCGAGCTAAAAAAAATACTACCATCCGTAACGTTCTTTGCGACGAAGCGAATGACCAAAATATTTCCAAAACACAAACGCATTTCTACCCCATGTAGAATATACAAACCAAAATTATACCAACAACGGTAACGCACAAAAAGCTATGCGCCATATCTCCGCCACAAATTCGCGACAAAATATCGCACACCCTTTTCACCCTGCTGTACCTACATTCCGCGCAACCCTTGATGTTAACTATCCCGTTGGAATTTTACCCTGTTGGAAGCGAGCAGGGAACGCGCCGTGAATCTCAGGCGTTTCTCGGTCATTGGCGAAAAATTCTGTTCTTACCGTCGTTGTTTCGAGCTCCGCGAGAAGAAAGAATCGCGATTGCGATTCGAAGGAGCCGATAACGGCTACTTAGCGAGTCAAGGGACCGCCTAAAATATGGAACACGGCGAAAAATCACGAGTTTACATGAATTTATCCGGCAGCGTGCGGCGAATTCTCCACTTTTATATTTAACCGCGCTATCGTGACTGTTAAATGCAAAATTCTGCCGCGAGGTTCTATCAAGCATTCCTAGCACGTTCCACGCAGCCTAGACCGCCTGAATATCCATCGATTCTTGCGCTAAGAGCCCCGGATACGCGAATTCTCCGACATTTTTGATTTATCTCAGTCGTCGGCGACGTTCGAATTGTCGCGACACGTGACATTAATAATTAATGGAGACGCTTCGTTAACAGGGAACGTAACGTTCTTACGCGCGATTGGTCCTGTAAGAAGAAACAATATTTAAATCGATCACGAGAAAAAAAGAAAGAAAGGCATCTAGATCTATGAAATTAACGAACGTTAACGCTCGATGGAATATTCGGTATCATTTTTCCACGTCGAGTACACCAATATGAAAATGTAGATTTCGAGGTACTTGTAGACTCGAATTTATCAAGAATGTTTATGGTAGAGTAACGAACGAGCAATAACGAATGAGAAGAAACTCGTAGAATGCACGTGGAGATTCGGTATGCATGGTACCACGTGGACATTTATCTATATGCAGCAAAAATATGAGATGTAATTGAGAAGCTGAAACTTACTTATGGACCACGAAAGAGTTGCGAGCGAGAAACAGAGTTCAGGGTTTTAGGGAATCGGTTCGCATTAAGTGAGAAACATTATCATCATTTAAATAAAGTTCTTGTTATATTTTATATTTTTGGGTCAAAGACTGCTTGCAATTCATTTCTACACTACATTTCTACACTAGCAATACACGAGACGGCCGTTTTAGCACATTTTTTCGTACGAACCTGGAAAACCTCCAGCGTTCTCCTGGAATGTTTCCAGCGGCTTTAATTCATCTGTCAATTACATGCACCACCTTACGACGGCCAATAAACTTCCTTAACGACTGCGTACATATCTCGCAGCGTTACTTTGCTAAATTTTTGGGAGTTTTGTATTTTATGCACGACTCGAATGGGTCGCTTCTAGTTTTACGATAATTGGTAGTATGTAGGGAAAAATGTAACAATGAAATTAAATTTTATATTTTACGGATAAGTGTGAAACATGAAAAAAGTAGTTCTTCCAAAACTATTCCGGCCTCTTGCTTCAAAATGTCTAAAACATGGCAATGAAAGTGATGGAGAATTCATTCCGGGAGAAAAATTTACGATACTCTTTACCAATGATTTCACTTCTTTGTATAATTCAAAATTATTCAGTAAAAGACATAATATTTGAGAAATTCCTTTTGATAGCAAGGATATGGTATTGTGAAAGTGAACAGACTGAGCATCAGATGTGTTTAAAAAAAGCGCGAACCTAATTTGTACAATCTTGAAACTTCACATAGCAGGAGATTTATTCATATTTCATATTTACCTGATGGTCATTGGAAAAGTGGACTTTCTATTTAGCAGATGGATTTCGTAAATGTATTGTTCCTTCAAGCCTTAAATAATAGTCAATAAAACAATAACAAAATATTGCCATCAGTTTTTATGATCGTAACGTGTTTTAAGCGTGGAAAAAAGACTAGGAAAAGAATGCTCTAATATAAGAAAACTCTAATATAGAAAAGAAGCACAATTATCGCATTTACTATTAATTTTAAAGCAAACATTGTGACAATATTCGTTGAATAATATAAAATATTAACTTGACATTTTATAGGAACTGTTGAAAATTGAACATTTACCGAAAAACTTGAAGTAGACTTTCCCAACTTTAATTAATTAAATTATCAATTTATTACATTTGCGCTATTAATCTACAAATTTTTAAATATCAATTTATAACATCTAAGCCATTAATTTATAACATTTAAGCCATTAATTTATATCATTTAAACTATTAATTTACAACATTTGATCTATTAATTCCTCGCTCCCAAACGTTTAACTTATAACAATTAAGCTAATAATTTATAATAAATACGCTACTTATTTACAACAAATTATTATTAATCTAAACCAATTACACCATTAATTTTTAGCAATTATACTTTTAATTTATAAGAATACGCTCCCATTAATTAAAAATAATTATGTTCTTAATTTATAATAGTTACGCCGTTTGATATATTATTATTAGTTTATTAGTATTTGATATATTGTAAAATTATTTTCATCATAATTTGACATTCAAAAGAAATTAACACAGTTCTAAATCAAAAACCAGTATCACAGAAGTTTGAATTTAGTTTCACCTTTCTTCACCTTCTCAAATATATCCCATCAGGTATATAAACACAACGCGACACGCGCGCGAGTTCTTTCGTGTGTGAACTCACGTAACGTGAAGATCGAAGAAGAACAGTTGCGAGGTAAATTATCAGTTTATAGCAATTAAGGTATTGCTTTACAACGTCTAAACAATTCATTTATAACATTTAAGCTATTACTTTATAATATTTAAGCCACTAATTTATCACATTTAAGCTATTAATTCATAACATTTAAACCATTATTTTCTTACATTTAAACTATTAATTAATAATATTTAAGCCATTAATTTATAACATTTAAACCATTAATTTATTACATTTAAACTGTTAATTCACAACATTTAAGCTATTACTTTATAACATTTAAGCTATTCATTTATAATATTTAAACCATTATTTTCTTACATTTAAGCTATTAATTCATAACATTTAAACCATTAATTTACAACACTTAAACTATTACTTTATAACATTTAAACTAATAATTTATAATATTTAAGCCATTAATTTATAACATTTAAACTATCAATCTATAACATTTAAACTATTACTTTATAACATTTATGTTATTAATTAACAATGTTTAAAAATTTGGGAGTGTAGAATCTTCTGAGGTTATTCTTTTATTAAAATAAAATAATTATGAAACAAATGACTAACGACTTTCAGAAATCATTAGATTCTTAATTTTTAGATTTTAAATTTTTACATATACTTATCAAAGTTTATTAGAATTTTAATCTTTATTATTACTAAAGTTACTAAAGTTAATAAATAAATTTCATTATCTCCAACTTTTCAAATAGTCAGCAATCACTCATCGTGTTTTGTTTTGTAACAGATTTTTCGCAACCTCCATCTCTACCATTGACCTTCTAACGGTTCCTGCCTGATGTTAGTCTCCCTGATGATATTCGCTGGGGTAGCAGAGCATCCATGTTTGTCCGCTGTTTCTCCGCTTCGAACGGTGAGTCGCATGCATTTCTGTACCTCCGGTCACTCAATCATGTCGTAGGATGAAAGGTCCGAATCGGCACGGGTGACTGGTTGTATTACGTAGAATTTTTTGCGAGCATAGTAACCGCGGGTATTCTTTATACCCGTGAGTAGTAACACTCTTTTTTAAATTTATTAGTTTAGGATAGGTCTTCTTGCACAGCGCGATTATAATAATTAGTTTAAACATATACACTTGAGAATATATTCGTGTTATTTATAAATATGCATGTTAATATTTCGTATGAATATTTGCAAATGGCAAATATCTACACGAATATATCTGTTTGACACAAATATACTTGATCTTAAGCAATGAATTAATCGTGACAATATTAAGTCACGTTCGTTTATTTCACTTTGGCTAGAATTTAAAATATGAGTTAAAATTCATTTTTTCCCGTACAAGAATGTGTGAAATTTTACGTGCAAGAAGACACTTCGCGACGGGTAGATTTTTTAATCAAAGCAATAATTTTGAACACTGCTTCTGCATTTTCGAGTATGTGCTTTGATAAAGAGATCGCCTGAGATTATTTCTTTCTTAGTAATATATTTAGAGTCCAGTAATATATTCCATTAGATTGAGTATCAGTCTTTTTCAATTAACGCTACTCCTCTTTCAATATTAAAATTTTGTTCTGATTTATTAAATTAATAAAGTAGAGATATTTAGTTATCACTAAATTAATAAAGTAGAGTTAATTAGAAACGAAGTAGTAAAACATAAAATCAAAGAATGTTAGTCCGTTAAATACAAATTAGACAAACTAATCATCTTTTTAGAACAGGATTTTCAGATTTAACCCCTTCCGTGCCCATTGTCAGGATCTCATTCACGTGCCCAGGTGTTACTTGAATGGGAGAAAGACATTGGACACGATGATCATATTTAATGTAATAATTTATCAGCGACTGACGATGTGTTAGTGAATCGTGCACGACGTATTTTCCACATTGTGTGTGTGCGTGTTGATAGGCCGTGGAATTGCGTCGCTTTTTCTCATTCGTTATAACTTCAAATATTAAAAATGTCGAGACATATATCGATTCAATTTACGTCTCGATAGAATCACAATTTCTGATAATATCATCCGCACGATTAAGTGTAACCACGCTTTTAATATTGCCGTCAATTACAATTATAAATCCAAGTTTACTTACATTTATTTTGACGATATCATTTCCTCAAACGTGTTTTATCGCGATTTACGCAATGGTCACTAGCCGTCGTCAGTCGATTTCAGGAAAACGGTACGTACCTTAGAGCGTACATGTTGTGTGTTAAGCTCGGGTGTCGGAGGCGTCCCGGGACGTCCTCTCTAGTGTAGGACCTTTGCGCCCGAGCGTTTGTGTGAGAACCGTGGAGCGAGTGTGTTGGTGTGCCTGTTTTGCCATTTTTTAAATATAGCGCTAGGTAGAATAGGTAGTATACTTTCTGGTGTGTCTGTTAATTATAAGTAGGTAGGGCCGGGCAGGTTGGCACAGTCTCTGGTCGGGTAGGCGCGTTTTCGTGTGACCAACCTGTTTCTGGAAATCTGATTTGAAAAATCGACGGTGAAACTGGCACGAGTAGAGCATGCTCTCGTCTCTGGTTTTGCCTATCGATTTTTCGAATTTCGCGGTCGCGGTCGCGAGTAGGCTCGAAACGAACGTTTATTGCTCGAGCACGCACATGCGAGTGGGCAACGATCACTACTGTGATCGTTGGTCAGTCCATGTGCACTTCAATTAGCTTCCGCGGTTTATATTTTTATTTTACCTTTATAAGTTTTTTTTTTTTGATTTGCGATTTAGAAGTCTCGAGCTTAGATTTAAGTTTCAGCGGGCATTGCGCCCGAAGAAAGAAGAGGCTATAAGCCGAAGAGGCCCGGCAAACTGCCACTCAAGAGGGCAACTACTAATGGCTCCCCATCCTCTGGGTTATCCAGAGCATGGGAAGTCATTATTGTTACTACTTTGTCACTATGCTCGCTTTTAGTATTTTTAGTAGTAGTAGTAGTAGTAGTAGCAGTAGTAGTAGTCTTTGCTTCTTTGGCCGATGTTATTTCGGTCCATCGTCCTATTGGGAAAATCGCGAATTTTCCTATTAGTGTCACGACAGATTAATTACGGGTTGAATTAGAGTAGCGAAATAACATCGCGGCTTTTTATTAGTGTCGCGAAAGAATGATTACGGGTTGAATTAGAGTTGCGATAAAATGATAATCGCGTTTGCTTTAGAGTTGCGAATTACGATAGCGCGATTGTCTTTTGCGATTTTTATGATGAATTTTTAGAACTTTTTAGAAAATTGTACGTCTCAGACGTATCCTATTATCTATTGTTTAAAATTAAGTTATAAAAATGTTAGTTTTCAATTAATGTTATAGTATTGTAAGTAGCGATTCTAGAATATTTGAAATAGTTTTTTCATATAGTAAATAGTAATTTTCATTGAATTCACTTTAAGAGTTAGCGTTGCGATATTATTCCATCGCGAGTTCTATTAATTTTTCCCTTTAGCGTTGCGATAATGAATGATCGCGTTTTATTAAGTAGAGTTGCGTTTACAAAATGCCCAAACCCTCCGACTGCATTTGTCGGACATTGTTCCTGGATCATACGATACAGCTACAAGTGCTGTGCGAGTGTGATCGTTCATCGGCAACCTCCTAAATGGTTGCACTGCGATATGTCTGCCCACCACTCGCGACTTTTCTTATTAGTGTCGCGACAGATTAATTACGGGTTGAATTAGAGTAGCGAAATAACATCGCGGCTTTTTATTAGTGTTGCGAAAGAATGATTACGATTTGAATTAGAGTTGCGATAAAATGATAATCGCGTTTGCTTTAGAGTTGCGAATTACGATAGCGCGATTGTCTTTTGCTATTTTTATGATGAATTTTTAGAACTTTTTAGAAAATTGTACGTCTCAGAATTTATCCTATTTTCTATTGTTTAAAATTAAATTATAATAAAATATTAAATTATAATAAAAATTAAATTATAAAATTAATCAGTTGATTAATCTTTGGAAAACGATACCAAGCCAAGAACTACGCAACAGTCCAGTTTGGATCACCAAAAGCCTCTAAAAGAATTTTGGATGATCTAGACTGGACTGCACTATTAATTTATAACATTTAAGCAATTAATTTACAACATTTAAGTCATGAATTTACAACATCTAAGCCACTAATTCATAACATTTAAGCTATTAATTTTTACATTTAAACCATTTATTCCTAACACTCAAACTATTAATTTATAACACTTAAGCTATTAATTTATAACATTTAAGCAAATAATTAACAACGAATAAACTATTAATTTATAACAATTGAAACATTAATTGACAACATTTAAAACATTAATTTATAAGAATCAAACCATTCCTCGAGGAATCAGTAAGTCTCCCGCTAATAGCCCAATACATCGATAGATTTAACGAAGAAATACCTAACCGCGATTACAGCCAATTAGATCATATTATTTGCTACATAATTAATAACTTTATCACGTACAGCGATGCAGGCGGTATTGAAGAAATAAAGCCATTTTATGTTACAACTATAACGAGTAAATTTACTCGTTTAACTTGAGAAGAATTAAAAAGGTACCTGACTTCTAAATAAGCATTAAATAAGAATCTTAAATATCGCAAACAGTGATGTAGGTGTTACTCAAGAAAAAAGAACATTTTATTTTTTAATTAGCACGAGTAAATGAACGAATATCGATAATATAATATAACGCTTAATATGAATGTTATCTGTCTGATTATTTAATACCTTAATTAATTTCACAGTAACGTTATCGACTGCCGTTAGGCTTTTTTTCCCCTTTTCGTTCAAACTAATTGATAGTCAAAAACTAGTATTAAAGAAGTGTGAATTTAGTCTTAGCTTGCAGACACTATTAAAATGATAAAAAAGGATATCGTATTAAATCGTTAAAGACGTCAATTTGCGATAAAAAATAAGAAATCGTTCAATTCGATTTTGTTACAATGGAAAAACCGCCTCCTGCTATGTCAAAAAATCGTTACCGTTTGATTAACAAACCGACACCTTGTCAAGTTATATAAGGAACACGGAAGTCGCGCGCGAGCTCTTTTGTGCCTGAAATTCCGGAGAGTGAACATCGAAGAAGAACATAAATATAAGGTAAATAAGAAAAAATATCAAACAACAACATTGTAACTAGTAATTTATAACGTCTAAACCATTAATTTACAACACTTAAGCTATTAATTTATAACATTCAAGCCATTAATTTATAACATTAAAGGAATTAATTTATAACGTCTAAACAATTAATTTATAACATTTATGCTATTAATTTATAACATCTAAGCCATTAATTTACAACATCTAAGCCATTAATTTACAACATTTAAACTGTTATTTTATACATTTAAGCCATTAATTTATAACATTTAAACTATTAATTTTTAACATTTAAACTATTAATTTATAACATTTAAGCCATTAATTTATAAAATTTAAGCTATTAATTTACAACATCTAAGCCATTAATTTACAACATTTAAAGTGTTATTTTATACATTTAAGCTATTAATTTATAACATTTAAGCTATTAATTTACAACATCTAAGCCATTTATTTACAACATTTAAACTGCTATTTTATACATTTAAGCCATTAATTTATAACATTTAAACTATTAATTTATAACATCTAAGCCATTAATTTATAACATTTAAGCCATTAATCTAAAACAATTACTCCATTAATTCTTAACAGTTATACCAATAATTTATAACCACATTCTCCCATTAATTCAAAGTAATTATGTTCTTAATTTATAACAGAAGTACCGTTACTCGGAAGTAACTCACCATTCATTGATTTAAATCAATACCACCAATTCGTAGTGTGTGAATTAATGATTTATTTTGTTTTATTTTATTAACGGAATCCATCAAGTCTTTGAAGTGCTATTTTATTTCTATATAGTATTATCTTTTAATTTTAAATACAGTATTTAATCTCTCATTTCATTATTTCGTATAAAACTTGTGGTAACACAGAGTGTAATTTTAAGTTGTAATTTTCCATTTCTGCACAAAACCAAGGACACAACACCATATTCATGGAATCAAGGAAACAAGTGCAATTTAACCGAAGGCAACGACATCTTATCATATGTCCATACGCGCTACAATTGGTACCTCGCATAGTTTCGTTTCTTCGATGATAAGTTCAAAATTCAAGTACGATTATGCGGATCCACGTACTACAGCTATTCCAATTAATAAATTTCAATACACGCCACTTCTTTATTATAAAATAATTTTACATCTCTGCTTCCAATGCTTAGAAACTCTTTATGTAAATGGGACCCGAAAGTAGTTACCTCCTCGTGGTGGGTCCCGGTAATTGGTATCGTTTTCCAAATAATAATACACCAAGTACTATTTTGAATATTAGTATTATTATTTGAAAACGATATCAAGCTAAAAACTACATGAGTATAGTCTGGTCTTGATCATCCAAAATAGTTTTGGTGATCTAGACTGGACTAATAACCCCCCGCGGGGGCACCGTGGGACATCGTGGGACATCGCAAGACACCGTGGGATGCGAGCGTTTTAGCCTTAATTAATCATAAGATAGATATCTATGTTATGTGCATTGTAAGCTCATTCTGTACAAAGATACTTATCTATCTTGGAACGAAAAATAAAGATCTGGTCTCTCTTGATCCCCTCGCTTACCACACTGAAAAAATTGTTCCCGCGATATATCGGTTCACGGTCGCTCAGTTCTTTCAAACCGTAGTGTGACGTACTCGCTCGCGCGTATTCCGGGTGCGTGCGGGTCAACGTGCACTGGACAAATCTTTGGATTCGTAAGTCGCCCCAGGCACACCTCTGTGGTTAGTAACTGCTCGAAAACTGCCCGTCGTTTGCCTCGAATCACGGGAGTTGTCATCGCACTGGTGATACCTGCGATCCGCAATACTGTCCGATTGGTACTTCGGTACTCGGGCAGAGACCTGCATTTCACGTCCTCCGTAATCCTGTTTAAGTGAAAAACTCGCGGGCGGGGGGACCCCACTGTTCAGTTGGGGTAATGCCTTCGTAATCCTGTTCAGCGGTCCATCCTCGTGAGTGGACCCCACTGTGCAGTTGAGGCCTCTTGCCTTCGTAATCCTGTTCAGCGGTCCCTCCCCGGGTACTCACTTGTTTCAGTTGGAGTGTGTTAAATTGCAGGCCTGTTTGCTGAGTCACTAGTATCATCGGTCTTTGCCATCGACCGTGATAAGATCCAGACTACTTGACAGGTATCGAGAGAAGGTCAATGCTTGGGCTTTCCGCTGAACCTTAGAGTTATCTGGTGCACGGGAGTACGTCGCGTAGGTTTGTTAGTTCTTTCGAGAGATCGCGATCTCGTTCGTTTCGGGCGCGCCGCGGTTTTTCCTTTATCGTCTGATTCATCGGGCATCTTCTTGTTTTCCCATTTTTAAGGGAAACTTATTGAAATCACGTTATATAACTTTTCAATATCTTCAATATCTTATAGTGTCGCAAAAGTAGAACGTTAAACAGTTTAGTACAGCGACTCGTATGTCCCTTCTGCAAGACACGAAATGGTATATACAGTGTCAGTAGCTTCACTTTCTTCCTTTCGTTCCAAATTAGATAACTCTGTCTTTGATACCGAATGCTGCCAGTAGGGATGCGAATTATTGTATAATATTTGTACTGATCGATGTAATCGTTGTGTGGGAGATAGATGTTGCGTTACGTATGCTTTGTTCTACGTTTGTAAAGATTCATGTAAGCGCTGCGTTGGAGATATGTGTTTCGCAGTTAGACTACGAAACAACTATTTCTTTACGCAGGCCCATGGTCAAGTAGAGTCAAAACTGGACATTCTGCCAATAGGTTGAATGTCGAGATCGATGTGTAGTTTTTAAATAACCCATGGGCGGGTCTCGTGCGTAGTCACCTCCTCGTGGTGAGACCTGGTAATTGGCATCGATTTTCAAAAATTAATCAGTCGATTAATCTTTGGAAAACGATACCAAGCCAAGAACTACGCACCAGTCCAGTTTAGATCACCAAAAGCCTCTAAAAGAATTTTGGTGATCTAGACTGGACTAATAACCCCCCGCGGGGGCACCGTGGGACATCGTGGGACATCGTGGGACATCGTGGGACACCGTGGGATGCGAGCGTTTTAGCCTTAATTAATCATAAGATAGATACCTATGTTATGTGCATTGTAAGCTCATTCTGTACAAAGATACTTATCTATCTTGGAACGAAAAATAAAGATCTGGTCTCTCTTGATCCCCTCGCTTACCACACTGAAAAAATTGTTCCCGCGATATATCGGTTCACGGTCGCTCAGTTCTTTCAAACCGTAGCGTGACGTACTCGCTCGCGCGTATTCCGGGTGCGTGCGGGTCAACGTGCACTGGACAAATCTTTGGATTCGTAAGTCGCCCCAGGCACACCTCTGTGGTTAGTAACTGCTCGAAAACTGCCCGTCGTTTGCCTCGAATCACGGGAGTTGTCATCGCACTGGTGATACCTGCGATCCGCAATACTGTCCGATTGGTACTTCGGTACTCGGGCAGAGACCTGCATTTCACGTCCTCCGTAATCCTGTTTAAGTGAAAAACTCGCGGGCGGGGGGACCCCACTGTTCAGTTGGGGTAATGCCTTCGTAATCCTGTTCAGCGGTCCATCCTCGTGAGTGGACCCCACTGTGCAGTTGAGGCCTCTTGCCTTCGTAATCCTGTTCAGCGGTCCCTCCCCGGGTACTCACTTGTTTCAGTTGGAGTGTGTTAAATTGCAGGCCTGTTTGCTGAGTCACTAGTATCATCGGTCTTTGCCATCGACCGTGATAAGATCCAGACTACTTGACAGGTATCGAGAGAAGGTCAATGCTTGGGCTTTCCGCTGAACCTTAGAGTTATCTGGTACACGGGAGTACGTCGCGTAGGTTTGTTAGTTCTTTCGAGAGATCGCGATCTCGTTCGTTTCGGGCGCGCCGCGGTTTTTCTTTCATCGTCTGATTCATCGGGCATCTTCTTGTTTTCCCATTTTTAAGGGAAACTTATTGAAATCACGTTAGAGTTTATAACTTTTCAATATCTTCATTATCTTATAGTGTCGCAAAAGTAGAACGTTAAACAGTTTAATACAGCGACTCGTATGTCCCTTCTGCAAGACACGAAATGGTATATACAGTGTCAGTAGCTTCACTTTATTCCTTTCGTTTCAAGTTAGATAAATGTGTCTTTGATACCGAATGCTGGCAGTAGGGATGCGAATTATTGTATAATATTTGTACTGGTCGATGTAACCGTTGTGTGGGAGATAGATGTTGCGTTACGTATGCTTTGTTCTACGTTTGTAAAGATTCATGTAAGCGCTGCGTTGGAGATATGTGTTTCGCAGTTAGACTACGAAACAACTATTTCTTTACGCAGGCCCATGGTCAAGTAGAGTCAAAACTGGACATTCTGCCAATAGGTTGAATGTCGAGATCGATGTGTAGTGTTAAATAACCCATGGGCGGGTCTCGTGCGTAGTCACCTCCTCGTGGTGAGACCTGGTAATTGGCATCGTTTCTCAAAAATTAATCAGTCGATTAATCTTTGGAAAACGATACCAAGCCAAGAACTACGCAACAGTCCAGTTTGGATCACCAAAAGCCTCTAAGAGAATTTTGGATGATCTAGACTGGACTGCACCGTTGGACACCGTTGGACACCGTGGGATATGTCTTGACTATGTCGGATCCATTCTGAGCCCATTCTGTACAATGATACTTATCTCACTTGGAACGAGAATTTTCCACTTTTCCACTGAATCTTGCAGTTATTTTGTGCACATGAGTGCGTCACGTGAGTCCATCGATTCTTTTGAAAGATCCCGATGTATGAAATTATTCTCTTATTTCAAATGAATTTTTAACGTATTATCTTATTGTTTCAAATTGAGTTATAACGTCATAAACTTGCAACTTAGTAACAGTTAGATTCAAATACCTCGAAACAAGGTTTCGCGCGTGTTTGTGCAGTATTCTTTATGTATATTTAAGTGGCGAACTTTTGAATTCTTGCAAATATTTTCCAATATTTATAACACGCGACTATAATGTATTAGTGGAATGTATATTTCGTATTCTAATAACGAAAATTCAGAGTATATATTCTAATTGCGAACAGTATAATTCTTACAAACGATTGCATTGCATTCACGGTATTCGTAAGCATTTGTTCGCTATCGAGAAATATCTCACAATTTTCAACTAAATAATATTTTTCAAACTTGTTCCAATTACTCAATAATAATTTTTAAGTGTGAAAAAATAGCAGCATTTTCTAAATAAACGTTCGATAGGAAAAAGAAGAAAATTGTCGAAACGACGTTTCGCTTCTTCTTCACCCCCCCTCCCACCCGCCCTTAAACAACCACCATTTCCACCACTGGACTTTACACGGTTCCTGCCTGATGTTAGTCTCTCTGATGATATTCGCTGGGATGGCGCAGCATCCATGGTACGTCCTCTGTTTCTCCGCTTCGAACGGTGAGTCGCATGCATTTCTGTTCCTCCGGTCACCCAATCATGTCGTAGGATGAAAGGTCCGAATCGGCACGGGAGACTGGTTGTATTACGTAGAATTTTTTGCGAGCATAGTGACCGCGGGTATTTTTTATACCCGTGAGTAGTAACATTCTTTTTTTAAATTTATTAGTTTAGGATAGGTCTTCTTGCACAGCGCGATTATAATAATTAGTTTAAACATATACACTTGAGAATATATTCGTGTTATTTATAAATATGCATGTTAATATTCCGTATGAATATTTGCAAATGGCAAATATCTACACGAATATATCTGTTTGACACAAATATACTTGATCTTAAGCAATGAATTAATCGTGACAATATTAAGTCACGTTCGTTTATTTCGCTTTGGCTAGAATTTAAAATATGAGTTAAAATTCATTTTTTCCCGTACAAGAATGTGTGAAATTTTACGTGCAAGAAAACACTTCGCGACAGGCAGATTTTTGAATCAAAGCAATAATTTTGAACACTGCTTCTGCACTTTCGAGTATATGCTTTGATAAAGAGATCGCCTGAGATTATTTCTTTCTTAGTAATATATTTAGAGTCAACTATTCCATTTGATCGAGTCTCAGTCTTTTTCAATTAACGCTACCTTTTTGCAATATTAAAGTTTTGTTCTAATTTATTAAATTAATAAAGTAGAGTTACTTAGTTACTATTAAATTAATAAAGTTGATTTAATCAGAAACGAAGTAGTAAAACATAAAATCAAAGAACGTTAGTCCGTTAAATAAAAATTACACAAACTAATCATCTTTTTAGATCAGGATTTTCAGGTTTAACCCTTTCCGTGCCCATTGTCAGGATCTCATTCACGTGCCCAGGTGCTACTTGAATAGGAGAGAGACATTGGGCACGATGATCTAGAATTAAGTAATGTAATAATTGATCAGCGACTGACGATGTGTTAGTGTATCGTGCACGACGTATTTTCCACATTATGTGTGTGTGTTGTTAGGCCGTGGAATTACGTCGCTTTTTCTCATTCGTTAAAACTTCAAATATCAAAAATGTCGAGACATATATCGATTCAATTTACGTCTCGAAAGAATCGCAATTTGTGATAATATCGTCCACGCGATTAAGTGTAACCACGCTTTAAATATTGCCGTAAATTACAATCATAATTCCAAGTTTACTTACATTTATTTTAACGATATCATTTCCTCAGACGTGTTTTATCACGTTTTACGCAATGGTCACTAGCCTTCGTCAGTCGATTTCAGGAAAACGGTACGTACCTTAGAGTGTGCATGGTGTGTGTTAAGCTCGGGTGTCGGAGGCGTCCCGGGACGTCCTCTCTAGTGTAGGACCTTTGCGCCCGAGCGTTTGTGTGAGAACCGTGGAGCGAGTGTGTTGGTGTGCCTGTTTTGCCATTTTTAAATATAGCGCTAGGTAGGATAGGTAGTATACTTTCTGGTATGTCTGTTAATTATAAGTAGGTAGGGCCGGGCAGGTTGGCACAGTCTCTGGTCGGGTAGGCGCATTTTCGTGTGACCAACCTGTTTCTGGAAATCTAATTTGAAAAATCGACGGTGAAACTAGCCCGAGTAGAGCATGCACTCGTCTCTGGTTTTGCCTTTCGATTTTTTGAATTTCGCGGTCGCGGTCGCGAATGGGCTCGAAACGAACGTTTATTGCTCGAGCACGCACATGCGAGTGAGCAACGATCACAGCAATGATCGTTGGTCAGTCCATGTGCACTTCAATCAGCTTCCGCGGTTTATATTTTTATTTTCAAGTTTTTTTTTTTGTTTGCGATTTAGAAGTCTCGAGCTTAGATTTAAGTTTCAGCGGGCATTGCGCCCGAAGAAAGAAGAGGCTATAAGCCGAAGAGGCCCGGCAAACTGCCACTCAAGAGGGCAACTACTAATGGCTACCCATCCTCTGGGTCATCCAGAGCATGGGAAGTCATTATTGTTACTACTTTGTCACTATGCTCGATTTTAGTATTTGTAGTAGTAGTAGTAGTAGTAGTAGTAGTAGTAGTAGTAGTAGTAGTAGTAGTTTACTTTTTTGGCCGATGTATATAATCGGTCCATCGTCCCATTGGGCAAATCGCGATTTTTCTTATTAGTGTTGCGACAAATTAATTACGGGTTGTATTAGAGTTGCGAAGTAACGAAATAAAATAATCGCGTTTGCTTTAGAGTTGCGAATTACGATATCGCGATTGTCTTTTGCAAATTTTATTATGAATTTTTAGAATTTCTTATAGGACAATACGTATCAGAATTTATTCTGTTTTCTATTGTTTAAGATTAGATTATAAAAATGTTAGTTTTTAATTAATTTTATAGTATTGCAAGTAGCAATACCAGAATATTTAAAGTACCTTATTTATATAGTAAATAGTAATTTTTATTAAATTCACTATAAGAGTTAGCGTTGCGATATTATTCCATCGCGAGTTCTGCTAATTTTTCCTGTTAGCGTTGCGATAATGAATGATCGCGTTTTGTTGAGTAGAGTTGCGTTCATAAACTGCCCAAACCCTCCGACTGCAATTGTCGGACACTGTTCCTGTATCACACATACAGCTGCAAGAACTGTGCAAGTGTGATCGTTCATCAGCAACCTCTTAAATGGTTGCACTTCGATCTCTCGCTATTAGTGTTGCGTATTGCTTAAATACGAGTGCGTAGATTTATACTTATTAGTGTTGCGTATCAAATATCGGGAATTTTCAAACTTTTCTTTTTTTTTTTAATGGTAGATTAATTGATATTGCAGATATAACAAAGCACTCGTCGCGTTTGATTTTGAGAATTTTCTGCTTCATAAATATTAGTAGTAAATTAGTGTTGCGGAACAAAAATATTCAGTTCCACTCTCGGCGTGTTGATCGGGTTTATATAGAGTGGAAGACGATTGAATTTTAGTAGCCCTTCTGGCTACTGCTTTGTTTCCTTTTCAGCGCCCCTTATTAATGCGCCCCTTATTACTACGTTTATTACTGAAAATACTGCTATAAGACATATTCTTAAAAGTTAAAAGTTAAAAGACAAAGCAGGTGATTTTATAATAATCGGGGTTTCCCCCATCTTAGTTATTCCAAATGAACTTTTCAATTTTTAATTCAGTTTAAATTCAATTACATAAAATTCTTGTTTTCAACGTAACCCTAGTTTCGATTAAAAAGATACAAATGATTCTCTATATTTGCTAAAATTTAATCAATAGTAATTTGATCTATAATTGACCATTATTAGTAGATTATTTTTCATTTTTTAAATTGTTCTCGTTTTAAAGATGCCTGTTTCTTTCATATAGAAACCAGAAAATGAGTTTGTTCCAGATTTATCAATTTACAGAAATTACATTTCAGTTACATATACGAACATTTCATAGCATATTAAATACGTATACTAGATACTCAAATGATTTTTCTTTCATTGTCTGATTGTTCAGGATTCTTCCCGTTTCCCCATATTTAAAAGAAGCATATTGCGATCACTTTGGATTATATAACTTCTCGATATCTTCATAAGTTTAGTACAACGAGTCGTATGTCTCTTTTGCAAGACTCTAAATTGTATATGCAGTGTCAATAGTTTCATTTTCATTCTTTCGTTCCAAGTTAGATAAATGTGTCTTTGATACCGAATGTTGCCAGTACGGTTGCGAATTATTGCACAATGTTTGTACCGATCGATGTAATCGTTTTCGCAAATTAATCAGTTGATTAATTTTAGGAAAACCACTACATCGATAAATAAAAACATTGCACAATAATTCGATACCAAGCTAAGAACCACGCTAATACAGTCCAGTTTGGATTACGAAAAGCCACGAAGAGAATTTTGGATAATCTAAACTGGACTGCAACGTGGGACGCCGTTGGACACCGTTGGACACCGTTGGACACCGTTGGACACCGTTGGACGCCGTTGGACGCCGTTGGACACCGTTGGACACCGTGGGACACCGTGGGATATCGTAGGATGCGTACGTTTTAGTCTTAATTAATCGTAAGGTAGATACATATGTTAAGTGCATTGTAAGCTCATTCTGTACAAAGATACTTATCTATCTTGGAGCGAAAAATAAAGATCTCGTCTCTCTTGATCCCCTCGCTTACCACACTGGAAAAATTGTTCCCTCGATATATCGGTTCACGGTCGCTCAGTTCTTTCAAACCGTAGCGTGACGTACTCGTTCGCGCGTATTCCGGGTACGTGCGGGTCAACGTGCACTGGACAAATCTTTGGATTCGTAAGTCGCCCCAAGCACACCTCTGTGGTTAGTAACTGCTCGAAAACTGCCCGTCGTTTGCCTCGAATCACGGGAGTTGTCATCGCACTGGTGATACCTGTTATCCGCAATACTGTCCGATTGGTACTTCGGTACTCGCGCAGAGACCTGCATTTCACGTCCTCCGTAATCCTGTTTAAGTGAAAAACTCGCGGGCGGGGGGACCCCACTGTTCAGTTGGGGTAATGCCTTCGTAATCCTGTTCAGCGGTCCATCCTCGTGAGTGGACCCCACTGTGCAGTTGAGGCCTCTTGCCTTCGTAATCCTGTTCAGCGGTCCCTCCCCGGGTACTCACTTGTTTCAGTTGGAGTGTGTTAAATTGCAGGCCTGTTTGCTGGGTCACTAGTATCATCGGTCTTTGCCATCGACCGTGATAAGATCCAGACTACTTGACAGGTATCGAGAGAAGGTCAATGCTTGGGCTTTCCGCTGAACCTTAGAGTTATCTGGTACACGGGAGTACGTCGCGTAGGTTTGTTAGTTCTTTCGAGAGATCGTGATCTCGTTCGTTTCGGGCGCGCCGCGGTTTTTCTTTCATCGTCTGATTCATCGGGCATCTTCTTGTTTTCCCATTTTTAAGGGAAACTTATTGAAATCACGTTAGAGTTTATAACTTTTCAATATCTTCATTATCTTATAGTGTCGCAAAAGTAGAACGTTAAACAGTTTAGTACAGCGACTCGTATGTCCCTTCTGCAAGACACGAAATGGTATATACAGTGTCAGTAGCTTCACTTTATTCCTTTCGTTCCAAGTTAGATAAATGTGTCTTTGATACCGAATGCTGGCAGTAGGGATGCGAATTATTGTATAATATTTGTACTGGTCGATGTAACCGTTGTGTGGGAGATAGATGTTGCGTTACGTATGCTTTGTTCTACGTTTGTAAAGATTCATGTAAGCGCTGCGTTGGAGATATGTGTTTCGCAGTTAGACTACGAAACAACTATTTCTTTACGCAGGCCCATGGTCAAGTAGAGTCAAAACTGGACATTCTGCCAATAGGTTGAATGTCGAGATCGATGTGTAGTGTTAAATAAGCCATGGGCGGGTCTCGTGCGTAGTCACCTCCTCGTGGTGAGACCTGGTAATTGGCATCGTTTCTCAAAAATTAATCAGTCGATTAATCTTTGGAAAACGATACCAAGCCAAGAACTACGCAACAGTCCAGTTTGGATCACCAAAAGCCTCTAAAAGAATTTTGGTGATCTAGACTGGACTAATAACCCCCCGCGGGGGCACCGTGGGACATCGTGGGACATCGCAGGACACCGTGGGATGCGAGCGTTTTAGCCTTAATTAATCATAAGATAGATACCTATGTTATGTGCATTGTAAGCTCATTCTGTACAAAGATACTTATCTATCTTGGAACGAAAAATAAAGATCTCGTCTCTCTTGATCCCCTCGCTTACCACACTGGAAAAATTGTTCCCACGATATATCGGTTCACGGTCGCTCAGTTCTTTCAAACCGTAGCGTGACGTACTCGTTCGCGCGTATTCCGGGTACGTGCGGGTCAACGTGTACTGGACAAATCTTTGGATTCGTAAGTCGCCCCAGGCACACCTCTGTGGTTAGTAACTGCTCGAAAACTGCCCGTCGTTTGCCTCGAATCACGGGAGTTGTCATCGCACTGGTGATACCTGCGATCCGCAATACTGTCCGATTGGTACTTCGGTACTCGGGCAGAGACCTGCATTTCACGTCCTCCGTAATCCTGTTTAAGTGAAAAACTCGCGGGCGGGGGGACCCCACTGTTCAGTTGGGGTAATGCCTTCGTAATCCTGTTCAGCGGTCCATCCTCGTGAGTGGACCCCACTGTGCAGTTGAGGCCTCTTGCCTTCGTAATCCTGTTCAGCGGTCCCTCCCCGGGTACTCACTTGTTTCAGTTGGAGTGTGTTAAATTGCAGGCCTGTTTGCTGGGTCACTAGTATCATCGGTCTTTGCCATCGACCGTGATAAGATCCAGACTACTTGACAGGTATCGAGAGAAGGTCAATGCTTGGGCTTTCCGCTGAACCTTAGAGTTATCTGGTACACGGGAGTATGTCGCGTAGGTTTGTTAGTTCTTTCGAGAGATCGCGATCTCGTTCGTTTCGGTCGCGTCGCGATTTTTTCCTTTATCATCTGATACATCGGACATCTTCTTGTTTTCCCATTTTTAAGGGAAACTTATTGAAATCACGTTATATAACTTTTCAATATCTTCAATATCTTATAGCGTCGCAAAAGAAGAACGTTAAACAGATTAGTACAGCGACTCGTATGTCCCTTCTGCAAGACACGAAATGTTATATACAGTGTCAGTAGCTTCATTTTCTTCTTTTCGTTCCAAGTTAGATAAATGTGTCTTCGATACCGAATGCTGCCAGTAGGCATGCGAATTATTGTATAATATTTGTACTGATCGATGTAATCGTTGTGAGGGAGATAGATGTTGCGTGACGTATGCCTTGTTCTACGTTTGTAAAGATTCATGTAAGCGCTGCGTTGGAGATATGTGTTTCGCAGTTAGACTACGAAGCAACTATTTCTTTACGCAGGCCCATGGTCAAGTAGAGTCAAAACTGGACATTCTGCCAATAGGTTGAATGTCGAGATCGATGTGTAGTGTTAAATAACCCATGGGCGGGTCTCGTGCGTAGTCACCTCCTCGTGGTGAGACCTGGTAATTGGCATCGTTTTCCAAAAATTAATCAGTCGATTAATCTTAGGAAAACGATACCAAGCCAAGAACTACGCAACAGTCCAGTTTGGATCATCAAAAGCCTCTAAAAGCATTATGGATGATCCACACTGGACAACACTATTAATTTATAACATTTAACCCATTAATTTACAACATCTAAGCTATTAATTTATAACACTTAAGCCATTAATTTGTAACTCTACATCCAATTAATAAATTTCAATACACGCCACTTCTTTATTATAAAATAATTTTACATCTCTGCTTCCAATGCTTAGAAACTCTTTATGTAAATGGGACCCGAAAGTAGTTACCTCCTCGTGGTGGGTCCCGGTAATTGGTATCGTTTTCCAAATAATAATACACCAAGTACTATTTTGAATATTAGTATTATTATTTGAAAACGATATCAAGCTAAAAACTACATGAGTATAGTCTGGTCTTGATCATCCAAAATAGTTTTGGTGATCTAGACTGGACTAATAACCCCCCGCGGGGGCACCGTGGGACATCGTGGGACATCGCAGGACACCGTGGGATGCGAGCGTTTTAGCCTTAATTAATCATAAGATAGATACCTATGTTATGTGCATTGTAAGCTCATTCTGTACAAAGATACTTATCTATCTTGGAACGAAAAATAAAGATCTCGTCTCTCTTGATCCCCTCGCTTACCACACTGGAAAAATTGTTCCCTCGATATATCGGTTCACGGTCGCTCAGTTCTTTCAAACCGTAGCGTGACGTACTCGTTCGCGCGTATTCCGGGTACGTGCGGGTCAACGTGTACTGGACAAATCTTTGGATTCGTAAGTCGCCCCAGGCACACCTCTGTGGTTAGTAACTGCTCGAAAACTGCCCGTCGTTTGCCTCGAATCACGGGAGTTGTCATCGCACTGGTGATACCTGCGATCCGCAATACTGTCCGATTGGTACTTCGGTACTCGGGCAGAGACCTGCATTTCACGTCCTCCGTAATCCTGTTTAAGTGAAAAACTCGCGGGCGGGGGGACCCCACTGTTCAGTTGGGGTAATGCCTTCGTAATCCTGTTCAGCGGTCCATCCTCGTGAGTGGACCCCACTGTGCAGTTGAGGCCTCTTGCCTTCGTAATCCTGTTCAGCGGTCCCTCCCCGGGTACTCACTTGTTTCAGTTGGAGTGTGTTAAATTGCAGGCCTGTTTGCTGGGTCACTAGTATCATCGGTCTTTGCCATCGACCGTGATAAGATCCAGACTACTTGACAGGTATCGAGAGAAGGTCAATGTTTGGGCTTTCCGCTGAACCTTAGAGTTATCTGGTACACGGGAGTACGTCGCGTAGGTTTGTTAGTTCTTTCGAGAGATCGCGATCTCGTTCGTTTCGGGCGCTCCGCGGTTTTTCTTTCATCGTCTGATTCATCGGGCATCTTCTTGTTTCCCCATTTTTAAGGGAAAGTTATTGAAATCACGTTAGAGTTTATAACTTTTCAATATCTTCATTATCTTATAGTGTCGCAAAAGTAGAGCGTTAAACAGTTTAGTACAGCGACTCGTATGTCCCTTCTACAAGACACGAAATGGTACATACAGTGTCAGTAGCTTCATTTTCTTCTTTTCATTCCAAGTTAGATAAATGTGTCTTTGATACCGAATGCTGCCAGTAGGCATGCGAATTATTGTATAATATTTGTACTGATCGATGTAATCGTTGTGAGGGAGATAGATGTTGCGTGACGTATGCCTTGTTCTACGTTTGTAAAGATTCATGTAAGCGCTGCGTTGGAGATATGTGTTTCGCAGTTAGACTACGAAGCAACTATTTCTTTACGCAGGCCCATGGTCAAGTAGAGTCAAAACTGGACATTCTGCCAATAGGTTGAATGTCGAGATCGATGTGTAGTGTTAAATAAGCCATGGGCGGGTCTCGTGCGTAGTCACCTCCTCGTGGTGAGACCTGGTAATTGGCATCGTTTCTCAAAAATTAATCAGTCGATTAATCTTTGGAAAACGATACCAAGCCAAGAACTACGCAACAGTCCAGTTTGGATCACCAAAAGCCTCTAAAAGAATTTTGGTGATCTAGACTGGACTAATAACCCCCCGCGGGGGCACCGTGGGACATCGTGGGACATCGCAGGACACCGTGGGATGCGAGCGTTTTAGCCTTAATTAATCATAAGATAGATACCTATGTTATGTGCATTGTAAGCTCATTCTGTACAAAGATACTTATCTATCTTGGAACGAAAAATAAAGATCTCGTCTCTCTTGATCCCCTCGCTTACCACACTGGAAAAATTGTTCCCACGATATATCGGTTCACGGTCGCTCAGTTCTTTCAAACCGTAGCGTGACGTACTCGTTCGCGCGTATTCCGGGTACGTGCGGGTCAACGTGTACTGGACAAATCTTTGGATTCGTAAGTCGCCCCAGGCACACCTCTGTGGTTAGTAACTGCTCGAAAACTGCCCGTCGTTTGCCTCGAATCACGGGAGTTGTCATCGCACTGGTGATACCTGCGATCCGCAATACTGTCCGATTGGTACTTCGGTACTCGGGCAGAGACCTGCATTTCACGTCCTCCGTAATCCTGTTTAAGTGAAAAACTCGCGGGCGGGGGGACCCCACTGTTCAGTTGGGGTAATGCCTTCGTAATCCTGTTCAGCGGTCCATCCTCGTGAGTGGACCCCACTGTGCAGTTGAGGCCTCTTGCCTTCGTAATCCTGTTCAGCGGTCCCTCCCCGGGTACTCACTTGTTTCAGTTGGAGTGTGTTAAATTGCAGGCCTGTTTGCTGGGTCACTAGTATCATCGGTCTTTGCCATCGACCGTGATAAGATCCAGACTACTTGACAGGTATCGAGAGAAGGTCAATGCTTGGGCTTTCCGCTGAACCTTAGAGTTATCTGGTACACGGGAGTATGTCGCGTAGGTTTGTTAGTTCTTTCGAGAGATCGCGATCTCGTTCGTTTCGGTCGCGTCGCGATTTTTTCCTTTATCATCTGATACATCGGACATCTTCTTGTTTTCCCATTTTTAAGGGAAACTTATTGAAATCACGTTATATAACTTTTCAATATCTTCAATATCTTATAGCGTCGCAAAAGAAGAACGTTAAACAGATTAGTACAGCGACTCGTATGTCCCTTCTGCAAGACACGAAATGTTATATACAGTGTCAGTAGCTTCATTTTCTTCTTTTCGTTCCAAGTTAGATAAATGTGTCTTCGATACCGAATGCTGCCAGTAGGCATGCGAATTATTGTATAATATTTGTACTGATCGATGTAATCGTTGTGAGGGAGATAGATGTTGCGTGACGTATGCCTTGTTCTACGTTTGTAAAGATTCATGTAAGCGCTGCGTTGGAGATATGTGTTTCGCAGTTAGACTACGAAGCAACTATTTCTTTACGCAGGCCCATGGTCAAGTAGAGTCAAAACTGGACATTCTGCCAATAGGTTGAATGTCGAGATCGATGTGTAGTGTTAAATAACCCATGGGCGGGTCTCGTGCGTAGTCACCTCCTCGTGGTGAGACCTGGTAATTGGCATCGTTTTCCAAAAATTAATCAGTCGATTAATCTTAGGAAAACGATACCAAGCCAAGAACTACGCAACAGTCCAGTTTGGATCATCAAAAGCCTCTAAAAGCATTATGGATGATCCACACTGGACAACACTATTAATTTATAACATTTAACCCATTAATTTACAACATCTAAGCTATTAATTTATAACACTTAAGCCATTAATTTGTAACTCTACATCCAATTAATAAATTTCAATACACGCCACTTCTTTATTATAAAATAATTTTACATCTCTGCTTCCAATGCTTAGAAACTCTTTATGTAAATGGGACCCGAAAGTAGTTACCTCCTCGTGGTGGGTCCCGGTAATTGGTATCGTTTTCCAAATAATAATACACCAAGTACTATTTTGAATATTAGTATTATTATTTGAAAACGATATCAAGCTAAAAACTACATGAGTATAGTCTGGTCTTGATCATCCAAAATAGTTTTGGTGATCTAGACTGGACTAATAACCCCCCGCGGGGGCACCGTGGGACATCGTGGGACATCGCAGGACACCGTGGGATGCGAGCGTTTTAGCCTTAATTAATCATAAGATAGATACCTATGTTATGTGCATTGTAAGCTCATTCTGTACAAAGATACTTATCTATCTTGGAACGAAAAATAAAGATCTCGTCTCTCTTGATCCCCTCGCTTACCACACTGGAAAAATTGTTCCCTCGATATATCGGTTCACGGTCGCTCAGTTCTTTCAAACCGTAGCGTGACGTACTCGTTCGCGCGTATTCCGGGTACGTGCGGGTCAACGTGTACTGGACAAATCTTTGGATTCGTAAGTCGCCCCAGGCACACCTCTGTGGTTAGTAACTGCTCGAAAACTGCCCGTCGTTTGCCTCGAATCACGGGAGTTGTCATCGCACTGGTGATACCTGCGATCCGCAATACTGTCCGATTGGTACTTCGGTACTCGGGCAGAGACCTGCATTTCACGTCCTCCGTAATCCTGTTTAAGTGAAAAACTCGCGGGCGGGGGGACCCCACTGTTCAGTTGGGGTAATGCCTTCGTAATCCTGTTCAGCGGTCCATCCTCGTGAGTGGACCCCACTGTGCAGTTGAGGCCTCTTGCCTTCGTAATCCTGTTCAGCGGTCCCTCCCCGGGTACTCACTTGTTTCAGTTGGAGTGTGTTAAATTGCAGGCCTGTTTGCTGGGTCACTAGTATCATCGGTCTTTGCCATCGACCGTGATAAGATCCAGACTACTTGACAGGTATCGAGAGAAGGTCAATGTTTGGGCTTTCCGCTGAACCTTAGAGTTATCTGGTACACGGGAGTACGTCGCGTAGGTTTGTTAGTTCTTTCGAGAGATCGCGATCTCGTTCGTTTCGGGCGCTCCGCGGTTTTTCTTTCATCGTCTGATTCATCGGGCATCTTCTTGTTTCCCCATTTTTAAGGGAAAGTTATTGAAATCACGTTAGAGTTTATAACTTTTCAATATCTTCATTATCTTATAGTGTCGCAAAAGTAGAGCGTTAAACAGTTTAGTACAGCGACTCGTATGTCCCTTCTACAAGACACGAAATGGTACATACAGTGTCAGTAGCTTCATTTTCTTCTTTTCATTCCAAGTTAGATAAATGTGTCTTTGATACCGAATGCTGCCAGTAGGCATGCGAATTATTGTATAATATTTGTACTGATCGATGTAATCGTTGTGAGGGAGATAGATGTTGCGTGACGTATGCCTTGTTCTACGTTTGTAAAGATTCATGTAAGCGCTGCGTTGGAGATATGTGTTTCGCAGTTAGACTACGAAGCAACTATTTCTTTACGCAGGCCCATGGTCAAGTAGAGTCAAAACTGGACATTCTGCCAATAGGTTGAATGTCGAGATCGATGTGTAGTGTTAAATAACCCATGGGCGGGTCTCGTGCGTAGTCACCTCCTCGTGGTGAGACCTGGTAATTGGCATCGTTTCCCAAAAATTAATCAGTAGATTAATCTTTGGAAAACGATACCAAGCCAAGTACTACGCAACAGTCCAGTTTATATCACCAAAAGCCCCTAAGAGAATTTTGGATGACCTACACTGGACTGCAACGTGGGACATCGTCGGTCCAGTGTGGATCACCAAATGCTGGGAAAAGTATTTTGGATGATCTACACTGGGCTACACCGTGGGACATCGTTGGACAACGTTGGACACCGTGGGACAACATTGGACACCGTGTGACAACGTTGGACGCCGTTGGACACAGTAGGACACCGTGTGATATGTCTTGACTATGTCAAGTCCATTCTCGGTCCATTGTGTATAATGTTACTTATGTGACTTGGAACAAAATACAAAGATCTGTTCTTCTTTCTATTATTTTTCCCTTTTCTATTATCTATTATTTTGTGTACGGGAGTACGTCGCGCGAGTCCACTAATCCTTTCGAAAAATCGCAAACTCGTTCGTACGCGCCGCAATTCTGAATTTATTCTCTGATTGGTTGCTGTTTCTCTTTGGCTTCTCCCTACTTTTAAGGGAAATTTAGTTCAGAAATCTCAGAGTTTATAATTTTTCGATATTGTTAAAAGTTTAGTGTCGCGAAAATAGAACGTTAAATAGTTTAGTACAACGAATCGTATGTCCCTTTTGCAAGAATCGAAACTGTATATACATACAGTGTCAGTAGCTTCATTTTCTTTCTTTCGTTCTAAGCTAAAAAAATTATATGATGTTTATAAAGACCGATGTAATCATTATGCGGAATATACATAGTTATTGCTTGTGTATGCTTTGTTTTGAATTTGGAAAGAATTATGTACACGCTGCGTGGAAGATAAATGTTTTTGTAGACGTATACGTTTGTTTTTGTGTACATCGTTTAACTTTTCGTACCTGCTTGTGCCACTGGCTCGTGTGAGCCTACACCACTTCGGAAATTGCGATACGAAACTAAGGGCGAGGAGTCATTCAGTCATCTGATTTCGTACCGATAGCTTATATTTTTTTTTCATTGAGATAACGTGCAAGTAGACTCAAATAATTTTGAACACTGCTTCTACATTTTCGAAAATGTGCTTTGATGAAGATATTGCCTGAGATCATTTCTATCTTAATTACATTTAGAGTCAATTATTCCATTTCATCGAGTCTTAGTCTTTTCTCAACTAATGCTACCTGTTTGGTAATATTAAAATTTCACTGATTTATTAAATTAATAAAGTAGAGTTATTATAATCTGAAATGAAGTAATAAAATATAAAATCAAAGAATGTTGGTCTGTTAAATACAAATTAGACAAACTAATCATCTTTATAGATCAGGATTTTCAGGTTTAACCCTTTCCGTGCCCATTGTCAGAATCTCGTTCACGTGCCCAGGTATTACGTGAATGGGAGAAAGACATTGGGCACGATGATCATATTTAATGTAATAATTTCTCAGCGACTGACGATGTGTTAGTATATCGTGCATGACGTATTTTCCACATTGTGTGTGTGTGATTAGGCCTTGGAATTGCGTCGCTTTTTCTCATTCGTTACAACTTCAAATACTAAAAATGTCGAGACATATATCGATTCAATTTATGTCTCGATACAATCACAATTTCTGATCATCCACACGATTAAGTGTACTCACACTCTTGATATTGCTATCAATTGCAATTATAATTTCAAGTTTATTTACATTTACTTTAACGATATAATTTTCTCAGACGTGTTTTATCACGTTTTACGCAATGGTCACTAGCCTTCGTCAATTGATTTCAGGAAAATGGTACGTAAATTAGTGTGCATGTTGTATGTTAAGCTCGAGTGTCGGAGGCGTCCCGGGACGTCCTCTCTAGTGTAGGACCTTTGCGCCCGAGCGTTTGTGTGAGAACCGTGGAACGAGTGTGTTGGTGTGCCTGTTTTGCCATTTTTTAAATATAGCGTTAGGTAGGATAGGTGTATACTTTCTGGTATGTCTGTTAATTATAAGTAGGTAGGGCCGGGCAGGTTGGCGCAGTCTTTGATCGGGTAGGCGCGTTTTCGAGTGATCAACCTGTTTCTGGAAATTTAATTTGAAAAATCGATGGTGAAACTGGCACGAGTAGAGCATGCTCTCGTCTCTGGTTTTGCCTTTCGATTTTTCGAATTTTTCTACGACCGAGAGTAGAAATAATAAAGAAGAAACAGAAAGCCAAAAACTATTATAGTAGCGATTTACGGTTTCCCCATATTTCTGCACGCCCTTGGCCTTTCAACGGAACGAAAACGAAACTGTTCCTTGGCAACTTCTGGCGAAATAGCACCCCGTAGAGCTATAGAATCCCGAATCTCCATCCGACGAATTTCCGAAAAGGGTCAAAATCGTTTCGCGTTATTTAGAACAACAACCTTCCTTTTGCCTATCGAACCATCGCCGTGGCTACAACTGTGGAAGCGAACGAACGAGAGAGGCGGTCCAGACACCGTAGAAAATGAGATCGAGGGATTCGAACGAGCCAGACGATTCACGCACCAGCCACAAAAACTATCCTTTGCATTTCTCGCCGCGATTCGATTTAAGCACGGACAAACGTTCCGATTCCGTTCGCACAGGCTTGTCCAAGAAGATTGGATCGCATTGAAGCTGGGGACCTTGGAATTGGAGGGACGTCCCGCCCTTCCAGACGCGATGAAGAAGTGACTGGAGGGTATATAAAATGGTGTACCGAATCACTTACCTGGTATTGGATTGCCATGCGACCCTTTCCGGTCATTCGACGAGACGAGGCAAACCCGACAGAGACGAAGCCAAACCGGATAAATTATTGGCGGGGTCCCCGATCTTTTCTCCTTTTCGCGGCTTGAATACAGAATCATGCTCGAATTTCATCGAACCAACCGGCCGAAACAGACTCGTCACTCACTGTTAAATACGCTTTTTCCCTTTGCGACCAACCGTGGCCCATTCGAAATCGAACGTTGCAAATCCTGCAGCGCATTATGCATTCAGCGAGGACGTTGATGGACGACGGTCTCTTGTTTCGCTACTTTTGCTGCTTTACTGGCGTGTCGCATCGAAAAGTTTCGGACGATCAATAGTCGAAAAACGGACCGTAAAATGATCAATGCAGATGTATATCGTCAACGTCCTCGGTATTATGTATATTCCATTGACATTCTCGGCGTCGTTCTGTTTCAAACGTGGCGTTTTATGTCGCGTTTCAATAACGATAACATTGTTTCAGATCTTTTGTTATACAGGATCGTTTCTCGTCGAGAAGTTAGTCGATTCAATGAAACAAGGACAAATGAAAGACCAATAAGAATAGACGGAAGGCGAGCGTGAAACAAAATTAGGCCAGTCACGAATCAGAGAACTAGCTTGGAAAGAAAATTAAATTGTCAGCAGGGTCACCGATATTAATTTCTTCGTTTGATTCGGTTTTAGATCGTAAGACCATCCGTGAATGAGGTTGATCGACTCTGGTAAGAGATTCAGCATCGAAGAATGCGCTTTGCATTCTTTCGCGATTTAATTTAATCACGGATCGAACGTCTATATTCTTCATTGCGGAATCCTCCAGTAAAATTGAATTTTATTCAGCTCGTTCTTCATGCTAATCAACGATCCTGATGCTCGGTATTCTCTTACTATCGGTCATGATCTTACGACGCTTCTACACATTTTACGAATGTAACGAGTTTCGTTGCGAACGGAAATAAATTAATTGAGATTCCCTTCGAAAAATGGTAAATGTGTCGTGATAATCGTACGGAGACCCATATTTTCCACCAACTGATGCAATTTTTTATCTGGATAAAGAAGTGAAATGCAGCGAGACGACTTTTAACGTAATCAATTTTCTTTTTTAATTAATTTTTAACAAAACCATGGTCTTTTAGTCGCATGGATTATTGTGAATGATGTTCAGGAATTTAATTTAATCCATACTTCTTGCGAATTTAATATCGAGAACGGAAGCTTCGTTGCTTCTGTTCAACGGCGAGATTTTAATTACATTGACGATTTTTGATCGGAAGATACGCTAACGTACTGTCTCCGACTAGCACGATCGGGAACGCGTTTTGTTTTCATCTCTTTTTCTCTCTCTCTTTCTCTCTCTCTCTCTCTCTTTTTCTCTTTCTATGTATTCTGTAAAACGATGTTAAAGAAATAACGATGTTAATAATGGATCCGCGAAATATCGGAAGGAAGATAATAGCAGAGTTATTTGTGCTAGGCACGATCCTTACGTTTCATCCAGATTAGATTTCGAAACCTACGCTTCGACCTACGGAACTGTTCATGGAAATTGCATTATTTCTTCTATCTCTTTTTTTTTCTTTTTTATTGGTTCACTAAATAATTTTGTGTCGTTTGCTTTCTTTTGTTGGACTGCTTTACGACTGTATGATTGCTTGCATCTATACCTTGTACAAGGATTAATATATTAAGTTAAACTAGATTAAAGTAAACTCGTTTTCCTGAAAATCTGTATTATCTGAATGTGATAGGCCACTCTTATGCACGAAAGCTCGCGTTGTTGCGCGAAAATAATGTGCGCACTTAGCCGCACTCATATTGTGAAACTTGTTGTTATAGTAGAGAAATGAAATGTAACGACGAGCTGAATTAAAAGATATGTACAAGTTTTAATCGTGTTGGTAAAACTTAAATCTTCCATTGCTGTAGCCGTTCTTGGGGAAACTTGGGCAAACTTAAAGGTTAGCAAGTGTATAAATTTCGAGGCGTTTGCGATTGTGGAAATCGGTGTTGGTAAAATTATAAACGAGCTGCAGGTTAGATATATCACCACAGGGGGCTTCAAGATCCTCTTATTGTTAAAGATTATTGCGCAGAATTTTAAACAATTGCACGAATTATCGCAGCATATAAACATAAGTTTACGTGCTACGAGAAATAATTTCTGGGAGTTTGTTGCAAGTTTTCAATATATATCGATAGTTATCGGTACACAGTGAATCGTTTCGGTTGCCAGTACAGATTATGGAACTATCGAATATTGATTTATCGCTTCACTTACCAAATATAGGATTACCACGATGCGTCGCTAGGCCACCAAGCGTAAGTACGTGCGAGTGATCCGCTGTTACGACGAGAAGCGTCTCTGACAAGTCCACTTCCTTCATCACCGCTCTCACGGCTTCCTCCAGCGCCAGTGTTTCGTCTAATGCTCGATAGGCATTGTTATAGTGATGCGCGTGATCGATTCTGCCACCTGGAGACAAGCAAATAGACCTTTCGTGTTGAATTAGATGTCTAGGTAAATGCAGTTAGTATAGCGAACGGTCATGGTATGAGGATACAAGCGAATAATCTACGAAAAATTTACTATAAATTATTAAGAAAAATAGTCACTGTCAGAAATAATTTTAAATAAAGTACGATTTGAAAGCTGAAGTTGAACATAAAATTATCTGGCATCAGTTGAATTTTGTTAGCTATTAAGCTTTAGCTATTAACATAAATAGCGATAATTTGACGCGATAATTCAATTTGATCGAAAGTTGGCACAACGAACTACATGGCACGAAATATCCTTTGACAGAGCTAACCGACCAACAAGTTCTATTCAATTTAGAATCAACTTTACGTGTACTATGAAAAACTCCAGACGCGAGTAACTTTAAAATCAATATTGTCACGTTACAGAAAGCTACCTATAATCCTGTCAACGACTTTAATATCTTTAAAGTTAAAAGAAAAGTGAAGTACGAACTTTTCTAACTTCCTAAAAGCTATAAAGTATAGTATAAACAAAAGAACAAATGCACATTTCTGACGTCAAACGCTTTACACTCAATTGACTCGACACAACGACGACGTTACAGATTTCACGAAAAGCGAATTTAAGAATTAACCCTTTGATACGCTAGCCAAACTATATTCGTGACATTTTATTTAACGTCGCTGTTTATGAAAGAATATACTTTCGTAGAAAAATAGCTATTTATTCTTCGTTACGAAAATATTATTAATAATTCGCATGTCTTCTAGCCTTCTTGCGATGACGACACACTTATGCGATAAGCCTATCACGAATACCGATTGTACATTGTTCATTATAGAATCATCGTATTAACCCTTCCATAATGAATAACGTAACATCGGTATCCAACACAGGCGTATCGTGACAGACGTATTGCCGTGTGGAAAAGGCCTTATCCTTTTTCCTGTCACTGTAAAGGGATGGCGAAAATCAGATAAAAGAAGGAACAAAACTACAGACGAAATTAGAGATCCAACGCAGGGGAAACGAGCGTCATCAGCATTACCGTCGAACTCGCGTCTGTGAAAGTACCATGGTCATTGGCAGTTAACGCTAATTATTCAGAACGATCCGCAAGAATTCCGGATTCAATTATCGAGCGAGCAAACGACGTTGCCTCCGGAATGGATTACTGAAAGTTCGACTTAAAGTTCACCAGTACGCCACTTAGAAACGATCGAGAATGGCAGGATCGATATTACGTAGAATCGGAAGTGTGCACGCGTTCAAGGGAGCGAGAATTGAATCGAGAGTGTGGAATCGAATTCGGTTGCAGGGTGGATCGAAGCAATCAGGGATGAAACGAGACATTCTGCAGTTCGATCTTAGGCTATCGCGTTAAAAGACCCAATGGTATGCCGTATCGCTTGGCTCGACTAAGCGGCGCCATGGCTAACTGCAACGATCCGATTTTACTGGTGAGCATTAATTTTGTCCCGACCACGTTACGCCAAACTTGTGAATGAATACGCCGTATCGTATTTGCGATGACCAGTATTTACGACGACGGAGAGGATTGAATGGGATAGGGAAGATGGTGTGAACGATACAAGCGAGGAGAATCGATGCTTCGATGGCGTGTATTGCGTTCGATGTCAGGAATTTGCGTAAACCGTGATCAATCGACGGGTTAAATGGAATTGTGGTACACATGAATTTTTTCTAGAAACGAAACTAATAGAGAAAACGATAAGATACGTATTTATCTAAAGGATTTTGTTATAACTATCGAAACGGATGAATACAGTAGACTTCCTCCTATACAAACAGGTAATTTTTGAATCAAACGAGTAGAAGCTATTTTTATATATCACGAATAAATTTGCAATTTATAATTGCTAATCACGTCAAGAACTTCTTCGTCAAATGCAGCAATATTTCAATATGACATTGTTATAGATGCACATTGTTATCGAAAACGTATCAAATTCACGAATCCATGCGTAATAATAGAATCAGAGAATTTCAATATAATTATTCGCATTGCCCCGTTTCACTGTATAGTATGCATTGTGACTCAGCTTCTCCCCTTGTTACTAGAAATGATTATAGGGGTCGGAGTTAATTACGAATATAATTACATTAGTCGAAATGGTAGTGGATCCTGCTATACAGAGAAAATTCTACTAAAAATATAACAAATGGTTTATTTGCGAAAGTTGAAATTCAGCTTTAATTAGATTCGTATCGATGAATAATGATATAACCACGCTGATTGGTAATAGTACATACCGTGGAATATTTTTGCCTCTGTTTACCATAGCAAACGTTGTTCCAATAAATCAACAATCGCGATAAAACACGAATGAGTACGTCTACGAATAACCCACTAAGTGGGACGATATTTCTGCTTGAATATGTCAGTAAATAAATATCGTATCCATTGCAGTCTAAGATTGAGAAATGTATCAAACGAATTGCTTTAAAAGTGAAAATGATTCATCGACAACAAAACAATATAGTTTCTTGTTTATCGCTACGAGATGGTGAACAAATATTTTATAAAATCATACAACACTTCTGCACTCGATGGGAACACGCATTCGAGAGCATAATATTTATGTATTAGAAGAGTAGATATGTGTGCCACTAGCATGCACGTTGGCGAATGATGAATTTGTGTAACGAACACTGTGTGGTTTGGTGAACGTTTCTCGTTGCTGTCAACCAAAGGTAGTTCAGAGCTGAATGCCCATACGGCGAAGAGTAAATTTGATTTGGAACGAAAAAATTAATGGACCGAGAAAAACTGATATTGAAAATATTACGTGCAACGATCCTTCTGGGATTGAAACTAGTATTAATATCCAACAGTATTGCCAAAAATTATTTCGAGAGATTAAAGCGTGAAAAAGTATTTTTCATTTCATTCAGCCGAGTGAATTCCATTTCATCGATTACACGTGCACAGAGCGTGATGAAAAGTATAAGTTTTAATACGCGCATAATGAAATTAAATGATACTATATGCATTGTGTGTAGCGTGCATTCGCAGAAGGGAAATTCGTTGTTGCAATAACTGGAAAAATGAAAATTTGCGTTTCAACGTAGGCGAGCTATATGAAGCAGTATTGCTTCACTTTCTGTATCTATTTCGTTTTGTACAATTTGCACTGTGTTCACCAAAGCTTTTTAGTTATTTTCATAAAGCTTGTATGGAATGAATTCTTCTTACAAAAAATATCATCGTTCCGCTTTTCGTTTGGAAATAGAGATGCAATAGCTTTAATTGATTTTTCCTGGCATTTGATGCACAACAGTGACGTGAAGTTTCAGCATGGGTCAGCGCTATTGCCATTGAATCATAGGACAAAGATTTCGTTGAAAAAGCTATTGTACTACAATCGCTTCCATACCTTTTCCAAGTAGTTTACCTAGCAGCAAATTTAATTTTTTGAAAATACGTGCTTTGTCATAAAAGTAAAATCAAACTTTTCACAAACAAAATTTATCAGAAAAAACATTGCAATCATATAAAAGTAAAGTTACATAAAGGTTTATAAGCAACGACGATCAGACATTCATCGAATTTATTTTGGATACAATATCGGTATCTGTCGAATAAAAGATACCACATTTTACATAATTGATATTTTCGAAAAATATCATTTTATCCTACAATTGGGAAAAAAATCAAGGAACCATCTAATATCTACTCAAACCAAATTACAGCGTCGTTTAAGAACTCCCGTAAAATTAAGATCTATAGGAGAGATTCGCAGGAAGCCTCGTAATGAACGCTTATTCGACGCGCCAACTTCGCAGTTCCTTCTATCCGATTCAAATTTCAGATTTTCATCTGAATAACTCAGGACCAGTGCGACAAATAACTTGCATTAAAGCGTCGATTTGCAGCGACGCGACGATTCCGCGCATCTGCTTAGCTACTCGTCAACCTTTTACAAGATATTTTCATATTTCAGCTGCGTACAAACTGACACGTAAAAATATTTGATAGGTATCGACTAACGATAGGAATAAATCTTTTATGAATATATTACGTGTATTGCGCGAATCATTTTGGAATTTTATTTGCACTGTAACGAGTTTTCTGTAGTAATTATTCAAATACCTGCGCAAATCACTGTAAAAATTCCAAGCAATCGCTTGATTCTACTCGACTATGTATGCACATAAATTCAGGATCAAATTAAAACCATACAGCCGAAAATAAATGCATGACATTAGTTTTTTAAATCTGCCCCACTAATTCCTCTGCTTTCATGGTTTTTCACACGTGCATCTTTTTTCTCTTGATGGCTTTAAACATGTTGACGAAGCCTCTCGACGCAACAAGAACACGGATAAGACATCCCACGGGTGGGCAGAGGAAAAAGCATTCGGTTGTTTTTCACGGGTTGCACCATGTGATCTCTTAAACGCAGCTCGTCCCAGCTGGCACGGTTTTACCGGAGATGCTTATTTTTATTTAGCATAAAATTAGATAAATTCCCGACGAGAAAAACCTAAATCCCCTTTTCCTCATTTGTACAGATTGTTCAGAATTTTCATGTGGAGTTTAACGTAATCGCGAAATAAAAGTTTCAGCTTTTAGCGCTCGATGGGAATGATTTTGACAAATAAAATGGAGGGAAAGAGAAAATTGTAAAAATCTGGTGGAACGCTATTTTCTAACGAAAAACTGAAATGTTTCATCGAGAACAGTTACCCGGTGAACCGAATAACACGGAATATATTTTACGCTACGTGTCCAGATCGCGATTATTATCGGGCCAAACAAGTTTTATTGAAATTGTTGTTTCTTGTAAATTCCAAATAGTATCTTATGTTACGATGAATTTACAAATTTAATCATGGCAAATATATTTGGTTAAATATCGTAGTAATTATTATTAGAATTACGAAAGCTCACAGGAGATGACTTTAATATAAATAGCCACATCATTCGTTTCGAATGTCCAAAGATCAATGAGTCGACAAATGCTACCAAGCGGCTTTTTGATAAACGACCATGACTCTCCCTTCTCCGCGTTAGTAATCGTTATTCCCAAATAGCTTGGAAAATTTCACATTTTCGTTATGAACGCTCAATGTTTAATATTAAAGATATTATCGAACCTATTACGCCAAATAGTATCGAGATACATCTTTTTACATTAATGCTTAGATCAGCTATCAGGAAACTGATCTTTTTGGCTGATGTGACGCTAATCGCGAGTAAGCTGGGATCTTAGCATGGCGTGATAAGGGTTCTTCCAGAAAAAAGACCACTTTTCCCTCATTCAATTAAATAAATATCTTCGATTAGTCCATTATCACACAGGTTGCATGAAACTATCGCAATAATGATATCTTGCACGCTAGATTGAATCAGAATATTACAAATCAAGCGATATCTCGGATTACAGATCAACAATGTGAAATGAAACTTGGTTCGTGGAATACATTAGAAGTTCGGCAAACTGTGGAGTCAACTGATTCTATAACCGAAATCTTAGCAGACTCGCAGGCGAGAGGATGGTGTATTCGATGCGTTCAACCGAGCCAGGGATATCTTGCCAAAATTTATCCGTGGAGGTACGAGTTCTCCAGCTGGTGGCGGGGGAGCAACAGTTGTCGTGCTGTAGGAAACTTTGGATCCGGATTTCGGTATCGTTTACAAAGCAGCCACGTCTGTGCTCGACGAACGAAAACGATCTTCGGGTGAAGTTCGAAGTATAATCGACCAGCGACGTTATACTATCGCCCGATAATGGAACGACGCGCCGTGCCGGATCTGATTATGCCAACGACGCGTATTCCGTTATCTTGGAAGCACGCGATTTTCTCTCACGTTAGTTCGACGCGTACCTCTATATGATGCTCATTGAACCGATAACGTTGTTCGTGTAGTATATTCAAGGTGAACCTGTTGTTGGAGAGAATTAACACATTCGAGACGTACAACGAGATGCCAGCTATGCATTGTGCAAGAAATTAATATCACTTGATGCTCTGAATGTTATTCGAAAGATAATATTATACGAAGGTGAGACGGCAGAAAATGACGTGAAAAATTTAACAATAAGTGGTAATATTTTCTCGAAGAAATACTGATTCACAGTATCCATTTCACAATGCCACTGGATCTTGCACAAGTTATGACATCAATGTTGCGAAATGCATCGACATTCAGCAATATAATACCATTGAAAAACAACAAACCGAGAATCAGATACGATTTACCAAGTGAAATCGGTTGTCACAAGGGAATTAATCAAAGTTTTGCGTGTACAAAGCCGATTGGTTTACAATGGGTGCAAGTTATAGCGTGCGATGTCATACTCAGAATTCAATCGGATGAAAGAACAGGAAACAAAGGGAAGATAAAAAAATGGAAGACAATAAAGAATTGCAACATTTGAAATTTTGTATATAAAATCGTTTGGTTTCTCCAGCGACGCATGAATATTTTTCGCAATTCTCAGAAATTTCAAGTTATTGAAATAATACATATTCATGTTCAAACCTTAAGATAGCAAGTCTACAAATTTTTCTTCTTCTACTTTATATATATTTTTATTTTAATAAGGAGCTAACGAACCAGAGAAAATGCCAGCGGTTGTATATATATATATATATATATATATATATATATATATATATATATATATATATATATATGTATGTGTGTGTGTGTGTGTGTGTGTGTGTGTGTGTGTGTATGTATGTATATACACATAAAGCAGCAATTATTATTCCGTCTACGAACGATAAAATACACGAGAAAAGATTCCATGGCCAGGAAAATGGCTGGTTCAGCGGTCTCTTCTGGGCGAGAAAGGGGAAGACAAAAAAGAAGTGTATTTTCGTACAAGTCGAGAAAACGTTTTTCCCAACGACGAAAGAACGTGAGATGTACATACCGGTTACCGGGAGGTGGAAAGCTATAAACTCGATAAAGTACAGAACGCTGACGCAATCTTCGCGCAGGAAACTCGTGTTTCCCTATTCTCGAAAGAGGAACACTCTCGAGAGTATTAGCTCAATCGTATTCTGTCGTCGAAGGATTTCAATTACGTAGCCACATGCGCGTCGATTATAAAATTCACACGAAGGTGGTGAGAGATAAGTCCGAAACGATGAAACAGGAAGCTTGCTCGGATTCGAGAAATTCTTTTCAAGGTTCGTTATAGTTACTTTAAGCGCATATATCTTTCATAGTTCCACGTATCCGAATTTCGTTTCTCCATCCACTTATCTTTAAACGCCCGATAGTAACGACGAAACTATTCGATAAAACATTGTGGTAATGCATCCTCGAGAAGTTGGAGGCGCATAAGTCCTACATACGTACCTTCAACGAAAAGGAAATATCCTTCGGGATTTTTCGTCAAAACACGAAGCGCCTTTATCGTCATTTCTGCCAGCGACGGGTCACCACTTCCATTCGTGTTTCGGTCAACGTCGAAGTCCATATGGGAATAGGAAAATAGCCCTGAAATGATGAAAAGTATGAAACAGAGTGAGCCACCGAACTTCTAGGAGGACAGCTTCTATCAGTTCGTTTCTCTCTGTGATCGAACTTCATTATATTATAATTGTAAAACAATCAAAACGTATTTACAATGGAGATTGTAGAAATCTAAGAAACGTGTTTAAAATGTAAGAGAAACATTTCAATTTATCGTTGGTTAATAACGTTGCTTATTATACAACATCGAAGGCAATCAACAGCTCTGATCGATAGACCGAGTGTAATCTCAAATTCAAACGTTACGCCCATCATAATTAGGGCAGACTAACTAAGGGCTAACTGTATTGAAGGATTAACGCAATCGTGCAAGATCGATGATTACCAGAAGGCATAATATATAATCCATATTATTCAATCTGCATTATTCTTCAGCGACTTACATTATTTTTTCATATTTTGCGTACATCTACATTCATAACTGAATCGTACAGGTTTTTATTGTACAATTTTTCCCGTTTCTCATTGTGTATGAATAACATAAAACACGATAATATTCAAAGAAAAATGAAACGAGTTGATCAAGAATTTTCCTCAACTTATTTCGTATTATAAATTGATTAATAACAAAAGGTGAGGATTATAATATAAGCAAATACTTTCGTGCGGTGGCGTATACTTGCATCACGTACGTTTTCGCGAATGTCACGAGTTCCGTTCAAATTCATCGCTAATAAATTCCTCTTTTCTGCGCTATACGTATGTATAAATGTAGAAACGTGTTTCTGTTCGTTACCTAGCAGATGGTTCACTTTCCGTGGATCGACGTTCTCGAACTGCTCCTTGTTAGCAACGTATTTCGCGGCTGCGTTCCGCAGCCGATGGTTCCTCGACCACTCCTCGATCAGATTTCTTCCGTCCAATCGCCTGCCTTCCTTATCCGGCTCTTCCGGATCCTGGATCACTTTCGGCACGAAATGACGCCTACCTCCGCCGAGCACCACCTACGATCGATCGTGATTTCATTGCCGCGTATTTTATCGAGAGACGGATGAAACCGGATTTCGAAGTAATAAACTCGAACATTTGTCAAGCGTTCGAATGGCTGGGTTCGCGGATAACTCGGTTCCACGGAATTAACCTTCGACTTTACGAAAAGTACAGTTAAGGATATCAATTGAACGACTTGATCTACGGAACGGTGATTCTTCTCCGAGTCCTGAGAATGATTTCCCACGATTGATTTTGTGTATGAAAAATCACTCATGCAAATTCTTATGTTTCTAAGTATTTCATTTACAATTTTTTAGTTTGGATAATATCAAATCGATTATTTAATTTGATTCGAATCATTTCAATTTTTTTTTTTTTTTTTTAATAATTGGATTTTGCTTAGTTTGCTGCTATCTGAAGTTTGCTTCCTATCTTGTACGATGCGTTTCATTCGTTTTTTGGTTATAGCATTAAATGCAAAGACTCATTATTCTCATTATGAACTTAATAAAAATCCTGTAATTAATTATAGTTTTAAAAGGGTAGAGAGCAAAGGATTTTTAATATCATCTACGTTAAATTAATTATTACTTCACATACATACGCGTATTAAAGTAAAAGCGAAGGCTTGGACTTATTTAGAATTATCGTCGCTTATCCTTGTAACATACTGAATTTTGTTCCAACAATCGGATTTAGATTTAAATTCAGCAAGTTTATCGTTCGTGACAAAATTTCGTTCCACGCTTTTCATTTTCGGACCTTCTATTTTCGAATGTTCTTCTGACGCGCGTGTTTGTGTTCTATCAGAGAACGCGATCCCAAAAGCAATTTTGTAGAATTTCAAAGTCAACCGAAGAGAAATGTTCTTTCGTTCATCCGTGAGATTTTCCATTTCGGTGATTGCAGCTTCTGTTTTTTTTTCCAGACAACCCGAAACAGAAAGTCGCATATAAAAAGGATTACGAGTACCCGACCTACGTTACACGTTTTTATGTTTTAACATTATCAATGAGAAGCGCGTACAATACATTTCGAAATATTTTTTCAAAACGTTACTTTACTTTGGAACGGATTGTTTACCATATTTTTCATATTAATGAGGACACATTTGATGCATAGCAATTGAATGAGGATTATATTTTTCTCTTTTTAAATGAATGGTCCTCTTATGTTTCATTCGAAATGAGATATTTTTTCATTCCAGCGCAATTTTTCTTTCCTTCGCTATTTAAAAGAGTTGCAGTACTCTAATTTACCATAATCCATGCTAATGTTCGTCTACATGTTTTCAAGCTGAAAAAAATAAAAAAATTCAAGTCTACATAAAAGTGAACGAGCTATGTTAACACATGGAATATATTAAATTCAAATGCAACTAAAACAAAATTTTCTCTTATAAATATACCTACGTATTGCTTATTATCCGATGAATAATACCTTCCAATCTTTTATAACAAATTTTAAAACGATAATTATCTATACGATTTTATTATTTCAAGGAATGGAAGGCTAAAGCCATCAAGCACGTCCGAATTTCCTTCCCTGAGGCAAGTAATTAAAAAACATGTATGCTAATGAGCTTGAAACATACGAGGCACAAAATTCAGCGTAGCGTACCATTAGGAAACGCAAGTATTCCGGGATGTTGACGTAATAAAGTATTGAATTTTCAGAAGCTGTCGACTTTGCATGAAAATGATTCAAAAGATTTTTACATTCCTTCATCAATAATAATTCGTCAATAATAATCAACTATAGATTCTGCGGATGTTTATACATTTGTGAAAAATTTAAATACGCGCAAATATGTTGGACATACATAATATGCAAAAATATACGAAACATCCGAAATAAAATACTCGTAAATATTTCGAATGTAAAACTAATTTATTGGATTTATTTAAATGCGTTTACTAAAAACGCCAAACGTTAACCTAAATAAAACTAACTGAACGTTAAAATAAACAATTATTTTACCTACCGTACAAATTTCGCGATTATAAAAGATTATAAAAGATTGGAGGAGGCAAGCGATTAATAAGTTAATATTGAAGAGAAAATAGAAATAAAATTTGTTTGCATACTTCGCACGACCAAGGATTTTACGAAATACATTTCACTCTGTTCTCTGCTATCCGATCGAAGAATCCAGAAACGCGAATTCACCGGGGAAGTCATCCCTGCGGACCTTTAATTCCTCTTCTATCTATCCGGCGAACTCTCTCGAGAACTCCGACTAAGCAGACTTTAACGAGCAGGAAGTTTTGCATACAAGTTCTGCATAAAAGCGTTGGCCGATCTCTCGAACGAACCTTTTTTTCCTCGGTTACGCCGCCACGGAAACGTCATTCGGGCTCCTCCTGGACCGATTGACCTGCCGAAATTTCCAACTTCCGCTGATTGAACCAGCGCGATTCGCGACCTTCTGCGAGAGTATCGCGATGAGACTCGCTCGTTACATCGATCGTTGCAACGCCGTGAACTTTTCACTATTCGATCAAAATTTCCAGCACTGGATGAAACGAGAAGCTGCTAGAATTAAGCGAACACCTTTCGAACTAAAACACGTTTATCGTTCTTTAATTATTCTGCACGTTACGTGGTGTTTTATTTTACGAAATATATTTTCATAATTCAACGGAATCTTGTTAGAAGCTGCGTCGCTCGTATAGGTATATTGTTGTACTTGCTAAATAAAATAGTTTTATTGTACTTTGACTGCTCATCGAGTTAAGTTATGTTCTCCTCTTCTAATCACATTTTCAGTTTCTACGTCAAGTTTCTAACAAAGGAGTAACTCGCACGTGATAATCTCATTCTCGGTATTACTCGTGCAAGTGTACATGAATTCGAAGATATGCAAAATTTGAGGGAATTCAATTTTCAAAGGGAATTCAAAGTTATCGTACAACACGCAAATTGTTGCTGTTTAAAAATTATCTGTTAACTTTACAAAATATTTTTAGGTAGATAAAATTGTTCTGAAAAGTCCGTTAGAAATCTTCGTCGAACCTCTGATTCTTATTTGAAAAGAATTAGCGTCACGAATGAAACGCAGCGTTAACTTCTGAAAAATGTTTGCTTCTCGAAATCAAACGACGCGAACTTGTATATTATGGTTCGAGCGGTGGGAGAATTTGTCACTGTGGCCGAGTTATTCTGCTGCCTAGAAATCAGTTTCTGGATTGGCTAGGTGCACTTGTGCGATTCGATAAGTTTTACTCTTTTTTTCCACAGGGATGTTACATCGGAAGGACGCGTCGTGTAAAGCGTCGTCGATAAATCGCGGGATGGAAAGTCCGCGTTGTCGGTTTCGAAATCTCTTTTCCCGCAACGATAGCCGCTTTAATCTGGGATTTTTAGCGTTTCTTCCCTCTGTCGAATATTTCGAAGCGCAGAGTAGTTCGTGCACCGACAGGCGAATACAGGAAATTGTTTGCCGACATATATTTCCAGCCGGCGCATTCTAAACCGATATAATGCAAGATATTAAAAATTTTCAGGTTACTGATTCGCGTGCCGCGCCTGCTTTCAATAAGGATAATCAGGATTTTTGTCCGTAAAATGGAGCCCTCGTATTTCGACAGCAAGCATTACGTTAATGAATTAATTCCTTTCAATTCCGCATCCATGTGCAAAAAATTTGCAAAAAATCAAATTAAAAATATCGTGTTAATATCAGGGAATATAGGAAAGTAAAATTCGTTCCATTATTTCGATGATTTAAATGTTCGAATTGTGTTAGTATGTTATAACGAGCATGTAATTTGTAAGTTAAATTAAGAGAAACGTTTAATCTGATTACATTTTTATCGATATAGAGAGACTTTTACTTAACGGAAATTTGTTAAATACCATGTTCGGTACGTACACGAGTGCTTTGAATAATTCACCGCGTACATTTAAATACCTACCTCGCGAAACTTTCAATTTCACACTGTTTACTGTTCGTTAATTATTAAATTACGATTAAATGGTAATCGAAGTTAAACGAGTTCAACAACCGATCAAGATACCGAGTATCCGAACATTTAAGTATCTTCTCTATTTTTTATGATATCAGTACTATTGAAAAGCATAATTTGAGTGGTTTCGAAAAAGTAATCACGAAAACGCTAAAAATCACGCAGCGCTCTTCGAAACAAATCGAAATCTTTCCAAAAGTACTCCGAGTTTAATCCTTATCGGTGAAAAGATCCCGGAGCGCCGTGCAAGTTGGGAACGATTACACGTCACGCTCGTCCCATCATCCCTACCTAGACTCTTTCTATAAAAGAAGGGAGAGAGAGAGAGAGAAAGAGAGAAAATGAGAGAGAGAGAAAGCGCACGATAGAAATTTCCAGAGAAGCGTTTCTTCGAATCCGAACTGATTCGATCTGTCGAATCACGTCGAATCACGATAGCAAGATGGATTCCACGCGACCAGCGGTTCCATCGGGAAATCTTCGCACGTATTCGACCACGAACTACGACAGAGACCATAGAAGAAGAAATGTCGAATCCGGATGAATCAACGAACCAAGCCCGAAGAAACTTTCCAGGTTTAAGTCAAAATATATAATTTCGTACATTGATGTTACGACCGGGTTCGTCCTCGAGCAGCTGACGCGCGATGTCCTTGCAAGAGGTCCGTGCAGCAGGTGGCACCTTGCCATCGTCCTCCCAGTAACGGCTGGCTGCGTGAGCGTAAAGGGCCGCTGGTGTAGCGTGTGTCACCCTCGTGGTCGTAACCAGTCCCGTCGATTTACCTAGAAGCATAGAAAACACCGTTAAAGAGAAATCTTGCCATGTGTTACTCGTTTCGTGCAAATCGTCACCACGGAATTGTATCGCCACGCTACGGCTCGTTTGCAAAATGCCGCGGTCGACTTGATGGCGTCGCATCTACACACGCTCCCGTTCGTTCCGCTGTGGCAAATTCCTGACGAGAGCTAGTGAGAAACAATTAACGCTCGTAATATTGCACCTTGTGACGTCAAAGCAAGTTTCCATAGCGGTGAAGCGGATAGTTCTCGTTGATGTAAGTGTATTTGCATGGGATCGGGTTTAACAGGGATCGAATAAGTTTGACGCAACAACGATTGTTTGTACGAGGAAGTTTGTGTAACGTGGGATTCGCGGCTTTCAAGGCTTCTTTAAGTATTACGTTCTAATAATTTATGGTGTTGTATATTCAGGCGCTTTTGTATGTCTTTGTGAGAAAGAGAATTTGGTGTGAATGTCTGGTACAGGTAGTTGAGTTCTCGAGTGTTACAGGTACTTGGCAATTAGTAACACTTGCCGTAAACGTTTGCTATTCCCATTTCCACGATACGCAAGCACTAAAAGAATTCATTGAACAAGCTTCCTCTAGTAATTAAAATTTCCCTTTGTTACGGGGAAGAAAAATATAAGCAAGGTAACGTTTCGATTAGGGAATAGGGAAGAAACAGCTAGCAAAAGACATTGGGGCCGACGACTTTTTCGTCGATTCAGGAAAATGTGGTTGCAAATGAATTCCAACGATTCGTCACTGCAGTAGCATTGTCGTGAGCCGCTCTGGATCGTATTTTAATTAAGCGGATATTCGCAGGATCTTCTTAGCGAACTCAACGAAAGTCTCTGGCATTTGCTTCCATCTCGTGCCCCTGCGTACTCATAGGATGGGTTAACGGATTAAGTTGGCACGCGGAGATCTATGTTTCTCGCGGGATTAGCAATTACGTTAAGTGGGCTGACGTTGGAACGGATCGAATGTTAATTCGGCCCGAGTACGTCGATACACGGCCCTTCGTCAAAGCTTCGCTCTTGATCCTTTGATCTTGGCATCTGTGTCTTCAATTATGATTTAGCATAATGAATGGAACGATTACTTCTGGTAGCCGATAGTTGCAGTATCCACAGTAAACGAAGGAAAGTTTTCAGACAGCATATCCGATTTAATCTCGGTCAATCGACCGAGTAGAATTTTCCAAAGTCTATGCAAATTGTCGGTGGTTCCTCGATAATTTCTTGTGCAAGAATGTTCGTTCGAGAGAAACCACGAAGTTCCTCCGCAATCTTGGCCTGATTCATTTTTAAAGGCTTCTCGTTTCGCACTAAACGGAGAAATATTCTTTTTTTTTCGAGACCGCGTTCCCTGTTCAGAGAAAATCGAGGGAAGGAAGTTTAAACGCGTGGTAGGATATTAAGTTCGGAGATTGTTTGTGACCGGCGAACGCTGGCAACTTAATTTGTTCGACCCGGACGGTACTTTCGGTTCTTGTTTTTCGTCCTATTTTTTTTCCCTTGTAATTTGAACTTTTCCAAAACGCTACATTCGTTTCTTTCGCCTAAGCAATTTCCGCTTGCCTCTCATTCCATTACCGTGAACTGGCGTGACGTTGGCCAAGCCAGTGGAAAAATGTACGAAACCAGAGGAATTCTGGAGGTATCTTCGTATTTTGAGGCTGACCCGTTCTTAATCGTTCAAGTCGCCGTACAACAATTATCAGGAAATGAAACGTGGAGCGCGGATCGTTTAAAAGGAACGTTTTGTCTGCTTATCTCTTGCAATTAATGGCACGACGGCGCTACTCGAAAGAAACTGTTAAAACCGTACACCTTTCCCAGCTCTTGCTGTAATTAACGCCGTTGGTAATGAACGTTTTTACCTCGCCAACATTTCCTACTAAATCACCCAAAAAATGAAAATATCGAGCGAGGCTCGTTTCAAAATAACAAATTCTCTGTATTTCTTCTACGAATTTCGATAGTGCATTGATTGTCAAAAATTACGAATTCAAGAGAATATCACGAATCGCAATTGTATACAGAAATTTCCCAAGGAGAAAATAGAATTTCCTAAATTATTATTGTTAATTAAATTATTTCCTTAATCCCTTGAAAGCATATATGTAATTCCATCTCAGCAACTGTCCTCTTTTTCATTGTTATGTTCCCTTTATCTCTTTGGAATCTACAATCCCAAAGGGAAAGATACGATTCAACGGAGGAAAAAAGGCATCCAAGCAGCGATACAAGCGTCATTTCTCCTACGTCGAACGTGTTACTCTGGTTGCTGGAAAAGGAGGAGGAAGTATCAAATGCAGAGCGCTTTCGAGGCGGGTATCAGCGACGCGATGGCGATAAGATAAAGCGTAATTTACATATAAACACTGGCAGAGGAACGTTTGTATGCAAATTAAAATAAAGCAACGATGAGATTCCTTCAGGTGGAAATTCCCGTGTACGAGTGGGATACACTGTCGAATATAGGTTTCACTTTCCTTCTAAAGCAAATCTTGTATTTCACGCTAGGCCGGTTGGTAAGAAACAATTTCACAATACGAAAGCGTTTTCGAATATTTGAAATAATAGGGATTTCAAGGATTTGCTAGGCGGTCGACTAAGAACGAAAGCGGTATAACCAGGGAAACAGCTTTGTCGAACATACTTCGACTACCAGAAATGAGTTGCCTCTCTCTGTATTTCGCTCCGGAAACATATCTTGAATTTTCTGCATTACAACAGATCTCTTGAGAAAGTTGCGTACTGAAAAATATATCGTAACAAATGCGAGTGAAAATACAACAGAAATAAAATGAAAACATACAGAATATTTGCCGATAAAAATTTCGCAAACAATATTAACGGAGTATAGTGCGAATTTATATCAATTTATCTATATCAATATATCAGACTTCTTTCAAGTCGACGTCTCGACATGTTCTCAAGATTGCATATTAAAATGTGATGTTAAAACGTGAAGGGAGAGATTTTTCGTGACCTATATTTTCCTGATACGCGTAAATAGCACTAGCGAAAAGAAGACGTAGATTTAGCGTCTGTTGCTGACTGGCACGTAGAGTAGGTAGAGAGTATGTAGATGTAGAAATCCATTGCTGCAAGAAGGAGAGACGTAATAAAGTATGTACAATAGTACAAAAGTACGCCTTTCTTCAAGAGACGATATCTCAGAAGGCAAAAGCTGTATGGGCATAAAACAAAAAATATTTTAAAGACGATAATTCTGCCCTTCATACGATATTAAACTTGATGAAACAACGATTGTACTTGTGAGGTAATGTTGCGCTTGTCGTTAAATTTTAATTTATATAATTTATCAAAATTCATTTAAACAAATAATAGTTTCATCCTTGATGATGTTTTATCATTATAAATACTCGAAGAAAGAATGTATATATACACGCTTAAGTGGTAATTACTCACGATTTTATTTTCTCTGCGTCGATACGTTTTGATTAAAAAATATTGCGGCTCTAAAAAACGAACGACGAATTTCTCGCGGCGATTCCTAGCACAATCTCATTTAGAATCACATGACGTATCGAGACTTTCCATTAAGGCCCCTTTCGCTCGATGTTTTTACCGTTTCACGACCTCTTCTTCAACCTCCCTTTTATTCGGCACCCATAAAGAACAATTTCACAGATGGAGCGGCACACTTTCACCTCGAAAGATAATGTCGCAAGAAAACCCGTTGAGAAGATGAAAAGCCACGCGAGGAAAGAAGGCAGGGAGAGTCTTCTGTCGAGACTTCTTCGAGAAACCTGAAACGACACGAATAAACCACGAAGAACAGAAACGTCGAGACGTTCGCGATAGACTAAAGTTCGTGGTCGAAGGAAGATCAGCACTCTTTCCAGGTGATAAAATTTGTCTCGATATCCTCGAAATCAAATACGTCGCTCGACCGGCGAGGCGTTGTTCGTTCAATGTCGATGTGCGATAATAGAATGAATTATTGAACAGAGAGGACGCAGGAGTTAGCCAGTCGCCATTAGATAAAGTTCATTCGACGATTGGCTCTCATCACCGGAAACTCGTCGGATGAATTTGCAAATTTCGGCCTAGGAGAACCTCCGTTTGAATGCCGTGGAACTTCTGCCGCAAAATTTCACCCCTGTTCGTTTGTTCGCGTTACGAATAAAAGTGCCCGCTACTAAAATCGATATTCCATTTAACGAATGCATAATCGATTCAATTAATTTCGTGCTAATTATTTGTCGTGACTTCGGCCCGCTCTTGGATCCGTCAATAAAGCTATTTTCCCTTGCAATTCGTTCTCGCCGCGGTGCCCGAATGCGGGTTAATTAACGAGATATCGATGTCACCGGAAATTCCATTTTTTTTTTTGCCAAGCGAGAATCTTGTTGGACGGTATGCGCGATGTTCACGCGTGAAAATTGCCGCCGAAATAGACTTTCGATTCGATGCAATTGGCAAAACGAAGAGTACAATAATTGCGATTGAAAGATAATTCGATTTGATGGTATAGTTTATAGGAAGATTGATATATATCCTATTTTAATTCTTTAAGTCCCGATTTACGTTGTTGTGTCTTTTTGGCGCGCGGCTTTTTCTTCGAAGATACATCAAATTCCCATAATTCACCTAAATATAATAGCATGAATAACGAATCACTGAAACTTTGTAAAACACTTCACCTCTAAAGTTTCCCATAGTTTGTCGTTCCTTTAGTAAACTTCTCATCATGTGTCTTTCGCTCAAATTCTACGAGCATGCATAATATATCGGTATCAATTCAGAATCAGTGAGAGTGAAACTCGAGTAAAGTTAGACCGGAAAAAGGTAAGGAAGATTGATTGTTAGGTTTTCATGAGCACGGTTTAGGTAACGATATTAAATCAGAGCTATGTTAAGTCCGAGATTCTCGTACATTACCTATCATTCAAAGCATATCTTAGGGAAAGAAATGAATATTCTTTGATTAATTTCTTAAACCGTTAAATCTACCTGTCTGTTATCCTCGACAGTGTAAAGATCGTCAAAGATTTATCGGTAGCGATCTCGTAATAATCTCGTTTTCTGGTTCTCCAAGTTCTCGATCGGCTCTCTAAACTCTAAATAGTAGATAGAGCATAAAAGCTTGGCTGGCTCGTCTTCGTCTGTTTGTATAGTGCCGGCGATATCGCGTATGCGTTAGATGCGATCGAATGTGCAAACAATAATTGTAAATTGACAAATTGCGGCGGTAAAGGGGCCAGAAAGCGAGACCGTGTTGTGCTAGCAAGGCGGGGAAGCGTGTCAACGGCAAACGGCACGCGATTAATCAACGAGGCAATTCATCTTAATGATCGAGCTAAGGCAGCTTGCGCTTTCATGCTCGTAACGTAGGCGCAGTCAGACGTACCAGCTCGGCTATATGCGACGTGTTTATTACTGCTCTCGATGTACATGACCGTGTGCAGCCTTGTTACATGGTACATAAGCCCATTGTTTTCGCGGCGGCTGGTTTAGCCGCGGAGAAACTGCTCCGACGGAGTCAGGATGGTTCACTTGCTAAAACTAGCTTAATCGGTTGTTGTCACTTTACCTCTCTTTCATGAAAGCATCGTGCAGAAGCTACTTGAACCATCGCTATTACCTGATTTTATAATAAATACCGTTTTCGAGATAGAAGGTTTTTAAAGACAAACTATCCGTTCCTTTAGGTACGCCACTGTACATGGCGCTTTTAAGAAGGCAAAACGTTATTTTAGAGAAGGATCAAACCGTCGAAGAGTATAATGGCTTTTAAACAAAACAACATATAAACGAAAATGGTCGTTGAATGTTTTATGATTTTAAAATAATTTTAACAAACCGTTGCCAAAATACATTTATTATGCAACACCGGGTATTATTGTGTCTGCAGTTAGAATTAACGTACAAATATTTTATCGTGTGATTTATTTGAATTTTTTATAGTAATAGAGATTTGCTTTGGAGATTTTTATTTATAAAAAATGTAAACATATATGTATATTCCGTCAAGGTCCTATAAAAGTCGAAAAAGGTATATTCGGTATTGCAAAATATGAAAGAAATTGTTTTTTATGGTTTCATAGTATCATAGTTGTTGGTTGCTCTTTGGGATTCAATATGTGTTATATGTATATATGTGAAAATGTGTATTGTGAAGTTGATTTTGAATATTGCATATTAACGATGTACAACAGTTGTGTAAATTTATATTAAAGGGAACTATAAATTTATTTCTTGCATTATTATATTACACCTATTGTATTACATTGTTATACCTATGTTCCGTGTATAGTTGTACGCATATTTTAATGCATTAAATTTGCCTAATGTTCTCTATTCGTACAGGTTTCGTGTTATCAGTTATCGCCGTAAAATTATTTTCATTAATGTCATTGCATGAAGTGGTATACTACACAATCGTATGATGTTAACCCAAATCGGATAAGTGATTATTTATACGCATCTGTTAATTACGTTACTCACTCTGAGAGTGTTATTTTATTCGTGAAATTTCATTTAATATTTACGTCCTCTATTTATCTGCTCCTTCAAAATTAATTATTTTAAATTATACGCGATAACTCTGCAGATAATAGCTCGTTAATTATAAAACAACCACCAAGTTATTTCCCGACGACACTTTTAGGTTATCAAAAAATGTGAAATCATTATTCTAGCGACAATAGGCGTTCGAGAGTGAGCAATTAGGTATGATATTCAATTTGCAGACGAAGGTCAAAATTATAAAATTTCATATACGTGAGCAAACTTTAAAATATATTTACGTGATTTATCATATTTATGAAACATGACGTATGACACATGAAACATAACAAAGTCATAAATATTGAAATTTGCACGCTTCTACGACTCCTACTTTCATTTCGTCCTAGTTTTGAAAAATGCTTGAATGCTGCAGGAAAGTTTGAAATTATATAACTAAGAGAGAATCGATCCACAGAGTACTACAATATTAAAAACATGTCGACAACGCAGTTGCTATTCACCACAGGATTAGTCAAAGGACTATGATGAAACCGAACATGTCCCTATTAGAAATTAAAATCATCGATCAGTTCCAGGTGTATTCTTGGCATGCGGCAAGTACAAAATGCATCTAATAAACCTACCGATCTTCCAATTTTAACGAATCAGCGAGACTTTCATTAAAGCCGTAGATATTTGCTCCATATAAAATAAAGATATTCTTCACAATTGTACTATAAAATTACAAATTTAAACAACAATATCTGACGAAGGTAAATTAGAAAATCATGTTTGGATAAAAAAGCTGTTCTATATCGGTGACAATGAGGTTCGATCGTGGCGCAATATGATGATCGCGGTAACATCCCCTAGCACCTCTTAATATTAGTGCATGCGCGCCAGAGAAATTCTGTTAATTGCTCGATACCATTCTAATGAGGCCAGGTTATAACCAGACAATCCAATGGGCATCGTAGCTTACGCCGATACCCGATGATTTCGATAGATATCGCAGTCGAAGGCTGCACTCTGTACCATCGACCTAAAACCGAGCGAATTTTGGCGAAAACGTGGAAATGGGGACTTCGAATTCGTACAAAAGTTCGATTTCGTCCAGCCTCGAAATTAGAACAATCTTCGTCGGTTTGGCCATTTAGAAAAATTATATTCTGCCCGCAGAGGCTTTTAATTCATAAGAAATTCGGAAAAATACGATATTCGAATTTTTCACCTAGACATTCTCGCTATACTTGCGATCGAGCGTTCGTTATTTCATTAATAAATGTGCCTGGTATTTTATTCGTGATTTCAGACTCATACAACGAATTGTAGAAACATTCCGGGTTTTTTTTTCATTTAAAACAGCCGGTGCTTGTAACGTTCAAATTCGAGCTCGTTTCATTGTTACCTGAACTCTATTCTACGAGCGGTCCGAATTGCACATGGCCAGAATTTATGCTCGAAAATTCGCTTTTCGTCCCGGGGATATTTGGCACAGAATGGCACGTGAAAAAATAACACTCGAATCTTATGATCTCGCTACTGTCGTGATAACGTTGCTCGGATTTATATTAACTGTTTAATTTTATACGTTTAGCGTAGAACCAACTACAGAAAGCATAGGAAAAGCGAAAACTTTGCAATTGTAAAATAACGCAAGAATTTTGCAATCGTATCATAAACGATAATTACAACATCAAAGTGTTTGTAGATAGTCTTAAACCTTTGATTTCTATGAATTCCGGACGCAACAATTTTTTCAGCTCAGAGAAATATAAAAGATTCGAAGCACGTGGATATTCAGGTACATTCCTGTCCAGGTAAGCGTCCAAACATTTCATAATTCCGCGCATAGAATCATCGATCATGCCGCTGGATGCTCACCATTGTTCTTTCGCCTTTTCTCGCTCTGTTTCCGACCGTACCTCGCTTCGCGGACCATGGCCACACAGAAATAATATCACAGGTTGGCAACATGAAGTGAAGTCTATGACATTGCTTCATCGACGGCGTAATAACTCAACAGGACATCTTAACCAGAATTCATCAACCGAATTGCGTCGTTTGATTACGCAACTTCGCCCATGCAAATTAATGCTAAGTATGTCATATAAACAGTGTTTCTGATCGTGTTCTTGGTTATTCAAGGCTTTCGTTAAACTTGGCTGTAAATTTGTAGATAAACTTATAAACGACTTTTATCGTTTATCGAACATAGTTAATCAATCAATCTCAAACGTGTTTATCAGATAAGAGAATTGTAAGTAGTAACTGAAACGAGTATTAATTGGCATCTGTTGATAGTAACTGAAACAAGTATCAATTGGCATCTGTTGATGTGAATCATGTTCGAATTAGATTTAATGATAAATGTCATCGTTTGTTTAAGATAAAACATAATTTGTTTAAGATAAAGGGATATAAATATTTACTTTTCGCAAAGAACAATTTAAATAGGAATTATTATTCATAGCGATTCTCATTTCATGATAAAGTCTGACATTTTTAAACGGGTAAAGTGCAGGATTTCATAAAACAAGAGAAACAAAAGGAAACATTTGAGAAAACATCAATTGTCAGGGTAAACGATGCTACCAATTAAGTTGCAATTGATCGGAGCGAATGGGATGCGATTGCACATAATCCTTTGCATTAGTTGTTGACGTTCGTGTATTTACTCACCCTGTTCCTGCGCCCAATTGATAAGGGACGGTACACGGGCATCAAAACTGGAATAACAGTTCTCAAAGCGTGCAGAGGAGTCCAGGCCAACAGTCTCGTAATTGGCTTTAACTCCGCAGAGTAATGCCGTCGCGCATGCCGACGATTCTCCGACTTGGGCGTCCATGTTATACGTCTAAAAACCAACAGTGATGGTAGATCAGTTTTAAATCAGTTTTAAATATCCGCTATATTATGGGAAAGAAGATTATTCTCCGTAAAACACTCGCAACCAGGAAGAACATTCGATTCGGTAACACTCGAACGCGTACATATAATTGTAAATGACAATGACACAATTTTTTATTAATGAATCACATACTTTCAGTCGTGTAATTCTATTAATATGAGTCACATTTCAAAACGATATATATTCTAGATCTATTGTATTCGAAGCAATGAGTCACAGTAACCTCTAGCACGATCAATATGGAAGCGATAAGAAATATATTAGCGATAGTAATACATACGATGGCTACAGCATCGACCAAACAATGCTCTCAACATCTCGTGCGATGTTGTATTGATTCTTTATTCGATATCGAATCAGTAGAGATATTAAATATTAAATAATAAAAGTTAGATATTAAAATATATTAAAGATCCTTAACATCATACGTATAAATATCTGCAATTAGAAATAAAGAAAAGGATGGAGAATTATTCAAGGAAGTAGAAATAATTTCGTATTCACCGAAAAATCCTTCCGAAAAAGAAAAGATCATTGCTAATCCATTTGTGTCTTTTCATCTATCACGATAAAAGGAATGCTACTCTTATCAAAAGTAAAGCAAACATTTCACAAGTGACGCGACACGAGCTCTCCATGGGTTGCCTCATAAATTATTTCGGACGTTCGTCGAGCGCATTGTGCGTTATGATAATCGGCCTTTCTTTAGCGACCACGTTGCGGGAAGTTGGGAGGTCAGAGACCACATAGTGGAATAGAGAGAACGGAACCTTGGTGTACATAAATCTTGATGGTATTATCCGTAGAAGGCCGACCTTGAGTAAAATAGTGCTGACATCCGACAGTTTTCTTATTATTCGAAAATTGTACGAACCAGTCGATCGCCGTACGATTTAAGTAATAATACGGCACTGTTATAACCCAGATGTCTGGAAAGGTGCGAGTTTCCGGTTCTGATAACGCGATCAAAAGGCTAGAAAAGCGCTGTTAATATACGGTACTTTGATTCCCTCTCTTGCTTTGCGAATCACAAATGAATCCAGTAATAGAGATCGATATCAATAACGAATACGATATCAGTACTTCGATAAGATAAGGAACTACCTATAAAACTGGACGTCATCTCTTCCTTATTGGTCTTCTGTAACAGTGATTACGAACGGCAACATTATTCAAGGATAAATATATCCTTATAATAACCGACAACTATAGCAATATTCACGATGGAATCATTACGAGAGCGCAACAAATTACTACGTCAAAAGTTTTTTGAAGAAAATGGAAACTCACACTCCGAAGTGGATAGTCGGATGTCTACAAAACCAAAGTGAGTGCTTTAACATTTCCTTGAGAGATCGGTTTATACCTAAATGAATATTCTTTGATGACACGACAACATTGAACAGAAAACAAAGAACTAGGACCGTAACGGTCGGTCTTCAGCGAAAATGATCGATTTTATTTGTCAGCGGGGAGGTGTCCTCGAAAATACGGAGGTTTCAGAAAATACGAGAAAGCGGTATATTTTTTCTTCGAGCGGACACGCCAACGGAGACAGTAACATATACGTGTTCAGATATCAAATCTTTGATAAACGTGACTTACGTTAGGCTACGTGTGAAGCGTCAACGGCGCAATAAACGTAGGAACCGCTTCGCGTGATCTAGAACGGTTGTATATTACCAACGTGTATGAAAGTGCAGGGAGCACGGTCAGCACATGATATATGCATATTTACCGGCTGAGAATTAACATTTCTATGCTGAAATTAATTTTACGTGCCAGTTTATGGCTGTACGTCGCGCGAGGTGTCTGCTTATTGCACTCTGAAATATTAAGGAGGACCGTGTTACCGCGCGGCTATGATTTGGAGAAGTTAAACGGAGTATAATTTCGCTTCTCGAGTATTGAGCTAACGAGAGATGTATATATATGTATATGTTTCGAATCCTTCACTAAGAAAGGAAAGACCAGTAACAGTTTACAACCACATTATTAAATTCGCACCATAGAGGGGTAAAGCTTATCGGAATTTTTCTCTTCGACAATTTCCCCCGACTTCGTTTCTCATCGAGAATATAGCAAATGATAAGAACAGTTATAGTAAAACAAAACACTCAGCCTCTTTTCTAAATCGTCGAACTTCACCCTCTTCCAATTTACATGCGTATTTTAAGGAAAATTTGCAGAAAATTCGCGACTCGCCCTGTCCTTCGCGAAAAGAAACATAAGATCTCCGAACCAAATGACCGTCCAGTTACATTAACCAGTTTATCATATCTTCGTATTAATCGTGGAGGAGGAGGAAAAGATTCGAACTCGCTAAAAACAAAATTGACAGTCCCTCATTCCCAGCCGCAATTTCGTAGCCGACGGTCTTCTTCCCTCAATTGGACTGGATCGTTATAATCGTTGCTCGGGGATTTATATTCCCGACGTCGAGACAGAGGGAACAGGGGTTGGGATTAGTGGTCGGTACAAAATGTTTTCGAGTTCAAAGGAAACGCGACGAACTGCTATAATACCGGTAACTCGTTTCTCTTTCCCAATGAACGTTTGTTTGGTAATGGGCGGTAGGTCCGCGCGCATTTATGACTAGTTTGTAAGCACTTTGCAGCGGGCTTTGTCAAGCAAGACCCCGTTATTCGCGTCCGCGTGCACGAATTTGCCCGGCTGCGCGCCCATGAAAGCGTGTCTCTACATTCACCTAGGGAAGAGTCTTTCAACTGGCAACCTGCTATCTCCAGCCGTTTAAAAAGCCCTATCCAGCATCGTTGGCTGACGTTTTGTGTCCCTCTTTCGTTCGTTCTTTTGTTTTTCATGTTCCGCCACCTCTCTTTTTCGTTCGCTTTGCTACGTGTTTCGAGCGATGCGCAGGTGGTTTTTACGGTTTTGAAACGATTCAGTTACAATCGACGCGTAAAATCGTCAATAAATTGCATGGATTTTTATTTCCTTTTTAATAATGTTTATTTAACTGAAGAAAATAATATTTTCATTCCTCTTCGATTTTGTTCGATGTTATGAGAGAGGTAGAAGGTTTAAACAGCGATGCATAATGTTATGCATTTGTTTGTTCACAAGCTGAGCTTCGAGAGCGATGTTAAGTACCTAAAGGTATAATTTATTTGAGTACGGTGTAACGAATGGACTCTGACGTAATAATGTTTATAGCTAAACGTAAACAGTACCTTTGCTACGATCGTGTACCAGAGATAGTAAACATGGCATAAGCAATAGAATAGATGTAAATGCATGTAAATACATAAAACGTAATCCCAATCTAAACTAGTAATATCAACTTGCACATTGTGTCGCGATAACATCGATAGAAATCGAGAACGATATACGGTATATGTATGTGTTAAATATGGAAATTAGATGTCTCTGAATTTTTTATAGTCGGAAAATTGGTCTCTTAGCACTACACGCGGCAGAGTAATTATAATTTCTAACACAAAATTGAAAAAATTCGACAGAATTTCACAACAACGTACTAAACACAGTATACGCAAGACGCAGAATATATCTGCATATATAAAAATTATACTATTGTTTCTTCACAGAGAGAAGTCTCTAAATTCTGAAAGCACGTTGGAATTGTTGGTTATGCCTACTGGAACTTCGTTTCAAGTACACGCTGTTCTTCCGTAAGAGGATTCAATCCTACACAGACGTTCGCACATAGATGCACGCAATTCAACCAAGTATATAGCCTTTGACGCACGCATTCATAGAGTTCTAAGTTCCAAACACAACAACCATACTTCTCTCTGAGAGTACATTTCTACTACAACACGAACGCGCATTGTAAATGCGATAGTAATTGCCACCTGTTTAGGAACGTCGTGTCACCTGCAGTTGTAAAACGCGCCATTTAGCAGTACGACAATTAAAAAATAACGATACAATCGCTTTCACGAAAAGTGTTCATTGTAGAAATAGCGCGGTGCGCTCGATCTCGATTCTCTCGTGGGAGTATCGATTGCAGAATCAATTTCAATCGCCTACACGACATTTGTTATCGTCACTACGTTTATTTTATTTCAAACATAGAAAGTTCTGTTTAGCAAAACACGCAAATACCAATTTTTAATTTTCTTTCATCATTGATTAAAGCAATCATAAAGCAAGCTCGAATAGCAAAGTACCATTATCAAACCAGCGTTTCGTCTTTTAAATAATTAAATAATAATCAAGAAATCGAAAAAGTCTCACTCGATTCCCCGACAATACCGATCTCTATATCCGATTCTTCGTAGTATCACGACATGTTACTTGGTGTTCATCGTGTGAAAATGGTGGTAATCGCGCTTACTAACTCCACCGAACACGCGACTGGTTCGATCAGCCACGTACACACGTTTACAAGGAGGTGGGAGGACAGCATAGTTGTACGATAAAACGGTCGAGCCATTACTTGGAAGTTCTTTAGCCTGGGATTGCGATCTAAGTTAAAATTAAATCGACCGTCGGATGATACGGCGGACTCGTGCACGCTCATGTGCACTTCTCTGCGAACGTAGATTGCAGACGCTCTCTCCACCAGCGAGCAAGATTTTCCGTTCGTAGCGTGCACCTTTCGTACGTGAGCGGAAAGTACGAAACAGCCTAATACACTTTGGAACGAGGGCGAGGCTCTCGCGACAGATTATACGCTTTCGCGCCTTTCCAGCAGAGGCAAACCTTCCGAATTCGCGCGCCGGAAGTTGCCACGGTGCCCAAGAAATACAAGTTCCGATGCTTTCGTTTAGATCTCTATAAGTGTACTCCCACAGCTGTTTCCTAAACGTTTACGGAGAACTCGAGCTTGTACAGTTCTCGATTGGTTGCGTTGGATTTTGGAAAGTTGGCGCAAGTATAGGTAGAACGTTGGAAGTATTGTGTTGGAGAAGTGCAGAGTTGAAAGATTCCAAAGTCCATTGCAGTCGAAATTTCTATTGGATAAATCAATGTATTGCTACTATCGAGCAAATGTACTAATTTAGATGATACTATTAAATACCATTCGGGAAGAAACTTATATTTTATTTAGAGATAAACTGCGATACACAAACACCGAGACAATGTTTATTCGTTGGATTCACGGCCGCATAAACGTCGAAAAGTTTCTTGCAGAATTGTGCTTAGCGTCGACCTTCGCCTCCTAGAGACGTTATTTGTCGCGCGTCTGTGGACCGTTGTCCTGGCAAACGAGCTCGCCAACTCTCTTCTCCAGGTCCAAAATTTTACGAGCAGCATAAAAACCGTCAACGTGCAACGTCGACACCGAAATTGCGGATACGCGCTTCGTTGCGGCGTTTCGGTTTCATTCTTTTTTCTTCTTTTTCCTTCTCTTTTCTGTTTTTTTTTTTCTTTTTTTTTACCGGCTTCCTACCATCGCGCCGTATCGATCGACAAAATTCGGAAACAGAGAAATTTTTCGACGGGCAAAAATATACGCGCGCTAGTTATTGCGAATCCGCGAGCCCGGGTGCGAACATGTACAACGATCGTAAAACAGAATGAGAAGGGTTTTCGAGCTGTGTAATTCGCCGCTTAACAGGTCCTATATTAGACGGACTAGAATTGAGTGGAAAGAACGAATTACGGCATCGAATTTACATTGGAATATGAATCTCCTAATTAAATACCGTTCGCTCGCGTAACGCCGCCGTGTCGACGCCATAATCGAACGAATAAATTGTTTCCACGCGGAATACGAATTGCGTAAACTGCCTCTGGGATATTGAATGTGTATATCCGTTGGGAGGAAGTTTGAAACAGGGTTCGTAGAGAAATAGGATAACTCCCAAACGATATGATTTCGATATGTTGAAAATAAGCTATGGGAGGTTAGTTCGCGATACTATTTTGTCAATTTTTTCATTAAAATTTTCTGCAATTTTCTATGTATATTTGAACTATGTTCTTCTTGGAGTACATTTGCGTCCACGTATTTGCTCATTCGTTACGAAATTAAGAAAAATAGTAATTCTTTAATTTACATATATTGTTTTTCTTTTTCTTTTTTTTAGGGTTGAGTCTGTCAGACCGAGTTGCACAATTAATCTGGACCCACATTCGGAAGTATATAACATGAATCACAAACGAAGAGGTATCGCGTTAATCTTCAGTCACGTCAATTTCAAGAAACTGGATAAACGAGTTGGTGGGGAAAAAGATTCGCAGGAACTGGAGCAAACATTAAAGTACCTTGGCTTTGACGTTCGAGTTTACGACGACTCGAATGTTAAAACGATATTGTCGACGGTGCAAAACGGTAAGCACACATTTTCCAAAGTCTTGAAAGAAGCTTCTTTGAACTGGTTCTTTGCTTGACACCGTAAGTCATTTTGAAGTGATGAAAAATGAGCGAACGGCGTTATAAATGAAATTCCACATAGATCATTAATTTATCTTGAATCAATATTTGAAAATGATTTATTACGATTTCAATCATTTTATAAATTATTTCCGTTAGAATAACGACATTACGTACAAAATCTGACGCGATCCATTCGATAAGACACGAAAATAATTTTGTCTTGAAACAATAAACTTGCAAATTTCCTCTGCTCATTGAAACAACGAACGCGTGACAGAATTGAAAACAAAAATAAAACCGGTCCAGCAATTTGCAATTGGTCCCTCGATGCTGCCGCGTGAAATTGCATGAAAATCATTCGCGAAATTACGATAAATTTCGGTGGATCGTTTCCGCTTTGAAATTTTTTATTCGAAGTAGCAGACTGCGATGTGAGCGTGCTGGGGATAACGCGATTTGGGGCGCAAACCACGTTTTATTCGTAGCCGGGGACAGGTTTTAATCATTTTTCTGCGCTGCTCGTTAAACAGCGTGCAATCCGTGATGGCAAGCGGAGACGGATAATACGTGAAATAATTCATTTTGACCGTGACTGGGTAACGAATCGCGTATCCATTATTTGGGTAACGTCACTTTGATGTAGTCCGCCATAGTCCGTTTCGACTGAAAACCTGATTCTGCTGCGATTGCCTTCTAAATCGAAATGTTTTCAAACCCGCTGAATTACCTCAAACGAAAAGAATCATCGGTTTCAACCGTTCGATTACGTGTAATTATAAATGTGTCCTGCTGACTGATTATACACGCGTATAAAACATTTAAAGTTTAAACGTATACAATAGTATTATATATATGCATTTCCTCTCGAATTATTTATTAAAAATACAAAAAGAATATTCGTACGAGTATCGTCTGATTAAATCGTTATCTTTTTCAAATTGTTATCTATCGGTAATTTTAATATTAGTGTCTTTTTTCAAATGGAACGAATATTATTGATTCACTACTTATTTCGTATGAAGGCTATATTTGAACAATAATTTATTGACTATCTTGGTGAACATAAATAACAAATACGTATAATATTTTTTACTCATGAGGCTAAGACTAATTTAAGGAAAGATTCTTTATGGGGAATACTACATGTATAATTCACGGAACAATTCAATTTCAAATTCCATTGTATTCTTCAATTTCATTGTGATCTTCAAATTCCATGTAGCGGCACACGCCGTGTGAATTTATACGAAATCCTCAGCAGATTTAAACAGGGGCCGTGACACAGGCGTGGAACACTGTTTTCCAGTGAGCACATTCGAAACATATTCGTCGCGAACTCGGCAAACCGATGTTCCTAAATTCGCTTAGCGTGCGGGGAGCCGTAACGTGGCCATAAAATTCGCGTGGCTTGGCGAACGTTGGAACCTTTGCTCAACAAATCGTCGGTAAACCGTTTGAAAAGAGGATAAAAGCGGAAGCGTAACTGTCCATGAAAAGTCACCAGGAACCGTTCTCGTTCGATTCATTCTTTTCCTTTCCTCTTTCTTCTATTTATCGTTGATCCATTCAAATATTGACACAATAGGCGTCACCACCGTGTTCGACATACATTTATCAAACGCTTTTGTCGACGTCGAACAAAGATGTTCTTACATTGTCGGGCAAGCGTGAAGCTCGTAAATCGTGCGCTCCTGAATCATCCATAGATCGCAACAAACGTTCTGAAGGGTTTCATTTAAAACGCCTTTCCATGGTAGGATTATCCGAACGATGAATTTCAATGAACGGCTTGGTTGCAGTCCGCGTTTTATGATATCTGTATCGCTCCTTTCGTTGGGTCGATGGGAAAACGATAAATCGTCTACTAAATATTTTCTTTACTCTAAGCAGGTATAATATATAATATTAAATGTATATAGAACGATATGATTTAAAAAAGAAAGACAATATTTATGAATTGTACGAGACTCCATGTACTATTGTAGAAGCTGTTGTCTGAATGATCAATGAGAACGCGATGTTCAAATAATGCTTGTAATCTTCCCAAGAAGGATAAAATATTCGACATGATAAAAATTCTTGAAAAGAGTACAGTAACCTATAACGGAAGATGATTCATGCACTCAATTTCTTGCCATTTTAATCACTTAACCGTGATTAGGTCTGTAGCACCTGATTTCGATAAAGTTATATTTGATTACGTGTAGCTAAGACCATTAACGATACCTGAAAGTTTGTAGTGATATCGACAACGTTGCGAGTCCCACTAACGAACAATTCAAAATCAAGCCTATTTCTTCGATAAATATTTAAATACCTTTTTTTAAGTGAAATATTCGTGTTAATTGGTTAAATGATTGTGAAAAAACGTATCGTGAAAATTTGTTATTGAAGTGCTGTTCGGAAATGGAATTAAATTTATTCGTCGCAAAAATATTGATGTATAACTGGCCTATGAAAATTTGTCAGGTGTTTTGAATTCTCTGTCGCATTTTTGTATCGCATAATTGTATCGTAGGATCAATCTCTGGAAGTAGGGTCGATGGAATTTCGTAATATAAACGGGAATATCGTTGAAACGGTGATGGGAAAACAATAGCGTTAATAATGGAAATGATGAATTAAATATTTAACGATGATCATTTAACGATGATTCTAGCATTTTCCCATGTTTGTTTGACTTGGTTTCACGAATAATATATTTGCGAGCATAGAGTAATATTTAAATTATTGATGAAAATATTTATCGGTGTAATAATAAAATAGCGAAAAGCTAAGATATTTAAGATCAGTTTTATTCCTTAAACTGAATTTTTAACATAAAAGATCTCAAATTTTTGTCTCCTTATGACGCACAAATGTCAGATAAAATTCGTGTCACACGCAAAGGGAATGCTGAAATAGACTCGAGTGTTTACACGCGATTTTCTCGTCGTTTTCCAGTCCTCAAACCTCCCTTACAAGACATTCCCATTTGCATGTTTGATGCATAAAAAGTATCTCTGCCCTCAATTTTTCCTCCTATTGAAACTCACAAATTTCGAATAAAATTTGCATTCTCTAAACGTTTCTCCGATATGTACATAGTTGCTGTTAGTGAAAAGCTGTAAGTTTAAATGAAATCTATTTATTATTTTCCGAATTTCTTACTTTCAAACAGATTTAATGCTCCGCTGTAAAATATTTTCAGCGTTTACTCGACAGATCGCTATCTCGTTCGCAAATATCCGAAGAATACTTAACCTGTGGATCGACTCAATCGCGATTATTCTCTCTTAAATTTTTCCTCCAAAGAAGAAAATAAATTACGATGGATTAGGTTGAAGTGCATTTTTTTACTACACGAGATTAAAAAGGCTAGTGACGCAAACAAAGAAGAACGCGGACGGTCTATGAACATTCCTAAAATCTACAACTGCATTCAAACTTCATTCATCGACCAACCCACCGTTCCCTTTCATCCCGATAGTAAACCCACCCTGAATCGATCGAGGATAAATTGACAGAGACTGTTGATCAACCTCGAACAGGGTTTCGCGTTTTTTTGTTCGAAAAATTTTTATATAAAAAGGATTAAATAGCGACAGTGGTCTATCAATGATTCTCATGAAAGTCTTTGTCGAAAGTTTGGCGAGGAAAAAGAAGGAAGGATAACGGGGTCTGTCGTCTCTTGAACATGATTGTCCCATCATGGATAATGATGACGTCGATGAATGAACGTTACGAGAAGTTGCACAAACATCTTACAATGAAACGAGCTCATTAAGCTTCCTTCTGCCAGCCAGGTAACCGGTTTCCACCAAGGTATAACTAGTAGAGACAATCACGCAAAATATATGGGCGTATGCGCGTAGTGGAGCAGAAAGTCGGATGATCGCGGAACTTTATAATAAGCGAGGAAACTTTTCATACTCCGTCGGCCTGGGATGCGTCAAGAGACAGTCGAAGACAAAAGTAACTGGACAGACAGTGGAAATAGGTATGAATGAGATTTCGTTTAAATACGTCTCGTTTACAGAAAAATGTAAATATTAATTTCAGTTATGTACTGAACAATCTATGTACTATAAAGACGTATAGTAAATGAAACTTCAGTTAGAACTAGACGTATAGTAAATGTGTGTATACGACTAATACAAGTGCTAGTACTTACACTATCTGTCTGCTTACTTTTGTCACCGACTGTATTTCATGTACCGTTTATAGCTAGATTTTTCTTTTTTCTTTTTTCTCCTCTTATCCGCCTTGCTTTCCACGTCGTTCATTTTCGTACGATTTCCTTTTTCTTTTTTGTCAATTTTGAAGGCGAAGGACGAGAGTTAAATTCTACTAGATATTTTATGCACTCTACATGTTTGAAATTCTGGGGTTAATAAAAAATGAGCGTAGCCTGTAAACACGGAAATATTTGCAACGAAAAATTTGTATTTAGAGTTACGGGCGTTTCGAAAACGCGGATCACGTTACGTACTTCGTTTCTCGATTTTATTCGATTTTACTTGATTTCAGCTTAATTTACCAACACATGTAAAATTTACATGGATTATTAAAAGCCGATGGCTTGAGTCAATATTTGATTTTTTACTTCTGAAACATACAATGAAAGTAATAAATTCGAAATACATATAAAAATGATAGAAATATGTAGAGAAGTATTGGATGACAAGCCAAAAAAAAAAAAAAAAAAAAATTGCGATCTCCCTCGATGAATGTTGCTGCCGTTCGCAGACATTTTTTTGCACGATTTCATCAGCGACTAAAAGTTCCATTTCAACCGGCAGAACGGGACTTTCAATTATTCCGTGTCGTTACAGTTATCGGGAAATTTTTTGGCCAGTCGACAGGTGTTTTGTAAACGGCGTGTAATTAAACAGGTTTAATGATCGCTGTTTTATTCCACCGCGCACACGTTGGCCACGACTGTGCGAATGAAAAATTGCCATTGCACTATTCATACGATGTCGCCAGATAATACCGTCGCCAACGGAACATTATCAGAACATTACGCAAATACGTCCACTGTTAGTTCCAAATGGGCGATGAGCTGTTTCTTGCAATTTGCTATGTTGATTGTGTTTTGCCTAATGACAATAAAATACATTACTGGCACATCGAGTAGAATATTATATTTTACTGTTTCGTTAGATTAAATTTAAGCGAATATAAATGTTAGCGAATTATAACTGTTGAAAGCTACAAAGGATCTCGTTTTACTCAGTTTTGAAATTATTGCATTTTTTCCATAATTGAGCAGTAAAACAATTTCCCAATTGAGCGTACAAAAGGTAACCAGCGTGTAAAATGTACGTATATGCGGAACACGTTTCAATTGAGTTCAGGAAATCAACGATGTGAACGCGGTATCCAGGATCTCAATTTTTTTCGTGAGATCGTGATTTTAAAAATGGAAATTTTTTGATACAGTATAAGACACATATTTCAGAACGTCGACAGAAATATCTACGTATAACGAGCTAACTCGGTCGAATCGGATATACCGATTTAATTTTTATATATCGTGCAGTAGTACGGAAGCAGTAGCACGTATCAACGATACGATCGGCAACGGGGTTGCGAGAAACTGTTTTGAACGCGTAGCTGCGTAAGCTGCTCGATTATATATTTTATAAAAGTTGCTGTCGCTATTTTTAATGCTTCAATTTCTGGCACTGTGCCATGTTAGCTCAGCTTCTATTCTGTGAATTCGATTGGACTCTGAAGAGTTCAGAAACTTTTCCCATCTACCCACTCGACGACGTTGAAATTTTTGCTTCTCAATCGGCTGTTTGTACGATGGAGATATCAATAATAAAGCGAGTATCGCACGGTAGACCGTATCTCATTATGATCGTGGTACGTTCCGTTAATATAGATAGTTATTGTAAAATGTTGATCGAACTGTGAATAAAATGTTTAAGTGGCAAATGCTTCCATTTGTGGCACTGTTCTCATATTCTAGTGGTTCGAGATAGGATAAATATACATTGTACATTTTGTAAAATTCAGTATTAAACATAGATCTTTGTGTATCGAAATCTAATAGAGCTACGAGAAGGGAAGGATGAACAAACAGTAAAATGCTTCACAGTTTCATGAATATTTTAAGAACACCAATTTTCTCAAGTATACTCTGCCCCCATTGAAGCCACGCAAACAGAGTTTTGTTCGACTAGTACAAAAGTCAAATAAAAACAAATTTAGAGCTTAACGCAATGAATAGATACCTATATTGCAGGTGTATGTACCTACATACGCTCAAATGACGATTTAATTTTCCACTTTTATATTACTAGATGTTCTTGTTTCATATCAGTGAAGTGTTCTAAAATTTGACAAAATACGTAGTTACAACATTACTTTCAAAGGAATAGATTAAGAAGAAACGGAATGTGAACAAAAGCATTAACGTCAAGGTGGAGCTGCAAGATAGTTTGAAATAAAACAAAAATGCAATGGAGAAATCTTAGACGCACAAAATATTTCAAGATATTGCACCAATTCGTGAATTTAATAATTTCGTCATCTCTTCTTTCTTCAAAACGAGTCGACAAGAATACTCGAGTGAATCTGTTATTTTTCTTTTCATCTGCTCTCGTTCGTAAATAAAACTCGGAATAAATAAACAGTTTCATCTTTTTTCAGCCGTTTAGTCGGTGCGATGCGCTCGTATCGTCGCGTTTGGATTCGATATCGGAAGCAAAAAACAAGCGTATACGCGACTTCTATTTGCTGAGCAAATAGCAGTTCCGGCGCTCTTCGTCGGACAGCGCCGGCTGAAAGGGTGAAAACAGGCTTGGTAAATAGTTAAATATCCTCGTTGAAATTTGCCCAGGGTGGTTTTTAATCCGCGACAGAGAAGAAGAAAGTTACGCCTCGAACCTGATTAGAACAGCCTCGTGATCGACGTGCCGCCTCCGTAGTATACAGGATGCGCAGTTTAAAATCACACAGTTTAAAAGCTAAGGATAATCGCACGTGAATCGACGTTGTGAACGAGGTGAAAACGTTCGAAGCAATTGCTCGTAGCGCGCATAACAATATCGGACGCGATTTAATAATTCAGTTCACGGCCGACTAGCTGTTTCATAGCTCGGCACGCGTTAAGGCTTGTCCATATTGGCCACGTGCCAATGGATGTTTAACAGAGGTGTAGGAAATCTGATACTTCAAGTTATGGATGGTTAGTATCAAACGCTGTTAGCGAAGTAAGGGTTATGATGTATCGGTTCTGCTTTGATTTTTGATTGAGTTATAGGTAAACCAGGACAGTTTCGATTTAGTTTCAAAGTATTCCGTTTTAGTTTGCACTTATAGTTTACGAAATAAAGATTTATTAAATAAGAATTAAAATAACCTAATGGAAATTTGGCTTAAAGTTGCTTATGACAAAACGATACTACTAGCTGAGACTCCATTTGTAATAGTTGTTTATATTACGTACGATCATTTTTATAAATAATTTAAGAAGCAACGATAAACATCATTAGAAAAATAGTATTCTAATGCTTTCAATAATAATAATTTGAATGAAGTTTGAATTGAAAAGAGAATACTACTCTCTCTCTCTCTTTCTCTCTCTTTCAATATCTCTCAACGATATATTAAGCCTTCGATTTCGGAATATTTCTATTATTATCAGTCAATGTTATATCTCACAAACACGAGCAGTTATCACCGCTTGATAATCGTATTAGCTAGAAACACCGATAATCGAATAATTAATGTACCGATGATAATACGTAACATAAACCAAACGAACTATAGAACAATGTACTAAATAATGCAGTGAACAATTACAATTTTCTCTTCTGACGGTTATAATTTGAAACCGCAAATTTTAACGATTTGAATAATATTGATGAAGAAACAATGAGACAATTGAATGGGTACATCGATGTGTGTTACTCAAACACTAACACACGTTGGTTTGTTTAACCATTACCGTAATTGTTGAAAGTTTCATGAACGTACATAATTACATATCGATGCTGAGCCTCTACAATTATAATTGATAAGTCATGCTTTACCGGTGTAAGACGATCAAAAGGACCAAATAATGTCAAATATCATAGGCAAAGGAACGTATTTCTATCTAAATGTGAAGGGAAAGGAAATAGAGTAATTAATTCAAAATTAGAGACAAATCCGTTCAGTCTTATTCGTTGGCTTTGAAGATAGTTATCGAGCTACCAAAGCGCACGAGAAACGTAGCTTCTCTGCAGTTTCATTCTTCTCTTGTGGATCTAACACGGCGGTCATGCCACAATTTCCGACGATCGGGCATAATTTTTACTGTCCAAGCTCGGATAAACTTTACTCTGCAAGTAGAAACGAAAAAATTGGAAAGCACTTTTCAAGTATCTCTTCGAAGTTGTCCTTCACGAGATTATCGGAAGTAGCAAAAGAGAAGTTTCGACGTGTATTCGGGGTGCAGCATCGAGAAATCGCTTCGACAGTGGATTCTGCAAAGGACGACGATAAAAACTTCATATAAACGGAATTTTATGTTGCAATAATACTATGGGAAAATGGAAGTACTTGAATTAATTTCTTTTACCTATTTATCTACAAACAAAAGAAAATCCGAATAATACCTGGAGAAATGGAGAGAGTAGGACAGTCAGTGATAAAACGTATCCAGTCTTGTATTCGCGAGCAAAGAATTTTGTTCACTTTGAACATCTCTGATGAAGATATGCAGATGCAGTTTCTTAAATAAAAAACTCGCTATACGTGACTCGAAAACAAGATCAAACAGAGTATATATTTACGAGCCATTTTTATTGTTTTTATGTGCAGAATTCATGGTCGAAATATTAAGTTAGTATTAGAGTGTGTTTGGGCACACGTTGATCAGATCACGGAAGACGTTGAAAAATTTAATCATTTACGTCCATCGAGGTTGTACGATTCGACATATCGTTTCCGTTTTTTTTTTTTTTTTTTTTCAATTCAAACGCTTGCCATGCGTTCAGACGATTTCCAGACGACTGAAAATGAAGCATCGGGTGCGCATCCGTTCGATGCCTATCTCGCGTGCTGGGTTCTCATTCAAAGATGCGGAAAGACCCGCCGCTAGAATTTTTCAGTTGCCGAAGTTCTCGTTTTTCGCTAGATACCAAAAGATCATTCGCTTCTTTCCTTTGAAACGATTGTGTAATTGTATGTTCGACACAACTTATAATTTTCACTCAATCGTGAGTTACGTAAACGTAGAATTTTTCCAATGAAAGAGTTCGATTTAAGGCGTGACTGTGGATGTGAAGTGTGATAAATGTTTCAATTTCCTGCTGCAAGAATAGTGGAATTGTTAGGTGAAATCGGTTCAACGAATACGCGAGAAACTCAAACGAAATCCTTTACGTATTGCAATGAAATCAGTTTATTCTTTCTTTTTGTTATAATATTCGTACTCTATGTATCCTTTTAAATTTTAATTCCATTTTATTCACTTTAGTGAAGACTCTTCTATACAAACATATGAAATTTCTTGTGCTTTAGTTTGGATTAAATTTTTAGCTGAAAGAATCAATAGTATGACTGTTCCGTGTTTTTCACCTGCTTTATGTTTAAGAAGTTCGCGAAATTGGTCTTCTGTTACTTTGTAAATTTCAACTGTTTGATTCTACGCGCTTTCGCTTTAAACACGTTGGAAACCAGCACTTGCATTTCACTAAACTTTTTAACTTCCATATAGTCTACTAAATAGTATATCTATATGCACCTGAATTCCCTAACTGTTCAAATTCACGATTAGATGAACTCGCTATACCATTCCACGAAGCTTTCCCATCCTTTGATTCTCTGACTCTCAAACTCGATCGAATTCCTTTGCACATTCCATTGTTTGATTCCAATGTCTGACTTTACTTAAACTCAAATGTGTTGGTATTTTGATTCGAGTGTGATTTCGAAATTCATTTCTAAAATCCACCAAGTATCCGTTTGATCCTCGTTTGAAATACTCATTCGAGATATTCGTTCGTAGAAAGTACTGCGAATTCATACATTCGCAAGCTGCAAGAAATTTATCAAACTCAACACTCGACCATTTTACTCGGCACAACGTCATATATACCATAAAAAATGTTTCGTATCGTCCTCTTCTTTTTAACGTATCACTTTACAATGAAACGTGGAAATACATATGTATCGTTCTCAAGCGAAACGACGAGTAAAACAACGTAATAATTCCGCGCCAAGAGAGCCTCGTTTCCCATTTGATCGAGTTGATAACGAAAAATAGCAAACAGCACGCGAACGGAAAGCGTACACGAAACGAGCTATTAATGATCCTCGTTGGTGGCAATATAATTACAGGAATTTCACAGGAACCATGTAACCCCCATCACGTTTGAACGTTTATCGGAACGGACAGCGAGAAATTACGTAAACTGTGCACGTGGAAAAACGTGACCGGCACCGGCCGGATAATTATTTGCATTCCTTTTCCTATAACTGACGCTCCTCTTCGGCATGGTGTGCTCCTGTCACCCTATATCCCGTTCTCTGTCTGAAGAGTGGCTCGTTTGCTCGTACCAAGAGCCCTGTTTCAGCGGTTGCCTTTAACGTCAAGCTTGCTGAAATGTATGCATCCGCGAATGACCACAGCTATACCGGTTGTCTCAAAGAGACACGTTCAAATATCGTACTAACTCCTGAATTGAGAAATTCCGTGGTTTGTTTAATATTTCTCCTTTCACCGATATCCGTCAATTTTATTTTTAGTACGATAAACACACATACACACTTTTCAAATTATCTAAATCTTTTTTGTATGCATCCGATTTGTGCAATAGCTTTCTATAAAATATCAATTATTTGAATATACATTTCGTATTTCGACAAAGCAATATGTAAATTACTTTACGTATATTTGCACAACTTCTTGGTTTTTAATAGACGAAGAACACGTTTCGATGCCGGTGAGACCAAGTATACGTTCCTATTCCGTTCCATTGGACACGTATCGATCATAAGCCATTCCTACAAATCACGCAACGCCCTCTATAAATAAGCCCGCATGCACATACATATCCGTTCACGCCTCCAACAGAGTACTAGATTTGCATTCGCCGAGAAAGCATCAACTGACACCGGTAATAAACTTCTGAATTTGTAGCATAGTACGGCGTATTGATCAGTGGAAAGGGCATACCGGTTTCCTCCTAGCGGAAGTGGATGTTGCTAGCGGATATTGTTAGTAAGAGAGCTCTGGTATCGGGTTATTAGATGCGGTAGGGAGGAACAGTCTCGCGTTTACCCTCGCTGCGAACCAATTACCTCGAAGCACATCCTATTTCGTACGTTTGCGCATCCTTTTGTCTACTCAAGATCGTTCTAGTTGGTTTCCTCGTGGAATACTTTGACGAGCGACCGCGTCCGATTCCATAATTAATTCGGACTGAACTAATTCGTTCGAATTAATTAACGTGTCTGGATGGATCGTGACGGAGCAAGCGACGAAGTAACGAGCAAACTTCGGTTACAATGACGCGTATAATCGTCGAAAGCAAGTTCTTTCGAACGCGAACGGTTCACCGGCTGCTACGTCCTCTGCGCTTATACACGGACCGGAGGATCGTACCGAAGCAAATAGCGCGTGAAATCGCCCCGCTGCTGTTCGAGAATGAATTATACGGAGATTTTTCTCCGCCTCCCCGCGCTAATTCTTCTCCGCTCCCGGCGCTTATTTGTTTAACCTGGCAGGCAGCCGAGAAAATTGCTAACTTCGCGAGCCATTTCGTAATGGAATTATTTTGTTCTTGTTTTCGGTACGCTCAGCCGCTTTTCAAAAATATGATATATCGGAAATATGAGACTTCGAACTCGCCAATTCGAGCGTTTGGAAATTTGAATGAAAATTTGAGAATTGAATAACGTGAAGGTTTAAAAACTTGAAAACTCGTTTAAGAAGATATAAAACGTGTAAGGATAGAATTAAACATTTTCCTCAAAGACTACGTTCTTAATAAATCTAAACACACGAAAAATGTATGTAAGAATATAATATTGTAAAGAGTTAATACGTACGACAATATCGCTTGACGCCTATGGTATTTCACAATTTCCCACGGCAAACATTTTGGCGCTGCAAGTAGCGGTAAATTGTATACAGGAAACGAGTGGAGGACGTGTTTATACGTTTGTCCTCAGTTCGCGAAGTACCTTTTCCAACGGTAGCATTCCAAACAACTGTACCGAGGAAAGGGAACAGTATTGTGCGAAAGAACGTTTCAACTTCTCTGGAACTTTTCTTGCTTGCCCGTAGTCCTGATGGACATTGCTAAAACGTGTCAGCTACATCTTTTAGTCGTTTCAAGCCTGTTTTCCAGACACAAACGAATTATCATACACGGAGACCACGATGAAAATTAGTTTTCTAACCGCATCACGCGAAAGAAGGAGAAAAGGCGGTAATTTCACACACTTTGGTCTCTATAACGATGAAAAATTACAAAAACTGGTAAGAGAAATATAACGTGATTAGCTATTAAAGTAATTAACGGATAAAATTCGAATGGGATGCAAATATTTTTGGATAATATTTTTTAGACGTATTTAAAGTAGATAGTAGTAAAATGTGGCACGATTGCACTTTCGTCTTTTCTTCCCATTATATTTTAATCCCGTATTATCTAAAATTCATTTCAACCATCTCTTTCTAAATCTCGGCTAAAAAGTTAATTACCTGAATAGTTTTGCAGGCTTTTATGTGTATTTCAGAGTCACGTTATCACGCGGTATATACTAGCAAAATTAAAAAGTAGGTTTCGCGTGCGAGAGTTGCGAGGAATATTCATGGAGGTGAATATACAAGTACGATATTTATAATCCTTATAAATAAGTTTTGCAGGCAGAACAAAAGTTTGCATAGATACAATTTGACTGCGGATGTTTATATATTTAGAAGAAAATATAGGCTATGAAATATAAAATGAAAAGTTATATATTACAATTCGAGACAAAGTACTTTTACTCGTAAAGATTTAGTGAGTGAGCCATGTGACGTTGATAATTGATCTCGTTAGATATAATTAATTTAATTGTTAAGTAATTTAATTATTATCTAACAGTATCGGTATTTTACGTTACTACGAGAGAAAAAGAATTCAAATTGGTTCGAGTACATCGGATTTAAGTAGATTACTTGATTCTAAGATGATTTACGGATTTAACAATAATAGAATACATCGATAATAAAGTTTTAGTGAAAGCACAATAATACAGTAGATATTAAAAATAATACGTAATAAAATTAATACGTATAAGAAGGTACATTTCTGCAATATTGTAGAATCTTGCAACGAATCATACGTAACATTCATTGCATCGCTATATAAAGAGCTAAAAAGTTCGCGAAGAGTCGATAAAGTTAATTCACAAAGAGGAGAGCAGTATTGCTCGGGAAGAAAAATGAAATCCGCTTAGTTTTACTCGATGATTCGGACTAATTGTTACATCGTTAAACAGAATGAAACGTTTGTACGCCATAGAATTGAAAATGTAAAGAGAAAAAGAAAAGAATCGGCTCGTTAAATGGTTAAACTGTTTAAGTTACCACTTCGTATGTTCGTAAATTTCATATCCGAAATGGCTATCGATTACAAAAAAGAAGCAAAAATGTAATTCTTGTAACGCATGGTTCTGAGAAAATCGAATTACAAAGATCGCACATATTTTACTTGAAACCAAAGAAGAAGAAATACCAATCTGAAATAATCAAGAGAAACGTAAAGGAAGAAATGACTCGAAAATGGCTTGAGTTGAATTGCTTTGAAATTCAAAGAGCAAATCGAAAGGTTTGGAAAGTTCGTTTGGTGAACGATTCGATGAACGCGTTCGAATTGTTTGCAAAAGTGATTTTCAAGTCTGACGGTGTTTGCTATGGTAACACAACAGTCAAATCGGAAAGGGTGAGAGGTTAAACGAACAATACGTGTCGTCGTTAACCTCTTGATTTGCTTGCGTATGAACCATTACGGTAAACAGCTCGGTCATCGCTATTGTGGACCACACTGAATTAATTAATCCTTTTATTAAATCTAGTGCGGAAACTCGCACACCGCTCCAATCTATAACGCGACGCACACTTGTTCCGTGCGGTTTCCAAATTTAACACGAGGACTTTTATTTCTGTAGTTTTAATCATAGATACCATACCACGGCCCGTAGTAATATTATTAATTGATGTACTTGAACAAGATAATATCAAACGATACGAATAAGCCAGTAGAATAGTTTAAGTCAACATGTACGAATGTGGAAATAACTAACTGTAATGGAAAAGTATAATTTTGTTCTATTAAAGGAAACAACTTACACTGAATCCCAAAATGAAAAGTCTTGCACGTTATCGACTATGCTGATTTGAATCGATGAAAAACGAGCAAGCTTAAGCCTTAAACAACATCCGACAACCACGGTTACCTTAATACCTCGAACGTCTCCAAGTTCCAAACACCTGTAGAGCTTACTTGCCCGCTATGTCTATGACAGTAATCGTCAGCGAATCTGATACACGTATCGCGATAGTATCAAGACGTAGGATAATCTAAATCCATAGAAATAGTAAGCTTGCCAAAGACTACGTGATTTTCGAGAGTGAACATCGAAATGTCGCATTGAGCTTCGCTTTCCCAATATTGTTCCCTGTATCAGCTACTCCGGCAAACAGTCCGAGGCCGTTATCACAGGCACCACCGAATTAATTAATCCTTTCATTAAAGCTGCTGCGGAAGACCACACGGATGCCGACTGTCTGGTCGTAGCTGCTATGTCGCACGGAGAATCGGGTGTCCTGTATGCAGCCGACAATGTGTATCCAGTGGAAATGCTTTGGACCCCTTTCCTTGGCCATCGATGCCCCAGCTTAGTGGGCAAACCGAAATTATTTTTCATTCAGGTCAGCTGTCTTTTATCAATTGTAGCTTTCAACGTGATCGTATGTTGTCGTTAATGAGCTTTAGATCGAATATCTATTAATATCGATGTACTATATTGGTGATCTTTTATCCGTTTTGCATAAGCTGACACACGTGCAAAACAATGATACGTTACAGTTCTATAATGATACACGATTATTTGATTAAGCGTTTAGAACGTAGTATCGGCATTCTGTCAATGACAAATATTCAATTTAAACCTTGCTAATGAACGTGCTTCGCTTATTGCTAATAGATATCCTGAACCGCACACGATTCAATATTTATCCGTGAAAACTATTTGCTGTTTGCGAGAAGTCCCATGACGAGCATGAAATTTAGACCTTAACAAATATCCAGTCGCTGGGTAATCGATATTTAAATTATACGCACCACGTCGTAAAAGAGATGTTATTATTATAGAAGAAAATTCAACAACAGTCCATACTGAATTTATTAGCCGTTAGAAAAATACGACTAAGTAAATTGTAGAAATTGTAATAACACGAAAACACACACACACACACACACATATATATATATATGAATTTTCGCAATATCCGAGTAATCGAATAACTTTCTATAAAAAATATCAATTTTTCGCGTTTCGACGTTCGTTTGAGATTCACGGAGACATAATATTTACAGAAGGTAAATACGATAGATGGTAGCAAAAGCAACGAGAAACTTGTATTTATGGTTTGCATGTATACCTAACTAAATTCTTCGCATGAATGTTTCGGTTCTTCAACTCTCATGATACTTCGTTCATTAGGACTTTTTGCAGCAGCAGTGCCGAGTAATTTTGCTGGCAATTGAAGCGGCTGCGCAACTAACAGCACATACGACGGTAGCTTTATAAATAAAAAGGACGTGCACGATTCTCGTGTGTATCTGAATGCCTGCAATACGATCGCGGAATTATTAAAAAATTATTTGATCTTCAAAACGGAAACGGGAAAAGCTCGAGCTATAAAGCGACGACGAGGCAATAGGATAACGCAAATATTTCACACGACGATAACGTAAATCTTGATTTCGTTCGCGATGTAATCCAGGTTGGCTCTCTTTCCATTTATCTGCTTCGGGATGATCTTTTGAGGATTTGCAACGCGAAGCGCATTACCGTGGAAACGTTGTTTCCTAGCTCTTTCATGGTTCCGTAAAACACTTATATACATAGTGCCTCTTTTAACTGGAAACTGCGAAACACATATCTCGGAAAAACGTGAACATGTCAAAGAAGTATAATATATCGTATGTAATATATATTAGAATATATAGCTTCTCGTGTGTGGAGCAGCGAAGAAGGTTTCAAATTCGCGTAAATTTCTTTTAAACGGAATACCATATTTCCTATTCATGATACGATAACGTTTGTAAAGACAAATCCAGCGAGACGCAATAATAAATTATTCCGTTTTATGGGAGATCGTAAAATTTTTTGAATCTTCCAAGTACTTTTAAATAATAATTTTTAACAGTTTTTTTTTTTATTTCTCCGTCCTGTTGTTTGCAAATCTCCTTTCAAAGGTACACGATAATTATCCACGGCCACGTACAGGAAACAATTCTATTCTTTCTTGAATAGTTATACATTTTTGATAAACACTATGCCCGAGACCATTGAAAATCAGCAACAGCGAAGCATTATATTTTTGTAAGGACATTGTTTGGCCATTGTTTGGAACGTTTTATCATTTCCAGTCGAAGCAAACAGCTTATATATCCCACAAGATAATGGAACTCTGTCGAAAGAATCGCATAATGCGCTGAATAATTATTACTACTTCCATGCAAAAGGGACAAAGCGATAACCGCGAAGAAAGAAGTTTGTTTATTCAGGAGAAAATTGTGCTTCCATTTCGTTATTGTTTTACGATCTTCGCCATTCTTCCGTCCTTTCTTTTTCCGATAAGTTTTCATACGGTCGTCGAAACTACTTCCTTTTGCGCTTTCCGTTTAACTGAAAGCCATATATTCAAATAGTTTTCATCTGTTGGAATCCGCGGCTACAAAATCATGTTTTGTGCGATATAATGAAACTTGGAAAACAAGCTGTTTGGGCATAAATCAATTTGTTGCAACGTAACGTTTTGCTGTGTTTCCGGTACAGTGTGCTACCCACAATTAGATTTGCGAAAATGCTCATTCGTGTTAACAGTGTTCCAATCGGTTATTGGAAATGCGGAGCCATTTTTGTACCAACCACGGAATTTACAGAATAAACTGGTAATATGGAGAAACACTCAACGATCGGCTTCTATAAACAGTACGGCCAGCGACGTATATTTCGCGGGCAAATTAAAATCGCAAAACAAATTTGACGCGATGAACTCGTCGACGATGTGTAGAATTATAAATATTGCTCGTCTGAGTTCACGCGAGAGCAATTAATAGAAACAGGGGGAATGAAAAAGACATTAGTACGTCATCGTTGAAATGGATACTGTGTTCTAATCAGAGAAGTTAGTTTTTCTGTAGGAATTTTGTTTCTTTAGATCGACACGTATACGCGAGTCTTTTGATAAGGTTTTCGATAAGCGATACGAGATACCTCATTAGTTATCGAATTTATAACAAAACACAAAAGGATTGGCCAGAATTTTACATTCTTTCGATCAGAGTCGTAAAAACTATAATACCCCGTATAGAAAAAGCTGAAAACGGTCGATCTTCTGAAATGCACCCATTTACGAAGAAAGCACATACGTTATATGATGAAACTTTTGTATAGAACAATTTTTCAACCAGTGCATAATTTAGGAGGTATTCCGGTGCACAAGTTACTTGTACTTGTTACAAGTGATGGATCGCAATGGGGTGTTTGAAAATATTTCATAGTCATAATAAAAATAGGAGATCTAAAGGTGGAGCAGCTGACGGTTCAAAAATATCAAAAATTCTGCAAACGCCATTAACGTAAAACACTGAAAATTTACGCTTCCTGATTCCTGAAATAAATTAACACACATTTTCCCTACCGTTGAATTTTCCATTGCTCGAATTTAATCCTTTTCTGGTTTCCATCGTTATTCGAAGCAACGTAGTCGCCAGGAAATTCGAAGTCAGATCCGAGAACACGCGTTCATTAACTTCTACTTTTTACATTTCTCTACCTTTTGCTCGGAGAGAAACTTTCTCGTTACAAGAAATTAATCCCGGCCACAAAGAGTTAAGAGTTCGACGATAGGGGACACATAAGGATTGAGGGAACAAGCTCGTTCTCGCTAGCGGGAAGAGGCACTAACGCTTGGGTTTTCCGGTTCTTCGCGACAAGTGGAGAGCGGCGCGCGCGCTAACGGAAGTGGAAAAGACGACATAGTTAATTATCCGTACGACGTTTCAAAGGAACATGAAAGAGTTTTATAGTTGACGAGGTTACTTCACAACTCGTTTAACGAGCTCTTGAATACGTACCACGTTGTGGACGTACCACGCATGACATTAAGTCGCGGAAACTCGTGTGCAGACGTGATTACGTTTGGAATAAATGTGTGAGGACAAGGAGGAGGATCGACGTGAATTCGGTGGAGCAAAGAACCGTGCAGAATAAACGAACAGTTTGAAAATCGAAGCTGTGACAACTACCCAGTCGCTACGCTCTTTTATTTTGTTGTTTCTACCTTCCTCATCTGCTCTTTCGTAATTTCTTTCGAAACGTAACAATAACACCACTGTAATTTTCAAGTATTTTGAAGTTGCAAGCAGTGATTCCTAAATATGACCAATATCGTACGAAAATTTCAAAAAGCATTTGCATAAAATTTGAATTTATTTAAAAATAATAGCTTAGAGAAGTATTTTTTACGTTTACGAATATCTCTGCGATACGAATTAAAATTCATCTGGACCATCCAAACTGAATTTTTTCTCATCAGAGAAAATAATCTGAATTAAATAGAGAATATTAAACATAAAACTACCTCACGATTTATGAATGTTCAAAATTAACTTATTCTGTTATTCCAACTCCTATTCATCTTTGCACCAGCATATTCAAACGCGGCTAGTTTGTGGCGTTTTAAAGGTATACGTGCGGACATTACTTTTTGCTTTGCAATGTTCGAATTACATTTAAGGGCACACTGAACGGACCAACCAAAAAAGTTGAGATCGTATTCCTTCGCAATTTCTGCATAACTTCTTAATGTATCGTTGGTAACTTTAACAATTTATCTTTCAATATGAGAAGGTAACTTCTGTTTAAGTCCACCATTCTTATTTTTCCCATTCCTAGTAGGATCGCGTGAAAAATTTAATACAACTTTATGAGATCGTCCGAACTTACGTGCGATTTCACGAATTCCTAATTTTTGTTCTTTATATGCTAAGTTGCACCTTAGTCTTTTTAGAGCGTTGTGCTCATTAAACGCTTCACAAAAGAAACGCTTAAAATAAGTACAAAGTGTAGAAGCCGTGACTGTTCCGCTCTGATGATAAAACAGTTTCCGGTTATATCTTGACATATGCATAGACCATTTCAATGATTTTCACTTGAAATCTATTATTAGATATATATTAAATTAGATTGGATATTACATATATTTTCGCATCGTACAATTAATTTCATCGCGTTATTTTCTGAAAGTTCGACAATGCCAAAAATATCAGTAGTGCTATGCATAAATCAGGTTGTCCGAAAAATTTCTTTCCTTTCATAAGTGAAATAATAGATGCACAACATTTTTTATTTTATATTATTTTACGGATTCATGTATGATCCATTTTGTAATAATAGAATAAAATGAATCAAACGTAATTCAATAAAATAATATAGAACAAAAAATGTTGTGCATCTATTATTTCACTTATGCAACGAAAAAAACTTTAAGGACAACCTAATAGTTATGCTCGAAGATGTGTATAAAGATACACAAATATAAATATACATGGTGACATTCGAAACAAGTTATGCGTTTCGATTAAAGCTTCATTTGAGAAAACCATATCTCAGACGGAGAAACCTAATATTTATGAGTCTTTCGCGCGACGTGTTCTGCGATATCACAGATAGCGCATTTATTTAAGGTCCTGTTTCGTAATAATTCAGCGTGCGTTTTAATCCGGCGTTGCTCGTGCTAGAGCCGCATAAATCAAACGGGCGGGGCACGTTTTATCGACTAACGACCGCGGAAAATCTGTAAATTTTACCGCTTTGTTTGCGCGTCTCGCCCCGTAAAACGTTCTGAGATCGTTATTTGTATCTCGTCAAATTCGTGTTCAGTCGACCGCTGTCACATATCGTCCAGCTTCGCAATTTTTGTCATCCTGAGAGCGATCCGCGCGAATCCTGTGACAGAAATTCGCATGATAATGTTGTCCCTTTCGCGTATAGAACATTGCATAGAAGACATGCCCATGATGCATAGAAGAAACAACGACGCGCTCGTGACGCATATTTCCTCTTCCGAGAGAACGCCAATTGAAAAATTGAGAAGTGAGAACAAATAAACGAAGAAACAAGAAGAGATTGGACGGAATTGTGGAAAATAATATAAATTTACAGAACCAGTGGGTGAACAGGTTTCAGAGAGAGTACTGATTGCTAAGGAGAATTGGTTTTGGGGGATATTACTTTGGGATGAGTAGTAGAATGATGTACTTGTGGTGTAGGGATTTGTAATCATTGTATTCAACGAAGCTGGGGAAGATTTTTACATAATCGGATGCGTAATAAAGCAGTTATAACTTTTGATTGATTTAAATTCTTTCCCGTGCTTGCCATATCGTTTAGTTATACAGCTGAAAGATCTGTACAGCTTGAAGATTCATTTACCCCTTAATTCGAAGAAAATTATTTTCGTAAAATTCTGTTGAGTTAGATGAAAAATGTATACGGCGCAGTAACGTAAAGATCAAAAGGACAACTTTACTTTACTTCACTTTACTTTAATTTACCTTACCGAGTAAAGTAGGTCTATTAAATTTAACGATTAGTCGATTAAATCTTATGTATACATGCCACATATTGTCGGAAGTCACAAATTTCTATAAAAAGTCACGCCTCGACATTGTAGCAACTGGCTAACGTCCGTCGTAAATTTGGAAAGAGCATTTATGACATCCGGTTGCCAATTCCGCTTTATGGCGAGCGAGGGCAGAACCTGCACGCCAATTGTGCTATTTCCGCAGTTAAGTAAAACGTGATTTATAGCGGAATAGCTAGTAACCAGTTCGACTGGAAGATCTGTAACGAGGTTCTTTTCTATACCAAGTGCTATAGGCATATTAAACCGAACTTTTTTATCGATTGCCTTTATATCAACTTCTATCGATAAACCTTAACAAATACCAACAACAATATTAATCACGAACGTAACGCAATTCAAAACGCCGACTATCATTAACAGATTCCTTTTGTTCAACTTCGGATATTAGCATTTTGAAGGAAAATATCGTGTTTCGTTTAAACGAGCGCACAAAAAGAAACGTCGTAAGTTACTCGGTCACTCACGTATGCGTCTTCTTTTTCACAGTCTTGCCGTGGAACGAAGCTGGACAATGGGGTGGAAATTATTCATGAGACGGATTCCACGCCCGCTACTACCTACAGCCTCCCTGCCTATGCGGATATTATGGTCGCGTACTCCACTTATGATGGTAGGTAGATGCATGTATTCTACATTTTTTACCTATACTTTCGACATACCTACACGTACACACGCATAGGTATGCATACGTATACAATGATTGACGAACGCATTGCGTGGATGTTCTATTGGCGAGTGCGTGAACGAACTCCTTATTTCACGAGCCGACACGTACAACAATGCTCGAGCCAGGTACGTGCTCGACGAGGGCAAAGTACGTTCCTGTTCTCGGTAGCACGAGAGAGATTGTCTTCTCGAATTCGCGTTTCAATGGATGTTTGGCTCCTCAATGTGCGCGACAACGTGCGTGTGCTTCTGTTCACGCTCCTGTACGCTCTTGTCGGCTCTTCATTTGCAAGTCAATAGCCGGAAAGAATAGAAGGAGTATAAATTTCTATGCTGGCTTTCCTTGTCATGTTCGCGGATGTTTGTACGCAATGTGGCGAGTCGATGCAAACATATTACATGATTTAGCAATTTAGCGGATGAAACGTACCTTTTGAACTTCATAATTAAAAGCATGTAAATTTCGTTGATTTTTAGGAACATCAGATGTACAAATCTAGGTGGTTAGTCGCACCTGGTTTAATCAAATATGAATAAGCAGCCGGTGTGATCAGGTCTGTCAGAGCGATATCCCATTAAATCGACCATATATGCAACAAACCGGAAACAGTACATGAGTATAGAACCGTAAAATAATCCTTACAAACAAGAAAATAATTGGTCAGTTTACTGTAAGAAAGGCAAAAAAAAAAAAAAAACAAAATTCTCCTAACTTCAATAACGTTTTACAACTCTTTACTACTAACTTATCGTGACAAAATATGTAGATTAGTTATACTTATTTCGTAGAAACATTCTTATCAGAACAATTAGAATGAAATTATGTTATAAATAATTATCTTTTAAATTAACTCGGTAAAGATAGTTTAAACGAAGACGAAGAACAAATGAACAATAAAGGTGATGTCAAAAAATTCTTTATTCCAAAGAATTTCTTTGAGCAATTCGTGCAAATGCTATTAAAGAGGTCTCTCAGAAGGGACTACAATATTGTGTCAACTTTGCATAAGAGATATTACTTTCCTCATTCATTTATTACCTTTCCCATGCAATAATACGAACTTATGGGAAAGGCTTTTATACAGTTAAAAGGAAACTTGACATAACGAGATAAATTTAACTTTATATGGAAAAATTATCGATTAACTCTTTTACTAAAATATCGTACACGATCTACAGAATAGACGTCGATTTTGAGAAAAAAGGCAAACCGGACTTTCGTTCAAACGCTCAGAGCGTTCAAGCTGTAACGCGAAACGACACTCGTGGCAACCTCTAAATTACCGCAGAATCTGAAATCAATGCGCAAAGGCATTAGCAATAATTTCGGATATCTTCGTCTCGCGTAACCTGGCCGGATACACGTAACCGGTAATATCAGTTTATCCGATTTAGCTTATGTAGATTTAAACGATAGGTCGTAGCAGCGCGTGGGTGACCTACAATCGTAGGCAGCCAGTCATTTGGAATATTAAGCTTAGAGAACAGCGATCTATCGACGTTCCGAATAGCTCAATTGGTTAGGGCAATCGTCTGACAAACGAAAGATCCGGCTTTGAAAACTGATCCAGAAAATCAATCAAATGATACTTTCCCTCTTCGGGACAGTGGAAGTCGCTTTGAACATTTTCTACGATGTAATTGTTCGCCTGAATGTGACGATTCGTAAGTGAAAACTTCTATCATTCGTAATCCTCATTTTCTCTGAACAAAAATGCGTGTTATAGATGAAGTATAAAATTAATTTACCACCAGATGCCGTACACATATTTCTGTCCATACGTTAATTCAAGTATTCCTCTATCTGTATGCTATTACGAGACGCGAATTTTATCCGAAATCTTGCACAAATTGAATAATACCTAATCATTCGGCAAATGGACATGCAACCGCAGTTGCTAATACCTCGTGGATATTTGGTAACAAAGAACAAAAGGAATATTTCACGCCGCTGTCCGGACCAATGTTCTTCGTTCGTGCTAATTTATCGGGGAAAACGTAATAAGCACCCGAACTCAAATTGCATGCACGAATTATTACGTTAATCGCGTGTAACCTGCTTTGAGCTGGTTACACATAAATACGTATAAGCACGATATTTCGTCGCTACAAAGCGTCTTTGTTTGCCGTTTACCCACCAGGATGTCGCATAAATAATTTTCATTTATGCTTCGTCCTTCTTTAATCCGCTTACTTTCTACGGCACATTTTCAAGCGAACGAAGAAGGAGGATTTAAAAATGCTGGTTTTCGTTGACAACGAGCCGAGACCGTTGCCAAGCCTGGCTTGACCTTTCTTGACCTACCACCAGGTGGATTTTTCCCATCAGTGAAAATGTCCATCCGTAGAACAATTACCTAACTGGTCTCTGCTAAATATTACTAAAGTAATACAATGGTCGCTGGCGTTTTCATTTGTGATCCAACGAACGCATAGTTCAGCCACGGTGAAACCTACCCAGACTATATCATCGCTCGAGTACAATACACAAGCTGAAACATTTCCTCCGCGGGTGAAATTACGAAAAATTATTTTCAACGGAAGAAGTAGTACAGAATGAACTTCATAATTAACAGAGTTATGCTTTGTATTGAGAAGAATACGATGACCTACGTTTAATGAAATTAATTAAATCGACACAATGGTACAGAATTAATATAGTAGTATAAGAAAGGAAGTGGTTAAATTTCCCAATTTTTAATGAAAAATATCGAAAGCAGACGCTCTTATCGCACATATCTCTTCTTAAAAGTAATGGAATATCCTTTTGAGAGAATCAGGATATTGAAGCGCTTCTCCTCAAAGTAAGATTCCAAAGAATCCTAAAATGCCGAAACAAAGACGACGAGATTGCTTCACTATTTCCAACAATAGCTACGAGTATACTAAAGCTTAACGTCGCTATTATAGTCGCAAATACATTAAATAAATACTCAACCTCTTACGCGGTGGAATAACCAACCGCTTGACTTAAGCGACGCATTTGAAATGGTTCGATCGGCAGAACGTTTTCGTTCAAAAGACCGAATCGTAAGGGACCTTTAATTAATGGTCGAAAAAAGCGAGCGAATAGCGGTGGATAACTAGGTGCGGAGAACATAATTTAATTAAACCGGAAAATTTGTTGCGTGGAATTTAATTGAAAGCTCGACGTTCGACAATGTCGGCTAATTATCGCTATGGGAGTGTGTAATTGAATAGACGGCGCGATTAAAATTTTGTCCCCCGGCGAAAGTCGGGAACTTTACGTCACGATGTTCCGTTATAGTTCAGACAGTTTCTTCGATAAAGGAGGAGAGAGGCAACGATCCATAACAGAAGCGATATTGTCGCGATTGTTCGTGGACGGCAGCGATACGACAGATTTATTGTTCCGACCAGGCTGGCGCAGATATCATTGACTCGCGTCACCGGCCGAACATCGATCTCCTCGACCGCGTCATCGAATTGACAGAGTAAAATATTGAGTTGCGCGTCATTTTGGATCGTTAACCGCGGTTGATTTGCGTCACGTGTTAAATAAACGGATCCTATTGACGGGAAACGGACAACGATATGGTCAAAATTAGTCACAAAGCATTGTGTAGTACAACCTTCTACAGTCGCGTGGATAACAGATCGAAAATTAGTGTATTTGGTCTTTGTACGTTAAACACGTTCAACGTTTGATCATCGCAACGTTAATTATGTCCTGGCGTTTCTACCTTTAAAATCAGACGTTATGGATTTATCACATATTTTTGGAAAGTAGAATGTTCCATGCTGATAAAAAATTCTTCCGAACAAATAATTCAAAAATGTACCAAAGAGATCTATATTCACCGATTCGATATGCACGCCAACCCGTCCTATAAAATATTCGTGAAAATAATACACGGCACTGGGAATATCGCACGAGTTAAAACAACGTCTCTTAATAATAATAATCTGAGTCCCTGCATAGGAACCCATTTATATGTATACGGGTACTAAATACGCATGTTCTCGAGCTGCAAACAGGATAACGGCCAATCAGATTGTTAACAAAATTATTTGATAACATTCTCATGGTTTCTGGTGACAAAGAACCGTGATTGTTCCGTGTATATTGAATGAGGTGAAAACGCGTGGCCACATAGCACGGAGCAACGAGCGGCTCGTTGTTGGCGTATAACATTTTCCAGCTTTGTATGTATTTTACGCCGGTGTCAGCACGTTCGCGTGGAAATGTTCTCGCACAGAAGCGTCCAGCTGCTTTTGAAATAGCTCGGTGCGTGGTAAATCATTGTTATATATATATTCCGACGACAACAGGAATCGTTACAGATTTCGTTGCGGGACAAGTGGAGCTACACGAACGGCGTTGCGCGTTTATTCGTGAATCGACCGGCACCGATATCGGCCGCAATATCAAATAATAAATGGTGACTCCACCGTGCTTCATAATTACATCGTTACAACCGATCGTATTCCATGTAATATAAGTCCGGTTCAATAGCACAGGGAATATCGTATCCATGCGAGTGGTTGGATCTCGGATTCCTACAATCGTGACTGAAGCACGATCGAACATTGCAAAATTAAATTTACATTTACTGAAACGAAACAATTATCAGTGAAATATCTTTTTCGATGACGTCACGTTGAAAATCTGCCAATTGATATGTAGTTATAAAAGGATTACCAAGATTTCCATATTAACGGTGCAATGAGATCCTTTTCAAATATAATAATTGCTTTAAGAACTTCTACGATCGAAGTACTGAAGCGAAAGCTTCCTGAAAAAATAACACGTCCAACGAAACCAATTATGCAGTCATTTAATAGTACTATACTGATAAAATTTGATAAATATACGATTTCGTGCAGATTGTATGCTTCAAAATTTTCGATACGTTGCGCAAAGCGTTCTTGAAATAGGTGACTGAATTATAGAGAGGTGTATCGCACATTTTTAAGTCAATATTTATTTTTTATTTTAAACAAGACTTTATTAAATGAATATTTCATAAACACGACTGGTAACTGCAGAAGTACGATCCTCTTTTTCATCAAACTAAAACTGTATTGTCACCTGTGAAAGTCAAACTTTTTGACATTTTTTCCAATCGTATGAAAAACAACAAGCGAGTTCTTCGGACATACTTTTAGAATTCTTTAGAAAAATTCTTTGCAAGCATTATAAACCTTATCGCCAATTAGAGGTACATTCTGTTAAAAATTTATTTTTTATCTTTTTATTCAGAACAATGATTTATTTCATCGTTTCAGACTATTTTAAACCATTTTTATTTTAACCTATCTGATATATCTCGAACGCTATGCAATATATGGAGAGGCATGCACGTTCACTCGCTTATCGGATTTTTGCAAGCCTTCGTTTATTTTATCGTGATTTGCGTGATGGTCAGGCCGTGTACACATGCCTAACAGCTGCGTTAAGAGAATATTCGCTTCGTTCCTCGCCTATCGTGATCGATATCGAGGAAGAAAGTGGCTGCCAGAGAGGCGGGATGCTCGAACGAAAAGTACCACGAATAGCGATGAGACGATTCGTCGTGGCGACGAAAAAACTTCGAGAAGGACTGCTGCTTTTAAAGAATGTTCTCCACTTCAGCTCATCGCGTGAACTTTTTCTTTTCTTCTCTCGTCGAATGGTAAAGAGACACGACTGGACCTGCAGCTGCGATTCTTCCGTGTCTCGAGAAGGATCGTTTTAAGAAATTGATTTGTCTGCAAGTGATTTATTGCCGATTTATTAGCGATTAGCGATTTAGAAGCGATACGCTCTAATGGTATTGGATTTATCGCAGATTATCTTCGCTGAAATCGATTTCTACGGCCGAACTGATCGTTCGAAAGTTAGGCTTACGGTCGCCGAAATATCTAAGAGGTTGTTATTTCGAATATTGGGATAAAATAATACGTGAAAGTTAAACTTCTATCCTTTTTGTCATATTTCACGTAGAATCTATAATACACTCCACTAACAAAATCGTTTTATTTCTTCTCTTTATGCATTTACATCATTTACCATTTCAACTCTCCAGACATGGCGAGCATCGAATAACACGTTGCTCGTGAAAAGATCTGCTTTAAAGCGTCGGTGGCTCCTATCCTCGGTGCGACTGTCACTTAAACAATATGGTAACAATGTACGGCAAGCGTAGGTTCTAGAGTACATCAGTTATACATTGAAACGCGAATGGCTAGTGTCTCGGCACGTTCATAACGAAAATGTTTCTTGCGAACGATGACGATTATGGAACGCGACAATGGTACCAGTACTCGTCTTCTCCGCGTTGCATTAGCGTTCTGATGGTAACGCCTTCCTTCCCTTTGTCTCTGCCGCTTCCGCCTATTGTTAGACCGCAATTATTTTCCTGCTGCTGCGACTTGAGCCCCCGCGGAAAATATATTTTCATCTAACGCTCGATCCATCATAAGCTGCAAGATGAAACTTTCGCGTGCCTCTAACGTTTTCAGTCTTCGTTCATCATAATTGACGCTGCCGCCGTAATGGCTTCCGTGTACGTTCCAAGTGAACGCAATGGAAGAATTTAATAGGACGGAGGCGTTGCGGTGGAAATCTTTTTTCTCCAAATTTTTTGGTAGAATATTTCTTCTAAGAGATCGTTTGCTAGAGCTTGTATACGAAAAAGGATGCTATCCACTGGGTTAGTTGGAAGAAACTGCTTTCTGACGTTACTTGTTCGTGAATCTTTATAAAAATTTTATAAACATAAACTTCGACAATGCAAATAACATTATATATGATATAAGATGAAACATCATTATCTTTAGCCGTTTAAATGCTCTACGTTGCACGATGCTATATCACTCTCATATATTATCAGCCTCGTATTCGACCATTTAAATAGCTGCATACATTTGCGACACTCCATATATTCCTTTCTGCTACTAACGATAATTCGCTCTCGTTCCGATGCTACTACTATCTTCTTAGCAAGTCGTGAACGCGCAAGAAATCGAAAAAGCCATGAACGAAACTCCTGGATTAAACAGTTCTAAACGAGTTTGTAGGAGCAGCAGTCAGTTACTCGGTCCTCTCTCTTATTTTTGTTGCCTGATTGCGTTTATAAAGATGCCGTATTCTTAGGTGATGGACGGTCCTTGATGAGGTCATTAGTTGGTTTCATAAACCACGTCCGCGTAACCAGTGGCTAAAGATCGGCCTTAATGGTTGGTCGGTTTAGCAGAAGTAATTCGAAAGACTATAGTCAATTCGCGAATATATACAACAACACCGAATCCTACATTCCGCATAAATGCTCTCCTCGAGCAAATCTAATAGTATACTCGAATTGAAACGCTATTTCTTGCAAGTCACTTCTCCAACCCACAGCGTCTCTTTACGGAGAGATAGCTCTGATGGAAACGTTTCACTTATGACAAACTCTATGATTTTGCTGGAAACGCGCAAAGCGATCGTTCCTAATACTTGCATCTGCCTATAACATGCACATATGTACAATATACGTACAGAGAGAGAGAGAGAGAGAGAGAGAGAGAGAGAGAGAGAGAGAGAAGCGAAACGAGTTAGAGCGAGTTTCTCATCAGAAAACTGTTCTTCTATGAATTTCAGGTTTTTACTCGTGGCGAAATCCGGAAAATGGTTCCTGGTTCATACAGGCTCTCTGTCAAGAGCTGAATAAAAACTGGAGAACCCATGATCTATTAAGGATGATGACTGCCGTAATCCGACGTGTTTCGATCGAGTATCAATCGTTCAATCCGGAGGAGAAATCCTTCCACCAGAAGAAGCAGGTACCATCCCTCGTTTCTATGTTGACGAGGTTGCTATTCTTTGACAATATACCACTCGAATACCAAGCGAAAGATACAAGCGGAAAATAGCAATTTGGCTATTGAGCGATTCAGTTGAAGCGAGGCGTAAATTCACAGATTTATATGTTTATGCACGCACACGTATGTAACAAATCGTGTGTAGAGTATTTTGTAGATATTTTACTCGATTCTTGGTTGCTGGACGTTAAGCCGATTAAACTTTCCGTAGCTATTTCCTTAGTACGTCGAATTTTTATGAAAAGATCGTGGCGGAAAGTTGGCGTGATTGAGCAACGAACCGCGTGAAAATGTAAATTCAATCTCGCAAGGGAATATCGAGGGTATAATTTTAATTAGCGTCGGCCGTAGATTTTCGTTGTACAAGTTTAAAGAAGACCTCGGTCCTTAGACCGATATATAAGGGGCGGATAACGAAGTGCGCGCATTACTTCATTTGCAGCTGTTCACGGAGTTTAATGAATGCAGTAAATAACTCGCTTTCTGAGATACGACCCGTAGAAATTCGTTCCGTTTTTAAACAAATTAAAAGTCACTTTACGGTCGGCGTTTAAACAAGCGCGTTTTACGTCGCGAACGAATGCGTGGCGATATATTTTTATTATTTTACCGCGTGTACTCGTTCTTCGGTGTTTTATGCTGACGTGCGTTTTGTCGTAAACAACCATTTGCGCTATATAAAGATGAACACCTCTACGAGGATGTTGGCGATAAAAATTAAATTCCTTTATGAACGTGAGGAAGCGTAGGCAAACATTTCCGGAGCACGTACATTCCAAAATTTAACGCGAAAACGTCTTTATCTTTCTATTAATTTCTTGCCATCATCGTTCAGCCGAGCATAATTTACATATGAATTACGAAGAATATCGATGCATTGTACACGTAATTAAAATTTGTACGCAATCCGTTTAATATCTTACGGTTAGTTACTGCTTTCGATAAATTATGTAAAAGTACAAATAATGATCATTTATAATTAAAATATGTATGTTTTTGTAATTGATAATAAATTACCTCTGTCACAATGATATAACAGAATTGACGAGAGTGAAGTTTTATTTCACTGCATTCTAAGGACTTTCCAGATGTGTATCGATGTAATTGAAAGCTACACTTTTTGAAATGTAATTACATTACCATATCATTGCCTTGTATTAAGAAGAAAGTTTTCATTCGTCTCGTAATAGAGGGAACGTCGACCAACGATTTTAAACAGATTTAATGGAACTACTGAAAAGTTTTGTAATATTAATCCGAGCATACGTTAGAAGATACTCGGGGAAAAAAGTATAATTGGATCGTACGAACGGTTGAGAAACATGGGAGGGACGAAGACGTAAGAAAACAGGCGGAAACAGCAGTTTATTGTCAGACGTGTTTTGCAAGCAGCGTGACAAGATCTACCGTCTGTCCGTGGCTTTTGCTATATGAATTACGCCGAGGATACTTTCAGACAAACATTACTTGAGTTAATTAAAATTTTTAAAACGTAATTTTGAAATAAATGTAGTGTAAAAATAATATAAATTTTACGCATCGTAGAATCTTTTTGGAAATATAAGAAATTTGTTTCATTGAACCTCAAAAAGAAAAAAAACTACCATATTCTATGAAGTATAATAAACAGTTATACTAAGTCGTTAATAAATCTTGGAGAAACATTTCGTGTTGGAATCAATATTCCCGATATCGACGCAGTACCAATATATATTATTATATTAATATCGACGTCAGAGCATGTTCAAAGTAAAGTGAGATATTACACGTACTGTATCAATCGACAACCATATCATCCGTTATCAAGTAAATATCGATTGCTGCACTGGTTACTGTAAATCAGATGGTGGCAGTTCAATTTTCTTAAATTGCACGATTTGGATATAATTTCCATGTAGATCCCTATATTAATACGTTATCAGATTAAATTACAATTAACGCCACTTGTTTCCTATATATCTTATTTCTATCGTAGTCGTTAAGCCAACACTGTAATTAGTACTGTAATTACCAACGTAATTATTATATCACAACTTTGACGCAATTTGCATAAAGCCATAGAGTATCGATTACTACATTATTAACAACCAGATAGCAAACTGTTATAACATGTAAAATCGAGAATCTAGCAGAATATCTTTAATTAGACTTAATGACAGAGTAAAACAGTTGAAAAATCCTTATCACCTTTGTCCCACTCGTGTTTGTTTGTTTTTCTTCCCTTACTTCTATTCTTTTTTCGTTTGCTCTCGCAATCTTTTAAAACATACGAACATTTTTCGAATCGAGTTACACATTTACGAGGTCTGCTCTTTTTTTGCACCCTGTCTACCAAATTGCAGTTCACGCACCGTTAAAACACCCTCATAAATATATACCTTCCCGCTGAAGCATGGTATGGTTATATACTTTCCAAACCATCGGCGAGAAATACATATACAGCACATATATCGAGGAAGCTGGAAGAAATGGAAGAAACAAACGACCAGAGGAATATAAGAGACATGTTGGACTAGACCCTGTACAATCAGTCGTGGCAAAACATCAGGAGACTACGGAACGCAAGATGTTATTGGATCAAAGTAAACTGATAGCCACGATAAAGGAATATTTTCTCGGAAAATACAGAAAAATCACGTAGATAAATCCAAAAGCATTGATAGAAATAAAATTTCTACGTGACTTCGAGTCATACACTGATCGACCGAGAATCTTCATAAATGATGTAGCATCCGGATATATGGCCAGGAGTTATCCACATCAATTCCTGCAACTTGAGACAGGTCTCGGCGTCATCTACGATCCGCATCCATTTAATTCTACCCGGTATTAGAATAAAAGAAATATAATTTCTTTATTGCGTATTATAGGTACGAGATTGCCTTAGTCGAATCATTGAGATTCGTACGATCAAAGTAATACCAAACATAAATATATTTGATTATCTGATCTAATACATGATTAGGAGTGAGATAAAAAAAAGAGAGAGAGATGACCCAATTCTACGGTATCTTATTACACTCTACATATTCTGTCTCCCTCGTACGATAAAACATCATAGAGAGGGAGAGAGAGAGAGAGTACGAGTGGGATAATTTGATCCAATTTCTGGAAAATCATCTCTGCGAACATATGGCCACTTTCGATTCCGATCGTTGGCTATATATATCCGGTTATTATATACGTAAATTTCAATAAATATATGTATCAAGTATTAGTTTCGTAACACAAATAAAACTGGCTTTACTATTTCCGCAAACGTTACGTGTAAATTAATAAAATAAAGATCAATTTAATCGTATTTAACGCATTTGCTTTGCATCCATGGAACACATCCATGAAATATCGTATTTCGCTAACAGATCCTAAAGGATTAGTAAGTTATATAATTTTCTTATTAATTATAGAAAACGAGATACCGTAATAAGTTGATTTGTTTTTTTATATACAAATCTAATAGACCATTTTTAAGTTAATCAGACGTATTTGCCTACCGCTCACAAACTAGTTCAGGAGATTCAGAAATCCTTGGTCGCTGAAAGACTGATCCGTACGGTTCTTGAACTACTTTCCTATCAAAGGGAAACGAAGTCCTTCATGCAGGATAGATGCAGACGTCTGTTTGACCGTGCAATGACAATTCGATTTCATTCACTTCACCCCCGTCTTCCACTGTGCTAAGTGGATCCTGCAGGCAAACGGAGCACGATAGATCTACGGCTCGTTTGAGGCTGGGTTAAAGGGTTTCGTTATGCGGGTTACAATTCTCGGCTTGCTGCTTCAGAGTAGCAAAGGAACACAATAGACAAAGCGTATCAAGGCGACATCGACGTTGTTTTAGCAAAATTTCATTCACGGATGTTGGGAATTTTTTTCTCCTTTCATACAGTGGAAGCGTATACTTTGAAAATTATGACTCCGGCTACGATCCGCAATTTTGAAAAATTAATCGCTTAAATTCAGCTAAATTTAGAAGCAATAATTTCTGTAGCTCTTAAACCGGCGAAAAGTTATTATTTAACAAGAAGATTTCGTTTAAATTTAGCCACTTATTTTTGTAAAATAGCTCGTTTTGTTTGGAAAGCCTGTTACGTTACTTTCAGCAATATATCACGATGCAGTTTTGTTTTTTCACACGATTTTTGTTAATTCACACGAGTATTTACATGAGCTCTGTCGCGTAATATTCCTTTGTCTTACTTTGTTATTCTAATACATGAATATGTATTATCCTGGTAACTTTCCATATTATTTGCGCCGAGGCGGGCTACCTACTACGAATGTATTAAGGAATCTGGATTAACATCGACATTGTCACGTCGGAAACACAAGAAATCACGAAACCGATAGATCGCCGGTGATCTCCTCGCGTCGCAGTTCGAACGTTTCACGAATAAGGTGAAGAAATTGAACTTCGTATAAGATGATGGAAATTTTATTATATAAATCCAACAGAGTGGCGGTTTAAGGTCTTACAACAGAATAGGGTATTGAGCGCTAATTTAGGAGGGTTTTTATATTGAGGTTTTAGTCCCTTTGGAGGGGGTATCGTCGGATGTATATCAGAGACGGCTATTCAGTTACTGTTTTGTTATTATTTCGATAGCTGTGGCATGCAGGATGTTTTGTCTACTTTATTACTGTTTCTGAGCGTGTGACAACATCGTAATTTTGTTCATCCATTCTGTTTTCTCTCTCTCTCTTTTCGCATATCTAACTTTTCAATATTCTATACGGTGTGGTGAACATGGATATACTTTTCAATGGAATTAAGCTATGTCGTTTGCTATACGCTGTACCACTCGCACCAACAACAATACGCCGATCCTGTCGCGATGATAAAATGTTTCATCGTAAAGAAAACGAAACTCGCGTCGGTAAACAATCGAGGATTTTCTAACTCGCATACTATCGATCCTTTCTATCGAATACGAGTGAAAACCCTTTGATCACCGGTCAGCAAAATTTTCAATTCAATAATTCATCTGGTGAACTGGCAACAAGTCGAACCATTCGGTCCCTGTAGCCGTCGAGCAAGTATGTTCTCGAAGATGAACTACTTGAGACTAAGCGGATCACTGATTCGCTTCGTCAAAGGATGCAAGTGCTTCTGTCCCTTCATCGATCAACGCTCGATCGGACGAAGATCTAGGTAAGAGGTACTTAGAGAAACCGTGTGTTTGAGGACTGCCAGTTACGATAACCGCATCGTTCATCGGCCGATCTGCACTGAAATTATCGGTTAGCGATTCTAAAAATATCCAAGCGCAGCTTTGCTATATCTCGTATGAGTCGTTATACTCAAAGAATTAGCAGTTTCAGTACAGTTTCGTTAATCCCATAAAATGTACGAAATTTGGCATACTTGATATAAAAAGTAATAACGTAGTTGGAGTTGCTATGATTTGCGTTCGATGGTAATTAGTGCGACAGAATTTCAGCTTTGGGATTATTACCGTTAATAAATTGAGGATTAAGTTGTTGTATTTTGGTATGATTAATTGGGACAAATACAAGCTTGATTGATGAAGAACAGTAGTTCTTATAGGCTATATGCAACGCACCTAACAAGGCAAAGGGAAGACAGTTTTGATTGATTGCTTGGAAAACAAGCAATATAATTTCCATTATGATATTCAAAAGCACCAGTATCGGAAACTGTTCCTAAGTTGTGATTTGAAGACAATTGCACGAATATATCCAGTCACTGTCTCTCTGTTACGAATATTTATTCTATCATCATAGAAACGATTAAGCAACTATACTTGTTAGTTACTTTCTTAAACGTAGTCTAAAGTATTCTGTGAATATACAGCGAACATGTTTGCTCAGTATAAGTGAACCGATGTTTTCGCTCAGAACGCGAATTAACCAGGGAATAATGGAAATTTGACGATGTTAACGATATCGAAATGTAACTTACAAGCGAGAATCAGTTTTGCCCGGTTTTCGGCCATGAAATGGTAGAGTATTATTTGCAGTTACACGTTACACGATGTTTTACGCAATCAACCAAGTTTCGGAGCAAGGAATTTTCCTGGAAAAGTGAGCGAAATAAATACAGCGATTCGAATTCCAACAATATACAAGAACTTGGTCATTAAATACGAATATCAATACATAAATTAACTGTAAACATAAAGTTTGATCGAGTTGTCAAAATGCCGAATGAATATGGAGAACAGTACAAACAACACGGGGTTTTGAAATAAAATTTCGTCGATCTTTGTTCGCGGCATAACTGCCATAGCTTCGAAAAGGAAAAAGAGAGAACTCGTGCCAGTTGATGTTTCCAGTAGATTGCATTACGATTTTTAATTCTTGCGCCTTTTACACTGGTATCACGCAAACTTCTATTTTTCTCGAAAAGAGAAAAAAAGAAAAAGAGAAAAACCATCGGTCTGTATATGGTGGAAGCGGCTTTCACGGAAAATATCCGAATTCCAACCAATCCTACAGAACTTTCTATGAAAAATGTCGATCTATATTGCGTTGTTTACAATACTACCAAAATAACTCGTTTCTAAGCGAAACGTAATTTCTGGAATTTTAATATAACAAGATTGCCATGTAATTCGTCTTAACGTAGCTACATGCTATGCAATCAACTCTACGAACTTCGCGACTCTGCTATAAGTTAAACTTTGCCAGAAACTTCAATGCGCTTTCACTTCTCCTCTATCCTACATTCGTATCGAGCAACATCGCATAAAGTTTGTCAACTAAATCAACAGTCGCAAGCACTTTTGCCTGTTAACAACGATCGTAGGATTGTCAAACGCAGCCACTTAGTTCCATTTAGTTTCCTGAACGATACAAATCTGTTCCTGATCTATAACGTTCGAGTTATCCTTTATTTCGACTCACCTACCAAACGGAGTTCGTGCATACGCCATACACCGTAAATTAACCAAACGTCAGATTTGTTTCGTATCCTTCGTTGATCCTGTTTTCCCAACGTTCACGATATTTAGATATTTCTAAATATCTATTTCAAGGCCAGAGATCTCTCACGCTGGATCGCGCACGCTGGACCATCCTCGTTAGCGAGATTTTATAACTTATGTAGTATCTTAATAGTCTAGAGTAAGGACAAGAGAAGATGTTCTATTTGAAGAGAAGTTTAGTTTTATTTTAACAAGCAATACCCAATGCAATAACTGACTACAATATTTTCGTACGTCTTATTCTCACACTCCGCTAACGTCTTATTCTAACACTCGGCTCGCAACGTCTGTCTTGTCAGGTCAAAAAATGCTAACTCTCAACCCTCGCACCCTTCTCCCACTCCTTTACTCATTTAGCTTTGACGTCACCAAGGCATACGCTCTTGCTTATATTCTCTCTCTCTTTCTCTCTTCCCCAGCACTCTTACGGTTCTTAGTTTATACCTTAAATTTACAACTTATACTATCCCAAGAAAACTCGAATTTAAATATATGATATTTATAATATAAATGTATAATAGACCACTCGTATACCCCCTTTTTTTGATATTGCACTTATAAGTACATATATGTTACAACTTTCGTTTCTTCCCTCTTGAACTATATCTATTTGTAACACAATCTATGCGAGCTTCGATACTCGACTGACAAACGAACGAGATACTCATCAATCTAAACTTGCAATGTTTTTCCATATGGATGGGGCGTACGAGCGCGTACGGCCGCGCGGGCACCCGGATGAACAATCTCTATTTGCATATGTATGTGTACAGATTGTACGCGCTGTTCGTCATTATGGATGTATGTACGTACATATATGTTTACAAATGAACGTATGAAAAAGATACGAGCCGCAAAGTGGTAGATGATGCCCGTTTGAAAAATATCCGCGACCTGCCTCTCGTCCGTTTCCCCACTTATTTTCTTCCTTTCGTTTCTTTCCCTTTTCCTTCTTCTTTTTTTTCCATGCCCGGCTTCTCTGGTCAAGAAACAGACGATTCGACTTGCGCATATGTTAGAAGGGTATTATTTATATTCGACCGTCAAACAAGAACCGCGCACATCGGCTTTTGCGACGTATTGTTTCATTTTCGCTGGGGTCACTCATGGATAATGTATGCTGACGAAGCGACGCGACGGAACGAAAACAGCTAGCTGCAAGATTGTACTTTATGTGGGAGAATTATTTTGTTCGCAACAATGGAATCACAAGCAACATAAATTTAAAAGAGCACGCCGTTTGTCCCGTAATGGAACTGTAAGAACAGATAAGGTGAAAGTTCTCCAGTAATTTAACTATGCCAACAATGAGATACAGGTATTGTACGTGGTTTAGATCTTATCGTTTCGCGCTTGCACGTCGACTTTTGTTTCCTCTGTGATCATTGCGAAGATGCAAAACAAACGTGTCTGGTAGAGAAAATTCGTTAAGTTGTTCACGAAAACGAATCTATTCGAACTAAGTTGATTTTGAATATTTTCATAAACGATTCGTACTTAAACGAACTTTGATCGAAAGTAAAATATATGCAACGCAGAAGAGAGATCAGTTGTATCTTCGCACAACTTTGACGACATATTATTAACTTTGTCGTATTATATTAACCTACCTCAGAACTAAGTTAAATCATGTTCGCAGGTTTATACCTCTGGTTCTTGCTGTTAGAAACTCGTGGAACTTAATCTGTCTTCGTCGACCAAACGTAACTACGCGTATTGTGTATTATACAGCGTACAACGATCCATAAAACTATCATCTCCTTTGACGATTTATCAACTAAAATATCGTTCGAAATTCTATTCGTTGGTTCATACGTGGGAACATGTTTTTTCGATAGTAATTTATCTGGAGAAAGCGTAACAAGCACGCACAAACTTGGTAGCTGTGCAGAAGCCTGAAGAGGTAGTAGATATATCACGAATCCTTTTACTGTAACTGGTGTTACGTTGACTCGAACGCGTTTCGATTGGATCCACAGAGAAAGCTTCTCGTGCCTGTACAGCGTCGAGCTTTCGTTCGCCGAATTACCCGGACAAGAAGATCACACGGTTGTGCTTCAGTAGCAGACACACGGTATACCGAGAGCTTTCGTTCTGCGAATGGAACAACCGAGTTATGCCAACGTGTTCTTGGACGAGCGAGGGTATAAAAACATGCCGTTTAAAAGCAGTTTCAAAGGTACTTTATGGCGATGGTGAAAAGAAAATGTTGCAGAAGGACGTTGGAAAGAAGAGTGATGTCGATGAAGGAAATAGAAGTTTAAAGAAGTATCTCAAAATAGTTGTTTAAACGTGTACGTTAACGAGAAGAATTAACAACTACGACAGGAAAAATGAAATAGGTTTATTTCTTTAATCGCAGGAGAAACAGCTCTTTCGTTAACATCGTTCGGGTCTAGTTAGTAAATAGGTATGCGTTAAAGCAAATTACAATACGATATTTTATGGATATGTTTATTCAATAGCATTGGTCGTAAAAGATGCACAACTATGAGACAGGATGAAAGCATCGATAATTAATATATTATAATAGCGGTGAATAACCACGAATTCCCAAACATGCCGATAGATCGATTTTTAAAGCATAAGCGTTCGTACGGTTATGCAGCTTTCATACAATTACGCTAAATTGTGAAAGAAACAACAAGCGATGCAGTAAAAAAAACTTACGAGCAGCTCGTAAACTATTTATGCACTCGATACCACCCATATTATAAAGAGGATGATCGAGCGTATAAATTCTAAGAACAAAATTAATTGAGAAAAGACGAACAATATTTGCGTCAGATGCGACATCGTTCTTTCGACGGCAATCTGCGTTAAATTGGAACAGTAATTTTTAAAATAACGCATCGATCGTTTCAAATACGTAGCTTTCTATTAATATCGTTTTTATATTTAATAGCGAGGTAATTTTTAGTTTTATTACGTATAAACTCTACAGACTATTACTGTTAACCACTGTAACGCGTGAAGTCTGAAGGAACTTTTAAGGGGAGAGCGGCGCATTACTTTGAGCTTTAAAACTTTGTTACACTTACTCTTCCGTCACTATGCCTATTTAAAAATCTGTTTTTTTACTTATCTTTCCGAAACTTCTACTTTATATACTTCCTCAACTTCTTCCATCTAATTTAAATTCACTTGGAGAATAGCCGAAATAATAACTTCGTCGAAGAAATCCCACAAATGCATCGATTCTCCTCGCTGCCTCTTAAAAGCGAGTAAACGACTAATAGAAAATAGAAATAAAAGTAATGAAGAACGTACGAGTAATTTCGAAACCAACCAATGTACTTAATTTGACGATGTAAAAGTTTCAAACAGAAATAACAAACGGCACTAGTATGTAAATGGTCGAGTCGTTAACTAAGCACCACAGAATTGTTTCACTTCGATCGCACGTTGTTTATCGAGAATAATATCTTTTATTTGCGGAGTCAGCTCTGCGCTGACCAAAAATATCCATTAATATCGAATATAATTTCAATGAAGATCGTCATGCGAATACGAACGACGCAGTAAATATTAAATGTTGCTAATTTCATTTCCCCGTTGCACTTGTATTTCATAAAATTTCAATTGTAAAGCTCGTACCGTGTTTACGTCGCATTATTTTACATATGCAATTGAATTTTCATTATCGCCTAACGCCGACTACGCTGTCGGTAATCATCCGTCGCGACGCATTGTCGATATAACTTATCACGAACAAGCTTTGGAATCTGGCAGAAGTGTTTTGGCGTAGGTACACGGAACGGTTGCAACGTCTTACAGCGTGGAAGTTGGCTCCGGTCGACCACCCGGGAATCGTCGTCTATCGATAACGCGAAAATATGGAATAGATTCACGGTGTGAGTGCTCTTGGTGATGCGAATTTTAATGGAATGCCAGATGGTCTAATATTGATATCGAGCGGAAAAGTGTCCCTGCAATATCGCCAATGAGGATCGCGTGAATAATAAAATAAAGATTTGACGAAGATGCGAGGACCCATTTTCCGTGGATCGATGATAAATAGCCCGCCACGATGCGCGTCGCCACCGTCTATTCGAAATCCGTGCGTCGCGTTCAAGAACGTTGGAAATTTTATTCGTCGACAGATTCTTAATCCAACAGAAGCTTTCAATGAAATGAAGCCTGGCATCGCGATGCATTTCATTTTCTCCGCTTTTACAACGTATTTACTGCAACGATCGTTACAATGTTCCCTCATGGCAGATGTATTTTACTGGAAAACGTTTGACGATTCGTTTCACAGGGAGATAAAGTATTCGAGCGATAGACGGTGAACAGGTCAAGAAATTTTAGTGGGCGAGTTCATTGTATAAGGATGTTCTTTGAAAGGCTGGGGAGATATGAAAATATTTAACGTTGCGGAAAGACCAACCGAGAGAAGGATGAACGAGGGTCGGAGAGTGAAGGAAATCCGGTTATTTATTCAGAACTTTAATTCCTCGAGTATCACACCCTCGCTTGTTTTCTCCATTTCTTTCGACAGTTAAGGTCAGATAACTGCGCATTCGATTGCAAATTGAACGATTAATCGGGTTTATAAGGGGATGAGCAAATAAATTGAAAGCAAATTGAAAACGTTAACGCGATGAACGGATGAGCAATCCTCCTCGTGAAAGATGATGCTTTGTTTCTCAGGATAAAAGAGCATTCCTTGTTGAAGTATCGATAAAACATTTTAATGTTGGCATAGCTCTTCGTGCGCTATCGAGGTCGAGAAAAACGAGACACTGAAAATTCTAAATAATGAACTTATGTTTCACTACGATATACACTCTATGCTTTTAAAAAAAAAAAGTTCTGCTTACCAAAAAAAAAAGTCCGTTCTACACTTTCGATTCCATTTTACAGGTAGAATCACTTTATAGTCGGTTATGTTTCTCGTTACACAGAGCACTCTGTATAATAAAAAAATATTCTGTACGCGATAGAAATAAGTATGAAGTTACATGGAACACTAACTGTCGGTGAAATTCCCTGCAGAAATAATTGCACGATAAGGCATAATGGAATCGGTCACGATTGCGAGCACGCCGAAGAAGGAATACGCGGAACGGCTTCGCTTCTAGCCGATCAATAAAACTCCACTTCCACCCTACTTAACTTTGTATACTCGTAAAATTCTATTAAACCTCGTACTCGACGAGTATACTCGCGCAGTGGCGAGGAAAGAGGAAAAAAAAAATAATGCAGAAGGGTGAGAAATAAGGGTGGGCCCGCTTTGAACCGTGAATTTCGAGCGGGATTGGTTGACGAGAATACAAGCAGAGAAGACTCACGCGACAAAAGAAATGTAATTATACTTGTAGCTACTCTATTCGTCGTCGTCCGCGGATTGTCGCGAATAATGGCAAATTAGGAACGGTAAATTCGCATCTGCATAATCGAATCGGGGCTATAATGAAATGTGATTCGTCGGGAGTATGGGAGGAACCAGTTTCGTGTTCGTGTTCGCGCTCGAGTCCGTGACCATGCACTTTCAAATTTTCCCAAAACGATTCCGCCCGCATATACTTTCGATACCAGATTCTTCTCCATTTCCCTAATTGTACCGGTTATTATGCCGAATAACAATATTTATTATCGAAGAACAAATCACTAGAAGAAGAGATAAAACAAGGCAAAGAAAAGAGAATCAGGAAGATGAGAAACATTCCTTTCTATTTTTCAACGAATTGCGAACTTTTGATCATGACGGAAACAAGACGCGTTGTATAAGAAAGAAATTAAGAAGCTCTACGCGGACGGGAAATAATAAAATTCGTTTCATCCTCGAGACCTTTAACAGGTCGTTTTCTCTGCTTCTTCTAATTTCACCTACCGGATATTGTCTTTCCGCGGCAATATTGAAACTGACGTGAAACGTTTCCTCTGTCTGCTGTCCAACGAATTTCTAACTTCGATATCCCGGTCAATTTGTCGGTCAATCATATACGACGCGTTCGAAAACATTCGGACGATTGTTTGTCTGCGGCGGGATGTCTATTAATTCGAACGTTAAGCACGATTTGTTTCTGTGTCTCTATTATAATAAGTACGCATAGTAGAATGTCAGAATGAAATTTTTAAGTCGATAAATTGTTGTCATTTATACGTAGTTTTATGGAAAGAACGAGTATCGATGGATATTTATCCATCGATCGATTAAGAAAATTGACGAAACTGTAGATACTTATGGGCAGCGACACATCGAAACTGGAAAAGTAAAAAATGCTAACGATGGACACACGAACATTTTCCAATGGAAATTAAATTAAACGCTTGGAAAATGCCTGTGGTTTAACGACGTATGTAAGGAAATTTCTAATTTGTAAAACTGAACAATGCTCGCTATTGAAATATAAGAACACAGGGAAATTACTCGTAGAGTTGATTCTGATAAACGGGGTCCGAACGGACGCGGAAATCGTTCCCTCGACATGCGAGAGACGAAATTTATTCCGCTATCAAAATCTTCAGTGCACCGTCACCGGAGGGCAGCGAATTCAGATTTCATTGCACGTTTACCGTACTGTCGCCCTGACAAATCGTATTTTTACTATTCCAGAACTTGGAGACGTATGCGAGCGCGCATCCTAGAGAGAAAGAGAGAGAGAGAGAGACAGACAGACAGAGACACAGACACACATACACACATATAGAGAGCGAGAGAAAGAGAGAGAGGCTAACACGCGGATGAACGGTGGTGCAGGAGGAAAGTGCTGCGACAGAAATGGCATTGGATGGGGAAGCCAGGATATAGACGTCACGTACATTTACATCGGTTTGCTTGAAAGCAGCCTTTTTCCGTGTCACGACATCGTATCCCAGATCGGCAATGACTCCCCGTGAGTTTGTTTTATGTTCCGATGCAAATATGTTCGTCCGATAGTAATTCTAATTATATCGATCGAGTGATTAGCCATCTTTATTAATCGACCTAGGACTGGTGTATTATATTTCGCTTCGATCCGTAAATTTGGAGTATAGAATCCTTCTCGAATTCTACTGTAGAGATAATAGAAACAGTAGCTGGAGCTTAAATTAGTCAGATACGTTACGTATTTTTCTATGAATTATGTAAGACCGGCGTAATATTTCTCCCTGACAAATCGCTAGACGGTTTGAACAAGTAACATAATTTTAAGACTTACAAAAATCTATTTCTGCAATCCACGACAAGAAGACAGGCGTCTTTTCTCGAGCTTGAGACAAGTAAATACTGTAACTAAGACGGGCAGAAAGTGCTGGCGAACTTTCCGCTACGTTTATTTGCATGGAAGTTTACTTTGAATAGCATTCGAATCTCGTCTAGAGCGAACAAGCGACACGTTTATCCCTTGACAATAATTTATATGTGGAAATATAAAGTATTGTTAAGAACTGTCTTAGGCAATATTTTTTTGACTTTTTAGAGAAATTTATCGAACCGTTTAATGTGGGAAGGTCTATAAAATTAGCAACGAAAAAGTCGACGGTTACTTGGAAATTCAGATGAAGCTTCTTGAAACTGTGGTTTGCCTTTCTTTAAGGCGCATTTTAAGAAACTGATCTCAGAAGCTGAGCCACGGACGATTCTTTCTGCAAAAGAGAACACGGTCGGGAGCTTGAGGCCGGCGAAATCGATGACGTAGATATGAATTTTGCACGGTCCCCGAAACTTTGCATACAAACTTGCATTCCTCGCGAAACTCTCTCATACAAAGTATGCAAATAAGCAACTGGGGATCGACGTAATGTCTCGGTGGCGAATATCGAAGAAAATTTCTAATTTTCAAAGTACCTAGGCCACTATTAATTTATTATTATGTTAGTTTGTAAGTTCATGACAAACCGCGTTAACATGCTACCGTAAAACAAGGGACAAATTTTTCAAAGCTTTCCGAAGTAACTTTTCCTCCATCCTCCGTATTAAAGATCGTAACATCGATCAAGTTTCTAGATACTATCACGAAACTGCTTATTTCTCGACGATATTCGTAAATCGTCTATTCCAACGAATCGTAACTAATAACAGCAGATTTGTTGCGCGATAAACAGAGAGGAACGGACGCAAGAAACTGAGGGACCAAGATAATATCGATCAGAGTCTCGAAAATTAACCGAGGCATCATTTTTCACGTGCAATTCTTCGGGACTAGCGGGTAATAAAAAGGAAAAAGAATGAAAAAGAAAATTGTGGCAGAAGGCAAACAAACTCGACGCGTTAAATCCATGCATTACCGTGAAAATGACGGCAAACTATGCAGGCTATGGTAAACGGAAGCAGCAAAAAGGAGAAACAAAGCTTGGTTTAAGATTTCCTACAAGCAGCATCATCCTTTAAAGTCATCCCGACCGAGAGTAGAAAGAAAAGATGAATCGTGGAACATCGAGCGACCCACAGAAAGAACCAGATATTTGTTTCTGATGTAGGAAAAGATTGTATCTCTCACATGACTGTTCGACCTGATATCCCGTTCCACTTTGAACCCTTTAAAAAGGTGAAATATGGAACGCGTTGGCAACATGTTTCCTTAACTCTCGCGGTCCAATTTCTTCCCCCATTAAGTAATTGAATTTTTTTAATCTGTCCTAATCTCTACGGAAATGGTGGGGATGAGGGATAAGCAGGCAAAAACTTTTTAACCAAGATATTTAACTACGAAGTTGCGTGGCTTGTCTTAAGCGCAAGTTTCCAAACTTTTCGCTAAAAAATTTAATTCAACTACATCTTGTTGTTTTATCGAAGCTGATCTGGCCAAGAGTTTTCTTTCTCTTTTGTTTTCTACCTCCTTTTCCGTCTTTATTTCACTCTGAGGATAAATCACAGTTCACGAAATCTGAAATGCTATTAACGATCGTTCGTAAAAGTTTGTACAGGAAATCTTATGTTTGCCAAAGGAAATATCGATGTCAACGTTTGTTAATATAATATTATTTTTAATAAAAATGGTTTTATCAATGCCGAGATGATCGATTAGTCTTCGCTAAATTCTGGAAACGAGAAAGAGATTTATACATTCGCGCGTTTGCGTGCAATTGGTATGGTTATAAGAATGATTTTTCTCGCGTGAATTTTATGTGTCTTAATAAATTTTTATGCGATGCCTATAAAACGAATGTCTTTTCTATGCCTTGACTTGAAGTCAAATCGCTTTATGCACGAGAGACGCGTATGACACGCGTACGAAACCATCAAAATAAGAACGTTATACGATTTTTGGATATGGAAATCCTATAACGAAAAATACGAACCATATCTGATATACCGGTTGATATATCGGTTTATTGAAACATTTACAACCAACAAGGTCAAGTAGATTTTAACAACGAGTAACTAAATCTCAAAGGCAAGTTGTATATGAGGAAGCTGTGTGTAGGAAAACAATTTGAAACGAAATTCTGTAATTTTGAAACGCTTTGGAGTCTCTGCTACAAACACGGAAAGCTTTACAATTTACAAATTTACCCGCTTGATAATGTTAAAGAAAGTTCAAACTATTGTAAGGATCGTTAAATTAGAATTTCATCCTCATCGTCCTCAAAGGATATTCTTCAGTCCAGGATGCGTATTGTCAACGAACTCAGTGCAGGAAATATTTGAATCGGGTTTCCGATACCGTCACTCTCGCATCAACCTATACTTTGACGGTGCAAATTTCATCGGACTGTACGAAACGTGGCTCTACCACCCTCTATTCTCGAATATAATCCGTTTTGATCCCTGAATATCCTTCGGGACATAGCGATGACGCGGATCAGTCAGTCGACGAATCTATAATATAAAAAAGTTTCAACCAGTTGGAAAGCCACGATTTTCCGGAACTATCGCGTCACGGTCAGTATTTTCCCATCCCACGGAGATAATCTCCTTGCCAGCACATCGACTTTGATAATTCCGTTGGATATATTTTTCCCGGTTCCGATTACCACAAAAAGACATGCGTAAGTTCTTGCAGAAGCATCCATCGTCGTGCGTCACGACAACTTGCCCCCATCGACCGATTCGTCTCGATGGCGTCTTCCTTTTATCTAGGATCTCTTCCATTTTAACTAGGAAGTAAAATTCAACGCAGACTGATTTTTATTCCACGTTTGTTTGATCGTAAGAAAATTGCGAATATAATCTCCTTTCTGTTATATCTTTACAAAGGAATACGATTCTTGAATTTGACTTATTTTGAATTAAAGATCCAATGAAAACGAAAATTAAAATGCCACTTCGATCGAACCTAATCCGATTAAGCGGTAAATATAGCCGTGAATTTGTATGTCTTTTTTTTTAATTGCCTGGAAGGACGTGTATCTTGATTTTTGCGGCTCGTCCCAAAAATGGAAAATCAGAACTCGCTGATGAACGTAAATTTTCGTGTACGTACAGGGGAAATGTTTCGTTAACGTGCTGTTTACAGACGAACGTCATGCGAATTTATTTCGTTTGTTTGCTCGTAAATATTTCCTGTGTGTTTAATCGCTTTCGAAATGCTCCGGCGCCTTGTTACGTTCATAACGCAAAACAAATATATTACCCTTTATCGAGCCAGTTCTTTCAAAGTAAATATAGAAGGAAAATGTGTACCAAACTTTTGGAAGCGCGTTATTCAAATATTTTGGGATTTCTAGAAATTATCATATCGATTGATAAATGTTCCTAGAAGGTTATCCATTTTCAAATAATTTTGTCACTCAGACATTTCAGTCGTTTCAATTTATAATTCAAACATTGAATATTAACCAGGAGTATAAAGAAATACATAATTATATCGAATTAAATGGATCTCTTTTCTCTTCTCCGGTAACTCCTTTTAGAGTAATTTCTTTCCTTTCATAGCACGTGCAGGCCGTTTTCTCTTTGCTCTTTTTCATCGATTTCGTTTTGCGAATTTCAAAATGACTAGTCGTATTCTGTCTTAATGATAAAAAAGACAGGTCACGTGTTCTCTCGTTTCTCCTGTAATTTAAACGTAAAAGACGAAATACAAATTTCCCTGACCGTAAAATACGCTAATAAAATATTTTCATTTTCTTCGAAACAAAATCGTAAAACACGTTGCCGTTGCTTTTATTTCAAAGTTCAACAATGGTTGTTGTTTATTCAATCGTTCAAAGCAATTCTTTATGTAACGTGACCATACTATCGAGCCTTTCGGCCTTTAAAATTTAAAGAACATACGATATTATAAAGAACTCGTCGCATCGTTAGAAATTCCACAAAAATGTTTTCATATTTCCGTATAGAGAGAATTGTATTCATGGAAAATTTTTTTTATCAGGAACAGACAGAAAATTGAACGCCGAGATTACGAATTAAATACCAGACCATCAGCGATAGAACGCTTTATTTGACGCTTTTATCTATACCTCCATGTCGATCTTATCTCAACGACGTACCTACATCGATTTCAACTCACACCGAACGCTCCTCGTAAGCGTATAAATTCCACCGTTTTATCGTTTATTTCCTACCGTTGTTCTTTTTTTTTCTTCCTTTTTAAGTCGATGATATCGGTTAACTTATCGGCTCGTTGGTGACTTCAATTTTGAAAATTCCAACGAGAACAGTGTACAAATCTTTTGTCATTTGAAACTCGTGGTTAAATAAAAAACGCTTTACCGTATGGAATTGATGAGAACGTTCGATGGTTAAAGCATTCAATTTTTCCGCGAGCAACGCGTGTTTTGTTGCAATTCCATGCGTCCGCTGGTTTGCGGCACGTTTATGACACGGCGAACAAAGAACTTTCATCGCGAACTAAATGGAAAATATATCCGAACAAAATAGATATCGCGTGTAATAGTTCAACAATTTGTTATTCTTTTTCACGCTATCATTTTGTTCGCCCATCTCGTAGTTCGCATTCGACTATTCCAGCACGGTAAATTATCGGTTATTTCGAACGTCACGATAAGAGATTTTTCCCTTAATAATTCGATTCGTTTATGCAGGTTCACACTTTGTACCCGGAGACACGAACCTCGAACGCTGGAGAGCTCGTCGATAAACCAAACGACGATATTCCAAATCGACTATTCCGCGGCGCGATCCAGCCGTGCATCCTTTTCTCCGTGAAACAAGATTTTAATTCAATCGACGCGTATCGTAGTCATAAAATATCAAATCGAACGCAACGGGCAAGTTGCGCGACGAGTAACGAGACCAACGAACCGGCCGAGACACGAGTCTCGAAAAATTGAATGTACAAATCACAATTGTCCGAGATTACGCACCGTGTGTCATCCGCAATATCATTTTAATGAACTTTACCATGTTTCGTACGTTGCGCACAAGTGACTTGGATAACAGCGATATTTATTACGTTTGAACATTGGCTAATTGAGCTTAACTCTCTGCACTAAATTTATAGCCGAGTATCTTACAACACGATTTTTGTATCCGTACCGTGTAACTTCTTTCACTTTGTAAAAAATTGGACGCAAGATGCATGCTTTTGCTGTATCCTAGCATTTTATTAATATATTACATTATATGAAGTATCAGTATCGAAGTATCAGCACGTGTATTAGTGTCATAGCGCTTACAGCGTTATTAATTTAAAATTCACGAAACATTGACACAAGGTAAGACACCGGCCCTCATCTGGATCACGTTCAACGGCTCCTTCGAAGGAAACCGGCCACCAGTTTCCTCAATATCGGTTGCAAAGTGCATCGTCCCTAATCCCTGAGAAGGTAGTGTAAAGAGCGAGAAAAAGAGAGAGAGAGAGAGGAATCCATCTGCTTCGATCCAGGTACATCTCGCCTCGTTTCGTCGAGATTCATTAATGCTCGATGCACATTAGCAAACAAACATCGCGTGCCACGATATCGTTGGTCGGCTGGTTCGCCAGTGGCGCGGCTTTTATCGAAATTAAACGAAAGATTAAATATACCTCGGGGAATGGACGCCATACATCGTTGAGTAAGGGTTGCTAAAGGAAGTTTCTCATCAACTTGCACACCCTTAAATCGCTCGGCAACCAACCAACCACCCCCTCCTCCTTCTCTCTCGTGTGTCGCTAACGTCGATGGAATCGACATCCTCACCGCAATCTCGAGATTCCCCGATGGATCAGAGACGAACCGACAACGTGTTTCTTCAGGACAGACGTGCGACGTGTAACCGTGTAGCCGCGTGATTAAATTCGCAGACGCGTGGAAAAGATCGCGAACGGTGTAATAAGCATAAAATTCGCGGATTTCAAGTTCGCTCGTAGCATCGGAAATTTCAAAACTGAAATGCTCGAGGGACTTCGTTACGCTTCAAACATGGCCGACACGGAACATTTCTGGAATTGCGCGAAACTTGAAAACCTTTCGATTAGTTGGCATTCGGGTGAATGGGTGTAGCAAATGACTGGGGATTGGGAACTGATATAGTTTAGGAAGCAATGGGAGTAGCGAGAGCGAAGCATCGTTTGATCGTACGTATGATTTTTCGTTCGCGTTCATAGAACCGAGCTTTTTCATGGTCGAGTCAATAATCGACACGTTTATTTGCACACGATACAATAAAATGTAATCTACAAACGAAATTCGGAATCTACATGAATCAAATAACGTAGTACGATGTATCTAGAAATAGCCTGAAAAATCCCCAGCTTTGTTTCTAAATCGAGAGCTTCCAGAGCAACGCAACTGATCGATAAATCCAGAGAACTGAGAACGTTTTGACGGGTGAAAAGCACGATTTGACGGTGAAAGTATCAGGATCTGTCAAACGAGTGTCCCTTTTCTCACATCTTGTCGGAAACATTTGAGAAATTTGATCCGTAGGCGAAACTATGTTCAAGCTGGAATTCCATTCGAAACGGGGACGTTGTTGGCGCGCGCAAAGGAATCATTCTTGGATCTTTTACGGGACATTTGCGTTCGATGAAAATTCTACGAGCACGAATATCAACCACATTTGTAGTTTGCGTCTTTATTCGGGGATCGACCACGTCCTGGCAGAAAATAAAATTTTATTTTCTTCGTCCGCTGGCACTTCCTCCCGGCATTGATAAAACTAGTCCGTTCGAGGAGATCACCTTTCGTTCCCAATACGTTTTGGATTAATCGATATCGAATTCGCGTTAGAATATCCGAAAAGTAGTGAAAGCAGTAGGATATTGAAACGTAATGGTTAAAACGCGTAGCTAAAACAGGATAAGACAGGATAACAGAAGAGTAATTTTCATTATAAAATCAATGAATAAATAATATCTTCACGAATGTAAGTAGAAAGCATAACTATATAGGTTGCTTTATAAAAGAGAATTAAATGACAATGGCATGCATGTGATCAAATTACATAAGCGTACACGTACGTCTGTTGAGCAAGGTCAAAACACAGCTGCATTCTCAGCTAAACACGTTCATACGCTTAGTTACAGGTAAACTGCGACAGAAACTCCCTAATTATGTATAAACAAAACCAGCGTGGATACAATCGTACGATGTACGTGAAATGGAATAATTCTCTAATGACTAGCTGCAATTCCGCAACCCACGACGAAAACACCAACATCCTGCCGCGGTTAAAAAAGGAACAAGTTACCGCCATACCTTTTATCCGCGATTTTCCAAGGAAAGATGAAAGAAATATGAAAGATAACGCGTCCCTTAGGCGCGCAGAATTGAAAGGAGCGAGGGATCCTCCTTCTTTTTCTTCGCTCTAGCTTTCTTTTTGTTAATAATGCAGCGCTACTAGCGCGAATAAAACAGGAGAGCAAAAAGTTGGAAGAGCTCGCGAAAACAGAAACGACAGGTAACAAGGAGATTCCCTCTCGTAGCCGTATCATCCGACCGTTATCTTTGTTTAGCTGATATCACAATGCAAGCAGAAGGAACACCCTCGAGATTCTAATTTGAGTGCAGACACGCGAGGGTGTCTAGCAGCGGCTCGACCAGACTAGTCTGGAACAAGAACGGATGGGAGGCTCGAAACGCTGCACGAAAACCGTCCAGCTGAAGAGGACCATCAGACGACAACAGAACAAATGACAAGGGTGAAAGAAGCCGTTTCTCGAATCTGACGTGGTTACGGGTTTCATTTGTGGACAAATCTTGAGGATATAAAGTTTGCGGTCAGATAATTTACGATCTTCCTTAATCGTTGAGAATATTACTCGAAGTTTGGTAATATTCCTAAGTTTGTTTTAATTTGCTAACGTGCACACGTGCAAAAGTTATTATAACTACATAAATTAAGATAAATAAGAATGTGAATTAGCCGAATTAGTTTGGCGTCTCTTGAGAATGGGAATTTCGTGCGAACGTCTATAGCGGGTGACAAAGTTTCGAGCATCGGAGACACGGGAGAAGAGTATGTGGACCGTGTGCACGAGATTAGAGTGCGAAAGTAGAGAGCACGGTTTGCCACGATTTTGGACGGCTGTCAGTGAGTTTTTCCTGGGGATGTTTGCTAAGTTCGCCTAAACTGACAAACTCGTGAAAGTTGGGGAAACAGACATACCAAAGGGTAAATACAACTGCAAAAATGTTTTCGTCATTATTATCGCTATAATTACTGCTACTTCAAGGAAATATTTTCGGAACGAAGAATTGAGAGAAATTTAGCGAAGAATCAGAAGCAGATTTAGATAGCGCGATGAATTCCTCCGCGTGGACGTGTCAAGAATCACCTACGAGAAAATCCTAACATCTGTAATTTCAATATAACTCGAAATACAATGCTCGCGCTCTCTTCTATCCTTCCATAAGTTAAACTCGAAAATAATTGATTTTTATAACAACTTATCCATCTGAAAAATAGTAACTTTGAAATTATTGATTCGGAACTTCAAAGGTAGCACGAGAGATAAAAAGGAGATGTCGTAAAAGCTGTCCTTTGCCGAATACTCTGAAAAGTTAGTTTACTCAACCATCGGAAGTTAGCTAAGGGACAAAAAAGAAAAAGAAAAAGATGCGAAAGCAATAGCCGATAGACAAACCACGTCAATTAAGCAGACGTACATCAAACAAAGATATCGAGGGAAGAGTATTCCCCCGGGCACAGAGAATCGACAAAGGGACGAGAAGTGGTTGTGGGAAAACCCACAAGCTGAAAAACATCAAGCCATCGGCAAAAAAAAAGAAGATGGCAAACAAAAGGAATAACGGGGCAATCTACCGCCTTAAGAATCGAATGAAGTGGTAATTCGATTGAGCAACGCAATAGTCAAACACGAGCTGGCGATAAAGTTTGACAAGTGGAATTGCGGAGCAGATAAGAAGAAAAATAGTTGCAGAGAAAAGTAGTAGCGTGTGAAAAGTGGCGAAGAAAAATTTGACTACGCTAGAGATCGAGCAAATGGCTCGAGGGTAGAGAGGGGGGGATAAGGTGTGGCGGTGTGTCGTGTTAACAGCGGTACGAAGCATTCGCGAGCAGAGGAAGCAAATCTTTTGTAGAGGTAACTACGTGACGTGTAAGCGTATTTATTACCTTGCTGCAGAAGTTTAATTCGCAGGATGGCTCTGGGTAAAACGAAAAGGACATTTTGATTAAAAGAACGAAAGAGACTACTTAGTCGGAAGGAAAAATTAAGGATATTTAGTAATATTTAAAACGAACACTGTGAAATTCAAACATACCTATTTCATTAAACGTTATTTAATTATTTCTTATACTATTACTTCGTTATACTATAAGAAAGAATCACGATAGATATAAAATATTTTCGAATGAATAAGGTCCGTTTCGAAACCGATGAATTTGGGAAAATGAACAGTTCACTCAGTGTTCTCTTTTTTTCAATTTAGAATTAAGTAAGAACAAACTATAGACTCAACGTTCTGAGGATATCTTAAATCTATAATCGTATAGATAGAATGACAGTTTCTCGATTTCTTTTTCCTTTCGAATTCATAGAAATTCGCTTTCGAAGATCGTGACAAGTTTTCGCTTGACATGCTCGAAAGAAGCATTTACGATACAAAAATAGTTTATCAATTTCCGCGTGCACTCTTGTGCAATGAAATCGGTCGAATTTTTCTCTTTCATAATAAACTCGAGGCGGCGCTTCCATGTTGGCGTCAGTAGAAAATTGAAAAGCCGTACAAACGAAAGAATTTAAAGAACGTCATTAAAGGAACGAACGGCGTCAAAGATCCTCCGATGTTTCTCTTTGGTAATAGAAATACCAGAGCCAGTGATAACATTGGTAAAACGACATGATGGGAGCGGAAATAGCCCGGACGATGCGGCCAATGAAATGGATATTTGTCATCTAACTCTTATTCCTTTATCGCCGCGTTTCTTCACTCGATTTTTCTACGTAGACACCATGAATTTCACGATCTGCATATTTCACGCAACATTGAACATTCTTACGGAACTTTTGGAGTTGTTCGCTTGAATCAATCGATAGGATTCGAACACATTTCGTGAGAAGTAGCTCCGTAACGGAGAAATTATTTTTTCACGCGAATAGATGCTCGTTACAAACTGTACAGTCTTCAAAGATAAATAGTTCAAACAATAGATGACAAATTTTAATGATATGAAATCGAACGTCTGATAGAATAACATTTAATTTTTATATGCACAATTTTGAAGGCTACGCTTTTATTAGACCTGAAAGTGTAAAAATCCTTTCGAAATGAGAACTTTGTCCAAGAATAGTCTCAGTTTATCAGAAAAGAAGAACATCTGTTATGTTAGAGTCCAGAAAAGGAACAAATATATAAAGTGGACAAACAACAGAAGTGTATGAAAGAAAACTGAACTTGGAATAAGATTGAGAGAATCAGAAGGAAATCCAGCCGATTCACAGTTATGAAATTATCGTTGATGCACCAATATTTTCAGCAGAGAACACGAGATAACACGTTCGTTTCTTTGAGTGTTCGATTTCAGTAGCAACCACAGCTGTTGGTTTAGGATTAGGACGATCTCGATTGGAACGAACACAGTACACGAAACGCGAATTTGTGGTTTGGCAAGGAGCAAAAGTCGATAGATGCTTGCTTACGTTTTCGACGTGGAAAGGTATATTCGACCTGGAATGCATCTGAAATGGAAAAATCTAATTTTGTCACATCTCCTCTGGCGAACTGTGCCAAAAAATCACTTGCCAATAATACCTTCGACGTATTCACATTAGCCTCGTTATTCAGGCTTTCAAAACTAATTTTACAAATGTTAAAGGATTTATAATTGAAATGGAATATTTGAACAAACGTGAAACACTCACAAGACAAAAATTGGATAGTGTAATATTCAGTTCGATGCTAAAATTCAACTTTGATTCAACGTCTTTTTTGACGTATTTCAATGTCTTTTTGACGTATTTCAATGTCTTTTTCAATTTATTTTAATAGACGTTCTTATCCTATTCTGTTGTGCCTTTGTATTCACAAGCTGTCCCCAAATTAAAAACATTTTGGATTTCTATAATTATAGCTCATACATCGGAACAAACTGTATGTGCAGTGCATAGATAATCCACAAGAGCGTAATACATTATGAAAATAATATATCAATCAGTCTTTTAATAGAGAAATTCGAGCTTTCCATAGCAAAAGTTACCAATTGATATGAAATAAAGCCGATGGAGCTATACTTTAAGATCTCTGCTATTATATTATCGTCATTACATATTTTCTTCGGATATTCAATATTTTTCAAATATTCATACATAGGGTACATTCCTCGGAATGATTTCCTACCCACAGTTTCGACACAAACTGTAGATTCTTCGTTCCATTACAGGTAAAAGTATGGCAGATTCATATCTGTTCCTGGTTACAAGCGAGTCACAAAGCAATACCCGTTTCTCCCGATACAACAGCATTTTGAAACAACTCCGCGTTTAGACGGAACAGAACACGTTTTCAAAGATGTACATATTCGTTTCGTTACTTTACGCTGAAAACTTCGCATCCGTTCCTGGTTCTTTCGACCGCGCGTACTTTTCATATACCCATGGCCTTTGTTCTTCCCCGGAAAATTCCACTTTGTAACTCTCGTTCTTTGTCAGATACTCCCGTGGAATTCATTCTCTGTGCGCTATAATCCCTTTACCGAAGGTGACTTCAAACGAGTATCTACCGATTGATCCTTCCTGGTAAAGGTTGAATTAACTCATTAACTTCAACTTGCAATCCGAAACCGTGACATTAGAAAATGGGGACACATCGTTCAATAAATTCTCCGAATCTGATTGATGGCTTCTCTTCTTTTTCTTTTCATGCTCCTTTCGTCTTTATTTTTTCTTCTTTTTTTTTGTAGACGCCTACGATTGGATTTTCCCTTTTTAAACGCTGAATTCAAATTTAATGTTATTTGCATCATCGTGGATAATATCGTTATACAAATTTTACGCTGAATTCAAGTTTCTTAATAGACCAAAAGATACAGTAAAATATTGACATTTAAATAAATGGAAGAAATTCTTGAAGAGAGATATTACAATATCAGGATATAAATATATTTGAACGATAATTCATCGAAATAGGACTTAATAAATTTTGGGGAATAAAAATCAAAGATAGCTCGTTTTGAGAAATGGGACGTTTGAGAAAGATACGGGACATGATATGAAACTTTATTGTCAAAGCATAACGAAAACTCGAACGTCGCCTGGCAGCAGCAATAAAAGTTGTCAGACAACAGCATCGTTTCACGAGCGAATCTTTAACTGTCCTTGGCCGGTTAGACACGAGGAATTGAAACTTTGGAAGTAGAGATGCCGTTAAGCGTGAATCGCGTACCAGAGATAACAATATCAATGAAGACATAACGCGAGTGCATCTTACTAATAATAACACGGGTGATCAGGTATATAGGACAAGGACAGCGAAATATGTATTAACCGATCGTAACGCGAGACTAGAGAAGCGTGAGTCGTTTCACGAATTAAGATAATTGCAACGACGCGGAAGCACGTATAATCAGTGAGCCAATCTCGTTCGAGACGTTCCCGGAAAATGGAAGAATAAAACTAAACTAACTAAACTAAAAATTGTACGAACGCATATCGTAGAAAATTAATTGTCTTACCTTTTCCATTAATTTATGAGCAATTTCAATGTACCCTTCTAACTATGCTGCAAGATAAAAGATTAATTCTATGGAGAACTAATGCCTAAATGTACGGATTTAACAACAAAAAATGAGATTTTTTTCACCCCGAAAAAAAAATGTGAGAGAATTGGTACACAGTTATTAAAAACTTCGGCCATTCTGTGAAAGCGTAAAGCTTCGACTGTAAATAATTTCGAAGCTGGGTGAGTAGCGTTTGATAGAATTTAATACAGGGTATCGAATCAAACAAATAAAACGAAAGATATTTCTCTGTGGAGATTACAATGATAGAGCCTATCCTAAATTGACAAAATGCATGTTTCACTTTGTACTCTCTAAAAACTCTTTAACCTCTCTAAACTATACCAGCCATCGCGTACAGTCGAATATTTTTTAGAACGCCCGAGCAAATCCGCAACCGATCTATACAAACGACACATACAAGTACATTAAAACATTGTTAACTGTATAATTTATTAAAACACTAAAAATCATTCTATGCATATGGATATGTAAAAGCTATTAAATAAATTATATTATATTATTATAGGATGCAAAGCAACTTCGCTTAAATATCTACGTTCTCATGAATATTCATTTCCTCTGATTGATCACATTAATGACGTGTAAAATATACTTATATATTTTATGTAATCGTCACGTAATTAAATAATCAGAGAACATTTGTTCGACAGATTTTCATACAGGAGGTATAAACATGTAGAGTACAAATATTCTGATACTCGATCATTGCACATATATTCCAGACAAGAATATACCAATAAATCACCGTACAACGATGCTCTCAATTTCTAAGTAAATCTATTGGTTCCGCAAATAAACAAGAGAAAACAAATCTTTCTAGCAACAATTCAAATGTCATTCATCCGTAATAAAACGCGTCACTCGCGTCCCGACTGCGGCTGACAAGTGCACGACCACTCTTCCTCGCATCATTCCCTCAAAACTATGGTCGAGAATATACCTCCCTCTCCTGTCTGCCACCCTGTATAGCATGATTCCCTGTTACATCCTCCTTTTCTCCAAGCTAAACGTTATGAGAACATGGAGTGACAGGCGAACGTAATTTCCCATGACGAACAAGGGCCCGTCACTCGATGGTCTAGCGGACACGAAAGAGGTCTCCCCCTTGAAACTTAGCGGGGCTAAAAGCCGTAAAATTCGCCCGAATAGTAACAGGTTGCCGTAGCTAGGCAATCACGGTTGCATCGTGTCGAAACGCAGTCGTGTCACGATTCTCTGTCGGATAAAATACGAGAAGATAAACGCGTAATTAACAGATCGATTTGAAAACAAACGTATTCGTCCATCTGTGCAATAAGCCAGATAATATCTGCACGCGTGTGTGTACGCGTTACAGAACGTGTGTACACGCAGCTCGTGCCCGTACAGATGAATTCGTGGTTAATAATTCGGATGGGAATACGGACGTTCGGTTTTACGAGCGCATCGTTGCTCGATTGTCACGGCGCTGAATTTCCGGTTGATACTACGAGAGGTTTTTTTTTTACCGGTGAAACGCGATTATTTTCGCGTATGTGCGGTTCGACACTTTTCAATATGACGAGACATCAAGTGTCGAGCTGTCTGGAAACTTGAGCTTCCGGATATTTTGTTTCTGGCTTTATGGAACGCTCCGAGAGAACTGAAAGCTCGTGAAAATAGTGATAGCGCTGTCTGTCATGTCGTGATAGGCAAGCACTTTGATGTATTTATCTAATACGGAAAAATAATAAGACACGTGGATATTTAATTCATAAAAATAAATTTGGAAAATATCGCAACTGCCCTGTCTCCGTAATTTACCGTCCCATATTTTCCAACTCAAGTGTCCAAAACTTCCCTCATTACTCGCTTCTAACGATCTCTATCTCCCAGATGCATATTCATTTCACGTTTTTCCATATAATTAAACGAATTCGCTAACGTATTTTGGAGCTAACAGAGGGATAGACTCCTTTCGTTACGCTTAAAATCTTCTCCGTTAAATCTATTTTTTACGTAACCAGATAAAAAAGATTTCCTGGATACTGTGGATTTAATATTCTGTACTGTAGCTATAAAATTCTGTCGTGCAGGTAACGGAAAACGCCGAGGAATTACGTTTAACAAATTTTTGAACAATTTTTTCAAGCGCCATCAACGACTATTCTCCCGTCGTTTATTCAGAGTCACACAATGGAACGAATTAAATATTTTAGAGGAGAGCAACTTTCCACGAAAGAAAATATTTCACGCAGAATAACGTCCTCCAACAATGAAGTCGCAGCATTTGCAACAAATTTCACGCTCCAATGGGTATCTCGCGTAAGTTAATACCTAATCCTTTCCATTCCGCGCTGTAAAATCTATTATATTTGTGTACTATATTACGTATATATTTTCCCATATCGAGCCTCGGGAACTTTCCGAAATTTATTTCCAACCAATAAAGACGTCCGAACCTCGTGATATTTTCGTAACTTTAAAATACAGTTATCGCCCGGCCGCGGCCAGGTTCACCACAGCGTGTGTTATATACCCGAATACGCTCGGTTCGGGCCGCACGAAACAGGAAAAATTTATCGTGCTACGTAGAGTTAACACGATGTTTCGTGCAAGTTGGCAGCGGCGTGTCGCTGATAACGTAGCCGGATTACACGCTAAAACTTCGGGGGTGTAAAAGGGTTTAAACGGATGGACGTGAAGCGCGTGGCTTCGGAAACGCCAAGAGGGGTCGATGAATCCTGCGATTTCGAGCTGGTGAAGGAGCCGAAAGATAAAACCGTACGATTAAATAAGACTGATCACGAGCCATTTCGAGGTATTTAACCCTTAGACTACTAACGGGACACATCAACCTCAAAGTATATGTACAGTTACTATTGGTATTTGGAGCTATACAAACTTTTTATTTTTTCGTATATCCTGTGCCTTTTATCTTGTTACTATCTACTGCGCTGTACTTTTGTAATTACTACGCTCACAGTTTTACTGCAGACACTTGTCCAGTACCAGTGAAACACGCATTCCTCTCAGCAGTTCACCACTGCCCCCTGACTTGTTCTATCTACAAATATTTCATTGCACAACTATACTTAAATTATAAGTATATCTGCATCTATAGTGAAAAGAAGCATAGATTTGAAAAAAAGACTTTATAACGTTACACGACTGCGAAATAACCACTGATGAACAAATTATTCGAGATTAATCAAAGTGAACTCATAACTCGCGAATAATTAGCTGGAATGATGGAGAATGATTGGCGTTAATTTCCTGTTGTTTAATCAGCCTGGGTGAAGTGATAGTTTAGGCTGGTAGGGCCGAACGAGGAAAATGTGAGGTAATTTTCTATATCGAGCAGGTGGAAACGCGTTTAAAAGTGGCCCAGGGGTGTCGTCGGAAATAAAAATTCCCACAGGCGGTAAATTGTTCGAGCGAGTGCTCGGAAAGTCGCAAATTGCCGAGCACTTTTTGATGCGCGCGTTGCAGCGCGTTCGGTGGCCGTTACCAGGGAAAATTACCGACTATAATTTCGGGGCAGCTAGCGCATGCATGGGATAACAGTACGGCTACGGGGTGCACACGAGAGTCAGATACTGGTACGTGTAATTCACATTGTGCTTTTGGGCTGGACGCGTGATTAACAGTTTAGAATGCACGCAGCGCGGAAATGTTTAACATCTCGGTCAGTAGGTGAGCTTGCGATTAACACCCTAGTGTATCGGAGGGTTGGGCGCGAGGGATGCGATTTATGGCCCGCTTCTTCGTTTCGCCGTGAGATCGACAATTTTGCTTGATTGCCGTGAACAGTTGCAAGTGAATTGGAACGCTGATTGTTTTGCCTGTTTAACCATTGAAAGTGATACGAGAGAGAAATTTCAAAATTTCGGGATACCGTATAGTAATTATAATAGAAGATAGAATACGTAGTGCGGAGTATCCTGAAATAAACGATACTTTGTGAAAGACGAGAATCGTGAAGTTCCATCGCTGTAAATAATACTTCAAGATCGAATATCGACATACACGTTTCTCATCAAATCAAGTTTCCAAGTAATTATGGAGAACGCAGCTTCCTCTCACTGGTATCCATTTTTTCCCGCTCTCCATCAATCACCGTTCTTCCTGCCTTTTTTTAATCAAGTCCATCGTTATCCTACTTAATATACGTTTTCTAATCATCTTTCACATACACATTACCGCGGTTTTCCTTCCTACGCTAACTTCCTACGTTAATCAGTGTTCGTCTTCATAATCTCATATCTGCTCACGTTATAACGCATTCCTTATGGAAGAATTTTCTTCCTGTCCTTCTTGTATGTGAAAAACCTGTGTATATACTCCTGGCGCTTCCTTTCTGCATGAAGCAAGATAAAATCTTTTTAGACTCTGAATGACGCTCGAGAATACATATAATATAATACGGCCAAAGGAGCATGTGCAATCTTAGAGTATAATTTCTTTTCAGATCGTTGGTTATGAAGGTTCCGGCAATATTCTCGTTTCTTCGAATAAAACTATGCCCCTTTTGGAACACGTTCCTTCTTTCACGTATTTTGAAACATTTTTTGTAAATTAAACGATGATCTTCGAGCAAGCCGCGAATATATCTTTCGCTCTTTTTACTCTGCTATTTCTTTTATCGTATCCGATGCTTTCGCGTCCAGAAAATATTCGATCACATCTGTCACAAAACTTGCATGCTCGCATCACAATCTCAAATATTCGTTCCAAACGCTCTACGTTTATACCTCTATCGATCTATACCAAATACTCTTCATTCGCACATTCACAACTACAGCCAAGCTATTCGACAAATTCTATCGCCGTAACGTCTAACCACAAATATCGCAACTATCTTTCCAAAATATCCAATTTCCAAGCAATTTCTCGAAACAAAAGTCATCGCCATCCTCGTTATTATCTCACGTAGCCAAAGAAATAATTGAACGTACAAGCTAGGACCGGGACATGGAATATATTCGGTCGCACACTTATCTGGAGTCCGACTTTTCTCGTGGTCGGGTAACGTGCACGTTCATCGAATTTCGCATGCTCTTGGACTGCGACGCTTCTGGCACGGAATCCTTCCGCTATCGTTTACAATGCACCCTATATCGAAAGTTCTCCACAGCATGTGCGCTCGGATCCGGCGACACAGTTTCCCTCGGAATCATTTTGCCTGCATACCTCATATCCGAAGTTCACCAACTTTGAATTTACTTCCGCATCCGCGAATACGGCGCAGGAAGGAAGAAGTCATCTGCGCGAAACAGCTCGCTACGCGATCGTTCGTAGAAGTCTAATCTCTCAAAGCGCGAGATTCGTCGTTCGACGTTCGACGACTGATTTTAATGCACCACGCTACCTCGCCGATCGATCGATCGAAACCGGTGATTTATTATAAGCACGGAATTTGAAAGGTTTCCACGAGTGGGGTTTTGGAGTTTCAAAGCGATAATATCGTACATTGGACAAACATTGGCGATTTAATTAACGATCTACTGCGAATGAATTTTATTGTATGAAAAATTCATCGCTGTTTCCTGACGAGACGATGGAGATACCTTTGATAAAAATTTTACTTGTCATATGTCGAATTATTTAACGTGAAATTAGCGAAAGATGAGAACGAGCGATACTTAAAAATATTTCACTTATTGCTGGAACATGGAGCAGTCTATAAAAATTGCTACAATCCAATCGAGGGCTCATCCATATTCACATCTCCATTTACAGGTAGAATTATTCTCAGTCTATTACGACCGATTGAACGCCATTTCGATATTATTTCGATATCAATTATCAGAAACATTCTTCGCTGGAGGTGGTTCAGGAAACAAACAACAGAACATTTCACTTTAAATTCTACGCGGTAAAATGCTCTTTAATAGCGAAATTCATTATTCAAAGGAAATCAATAGCGGTAGAAATATGAACTCGTGACTTGCAGATTGTACGCTTGTGATCCATTCACAGATTTTGCACGCCAGTTTTCATTAAATTCCTTGCCGTGCAAAAAGAAACCCACGAGCCGCATTCACGTCAGCATAGGCATCGACTAAAGAAATTACAAAGTGAACGTAAAGTAGAGCGATATTCGAATATCGTTTGGAAAGATTCGTCTCCTCCTGGTGGAAACCAATCGGCGAGAAAGGCGAAAAGGAGCACTACGGTCGAAGAATCGATCGATATCGATGTGTATGGATTTCTCTTTCCACTCGAGTCTGTCAACAACCGCGTTCTCGCGAAGTTTCCTTTTGTCTCGGCCGTCTGGTCGAAAATCGAACTATTTGCGATTCGTTCCCAACCTTCGCCAGCATTGCATCGGTAGTTGGGTGAGAAAGAAGCTGGAAAGTCCGTGTGCACGAAAACAGACGGAACAGAGGGAGTAGGAGAATAAAGAAGAAAGGAAGAAAAGAATGGACGGTACATTTCCCGTTGTTTAGCTGTGGAACGAACCTTTTCCCACCGAAAGTGACGCGCGCTACTCGGCCTCTCGAAGAACTTTTAAATCCTCGACATTTTACCGGCGGCAGTGCACAGAGTTGGTCTTGTTTCCTACCATTTGCTCGCGTTTCGAGTACCCACGGTACCTATCGGATCAAAAGGAGGCAGCAATACCTCGGCATTAATTTCCCTGACGCTTGAGAAATGCGTCGTACCGCAGTTTCCAGTCCCCTCGGTACCGCTTCGGCGACCAAACTCCAAGCGGTGGGTTAAAGTGCTCGTAGCCTCGTAAATGTACAGGGTGGAAAGTTTTGGAAACACGAATGTTTCCAATGGAATACATGTTCACCAATTTTTTAGCTTAAACACTACGATTTTCGACTGCCGTTGTTGAAAAGTGAAATATTTCGAGTGCTTTCTAGTAAAAGCAAGGGATTCAGAGGGAGGAAATGGCAATATCTTAAATCTGAGAAAATTCTTCTTCATAAATAAGGATCTTATATAATATCGCATTATATAACAAGTATTTAGAATTCAGTTGATCTCAGTTCATAGGACATATTCCATTTAAGTACGACAAGTTAGAGCGTTGTTTATCTATTGCACAATGCTACTCATCAAAGAGATTAGTTCGTACGCGTGTTGATCCCTTAACTATGCTTTCGAGCGTCGGCCAATTACGTATCTGTATAGGTACTGGCTGGCTAGAATGAAAACTTAACACGATTAAATCTCTAATTGGACGCTAAATTAAACACTGCAAGTTGATTCTATCGCGGCGATCGATCCGATATTTCTCGATATTGAAGAACAACAACTTTAAAAAATAGGATTACTCAAACCATTTCTAAATGCACCACGTACGTGTCTCTTGCTCCTTTTAAATGCACCAAAAACTAGGTCACAAAATAATTCGCTTTATAGTATAGTTAAAGCATTTATAAAACTAGATTTTTCATTGTACTCCTTCCATTGTAAACCTTCCATACCATTTCAGGACAAAATGGATATTCTTGAATATATGTTGAGCTCAATTGCAGTAGTAATCTGACCCAGGCAAATGTACGTCCGCGCAACCAACATTCGCTCGAGACACACCTTCCAGACTTTCTCTCGGTATTACGTTCATGAGGGTAGAGCTAAGATTTCTATACGTTTTATTAAGTTTCAAAACTCTCATTATCTTGCAGCATGTTTCTCATAAATAATACAAATAAACTATCGGTAAAATGTCAATATAGTATCTTAATGAATCCTTCAAAACATCATTGTCGTTCGAATATATAATCCTAGTATTAATATTACATATATTTTCTCATCTTCGTGTTTTTCATTCAAACGATTATAACACGTGTAAAAAAAAATAGATATACATTTACTAATTATGTAGTGATAATAGTTTACAAGTAGCGCCTCGAAGCATGCTGTATCCACAAATTAATAATTTTGTCATTCGGGCTGCATTTCCAACGAGTCATTCATCTCTGTAATCGCTTGAACAACCTAACCTGTACTAACGAATAAACGGCGTACACACCTTCCTGATTGACAATCGCCGTAACGATCGAACGTTTTCGCGCAGCCGCGATGATCTTACGCGATCGAGCTTTCGTACTCGTCACTTGCTCATCGTAACTCCATAAATCAGGTGGGAACTGGGGCAAAGGGACGCCAAAAATTCCGGCTGAGTTGCCACGAGCCGTCCCGCATAATCCTGATTATCAAGCCAGACTCGACAATCCAGGTTTCTATGCTCGTCGGATCCTCGCACGATCCAGCGTCACGAAATCACTGGGATCGATGAGAAACGTTGAATATAATTTCCATCCGAGCTGCTCTCCTGCGGCACCGTTAGCTACCCGGTGAGCGTAACGCGCCTGCAAACTTTCTAATATCCCTAGTTGAGTGCCACGAACACGAACAGCAGCCGGAACAGCGAAACGAAGAAGAAACGGAGGCACGAGTTCGAACAACCGTGAAACTTCCTCTCGTTCTTGTGTCTCGGTCTCGACCCTGGGATTAAGTGGACGTCGCGCCACCGCCGCCGCCGCCGCCGTCGCCGTAGCAAACGATGGAAGCGTTCGATGTTCCGGGAGTGCGCGGCGTTTCTCTGCTCAACGTTCCCGGTCGTAGAGCAAAATAGCGACGTCTGTGGCGGATGAAAGAGCAGAGGGAGGAACGAACGATAGGACGGGGATGCGGCAAGTTGAAAAACGGGGTGGTAGTCGTCGAAGCGTTAAGAAGTCGTTTCGATATCGCGGTGAAACTTCGCGAGTCCGAAAGCAGAGTGGCGTGTCGCTGGCAAACCAGAAGGATGAAGTACGAGACAAGCGTTGAAAACGGAGCAACTGCCGGTTCCAGACGTGCTGGTGCGCCGGGTAAACGACACCGGGTTTCGAGTTTACGCGTTCCGTTCTCTCGAGTCTCGGCCAGTCGAAAACCAACGGCTGACTAAATGTCGCCGCTGGCCCGAAACCAGACGGGAAATTAACTTGGCGAATAGAAATTTATGCAGTTCCTACGCCTTTGTCGTACGCGACAGTCGACCAGAGCATTAACTCGCATTATGCGAGTAAATTCGCTGTGAAATTGATGGAAAGAACTAGCTGCACAGAAACGGAAACTGTTAGATGCTTCGTCCGATTCTGTCTATCTTTCTAGAGAGAGGAAATCGAACGCCGTGGTCAAACGATAAAAGAAATTTCTAAGATTGATATTTGTTTTGGCGAGCTCGATTCGATTGACGATCGTGTATCGTCTGGGACTCGGTTGCCTTTGTATAGAAAAAAAGACGTCACGTTCTACCAAGTTAAACTGGTATCAAATAGAAGCGTGGTTAATTAACTGAATTATCTTCGAGAGGAGATAGAAATTTAAGAGGGCTTTCGCTAAGGGCTTTTAAATTATGTCATCATTTGCTTTATTAAAACGGGTTTCAAAGTTTTCTTTCTATGTGATGTGAAAGACTCTTCATACGGAGAAGTTTGAAAAGAAGTACGTCTGTGAAAAACTTTTCGCAGCAAAGTAACCCGCACAAAGTTTCAAAAACACTTCTCTCAAAAGCCATTACAAATAGCAACAAAATTTGTATATAACGCAAGTAGTATACTTCTGCAAATAATATCAAGAGGAAAACTATTCGATCGTATCTTCTACATTTCTCTCTATTAATACGGTAAAATTAACGCTAAGAAGAGGTTAATTTTCGCTTCTTCGCTTTGCGGAGCATTCTTCCGCGTCTTTTCGATAAAACAAAGTCTTCGAACTGTAGTCCACGAAGAAGGGAGAATCTACGAAAGGAGACGAAACTTGAACTGTGGCTAGTCATGCGTTGCGATATCGGCAAGAAATGATGAATGATAACTTTCTCTCGGTCGCCGGTTCATAGACAGATGTAAAGTTAATCACAAGACTCACGATATTGGAAACTAGGCAAAGCAACGGGCGACTATCTAAGCCATGGGAAATGCCTGGTGCCTTTGAAACGGCATAGCGTATAGTGTCGAACGACACGAGGACGAAATAGCAGCGGAGCATCAAAAGTAAAAAGCGAAAGAACGCCTTGCCATTTCCAGACACACGCCATCAAGATCACTCGGTCGAATCTCGGCTTTGTGATATTCTTTTGCGCTGTTTACCAATGTGCGCCCAATAAAAACACGCGAGAAACCGGTCAAAGACACTTAAATACGGAGCAAACTGTTTGCAGGAGTTTCTTTTCCTTTTTTCCCCTGTTTCGTTCCTTTTGCCCGCTGTATATCTTGAACAGGGAAAAGAATTATGTCAAGTCGTAGATTTTCGAAAATGAAAACCAAGAGAAAAAAGGGGAAAACTATTCTCGATGTAATGTAACAACGATTAATTAATCTGGCAACTCGCTCTCGTGGAAACGCGCGTCAAATAATTATTTTACTCTCTGAAAGTATCAAAGCGGAGCACAAGTTGATAGAACACGAATTCGAATGTAGTTTCCCTCCACGATAAATTTTCATCTCCAGACATTAAATTAAAATTCGTAGTATCCGTTTAAAAAATTCGCTAGGATAACCGTCTTGAAGCTCGTGAAATGCGTGATAAAATTTAATGAATCTCTGCACTAAAAATGATGAAGAATCTTGCGAAAACGATACTGTTGGTAAAATTATTAATGACTTTTAAGGGTATCTTGCTAGAAAACGTTCAACCTAGGAATATTTATAAGTCACGTAACGATAAGTATCTGCTTAAGAGTGTATTTTCAGAAGAAAATGAAAAATCGATTCGATCACCGCTTAGTACGTTATTGCTTTTTTCTATACATTGACTATAGTCGATATTACATTTGAAATGCAAAGTTTTCTCCTGGTTGCTAGGAAACCTTAGTCACTTTTACTAACTAAGATTATCGGAAAGGGAGGACAACGTTAAAGGCAGGATATAAAAAAGATAAGGGTTCGTTACCCCGACTCTGTCATCAGTAAATGGTTAGATGTCGTCCTCTGCGAGAGGAACACTCGGCTCGAAGGCAAAAAACGGGCTTAATCAAGCCGCACTAACGTGATTATTTCATGACAGCCTTTAAAAGGAGGTCAGTTAATGCTCGCGAGCCAATGTAAAGAATACCTTGAAGAGTAATTAATAATTTTCTGTAAAGAGTTCGGCAGGAAAATTTTTAATAAAGAATTCGTGACCTAACGAGGTTCTAAAATAAAATAAAAATTAAATAGGATCGAAGAATCTTTTTACGTAGGAATTTTTATTGAGTGAATATTGTGCCGTGTCGCTCGACATTCGCGATTTTTCGATACAGATTGCATGTCTATTAAATCAATGCATCTCTCTCAATGGATCGGTTAAAACGTTTTACAAATCTATCGATACAAATACCTGTGCGATCAGAATATCTCTCAGTTGCTTCCTTGTTTAAAACTGAAAAAATAATATCAGATCATTTATTTATTATTTATTAACCACCTGATGGATTTAACGTAGGAGAATCGCGAGAGTATCAAGAAATCGAATTGTTTCTATAATAAAGTTAAATAGTTGCTGTTAATACGAAGAGCGATCAAATATTCCGTAAAATGATTTCGAACGCGAAGAGGAATGTCAGGAGGATGGTAACGAATTTAGATGAAAATTAACATTAACACCGACTTACAATTCGATTTCGCCGACTTGTTGCCAAAGTAGTTGGCAACCCGTTGCGAATTATCTCTGTGAGGCCGCTGATGCAATACACACTTGCTAAGTCAGCACACGGTTGCTAACATCAGGGAGATTTCATTTGCAAGCTTTACTTTGTTCGAATGTGCATGTCCGTCTGGTTGCAGGGCGTACGATAATTTCTTGTATAACCGTTCCTCGAGATGTAAATACCGGGGCAGCGTGAATTCGCGTAACCGTTCGTTGTCGACTTCCGCGCTTTGCTTTGAGTAGGGCCGTTTAAATTATCATTGCCCGTACAAGTAATTATCTAGTCGTAGCGAAGAAGACTGGCCGGCGAAGTAACAGCGCTTCCAATGCTGTATATTTAACTCAGCTGGAAATGAAGCACCGTAGCCGGGAAACTCTTGTTCTCTTGAAACTCTCGACTAAGGCAACTTGAAAATCTGGAAGCGCGGCTGTTTAAACGCCATTCGTTCTACTTTCCTACCGAATGTTCGTGCAATCTTAAAAGACTCAGGTCACGATTTGTATCGTTGCCTGCACTTACGACGTACAGCTTTCCTCAATATGACGTCGTCGGTTATTTAATAGTTACATTCTTATTTAATAAATAATACATATATATAAAATATTTTAATTTAATATCGCGAATAACGGAGATTAGCGAAATCAAAATAAAAAGAGGTAAGAAATTTTGCCGGTTCATATCAGAACGTTATAAGTATTTGCTGATTTATATTTCGATTAAACCTTGTCACGAGGAAAGGAATACTGTATAATAATATACAATAATAACATATAATCGCTATTAATCTCCAATGAATCTGTTTTATTCGAAACATTCGTTAATCCGGTAATTTTTATAGCGGTATGAAATCGCCAGCCAGTTTATAAAAATTGCAATTTATCACTGTACCAAACGAGACAATTAAAATGGCCAAATAAATCTGCTTCAGTTGGATTAAGTGTAGATAATTCGAAACGTATAAAATAAATCGATACCAATGGGTATCGACGTGCTAAAGACAAACTTGGGAAAATATATTGTTATACTACATAGCATTCCAATAAGTCCATATTATACAAACCATTAAGCTCTTCTGCATTTAAAGATATACAAACTAAATAAATTAGAATAAATTAGAATTACGTGAATATTATCAGCCACTCAAAAGATGCAAGTAATCATAATCGTATATGTAATCGAGATATTAAATGATTGAGATATTACCAATAATCGCCAAACAGCGAAATTCTCTGAAACCCTATAGAAATTACATTTTGCGATACCTGACCTTGATTCTTGGGAATCGACCGTGATCGAACAAAGCGAAAAGAAATCTGCGTTACGGTGATATCTACGATGATTATGTCGATTAATACAGTCGAGACTTCCTCTCGGACACAATTCTAACACAATTCTAACACAGGAAAAATTGTTATAAACGCGTGATTTTATTGGTAACACGTAAAGATGGTAAAGATCCGCAAGAGTTTTTGTACAATAAAACGAAAGCTCGAAAAATCGGTAGATGTAGTTGTGTATTGGGTAGTCAAAGCATGATCATTCACACGATTTCTCGACGACGATTTCACTACGAATTCCGGCAAAGGTTTTTATCTTTACACGAATATAAACCATGTGTCCTCGTTTCGCGTTTTATCTATAAATCAATATCTCGCCGGGTCTCGTCTCTCCCTGTTCGAGCATTTTTTACAGCGTTCCCGCGTAAACAGTTTCGCTGACACTTTCATCTTCCGCATCGACGGGCCTCGTTTATCGATAAATATTCGATTCTCGCAGCTGCAAACTGGTTGCCTGTTCGGCACCCTCGCGACGCTCTCTTCCTTCCAACGATCGCGGGGAAAATATCGAAAGGGTTGACAGTTTTTGCAACTACAGGGGTTGCGACACTTTTACAACTCTATTTGGACCGTGTACTTGTCAGCTGAATACAAATCGATCTGTTATTAGTGATCCTTGTCGGAAATCATTTTTACTATTTTTAGTTATGCGTATGGAACGACTATATACAGTTATTGGTAAATAAAAAACATTATGTTTGAGAAACATTTGTCGAGTGAAATAATAATAAATAAATTAGATTTAGTATGTCGTAGTACTAGGAAAGGGGGGTTAATAAATCATATTAAATTCTTCATATTGAAGTTCCAATGATGCATGAATGTATAAGAAGTATTTTATCAATGAACTTACAAACTCCAATAACTCTTCTAACTTCAAATTTGAACTAACTTGTAAGAAAGTTGTAAGAAATTCTCTGTCGAGAAGATATTGGAACTTCGTTACGAAACAATATTTAATTTAAAATACCAGTATCCTAATAAAGCATTAGTTTGCTTAGAAATGGAAATTATAAATTTCAATAATTCTTTAAACAATCTTGAACTATCCATTGCACTCCTTGCACCATTAAAAAGGATAAAAACTAAGATATATAAGTTAATTGAATTGAGGATAAATAAGTAACATCGTAGCAACCTCGAGTCTTCGTTAGAAATCTACGAAAAGCGCGACAGTAAGCGGATAATTGATCTGGTTATCAACGACATAAAAATCGCAAGAATTCGATTCGACTTTTCATCTTGTCGGTGATTTACATACTATTCTAATTCATACCTTGGTCATGATTTAACGAAGCAAAGAATTCGAGCCGCTACCCAATATCGTGATTCAATTTCACACCGATACAAGCTCGCCTCCTTCCGGCGACAATTATCCTGGAACGCTTTACATCTCCGATTTCAGTCGACTGTTCGTTTCAGCAATGAGTGCACTTGATCGAAGTTAGCTGGAGGCACGGCTGCTCCTTGTCAACGAGTACGCTTAATCGACGCGGTATTTAAACGGATTGATCACTTTTAGAAGCCTATAGAAATCACTAATCCTCCGCTGCTTGTCTTCGAATCTCACTTGATAAAGTATTTTTAAAATACCGGCGTAGGTGTTCTTTTGATACGGATAAATAATAAGATTTCATTCGTTAGATTATCTGTTTCGTTCTACAATGAATGTATTAGGTTGTCCGGAAAGTTTCTTTCGTTTTATAAGGAAATAATAGACGCACAATGTTTTTTGTTTTATATTAGTTTATTGAATTATGCACGAACATAATAATAGAAATATAACGAAATAAGTCATACCTAATTAAAAAAATAATATAAAACAGAAATTGTTGTTTATCTATTATCATCTTATAAAACGAAAGAAACTTTTTGGACAACCTAATATATGCTAGAAACTTCCTTGAGATCCTATTAGAAATTTCCATTCGATGGAGTTCTGAATATTAATTTAAAACGCTGTGGTTCGCGACGAACGAGATAGTATAAGGAAAATATGTCTCGATAAATTACACATAGGTACATATATGTGCAAATTTATTCGTTAGATTCTCCAATTTACTTTCAATTTGCGATAAGCAAAATTCGCGAACACTCCTAATTTGAGTAATATCCAGTCGCATAAATTTCATTAGTCGTCGTACCTCGTATCAGCAATTGGCGAAGTTGCTGCATCCTCGTAAATACGATCGATTGTGCAGTCGGAAACCAGTCTGGTTTCACTGGGACATCTCGTTTTCGAGAAATTCACGAACTACAGTTTGAAACAACGGCCATGAGTTTTCGATATTCGACGCTATTACGATATCGCACCGTTAATGTTAATAACATTGTACGTGTGCCGTTTCTCCTGTGCTGTTTCGTGGGAAATACCAGTGAGCATACCAATAAGTGTACAACCATAAAAATAAGTAAGAGCGATAAAGAAAAATTGTTTCGATAAAAGTGTTTTTTTAAACGTTGAAAATTTCACGGAATTCGTGTACATGCGTTTCATTCGCTATGTAAAGAAACTAGGCAGGAATAATAATTATAATTATTGGGAATGGTATCCTTAAAGTATCCGCTTTCTGTTATTTAATGACTACACAATTTTAAAACTTCAAATATCAAACTATATTTGTCGATGGTAGAGTGATACGAAAATGCAGGGAACACAGAAGTTTTTGTATGAACCAATATATTATCCTAATTAATAGGTAAGTATCATATAATAATACACGTTAAATAAATTGTTTATTTTATCATTTTTACGAATCAAATGCTGTATTTAAATTCTATGTAGTTTAAGCACAATAAAGTCCAATCCTCTTATTTAATCAAGATTTTTAACAAGAAAGATGAGTACAGAGAAGCAAACGTTTTTAAATACCTCGAAATTTAATTTGCACCTCTAAAAAGCAATATTACCTGTGTGGTTAACCCAAACAATATATTTTACTTGTAATTGCTATGCTAAAAGAAAAAGAAGGAAATTTGCAAAAGAAAGGTTTTTCTTGTAATTAAATTAAATAAAAGAAGAAATATAATAAAAAAAGAACTGCAAGACAAACAATGCTTAACAAAAAAATTCATTCACTCTTTCATTATCACAGTTAAAACTCGCCTTTTAACTCTTTAAAACTCTTCAAGATTTAAATTAAACCGTGATAAATGTTATGTGGCAGTACATTTAAACATTCAAAAATTCGTACAATTGTTTTATTAGTATCATTACTCCGGTGAATTATTCTTCTGCTTTAATCATTCGCCACAAACTTTAGTTTCGAACGGAAGTTCGGATTTAACAAACCTACATCCCCTCTATTCATAAAAGTTCTTACACTAGTGAGGACCTCGTGAGGATTTGCCAGTAAACTTACGGATGAAGTTATGTGGTGAATAGAATTCAATACTTCTGGTCGTTCTGCGAGAAAAATTCCGAAGATACGCTGACATTTTGATAATAGTAAAAATCAGCGAAATATGTGTTTCGAAAAATGATTACAAAAATCGATTAGCAAGTTAAACTTGCAGTGAATCGCGTTCGAGATACACAATTAGATTTTACTTTAAAAAAAAAAAAAAAAAAAAAGGAAAAGGGAAAGTTTCGAATGACAGTTTAACATGTTTTAGGTGTGTTCGAAGCGGCTGTGCGAACGTCATCGAATTGATTCCTTGAAACGACGCACGATACAATGGAAGCTGGAAAAACACGATAGCTGTTGACAAAGCAATAACTCGATATTTATCGTAACAAATTTTATACCGTCGCGTCGTATCGCGTATTTAAAATGCAGTTATTCCCCTTCAATTTTTCCATCTGTCTTTATTTTTAGCCTTCGCAAAACGAATTCTGTACTCTGCTGTATTATACTCCGTAGTATAAAATGGTCATCCGTAATAAATTCCATCGATACACATGTAGCAATAAAAATTAATTGACAAAATAATTGAGAAAAAATAAATCGGCCAGTCCTTGGATAATTATAAGCGATAGTGCGTATACGTATAAAAGATATATGAACTTTTATTTGTCAAAGCGTAACGCATCCATCTATTACATTCGCTGTTCAATTCATTGCATTTGGTGCCATTTTGTAGCCAATAAACTCGTAGCGTGTCACGTACACGAGCAGAACTACTATGAATAAAGAGCGTACTCGTCTACATGTACAAAGATAACACGAAAAAACGCGCGATTGTATAGAATACCTTTTCAAATAATTCATAATCTTTTGCGGGAGCGTATTTTGCTGTTAGAGGGTAACGCTTGACCTTTGTTTATTGCGTAATTACGTAGAATAGAGGGGAAAAAAGGGAAAAAAACACGAACCACGAAGCAATATTTCGTAGGTTGATGGCTAATAATGTCGATGCTGTTCCACAGAGGGCCCATTCACGCGAAGGGTATTGATGGCCAACAGGCCGCGTTAAGTTACAGGTTCGTATTCGAGCTTTATCTGTCTCCATCGATGCTTGGGAAAAACATACCTATTCATGGACTGTTTTATCAAGAACCACTTTTTCCGATCGATGAATCGAGAATTAAAGGAGAAAACACAATTTCTCGTGCGTAAATTATGAATGCACCGGTTGGTTTATTGAGTTGAAAATTTAAAGGCGTACACAGCGTATGCGCATATCAGATTTTTTGCCGGTACATGGCTATGGAATTCTATAAGCAAAGGATGGAATCACTTTTTGATAAATAATAATGGAATTTTATAACATCCTACTTTAAAAGTGCGTACCGCTAGCATAGAATTCGATGCCAAAAACTCTGTAGAAGAAGAAAATAAAATAAAAATAAAAAGAATATTAAACAAAGGTAACGTGCACGAAACTACAAAGAGACGTATTTAAAATTGATTATAAAATACATAAAAACATTGTACATTAAATTACTAGGTTTTTGTTTGATAGCAGATACGTTCTACAGGGATAACGATATTGATACATAAAATTAAAAGAAAACCTGGTTAAAAATAATTATAAAATGCATAAAAACATTCTAAGTTGAATAAATTAAATTTTTCAGCATATTTTTTAGTGCGCACGGCATACTGTTCTATTTTAAATTGCATTCATGTGTCTCCAAGCTTCCGCTAACAGAGGTGGAACTTCGGTAGACAGTTTGATCGCTTGAGTTCGAAACTCCGCTAGTAATTTGTTCAGCTCAGAAAAAAGCAATCAGCACCCCCTGTTCAACAATAAGCACAGTGTACGATATACATTTTTATAGTTGTGTGTCCGGAAGTGTGTCAAGCGTCAGCCGGAATATTCGGCATTAGCACAGCCGTACGGTTTACCGCGAAATAAAAATCTACTTTGTGTTACAACGTATCCTACAAATTCGTCTATGATCTTTAAAAATGAAGAAGAAATGAAGACCACGGAAAAGAAAAGAATACGCGCGATCCATTGCCCCGAAGATTTTAGAATTGTTCGCGATTTTTTTCTCAAATTATTACATGGATAGTTATGTTTCAAGAATCTGCTTATTGGTAGTTTAGAGCATTAAAGGTGAAGGAGAAGAATGTTTGGACTGAATGCCTGAGATTATAGCATGACCGAAGAGCCGTGAATATGCGAAGCTTGGAGTGAACGTGGCTGAATATCTTCTAGGAATGTCTGCATCGAGTAAAAGTGAAAGAGAAACAAAAGAAGAGAACAGGAAAGAAAGTACGGATGCAAGGATAAATTGTTATGGATAATACGTTTTATGAAAAAAATTTTGTTGGAAATATGCTCGGATTATTATCGTAGTGTCCTATATTTTACATAGCATTGTTTATATTCCAACATACCTCATTCCCGCTGTTTAGGAAAATATATAGACAAGCCTACAATCCGTTTACCAAATACAACGCATCGTATTGATTGCAACGAAGCTCTTCCTAGGTGCTCAAAATGCTCCGCAAGTATGCACTGTGGACCAACGACACAAACAGAGGAACACTGAATATCGTCCGCCCCGGAGATTCCAGCTGCCTCTATTATGGATCTATTGTCAGTTATAACCATTTGTTGAATCCATCCTCGTGCCCCTTAACGAACAATGCCGACGAAAATATAGATGGATTCTGGGACTAAGTACGGTCCTCGAAGAACTTACTTCCCAACAGAGGAATATATGAAGAATTCCTTGCACAAAGAGAATCGTAAAATCGTCTTGGCACGGAATGTTCGATATTTTCGAACGAAACGGTGTTAACCGGTTTTTAATGCGAGAACATGAGAAAACTTCGATAAATCTGGCGCGGGCGTCGATGCTGCACAGATGCATCGTTCATTAAAGCGGGTAAACGCGATATTAAAATTTCACGTAGCCAGAACAATGGGAAAAAGTCCAGTAAGAAGATTACGCTCTGGCATTCGCGGTCGCGGGCACAGCATACTCCAATAAAAGCGGCGTGTATAATACAGAAGGTTGCGCAGGATGTTTCCTCTGTAGAAAAGAGCGAACCGCCGCGACAGGCACAAATATTATCTCGGTTTACTGGAAAACGACGACATCCGAGGAAAAATGCGACGGTTCCGCGTGAACGAAGAACGAAAGAAAATTGGAAATATATGACACGAATGTTAAACATCGTGTATGAGTGTTAGGATACTTGGATTTGTGCAACGTCTAAAGATAATTGACCCCGATTTTCAACGAAATAATTAAATCCGTTAAAATTTCGTGCTTATCAAAAGCATAGAACAAAGATTCTTTTATATCTGAATTTTCGCTGCCAGAAATTAGTATTCCTTGCAGACACGATATTTCCGTTTGTCGTGGCAAACAAATATGCGAATGAACTTTGTCACAAAACATTTCCATCGAATAAGCATTCTTCGCGTTATTGTTTAGGCCAATCCCCCAACCCTTTAGAGAGAACGTCCATACCGAGAAGCTTGTTTAGAATCGACCTGAACTGCATAGAGTCAACAAAAGTTCTTCAGTTGATTCATGGCGGCCACGCCGCGCTACGCTACGGTACGGAAGACTCGTTAACTCCAAGTGTTATGTGTTGCACGTGGAAAATGCTACAGCCACGCTAACGAGGAAGAAAGAGAAGGGAAATAAAGCGACCCGAGAAGAAGCTGATGGAAAGAGAAGAAGATCAAGAAGGATAAGAAGTACATTAACAAGGGGCGGAATATAGAGGATGTGGACGAGGAACAATAGCGATATCATTACCATCGACGATTTGCGAAGTTCATCCAAGTGGATTCTAGCTTCGTACGAAATGCAAAATTCAACGAAATATTCATTTTAGAATGGTATTTTCTAGTTGAATTAACATTTTGGCCATATGCATACGAAACATGCTCAAACTCAGAATGATTTTACGCGCGAAGGCTTGAAATGAAAATTCCATATTAAAATTATTTAATTAATAATTAATCATTTCGCGATTTCACATATTGTATCATTTTGTACCATATTATACTATTTCATGCATGTTATCAGCCATAATTATGCTTCTATTAAAAGTTATAGCACACCAAAGTCGTTTCAATTAATTTTAGCTATGGGATTGCAAGCGCAAAGTTATATTTCATAGTAAAATTCTCTTTCGCCGGACTCATAAGTAACTTCTCACAAAATGCTTCTGCTTGTTTCGGGATGCTTCGTTTTCGAAATGCGTACACATATTCCCATGAAACTAAACAACAGCTTTTAGAAACTAACTACGCCCATCGTACCAGAGGATAGTGCACTGAAAGCCTTTTTCTAATCTAGTATGTTCAACTATCTACCAAATTTCACGTCAATACATTAGTAAAAAATTACTGGAGTATATCTAGCAAGGAAAATTATAAAGTTAAAGTCTAAATATTATTAACATAATACCTTAATGTAAAGGGAAAATATAAAACGAAAATTCGTTGCATAATTAACAAAAATGAATATTATCATGGTACTATAAATATCGATAATCTCAATCTTACATTTACAATGTGTCTTGTAGAAAAAGATCGTAAATTAATTTTACAGCTTCTAATAACGAGATCCAGTAAATTTTCAAAAAAATTAAAATTAAAATAACTGAAACTAAAATTGTATAAAACTAAATATGTGAAACGTTATTTCTTCGTTTGCTATGTACTACGCGAACGATATACTTTTAAACAATTAAGATATTCGTTAAGGAACAATATACGTAAGGAAATATAATTTTGGTATGACTGCTTACTGAGAATTTAATTATGCACTACCGAGAAACAATGACAATGCGTAATCGTGTAGCATCAACAAAGCGAGGATATAGATTGGACAGTACCAAGGACAGTGCAAAACGGTGTGTCAGCTTCCAAGCATTGTTAACGCAGAAGCCGACTATAAACCCGCAGAATAGAGCACAAATTTAAGCTCAATTCAACGTTTAATCTCGGAACAACGATTTGCTAGATCGGTTTATGCTGTATACGGATAATTCACCCTGATGGAACAGTGGGAAATTACCTACCAATGCGATGGTTCATCAGATGTACGTTGTATTCGATATAGATAAAATTGCATGTTATCATGTCGTGAATTTATTTATCAATTCGCAATACAATCAATCGTATTACGGTACACGTAGAATGCCGTAATCTTTCCGATCGATTACGTGACCACGCGTTTAAATTATTTTGAAATTCCTGAGGATTCTCAGGCGACGAGTCACGCTTCATACAACGCTATAACGTAGAAAGAAAATAATAAACTTCTATAAACTATTTCTCATACAATTTTTTATAAAATACTACAGAGTGAAGTTTCGATTTTTGATGAGGTGGAAACACGGAATAATAGCAATCTTCAGATAGCTACTGATTTATTAAATCACCAGTTACACTAAAGTTGACCAACCCTTAGTTGACTTTACACACTAGGTTTACATTATGGTCTGATTTTATACTCTGGTTCAAGTTCGCTTCCGATGTACATTTCATTATTAGCAGAAAATGAGTATATTCAAGAGAGAAGGAGGACAGAGTAGACTTAGAAACGTGAAAGTTGATCTATGACCTTATTCCCACGTTGATGAAAATTTGATTAACGCCGAGGACGCTGGAAGGAATGAATTGCGACCAAGAAATACATATATTTCCTTAACGTACGAGCAACGTAGCAATACCACCATGTCGCGCGTTTAAGCATACGATATACGAGTTGCTGTATTTTCAGTAACGACTATCGCGTTTTTCAAACGCAGCAGTCCTCCAGCAGGTGTGCGCAAAACCTGGATAGAACTTGGTCAACAGGGAAAAGGCATTTTCTGTTGATAAATGTAGCTTTTCTATTATATTTCGGGAAGAACAAATTTCGCATCACGTTGTAAAGTAAATCACGACAATGTCGCGTAGAGAACGGCGGGTATGCGGCAAATGTTTTGCAACGTGTAAATCACTTTGACATGGTCCGGTTCACAATTCATTTCTTAAACGCCAGGACAGCTTCCATCGAAAGCGGATAATCCGACGTGATTGATTTCGCCGACCGTGCAAACAAGACGATCGAGCGCTACCCGAAAGTTTACCTTTATCGAATCGATAATTCATACATTCCTCCTTTGTGTACCCCATTTTTCCCCGTTTCCAACATCGATCGATGATCGTGTTGCATCCGTGTTGAATATGTCCCGTTTCGAATATACATGAGAAAGGAGAGACGAGGAGGAGATACTAAGAGAAACAGAGCTAACGGGAAACTGCATTCGTATCTTCCGTTTACTCATTTACCAGACCGTCTTCCAACTTCTCAATCGGCTAACGTCATTGTCACCTTTGCATAGTAAGATCGCTGGCATCTTTTTAAGATTCGAGAATTCCTCGAACGTTCCTCGAGCGTCATTAAAGCAGCGCGAGATGTCTTTAAAAAAGATTCCTTGCTAAAAGCTGTTGTACAACTTTTCCCTTGGATGCTCGAGACGATGCAACTCGATTTCGCGGATAGCGACCATCGGTGAGAATAATTTAAAATGCGTCGGGAGTGTAGACCTCTTGGGACTGTTAAAATCTCTCAGCGACGAATTAGAGAGAAACGTACGCGTACAACGTTCGAGGGCAAAGTGCCTGCGGCTTTGCAAATGTAGGCTACGTACGTTTATGAATCATAAATACCATCCGTACTGCCAGGAACCGTGTGCGTGCTTGCTAGCGCTTCGAGGCCTTATCAATGTCGTTTCTAACTCTTTGCATTTTACTCGACGAGCTAACAGTAGCCGGAAACTCAAAAAGACTTGGCTCGTTGTACGACAACCTTCGCCTAAATTACTTTCTAAGTCGTTGGAAGAAAATCGAGTTCCTTGATAAAATTGGGATGACTCGACGAGAAAACGTGGTCGTATTAGTCAGCCATCTTCCATATCTTTTTAAAAAAGAATAAGAGACAATTTCAAATTATTCGAATGAATGTGTGTCAGATATTAATCTGATCCTTGTGGGAAATTCGTGAGGAACTGGTTCGTTATTCGAAGGATTGATCAACTACGGTGTTGAAGATTTAAAATAGAAACGATAATTGACTTAGATTCAATTGAAAATCTATGATCTGAATCGTCTTTTATGAAAGATTTATAAAGAGCTAATTGGGATTATTGGGAAATGGAGATAATCGTATTAAGGGACTGTGTGTTATTTCAATGAGAATTTCAGGAACAACTCCTCGCAGATTTCTTTAAGACAATGGACTTTTCCTTTTTCTCCGTGATTCAGATCCATAGGCAATAGAATAATACGAAGAAAAATTGCAAACTAATCTTATGACGCGAATGTTCATTATATTCCTTGCTAAATAATTATAACATTTCAGGGAATTTTCGTTAATCAATAATGGAGACGAGTTATTATTAATCTCGCAATAGATTCACTTATTTTCGCGCGTGCAGTATACTATAGAAGTAACAGCTTGTAATAGCTAATGCGTTTCAAAATTGAGCAATTTCCCAGCCGAGACAAGCGAATCAAAGTTTATTATGACATAAGCGTATTGTTGCATCGCGATGTGACAAAATTGCATGAGTTCGCCTTGCTAAAATTACTAAACTCTAAGAACATTCTTATCGTAGAAACTAATTAAAATTTTTTCATAAATGCTCCTAGAATATTCCTACTAGGAAATGAACTTCCAAAGTTACCGAACTTCGTTGAATCTCGCGGTCGATGAAAGTTAATTCTAACGTAAAAAAAAAGTATGTAAAAAAAAAAACAATTTTGATTTAAATCGATGTAAAAATTCCCTGTAAAATCTCGATTTGTCTTTCTGCAAGTTTCGTTTTATCGAAATAACAGAGTGACAGTGAAATGTAGCCAACAATATTTTTATTTATTCTATAGCAACTAAACCTGTGAATAAACGAAAAAATATATTTAAAAAATATTTTAGTAGACGCTACTAACAGTAAATAATATATTAACGTGTATGTAAAATATAAATACATAAGAATACGAAACGCAATTTAAATATACTTACTTATTAAAGAATTGAAAAAGGTTATTAAAAGGGAACCATTAAATGAAACTGAGTAAATTGCGTCACTGATCGAAATGGACAAACGTACATGAAATTCTTCTCGTTCAAATATCTTTTGTCGCTACATTTTTCAACTTTCGAGTTTTATTTCCTATTGTCGTTGTCTCTACGTATGTCATATCGACTAACAAATATATATAATTTTGGACAATTAAACATTCATTATATTGGAATGCGCTTCGCTGTACCTCGATATATTTTAATTCGACTATCTTCAAAGAAAAATTCAAATGATACAACGTTACCATTTTATTCACATTTTATTCATAATCTCTTTTTTTATTTAGACATATTACGAGAAAATTAATTGAATTTATTAGTAACATGTGTTTAAATAAAATTTAATCGAACGTTTGTTTCCATGCAAACCATACAAGTTGTTTAGCTTGTAACTGTTATGGCGGTCATTCTATCACGTGGAGAATATAGTGGAATCCATAGGAACCGACAGAAATGTTCAGAAATGTAAAGGTATCTAACTAAATAACTGGAAGAGTAAATTAAAACTCGCCCTGCGTTCTAAATATCTCAAACGCTGAACCCGGTCATCGCAAAGATTGTTCCCAACGTGGTTGAAATAAACACGATGAAAAATTAACAGGAACGTTAATTGTTTGAATTGCGAGCTAAACGTTAACAACCACCATACGTCTCTGTTTATCTGGACAATTCAGGAAAGGCAATGGTATTGCCAGCAATTTGTGAAACGGAGGAATTTCATCCCTTTCAGTGGTACTATATTTAATTTAATGGACATTAAATCATTGAAAGTATGGGAGAATTTGGGAGAATAGTTAATACGTCGCGGTTTCTCGAAGAACAACGAGGTCGTTCAAATGCGTAGCGCGTATTGAAATTCTTGAAAGTCATTAAGCGGTCAGAAGGCGATATGGCTCATAAAATGCACCCACTACCGGAAGAAACACGTAATATTTGACAAATTCTCTGCGACAAATGAAACGATTGCTAATATGATAATATTAAGCAACGGAAATATGTTGAAAGATATTTGAGATATAATGTTGCTTCCACTGTTCAATTTGTCACATCAAAAACGTGATTGATTTTGCACTATTATAAAATTTCTTTACGAATAATCATCATTAACGTCTAATTATTTGTACGTTATCTTTTATAGGAAACCGCAAAACTTGGTCCAATATTTCTAAATAATCTTTGAATGAAGGGACTCGAGCAAATATTAATATTTTAATTAAATATTAAAATTTTATATTTTGAAAGATAACATTTTCAAAGTAATAATGAATAGCTTCGCCAATTGACTGACCTCGATACGACGCCTAAAACACGGTCATGAATTCATCATTCATCAGACTATAAATACAACATTCAATCGCGGTCGACCAGTTGCTCCAAAGGGATGGTATAATATAGAACGACACGCGTTACAGCCACAAAATTGCTTAGTATTCCGTTATAAATGATTAATCTGTGTAACCCACAGTTTAGCTTATAGTGGGAACTAGTTATTTCGGTAAACTATCTGCAACTATTACATTTTCTATTACCCTTCGGAGCATCGAGCGAACGAATAATACAAATCTATATATTTTGCTCGATTGAAACGCTTGCAGACTTTTGATATGGCTTTTAAAATTGAAACAATAAACCGTAACGTAATAACGTCACGCGAAAATGCGTTATAAAAATGACTCGCTGGAAATTCTTCTGGAAACTCGTTTTATATCGTTGTTTTTCCCCTGTAACTTTTATACTACCCGTAAGAATAATATCCTTTTTCTATGTTTCGTATCTGGTGTCTGAAAAAATAGAAAGGACAAATTGCATCTCGTACGATAAGAACAGCCGTCACACGCGTTCTAACGTAGCCCGTTAATTAACAGCGATGAAAAACCGAGGTCTACCCAGTCCAATTTCTATCGCACCGGTAGACGAAAGATAACCAGGTGAACATTGTAAACGTACGTAACATCAGATAAGAAGACAGCAAACCGTGTATATACACAGGAACATGCCGGATTAACTTCTCCACCCATAAGACACCTCTGGCTCGTATCGGCCGGTGTATTTACTGCACCGTCTACCCCAGAGAGAACGGACGCGGTTACGTTCTCGAAGGTCAGAGTTAATCGAAGTTTCCACACCATCTAATACCGTCTAACCATTTTCCAGTGGCTGTGCCGGATACCGGCAATACCTTCTCACTATCAGTAGAAGCCATGCTCTCGACTACCGGCTAGGCATTGAGTTACCTGCTTTTAGATGTAATCAGATAGGCGTCTATTTGCTGCCTGATCATCCGCTAACATCGAGAAGTATCTACTCGACGCATAATCGCGCGTGTATACCACGAGCAACCAGGCCATCAGTATGACGATCTTTCTTCGCGACTTAACGAGTTTCTGAATGGTTACCGCAACAAGAAAGCGAAGTTGCTCGACGATCGACATTTACTTTCTGTGTAATATTACGTGGTTTCTTATTAAATCGCACGATCGACTAGCGTGAAATATCTCGTATAATTACCATAGAAAACAATTGGTTCTCGAAAGTGATTCTCTTTTGATTCGTTAACAACATTTATAATTGTGAATACACAGAGAAGTTGTTCGTGTATGTTATCTCTTTATTTCAAGCTTATATTTAAAGTCTAATCGTTTGCCCCTAAAATTAGTCGACTCCTTAAAGAAAGAATGGTAGGATCGAGATGAAAAAACTCTGAAAGCCGCAGGAGGGATGAAATAAAAGATAAAAAAGAAAGATTACAGGGCAAAGAACAGAATTACAGACAAAATAACAAGTTGAAAATTGCCGTATAGTAACAGTAATTCAACGATGACAGAAAGACACTCGTCTTTAATGAGAATTGGACCTTTCCTTTATAACGTACAGAAAATAACATGAAACGTTTTTATGGACTTCAATTCTTCTGTGAATCGCCACGACCTATTCACCTAAATATATATAATATATAATATATAATACTAAATAATACCAAATTTTATTTCGCATGGAAGATAAAATCTACATCAACAGTATTCCTAATTTCTTTTCGCTAAACCCTATACTGGCGCCCGAATACAATTTATATTCACGATGTTGCTAAAATATTTCTACGATATATTGACCAGAAATGTACGTAACTGGAAACGTAGGTAGGAATCGGTACACTTGTCATATTTACATTTATAAAAAATACTATTCGTTCGCTTAAAAAGGATCTCCAATTCCAAGAGCGCAACGACATTGCAAACACGGTGAAAATAAAATTTTTTCGCAGAAATACGCTGTACTGGTACGAGGCGATACGATTGCATGAAGTAACGACTGTCAGAAACGAAAATACGATGGGAAAAGCGGGCGAGAGGAGTGACTCGCTACTTTATGGCCGTATTCACGCCTCATAAGGAGGAAAGTTTTCTAACCGCAGAAACAACGCGGCTGCCGAGCAACCGCACTACAGGGTTGAATATAAAATTCCGGAACGATGCGAAACGGACGCGTATGAAAACACGGCTGTGCATACATCACCGGTTCAGAAACTCTATTTTGAGTTCTTGGAACGGGTCAGTTCAGCGAGCACAGCCCGCGCGTTGTTTCATCAGGATCGAGAAAAAATTCTGCTCACATTCTATCCCTTCTTTTCACTCTTCCCTCCTCTGAAACCGTCGGATTTCTGAGAAAACCCTCCAAAACTGCTGAAACATTTGTGCACGTTCTTCAAGTTGTTTTGTTTGACCCTCGCAAACTCGCAAACGCATTCTCCGACGACCGTTTAAATAAATTTGCGGGTCTTTCGACTTTTTTATACTAAATGCGCGGTGTACATAACTCCAGCGACGTATTTAACAAACTAAAAGTAACTTCAAATATTTCGTGGAATATAAAAATTTGTATATCTTGAAATCGAATCGATTGCATTTCCTTCGCTTCAAAATATACTGATTTATTATATTTTATATTTATATATATATAAATCTTAGGAACTCGAGGATATCGGAACGAAAAGAAGGGTGAATTATTTCCTAAAAGTCGAAGTTCCGTAGACAAAAGCGGGAAACCTCGGCGATTCAAGTGATTCGAAGGATCCTAAAGATCGTTATAATGAAGAGCGCAGGCGGTAAACTCGTGCAACCAAACAGCTTTCCCATTCTCTTTGCCTCGCATTCAGATATTTTCCAAATACCGGTGCCGAAGGCTGGAGTTCCCTTTCGAGTGCGTCTCATCAACCGGCGGCGGGGTATTTAACAACACCCGGGGATAAAACGAATAAAGGAAGGGCCGGAATCGTCAACTTACCCCCTGCGCGGAGCCCTCGATTCCGATGAAATCATCGGCTGTGGATAATAAAAGTGTGTCAACTCGCGTCGACGATTGGAACGGATAGAACGAGACGAAGGAAGGAAAGAAAGAGAAAGAAGATGTGAAAAAAGGAAAAAAGAGAGAAGGTGAGACTGAATTTCAGCGAGAGAACGGCGAAGCGTCGTGAAAGAGGCCGCAAATCTGTGCCACGACGACCGGGCGAAACAATAAATTTCGTGTGGTGCTCGATATTTCACCGGGCGATATGCAAAAGCCGTGAATAATGTCCGCTGTCCGTGGGAGCATTTTTCAGCCTACAGGAGTGTAGATGAAGGCGATCGTGACGCCTAGAGAACCTATCAGCCCGAAATAATTTACGCGTGATACCCCATGCATTTCCGAGACCGAGACCGCCACCGACTACGGTGTACACGGTAAGACGGTGCATCTGATTTTCACCGAAACGGAAGGTGGTTACGGGGTAGCGTAGCGGAAGGCCCAATGTTGGTCGCGAACACGAGGCAAGACATCGTGGTTTCACGAAACGCGGCCACAATTTTTAGCCGTCGACGAGGTCAACCGGATTTACGATCCCTAGCAGCAGCAGCAGCAGCAGAGGATATCGTAGGCATCGGACTTCATACGCGCCGCTGCCTCCTTGTCCCCGCTACGATGCATGAGAGATGCACATCCTTATTACGTGCTTGAGAATTTATAGAGTTGGTGGCCGCGGAAGTAGAAACATGGCAAAGTAGATCCATCTTAGACGAAATCCGTCCTTAGGTCTCTTGTCGTAACATCGAGAATCGTTCTTTTTCTTTCTGTATCTCTACCTCTGTTTGAATCGGATCGACGCGCATTGTGAAAATCTGGGTTAGGTCGTTGTAAGTGGCTACGGACATCGGGCAAGGCAGATCTCGCTCCGCCTTGTAAAAGTACGCGGTATCGGAAATTGTTCCTCTTTTCGAGAAGAAAGGAACGATTCCTAGCGGACGGAATACGAAGAAGGAGAAAATGACGTCGCTACGACTAATAGCTTGCGGTGAAGTTGGGAATAGATAAATAGCCGAGCAGGAGGGAGGTAGGTTAATTAGACTTTTAGCTGAATTGAAAGTAATCGGGTTTTCCTTTGCGCCGAGACCGTAGGCCAGATGGAATTTCATTTCTTTAGGAGAGTATGTTAATAGATAGGTTACCAAGTCTCTTTCAGACTTTCTTTGATACGGCGACTTCTTCTTTTTTCATTTTTCGTTCATTCGTTACGAACGACATAATTGTGATGATGATCGAAAAATAATATTCGTGGAAACTGATAGCAACTATTTTCTACTCTGTTTTCGCTACTGATAATAAATGCAGCGCGAATCATATACGGTGTTTCGTATACGCGACATTATACTTTAACAACTTGTTAATGTAATAAACGATAAATCTACTTGTTTTGGGTAGAGCTGGTCTTAAATTCTAGTTTCATTTCGCGTTGTGTGAGAATACTCCAATTCGCACTTAAAATAATTAGAAAATTCAGGCTTTTGGTTGTATCCTTATGGAAAATTATTCCAACGCTTTACCAACCTTACAGCTACCCCGTCAGAGATGCGACGACACACTGATCCCAATTTAAACCACGGACCTTTCACCAAGCCACTTGCAATGTAGGCAACATGCCCGAATTACTTCCCAAAAGGATACGTTTTACACCCAGAAAGCTTCTACCAATTTTGACCCTAGAAATCCAAACAGCAAGTGCCTCGACCGTGTCTTTCTCACGTTGAAATTTACTAAACGATATTTCGCGTGATTATTCCACGTAAAGAGATGCGGCAATTATGCTGCATGTAACACGAGTATCATTAAATTGTGTCCAGGAAATGTTCGTCAAAGTTCTCGTGGATTTAGAGCGAGAAGATAACCCGTTGTGTTTCGCTACTTGCTAGGAAAGATAATTTATCGGCTCGTGAATTTCCATATCAAAATAGACGTCGCGAACGCGTAAAAAGTAAATTCGTAAAACACTGGCAACTTCTTTTACCATCGCTGATTTCATTTCTTACAACCCTTCCCTGAATTCACGAGCGCGATTTTCATCTCGCGCAGCCATGCAGATACGAGATGCGATTGTACGATGTTTGCTACCATGACAATGGGATAAAACGAAAAAAAAATCGGCAAGTAAAAATTGCATTGTAGTCGAAAAAGATAAAAGTTTCGAATACCGACGATTCGCGGCGTACTTTCGTAATCAAAAATTAGTATGGTTCGCGTGACAATGTCGCGGTTAATAATGCGAACGATGGACGTCACAAATACTGCGTATGCATAGTTTCATCCTGCCCTTTGGTAAAACAGCGAGAGTAAAATACGTTGCGTGACATTTTACGATAGAAGGATTTCGCTCGAAAGCGAAACAAAAACGCGGTGGCAAGTTAATTATACATTAAGCTCGTCATGTTAATTATACTTTTGTGCATCGTGATGTACGCGCAAGAAGGATTTGAGGCGGTATCCGCCGCTGAAATACAATTTTATCAGTACCGCAAAAGAAGGCAAGAGACGACGGTACGCTAGCTTCTACCTTTCCGCATAAAATATCCTGCCGACCGATGTAGTTTACATCCACAACGAGGTCTCTGGCAACGTTGCCTCGTTGACGATGATGTATGCCTCGGCGATATAGCGAGTTCGTAAAATCGGTCGAGTGTCAAAATGTTCGACCGCCTTGGCTAGCGAATTGACAGAAACTTGAGAAAATAAATGCACGAGACCTTAGTTGGAGCCGCATGAAATATATCGTAGCTTTCACGGTATAACGAGGCCTTAAATTAAAGCATCAGAGCGAGATCGATTAATGCAACGACACTCGCCGCTGCGTGCAACGTTCCACGTTTACCGATACCTACTGAACCATCGCCGAGGTAACACATATTAGGCGACCGTGGCCGAGGTCTCTGCCTCTTTTCTTCTCTAAGCCCAGGTACTCGATATACATATACGACAGTGCTTCGTTAATTTTTTTAAATAGATATCGGGAATTCAGATATAATAAAAAAAAAATATTTCTAATCCAAATATCGATAAATTTTCCTAACACAGTAGATGCTCGATTTGAAATAATTTATCCTCTCTATATATTTTTCGTATTTGCGCGTTCAGAAGCCTATAAGAATAAACGGCGAGATAAGAAGTCTTAAAACCTTTAGTCTATAAGATTATACAGAGAAAACATTCTCCATCGCGTCGCGACGCTTGAAAGGTGAAAAGAGTAGTTAAGTTAAATGCAACGAACGTTGCATTTGTTTAAAAATAAATAAGAGTTTAAGCGTGTCAAATACGGTAGTATCCCGCTGGATTAAGACAATTTTTTAACATCTTTATCTGGAATTGAACAGACGCTCATCTTTTATGCAGCTCGAAGCAGCGCAATGGTCTGTTGAATGAAACTCTTCTAAAATCCTTGGCTTTTCTTCCTTTATTATTCTCTTCAATTTAATTCCATTCTCAGTCATAAAGGTAAATACTTCTATTGCTCTAACAGAGAACGATGCGGTTGATTACCTTCAAATTTAAAACTCGAAATTATCGCAGAAGAATATTTTTCCTTCGTCCAAACGAAAGATACGAAAAGCTCGTGAAGCTTTCTGCCTTCTTCGCCAAAGTATGTAATATATATATATATATATATATATATATATATATATATATATATATACACACATATATGAGCATATAATAGAGAAATAATGAAATTATACTATTAAAGACATCCTAAACGTAATATTTCAGTATGATAATTAGCTGAGTGTTTTCAGGAGGCAATTTCGATGGAGCCGCGCACATTGTTCAGCGGTGTACTTAATATGTCAGGTGTAATTTCATCGGTAAACAGTCAGGCCTGAACTGTTTAAATCAGTTTGATTGCTCCCTTGATACAGTGCATCACTGTAATGGGATTCTAAGGTGTTAATAGCGCTCTGTCCTTATGCTTCTGCAAACATAATCAGCCTGGCGGCCGGGAAGCTACTCTAATACGCCGTGCGTTAAAGTCCATTGATCCGTGTTTCATAGCGAAGTAAGTTTCGCGTTAAAGTAACTATCTATAATAAACTGAATGCATAAACTATTGATGAAAGTTGTCCATTGCTACTGGAAGATGGTCGATAGTAAAAATTAAAAATATAGATCGAGATACTAAAGCTTGGAATCGTGTGCTGTTATTCTTTCGGCTAGAGCAACGAACGAAAACTAAATTTATCGTTTGATATAAATAGAATTGTATAGAACGATCTTGAAGCGACGATATATTCCACGTTAATTCCGCTTGATTTATATCTTCGAGAATTTCGGTATATTCTTTACATAAAGAAGGCGGGTGTGTGTAAAACAAACAAACAGATATCGATTAATTCTTTTCCAGTGGAAAGCGCAAAATATGGTGTAAAAATATACCAAAGCACGCAATATACTTGCTTCAGAGTTTGATATGCAGCACTTGCAACACCTGAAAACATGCCTGTTAAAATATTTCGTAGTTTCGTAAGTACAGTAATATTTCGCAAGTTTCGTTTAATAACAACGATCGTTAATCTACTTAAAGACACACACGCAATTTCGCCTTTAAAGTATCTCTGCTTCGAATATTGCTACCTCCTGCGAGCAACAGTTTCGTAATACTTCAATTATCCACTCAAAGTATTAAATTTTCTCGTTCGTGTATCGCTATCAACAGGAGTCGTGAGTTTAATCAGATTCTGGTCGATAGATAAATGTACCAGAAAACATTGGTAACCGGAATTTTCATACAGCGGTGCGTGACGCTTGGAAATTGTTGTCGGACAAGCTTAAGTAAGCTCAACGAACAACCACGAACAGCTTTATCGTAATATATGCATTAACGGTTTTATCAGAACAACGACGAAAATTACAATCCCCAGCGCGTGCTTTATTTAATCGTTAATCTGGGTTCCGTGTCAGGGTCCTGCCAAGCCGTGAAACGTTCGTCGATCGAAAAACGAACGAGGAAGAATTTATTTTTAACGAAGTTGTGCGTCCCTACAAAGCCGCTTTCCCTGGGAGTATAATTAAATGGAGAACTTTTGTGCTCAAATAAAATAGAGATAGAGCCTGGGATAGGGAGGGAGATGGCTCGAGTTTCTATACAGTAACCACAGAATAATGAGCACGATGAATCGCAGCAATGAAAGTAGTTCTATGACTAACTGCTGCCATGAAAATTGCTATATAATTATATTTGATTTCATTAGACAACTTGAGCGATGTTAAATCTAGTATTCAATTGCGGATTATTACCGAAATTAGCGGAGAAGAATTCTATAATTTTTAAATACCATTTTTGGTGGTGCAAATTATTCTACGACGATGATATAGAATAAATAAAGATACGAAATATCCCGACAATAGTATGCGCTACAGTAATCAAGCAACATGGTTGGAATATATACCTCTATTACATTAAAATATACTTTTAATTAATTACCGGTACAATTCGTAGAGTATAAACAGAATATGTTGTTGAAATTTAGTCTTAGTTTGAAATAATCTTCTGTTTGTGTAATAAAGCTCATTATAAACTAGCATTAATTAAATCATGATGTAACCTAATCATAAAACGAGTTATAGGAGAACGTAGTAATTAATAAGTTAAGTGTTATGATTTACAAAACGGTGTCCATAATGTTATAATAATATTCTTAAATTTATTTAGATTCCTATTCTTAGATTGTATCGTTCCATCTTTTTCAGCTTGATTTTGGTGGTAGTGCATTATTAGTACACCGTTGTATGAATCGCCACTATCTTTCAAAATAAAAATATTTAACTATCGCATGTAATTATACAGTGGAGCAAGGATCTAATATATTCTTCATATTTCGTGCAACGTATCACTCCCCAATGATATAAATACTTAGGGTGGCTAAACGATAAAGAATAATCTATGTATCACAGTTTACACATAAAGAGCGAACAAATAAGAACAATAGCGTATCCGAATGAATATGCAAGCGTCCAGCAGAGTTTACACCACAGAAGATTTCAATAAAAGGTGCACCCCCATAAATATCACTGCGGTCAGACATCAGCTTTGTTTAGATAGAAAGTTGGGAAGAAAGTAACAATCTCGTATTACGAATGTCTACAAATAACGTGGCTCCGGATAAACAAACAGGAGTAACAAAACGATGTGTGCAACAACACTGTTTCATCTTGCAGCCACACGGATTTTCCCGTGAATGCAAACAAGATAAGATCCAAGTAGTCGTGCAATGAGAACAGAGAAGGAGACATTGTTCTGCATTCCGCGTTTCAGAATCCGGAATTCAAAGAAAATTGTGTAAAAATTTATTTTGTTGTTTCGATGGAAATTTTGTATATTTCGCATCGCGTCGCAAATTATAATATTCTTGTCACTAGTCTTTCATTCGTGATATGCACAAAAAGTATTGAAAAATATTTAATATGGTAAAAGTCGGCTTTTAACTTGGCTCGACAAACACGTTTCGAAGATACGACGAGCTGAACATAATAAAATGATATGAAAAATACGAACTTGTAATATGTACATGTATATATATCTATATGCATAAGGAATTTCAAATGAAATCTGGGACACGGAAAGCCTGACGTGTTTCGTATGTGTACGTAGACACTGTAGTTGTCTATTGTTACAGACAATTTAATCCGCACGGTTTCTTTTCTGTATCTCCTTTCATCAATCTCGAAGTATAGTAATCTAGGATTACTCTTTAAGGAGAATTTAAACTTCCGAGAAGTTTACAATTTCCTTCGAACGAACGAGGAATACATCACCATAAAAGAGGTTTATAACATGTAAAATATTCCGTGTTTTCTAATAATTTAGCGATTAAACTTTCTACTGCTTCAATTAAAAGATATAGAAATAGAGGGAAACATATCTTTCTCTATTTTCTAATTAAAATGATTCGATGGAGACCAAAAAGTAAAATGTCAAATATTCTAAAATCAACTACTGCGATTCTACATCAAATATTTAACTAGGTCAGCTCGCAGGAACATTATTTGCCAAGTAATATGATATTACATAGGGATATTAAAATTATATATTTCTTCTCTGTATCATAGTCCATTAATTAGAGAAATTCATTCATCCAATTGGTGAATTACTTGAGCGTGAGAATAGTTGGAAGCCCTTGGTACCTAGCATAAATTCCGGAACTTGTGGATCAGTGACTAATTGAGAGCAAGTGTAGCAATAATACCGTGGTATTAAATTCCACTGCACTTCTACAGTATTCCAATCTATGGCTATTATGTTACCGAGTTTGTATGCATCTAAAACGCGATCGGAAATTATTGTATCGGAATCGGTATAGAGGTACGTATAACGTATCATAGCATATATCCTTTAGCTATGAATCTCAATGACGAAAGAAAAGGAGAGAAATCTGCAATTGTCGGAACTTTTCGATCCAAAGTGGATTTCTGAATATGGGACGAGGACTACCGAAGAAATAGCGACAAATTTCCTTACGTTACGCTGCTGGGCGATATGAAAGAAACTGACTGAAATATGTGAAGGGTTAGTTAGGTTAGAATCGATTATGTTCGGTCAACAAAGTAGAAGAACATTTGAAATGCGAAGAAATAAATTATTCTCATTTTTTTTCCTTTATTGATAAGAGCTATCATAAAAATTTGTCCGTTGTATTTTATCCTAAATATAAGGGGAAAAAGTGACAATAAAGGTCGAGCACGAATATCATTATTCTTTCTTTTTCTTCTATCTTTTTTTTTTATTGGACAATATAACGAGGAGGACTTTAAATCACGCCTACACTTTTCGTTTATTCAAATTTTATTTTTTATCAGGTATTTGGATTTCAGTTCTCGAGAACTTTTTAATAGACGTATTACAGGAATATATTGGTACCGTATTGAGAATACTAAATTTTAGAGGCGCGCGGAGCAGTTTGCTGCAGTAATTTCGAATACACCTGAGATTGACGTGAATTGACGTATGAGTTTGACAATGTTTATTATGGGATATTTACATACATGTAAAACACAATCCCATTTGTTGTTTGCTGTGAAATTTAGATTCACGACATAAAGTAGAGATTATCGCGTGTAAATACGTTCGTCGTATTTTTCAGGACCTATTTATAATTTCGGTTCATCGATATTTTCACGTTCGACATTAACATTTTCAAATATTCTCGCAATTGCGCACCTTCGTATATGATTCTGTCGAATATATTCCCTATTAATTTATCATATTTCACTTAAAATACGCAATTTCTTGAATTTTTACAACTGAGGCTACGTTTCAATGAGCTGTCGACAAAAATTTTAACGGAATATTTTAAACCGTATATAAAATACATTGCTGCAGTAAATGTAGCCCATTTGTCAAAATAACAAATGCACGATCATACGCGTTGCACGTAGTGATGCCATAAATCAAGCAATCACGCAGTCTCAGTCATATTCCAAATACGAATTATTACGCACCTCCAGATATACTGTACTATACATAAATCATATCGAAATCGTTATATCATCAAAATACCTACCATATTTTTCATCAATCCGTATGAGCATCAACAAAATGTATTACAAAATAGTTCCTTTCTTTTGTTTAACTCGTTAATTGAGTATTATTAATTCATTAATAGTTACTTAATTATTCACTGATAATCGAAAGCAATTATGCAAAATAAATTTTTGATTGCTTTGAACGCGAAGAAATTTTTAGATTTCAAAGAAATGTAAACATTTCTCCGCGCTCAAAGCAATCAAAAATTCATTTTGCATAATTGCTTTTAATACAAGGTCCATAAAAAACGACATATTACATACTTAAGTAGAACGAATAGCATTTTCAATATTATAACCTACATCTGCTCGAATCTTTTTTATAACAGTTCTTAAAATCTGGTTTTCTTTTTTGCCACCTGCGTATCAGAAAATTCTTCGATTTTCGTTGAAAATAAATCCAACGTTAGTAGCACGGGTTCCGTAATTTCCCCAATTATTTAATTAAAAATTTACGAAATATCAAACGAGTATATTCGATTCGCACGTGAATCACGTCAGGTAAGGGTTGGTAAAAAAGAAAATCGTGGGCATTTATTTCTCAGGCACCGCGGTTCTGTGCCGTTTCGACGCCTTCAATGGGCGAGAAAAGGCGTTAGCAAGCAGTTGCACGTGTTTGCACTATGTACTACGGAACGTTTCTTTTCGGTCGAACGAGTCCCCGCTTGGGAGCCACGGAATACCTTCAATCCTGTAAGCTCTCCTCGATACGTGTCTCGCAGTTTTTCTCTCGCGAATCCCCGGCGAGCTTCGATGGGAAAGTAAACCTCCTATTGTGGCTCGGCAGAGCGTGTGTCATTGTTGCCTTAACAGGTTTGATCCCTTTATCCCCGATCGGGACAGAGCCGTTTGGAAATTTGCACAAGCGCAACGAGATTCCGCTTCGTAAACTGGAAGATCGGAAATTCTTGGTATTGAATGTCTAATTCAATGGTCGCCTAGGCCATATAAATTATTATCGACATAGTCGTTAGAATCGAGAAAGCTTCCTGAAAAAATGGTACATTAAAAAAATGGTCGATCTCGAGATATATGGAAAGACGAACTCTGTCAGAATTACGTGGATTAATTTTATTTGACAGATAGGAGATACACATAATATTTTTCTGGCTGTAACGAATTCTTTCTGGAAGAGATTAAATTATACGCGGCGAGTTATGCTAGCTTTCATGAATGAAATATTGCGTGTTCAATTTCAATTTGTGATTTTAATATCTTTAACAGGATACATACGAAATTCATTAGTGAAATCATTTTGTTACGAAGCATGGGTTTACATGAAATTCGTATCGTAAATATCCAAAAGTAACGGTGAATAATAGCAGGTATGATTAACAACGAATTTAATCATAGGGGTAATTAAAATGCACCGAATAATAATGGGAATAAGATCGATCGTTACATAAATTAATCGGTACGTTTTCAGTTCTCTAAAAAGTATTGTAATTATTATAGAAAAAACAATAGATTTAGTTTAGAATTTACGATGTAGAAATAAATAAAAAAAAAATGAAATAGCTTTCTATTTACGTAAATTATTATTCCCTCTTTCGTCCCGTCGTGCAAAGCGGAGGGATCTGAATTTGAAAACTATTCAGTCTCCAGGCCGCATATCCTTCAGTTTCATTCGTGAAAGTTTGAAAAATATCAGATTTGGCTACTATCGTGCTTTCTCTCGCCCAGAAAAATCCCTCATAACTGGCAGTCAGTCGATTAGACACGCGTTTAAAAAAGCGTTTTTCTTCCTAAATAATGGAGCTATTCTGTTACCGAGTCCCGAAAACCATTAACGAGGACTTTAAAATGCTCGTGTCCCACTTCGTATTGCGGTTAGTCTGCCCCGCTGATTTCGACCGAACAATTATTTCCTCGCACAAAGAGCGCGTTTGCAACTTCCGCCACCGAGTTTATCTTCTGAACGGCTCGAACGAAACTCGAAACTCCATTCGGCTTTGGATGTAATCTTCGTGCGCGGCACAAGTTTAAAAATCAAAGAAATTAAAGGATTAATCCGCGGGAGAGAAGATCGGAACTTGCGGAAATACCGTGGAACGGAACGGAACGTTTCACGGAGAAACCGTGGTGGCGGAGGTTCGTTGGCAAGCTCGCTACCTCCTGACCTTCTTTCACGATTATCACGACCCCATGAATGCGCTCCGCATACCCAGAAGCGCGGTTTCACTCGATCGATTCGCTCGTCACGATTTCGAACGGTTCCGCTTTAAAACAGAGGACCAGCGGAAACAGGAGAAAAACTGTTAACCCATTAAGGGCAAACTAAAGTTGAAGTTAGCCGAGCCAGCCGATTTACGTTATCTCGTTCTATCTTCTGCAATTACGGTGTCGTTACAACAGACAATCTCTAGCATCTGCTCACTTTTTTCTTACCAACGCTGCATTTTATAGCAATATACCTCATTTCTGTCTTACTGTTTGGCACTTGATGAATCAGCGTGTGATAATTTTTGAAGTATATTTCTACGACAGAACCATACGTCTTTCGTTTCTAGTATACTGGCAGTAATATTTAGACGTTTGCGTAATAAACCGTTGGTGTTTGAATGCGTACGAGGGTATATGAATCACTACAACCACTTATAATATTATTTATGACAATATTCCCGGCGCGCACAATGCGCATCCACGCAATAAATAACCCAAGCCAAATGCATTTCACTTTTTCACATAAACGCATCGATATTTCCGCATATGTTTAGCGACCTAAATGGAGATAATAAAAGCCCGGTGCGTCCTAGGAATGCACTTTTCTTCCATAACTTCTGCTTTGTCCGGTGAATAATAATTTTATCACATTATTTCTCCTTTGTTTGCATCGATGGATTTGTTTGTCGCCAATTTTCGTCGATTCTTTCTATTGTATTTTTCTTCCTTTTCAGTTCTTGTTTCTTCCTATTCTCTCTTCTATTTTTCTCTCTTCTTTCGTACCTATTCGACCCAAAGGAATCTCTCGCCCGGAAATATTTATTTCTCAGCCCGTTGACTCATTTTTTACCAATACATCGATTTCACAATGTGGCATGATGAACCACTGTAGCTGAAATTCGTATCGAACATTATTCTGGACCTCTGCCAGCCGTTCTATCGCGTGTGGGCCTACGAAGACCGACCGTTTTGTATATCGTCATGGTTATTTACGTTCCTTGGTCCCCTCTATTAATTACAATTTCAGCGACCGTATTTAGGCGCGTGGAATGGGAACCAGGACAAAACGAACGGAAGAGTTTCTTCGCGTAATAACTCCGAGTGTTTTGTGGCCTGCTGGTTCGCGAACGTGAATCTATTGCAACTCTTTACAACAAAATTTATGTTGTGCTGTGTTACAGTGACGTGTTAGAATGATTCAAACACTAACAGTCACGACCAGTAAATCTTTGTCCCTAGGCGAAATGAAATTTTATCAAAACGAAATCTGATATAGCTCCGTGAAATGGTAGACTCCACGTACGATGGTGGAGAGACTAGACAAAAGGCGTGGTCGATGTATTTTTTAAGTCAAACGATACGAAGATGGCGCAGAAAGGTTTCTTTCAAGATTTATATCGCGGAAAAAGGCGAGAAAGCGAGAAGAACTCAATTTTCCGGGGGGATATTTGTTTTTCGATAGAGTTGCGGCAAGGCAATCAAGTCGCTTATATTTTTCATCGGTCCAGTCCACGATTCTTCGAAAAGAACGCCGCGCTTTTACCATCCTTCCTCTTTTCCCTTTGCTGTTTTAGTATTTCAAGCGTCGGACTTCCGACATTTGACCGACCCTAAAGTTTTAAACTGATAAAACTTCTGGGATAACTTTATCACGCTAATAAAAAGTAGGAGAAGCGTAAAATAGCGAAGACGTGACGTTTAAAGAAGGAGCCATAATAAAATGTAGGAGAATCGCGCGACAGAACATTTCTCTACGTATTGAAAGTAACGAAAATGTTCGCTAGAAAAAAGCTGAAACTAATTTCTAGAATTTTAGAAATGCACTCTCGAGAGCTATCGCTTGATACCTGGTGCATCGATATTTACGTCAAATTTCCCGCGATTCTAACGCCTCCGACGATAATACAACTCCAATTCGTTTGGTGTCGATATCCCACCGTATCAAGAGAAGGATTACAGATGTATGTTTCGGCTAATTCGAGAGAAATCCTATCGCGGCTATTGAAAATTCTGTACAGAATTGACACAAATTGCAGCCAAACGGAGGAAAAAAGTCAGATGCATTCCATTATTATTTACAGAAGAAAAAAATAGTGAATGTTTATTTGGAAAAAAATAAAATGAAGAAAAATTGTTTATTTTTTGTTTGATTGTTTTATCTGATATTATATTTTAATTAATCTAAACTACACTTTCGTTAAAACTCTTTATCGAAACTAACAGAATTGCAAAAATTATTTTAATTCAATAAAATCGCACGAGTTTAGCAAGATAACGAGCTTGCAGTATTGTTACTTCCGTAAATAGCTACTATTAATACTGTTAATAAGTAAATTTCTAACTGCAGTTCTAGGAAATTGCCTAGATTAGATCTCACGTCTGACTCCTTACGTTCCCGTACTACTTGCCGTAGATACAGTGGTCGTAGTGGTGACGTACAGTGAGAAATGGCTGATCCATACAGTCTCCTTCCACTGCTACTTGGCTTGCCGGCTGCCAGGCCTGATGTACAGCTCTCTTGGCTGATTCATGCGATCCGTTACAACTACTTCTACCATTCGTACTCGCATATACACGAGACGTTCCAGACACACGCAGAGATAATAGCGGAAGCATATTAAAATTGCGGAATATAGAAATACACGGTATCTCATCGCTGGGTGAATTAAAAGAGTATACAGAGATAGTTATAAAAGTAATAAACAAACGATAAAGAACTATAGATTCGGATTGATAAAAAGGAAATACCCCCACCCCTTTCGACGAATGACGACTAATTTTTAATCGAAATTAACAAAAGCTTAAAACAGGATGCTATCGATGAATTCTCCAAAACAAAGCTTCGACGATATAGTAACTTCCAGTATACTTTGGTATTTTTATGTACCAACAATTGCTGGTAAAATGCGAATACTGCAACAATGCCCCCGATACCGCTAGAATCGGAAATTCGCGTTCGACAGAATGGGCGAGCTGCCTTGACGTATCTGGTCGTGCACGCTTAAGTGGAACGCTCGATAAATAGTCGATAGCTCATAGAACACGGTAGAGACGTCCTCCTTGTGAATCGAAATGAACTGGAGCGCAAAGTAGATGGCTTGAATAATGTTTATCAGTGTAATCCTTAACATAGTGGCGATTCGAATACGAAAACAGTTTTCGGGCGCTGCATAGAAAGAGGAGGAATCGTGGTCAAAGATCGATTAGTCATTAGAGAGATTTCTCTGTGTCCTACCCTGCTACTTCTACCAATCCTATCGTACTTCATTCGTATCTCCAGGGAGCCATTCTCATCAGTCTCCTTGTTCTAAAGCACGGATTACACGGTCACTGAATTCGTAAGTGAAACCGTCTCAGCTTTTACACAGAGTACTTCGATCATTAAGAAATTATTTGTACCGTCGATTCTCTCGACGCCGCACCGTAACTTGTCAAGTAAATTGTCAAGTGCCACCTATTTGTTCAACGAGTCCTCCCGTTTCTGTACGCTCTGCCCTCAGTCAATAAGGTTAACATTAATTCCTACAAATTTCCCAGTATCTTTAAATGTCAAGCGGTTTCACGCTTTAAATTGAATACGATACTGTCGCGTAATTGTACGACCAACAGAGAACGAAAATCATTCCGTTTCGTATCACTCCTCTCACGAACGAAATAGAGACAAAGTGGAAATAACGATATTTTTATTCAAAGAAACGCAAATTAAAATTTATTTCGTTAGAATTAAAGAAGTAAAATTTTTGCATTTATATACACTGACGGAATTTATTTCAAAGCCAAATTTTTATGCGTCTATTTCATAATCGATTCACCTATCTCGTATGCAAATGCAAATCGTGCGCAGTAACTTCCGTATACGACCACGAAAGCTTAAGATTCGTACTCGGCACAGGTACTCGAAGAAGGCTTTATAATCTGCAGATCTACGGAAATTTATCGGTCGTTGAAAGCGTTGACAAGAAGCAATTACACCGGCGCGATCGCTATGCAACTCCTGCACTGGTTAAACGGTGGATAGAGTATCTGCGTACACGCAATAATCGTTATTCACGCTGGTCGACGTTTACGCGCCGATAAAGGCAAAGAAATTTACCAAAGATTTTATTTGACGGTTTTTACTACACTACTGGAACAGTCGAAACGTAAATCACCGAGTCGTAAATGGTGTAACGCCAACGTTGAACTTTTTCCATGTCGGTTACTATCTGCTTCTATCAAACTTTATGGATATCGTAATAAAGCGATGATAACGTATGGAAAAGTAAGATCGTTTTAATCAAGACTGCGATTTCATTGCCCCATTTAGGTATACTTATCGAACTGCTATCTATTATCCAAGGGTCAATATTAGGTAAGTAACTTCTATAAAATGGCGGATCTATGTAACAGGCAGGTCAGTTCGTGGTAATATGTGACATTTAATTAGACAAAAAAAGAGCCATCCGGAAGGTTAACGGATATGGCTAGCCATAAACCGTGTCCACAATCTTCTTTGGTCCGCTTAAACGGTTTTCACCTAGTACGATAAAAAGAAAAGCGGAGGTCATTAACCTGAAGGTTTGTCGTATCTTCTTGGAAATGAAAAAAAAAACTAACCACTGGCAGGCCGCGTAACACGCTCCATTTAATAACAACCACGAGCGTACATAGTCAATGATGTAAAATCTAATTAGGAGCTCGTTGGACTAGTCAGCCGCGACTTAAGGCAACCATTCTCCCCCAGTAGCAAGGTGAAAAAGTAAGGAAAAATATAGCTCCATTTCGCGATTTCGTTCTGGGGATCTTGAGGCTATTTTCTTCAGGGTAGAGCCTATGCGGTATTAATTATGTAATTCGCCGGGAAAATACTTGTTTAACGGGCATTACGATGTAATAGAGTGATGAAAACATAATATTTTTAGTCCACTGTATAGTTTGTTGAAAGAACCTTCGTAAAAGAGTTTGGTTGTGAAGATTGACTATATTAGAGACAGGTATAAAGCGTAATCGAAAGTGAACTGTATTTGGATGTAAAGTAACGATAAGATATATGTATAGACGATATTACGTAATGTATGAAAAAATTTAGCATATCTAAAGAATTTTCAATATCGTATATTTCATGAAGTTTGTTAATAACGTGGGAAGTCGAGTTATGTTTAATTAAACAACGTTCGCTGCTTTAACTTCGAATATTGACAGAAGTCTCGTTGAAATATAAAATTAATTACCGCTGCGATTACTCATTTAGTACACTGTTGACACAACGCGATAAACAACTTCGCTTTTAGGAATCTACATGTTTATGTACTTAATTACGAAAAATACGCTGGCTTAAAAAGGGAATATATTTTCCCCTAGATATAAAAGTAAAACGAGCAAAATAATTTACAACGTTGTTATTTGCCAATAAAATGACATTCAACAGCGTAAGAAACATTTTCAATTTGTTATTTAAATTAATTACGAGGTTTTACCATACGAATGCTCGCGATAGAAGTTTCGTTAATTACACTTCATACAAATTATTGTTTCAGAAGAAAACAAAATTCATCCATACGTGTGTACGTATTACACATTCTATAATTAACTAATTATTCTCTAATTAGTCCGATAGACGTTGTACGAGCTTTCGCATGTAACAGCTTTATGGATCTGAAAGGTCTGAAACTTGTCCATTCCATTAACTGTGCATAACGTATTGTGCGAAAACGAATATATCTAAAATGGGAGAATAAATTATTACGAAAATGAATAAAAATTAAAAAGCTGTCAATGAATAAACGGCCAAAAGAAGATCGAGGAGAAGAAACGTGGATCCTTTTTACGAAGTTCTGGCTTCGAAAAATTAAAATATTACGTGTGTTCCATCTTTGTCAGACATTTCGGTTCAACGCGGAGACTTACTTAGAAATTTCAGGAGAGTATCGTTTTATTTCACTAGTTACAATTTTGCAGAGTAGCTTCTTCTTTGCGTTATTGAAAAAATACGTGAAAAATTACGCGAAAAGATTACATGAAAGTTACATCTTATGAATTCCTTCATCTACTTATTATACGACATAGCGCGAGGGAAACTCCGTTTGATTCATTCTTCGTATTTTCATCTTCCTTGTCATGAATAAGTTACGTAGATTATATCCATCCGTAAAATATATATAACAAAATAAAATGTGAAAGAGGGAGGTATCATTATCGTATATAAAAAATAGCTTCGTGCGAAACTTTTTCCATAAAAAATATCAGAGTTTCTTCATAAGAGCGCATCGAGTAGAAATTAACTGCCTTCCGTGAAAGTGCCTCGAATGATCATTACCAGTTGACACTTTGAGCAGGCCTCGTAAAAATTGTCCGTGATAAATTGATTTCTCGCTTGTTATTAATTAAAATTTCATGACTTGAACGATGTAGAACACGGACGGGTAATGAATGATTTTGAGCCAAAACGGGCAGCGTGATCTAATTAATTTGAAATTAATTTAATACAGCTTCTGCGACACCAGTAATTAAGATCAAGTTTTGTAAGGCTATTAACCGAGATCGACGCGCAAGCTCCGAGAATTCATTATTGATAAGTATGTGCTTGGCTTAAATGATTGATTCTAGCGAAGTTGTTCGAAGGGTATAAAATATTACCGCACCGTTCCAACTTTTCATATTCATTCTGCGAATATCGTCGTTGCCGGGATTCGAACTTTTAATGATGGATAACGAGCTCTAATTCTTCGAATTGTGAAATTAAATATCGTCTGGTAATTTATAGTCCAACAAAGGAATGTTAAAGCTTTTGAAAAATAGCGGTGTTCAAAAACTTTTCATTGGTCACTTACGTCCAATCTTCCTCTTTTCCATATACTTTTCGTTTGAAAACGATGCACGGTCCCGTAAGGGATTAAACGCGAGAAACACTTGGACGATATTAGACTAACGAAGCGTCGTGAAAAATTCGATCAAATGAATAAGAAGAACTGATTAAACGAACAGGCTCGCTTCTTACAGCTGCACAGCAAAATTCAATTAAGGCCAGGAAGAAAGATCGTCGGATTTGTTAACGCAAATTGAAACGAAGGAGAAAAGCCAGAAAAACGGCTTATGCATAAAACATGAACGAATGAACGAAATAAGATTTCCATTTCTCGTACAGATGATTTTCAAGTACAAAGAAATTACCGTCGGGATGTTCCTCTTCCGCGCGGATGGTCAGCGTGTCATCGACAATTTCGATTTCTTAATTTTTATACCTGCCAACGGTTTCGTTCTCACCAAAATCTGCTTTGATAGATGAGAGACCATCTCCAGCTTATCTCCCAGTATGATTGGAAGGATATCCGTTTTCCATATTTCACACGAAATACAAACACATTCTTCAAAATAATGTTACACACCTGTACGAAGTGACTATCAACTTGCAAAAGTTATCTGTATCAAATCCTAAAGCTGCGATTCGTGCATCGAGATTTGCAAAACCGACCAAATACATTAAGCTCGAAATGGTATCAAAGTTGCAAAGAACAGAAATTGTTCTACGTCGACGTCGTTGCAATCCTTGCGTCTACGTTTCATTTTTTCCTACTTACGATATTACAGTCCTTTTTCTTAATAATCTTCGATCTTACGATTTTGACCAAAATGTAACGCGTAAATCCAGCGCTATAGTCGTGAACGTTCGACGCGATATTTATTCCACGAAGTATTCAGCGTTCAACAACTTTCGCGAACCTGTCAAAGTCCATACTCATTGTTGGATCATTAATAAAAATCGCGACACATCCATTACTAGCAGACGGTGAGCGATGCGCTGTGCAGCAGTCGATAGATCGTAACATTAATTTCCAACCGGCAACGAGTCGAAGTGGGGGTGATTTAAAAAGTTGAAGAGTCGGAGACTCGTGGCGACTGTAGACGCGACGGTTCGAATCGAAGATACTCGAGGAAAAAGGAGCAACCGAACAGAGGATTCGTTTCAACGTTCGATGGAACTTTAATAAGGAATTTATGTTGACAAACTAAACTGTAGATACTCGTAAAACGGTGGACGGACGGATTTTCGAAAATCCGCAACGAGATTATAACAATGAACGGCATCGCTCTGTTTCCGACCTTTGTTAGTTAAGTTAAATGGACGATTGATTTTCAAACGGCTATCGAGCGCAATGTGTTATCTTAATGCCTAAATTCTACACAGCTTCCGCTATCGATTAACTTCATTGGCATTTAACCATAATGTATAGTGTATAGAGTCGCAGTAAACAAGCCGGAGTTATTTACGTATTTACGCAAAGTCTAGCAAAAAGGCCATACGCACTCGAATACTGGATAATCGATAAATTTTCGTGTCACTGTCTCGATAAAATTTCCCATGGCAGATTACATTGGAATGCTCTGAAATGAAGCGAGCAGAGTGTTGAATCGTCAAAATATTTGGGGGACGGGATTTTTTATGTGAAAATTTATTTCCAGTGACTAAGAATAAAGAGAAATTAGGGTGTGAAAAAAGGATGCATGGCCACTCAACATATTTATATCTTATTTATTCGGAAGATTACTCATCCTATCTCTTCCAGCAAAACCGGAAAAAATAAACGTGTGTGTATTATGACTCGATAAACTGAATACATAAGAAAAAGTCGCCAAATAGAAAAATCCAATTTTATACAGACATATAAGAAACGAGTAAACACTATTTTGCCACGAATCGCTATACGTTTCCAAATATTGGTATTCTTATGCATTGTTAGGAGTAGCGAAAGATTTATAGGAGATATTTTGCCAGGAACCACGGTGTGATGGATGCTCGGTGGTTGACCTTAATCTCTTGAGCATCTCTGCTTGTTTCAGGCAGAGAAGAAAGTTGTTGGATCGTTATAGAAGAAGCAAACAGTAGTTAATAAAGTCGAAGCAAACGCTTCTGTCTTGTTGTAGCGCCGACAAAATTCCCGTTGACGTTCAACGACAAGATTTTTTCTCCAACGTTCCTTACTGCTATGGTTAATAACAGCGTTCAATAGCTCGAATGTAATTCTCAGATCGCGCTAACAAAATTGCATTCCTTTAATAGCTTCGATTAACCTTAGTCTACATGGAAATAACACCGTGTAAAATTAGTGGCTGCCTTAGAAATTATTTATTATTTAGGTATTACATATCTTTCTTGATTCTAGCGATGAAAAACTTTTAATTGCGAGAGAAAGAATTTTTTTACCTCGTAATGAGTATCATTTCATGAATAACGAGTGTTATCGTTCTATTTCGTTTGGATTCTGATCATTCATACTTGGAAATTTTTAATTAGAAAAATGGGGGGGGGGAATTTGATAGATTCGCGATTGATGGAACGTATTGAAAGTTGGTCTCATCCAACGTTACACGTTTACAATCGATAAGGATCGCTCGTGATTCAAGTGAAAGGCGTCCGTTGCATTATAAATATTCCGATACTCGGCCCCACTTCATCTTATCGGAACTTGAAGAACTATCGGAAAATTTATAATGAATACTCGAGCAGAGGGTTACCAAGATTGACCTGAACGAGTCGCTGTAATAAAGCCTCTCACCTACTTTAAAACCCGAACGTCTCTTTCCTAACGCAATCTTCAGGCAACAATAAATACGGAATTTCTCTTAGAAATTAATAAAGGAATATCCGTGGAAATCTTTCTCCCAGTTAGAAGAACAATTTCGCTCTCTCTCTCTCTCTCTCTCTCTCTCTCTCTCTCTCTTGAATACTTTCTCCAATTGAAAATTCAAATCGTTCCAAAATAATTCATCATCTGTTTTATGTTACTTCTACACTCGGTGTTATTTTCATACGACTAACAAATTTCTAATAAGAACGTAACGATACTGCAAGATTATCAAGGGGAAACTGTATAATAACTTGGCATAAACGATCTGATATATCGTTATCACACCCAATGCATGAAACGTCGATGTTTGATGTACAACACCATAAAACTGAGGTTCAGATTTATTACGAACGCAGGTCGTACTATATTCTGGAATAAATAACTTGGCAGAGTCATAATCATACATCATATGGAAGTGTCATAAATCAAAAGGCATCAACCTCGATTACATTCTTAATGTAATACACATTTTTCCGTAAGAAACCATATTTCATACGGTTCTTACAATTTTACTACACGGAGAGATCATTGCGTCTCTGCTCCGTATTACACAGGGCGGAAAATCATATTTAAAAAGAAAACAGAAAAAAAATGGATAACTTCGAGATTGCATTCGCCGATATATACTTTTATACCATCGTAATTACATTCAACTTCTTAAAATTTCGACTTGCGTCGCTATAATTTTCAACTCGTTAAATAACGAAAGGCATCTTTCAGATACCTGGTTATGCTTTGAAATTTACTTTACCAACCATGGCTCTGCGAAATTACTTTTGAGAAGCAGCAAACTCTCTTGATTCCACGCCCAACCGTTGAAAGGCGATAAAAATACCGAGTTTACTCTGTAATCGGTTTGCCTGAAACACGTCCAATTCGAGCGCATCTCGTTCAGTACACGGCCGGTCATTCTTTAGGAACGTCGTACACGAGCAAAGGGATGCGGAACATATAGGATTGGAATCGGGTGAGTGGAGTAAATAAGCGACGCACGGAAAGGGGAGCATCCGAAACGACGAATAAAAGGAAGCATGGGAACGTTTCTACAATTCCGTTACCGGAAGGCAAGGTAGACTGCGTAACGGCCAAATAAATAAAGTTAACTGCGCCTTCGACTATCGGTGGCAGTTCCAGGCCATTTCTAGTCGCCAGGAGCCGCATCGGTGAACGGTGAACGGTAAACAACGCCGAAACCGAAATCCTCTTCCCTAATCCAGTGGCATCGGCGGCGAAACGCTTGCCGCAGCATTAACACCGAAGTATCATATCGATGGACCCGTATCCGGTCGGTGGTTCAGTTACCACCGGCTCTGATTTACGTGACGACAGCACGTTGAACAGGGGGAAGTGGAGTGTCGACCGCCGACACGCGTGACGGTGTTAAACGTTTTACACTCGTTCGTTAAGCGCGAAACCGCCGGGGCCAAGCCAAAAACGAAAATGGCGAACCGTAAATTTTCCTATTCCCGTATTATCCGACTCGTTATCATTTTAATGTCCAAAACGAAGACCGTGGAAGTTCGGCTATGCCAAATATCCCGGCAAGGTGACGAATTCATGAATATAAAGCAGTTGGCCCATTCAATTTTATAACTGCCGTCTGCCAGCGGCGTACCAACGAATAGCGACGACAGACTTTATTATGTAATACGCCAGACTTAAAACTGATGTTCCCCGGTTAAACGATCATCCCGTTTCTTTATACCAACGGCGAAACCGTCGCATAGTCTCGAATAAACGTTAACGTCGCCGAGAGCGTAAAAGGTAGTTAACCTCGACTGCGTAGCCACTTCGTAATTTTACATTCTCTCGCTGATATTTATCCTATCTTCTCTCATCAAATACGAACTAACGCGTTTTCTAACCTTAACAGCCTTCCTTAGGCCTTAACCAGCTGTGGAGCTTTCGTGCTATCTCCTTTAAAGTGCATAAACGGTTCGTGAAATCTAATAGATACCCTCTGCTCTTGAACGAACTTAATGCGACTATGAATAGTAAGAGAAGGGAAACTATATCATTGTGGAATCTGACATCGGTGGTATTGAATACGTGGAACCTGGCTCAGTGTCCAAAGACCTATGACATTCGATATTGATCGTAAAATTTACTGTGCGCATATTGTACAGATATATAGCGAGACCTGCGTAAATATGCTAATAAAAGGACGACGTGCCGCTAATCGTAAATCAATATCGGCGATTTCAAACGTTCGACGCTTGATGTTAACTCGCGAATCTCAGAGGAATAGGACGAAGTGTTGATGAAACAGCTGTGAAACCTCAGACACCGCTGAGACCATCAAGATCCACGAAAGTCTGCGGCGATCCTGGACACTCGGAGACTCCTAAAACACCTGATATCCCTGAAACGCCGAGATTCCTGAGACCACATGAATCTATGGCACCAGTGGTATTCCGAAACCGTTTAAAGTCATTTCCTCAGATCCCACGGGTCTCAGATCGTCTACATGCAACGTTTACTAATCTGACAACGAGGATAGAACAATGTATCTCGCTTCTGTTAGATCGTCTGCCGAGTCTCTTCAACCTGAAATCATATCCATATACGTCGTATATCGTACCGTATCTCGATACGTTGTTTGAAATTTATTATACCGAGTGTGTATGTAATACAGTATTCTCTGCAGTATCAGGTATCGTGTAAGATATATATCATATCTCTGAAGAAACGTGTTGAGTGTTATAACACGATGTACCGAGGATTTCGTTAGGCCAGGTACATACAACGGTCAAGAACGATCTCTATTTTTGAGAAATCAAATTTCACGACAATCTGCGTTCTGACACTCAAACGGCATGCGTGTAATTTAACGAATTTGCAAATATCATGTACTTTTAACTTTATCGCCGCACTCTGCCCACAGCTTAACAGTCGAAACACTGTCATAAATCTTGGAGTTTCTAACGACCAACCTAACGATTCCCGCGACACAGCTCGGACTCTCTCAAATATCTCACAGGCCTGTACGTTCGCCATAGGACTGCCATAACATTGTTATTAAAACGTGTAATGGAAGGAAAGATACCGAAACAACACGTTTTCAGCGGAATTTCAATTATTCCTCAGTAAAAACCAGTTATCTCTCTGTAAATCAGCTGACACGTGGCGAAAGCAATTTTAAGTATCGTGACAACATTGCTGTCTCTGCGCACACCCATGCACATGCACATACAAACTGGGCGTAAATACATTGAAAAATCGCAATCAATAGTAATCAATTTATCTTCTTCAATCGCACATCGCAAGAGCGAACACGATTGTTTCAATCCCTTGACCGAACGTGAACCCTTTCGTTCGATTCTATGAAACGCGGTGGTAATTTCCTCTTGAAGCAACTCGTTGCTTACACCTACAGTCACATGATACGAATTTGGAACAACGCGACAATTAATCGTGGCAATTTGTTTTCAGTTAAATCGATAATATAGTAATTTAACCAGAAAGCAAACACCTCTTTGTGTGTTCAAAAAATATTATGAAATTAGTACAACATGGGAATTAGTATATTCCAACGAACGGATACGAAGAAGGGGAAGGCAAATAAAGGCATAGACGATAGCAAGCTTCATTACCCGACTATTCCACATATGGGAGCGCGTTCCAAAAGAGGAAGCGGCTGTACGTACATTTATTCGACGAATTCTATGTGCACATGGTAATTTCGTAAAAAAGGAACTCCGCAACGAGAAAATCTGGGCATTAGTGGTCTCTCAAAAGTAAAACATATTCAGCGATAACAAGCTCATCAGCGAGCACGAAATATTTTCGTAATTATTGCTCTGTATTGTTCGCTGTGCTGTTAAAGTTTCTACCTTTCGATGTTCAAGTATCTTTTAAAAATGTAAATTTTGTTGTTAAAGGCATTAATTTGAAATAATGAAAGTTGTAAATAATGGCAATTATTTTGTAGTATTCTTTACAGAAATGTATAATTAAGTATTGTACATTATCAATATTCTCGCAAGTTGAATCCATAAACTGCCTGAGCAAGCTTTTACTTCATAATGGCGTAGAATATGCAAGCGATATCTAAAATCTGCAAACAGTAATTAATATCCCAGTCGGTGGAATCGGTCAGTAACCGAACCTATTCTCTTTTTATCGGACGACCGCGATCTACCAAAATTTCAGCTAACTTCAGGAAAATTGTCGAGGGAGCTGCAACTGGTATCAGTTTCTCGGGAGAATAACGAGGACAATTGGGCTCGCGGTGGAAATATCTGGCAAATTTTAATTACATTCCTTAGACCAATAGATCGTTTTCTCCGCGCCAGTCGACGAATATTACGGCCACTAATTGCACAATAACCAACCTCGGTTGTTGGCTCGATGCAACAACACAGCCGCGCTCGTCGGTGATTCGCGATATAATTTTCTCATCATTAATTATAAACGTCGGTCGCGCTAATGTGCGATACGCGTACAGAGACCTGTGAAATTGTTAACGCGTTTCTTGCCGCAATGATTTTAATCCCGAGAGTGCGGATTAGTTGTGCGACAAATCGCACGCTTAAGTGACTCGGCAACTGGGCTTTACATTTTACGTCTACCAGCCGAAAGGACAACGGAACCGGAATGTATGAACTAGTTGTGTCGGAATTCGTGTAAAAAATACTAGAAAGCAAGAAAAAAAGACGAAAGAATAAACGAGTCGGGAGATGGGGATAGAGGAAAGTAAACGGAATAATGAAAAATTACAGGTAGGGGAAAGATAAGGCTAAAAATATAACGCTGAGAAATAAGACTAAAGGAACGGGGGATGAGAGAAGAAAAAATCGAGACAAAAAGAAAGTAAAGGAAAATGCACAGTAAGAAAGGAAAGAGGTCGGTAAGAAATACCGAATGAAATTAGCAGAAAAAGCAGATGGCTGGAGCAAGAAAAAAAAAGAGCAGAAAAATGATTTACGAAGGCAAATGAACATGAGAAAAGAAGGGCATAAGAGAAATTGTATCGAATTAAAGATTTTCAGAGCAAACACTATGCTAATACGTCATTAGTAAGAAACACTGAATCTGGTTCTCTGAAAATGCAACACGGCAACGAGGCTAGTACAGGGACTGAGAGGAGAAGCGTGTCAATAAGATTACGCTATGCTTACCTTTCCGTAGTTAAATTATATGAAACTTTTGAATAATTAAGTTGAGGCTACATCGTCGAAAAACGAATTCTACCTGCGCGTTTGCGCGATAAAGAAACTCTATGAAAGAGCCGTAAAGAGTGATCCGTGAGAAAATTCTTCAAATACAATTCCAACGTAACAATTCAATATAGTCGCGCTATCTTTTACGATATACCAGCGTCTGCGTTAGCGTAATATATGGACAAATAAATGTTTATTCGCGGAAAATGAATATTTGCCTCGCTGCACTCGTGCGAGACCAACAGAATTAAAGGAATTTATCGAATACGCCGACGACTAGTACGCAATTCGTTCATCTCGTCGAGAGTGTAGCATGAATAATTAGAATGAGCCGAGTAATTAATGCGAAGTGTACCTTTACTTTGGAAATCCGCCGGCGGTTTCTAGAAACGGAACGCGGTTTTCCTCGGAACGCGATCTGTTTACTTGGCCGGGTGCAGTACGAGGAAAAATTACGCTTTGAGGAAAGTCTTCTTTAAAGGTGCAACCTGCGGCTCGGCTAGCTGCAATTAATAATAAAATAATAGGCATCTTTACCTCGATATACTTTTTAGTGCGATTTAATTGTCTGAAAACCCTGTGGAGCCGCAGGAACCTCGATCTCCTCGTGGAAGAATAATTGCATCACGAGCTCTGTTAAAAGTCGTGTTCATGTGCCAAACGAGTAATAATTGTTCTTCCAATGCAAGAAATTTTACGAATGAAATATAATACACAAAGTATAATAGTCGCTACATTTATATTGAATTTTCTCGTTCATCCTTCCTTTCATAACGTAATTCACTTACATATGAATACATTTTCCAAAGAAGAGGAACTTAGAAGCAAGAGGATAGGAAGTTAATACATTTCGCATGATAAATCGAATACATGGCTACACAAAGGAGCAGAAAACTCTATATATATATATTTATAAGAACTTGTTTTAAAGTTTAAGTATTCAAGATACTCGCATATTATTAAATTCAGCGAGGAATACCCTTTTATATTTTTTCGATTGCATAATGCTACTCGAGTCAACGAACATAGAAGAGGATGTTTACTGAGCTTAATTAGATCTTTAAGTAAAATAGACGAATCTGACGAATAATCTGGCAAATCTGAGATGGCAAATCTATACGCTCGAAGACTCGTAATCATTTAACTCGATGAATTTTTCACAATAAGACAGCCATGAGGAAGATTGTTTTTCATCGGCAATAAGAAAGATACTTTTATTCAAAAAAGCAACCATTAGATTTTACGGAGGTTTTCGTGTTTCTATAACGTAAATATCATTTTGTACTTCTTCTCGGTATTTCGAACCCATTTAATTATAAAAAAAATGTTACAATCGGATCTAAATTTATATTTAATAGATATTATAAAACCTCGGATGAAGCATCTCTTCAAATAATATTTACTCCTTTTAAGGTAATTATGTCGATATAATTATGTATCCGTTGTCTATACCGATAACAAATACTATCTATACAATGAATTTAATTACTACAAATTATGTACATAGCCTACGGAATATTATCCAAAGCGCGATCGATAAAATAATTCTATGTTGTGTATGAACGAACCGATATCCTTGTAAATATAACTATATATAACTTTACTAAGTTATTAATTAACTAACTTGCTCTGTCAGTTATTATTTTATTACATTAATCAAAGATTTTCATTGCACTGATGAACGACCAATTTATTTTAAACGATAAATTAAATTCTTCTTTCCACATGAAGTATCAATCATATAATAATCCATGCAAACTTTTCGTGTAACGAATAAATGTACTTAATGAAAGGAACTGTATAATTTATCTTTAAAACGAATACGAATGGTTTGATACGATAATGAACCCCTAAAGCACGATGAAATACCTCGCTTCATTTTGCTAATTTGCTCCAATGATATAGAAGCATTTTAAAGAATATCGTCGCTGAAGGTTCCTTTGCCAATAATTCACAAAATGTTTTGCCATAACGTATTGCGCATGGCTCAAATCCCGCATTCATATTCGCGCACAGCGTCCTTTTCCATTATTCTCGAAATAATATATAATTTCGAGGATATTAATTCGAATTACCCGGCCAATATAGGGAAACTGAATAGGAAAGGAAGCTTAAATAATACAATTTCGAGTGTATGATGTAAATGCAATTATAATCAACCATCAGTCACGGAGTTTTGAATACCTATTTGCATAACCTAGAAATGTACAACTTGATTGTTAATACAAGCTAGATTAAATGTACTCATAAATTAGAGAAAAATGGTTTTAATAAGCAAATAAAAGTAAAGAATAGTAACACGTGCGATATAGACGACGACGATGTTTCTACATATATAAATTACCTGTACCGCTTTCTAGTGGGTGCATTAATCATAAAATTATTAAACGAGGGCAACAGACTGTAAACGACAGCTATCGTAAATTTATTTTCCTTGCTCCTAATTCATTACAGAAGTACAAAACTCCTTATTCGATGAATCGGGTATATGCTACCAGCGCGTGACCGATTTGCCACGTTTTATTAATTCCAACGTTCGTACATTTCTTTCTTATTTTTTCCAGCACGTGCTAGTCTCGACCGAAGCGCGAGTAATTTATTGCGTCGTCCTTACCAAATCGAGATTTTCAAGCTTCTAATATATTAACCGCGTTGAAAATTATTTTCCATCTGCGTTATCAATTCTCCTATTTATCTTCTGTGAAATAATTAGAAATTTTCACTAACAGCATATTACGATTAAATGCACGTTTCGCGGATATACCTGTCAATTTTACATATCGTTGCTCGAATTAATCACGGTAATCTACCTATCAGTATAGAAAGTACTCGTTTAAAAGAATTATACCGATAATTTGAAAGTTAAACAATTTCGTGATAAATGTCGCTCGGTATTCGCTTTGTAATCTTTTTGTCGTTGCACGAGAAATTAGTTGCAGACGAGATTCACGTAGTTTTAGAAATCATGGGTTCTATCGCTGCTGATTCATAGGAGTAGTTTAATTTAAATCGACTCTCAGATTAAAAGCATCGCGCGCAATATCACGAGCTCGTTCTTCAGGGGCTCGTGCTAGGACGACTGTGTAAACTTATTAGGGAAATCGTGTCGCGAAACTATCGTTCGGTTCACAGCACGTAACCTATTCCGAGGTTTATTAATTCTCTTTCCTCCTTTCTTCGTTCGTCGACGAGGCTCGAGCCGTTCACAATGGAAGTGAATCGTTTGTTACAATCCGACCTGTTTTTGTTTTTCGTAAACGCGACCGGTCAGAGAGCGTGACTTTGTTGCGCACAAGTGGAGCCCGTACGATTGAAATATGCACACGACGTGCCACGCGTACATCGTACAGTAGAAAAACAAAATCTCCGCAATATGCACGGCACGTTTCTCACGCCGAATATATCAACTGTACTGATTTATGGTGTTTTTACTTGTCGTCGAATTAGGGCGAAAAACAAGGAAGATTCACAGGAAAGCACGTGTGACATGTCGCGATCTGAGTTCGTTCTTGCGTAAAGGGGTTAAGTTTTTACGTAATTCTCCCGTAAAGACCGTGTCGTTCTTTCGAGGAAATTGAATTAAACGGGACATATGTAAACAAGGAGAGAAATTCGGAAGATAAGATATGTTGCTAATTCGATTCCTGTTAACTTGTCATCAATTTCGCTCTTGATACGTACCGTCATCTGCGAAGAAAATCTCCCCTGAATCCCATAAATATTAATTAAATATTCTCAAGTGTGACTTACAGAATCTCATTCACCGACAAAAGTTTAACAATCCTCTTCTATTAATCATACGAGAGATTAAAATTAAAAATACTTATAGAAGTAGCCGGGTTAACTATATAATCCAGGCTCCTTCTAATCAACCTTAAAACGTCTTCAGATACGCATTGAATTAACTTCGAATCCTATAATTCGACAAGATAAATGTTTCGCCTAAACTTTATATTAATTACCTTCATGGATAAAACGATCTACCCTTAATCTTCTCGACCCTATACTAAAACGAATCGCCTATCACGGGTATCATTAAGAATGATAAATCATGCAAAGATCCTGCGTATCGCAAACACATAGTTCCACACGAAACAACAAAACAAATGTAATTACCAGCGCACAAGCAACACGAGGACAGGGCTGAAAGAAGCGATCTCGGTCAGTTGATGTAATTTTAATTCCGACCACTCATTATTCATTTGCTCCAGCAACGTTCGATTAATTATTATCCTGATAAACGTCACGCAACGTGCGTTGCCCCGATAAATCGTTATTCCAGTGATGCACGTAACCGATGAAACGTGCAATTGATCGCACGTACATCGCCACACAAGGTAATTAACTGGGAGAAACACTTTTTTTCGGCGATAATGGGAATAATCGGGCGTTGGAACGCGCGCGCGATAAACCGTATGCAAACGGTCGATCGTCGTTACCGCGCTAATGCTGGATTTAATACAAAATAACGCGAGACGTTAATGCAAACCCTAGGATTTTCTCGTGTAAAACAGCGGATTTTATTCGAGCCTGTACAACGAGTTTTAACTGGCTAACGCTTTTGAACGGTTTTGGAACGGGCACTCCAAGAGATGCGAAACGGTCGGTACGGACGTTTCCAGCTAACGTTATGGATTGCGAACCTCGCTGCATGAATATTGATGGGCGAACTTCGATGGGCCGAATTTTCCAGCGTAAAGATCGAGCAAACTTTGAAACACGAGTGCATCGAGACCGTAGTTTTCAAACGTAAACCATGCGAAATGTAAGCTCCGAGGTGTAAAGGTGAAAACAAGACCAATAGAGCGAGAAAGCAAATTTCGTGATCCGTTTTTCAAGACAAGCGATGAATGGATTCGATTACAAAGCGAAATTTATCGAGTATAACAATGCCGCTCGTAATTATTTACAGATCCGATTTACAGAATTTATACTGTACTTTCTCTTTTATTCGTCCGTAGTCGTTCGAATAATTATGAATGGAATTGAAAATACAAGGCATACTTCGTCATCGAAGATATAATTCGTCACTTAACGAGGATGCTTAATTACTTGGAAAAGCCCTGAATCATCTTTGCGTGTTCAGAACAGAATGAAAAGTATTTTGTTTCAAGACAAAGTGACGCGCAGGGAGAGCGTAATGTGACGTGCTGTCGCTTCCAACGAAAATCATGCGATCTCGTGTAATACGGACTGCCACAGACTTTCCGCACATTTGGGATTAGCCATGACAGGCACAAATTAAGCGGTCACGTCTCTGATAAGGAGGATTTCTCATGAAATCCTCCCTTTTTTGTGAAATATGTCCGACGTGATTACGTATCACAAGTTCTTGCTGAAATTCTATCCAAAGAGCTTGAAATTAAATATCCTTGGTAAATTCTGAGTAAAGAATCAATTTTTTTATTAGAAAGTGAAAAAAAGCCTTAGAAAATATTTTATCGTTAGGGTCTGTTAGCCTAAATTTTTAAGATGGAATTTCGAATGAAAGTTCTGGATTAAATTACGTTACTATATCGCGTTACGCTACCAGATAAACAGTATAAACATAGATTATGATAGAGATAACAACGAAAATTACGCAAAAATCAACGCCGCGTGATACATTTTAAGCTTGTTCCTCCGTGCATCAGTTGTTGTCCAATTTGCGGTAATAATTCAAATAAAATACACTGTAAACGATATAGAATCGACTAAACGGTAAATCCAATCTCAGTTTGTATGAACGTCGATTGCATGATTCAATTGGTATTTTGGGAAAGAGACATACGCGATACAAAGTGTTCCTTGATTAGGAATAACCTACATTCGTCGAGTAATTAACAAATTATATTCGTACGTTATTATCCTTTCTTCGGTGTTGGTTACGCTTGTGCTCGGGAACGTGTTTGAGAAAAACTTTTAATGCCTCATGCATTTCCCCATAAAATAGCTGAGCTAATTCTCTTATCACCATCCCTTTTACTTTACCTTCGAGTAAGGAGTATGGTAGCTCCTTGAGTACTTTTTCACGTCTCGATCATTCTCTTTTAGTTTCAATTTCTACTTGAACGATCCCCTAAAATAGGATTAGATAAATCAAAAGTGAAAGCGTTTCTTACACAAATAATTTTGAAATGGGCAATGCAATTCTATATTCTATATTCTAAAACTGGAATAAAGTTTTAGTTTGTAGCTTTTATAGAGAACGGATACGTAAATCATACGAAAAGAGGATTTTCTAGAAACTGTTTCTAGAAACATTATCGAATTCGATTCACCTTTCCTATTGCGAGAAAGACTTACATTCATACGATAATAAGACCGACTTTCGGCCGGCGTTGGAAAGTGCTTGAAATCCCGAAGGACCTAGCCGGAAAGTTTAAGCAGGACAAATGAATGTTACTACAGACAGAGGAAGACGGGACAGAGGAAGAGTAGGTACGAAAGAGAAAAAGTTGCTCTTTCGAGAAATGGAAAGATAGGTTACATCTACTAATAAGCAGAAAACTTGGAACACCGTAAAACTGTTTCGGATTCTACCTCTTTCTGTTACATTCGCTTTCTATATCGAGAAAATATTTAACACGTAACATCGAAACCAAATTGTCGTATTAAAAGAACATTTTCATACGAATACATTAAAAATACAGTTAAAGATGTTTTGTTGCGAGCTATAGATATAAAGAAATTGGTTTTTTATAGCACACTACCTGAATCAAAAAAGCTCGGATTATTCACGAAGAATAATAAGCAACTCTATGGGCAATATTGAAGTTTTCGAGTCCTGAAGGATTGCACGAGAACTTTTTCCGATCCTGTTTATTTACGTACTAAAAGGACAAGGGGCAACAAAATCCAAAGCTTTGAAGAGGAAAAAGCAATGTAAAATTACAAAACGAAATAAAAAGAAAAAGAAAGGGCAGAGAAGGAGAGAAAAGATGCAAAAGGGAGTCGCAGGAGACCTTGCAGGGGTGTTATTCCGATAAATCCTTTTCTCAAACAAAAGAAAAACGCACGTACTTCTGTAGCTTTCTCAGTCGATCTTTTAAGATTTTCATAATACAAAAAGATTCTTTAACTTTCTACGTTCCCTCGCGAACGACACTTAACGAAATAGATTAGGCATAAACGTACTACGCGTTTCCATTTTGGTGAAACTTTTCAATTATTCGATGAAGGGAAATCGCGTTATGAGTGTTGGAGGAACGTTCGACAGTGGTGATATTAATAAATTTGCCAAAACATAGGGAAATGTAGTTTAGTCGGTTGTTGGAAACTGTTGCGTGAAAAGCTCGAGATCGATTGAGTAGCGTTTCCTTCTGAAACACACGGAACTTGGTTACATCAACAGGATAATAAACAACTCTTCAACTGCGGCAGTAGCGGTTTCCGAAAACGAGCAGGACTGCCATTGAAAGTTTAACTAAGTTCTATGTACATCGTCGAGGAAATAGAAGAGGATTTCCTGAAAGACCGAACGACATCCCGTACATCGGGAAGCCAATATCAGGAAATACCACGTGTCTCATAATTTTTAAAATAACGTTTGATTTCTCAGAAACAAGCAAACTTGATGGGATTGATCGGCACGATTTTCCGTGTTTCTCGTATGTATATGAAAAATATCAATATCTGTACGTAAAGATTCGCAGGGCATGGGCTTCGAGATTCAACAGAATACGATGGAAACCAATCTAAAATTAATAGAATGTAAGATATTTACTGCGCCTTCTCTCCTCCCTTTCCAGAAAGAGGTTTAATCGTCGATAATATCTTTTAGCTTCTTAAAATGCGGAGCTGTTTTTTCTTTTGTTCGTATCGAAGTGGAAAAATCAAGCTTCTCGTCAAGCGTTTATAAGGCAAGCATCCTATTGGCCATGCAATTGAAAACAATGGATCTCGACTCGATTTCAGCCGTTGAATGGCTCTCGACGAACGATGCTTAGAAATCAGCTGTTAATTTAAAACGGGAAGGGAACCCGCGACGATCTCGCGTGTGTCACGTGCAAAGGACTCGGAGTGGACGCTCGTAAAAACATCCTGAGGGATTTTCGCAAAAACAGAAAGAAAAAGGATACTTTGATCGGTAGGTTGATCGATTCACCGTCCAATGTCGTCCACATCGTACGAAAGACTTTACCGAGGTAAAAGCCTGAGAACTGCTGATCTAGAGAGAATGGTAGAGGGCCCCAAGGACTAGGAAAAAGTATCAGTAAAAGAAGGATTCCAGTCGTAAAACACAAGAGGATAAGGAGGGGACAAAAGGAATGATCACATATTATGTCTAAATGTATATACATACGAAGATGTATATATAGATATATATGTATCTTTGCCTTTACATACACCGCGACTTACTTCTTACTCTTTGCTCGAACTAGATAAATACGCATACAGATTTAATTTCTAAATTACTAAGTTAATTATGAAAACGTCTACATCTGGTATTTATATAGTTTACGTAGAATACCGGTGTGGCAAATCTTTTAATAGATGACGTAAATTTATAATTTACTAATTCCATGAGAAACTAGTAAATACACTTTGCAATTGAAAATTGACAAGTAATTCGTATAGATTCGAGTGCAAATATTTACGAGCGATATTAGCATATGTACGTAAATAAACGTAAATATATGTAAGAGATTTTTGACAGCGTCGACCTCTTAGACGCCCTAATGAATGTTCTACACAGATACTAAACGCGACTAACTAGCTTCGCTAATTAAACCGGGATCAGAATATTAGGAATATTCGAATTAGACCACGGTGTATTGTTATGCAAATTTTCTAAGCTAGTCTACCCCGGCAAGGCGAACCACGGATTCACTGTGGAGTTTGTCCACGCGTAGGAAGCTCGATTACGTCGCCCAGATAATATGGAAGTCTGTAACCGATGTTGGGAGAAAGCTGGAAATCCCGATAGAGTTTGTTGGGAAGTTTCATCGAGCCAACTCGGTCTCGCCAGCGAGAACGCGCATTTTGGATGGAACGCGTAGTGGAAAGTAGACGTACGCGTAAAGGGAGAACCGAATGCAAATTGGATTATGCGAGGCGAAATAAATGCAACGACGTGCGAATACATGTCGAACAGGAGAATTTAGTGCGACGGAACGTGTATTATGCTCCCGTCGTGCTCGACTTTTACTACGAATTATTTGTGTCCGTGCATGCTGGTTCACAAAAGAATTTGCAATCAGCAGATCGCGCGAAACGAATGAAAATTCAAATCCTAAATACGTAAACGAAATTTCGCATGATATAAATAGAACTACACAAAACTACTTGTTAGGGTATAATCTAAGATAGAAATAATTTGTAGCTGTTTCTCGTTACGAAGAAACTATTTTACTTAAAGGGGCGCTATTTAAATTTCGCCGCTCGTAAATGGAAAGTAACAGCCGAGAGATAAGAAAGATAATGGGAATAAAAAGGAAATAAATTTGAAAATAAAGAGCGACGCGAGAAAAGAGTCTGCGTTACACAACGTAACGCTAGTACCGGGACACTGAAAGAATTTTAATTATGAACATTTTATAAACGCGAATTTGAAGAATGTTCGAGATGAAATGCAACTCCTAATCACGCTTACGTAACACGCAATAACGCAAGAATCGCCTTTGGCGAGACAGGAAGGGAGCTGCAAAGTTTGCCAGCTAATTACTGTCGTCGCAGACGCTGCATTTTAGAACGCAATAGTGATAAACGTAATTAAAGGGAACGTTCATAAAGGTTCGATAATTTCATAGCGTCATGGACAAACAGATTTCGAGCTGCCCTTCTTAATTATTATCCCGGCTCGATTTATCTCACTCCTCTTCAGCCATCGTGCCTTCTACGTTTCTCATTTCCGGGACGGTTGTTTGAAATTGCATCCGAGTAATTATGAAGTGAAACAAGCCGAGATCACCTGTACACCTACAATTTGTTACTTGTCCATGCAATCCGGACGATTCTAAATTGACCAACTCTTGGCCGATCTCGTTCTCAAACAGTCGTACCGTTACCCTCTGGTTCTACTCGAATATTCAAATAGTTCCTCTTGTTCGTATTCCTTGTAATTAGTTCCAGTCGAACTAAACTTCGACCGGTCACCCTTTGCACTGGCGTTCAAATTCGTAATAAATGGTCGCAACACGCGGCAAACTAATACAAACGCAACCTATAGAATTTCTAGATCTGGAAATATTCGAAGTAACGCGATGAGCTAACAGGATGCTTTCTGTTTCTAAACGAACAAACAGATTCTGGTCGTAATATTATTGCCGGTCTATGAGGCGGAGGACGGTGCACGGCGATTCGATGAAAGGCGTCGAGCAGGTGAACTCAACGGAATGAGAGTACAATCGGAAAAAGAAGGAAACTACATGAAATAACGTTGATAAGCCAGCGGCGTCGGCAGATGTGGATATTGGTACTTCCGTCCGATCTCCTCGACTACAAGATGCCTGTTTACATCGAAGCGGCAATAAGACACGCTTGAATGCACCGTTGAAGCCTCTCGAGATTCCACAAGGAACGCTGTTAGAGAAATTTCTCTCAGAAATTTGCGTCTTTGACACTTATTTCGTGCAACGAGTGAATATACGATGAATAAGAGAAAGAAGGAAAATAAAAAACGAAAGGGCGAAAGTGGCCCCTCGTGAAAAACACAGCGGAAAGGAAGAGCTGAGATTAAACGATTAAGTTGATATTTAGTACTTCGTTACGCGTAGCATTATGGAACGAGCGAATTAAATGAGACCGGCTCACGCGTTCTTTTCCTTAAAATTCCACGAACCCCTCACGATTTAACGAGTTCTTGATGCTACTTGATGATTCGTTGAGAGAAAGACAAAGCCGTGCCGGGTAAAGAATGGAAGAGCGAAGCTTCGTGATTCTCAAGGATAACCTGTGGAAGCTCTGAATCTTTTGGAAAACACGACTGTGAAAAATTCCGTTTCCAATGCTACTGTTATCAAGGTTACTATACGGAAGGAAAGCTAATAAAAGCAAATGAATAACGGAGAAAGTGAAACGAATCTGAATATACTACTGAAATACGTTTACTCATCCCTTTGATAAATGCCGCGTTGAATGGAAGTTTGCCTGCATGTTTTACCGCGCTTTGATAGAAATCGATGCTATATTTCAATTACATTTCGCGTAAAATATTTCGACGGGTATCGAATAAATTTCGATTCAGGGATTCCATCGCATTTAATTAGAAGATAACTGGTGCAAAAATAGGTAAAAAATTAAATAGGAAAAAAAATTCTCCGAACTACACGTTACAGCGGCATATAAATCCTTCTCTCGTGAAAACAAAGGACGGTAATTTATCATAGAATAATACACGTTAATAATACGATGGTGGGAAATGCTGCAGTGCGTATTATAGATGCATTTGCAGCTTCAAAAGGTTAAATCTTGTTGGATAAACTGCTGTCGAGACAAATAAACTTCGTACGTTGGTGATTCAATGTATCGACAATACTAAACATTGTCTTCGAAATATGCTTCGCAACAAATATGATCGAACAATTTCCGTAGCGGGAATTAAAAGATGTTTAACGCGGAAAGATTTTTCACGAGAAACGTTTCGTCGGAAGATTGAAAATTTCAACAAAAATAAAATACATCAACTGCGTGGTAATATAGGTAGCAAGGTAACACGTGCACCACGAAATATCCTTCTCCGCTAAGAACAGCATGGGCGAGCTGGTGATTCATTTCTCTGTGATCGCGAGAAGCTGAACGAATTGCAGAATGATACAGAATGCCGGGAAATCGAGTCAGTGGGTTACATAATAAGCAAATCTGGAATCAGGGACGTTCTCTCGAACTCTTGCCTCGGTGATAGAACTAGGAACTCTCCAGAGAGAAACATTTTCTCGGCGTTCTGCATTCTTCGTTCGGGATTGAGAGCAAGAGAGGCATAGGGGAAATAAACGAAAAGAGGTAGGTTCCTCAAGTAGGGAACGGAAGAAGGGAAACACGGAAGGTAAAACGACTACGGCGATGAACGGAAGACGCAATGAAAGAAAGAGAGGTATAAAAAGATAGAAAAAGAGAACTCACCCTTGCCAGAGCGACGGCTGGAAAGCTGTCCCATGCGAGTTGCGCTTCCTCGCCCGTGTTTCCATGACGTTGACCCGAGAGGATCCTCGCAGCCGTAAGAGTGCTCATCCCCATCCCGTCGCCAACGAAGAGAACGACGCCCCGCGCCACACCACCCGGTGGCGTCGTCCCGCTGACGCTCGAACTTGCCGCCGACGCGCGAATACGAGCTTCGATCGCGCGTGTCGCTGCCTCATACCAGATCTCCCTCTCTGCGAAGAGAAATTTTTCTCGCTTGAGTAACCGCTACGGGAGCCAGCCTGACACCTATCTTAATTGAATCTATAGTCTCGAAGCGTTCCCGAGAAAATCGACCATTATTGTCGGCATTTGCCGTAAGTATTGTTCGGTTATCGTTCTTTGTTGTCGCGTGTACAGGGAGATGTTTGAGCGGCCGGCAGTGTAGGAGAACTCTTTTGTAGCGGGATATAACGTTACGTGAAAGGTTTCGAAGTGAATTGTTGCGCTCAGCCATGCGCCCTTTCCTTTTTACCGATGGCCAATAAACCTGGGCAACTATTCGACAACGATAATCGCTCAATGAACGCGAAACGACGTACGGTTTCATCTTCGTAAAACAGATCAGCGACGAGACTAACATAGTTTCACCGATTTTCCTCAAATTGAAATATCAGAGTACACTAGAGCTATTTTGGGACTCGTTAATACGAAAATTCATATTCTCTTGCAAATATTTGAAGCACATTTCCCATACACGATTCTAACTACGTACGTTTTCCTCTTGCAACTACGTATTTAACAAAGCTACTCGATAACGCAAACTGAAATGTGGCTCGGTAATTATTATATTCCGAGGTGGATTTGCCAACACTCCAGAGGCATACCACCAGTCACGATGATGCTAATCTCTAAGTATCTCGTTCCTTGCCGGAAGGAAGCTCGGTTTCGTTGAAATTGTCATGTTGCAGATTGAGACCGCGTTTCCCTGGGACAACGACGGTTGCTGTTCGAATGTTGCCGAAGGGACCGGATATCTTAATTGAATCTGTTGGTAAAACGGGACGAGTCCAACTGTTTCCTAGGAAGTCATTTACTGCAGTTACTCTCGCAAAAAAGATCGTCGCACAGCGAAAACGAGAAGCGTACCGAGACCACGCAAACGATCTCGTGCGAGCCACAAATTTCGATACGAATACTTTACTTCGACTTTGAGTTATTTTACTTTGAGTTCGAAAGAATAAAAATGTCGATGCTAATTAGAAAATAACTATTCTTGAGAACAAGTGAGAAAACTCGTTGAATTTGTAAAACTGTGTCTTCCTCCTCTCTCTCCCTCTTTCTCTCTGTCCTATCCCTTTTTAATTGAAAATTTCTTTCATTTATTACTAAGATCCATAAATATTTATGAGGATTATAAAACGGACATCTTGAATTTCCATCTAATCTACCGAATCTAGAGGACCAACAAAGATTGCTGCTTACTTGAAATGCCATTTCTAGATCCAGCTAAAAGGCTTTCACGCGTTCCAAATGTGTGGCGCTTTCTAAGTATACCTCGAATAATACACAGACTGTGCCAAAAATAGCCGAACTTTTTGACAATAAGAAATCAGAGGAATCGTTTGGAGGAAAATGTTCTATTTTATTCAAAACACATTGCACCTATTAATTAATGCGTCTGATAATTGTTACGAGTCATCTTGTGGAATTTCTTTGAGAATGCCTGGATATCTTGAATATCGTCGTAACGTCCGTCTTCGTTGTTATTTGAAGCATTTGCGGAGACAGAAAGTAATTGCATGATGTTAAATCTGGTGGTGCAACATTTTAATTCGCCATAATTGACATCGCCACTGACTTTTTCTAGTCTCATGAAGGTCGATTATTTTCGGGTGAGTCTGTGTATTATTTTTTACATGCTAATATTATTTTTTATTTAAAATTGCTATATACCTACTACGAAATATTTTGGACAGATATTTAAACGTTACAGATACCGTCAAATGAAATGCTCCTGACGAAATCGTTAAAACGTCGTGTTTAGAGAAGTTCGAACTGGCAATACGAAGTTTGGTTGACAGAGCAAGTTTGGTAAATTTGTATCCACGACGATTTCATTCGGTGTCTGGTGGTTGCATTGCCGGAAGCGCGTTACGATGAACGACTGTTTCCTACAAACTGCACTAGTCGAAGATCCTGCCGTTACGGTTTGCCTAGAAACACATCGCCGACTAGTAGCCGCTAATGGGTAAGTTTAAACTGTGCCGTAGCTAGTAAACTGCCATATCGTGTCGCGATATTGGCCGAACCCGTATTTCCATAAAAGCAGGATCCGATACAGGTCATAGTGACGAAGTTAAATCCGTATCTCCCTTTGGAGACAGGTATCTACTGTGAAGCTGTGTCAAAGAAAGAACTAATTTCATGGAAATCCGCCTCAACGTTACCTATGTTAACGCTGTTTTAATGATTAGCGTAAATGATTTCGTTTCGAAGCACCGTTTTATATTGAAATTTTACTTATCACGTGTGTACAATTATTAGATTGTCCCAAAGGTTTCCTCCGTTTTATAAGGAAATAATAGATGCACAACATTTTTTGTTTTACATTATTTTATCGAATTATGCACGATCCACTTTATTCTATTGGAAATAATATAAAACAAAAGATGTGCATTTATTATTTCGTTATAAAACGAAAGGAACTTTTGGAACGATCTAATGATTTAACGCAACGATCTCTATTGGCCCTTTATTATATAACCCATTTTCCTTTTTTGTAAAACTTTGCAGTAATATCGCAAGGCAAATACCACAATGAATGAGGAACGAAAATATTATTTGACCAGTCCAGTGGCATATATATACAGGGTGGTTGGTAGCTGGTCAAAAGCAGGAAAAAAGAAGTCGAAAATATAGAATAAAAATTTTTTTTTAATTTTTTTTTTTAATTTTTCCATCGAGACAACGATCTACAGTGAAAACCGTTATAAAGAAAAGTGATAAAGTGCACGCGTACCGAGCGAAAATTCAAAGTCGATTTTCTCGAAAACAAAGCCTCAAACGAAAAATTTTTATTCTATATTTTCGACTTCTTTTTTCGCGTAGAATCACCCCCTTTTCGCTTGTACCACCAGCTACCAAGCACCCTGTATATATATATATTTATTATATTGGATAAGAAATGTAAAAAAAGAAGAGTGGGGGTAAAACCATGCAATTTTTCTTCCAACCAAAAGGACTGCAAAATATTTCGTACAAAATCACGGTGACGCAAAGTCTAAAGGTACCTGTACTATCTGTATAGATTATAACATTGTCAAATACATATCAGTTGAGGTGAAAATTTTTGATAAACACATTCGTGCGGGGATGATTAATTTAAATTTAATATAACGTCGTATTAAAACGAATGAAATTTCAGGTAACGAAGTTTAATTTCTATTTTAGGACACGAGGCGCAAATAGAATCTCGGGCATTGTAGGAGATATGAATTTTGTAAATCTGCGGATCCGCGTACAGTTGAAACGGCAAAAGCGGTTTTACCCGTGTACAATGCCAACTCGTTTCGATTAATCCGTCGAAAAACGAGGTAACCAAATTTATGTTTCGTAAATATCATTGCAATTTTAAATATTAACGCTTAGCCACCGATTCTAATCGTCGCTTTCGAGCTCTTTTTTCACGGTTACGCGCGGCTCCCTACCCTTTCATTGCAATATAATTGCCAACGAATCTCATCCATGTTCTCCATTCGAAATACCTTTTATCATTGCAATTAATTTTCTCGTATATCGTTGTCAAACAATATTCGATAGCTCGTTGAATTTGTAATCGGCATTGTAGTAGAAACACAATGTCTACGCAGCAGTTCAAATTGATTGAACGTTCGTGAATTACACAGATACAGTGGCATATTCACGTGTTGGGGAGGAAAAAATTGCAAACTCTATCGGTGAAATATCAAACGTTGGCGAGATCGATTCGATGAAAGCGGAGACCTCAACGCAATTCGTGTCAAATATTTTAGCTGTCGATTCGCACTTCCAGCTATTCTTCTCGAACGTTAAACCCAAGCATCGCGGAGGTTTGATGCTTTCAGAGCAGAGGCAGAGATTTATGATAGTCAGGAATCAATGAAACGCACGAGTCGGACTGAAATTTATTTTCCTACGAGTTCCTGATAAATATTTGCGAGCGCGCAGATTCATAGCAGTACGGTTTGTTTGAATCTATTCAGGATGCACGAATCGTACCCAGACATCGACTAGATATTCATAAATAAATACACCTGTCAATGATCGACGAAACTGGCGCTGTCACACAGGTGTAGGCGCACGTGCGTTTGCTAGTTTGCAGCTACATCGGTATAATCGAAATTTAATTACCAAGACTTCGCGTGCGCGGTCAGGTTAGTGATCTGCAGCTGTAGTTTCCCGGATGATACGCAACACTCGAGTGTTATAACGTAGATCGTTTCAGGCAATTTCGAAGCTTTCATGTTTCTAATTACAACAAAGCATGATTTTGATAACATGAAATTGTTTAAGCCGCAGAAAACAGGAATCGTTGATCGTCCATGAAACGATAAGAAAACCATAGAAACGAAGAGACGAATGCAGTTGTGAGTTTGTAAACTTTCATAGATGAAAGTTTCGAGATAACGTGTCTGGAAGAAAAATCGTATGGTAAGATCTAGGAACACGTGATTTATAGCTGAAAGAAAGATCGAAGACATGCGAAAGCAGAGGACAGATGGTTCGCGTGATATAGGTCCGTCTGTGGTCAGACACAGGTTGCATCCAATGTAATAGACATTACATCATTCTATACGTTTCAATACTCGTTCGATACCATCTTGAAAGTTGTTTCAAGCAGGAGTTACGGAAATCGATAGAAAGTTTGCGGGGACCTAATTTTACGTTTTCTACACGTGGTACGATTAACATACGCTTTATCTTGAATTCTAAAATATCGCATGCTTAAGAACTAGTTAGTAAAAGAAAAAGATTGTAACGAGAGTATAAGTTGTAAAAAATTATGGGAGTTAAATTAACAGAACGAATCGACCAGACGTTGAATATCGTTAAAAATTCTTGGTAAAAGGCACGATATGATAAAAAGTACTAAAATATGCATATTCGTGTAGAGAGAGTATTTCACTTGCGAAAAAGATACAAACGGTAACTGTATAAGTATAATGGCGGAAACCTTGGAATATTAGTAACACGACTTAATACTGATAAGAGCTATTGAAAAATGAGAGAAAGATGAAAAGAGATCGTCGAAAGACTCCGCTGGGAACTTGAGATAACTTTGGAAAAGTACAATACTTGTCCCAAGAGAATTTCTAAGAGAGCAGATAAATGGTTTTAATAGAATGATCCCCTGGGTTAACACGTTTCTTTGAAATAAAGGCCTAATACGAGGTAAAATAGACGATAACGACAGAGACGAAGAAAGAAATGAATTTTTGAAAAGATTGCCCGCTAAAAGCGACTTATCAAAGATTAAACTTATTCCTCTCTTTTACCTCTTAACAAGCATCGAACGTAGCTTATGAAACAATTCAAATTTATATAACCTCTAAAACTTGCTCCGTAATTTGATTCGTAACGTCGAACCAAGAGTAGATTGAAAGCTTCGGCCAGCTCGAAAACCGAACGTTCGACCTTTCGTTTAAACTTAAAATTACATCGAGAGAGTTCCTTCCTCTATAAAAATTTCTTAATCGCGTGGCCAGACATCCACTAACTTCATCGCGTACCTCTCAAACGTTCAAAAGCTACAAATTCGTAGTATTTTAACTTCGACACTTTCAACTGCTACGTCTCGTACGTTTCCTGCTATCCCCTTCGACGACTCCAGCTCCTATACAGTTTTACACCTACCATCGTTCTCGTACCTTTCTCACACATCTACGTACATATATTTCTCAAGCGGTCACGTAGAAAGTACGTGACAAAAGGAACAACCAACGATACTTAATCCAATACCCGGCCAAGCTATATCGTTTTTTGCGACCTTAATGTGATTGCACTTGTGAAAGCACATCGGCACGACCAAAAAAAAAAAAAAGAAAAAAAAAGAAATGAGCTCGGGCGATAATGCGTTGAAAGCGCGGGAAAAACTTGGCGCAACGATGTTATCTTCGTTCTTTGAGGAGCTTCGTGGAAAAACTCGCGACCAAACAACAATTTCCGGCTCCGTGGATCTCGGCACGATCATCGCGGCCCGGAAATTTCCTTGGAAGATTAACGCCGAAGAAATCCACTTTGTGGTTGATTGCCGAGATCCTTGGCTGGCTGGCATGAGTTACATCCTGGCTTATTATAGCCACACGTTGTTGCAACGCAAGCAGCTTGCGACAAGCAGCCGTAGTTTATGGTGGAGATAGTAGCCACTGTATTCTTGTCGATGCTTACCCGCAGGTGCAACCTACTTTCTTTGAGAGAAACGAAACCGGATGCGAATATCGTTATCACGTCCAGCCTTCTTTCACCGCCTTTTACGACTGATACCGGGTTACCTGCCATTTTAATTACGCGATCAATCCGAGCTTACTGCCTCTTGTTACTATTGCTTCAAGCGAAATCGGTTTAACGGGATGAGCCCAACAGTTTCATCCGGAAGTTAGTAAAAAAAAGCCGATCGATTGGGATTATTAATCTGAATTTACGTGCTTCTTTCGTTATTATCGTCCTTAGTACTTCCTGAATTTTCGAAGCCGGTGACTGATTTTTATGGCAGGCATTTGGTTCGTTATTACAGCGAGTTAATAAGGAGAGTAAAGGACAGTAATAGGGAGAGTAAAGGATTATAAATAAAATGTTATATGGAACTAGGTTGATGCCCACATAACGAACGTTGGTATGCATTCGTGTATTTCTCCGTCAATTTTTGATACGATATCTAATCTCAAGTTACGTGCAAATTGGAATTCCACTAGGTTAAATTAATACTTCAAATTGGAGCATCGTATTTTCTACATTGGCACCGCGCTATTCCAAAGGCTCCAATTTGAACCAAGCCTCCGTGACTCGCGTTACAAGAAACCTTTCTCGTGCTAATGGTCTTATCAAGAATTCTGTCTCCCGTTAGGTAATTGGTATGAGCGAAGGCCCTGAACAATCCCGCCTTTTGAGCTTCACAGTCGTGAACACAGGCTAATTAGTTAAACACTTTGCCGGCCATAATTAATACGGTCCTAATGAATATTCGCCAACGGGATCAAGTTGCGCCAACTTGCTTCCAAGTTTGCTCTGACACGAACCTGTTTCGTTCCTAGGAGATTCCTGGAAAACTTTGCGGTATCAGCTAAATAGGCTATATCATGCAGTATGCGAATAGTTGCGTAATCAGACCATTTGAAATCGATAGGAAACAATACCGTCGGATAGTATCGTAAATCCTTAGGTGAATCTAATTCTTTCTCCTCGTGCGCATCCTGCCATTGATGGCATCGAAAGAGTTGCATGCAACTACATTTCCCCGACGAGCACGTAAAATATCCAACGATCGATGATAGTAATGATTGCCGAAACCGATATTCTGGCCCGTTCCTATTTCCTGTCGTGCAAAGTTTTGTCTGGCATGAATCCTATTGGTCGAGACAACAGGAAAAAAAGAATTTATAGACCGTGATAGTATCTGAATTCGACGGCTCCGAAACGATCACGGATTCCGCCGCCGTTTATTTACTGTCGTCGCGTTATCGTTGGGAACTACATAGAACAAAACCGAGATTGGTTGCACGCAACAGTTTTATTGCACCGTCAACTTTATTATACCGCGCGCGGTTACTTTTCCAAATTAACTTTCCGCCGCGTTGGTCCATGCTCAATTATGTTCCCAGTTCCTTTTTAGCTCGTATTTCGCCTAGCCGGAGCAACCACTCTCGGCTCGAGGAAGAACCCAATCGGTAAATTTAATCCTCCAGTGCCAACAGTTTGCCTCAGTTTCCTGGTTCTATCTTTTTCTCAACGGAGTTGTTAGAGCCATGATCATCGAGGATCACGGCATATCGCGAAAATAATTTACCGAAATGAGAAACGAAGTGACGATCGAAAGGAATTTATGTGGAAATTCAAAGAGCTGGTTAAGAATGAATTCGACTTTCTAGTAGAGACTTCAACAAAATCCGATCTTCTTAGACGAAAGCTAAATATGCGCCGATTCGATGCGATAACCGTACAAGGATTGCGAAATCGTAAAATTTGAAATTCGAATTCCGAGACGGGTGGAGATTCCTAGATCTTCAGATTGGAATTTCTTGGTGCCGTAACAACAACGTGCCGTAACTCTTAAACGCACCTACTTTCGACTCGGCGCGAAATATATTCTCGCAAGATATTTAGGGAATCGGTAAAATATCCCGAAGGCATCCCACGGGGAATTTCAACCGCGAGACTTATGCGCCATTCAGCATACGAATGTAAGAATACATCTACGAATAAACCTTGCACGGGTATCGCTAACCCGCATCTCACCCGTTCTGACTTTCAATATTTCGGTAAGGATACGTAGCGGGCCGATAAAAAGGAGCAAATATTAGTGGAAGAGCTTGCACCGAATCATCAAATTACCTGCTCTCGAGAACGAAACGTAAAAGAATATGCGCCTTGAAAAATGTAACAAATATACATTCCAACGTCCCACAAAGAAAATGAAAAATGTCGATCTTCGATTCGTCGTCTTCGATATTACCCGCTGGAATAGTCTCGAGAATGTGAGTAGGTTTTAAAATTTCCGATTTACATCGAATTAATCAGGCTCTTCTATTCGCGTTTCGTTGTTCTTTATCTTCCTTCTTTATTCTTCTTTATTGAGATATGTATAATTTTATGTGCTAGACTAGATTAGCCGCGTAGTAGTGACACACGTATGTGAATATGAGTGTATGGAAGTATGTGTGTGCACAGCGTCTCGAAAAACAGATGAATGTAACTGTTCCATTGGCAGTGTGATATGGAAGATGGTGAGACAAAGAGAATGCTGAGACGCGTGCAAATGTATATCGACGAAGATCCTGGAAATCATTTATTAAATAAATCTAAAACTATTTTAATATGAATTCTAAGTGTAACCTTAGTGTTCCTTTACTTTTATTTCGGCGATTGAAATCCACAATTCTCCACATTTTTAATTCGTTAATTCGCGTTAAAAACGCGAACACGAAGCTGTAAATATATATTGAAATTAACGCAATTTTCAAGCTATACTTGCTATACATTACACATAACAGGACGCCAGTAAACGTACCTATTAATTTCAGCGGATATACTTTCTTGGTTAACGAGATACAGCGAAAATTCAGAGATAGTTCGCATCGAGTAGCCTTATTGTCACCAGTTAACGTTAAAACCCTAGTTGCCATTACTTTTAACTCTTGGTTCTATCTACCTCGATATTTTATCTTGTACCATAAGTGTAAAATTCCGTAGCTCTCCTTTTGAGAAATTACGACGCTATCCAGTACGGATTCTAATTCGCGTAAAACGAGAAATAAATATCAACGCGAAAACGCGCGAATTTCCTTAAAATCGAGCGAGGCACAACGCACGGCATACACGTAATACACGGAATAATCATCATTGTTCGGCTTTCATCTTATTCGATGATATTATCAGTCTATAAGTAATATAAATGCAAAGAATAATTTCCTCAAAAATAGATAGAGGATTAGTAAAAAAAAAAAAAAAAAAAAAACGGTTGGAACCATCCTGTAATTTTGATTGTTCTGCGGCTGTTCTTAATTTTTTCATAGAAATACGAATGTGGCCGGCGAATTTAATTTTTGTGCCAAATCCTCGCTCGAAATGCCGCACTGTACGTCGTCTCCGTTCGATAATTGGAGAAGTGGATTTACAATGGAGACTTATGCTTGCAAACGAAAACTACGCGTCTCTCTGCTTCGGTATTCCTATTTTCCACTTAAACGGTACGCGAGCTTTCCTCTAGCTGTCGATACGAATCGTCGTGATACGGCTACTGCAACACAGATTGCCGAAATTCGGTGTATCTCAGTTGGCGTACGTTCAATTTAACAGAGTGTCACGTGTCAATTTATCCAGGATAAAATATGGTGCAGCATCCGTCGAGCTCCCGTCACCTCGACAAAGTCGATCTGCGGTATTAATATGGATGTTGTGAAAATCGTAGGCGCATAGGCAGTAGTGATTTAATTAAATTGCTTTATTCAAGATTTAGTGATCCGCCGCAAACGTTTTTTATCCATCTGTCTTGACATCTATGTTTTTACGAGTACTTCACGTTGCATTCGATTGTCAGTCGATAATAATTTCTTGTCTCCTAGTTTCACATAACTATCATTTCATTTTTCTGGCACTGCACACACTTTTTCTCTCATTTACGAACAAATACCATATTTATATCGTTTCTCTACATATGAATTCTAATTTTCTATAATATTACATAGCTTAGCAGTTACATGCTCATGCGAGGAAACATAATCAATTGTGATCATTCTTCTAAAAAGCAAACAAAATTTAGAGGCACGTGAACAACATAATTTACGAACTACTCGTGGTGCACGAGTTAGATGAACCACTCTATAGAAGAAAAGTGGATCATTTGTAGCACTGTTATCCATTAAACAAGTTGCTGGACTCATACAATCACAAGTATAATTACAGGATATCGATCTCAAGAAATGGAAACTGCACGTGTTTCCGTGTTATAACTTAATATCGAAACACGTCGCGTCTACTCTCGAAAGTTAGACGTATGTAGACTCAGAGAGTGCCGTAATATTCACACTAGAAACGTAGATACGTGTAACAGCGTTCAGTGACTGCCGCGAAGGTCCCGTTGAGATATTAATTTACGCGACCCGATTACAAGTTACATATGTTCCCGTTTCAGCATTACTGTCGGCTACGAGAATGCCGGCATACCTGTCCTCGAAATCTCTCTGCGAGAATGATGTTATTATCGCGTTACTTCAGACGCGGGGATCATTTGTATGCAAATCGATGCCTGGGAAAATCCTCGGTCCGTTTAACGCGATAATTTTCTTCGTGCGGCGCGCCAGCGTTTCGAATCTACCTCGTTTTAATCTGTTGCCCACGCTCGAAAGAAGAAGAGTGGGAAAGGGGGAGGGAAAGAGAGAAAGAGAGAGACGATCCATAGTAAATACGTGTAGAACGTTCGAAAGAAAAGGGTGGAAATAGTGAAACGAGAAATGAGAGGAAAATCGTCCCTCGCATTTGCCCGTTCGCTTCGGATAATTATCTCTTATTATTTTCCAGCCCGCTGTTACGAGCTCTTTTTTTTTTTCATTCTCGTGGCCGTTGATAAATTGTTACAGGAAACGTGGCGTGTGGTCGATCCATAAACCAGAAACGTGACCTAGACCCGGACAATCTCACGGACATGGTTCGTTCGAGTGAAATAAAAGGGATACAAAGCCGGAAAAAGACGTTGGTTCGCTGTATCGAATCCTACTCGGCCAACGTCGAATTTCAATAGCTGGCGTGGATGGTGCGAGGAAGCAGCTCTATCTCTTTGTTCTCTTTTCCTCTTTACCTCCGTTTCTCTCTCTAAAGAAAACTTCAACACCAAGACGAGTGGACTTAACTTCCTTTCGATCGAATGATTTACGCAGCGCCACTTCCTTTTGTACCGGCTACCAATAAAAGCGCGTAAGCTAGACGGCCTGATAAGCCACGGAATGCCCGGAAAATCAACGGAAAAGTTGAGAACGTGACCGACTGCACCGTCCAACCCAAGAAAGTTTCGTTTAGTTTACGTAACTTTCTTTATTTAAGTTGTTTTCAATCCCTGGGTCGTTTTTGCGGATAGAAGTAAACCATATTGTTGTTACACATACTTAGAAGAATGCTGCACACACAGTGAGATTATTCATCGCGATTCATAATAATTATTTCTATATACGTATACTCTGATCTCGTGTTTGCATGATAGGATTAAACAGAACCGAAGTAATTACATTGTCAAGCATATCAAGTAAACGAATCGATTAAACCTTAAAAACAATTTTATCCCTCGAAACAAAATTCATGGTTAATGCGCAATGCGTAATTTCAAATTGACGGTAACAGAACATTTACGCGAGTATAGAATAATTTCAATAACGATATGCCAAGTTTTCATCAATTTCACGAATCCTTTTATTTAACTCTTTCATTGCTTCAGTGTTTACGCTTGCAAACCTGTTGAATGGAGTATGCGTTATGCGTGTTCTACAAAAAGCTATATACATGAATTTTTGATGTTCTTTGAAATATAGTATACATGTATTTTTTCCAAATACCCGTACATGAATTTTTAAACATTCTTTTTCCCTCATACCTCCGCTACGATAGATAATTTTATAAAGCACTTGCTTGTTGTTTTAGATTATTTCAAATATAATGCGATCAAATAAGAATCCGTTTATATAGCGTGATTTAAGTATGTAATTCTCATTTCTACTTTTCAATTCACATTACGTTTCAAGAGACATACAAAGCTCTTAATACGATCAATACAGCCGACAATCACAAACGTAACGCCTAAAGTTCATCCCACGAAAGCAAGTTAATATCAACGCGTAATCCTTCTCACGTATTATTATTATACCGGCATTTTCAGACCAGACTGCAATTACGAGATAATTTTTATTAACTTCTCTTTTAAGCTTCTAAGACGACATATACCGCTGCAATTTACTATACGAATGTGTGGATTGTCTAAGCTGGCTAAGTCTAACAGCGATGGAAAATCCACTAGAGCAGAATGTCCAATCGTAAATCGAGTACGTGACTGTGTCTGTTGCTGTGGAAACACCACTTGCGAGATATTTACGAGTTGCAGCTATTAAATGTCACGACGCTAGCATAAGGAACAGATATTTTCATCCGAAGATGTCTCGGGCATTTTTCGTGACTAGTTCGTTATTTTTCCCCTGTAAACTCGAGTAAAAGAAAGATATTAAAAATCGTCTATGAAAACCAGAAATGACGAAACGTTCGTTTTTACCGATTAATTGTAAAACGTCATATCTGTATATAAAGCTTACTCTAAAAAAGTATAGCGGATGTATCGTAATATAACGCTCCTACAAATATCGTATAAAATTTTTCTTTCATTTCATCCAAAAAAAATCCACGCTGGAATGCAATAATCCTACGAAGAAAGGATGCTTGCGTCTCTGCAAAGAAAACGACGCTTTTAATAACAATCTCTCGCTTTAAATTACACGCCCGTGCCTCGAGCGAGACAAATCACAAATGAAAAGTAAACAAGGACAACTGTCGTATGGAGGACGACAACAATAATGACGCTGGTTGCCACGGCAGGCAGACCATAATTCGCATAACGATACTAAATATTATAAATCTAAACTTTAATCGGAATGTTGAAGTTGTCGCGGCAATGCGAGACGCGCGATATCAGAACGTGGAAATGGCGGATTGTGTCGAGCCGGGGGTTAATGCGAATAGGCGCTTCCCGCTTGCATCGTATATCAGTGACATAAGCGTCGAGCCGAGAGGACCGAACTAATATTATCTGGAACGGGGTAAACTCTTCGGGATGAGCGGGCATTTACATGTTTCGGAGCCAGTTTATATCGAACTGGCAGCCAGCTTGCACTACGCAAATCCTGATGCACGTTAATTAAGCTTCGTGAATTTAAAATCGCGCTCGTTAACCGAGGCGCGTGTCAAATAATTCCAAAGCAAGATAATGATTATCCGTAGCGTGTGCCAAAGTCGGAAACACTTTTCGCGTGACACAGGGAATTAAAAAGCACCCTGGCCATACCGTGCTGAAAATATCCGAGAAGAAACTTTCTTTCCCAACGAAAGCAACAAGAACTTGCATCGAATAAATTCTCGCTCGATATTTCGACCGCTTCTTTATCGTCGTGCAACCCGTCTTTCTCGCTGGAAAAATTAAACTCGTTTTACCCAATGCAAGAATGGATAGAAGCCTCGAGATCTATATAACTTTTCTCGTTGCTGAAGGTACGGCAGAAGGTACAAAATAACGTTGCCTTTTTGTCGAGAATTTCTTACAGAAAATTTGTTGTACATAAATTTGGCACGCTTTCGGCTTATAATATTACTTGATCACGCTCCTGATATTTTTGAACAAAAATACTGGAACAAAATTTGACTCTTTTTTACGTTTTGGTCTTTAACGTGATTTTCTTCTTCTTTTCTTCCTCGCTACATATTCCCTGGTGGTGACGTACTTACAGGCGACTACTTGCCACTTTTACTTTTCTGGCATACTTGCTCTTCGTTTGCACCTTTTATGTGTGTTTGTATATATATATGTACATGAATCTTTCTGTACTAGAGAAATCAGATACCGGAATTTGCGTCACGTGTTACTAATTAGAATGTATGTTCTAACAATAATGTAATGTAATAATGTTAGATAATTTTATCCAATTGCTAAAGTGAAACATACCCCGGGTTGTAATTTTTCAACGAAGAAACGCGCGCACATAAAGAAAGCGATTTAAGTTTCCATCAATTGAAAACTTCGTTCGTACAGAAAGAACAAATGCGAAAGAAAAAGTCTGGTTATCAATCTGTGGCGTTGGAGCGCGTCGCAACAATAAATTTACGCGAATCTTAAAATAACTGTCACGCAATATCGCGAAATAATAAATTCAACTTTGTCACCATTGATTACGAAGTACCGTGCACTCCGATCGTGTGATATACTGCGCGCACCAATAGTACGAAAACAAAAAAAAATACATACGAAGCTACGTTACTCTTTGATCTATCGGATACGTATATATTTGTTTCCGTTTGAGGTACAGATAAAAATTCAGATGTCGAAACGACACATAAATGCTAACCACAATGATAAATGGCATACGCAAATGGGCCGTAAATCTTGGAAACGATATACACACATACAACGTCTCTACTGTTGACCTACACGACCAGACAGTTAAAACATCCTAATGGCATTGATCCTGAGTTTGAGACACACCTTACCATCTTAAGGTCTGTTTACATTGCTGTGACAATTTCTACATCGAATATTTCTCATTCCTCGCTAACAATTTGGACGGAGAATATATCTAAAGCAATGAAAAAGAACGCGATACAATCAGAGTACAGTAATGTTTTCTACGATAAATGGACAATTGTCTTATAAATAACTCTGGAGATTTAGATTTATGATTTTTGAAGTTTTTAGAGTTGTCGACTCTCTGATATCCAGAAACAAATTTAAATTATCGATACAGTACCGCGAAGATTTCAACAGATTCATTCTCATTACCCGATGTCGCTGATCATTGGTTCCTATAGAAATGAAATTTCTACAACCCACAAGACGCTTTAGCTTCTCCATTTCTGTTTGATCTCTTACATCGAGCCAAGTTATATTGCACGAGTTGCACTGACGATATTCAAGATCGCTTGAACCAACCACGTAATTGGGTTGGTATATACAGGGTGGTTGGTAACTGGTAGTACAAGCGGAAAGGGGGTGATTCTACGCGAAAAAAGAAGTCGAAAATATAGAATAAAAATTTTTCGTTTGAGGCTTTGTTTTCGAGAAAATCGACTTTGAATTTTCGCTCGGTACGCGTGCGGAACGTTATAACGGATCTCACTGTAGATCGTTGTCTCGATGGAAAAATTAAAAAAAAAAAATTTTTTTTTAATTTTTATTCTATATTTTCGACTTCTTTTTTCGCGTAGAATCACCCCCTTTCCGCTTATACCACCAGTTACCAACCACCCTGTATATTATAGTATCGTGGACGAATGGCCTAAGAAATATTGGGTGAACCATAAACAATGTCACGAGAAAGCCAAGTACCGACAGGCCCATCAATGTATCGTCGGTCCTTCAATCGAATAGTTACGCGGAAAAAAGGCCTACGTGACCCTGGTGACGAACACGTACATGATGAGCCTATGAGAAAAGACAAAGGGATGCTAAGGGAGAAAGACGAATTAACAGCCAGTGCGAGTTGAAAAGTCAGAAAGTGAATTGAGAAGCCAGAGTGTTGTCAGCGCTGTCGAGAGAGTGTGGTCCGCGTGAGAGAGAGCGTTGGAACCGTGGCGACGAGAGTTGTAAATTAACTATTTAGTTGTCTTAGTTATAGCACATTATTGTATTTAGTTCACGTTAAATAACCATCGTTTCCTATTTAATCCATTCTAAATAAATTAAGAAATAAAATCCTACAATATTGGTATATTGGGTTGGTATATCCAAATATACAGGGTGGTTGGTAACTGGTGGCACAAACGGAAAGGGGGTGATTCTACGCGAAAAAAAAGTCGAAAATATAGAATAAAAATTTTTTTTTAATTTTTTCTTTTTTTTTAATTTTTCCATCGAGCAACGATCTACAGTGAGATCCGTTATAACGATATTATAATTCAAAGTCGATTTTCTCGAAAACAGAGCCTCAAACGAAAAATTTTTATTCCATATTTTCGACTTCTTTTTTCGCGTAGGATCACCCCCTTTCCACTTGTACCACCAGTTACCAACCACCCTGTATATCCATAATAGTAATAAAAATGTATATATACGCTGAATTCACAAATCAGAGATCATCGTCATCGTGACTCCCAGGTCCATGCGCGTCTAAACCACTTTATCTCACGAGACTAAAATTGACAATGCCGTGTCTCACAAGTCCAGAGACCATCGATATTAGGATCGTTTAGTCACAAAGAGACAGGATCATTCGCGAAATCAAATCCCATGATACGATCGATTAATCCTAAATATATCGTACGTTTGTTGGATGCGCACGATATGCAATATTAAAACTTCCTTGTATCTTTTGTTAAACAAAACTAACTTCAACGAGTTTACGCAGGATCCACAGCCATCTTCTCGCAGGCATTTGTATATAATAGCATTTTCTGTACAATTGAAATATTCGTATCAGCTAAATTTGCTACAATATGACCTTAATACGACTCTGTATTCATGCAACATTCTTACGTTTTATTTCGTACTCATCCTTGGAGAACATAATACGCGTGTCCAATTAATCCTGACTGACGTGTAATCACGAAATCTAGGAATTCAACGGCACTAGAAGCAGAGGTTGGCTGAAATAAGGAAGTCGGAGTCATAGAAGCGATTCGCTTTCGCGATAGCGCAAATATTTACAGAGCTGGATTAGGACGGTGAGTAATTACGTCACGCAAAGGGAACGTGAAGAAGCTTGCCGGTCTTTTGCAAGAAACCCAAGGTAATTAGCTACCAATCTGAGGCACCTAACGCTTCATTATTTACGACGAAAGCTTTCCTTTATCGGATATTTTAATCCCTTTACTAACTCAATCGGTGAATTATTAAAGGAAAATTGAACGAATAACATCTAAATATTGTTCAAAACTTGAAACGTTTCACAGTGAAGAAGCAAAGTTACCAGAGAAAGAAGAAGCTTTTAATTCGAGCGGCTGATCGAGAAGTTTAGTAGAAGAGAAGAGAAAGGTACGATTGTTTGAAGAAGGTTACTACGCGAAAACAGCGGCGAATGGAGAACGATTTTTACATGACGACGAAAAGTAACTACTCGCATGAATGGATCTAGTAGGTATTCCGACTCTTCGAAATTCACCTGTCATATTCACATTTCGCATTTTTCCGTGATATTGACAAGTAGTTGCGAAATAGTACGAAATCGAGATATAAAATAATGGAAAATCAGAAATTACGGAACATATCGATCGCTCTCTTGTTCAGCTTCGAGGATTATGAACTAGTCGAAAAGAATGCGAGGAATTTATTTATTCAAAAATACCAAATGCGGATCAAAATTGTTTTGCGAAAACGGAAGAAAGCATAAATATGATCGAAAACACAGCATCTATTTCGAATAAGAATGCCTGTACTTATTTAAAATCCTTGAATAAATATAATGTTGCATGATTTTTAAATGAATTTTTTTTGTTGCTCTAACGCGATTTAGAAGAAAGAAAATACGTACAAGTAAACGCAACCTGTAACCTAAAACAACCGAAGTATGAAATGTTTCGGTACATTTTCTGCCGAACCAACTAGAGCGAGATTTCCCTTTGACTTGGAAAACTCTCGCCTTAAAATCCTGTATCTTTATACATTTCGCGTATCTTTCTTATTCTTGCGTCTCCTTCTTTTTCGCGTCGTCTGGTCAAGGTATATACTATAGGAAGAAGGATGAAAATATCGTGTATAATTTTTTCACTAGGTAAACGCTCGTAGGTAGGTACGTTATACAACGTCGGAGGAAAGTTTCGTGCCTTCTTTCAGTTCCCTTAAACAGTAAGGGAACGCACGGGAAGCAGAGGGAAAATTGGTAACAACGGTCTGTTGTAGAAGTTACAAGCGTTCCAGAAAGGAAGAAGTATCACAATCGACGGTCAACTTCATAACAAGTAACCGAGTTTCTTGCGAAAGATTAGGAGAAGAAGAAGTACGGATGACATTACGAGCGCGAATAAAACACTGCAACTTTGAAAAGAAGGAGAAACGAGGAGAATGAAAGCGATGTATCGCGAAGAAACTCAAGACGCTCAATAGCCTCGTCATATTGGAACTTCTCGAGAACTCGGAATGCATAAAAGATGAAAATCCCACCCCTCCCATTCAAAGTCACGAGTAAATCTTCCAACTACTTTATTACGCTATCGCACAGTTAATTAAACAATTCTCTCGTTATTTAAATCTTTCCTTAGACAATTTTAATTAACTAATTATGAACTGTTTCAACGCGAATTGAGTGACGTTACATTGCTAAGATAATTGAGGGTAATCTGGCATTTAACGTAAATCTGGTTGAATGTACTTACGTGTTCTAATAGGCACGTAACATAATTTGTGTCATTCGTCACGGACGTATTCACGTTAACACGCCTCGACTCTGGCATACGCAAGGAAACCATACGATATCTTTGTAATTATTCTAACTTTGACAGATTCTCGTAAACTATGTTTTCTACACGTTGGAAATGACAAGTTGATAGTTCGAAAATTTCATAAATTGAAATCAAACACGTATGCAGTAATTCGTGGAATCTATTGGTTCGAATTTGAAGCTGATTTGGTGAGATCATCAGAAACGGTGGGAAAACGCGAATGAAAATAATACAACCAATATGCACACCAATGGGCAGGAATTAATATCATGGTATTACATTCCATTCAAAATAATCATATATTCGGAGGATGTATCAAGCCGATTTCTCTCATCGAGTAATTTATCTCCGCAACCGTGGTAACGTATCCGCTACGAAATATGTTCAGCCGAATAAACACGAATCAAGATGGAATAGTCCGCGGGTTCCTTTCATTTCATGGTATATTACAAAACCAAACGACACGGTCCGGATTGGATCGGTTAGAAGCGTAATACCTGTATAATTATCTCGAGTAAACGTCACGAAAGGGTGTATTCGAGAAGATCCCGTGACTACTCGTGACTTAGACAGCTAAATCGGGTTATATCAGGATGAAGAAGGTAAAAGAGATAAAAGCTAAGCCCAACCCCATTACCCGTAACGATCTTTTTGCCTCGGTTACGACCACCTACGTCCTCAAAACGAACACAAGGAGAAGAAAGGAAAAAGAACACAAGCTTCGGTATAAGAAAAAGAAAAAGCCAAACAAAATGAAAATTATGTGGCGCGTTGCATCCACTCTACTGTAATGGACTAGCTGCGATCATTATTGCTAATGGAGATTAAACGGAAAGCAAAAGGAACGGCTTATACATCGGGCTGAATCTTTAACGTTATCGAGCATCAAAGGCAAAATAATTATCGATAAATGCGTATAACTCAAAATTGAATACGTTCAAAGCGAATGTGTGACTAGGTACGGGAGCGGAATAAGAAGTTAAGATGGAAAAGAAGTAAAATAGAGGAAATTTGCCTGGCATATTCGAGCTACGATGCGACATGTAAATCGTGCTATTTATACATTAAAGGAAGAACTTCGTTGCATCGTGAAAATAACGAGAAAAATACAGGATGGATTTTCTTAATGCACTAACATCGCGTTTATCGAAGTTCTTCGATTTTCGAGAATGCATCTATATTATTGCCAACTTCTAAGTATTATCTCGGGAAATTGATAATCGTTCCGAGTAAAATACATTTGAATGCTCAAGTATGAAAAATACATAAAATCATGCACTATCAAACCCATCGCGAAGGATTTATATCAACAGTTTCTCCGATAAAATGTGAATATACATTTCAATGGCGTAAAAGTATCATATGTATTTCTCATAAAACTTGTATCACCAGAAATACGTAACCTGCAACAAAGGAAATTTTCGTACATCCTGTTATACCTTATCATATATGAGAAATTGGATTGAAACGTGCATGTTCATTCACAGAATATGACCATTGTTGCAAACTTGAATTACCTTCTATTCGATAAAGCTAGGATAGTTAGCACCTTAAAAATTTCATTCGCAACAACTCCACCACCTACTGTCACGATTTAGAACCAGAAATTACAAAAGTTATCAGACCAACTGGGAAATAAATCGAAAATTTTAACAAACCAAAACTCCATATAATTGGAAAACTTAATGCCTTGCGATCTGACCCTAACGCAAGCGTTAAAAGCCACATAGCCGCAAACCATAAACGTACCACTCGTACACGTATATTCATTATCGCTGGTACAACGGTCAGATTGTAATCACGGATGCGATAGATTGTACCGAAGCTTCTAATTGTACCACGCTGCTAACCATTAAACGCCTCGTACTGAAAGCTCATAATTATAAACCGATTCTCATCTGCTACCGTAATTAACGATTCTTATGCCACGGACGTGTGTTAAGTACAAGTAGCAGGCCGCCTTCTCGAAATTGCCGTAGATTACGAGGAGATTACGGCCAGATTACGTACTACGAACGATGTACGATCCAGATTTCATACAGTCGTGTGTAGCCCTCTAATCACCCAAGGATCTAGCAAGATGGAGCGAATCCACCAGATCCACCCCTTATCTCTGACGCACGAGTATAGTTGCGCGAGCCCGCACGTTTCATTATGTACAATTACTAGGAAAAATATGGTAACGTCATGAGTAGACCGGCGGTTATCTTTCTCCATTAAATTCGACCGCGCGATCGTGCTCGAGCCGTACCTATTGAAACGGAGCCGGAAAAAATTTGGATAGAGCTGTACTATTGTCAGTAGAAATTGAATTAACGAGTCGGCCACGGAAATTACCAGCATAAATCCTCGTTATCCGACGAATTTCGTTCGACGAGCCACCGTTTGCTATGTTACTACGGAATAAAGATAAATGAAAGGCAGAGGAGACGCAAAGTCGCTTTTACGACACAGCTTGTTAAGCGTTATCGATATACGGGAACTTCTAGCGCAAAGAGGAAGTACAAAATCCCTTGGAAGAAAATCGGCCGACAAGGTTAGATTATATGGGATTATTTGTAGGCGCGCGTTTCAAGAACGTCCTGGCGAAGTCGTCTCGACGATATCATTGCGTAGAAAAAGTTAAACGAGTTACCAACCTTGCTAATAAGCTACTTTCTCGTAGGCCATCTCTGGAAAACACGCTTAAGAAAAGACTGCAGAAAATTATCTCGCAATTTTTTCAAATATATACAAGTCACGAGTATAAATAGCGAAGCATCAGTACAGATTGCAGACTAACAGATTTTTTCACCTTACATTTCTACAAGATTTCATAAATTTGCACACAAAAGTATGCTGAATTTGTTTCATTTACTTCATCAATCGTTTACTTAAAAGAACGTTAAATGCAAGATAAAAGATAACACTAGCAAGCAGTTGAATATAAGAAAATTTCTATTGCTACGATTTGTTTAAAATGTACACGTAAACTGTTCCCTTCCATCGATTAACCCATAAAAGATTAATTTGATTTCTACCAACACTGAAACGGAAGGATCGACTGACGGTGGAAAGAATGAAATAAAATTGCCTTAAAACTGATTTCTTTGGAACAAATTTGGTTAAACTGGATATCCAATTCCTACGAAACGAATGTTTTACTCCCCTTCTTTTCTCGCATCGAATGTAATACCGAGACATTCGTCCCGGAGGGGACGATGGCAAATTAAAGGAATAAAGACAGACACTTGATAGATAACGAACAAGCGTAGAAGCCGTACTTTCATTTCCACAACGAACGTGTTCCGAATGCAAATTTCGTGACGAACTATTCAGTACCAATGCATTTTGTAAGAGGTAGGTAATTTCCAAAATAAAAAAAAATGTAACGAAATGAATAACATCTACCCACTAAATTTTTAGTTGCTTACACCCGATAAATTACGACGTACATTTGACTCTTAACATTATTTCATATTAGAAATTGGCAAATAGAAACAATTTGGAATCGCTTAGAATGCGCTAAGAATAAAACATAACTTTCATCGTTACTCTATTAACCATCCTAGAAACAAATGGTAAGTAATTAAAATTGAAACTGAAAAACTCAAGAGCGCAGCTTTATTCTCCGTTGCTATAACACACTGTATGTTATTCTGTCCAATTATTGTAAAATATTACTTTCATCTTATCGTTATCCAATTCAATTACCCCGCAATCTGTTTCGATTGCGATAAAGTACACGGAAATACGTTCTCCGCGATGGTTAAGTGTCCAGTGTCTAATACCCGGGCTCTGTACCCAGGATTCTCGTCAGTTACTTCAAACAATTGGATACACGTTATCTGCTTGAGATCTCTTGGAACATTACGTTCTCGTGAACGTGAATCTCGGGAACTGTTCAGATACTGCTGACAATCTTGTCGGACAGTCTCCAACATCGTTCGCGAGTAGAACGATTTTAGCCTGTCGTGGAAAAAATATTTGTCGATTTTTTTTCCGATCGAACGAAAAGAGAAGCTCCTGACACGCGAGACTTGTTCTCAAAACTGTGGAAAAGAGAAGTTGCAAACTCACGAGCGAGATATCTGCGTGACAGAGGAAGGGAAAAGAGATACCGTGACATATAATCAAATGTGTTCCTTAGAAAGTTTCCTATCCAAAGTTCCCGGAATAAAACTTTTTTCATTTGACGTAATGCAGCCCCTTCCTCGCCACCGTACTCGAACTCGGCTTAATTTTCGCAGATAAGACGGTATCACGAGGAAAATTTTTTCAAAGTCAGCTTCACGTTGTATACATGTAAGTAGCGTGATGAATTCGTTGTGTTTAACTGGTTTACTCCACGATATTACAACTAATCGAGTGATTAGAGGAAAGCTACGAGGGCTAGTTTTAAGCCACAAACAATGGCAACGGCGTCAGATGCACGATGAAGTTTCTATTACCTCACTATCTGGTACAAGCGTGAACAAATTGCGAGCATTTATGCTCGTTGGTAGATAAACTCCAAGGTAAACTAAGCTGGCACACCGCGTTACGAGCGTGACGAGATGAAGTTTATTAATCTTCCGCACGGCTCGTGTAATGGAGGGAAATTAATTGTCCAAGAGCCATGAACGATGGTGAAATTTCAGCTTGGCCGATGACTTTCTCCCTTTTTCGCCTCACCATGGCTATCGATGCACTTTACACGTTACATGTATCGAGATTAACATTTTAACGCGACAATTATGTTTAATAGAGTGCACGTAATGTTTAATTTGAATAATCCAGTTCGATATGAATATTAAATTAGCCTTACTAACGAATCCACGTGAATAGGTGAAATCGAAAGTAAATCAAAATTTACATCGATCCTTTCGTCGATATCCGTTTAATAATAACATTTTAAATAACAAAATCGACAGCAGCTTTACAGAACAACACGATCGAATAAATATTCCAGTAAACTCATTTTCTACCATTTTCTGTTTGTAATATTTCAAAAGGCCAATCTTCCCAATCTTATTCATTCGTATTTGTTTCAACAGTACCAAAACATTTACGAGTCGTGAAAAATCATAAACAAACAACATTGTAATTTCCATGTACCAACGTGTAAAAACATCTGCCAAAAATATGGTTATTTCACCATTACAAGGTCAATAACATAAACTGTCACGTGGTACATGCGATATAATGATACTGCGCAGAGTATGTAGGACAAACTCTTTTGTGAAATACAATTTTTATTCTACAATACGTTACTCGTATTCTGTTTGCAAAGCTTTCCACCACTACGTTATTTTCTATACATATATCTGAAATACAAGTTATGAGATCTTATGCGAGTTAGGCAATTTAGTGTGATCATTCCCAGATATGCTAATCATCGCATTGGACTCACAGTTTTGGTCTCGGAAATATTCTTTGGCCAAAACAATACTCGTTCTTTCAGAACGAAAATAGAACATGGCTGGCTTGCTGAGTATTAAATTTACGAGTTTTTCGGGATCATCGATCGTATCTGCAACATTGACTCGCGTGTTACAATCGCAAACAGGAGTAGATAAGAGATTAACGATAATGAACGTCAAAGATCATTCTGCTGGAAAACAATGGAAATAAACGACAGATTAATATATATATCTTCTAGCAACCGAGTGTGATGTTGCGGTCACAGCTTCACAATAGGATTCGATTGTATCGATAAACGAACAAAACGATGGCGAACGTATCGCAGATTTGATCGATTCGTGAAACTCACCAGCTTAACACGATCCTGCTCGCTTAACTCTACTACACGGAAAGAATTGTTACGAACGGTATTCGTTACGACAAATTGAGTTGAGAATGCTCACCGGCGAATTCTAACAGAGCTAAAGAGAACTTGAAAAAAGTTTCTCAACGCCTCCACGATGGATACTTCACATTTGGTTGTGCCTATTTGAAACTGGCGAAAATTTAAAAGGCAGTACGAAAGATAAATTTCTTTGCTACGATAATAGTAGAATCCTCTTGAACAAGTAAATGTAACAAACAAATGGTTTCTGCTAGAAATACAAAATAGTTATAAAAAAAATTACGGTTATATGCGAATGCGTTTTACACAAAACCGATGTTTCAACGTTCGGTATAAAATTTTGCTTCGTTACTCGTCTTTCTTATTCAGTGAAAAACGAGGAAAGAAAAAAGGGAACGGAATACGAGGAGAGTGAATAACACAGAAATGAATTGGAAATCTCTAGCGAAATTGATAAAAGGAAACATTGATTTCAGCTTCGCTGCACACGCCAGGCGAACACTTATAATTCATAAAGTTGAATAGATTGTACATATATGTAACTTTGTTATGAAACTGTAAAGCCATTACAATTTGCATTGCGCTACTAAAACGCGTCAATATGTGGTATATATGCGCATATGCGAAACTGTGCATACTCTCGTTCACGCATTGTGGCTGATCAAAACCAAACATACCCATCTACTGCTAACTAGCAAGTTCAAATATTAAAGGGATTTACAGCTAATTCTGTTAGTGAAATTGCAACGCTGACCAGGCAGAATCATAGAGCGAAGATCTGAGGAAAACTGGTGGGAAGTGAACATTCTTAATCAAATTTCTCGGTTTATTCTTTCTCGATTCTTGGAGATAATTGCGATGCTTAAAAGAACTTCGTTTCTGTTAATGGAAAGTTTGGAAGATCTAAACTAGAAAGCAACGCGAGGAAAAACGAAAACACGGCGAACAATCAAAAATTTAATTTTATATAGAAGCATCATCTACGGAAAATATTGTTTCGGTAAAAACTGTTCCACTTAGCAACACAAAAGAAATAAATCAACGATACAATACTCATCTATTGTGTCAAGAAGGGAGGATTGGTAGCGCGTATTTATAGCATGAAAAAGAAATTTCTGATAAATAGCATTCAGGACAGAAGGAAATTGCATTACCGTCGATGTCTTACACACTTCGCGATAACTATACATGCGAAACGCAGACCGTGAAATATTGGAAATCGTTCGATCAACCGACGGAAGTTTCACAACAATTACAAGAACTAATTCAAGTTTATCGATTAACAGTTCATGTCATCAGAATTAGTAATAATAATTAAAGAGGATGAAAAGCAAATTAAAATAATCCACGATTGGAAAGGAAGTTAAAAAGACTAATGGTAAAGTTTACTCGTGATACATTTCGCGTCGCATAATCAGGTCACGTAAAAATATATTTTATATAGGCGTATAAATTACTTTTCTCGGTGGCGTTTGACAACTTTTATAAAATTGTTACGCGGAAGCTTTAATTAGTACATTCTCATCCGTTGACGTAGTTCTCGGAAGATGTATTATTATAAAATATCTGAATAAAACTGAACACACGAGAAAGAAATATTTAAAAACGCGAGGATTGTACGAAGACAGAGAAGAAAATAAATCATTATTTTTGATAATTGCAATGCCTAAGGCATTTTTATTAGCTACAAACTTATTAATTGCTAATTAATTACGGCGAATTCAAAGTTTATTTGAAATTTCTCGAAATATATCTTTTCTGTAGCGAATTCTACGTTTTATATCAAATACATCTGTCCTGATTGTACGTAGTTCGCTAAAATTTCCTTAACATAAATATCGACTCTATACATACTTCTTTCCTGATTTCACTGTTTTACGATAAATTTTATAATGGACAGATTAATATTCGAATTTCGTACCTTTCAATCACAGTGCCGCTTTTTCCGCAGACAGCTTTGCACATTATGGAATTAAAATCGCGTAGTGACAATAAAAAAAATTTTCAGAGCAGAAATGTTCGCTATAGAATTATTTGATTGGAAGTAATTGAAAGCGTATACGGACGTATAGGCGTTGCTCATTTCGTCGAAAAACAAACGTACAGCCCTCGGTACACGTTCAATTATTGACCAATGAAGTAAAATAAGTATTCGTAGCCTGACTGTTTTCACTTCGCTAAATTTCGGCCAATCTATTTTTCTTTTCTCTTTTACAATTATTTCTTAATTTCTTCTTACTCGTGTATGCTGTTCGTTCTTACGAGTAAAGTAATTGCGTCAAATATATTTAAGTAAATTACTTTGATTACGTTTTAACGGACCAAACACGAATTTTTGATTGATGAAAATTTGCAACTTCAATATCTCATTTTTTACTGATCTATAGAAAAGTTCAAAATGTTATATTCTCGTTCAAAAGAAATCAATAAAAAAGTAATCGCGTGACATTTCTGATTCTCTAATATTACGCTAAATTATTACATGTCGTTACCATTAAAAACTATGCAAGAGGAATATTGACATTTCCAAAAATATATTTTAAGAATTGTCCTTTCCTTCTCCGAAAAATTAGGTGTCCTTGTAACGAAAGATAAAACGCATGTACTGTCATTACCTTGTTCGCCAGCTCGCACGAGGACTATCTCATGAATCGTCAGCAGGATGACGGTAAGCCCGAAGATAGTGTACTGTAGATAGCGCCACATCTCCGAAAACGAGAAGGGCCAGTCCCTACGTGCTGTCCGGATGGCCCTTCATTCCCCCTTTCAACGAATATCCCTGTGCCAAGGAAACGTTAGCCAGGGAAAAAACGATTCATCGATTCCCAGCTGTTCGTCAGATCTGTAGCCGTATATCCCGACGCAAACACCACTCAGACGGATAACCGTAGCTACTTCGATCCCTCCACCGTGGCGACATTAACCGATCTCACGATGGAATGCTAAATGAACTGCTTTAATTAGCCAATTTCGCTCAGCAAAGGGATTTTATACTCTTCTTTAGCTTTAAGTCGCTACTACAGCTTCGTCTAATCAGTGAACCAGTCGGTCCTAATGAATCGAACATCTTGAACGCTTGCCGCGATATTTAAAAGTATTTTTTATTTTAATTATTACGATTCGTTGTATTTTCCATTCGATGATTACTTGCGTCTCAAAAATCTTCTTTACGGAAAATGTTCAGTTACGACGTTAACAGGTACAGATGTGGTTTGAACAAACGTATTACCACTTGAATCATCGAAATCAAATATTGGTTCGTGTAGGTAACGTCTATGTTATTCACTCGCGATTAGTTCACGATTCGTTTACCGTTTAGCGAAAAATTAACTTTTTGTTCGTTGGTTTATCATGACCAATTCGAAAGAAACGACATCGTGTTCACGCTCAAGTTCCTTTCCGATATACATCATCTATGGTAACTCGGCAGCGGTTTACGATCGTAGAATCGAAGCTCCACTTCTCTTTCGTTAGAAGCAATCAGATTCCTTATTCATCTAAAATTTAACGATCAGCCTGGAGGTCCTGTTTTAACGATTACCAAGTTTCACTAGAAGCTTATGCTCCTCGAAAATGTACGAGACTCGCATCCTTGATGGTGGCTGCGAAAATCGCGGGAAAACCAACGAAGGCAGACGAGGCACCCAGAGCCGTGAATAAACTGCGATACACTATGTTCTTTCTTCTCTCCAATATTTCACAATACATTCATTCCAGAGAATCGAATTAATCGAATACTCTTAACACGAGGAGGAGCTCGTTCGAAAATTCGTCGCAAGATCACGAAGATCAACATGTGACGCAACAGCAATACACTTTTCTTTTCAGAATATCGACAGAAACACTACATACACTTGTTAATAATTTTATGTCCCTCGTTCGATTATACTGAACGAACAAAAGTACATGCGTGCAAGGATATAGTCGCCTTGTGCAAACGATACGCGATGATCGTCACGAATCCATGAGATCGCTGGCGAACGTCATCATCTTCGCCGCGTGGCGGATAAAAACGACCGGAACGGAGCGCGGTAAACGATGTAACAAAGAGACGAGCGAGTGACAAGCGAGGAAAGAGGAGATAGTTGCACGCGCGAAAACGAGAAGAGTTCGCGCAACCGAATGCGAGCGCAGTGGCACGAACGGTTCGGTAAACTCGCCAAGCGCTTCTTCGAAACACGGAGATCCGATCGGAGAGCCGAGCAGAGACGACGGTAGCCGTGCGGACCCGAGTGAAGGGATCATGCGACTCAGCTACTGTTAGGCGCCTCTATCCAGCCACCCCCATCGTGAAACGCCTGTCCGGTTGCGCCGTGGCACACTGATAGCACCGCCACCTCCCACCCTTACACACCTATTGCTCCAGATACATGCGCTATCTTCTTATTTTACTTATTACTGTTTCACAACGGTTCATCCCATCCGTTCGCCCTGATCACAATATATCGCACGTTGCTCAAAACTTATGAAAAATCAGGTGAAACGAGGGTGAATCGTTGCATGTGACTCGCGCTTCTTCTCAATTCAAAATCGAGTTTCACGATATTTTCTGGGATGAGGCACAAGTGGGTCGTGACATTTGTTCTTTGCGTAGTCGATTAAACCGAGGCAATGAGATGATAAGTTAAAACGCTGAGAACGACCGATAACGATGGATGTATCGTAGTAAGGAATCCAAATTGAAAAAGGCATGAAAATGAAAGAGTTCGATGAAGGAACGCTGACGGTGTGAGCAACAGCTGGGATTCTTTGCGTTCTCATAGCCTCATAACGACGAATCCGTAAAGCAACGAGCGTCGTAAATCAAAACGAGCCTGAAACAAGCAGGTACTAGATGCGAACGTAATACAACTCGGACTGCTCTCGTTATAAGCCTGTTGTACCAGTATTAAACCGAAGTGTGAAACTACGTGTGATCGCTATGCTCCAGCAGCTGTTATTGCCAGATGCAATGAACCGAACGCGTGATCATGGATACAAGCCGAAAACCATAAAGTAACAACATAGCTGGCTGTGTTGGCCGATTTAACGCTCTTTTTAACTAATTCACTTTAATTTACAACCTATCCGTTTCGCTGCGCTCTTGTACTGCAAGCTGTTTTATAACAGTTACGATTCTGTCGGCCCGAACATCGAAACGAATTTCGATGTTTTATCTTTTTCAATTCTTCGTTTTACGTTACATCGTCGTGTACGTTGTGCCATATTTGGCAACAAAAAGGAACAATCGCAGTTACAGCTGACCTCTGGGCTTAATTATCCAATTTACCAATATCGATGATTTATTTTCGTTTAAAATGGATTAAACTGGGTCACCACGACCAACTTTAGGAATAAAACCACGCGTGGTATTCGTGTCATTAATTTTTTAACGATCTGTTTAATTTTCAAACATTTGTGTAAAACTGTAGCTGTGTGAAAAACCGAACATTTCGAAAACATTTCCGTTTAGTGCAAAAGCCTGTAACTAATTGTAAGGTATTGAAAACAAACCCATCGTTTTGTCGTTATCATTTTGCAAATGTATATTTTTCGCTAACGTACACCTACGCGTTGTCAAAATAACTGCAATCGATTTCGAATAAATTTCACAGTAAAACCGAATTCCCGTTGAGTTTCAGATATCGTTTCTTATAAATTATTATTCAAAATTAATTTCGTATTCCACGACTGCGAACTAGACTGGAAGATTCGACATTAAACTAATTGAACCAGAAAAATCGAAGTGGTATCGATGAAATACGGCATAAAGGCGATCGCGTAAGAATAAATCCGTGCAGCTTTCGATAATACACGTGTGAACATCGCCAACAAATAATTGAGCAAAGTCGCGCCGATAACGGACGCAGTTTGTCATTAGACGATTTAGTTCTCCTCGCCGTGGACAGCGTATCGTAAATTTGACATAAAATTTATGCGACAAAATTACAGTCTGATACAGAGTGCACGATACATACAGATAGCCGGCGTTATGATGCATGGACCCGGCACAGAATTAATCCAATAAAATATCAACGATACGCTATCCCGGAAATTCTATGTTATATAGTAACGCTATTACAATCCTATGCGCGTAAACATGTCACTTTTGCTCGAATCACAGTTTTCTCCTTCCTTTCTTCTTTTCCCTTTTTCTTTTTTCATTCTATTTAATTTCCATGGGTTTCACAAAGTCCATGAATTTACAATGATTTTTCCACGCGTTAAAAATGCCGTACCAATACTTAGGAAGACATATTACAGGCAGAATATGAAACATCGTCGCGCTGAAACTGATCTGAATTTAATATGCTCGGGAGCAACAGTGTTCAGGATGAAAAAATTGCATGGTTACAAAAGACAGGACGTATAAATTGAATTTTTACAGTATGAATAAAACATTTAACGTTTCTCGTGCTATATGATAGCGATATGTCTGAAATATTCGCGTAATAAAAATAATAGGTATAATTAGAATTCTTCTAAATAGATCTTTGATAGGTTTTACATATTCTCATTTCGTTGATGTCGGATTTAAGCCGAAGATGTTTGTCGTAATCTGTATTTATATAGCTCCGATATTTCCTAGATATAGGAGCTTTTGATATTTGTGAATGAACTGCAGTTGGTTATGATCCAAATATTTGGCAGAGCACGCAGCGGTGCTGCGATATTTATAAATTGAAAAAGAAAGAGGCGTGTGTCGCACACCGGATGCAATTTGGTCGCGTTAAAGCAGTAGGCACTTCCTGCAGTTTGACATGGTGATATTCACTCTGAAGCATTTCGCAGTCTGCCTCTAAACGTGAATATAAACTCGGAAGATCGAAATAACCCAACGCAATAATCAAAGTTTTGCAAAGATTTACTCGTTCTTAACATAATAATTTCCTATTCGTGTAAGTTCAAAAACAGAAATTCGGTGTATCTTTCACATATATATTCGTTCGCATTGTGTAGAATTTAATTATAAATTAAAATTAACAAACTTTGATTTAGATATCCGATTCCCTAACAATACGCGTAATTCACTGATAATAAATTCCAATTTCGAACGTATAATATTTATCTGTAACGTGTTACTTGTCTCACCTATTTAACATGCATTATGGTATTAGCCACTATCAAATTGTACCTCGCATTCGTAAAATTTATTATTCCATGTGTCTTGCAACAAAAATTCCTGTCTAAAGACTAGATCCACCTCAAGAAATTAATTTTGCCTCTTATGCTGCACGGAACATTACGGAGGAAATTTGTTTTTGCTCGGATGCATACTTAATGGTCTACCATCTACACATTTTTTCGCTTTCGCTTGTTCTTCCCACTTGTTTTCTTCTGTTTTTGCTTTTACAAACAGTTAATAGCGTGTTTCGTGATTTTATCTTTATGTTTGTATGTTATTTTATCAAACAATAAATTTTCACATATAATCGAGATAAGGAGAAAAGCGATATAAATGTTTAACGTGAATCTTGAAAAACAAAAGCAAACGAATCTACACGAATTTCAATATCGATATAACCGAGCTTTTATTACGTTTAAAAGGTCTAGGTCAAAATTGTCTAACCGATGAATCCACTGCTAGTATGCAATTCTGGTAGAACGTTAAAAAGTAAAAGACCCGACAGTTATCCTATAGGTACTCGTATCCACGAATATTCCCGTACATACTATGTTTCAATGGTACTGTTTTAACGAGAGAAACCCGACAAACTTTCCCGGTATGTTTGAGACATCTTTCTAAACAAAAAGGATTACATAAAAATAAGTCGATTTAACTCTGTTACGATGGCTATTTAGGCGATTATATTCTCATTTTGTTGGAGGCGATCTCCTTCTCTCTATAGTTGTTATACTTTATAATAATCGAAAAGTATTAAAAAGTATAAATTAATTTAGTCGATGGCATCCCTATGCAAGACCTTAGGATGCAATAGAATTGTTAAATAAAATTTAGGATCGTTGGTCAATGGATAGAAAGAACTGGATGATCTCTGTCTCACAGTCATCTGATCTATCCCCTTTAAATCTCATTCTATGGGATTGCACGAAACGGAAGGACAGACTTCAAGCCTGATACATTTAAATAGTTAATAACGAATATAACTTAACACAAGTTAAATCATTGAAATACGCCTGATTCTTATTTGTATATATCGATCGATCTTCCAAATGAGGATTATGTTGTTAATAACATTTAAATCTTGAAATAATATTCCGTACAAACATACCGGCGAATTTTGCAAATTTTCTCGCAGAATTATGTACTCGCGTTCATATACCATAAATACGAATATGCTTATACGAGATTAAGAACGAAGATTAACTTATGAATGCATGTTGGAGTTTATATGACATCAAGAACTCGGCTGAACAATGAAGCTCGAGTCCATCGTTTTACTGCGTCACGTTGAGTGAATTCGAAAAAGAAAAGGACTAGAGTCAATCATTTTGCGACCACTGTTCCCTTACGGTCATCGGCGTACTTCAAATGAAATTGGAATTTTCAACAATTTCGTCTCTGTTCCGGCTACGCCTCTTTTTTAACGTCGAGAGATCGATCCGCCTCCCCCTTCTCTTCATTTTTTTTTTTTTTTTTTTCGTTCCAGAAATCATCGTACACCTCGGCACACCAGACCATTTTGCGTGCACGAAACCATGTAAAGCCGCGGAGAGACTGAATATTTTCGCGTTTTGTTCCACGAGATTTTATGGCCAAATCAGTGTCAGACCTTGACGAGTGGAAACTTTTCAGACTGACCTATTGATACATATGTAGCTGCTTCATCCACGATCCTAGTCATCCAAATTTATCGATACCACGAAGAAACAAACATGGAAATTAACTGTACGCTTCAAATCGATTCTATAGATTGCTAAGCTTATAGATTTAAAAGAAACAGCTGATTAAAGTTTCAGAATTAGACGTTCGTACAAAAGCGACGACACTTTGTTTCCAAAAGTTGATCATAATAGACGCTATTCATAGACGCTCGTTATCTTCCAGCGATCGTAACGAACTGAATTCTCAAGCAGTCGTTAGATCTTCGTAATTTCAAGAAGCGGTAAAGTTGAAGACAAATAAATGAGAAGTAGAAATTGCTATGTAACTGATTCCTGTTTTAAAACAATAAACACGAACGAACGAGTTTATAACAAGTTGGGATATAGCTATCAAGAACAGCGAAATTATTGTTGATCCCCCTGACTGCAACGCTATCAAGATAAAACTCAATACTTAATAAAACTGGATACTCTATATAGATACGATCCAATTCAATCCAAAGCAGAGCAAATCGGTGAATTGCGTTCGAGCGTTGCTTATCGAAGTAATATAATTTTTGCCACGATGAATAGCGAAACTTTCTGCATTGATAAGCAAATATCTTGGGACTTGGCAAAAACAGATCAACGCGTACAGTCGGTGAAAGAGATACAACGAGGCGATAAAAGCGGTCAGGTGTTTAAATTTATATGCTTTGAGTTCCGAAACAGCACTTTAAAATGTAAGTGCAACAAAAATAGACGCCGCTGACACTCGAGTTTGTTCTGATAATCGAATAAAACAGTGCTTGAAGCAAATTCTAAATGTACGTAATTTTCTATCTTTTACACGATCGATACGTATCATATAGAAATTTTGCTGCCTGATGTTTAAATGTTTCAACAGGCTTACAACTTCTAATCTGTGTTAGCGCGCTTCATTATAATTGACAACATTGCTATATGGTTCTCACCGACTATGTATGACGTAAATATGTATATCAATACGAAAACGTATACAGTCTTGGATTTTGAAATTAGCTTGCAACTAGGTAACCGTAATTTTAAATCGCGGCAAGAGCCAGTCAGAATCAGCTGTCATAGCACGTTTTCGACAGGTACAGCTGCACATCCAGAACAAAACATGTATTCTCCATTCTGCCATCGAATATTCAGAGAAGCTTTTAACAATTCATCAATGCCGACGGTGGTCGGGCTTTACGTGTAACCCTTACCTAGGCATTTTACGATTTTCCTGTCAGCTACCCGTCAGGATGTATGACGGACACGTCGATCATAAAGCGAATCGATCCATTGTACGCGTAATTTTGTAAAAATTTGATCGTTTCGTCGTAGCCCCATAAAGCGCAACGATTTTTCCGAGAAGCGTCGAGAAACCTGGACAAACGAAGTACTGAAATGTCGAACGATTGATAGAAACACGCTTCTTCTGATTTCTCTCTACGTCGAAGTAATCCAAAAAGCGACTACAGCGAGGAAATCCTCTCGATACCGTACGTCGCACGTCTGCTGTTGCTTAACAATAAATATTTTCCCTGGAAAGCAGCTTTGCGTCCTTGCTGGCAAAGTTGCGCTATTCATAGTTGCAATATGTGTAAACTGTATGGAACAATACCCTTAAGTAGCTGTGGAAATAGCTCCAGTTCATGCGAGATATCTTATGCGAACAAAGATACATAATATATCGACTATGACAAGGGAAAACGAAACGAGTTATTACCACAGTAACATAGAAATACATCATTGAAAGATATTGTTGCGACAGACGCATTCTATCCAAAACGAATGGCGTATTTCGGGAAAAAAGTTCTTAGAAAGGAATAATCTTGATGGGTAAATTTTGCCAAGTTTCAGGGTCCTGCATCGTCCTGTTGAACGAACCTACGTTCGCTTTACGAAAGTGGCTTATTTTCGAATCGTCGAGCTATCAACTGCAATTCATAAATCGTGAAATCATGAATTAGCCGTCAAATTCTACGATAAATCCTAAAAACCACCAACTACGGTGTTAGAAGCAGATAAGCCAAACGCGAGTCTGAGAACTATTCAGAAAATCCTCTGACAAAAGTTTCGTCTAATATTCATGACAGCAAGCAAATACCTAAACCAATCAAAATGACAAAATGTCAGAAGCAGATTCACGTTCCGCAAGACCTTGGTCGTAAAAACATCTCTGCATAGGTATAGTAGGCAGTGATACCGGTTGATTAATTAAGTACGCGACGATAAGTCTGCCAACCTACTGGAAAGTAGTTCATTGTGATGATAAAATGGATCTGCCGGTAGCAGACCTGTAATTCAAGATAGTGAACGAGATCACGCCGAGGTATTCAATCAACTGTCGGCGGATAGACAAGGCCGCCATCCCCGACGAATTTCCAATAGACATTTAATTATCCTGGACAACGGGTGGCGGTACTTTTAAATTTTGCAGATGCGAAGCAACTTCCTGTCGCGGCTTCGACAGTCATATCGAATAGAGCTACATCCCAGCATTGCAACAAGATTCTCCTTGTAATTCGTCAACGAGTGATAGCACATCGACACGGGAATCTGATTGATGACAACGGTCTATCACGTTGTTCTCCTTTGTAATGAAACGTGGAAACTGAATGAACAGAGTCACAATGGTCGGTTAAATAACGTCGAAATATTGTACAATGGATCGACTTTTTCCCATTCGTTCAATTTGCAGGGTAGCAATATTAATCAAATTAGATTTTCGAATCTCACTAATTAGCGAAAGAATGAGGAAACTATTGTTTTCATTTTTCCTTTCTCTTACACGATTTTAAACTTTCGATCAAAATCGTACGTTTCTCCTATTTATATATAAGACAGCTGCGGAAGATTTCTTAGATAGAAAAGAATTATGAGTTAAGAGAGGAGAAAAGACAATATCTTACGGGAATACACAATATAGAAAAGTTTCCTTATACAGGAAAACTTTAATTATTCATTACTGACTTTAAAACTTTGTTTATTCCTTCGGAAATGCAATGTACTGTTTCTCGCGCGAACCACGAATATAAAGCAACTAACCAACGAGAAAGAGACATTTGGCAAGTCATACTCGACGAATATATTCTTGATTGTTTGGCTCTAGCTAGTTCCACGACGTGACGTAAGATTTACGAGTTGATCTACGAAAAGCTCTGTATTCCGTACGAAAGTGGCGTTATGAAAGCCTATGCAGGGTGCTTCGTTACACGACGAATACCACAGAAAGCAAGAGGCGCGAGATGTATTTCCTTTTTCATTGCCGTGGACGAGCTGACAGGAAAAGAAGGAAGCTGAGAATCTCGACTAACGAGGAAAATCGGGGCCATGAAATTCAAACAAATACAAATAGAGAACACTAGAGAACACTGGAGAAGCTGGCACGCTTCGAATGCTTCAGCGTCTGGTTTGACCTGTCTCTCAACACATTCGGTGTAACCCGTAAGAATGAAGTGCCGCTGTTCGCCACCCGGAAACGAATGCAGAATCCGCAAACTGCACGCTGCCCAGAATGATGAATGAAACGTTACTCTAACAACGCCGCAACTGAGAAAGTCCGACCGGCCACCCTTGCATGCATCACGAAAGACGGCTCGCAATTTTCCATCTCGGTTGAAAGATTTCACCCGCAAAATCAACGCCTCTAAATGTTGTCAAAATATCCAACCCTTTGTAAATTCAACGAGAAACCAATAAGGATTTTCTGTAAAAAGAGAACAAATTGAAGTTATTAACATACCGAAGTTTTAAATTAATTCGGAAATGTTCATTTCAAAAACTTAAGTATGCAAGACTTACGTAATGAAGTGTTTCTACATTTGTTGCAACATTATATGTTGAAATAAATTTGATTGAATGAAATGTGTCATTAGTGCATTTTTCTTCTGGTTGCACTTTGCTTTCATATGTGTGTTTGTGTATTAAATTTTAAATGATTGTCCAAATGTCACATTAAGAAGTTTTGAACTAATATCTCGAATAATATAACCACCAGTGTCGTACTTTCAGCGATAATGTCAAGAAATATACGGTCAAATATTAAGGAAGTAACATTACCAAGTTGCACTTCTAATTGCGAGAAACTCAAAACACGATGCAGCAGTCTTTACTAATTATTGTATAGCATTTCTCTCTATATGCTAGTGTCCCATGCTCCTAATATTGTACGTAGAATACGTTGCAGCTGGTACCACCTACCCAACGTCAACACGCAAAAATATTTTATTGCCCTGATTTAGAAACTCGTTAATAACACGAAATAATCAAAAACAGAAATTATTAAGATTTTTATTCCGCGTTATAATACGTCGAATAAAAATTATCAATAAGATACGTTTTTCATAAAGACTTATATAAAAGAAAATTTCACTTAAATGAATTAATGCAAAATTTTGAGATATGTTAAATCGTGTAATAAGATATTACATAAAAAATTTTCATTTACGAGTTTTTATATCAAATAAGGTATAATGCAGATATTTGATAAAAAAATAACATTTAATAAGACTTTGTATTATATTGAAATAAATAGATCGTTTCGTTAATTTATTTTTTTAACTATCTATTTTATGAACCTTTTAAGATATTAGCGCTATCTGTATGTATAGATAAAACATGATTACTACATCAAAGTATTATAAATACATACGTACTAGTTACTAAATAAATATTATATGCACATTGAAGCGATCGATTTTAACAAATTATTCATACTATAATAAAAGTTAACATCGGGTAATGTATTAATACATATGTATGTGCATTTATCAAGTTTCAAATTGGTTATACTCCCTACTTTACCAGCTACCACCAGCTCTCTCCTATACCATTGGTTAAATATGCACAAACATGATATAGAAATTCTATACTTCGTCAATGATGAAAAGATACAAAATGGACCCAATATCATATGGGATATTTTACTTCTTTTAAGGACAATAAACGTTTCATACCTTTCCTGATTCCATGCGCACTTAGAATGGAGCTCCGTGTCTTACGTACTGAAATACCGACCTCGAGAAAAACAAAATATTTGCAGCCTTTATAATTTATTATGGTAAACATACAATAATATCTTCAATCATAAGTATGTACTCAGATTAATTGTCAGTCGTATGTGATTTATCTCAATTATCAACATGATATTGATGTTATTAATATAATACTATAAAGTATTACTAAACTATAATACTATGACGTCAAAGTCATGCCATTCATATAAATCCTGAACTAATAAATAAGTCACATGAAAAGGGCACATTATTATTCACGGATATAATAAACAGGATCACTGTGCTTGTAGAAAGTTCTACATAATACAACTAGCCATCCGTGCCGATTCGCACATTTTGTCTTATGACATGACTGGATGACCAGAGGAACATACAGGTATGTGATTTACCATAAGATGCGGTAACGCTGCAATTGATACTGCAGTAGTTCAAAGTTATCGGCAAGCTAGTTATCAGGAAGGAATCATCGAACCCTGTAAAGGAATTACGAGATACAGAAAATCTGCAACAAAGAATGAGACATAATTTAATCTCAAAAGTATAATGGTATTTTTAATATAAATTTTATTTCCTAATTAATGATAGTTAAAATGAAATATAAAAGGATTAACATTATAAATGCTATATAGTAACAATAGAATATAAAAAATAGATAGAATATATTATAAATTAATTATAGAATTAAATGAGGTACAATTTGCAAAGTGCGAAATTTTAAGAGATTCAAAATAGAGACTACGAACAATCTTGAATAAAATGTAGGATATTATTCTTATAGGATATTATTACTTAAGAAGTTTGAAATTGAAAGGAAATTAAAAAAAAAGATCTATAAAAGAAATAAAGAATTATTAACGCTTTCGTTTTAAATACTATTGAATACTGATTAAATATTACCGATTAAAAAGACAAAACAAACATATTTATGCATTTAAATAGTTAGATAATTAGAATAAATTAGATCTTACCATATTTTAGTGAGAAGTTAACGGTTTTGTCGTGAATCATCATGGCAGCTTTTTGAATTTTATGGCGTCCGTTTGAACTTCATAGCGTTCTCCGAATATCTTGAAGCTTCTCTCAGAATCAACCATCTGTTAAAAAGAAAAACAATATTCTCAAATAAATGTGTAAAAGGAATAAATTATACAGGAACAAAAGAATAATCAAGATCTAATACTCTTTTGAAAGTTCATAATAGGAGCTACCAATAGACGCTTCTTCTTGCTGTGCTTTCTGCTCTAAAACTGACTTTTTTACATCCCAATATGATAGATCGATTGCGAGAAATTATTTATATCGATTATGATTGAATCTCGCGAGATATAATTGCATACTTCGCCGTTTCGTTGGCGCTACAATCTTTACTTATGCGCTAGACCATTGCGCACAGTTTTCGTACAAAGACACACTGTTTAACGTGGAGGAAATTTATTATTTCAGTAATTTATTATTTTGATAATGTGCAATACTTTTTGAAATATTGTAGAAATATAGAACTCTATACTTCGTTACAATTGTGAGATATATTCTCTGATTATGAGATATCTTGTTTTATATTTTATTTATAATTTCATTATTATGCAGCTTCAATTCAAACAAGTATTATACTGCATACTTTACGTATACTGAGTCGATAACGTTACGTGTGGTAAACTAGTAACGGAATCAGCCTTTAAACGATCCCCAAAACGTAGGACAGAAAAAAGCGTTGCATGTCATGTCTAGTCTGTATCTCGTCTGTAGGTATAATCAAATATGAAAATGACCAGTGATCGTTAATTAAGCATAACTATGATTGTACCCTGTTCATTGTAGATGACGTAATATATAAAACCTCTGAATAGTCGGTAATATAGAACGTGTGAAACACATGCGACACCACCGACAAAGTACAGTTAGTCAATGGTAGTGCCACCTATTCAATGATTGTAATCCCTATTATATGGTCAGATGTCAAATAGGCAAAATGTAATTACGAACAGAGAAAAAACAGAGATTTCGTCTCTGCTACGAATGGACATAAGATAAAATAATTTCAATTGAATAATTATAATTGCTATATTCGCCGTAGCAAATCGTAAAAGTCGTAAAAAACACTGAGTTTTCTCGAGGTCGGTATTTTGGAACATTCTATTTTTCTTTATTTATACTTTGACTCTTTAATGGCACATTATGGCAGACTTGAGAATCTTTATATGTGTTATGTGCTATGTATTTGTTTTGTGTTATGTGAGATACAATTGTTATTTCCTTATACTATATTTCAGATCATAAGACACGAAGTCCCACGAAATGTCAGGTCTATTCTGTATTTAGACAATGAGCAGACTTTATCAAATAATCTTCTGGTACTATACATGTTCATACATATTTAAAATAATCAAATGTGTCAGGTAACCATATTTCAGTGGTACTCAAAAGACAGAAATACATATTACTGAATTTCCAGAAATATGTCTCTCTCGATTTTGCTACATAAGATTCTGACCCACGGCCAGTTAGACAACCGAATCATTACAACAAAATTAACCATTTTAAATTCCTCTTTAAGTTACCGACAATTAGATATTATATTATATTATATTACATCATATTACATTATAACTAGATATATATTCGTTTAAAGAACTACAAAATTAAAATAATCAAATTCCCTCTAATTACTTATCTGTCCTCCAAGAGTCGAAACTCTAAGAACAAATGAATTTCTCTATTTTAGATTTATTTCGCTGTGGAACGTTATCTGCCCGTTCGCTTATGACATGAATTATGATGCAACCTATATGAAAGGTAGGTCAGAAATCGTTGCATACATACAGCATGTATATGCAGACTGCGCTATCGGGTGCGTGCACCGCCACATCGCGTTAAACCATTCCTTATATCGTAATCTAAGGAGGTGGTTGGCCGCACGGTCACGGCGGTAAGCTTGCATGCCTTCAAACAGAGTAGGTTACGGAGTTCGTGAATTTCTCATGAAGGAAAATGCGCGGCTGCTCGTTGTCGACTCAGAAACTTGCTCTACCACGAAAAAGTGACGGGTGTCGTCATGGTGTTTCCGAGCTTGGTGAAGCTAAATGACACTATTTCCACTTTGAGGAGCCATTCAATGTTACTGGAAACTTCCGTATCGAGGTTATGTATTCAGCAAGCCAACTTTTTTGAAGGGCTAAACCCTACAACTTTCTTTCGGTCACTTTCGACTCAATTATGTTCCTCTAGCATTAAAAAACAACTTCAGGGTCTGAACAAAGTCTTACTTATGAATTTTCCTTCCGATTTTATTATGCTAAGCGTTTTTTTAAAGCATTACAAATCCATTTTATTTCTTAAAATGGAAGAAGATTGAAATATAAAAACTCGAGGATCATAGCAAGGATGTTGCTAAAATGGGAGCAAGATTGAAATAGAAAAACTTGAGAATCGCGGCAGGATTAAAGGAATACATAAATGTATTATATATTGTTAATGTATTATGTATTATATGGGGTTAAAGGAGAACAAAGGAATGCATAAAATAATAAAGCAACTGTAATATCATTTATCAAGATTCAAAGGAATCCAAAGAGGATTAACGCGCACCAAAAGGAACAACAATTGCCTGCACACTATAAAAGTCTAACAAAATAACCAAATACTTTCGAAACGGCCGCCTCGTCGTGCAAGTTCTACATGCCTTTATCCCTACAGCTAAAAAAAAAAAAGGAACTTCGGGCAGAATTTTTAGTCGTTTACTATAGTCACATGTTCCACGTTCAAGCACTTCGACTACATTGGAATTAAATTCTATCGTGCGACTAGCGAACATGCATTTGCCTTGAACAACGGTGTCACTTGCATGGATATGGATGCATTTACGACAGATTATTTCGTTTTCATTTTACAGATTAGTCTGGAACGATTATTGAACTGGAATAATTGAATTTGTGAGGATCAAAGGGAATTAAAGAATTGGAAATATTAACTACGTTTTGGGGATAACCTTGCTACTTTTCGATATTAAAATATTTTAAAATTCTCCACTTTGAACAATTTATTTATTCGATGGTTAAAGTAGGATGCTCCTTAAGAATTAAAAATTTAGTTTCAGATAAAGGTAACAGAATTTCTGAATTCTGATTAATGATTCAATAAATGAGAAATTTACATAAATTCCTTGGGTTATATTGCTTATATGTTTAATACGCCTACATTTTATCATTTGTGTATTCATATTTATATAAGATTATGTTCATAAATTTCATGAAACTGCAAGAAGAATGAAGTGTAGAAATTCCGTGTTACGTGTAGTAGAGGCTTATTATGGTGTACCATGCAGTGTTCTTGAACATTGCAGAATCTAAGTTAGTAGTGTGTAGGAAATGAGGTTCTTGCATGAACAATACTCCGCTGTGGCCATTCTTTAGCTTTATATTACGTAAGCAGAGAGTAAAATCGCGATTTCATGTGGATCATTCGTTACAAGTTTCTTTCTTTTTCTCTTTTGTCTATTCGTGTTAGAAACTAATTTGACCAATGAATTGAATTCAAATACTTGCAGATGAAGTTGCCTTTGAAACGACATCTAGAATTTCCATCTTTACGCAATAAGGATTTATGTCTAGAGCATTACGATTCTTCTTCTCTTCTACTCTCATAGTTGATTGAATTCGAATCTCTCGTAAGATATTTCTTCAGTCGTATGTTTTGAAACTGTTATTCTTGTTCGTCTTTTACAAATTGCGCGATATACTTATACGCTCAAGATGACGTATAAGTCAATCAACGTATCTATAATGGATGCGGTAAGACGGTAAGAGACGGGGCGTAGACGAGGCAAAAGTGGACTTTACGGCAGAGGAAGAATAAATATTGTTTTCAGCCGAGTATTGTTCCAAAAGGAGTGGAACATGTATTTGTACGGGCTGGGATTAAGGGGTGGGTCAAACAGAAGGGGAGTTATTTCTTTGTCTTAGCTTGTCGCTTTTTCTTTTTCTCCACAGGTCGATACGGCCCCAACTTCCGGCGTACCATAACACCTCGCCACCAAGCTTGAATCTTGATTGCGCCTTTTTGCATGAGCTCCTGTCGTTCTTTCTCTCTTTGCAGTGTTTCCTTTTTCGCAAGATACGTGTCTATGAATTCCTGATTATGACGATACTGCAACATCGTTACGATTGTATTTTAAACACAGGCAGGTGAAGTGGCAATTGCTTCGGTGATCAGATCGTAGGGGAAAATGAAACAAAAATGAAAAGGGAATTAATTAGCTTAAGGCAACGCGAAGAAACCACGTTAACTGAAAGATTAATTTTTTAATAGCTGCAAGTGATTTTTTGAAAGCGTTAAAACTGTCGGGACCAATGAATTTTCCTTTCTCTTTGCATCGATGAGATATCACATGATTTAAAATAGCCACAAATAGGTTCTTGATATGGGTTATCGATTCCCCAGTAGAATTTTCGCATTGCACATCGATTCTACGCTTGTAGAAGCAAGACTCGATGAGTCTTGATTTCCAATAGTATTAACGTGATCGTGATGCAGTGAATCAGTCACACAGAATATTTAATAAGCCGTGACACTGCATTTGCATTTCTATCTGTTTGCATTCGCTGCATTTATAATATTTCTCTCCCAATGCGTTTCGCTCTCTGTCAAATAAATTTCCACGAATAAAAAAAAAGCTGCAAGATTTACGTCGGACTACTGTTTTCCTTTGTACAAATCTTTATCGAAGGAAAAACAGAACAGAAAATCGTAAGTTTGCACACAGTATATATCGAACAGTTTGAAAAAAATCAATAACTCTGATAGATCTGATTAATTTGGAATTTGTCTCGGGGAAAACAAATGTAAAATTCTATTGTTTGAAATGAAAGCCGAGCTACCTCTTCTTTAAGTTCGTCCAACTCCTTTCGACGTGTTTCTATCTCAATATGTAGCTGCCGGATTTCCTTCTCGTATGTCTCTTTTTCTCGAGCGTACCGTTCCTCCCACTCGTTGGTCTTTTTCTCTAGCGACTGTTGATTTAAAAAATAAGCTCCTTTTTCTAACATTTCCTTTCCTTATATGAGCGGCAAGTAACATTTTTGGAAAATACGAACGTTCAAATAAAAGGAAAATTATTCGATATGGAAGATAGCGATGCGTAATTAAATAATACATTAATAGAATAATGCAATAATACGTTGAATAACATAAATAATATGATACTTACCCCTATGTCCTGTGTCAGAAATTTCGTCAACTCAGCATGAACACGCTGTTTATTTTTTTCACGTATGCGCCAGTTGTTTAATATCTTCTCCAATTTTTCTATTTCCATGTCGCAACGTAATGAATTCTGCTCGCATCTCGCTTCCCCCCATTCCGTAATATACTTCAACTTCGCGTCCGCGATTAATTTCAGTTTTTCTACGTTACGCTGTTGTTTAAAATACAACATTAAAAATTTCAATGCGTCTTCGGTGAAAAACATGGCATCAGTACCTGTTCTTCCGCGAGCTCATTCAGTATTCGCCTTTTCTCCTGTTCATTGGCTAATTTCTTCTCAGTCATTGTCTTTTGCAATTCTGCCGCGGTTTTTCTTAGTCTTTCTTGCTCCTCGAGCAGAGTCTCCTCTTCTTTCTGGCGTACCATGATTTCTTCGATCTCTTTAGTCAATACCTCGAACGTTCCCTGTTCACGAATCTCTTCCTTCAGCATCTCCATGATTTTTCTCATGTATAAACTGCGCAAAATTATTAGTCATCGTCTATTACAACATATTTCGTTAGAAATGGTGATGATTATCATTAATTTTGAAAAATAAGTGGCATTAAGCGCTAAATGTTAAAGTCGTTCAAGACATTAAAAATAGATGGTCTTCGAGACATGTTAACTACATCGATGACATGATATATAATGATCGAAATAAAATCTTTCTATCAGCGAACATCTGATCTTGATAGAAGAAATATGACAAACGCGAGACATTAATTTCTAATAGAATTTCATAATTAAAAATTCATCGCAACGACCATCGTTATAACATGGCTTCAACCTGTTTTCGTAAATTTTCTTGGAGATGGCTCGTTCTTTCACATCTTGAATCTTTATAATCTCCTCGGGATTCAATACTTTTAAATCTCTGCAACAGACATACAAAGGAATAATGTGAACGTTCGATTCTTTCAGGTGAGTATTCTATCTTTTAGCCGCGTTTTTTAATTTAGGATTCTTATTACAATTTAGCTCGACATATCATTACATAACGTACTCTGTATCGAGGGGTAAACACTCGCCGAGAATATCGTTATCATGTTCCGCGGGCTTTCTCAGTGTACTGTGGTAAATGGCCAGCGCGTTCGTGAACTCCTCGAGCGCCGCTAAAATTGCTGGCCGTTCCGCTGGGGAGAACTGTGAAGAACCATTTGCCGCGAGCGTAGCCATTGAGTGTCCGTGTTTTTTACCTCGTCGTAGTTCTCTTGCGCCTCCTTTGCTCGCTTTTTATCTTCGCACATTGAATTTTGTCGTATATTCCTTTTAACATTCACGATGAATTAATTTACAAAAACTTCTTAAACCGAGCTAAAATTGGTAATCCTCGAGCCCTGAACAATTATTTCCAGAGAGAAAATTAAAGTTAAGAAGATATTTCAAGTTTAACTCGGTTTAAATTATTTTATAAATTATAGGTAAAAGATGAAATTGCCTATTTACGACATGCCGTGGCCACGATTTTATCTCCAACCTTTCGCCCCTTCTTCCGCTGTATTTTCATTTATCAATCGAGTTATCTAGTTCATCGAGGAACAATAGTTACACCCTTGCCTTTGATGACCGCATTTAATCATAGGCGAAATGTTTTTACAGCGTTTAGAAACAACTCAAATTTCATTTAAATGCAAATCGCGCCATGCAAGTCAACTGCTTATTCTTTGGGGTAAATTGTAAGATAAAAATCGCAATTATCGTATCGTTTCTTTTCCTTCCTTTCTTTCATCTTTTTCTTTCCATCGTCTTTTTTTTAACGGAACACGTTGCGGTTTACTTACTTCTCGGCTTTCACCTAAATTAAAGTTGCGAACGTCGTCGGTGAAGAAAACTATAGATCCGATGTCCAGTTAATCAAAATTCATAAAAGGAACGTTGAACACATGGCTATAAGACTAATCATGATACGCCGTACTTTTGACGGAACTAAATGCTGCTCGATAAAGTTGGTTCGCGGAGCTTTAAAGCACGTGATACGGTTTGATCCATCGGTGCAGGTTGCCCCTGGAAACGAACGTTATGACACCTTGAGACGCGACTGTACTTGTAACACTCATTATAATGCCAGAATCTTTAAATATTTAATAATTTTTATTCCTCTTTTAGCAATACTTCGTCTTTGTATACTTATACTGTTATAGAAAAACATGACTACAATCTTTTCATACCATAAGGATTAACGCATGATTCGATGATTGTACTATAATTTTATAGTGTCAATGAGTAATAATGAAATGATCTCAAATGACGAAAAGGTGAAGTTGAAATTATACTTTAAGATGACGTAGGAATCATTTCCAGATAAACTTAGACCTCTTCAAAATGACGTAAATTCGAAATTTTAGATGACTAGAAAACATTTAATGACTGGAAGGATGTTGAAATTTCTTTGACTGACCACCAAAGTATCCTTAATGATCCTGCTTCCGTCTTATGATGAATCCCAATTGACTACCATTCCTGGAAACAGGAAATTGTCCAAAGTATCTTCCAACTCCTTTTTGGCTTTAAAAAATCTGAATCTTTGTTCACGTAGAGTAAGTACCCTCGACTTTCTGTGAAGTCATATCTCTTCAAAGTAAACGATTTAAAATTGTGGAAACTTTCAAAATGACCCAATATTGTAAGAAATGTGCATAAATGTAGGAGGGTATTCTCTGTATTCGAGAACCATTATTAATTGCAGCCATAGGTGGTTTATTTCCTTCGCTAGAAGTTTCAAGTGCCGAGAAGAAAGACTGCGGCAGAAGGTCGAGTCAAGAACTGTTAAGCAGTCGGTAGGCGTTATAGATAGTCTTCCATGTTAAAGCTCGATTGAAGAATTCATTGGGAAAGGTATCTTGTGGACACTCGACAACTTTCTTCCTCCGTTCCTCCGATTGTTTCATTCTGGCTGGTTGGCTGCCGAGGAAAGAAAGGTTCATCCAAATACGTTCCATTCTGATTGGAAAACTTTTTCGTACCTTGAACTTTTACCGAATCTGCATTATCGTAAGACTTATGCCATAACGACTCCCATTTTTTATTGAAATTTTTATATATTTTTTATTTATTATAAGATCATTATTGTAAAAAAATATGTCATAGAGAGTATACTTTGTTGGAAGAAAATTAGATTACTGTTTAAATTTTAACTGAAACATTTATTAAATATTTCCTTCATTTAAATATTCGTCTTGAAGTTTTGCAAATTTTATTTCCATTTACGTATATTTTGTTTTTTGAAAAGCCTATGCTAATCTCCTGACACATTAGCAACATGAGAGAATGTAAAATAAATACAATTTTAACTTTCTAAAAAGTCACGTTTTTATTCAGGGAGGGTAAGCTATAGAGAAGGCGCAATGTGTATTTTAAATATTTATTTGGTACTGATACGTGGATAAATAAAATCAGAATAGTGAAAATATCCAAATATAAGCGAGAGATATAAAAAAAAATAGCAGGAATAAATATTTATTTTTCGCTACAAGTAATGTATGCAAAAAACATAAAATACTATCGTAACACACCACACACAATCGACGCGCTCCGCTATTGCGCGCGCTAACTTCAAATTACACCTAATTTGCATTCTCGTGGCTATCGAGTCTAAGAACTAGAAAAGAAAAACGTCACTTTTTAAAATTCTCGTCAGATTTAATTAAGGATAATCTGCCAATCTTTGAACAGAAACTACGTGCATCGTAATTAAAGGAAACAATAAGAAGCGGAAAAATACAAAAATTTCATGCAACAAAATTGAAGGCGTAAACGTCGTACGCTCTCGAAATCGTACGATTTAACTGTAATTAATCGACCGCTGGAACATGAAGCCACGCAAACGATAATGCCTTAAGCTCGATGTCTGACAGCATAGAGGAGTTTGGTAAAAGTGACAGAAACACGTTGGAAACATTGTAACTGGAATGTAATGTGCTTCCGAAAGTTTCATGAATTCCGTGTCTTGCTGCGAAAGCTTGGAAACAGGTGCGGGATGGGATGCGTGCGCATGCGCAGAATCGAGGCGGCGTCGCGTTTGCGCAATACTGCGGTCAGTGTGGCGAGGCGCGAGGGCGGTGTCGGTGGTGGAAGCAGGGAAACGTTTTCTACCCTTTGCTCGTCGTCGTCGTTGTCGTCATCGTCGTTGTCATCGTACAGCCGTCTCTCGTTTCATCGTACACACTCGTGGCGAACGGTGCAGTGAGTGGTATTTCCCTAGTCATCGAGTCGATACGCGGTACGGATCGCGTCCTCGCCTCTTTTTATAGGATTCTTCACAGTCGCGTATGATATTTCGAGCTGTCGATCTGTCGAGAGGGATCCTCGATCACGGTGGAATCAAAGATTATAACCTGTCATCGTCGCCATCGTCATCGGCGCCGCCGACGTCGTCGTCGTCAATCTCAATCAGCTGCTTCGCGGGTGAGTAGACGACATTTCTGTTTTCTTTCTATGTGAATTTCGTTCGTGTTTGCTCGAGACTGTTCGTATCGCTGTGAATGGTAGAGTTAACCTAGTTGCGTTGCTTTTGGAACGCCCTCGTGTTTATGCCGCGAAAATGCGACACGTTTGAAATGCCGGGCGAGAGCAAAGTGGATTGGAACGATTGCCTTGTGTTTTTAACTATACGATCATCTGTTTAATTAAATTCTGTTCATAATTTGATGTGAATATAACTCGGTCGATGCGGATGAGTGAAATTATCGATCTATCGGTGTTCTCTTAGCTTTACCGATGTAGGAATCCCAAGGGGAATTCCATACCTATCAAGATTAACCTAGTTACGAATTTTCGAACCGTCCTTGCATAAAAATGAGATATGCGTTGCATATGACCGATTTTGATGTTTGTGCAACGTAGGAAAAAACGAAAACAGTTTCAAGATAGACTTTTCGTTCCGTGTTAAGTAGTCTCGTTTTGCAGTCTCTTGTGCAACGCTTAAATCTACCTAATTTAGCAACCGAGGATAACAGTCCTCGCCAAGTTCTCTCAGCGTGGACGGGTATAAAGGGCGAATTACGTAAATATTCGTATTGCGTTTTCTGCTCCCGCTAGCGGTTTCGCGGGTAAATACGGGAGCTTAAGTCATTTCTTACGCGGCTTTGCGAATCTGTGTGGTGTTGGTTGTGCCAGCGTCTTTAATTCTGTCAGGGTTAACCTAGTTACGGAATCTTTGGTACGCCCTTGTGTTTATACCGCGAAAAGAACGAGCGTTCGAAAGTTTTTAAGAAATACAGTTGTATTCTGTTTATACCGTGCATATATCGTGCTGGTATATCGTGCCTGGATTTTGCATTTCCTCTTTTTTTTTTTTTTTTTTTTTTTAGATACTTCTCGATACACGACATCAATGCTTCAAATTAATTAACGACATTAATGAGGTTGTTAATCTTCGAGTATACTCCAGATGAAAGAAACGCGAGGAATCGATATTTTTTGTCGATAGGAAGGGACATTCTTTTTTTTATCGTCCGTTATTTCATATAAAATTATTTGAATATTGAATAAAATTGATTTTTAATATATAAAACTTAACATATATATATATATATATATATATATATATATATATATATGTATTGGGAAGTTTGTAAGAGCATTTCGATAATTCCCTAGAATAGAATAGGAGTGGAATGTGAGCGAACTATTTAGCATCCTTGAATTTATCCCATAAAAGCGCCCGTTTGTCCTGTTTGGTTTACCGATCACACGAGTTTTGCCTGGGAAGTATTCTCTTTTTCACCAAGTTTCTAATTAACGACGCGCTCGTAACGGAGTGGTTAGTTTATACACGCGTCAGGTACGGCCATTGCCGCGTATTAAGTGCGCCATTATTAAACGTGTAACATGGCCAACTTGAAAGGATTATTTTACGCGGTTCAAATTACTTTTTCCCTCTGTATCGCTTTCTCGCTTATTTAAACATTACGAGACTCCTAAAATTACGCTTTTTCATATTCACAAGCTATTACATACTAACAAATTTCTCTCTTGCGTGGTAAAAACATAAATTTATTGGAAAACCAGATTATCGGTACACAAAATGCGTAAAACCATGATATACAGCGTGGGATTAAAGGATAAACGAGGTTTCTTACTTTATACTGTACTGTGGCATTTTTTACTTTTTAAAAACCGTTTCTGTCGTAAAATCAAATTTCAAACGAGACAACGATGTAACATATAAGATAAATGCGATTCACTAAAACACGGTGAAATGCGATGGCGGTTTGTAGTGCGCACGAATTTAAGCCGTATTCGCAACGCTTGCAATTCTCGCTCGTCGAATTGGGCTTCATTTTGCCCGCGGAATTTCGTAATTGCTCGAATCTTAGCGTAGCGTTTCGAGTTTATGGAGATCGGCCTTGTTGATTGTGACGGAACTGGAGAATCCGGGGGAATTTCACGGAGACGATGAAATATTCTGTCGCCTAATAAAGGGAAGGCTCAACAACCCCGTTCGAACGTAAGTTTCTTAATCGTTCTGTTCGGCGTACGTGGTAAATATTAGGCGCGCGTGATTGGCTGGCTGCTCACGTGCCGTTAACCGTAATCCTCAATTCCCTAGGCGACGCTTACGATGATTGGTTAAGCGACATTGTCGGATTTATTGCTAGAATTACTACTGACTCGAATGGTGTGATATCATTTTCAGTTATTTATGGTCGTCCCATTGAAACAACAGCACCGATTTCGCTTGGTTATGGTGGTGATTTATCGGTGCGGTCGTCGCTCATTTAATGACACTCCTTAATTGTTTTAATAATCTTTTTTCTTTTCTATAAAAGATAAGAGCTTTTCTATAAGAGATAAAACCAGGCAATATTTATTTGTTTATAAATTTTCAAAATTATGAAGAACGATTGTGAAATATCATTATTTTGCCTGGAATCGATTTTCAAACATTTCTATCCTCAGGATCGAGCCAATTTTCCGTGCCAATTTCACTTCGCAATTCTAAAGAGTTAATCAAGAGATTGTCGTGCAATTATGCGGCCGTAAATCCTAGCAACAATACGTGAGAACGGCACGGTACGCTTTTCGAGACTTGTCTTTTATCAGTTCACGAGAGAAACGCAAGCATAAACGTGGCAGAAACGTTTCTGATAACGGTTTTATGTACTGTTTGAAATACGCTCGGTGAAAGGAAAACAAGCACGACTAGTCGAGAAGGTGGAGTAGGTGGAGGAGGAGGTTGGAGGTGGTGAAGGAGGAGGAACGTTGTACGAACGCTTTGGCCTCCGATGCTTGGGGGCTCGCTCGAGAGAAATTTGATCGATAAAGGCGCAACCGAATCGACGACATTTTCTACGCACAATCAAAGGGTTCCGTCCAAGCTCTGGTCTCGTAGCATTGTTTTACCGCTCGTTACGACTGACCTAATCTAACCCAGTTCCTTTTATCCGTTCCTGGTGCACTCCTTTTTTTTTCATTTCATCCGACAACCTATTTAGGCGAAAGCCTTTTAATTCCTCTTTTTTCCTCTAAACACAATTTATGTCATGCGCAATTAACTTCTTTGGCCCATCAACTTTTTTAACCCTCCGTAGAACCCCATTTCCCCCCCCCCTCCCCAACATCTTAGTAAATTTGAGTTATCATTTTGTCTACTTCAAATTTTTCTTCATATTATAGGCTTTCGAAAATTCTGAAAAAAATTCAGACTTATTTACTGACATCTTCATTTCATTATCCAATAAGTTCTTAGGCTAGAATGTTTTCAAGATACTGGAAAATAAAGCTTGTGTCTAAATAGATTCAAAGGTACTAGAATACTAAAAGGAGTACTCAAGAATATTGGATTAGTACTGTTTGTTTCTCTGAAAAATTGTTGATTCTATAAGATGGTACAATTAAAAGTATGTAATTTTATATGAGAAACTCGAATAGAAAATAAAATTGAAAATAAATTAATGTTTCGGGGACACATATTTTAACGAAACATTAATATATAACCTAGAATCAAAAGATTTGATTACTAATTTGTGTTGATTTCCAAACTTTTGAATAGCGTATATTTTTCAGTGATTTCTACTATTTTAGCATTTTTTAAATTCTACTATGGCAAATTCTGTATAAATTTCGAGCTCGATAGTAGTATCATCGATTTTTGAACTAGATATCTTTCGTCAAAAAGGAGGGAAAACATCGTTGTCGTTGGAGTGATGGGTTCGTCACGCGGATACACCTCATACCATTTTAATATTCGTCTTTGGAATTCAAATTTTCGTTCGAACGTATTTCCAGGCAGCATAGAAAATGCCACGCACAAACGGAATACCAATTGAATGCCTAAACAGCGTTGCACTTTTTGAGAAAATGTCGAGAAAAAAATGTATAACGTTATGAATTATTCTTTACGTATCATAGTTAGAATGCTTCTAATATTTTTAAATGTAAGATCAGATGATTCTAAACTTCAAATAGTGACGTATATGTTTTTCTTAGAAGTTGTTAGATAATAGTTGACGAGAAATTTACAAATAAAGATATAATACACGTCCTGGACAAACGGAGCCGAAATAAAAAATTTACATGTGGCCTTAAGTTCCGTTAGCTCGCACTCTAAAACCTTTCTGACCTCTAAATGATGCATAACTTCTTTAATTGACTTTTATAGACTTACGCGAGCCCAATTATCTTGTATCGTCTACCGAATAAAAACATTTCAACTTTCTTCATAAATTTTCGTGAATGGAAACATCGTCTATCAACGAATCGTCTATCCAAAAACATATCAACTAGTCGTCAGTCCCAAACTCTAAGTGTTTGTATGTTTGCTCTTTCGCAAGTATCTAAGGACGTTGGACGAAGTCGAATAATTTTTCAAAGCAACTCTGTTGAGTAGTTTAAAGCGGACCTTGGTCCACACAACAATCCAATATTAGCTGAATTCCGAATGGGGAAGAAAGTTGGTCGTAGTTTCCAGACGGACTTATAAATCGCTATAATTAAGGCTTTTTTTCTTTTTTCGACCGACTGGTGTCGCAATGGATTCTGCCCGACCTCTGCAAACCGTCGCATATATTTTCGTATTGCGCTAACAGCCTACTTACCAATTCCGGCAGCGTATCGGGAAGGCTGCACGAACGGTTTCACGCGAGCCTGCACCACCAGAAGATTCGCTGTTAACGAACGGGCCGGAAGAGGTGGCGTGGTTGCGATTTCCGGGATTCGGAAGCAGAAACTCCGCGAAATCGGAAGTGCAGTTGCGTACTGATTTCCTGGATGTATCGGGGTTCCACCTTGCACTCCATACTGTTCGTCCTCGTCATTTATAAGTTACAACTTAGAATATAATATGGGATGATTTAAATCTTCCGATATAGATCCTTTTTAAGTACTCTGTTATTAGAATTTTGCTCGTGTATCACAGGAAAGAGTTGCAATTGATCATAGACCTTCTATTTTTCTTAAATTCCATTTGAAGCTTAGAAAATAATAATTGTTATAGGTGGATCATTTGCTGTCAGTATAATAAAATATTGATAATAGGTATAAAATTATAATTTGTAATAAGTAGACTGCGAATTTTTATGCAAATTTGCATTCTTATAAACCTAATTAAATAAATGGAATCTAAGTGGAAACTCATTTCATTCATTGAATATCATAAGTACTACACTTTTCATATTTTGTCACGTATACTTTTAAAATTTTAAATGCAATTTTAAATTTCCTATAAATGCATAAAAGGCCCCCAATCTAGCAAAAAGCAGGTAAAAGAAAATTTAAAAGGCGGAAGAGCGAAGTTTGTGGTCTCCAAGTCATGAGAATTCATAGAGAATTAATATCTAAATATTCCAAAGAGCTTCTTGGTTATTTATATTTCCGTATAATTCTATTACATTTCAGCGTGCGTTTCGCTTTTAATATCCCATCACTTGAGGCATATAATATTCTCTACATTAGTATTCCATTGTTCTACGTTTTTATTCGCATTCTAAACAAATTCCATTTCGATTTACATACGCTATGTGCACGCAGAACTTTTTTTTTTGTAAAAAGTTCCGTATCGGTAAAAATCGTTGCTTCAAAACGAACCGGGAATCGCGGACTAGATGGATAGTTGCTCGATAGTTCTCTAACGAAAGAAATAATTACAACTTTTATCTAGATTTTTCGAATTTCATGGTACAGTCGATCCGTTGATTGTTAACTAAAAGAATCACAGTACTCGCGCGTATCGGTACGATTTAACAGAGGAAACACCACTGTGAGAACGTTAGTTTTTGAAATGCAAAAAGTAAATGAAAAATAGGGACGGAAAAAGACAAAACGAAAAGAACGTTTAGCGCGTGCAACTGGCGAAAGAAAATTCTGTGGAATATTTTTTTTCGTTCAAGTAGATTGAAAGACACTCGAGGGACTTAGTATAGGGGAAGGATATTTCAGATTACGTTCAAACAAAATGTGTGTAGCGCGCGAACGTGAAAAACTTCTAAAGAATGTCGACCAATTTTGCAGCACAAAGGAACCGAAAATAAATAGTCGAAGTCTAACTTGTCACATATTCGACGGAGATTCTGCATCGGATTCTCGAATATTAGTAAGGTACACATTTATTTAAATAGAAAATCCTTTTACACAGTACCGATTCATTCGAATCATACGAAATTTTTGCAACTCATTAAATTGGAAGAATATTACGTGTTTAGTCAAGTCAGATTTAGCAGGCGTATATTATGTATGCACCTTTCGTATATATTAAAAAACGTGTGTGAGCTTATCGCAGTCAAAGAGCTAAAGTTATTCTTCCTATATTCTATAATTATATATATAAAAATATGTAAAAATACTTACAAGCTAATACTTGTATAAGAATACTTCTACCAAGCATAACACCCGTTTAAAAACACCAGGGAATAAATCCAAGTCTGTATTTGGAACTCGAACAGAAACCTTCAATTTCTCCATCGTTTCGCTTGGCCTAACCGGCGATAAGAACCACGGGTTTCGGTTGATTCTTCTTCGAAAGTTTCCGCGATAAGAGTGGGCGCGTCTCACGGCACGTGAACGCGAAAAGATTTTTCACGTGTTGCTTATCTTCCTTTCTTTAAGGTCGCCACAATCGCTTATCGACCGCTAGAATTACCGTCGTTACGGTCTACGTTCCTCTTACGCCGTAATAATACCCATTGAAGCTCTTCCGATTTCACAGAAACTCGATCAACGCATAAAGGAGCTGTCTTCACGATTCTTTCTCTCTCTTTCTCCATAAGAGACAGCTTTAGATTTCTCTCGGTGAAGATACCCGTGTGTTTCGCCGCGAGAAACCATTAATTTTCTTTTGGAAAGGTTAGGCCACACTTTGGTTGTTGGTCAAACGAAAGAGTTCCTTTTCAAGCTGAGGGTATTATTTATCGTGGTGTCGTGAATCACTTTGTTTGGTGCTTCTTGGACATGGATCATACGAAGCAATCTTTTTTTCTTTTCTTCTTTCTCGTAGCTTTCGTTGTTTGGTAGATGGCTATTGCATGAAAAATATTAGATTGATATATGCGGAGGCTCGCGAAAGGCTATCTGAACACTTAATACAGCAAATTTCTATGAATATGTTATGTACATCACATGAAACTTTCTGAAATTTCGTTAGCAGTGTAATGAGATACGAGTATCGTTATTGCAACAATACAATTTGAAACTAATGCGAAAATGTATATAGTGGTTGTAAAACGTTTCATTGCAAGCATAGATGCTCTTGGTGAAAAATGAATACCCAACACTAATATATAATTGGTGCTAAAACTACTTTCCAGTTGTTGTGGCTTATTAATATAGTTATTAATAATTGACCGATGAAATAAATACTTCGGTGGTCTTTGCGAAATGTATGCTTTCAATAAATATCTTGTAACATCTATGTACATTTTAAGAGCCGTTTCAAGTTTTAAGTGAAATATTTCTAAGAGGACATTTTCTTTCACAGAATCCGCTTAACATATTAAGTATGATCTAATATGCCGACGGCTCGTGTTCTCTAAGCTCCGTGGAAATTTTCCTGTCCGCGAGTGAAGGCATGGAATTAAGTCCATGGTAATCACGTGGATAATGGACAAGCGTGAAACCTCCTTGACGCATAATTCCTCATCCTAGTAGGCAGAGATGGGACATTGTATCGTGTACAGGGGGATTTACTCGCGTAAACAGATGGTGTTGCTTGGCCACCAAGTAACCTGTATGCCATTCACAGTTTTGTCAAGCCTAAACGATCTTGCACGCGAGGTAATCATAGGGAATAGGTGATCAGTGAGTGAAATTATCAGAAATTATAAAGATCTTGTCAAATCAAGTACAATAGCGATTCTTCGTTCGTAATCTGCACATATATCTGCGTTAGAGTTTCAAATGCGATACAAGTACAAATAAATACCTACAATTATATACAAACGTATGGTATACGTAAATTTTTATTTAACGTATAATATGATCAATCACTGTGATTGATTATTTTCCATCTAATATTATAACATACCTAAATATAAGATCAGTATCTATGACTAACCTACTATTGTTAAAAACGCTACCAAAATCGAAATGATCCATTAGACCATCTTTTTCAAACAAATATTATCATCTGCAATTTTTTTCATTTTGCTTCATCAAATATTTTTCCATCTCATCCCACGCAACGGAAAACAGATCTCCAACGATTCTTTGAAAGGTATAAAAAGACACGCCTAACAGGAGCAAACGGGAAGCTTCTAGTGTTAACGAGCTTTCTGAAAGAGCTAAATTATACGCTGCAGCTTGATCAGCTTCTTTCTGTCGGTTCCATTCGGCCCGCACGCTCTCGTTTCCTCCTTTTCGTCCATATTTATCCGCATTTACCTTCTAGCTTTCGTTTCCCCCTTTTATTCCGCGGTCTTCTTTCGTTCTTGGTTTTCCTCTTCTTTTGTTCCCCCTCCTTTTTTTTCCTCTTCCTTTTGTCCACCACGCACTCGCTATTGTTTCCTTTCATTATTCTAGACCGACGCTGAAAGCCGACCAACGAAACGGGTTATCGTCGACTGGAAATCGACTGGTCGCTTTGTAAATTAGAGAAAACAAACGATCGCCGCAGAATCGTCGATCGGCGAGGTAAATTCATTTCGCGGCCTTAAATCGTTCGGCTGCTGGTCGTTCTCCAACGTTTGACCCTCGCTCGGAAATAGCTGGCCGATGAACTGGATATCGTGGCAATCGAAATTCGAATGCTCTGTAGTTAGAAATTTAATCAAGCCCGCCCCCTTCCCTTTTTCACCATAGGAACAGTCGAATTTGTTCTTTGATTCCATGAGTTTTGTATGAGATTTGCGAGATCCACATCTGGATATAGATTGACTTGGCTCTTCATAATTACAACAATTCGATTCTGTTTTGTACAAACCACTTTCTACAATTTATTTGTATTTTTCTTTTTTTCTTTTCTTTTTTTATTCAATATCCATTCTTTTTAATCTTTTGGCAATCATATCGAGTCATAGTGTCTGATTATACGTAACACAGCAGAAACTAAGGCAATCGTAGTACTGTTGTATTTACTTTATTTGACAAAAATATCAACGAGATCTGCTCATTCTCTTATGAAGCTGCGCTTTCTTTTTTCGTTAATAAAGAAAATATTAATAACGACGATCAAACAGGATCTCAATTTTCTCTGGCGGTTCTCTAACGTCTAAAATGTGTACAAAAACAACTCTCGGTTTATACGAGAGCATCGAGGAGGGAGAGTATGCGCGGGCACGACAAGATGAACGACGTGTTTTCACGATGGCCCAGCAACGACTCGTAATTGCATAAAGCGAGACACAACGGCGCAATAAAATTCCTCTTCCCCGTTGTACGGCCTGCGATGTCTTCCACGATCCTCCGTCCCGGGATTTTTGACTCGATTTACCCCATGTAACCCGTTTTTAACAATCTTAATTGCGTTTCGACAACGTTCAGTGCCGCTACGGTGTCTTCGCAATTTCCAACGAACAGCTACCCGCTGTATTTAAATAATTTCTTAGCTGAAAACTTGGTATAAAATCAACGTTCGTAATGCTCTACTTTAGTTTTTAATATGTATTTCTTTTTATATTTTTTTCTTTCTAGAAATTCTCAATCAAGATAATTGATTACACATTCGTGGTTCTTCGGGTTTTAATTGTGTTTTTAATAGCATGTTTGTGATTGGGATGTTTGCAAAATGTCGAAGCAAAACATGTTGACAACTTGAAGAACCGCAAAAATATGCCACCTAATAATCGTCGCGCAAATTTCAAATCTAAAATGGCTATCTTCTTTATGAACTTCAAGAAAAGTTAGATACTATTCTATGAATGTAGTTTTTGAATAGTGATGTGAAAAGGCAATTTTTTATGATCACGTGGATACGAAATTTGAATATTTGAAGGGAATAAACGTTAACAGATTTTGATAAAAATTGGAAATTTGATTGAATTTTTAATTTAGTTAGATTGCGAATGGTAATGTTTCCATGGAATTTTAGATGGACATTTGCATAAAATTTAAATAGTTTCTGGCTGAGATTTTTGCAAGATACACGTTGCAAGGTTTTAAAATGCTTAACAATTTTATGCTAATGTTTGTACAAGGTATTTTCTCTTTGTTTTTATTTTACTACAAACATGTACTTGCTTGTATAAGGGGGAATGTTGAATACATTTACGAAGATAAAAATCCCAGGAGTGTTGATAATGAGAGGGACAACTTTCCAACGACGATGTTAGTACCAACTGGCGCACCACAATGTTCATGAATTTTTACGAGAGTAAACCGATTGTACGGAGGGGATGTAACAGGCCGACGTAGTCGCAAACTTCTACCAGGCTGTTTCTTTCTTTTCTTTTTATTTTTTTATTTTTCTTCAACATGCTTCTTGCAGATTCATTCATTTGCTCGAGGTTAATAACTCATTTTAACCTGATCTCCAATTAAACTGCAACTGAAGGTCACAAAAGTTTATATCGAATCATGATGTTACTTCCAAAGTATCTTAAGCAGCTTCTTTTTTCACCAAGAGTAAGAGAAGTTTTAAAAAAAGACTGGCTTACATATACAAACTTGATTTATGGAACCTAGCCGATGAAGCAGAATTTTATAAATTGTTAAATTAATTTTTACGTCCATTGTATATTACTGTTATATATTTGTTTGTATGTTATTACTATTATTATCATATTTCAATATATGTATATACGTTGAGTCGACCAGATACTATGACGAACAAGATTTTACAACCAGTTACATTCATTCTATCATATTATATCATGTTGCATAGATATCTCAAGTTTAAAAGAAAGAATATCTTAGGTATATCGCACACATGTCGAATGTATCTCGAGTACATCTCGGGGTTAATTCCACCATTAGTCCGGATAATTCAGTTCCAAGCAAACTGGTGTCGAGGAAGAAATTCAACTGGTGACAATGAACACCTCAAAAGCGTAGCTCTAACAGAGAACGACAAAGAAAGAGAGAGAAAGACAGGAGGAGAGGATACGGCATTAGTCGAGCTCAAAGCTTTCGGGAGAAAGTCTAGCGTAGCCTCTTGTCTCTCTTGTCAACTCTTGTCTGCAGTTTATCTGCTACAAATGTTCCGAATACACAGAGGGTCGCGTAAAAGCAACGAAGTAGCTCGCGGCCTGCGAGTGTGAATGCATCTGAAGCAGTCTCTCGTCGCTTTCTCGCCGCTGTATCTTGGAATTTTCGTCTATTCTCCCTGTTATAGTAATTCGATTGATGTTATAGTGCTAGCGAATCGCTGAATGCAAAGAGAATGATGCAACGTTGGAAATTGAGGAGTAGCTCTCCTGTGGAAATTTGTGAATGATTAGGCGGGATTTGCTGTCGAAAATGATAGTAGCTTTTTGACAGAAAGCGTGGAAAATTGTTCAGTGTTCTAGGACTAATATAGTTTGACAAATTCTTGATGAGAAGCATCGTGTTCTGGGACGGAAACTTTTTGTCCTATATATAACTATGAGCCCGCATTATTCGTCTATCTTTTTTTTCTCTTGTGAAGTGTAGGGATGAAATCGAAAAGTTGCAGAAGTGTTTAGGAATGGCTAAAGTTTTCAATTATAATTTAAATATTTTACAAGTATGAAATCCTTGAAAACGAGCAGAATTTGACTCTTTTTAACCCGAACAAAGAATATTTGAAGCAATTCTCGATGAAAGAAAGAGCACTTTTCAGTGTTTCCTTTTGTGCTATGCAATCGAATAAACATTCTTCTGTTCCAATAATTCACATTCTCATGGTCTATGATCATAGAAAGCTCGGACGAGATTTTAATTAGAAGCGACATCACTCGATCAGAGAAATGACTCGATTAAGTTGCCACGAGATCTTTCTTCCAATTAGCGCCAATTCCTGCTGATTCTTTGCACAGTAATCAAACTTCCGCAACATTGTAATCGGGAACATATGAAATTAACAGTTTAACGAGTCTCGTAAAAAAAATATAAAAATGAATTCACGACGGTTGTTGTGCACTAGGAAGCTATCACGATAGCGCATAGTATGTGTCATAAAAATACGCGCGGGTATCAAACCTGAACCTATGTATATTGGTCTTAAACTTTCCTGCATTTTATTTGCGAGTTCGCCGCTTTTTTTCTTTATTCTTGAACCTATATCAACATTTGCTGTGTTTTATTATTATTTCTTTTCTAAGATTAAAATTCTTTAGAAACATGCATTAAACCATTTTATTATAATCACATGATTCAATTATTTCTGATTGGATCGTTAAGTTGGCTCTTCTACGTTTCATTACTCTTCCATTTTTTTACCTTAACTATCTGTTTTCTTTCGATTATCTTCTTTCTCATCCCTTTTCACTTTCAAGAACAGAAATTTTCGTTCTAAACAATTATTAATTCTCAAATTACAATCAAGCTCGCTGTCACTGTACGCGCGATTAACATCCCTATTGTCCAAATCTTTTCTTTTTACTTTTCTGAATACCAGTAAAATATCGCAGTAATAAGGCTTTACTAGACGACACTAATCTAAATTCTAAGACCTCGATATAGAATCATATTCCATTTGGAATAATGTCGCTACACCCTGTTCAAATTGATCCACGAATCTGCATAAATCTGATTGGACAGTTTGCAAGGCGGGAGCCAATTCCACGGTTTAGTCCAACAGAGAAAGCGGATCCTAGCCGTCGCAAGCGCAGGTGAATTGCAATATTCACTCGATGGAAGAGGGGCGGGGGAAGGATACTTCGATGGTATCGGAGACTCGAAGGTTGAACAACATTTTACAAGTTTAATGGCGAGAAATTCGATTGCGGTGAAGTTGAGGCTAACTCTTTTTAACATTCCCTAACTTCTTTTTTCTCGTGCTCCTTCTTAACTCTTCTTTCTTTTCTTCCTCCTTTCTCCCTTGTCTTCAGCAATCTCTATCGCTTCTTCATTTTTTACTACATTTTGCGCGCTCGTGCTCGAAGAAGAAGTGGCAAGTTTTGGAGAAACGGCCTGACAAGAATAATTGCGAAGGCCTTGCCGTAGACTGGAATCCCTCGTCGCACAGTTTCATCCTGAATTCTATGAGTTTTCGCGTGTCTGAAACTCGCCGGAAAACCGAGTTACAACGGTTTAATTAAATTATGCTACAATTTCTTTTTCTGCGAACTGTTTCTCCGTTTTCCTCGCTGACCATGCAACGTATTTTATAATGAGCTGCATTCCACACAGAGTTTTGTTTCCTTCGCGGTAGATGGTCCATTCGTTTGTGTTTCGATTCGCTTCAGCTCGGAGGGACAACGTTCCATTTGATACCGTTAATTCACTGTAATCGAATTTTAAGAATTTGTAGCGCTGCGCCCTTAAAACATTCGTTTATAAATAAGAAAACATGCGTTTATTCTTGAATTTAACCATTTCTATTTCGAGAGATTTAATCTTTATTTCTCCGTTTTATAACATAGAATTTAAAAATACGTTTCTTGTTCTTTGAAGCATTGCAAGTACAGAATGACTTTCAAATTGTTATCCCATGTAATAATTACACAAACTAAATCAAGAGGACCTTGATATAAAAATCTTTTGCGTTATTACTATTGAATTATTTATTAGGAAAATCTATTTGTAACACGATATATCATAGAAATAAATTTCACGATAAAAGTATATTTTCGCTTATCTTTTGTTCATTAGTGAAACGAAATGTCATAATTATCTCATAATAGTATGATAATATTATAGAATATATAACAATTTTGTCGATACTAGAATTATAATAAATAGAATAAGTGTCGTTTGGATGGACGTTTAACCCGATATATTGTGGTACGGATCCGGTAGTTTTGACCGGTTGTGGTCAGGCATCACCTGCAGTGTGACAGCCAGTAGTCTGCATGCAGTTGTGGTCAGTCGCTTAATTCTACGTTACTTTTTAGGTAGCTACGTATGATTTTCCTATTAGAATTAATGTAAATTAATTCAAAAGAGAGTAATACATACATCGCCTTATTTTCGAAAAAGAATGTTATCCCGTACTATTTTTAGTTCGATTTAGAGACAATATAGAGACGTAAAACTTGTCCAGGTACGTACTTACACTTGGATATTTATTAATCTTTTGAAAAAATATTAATACATTTACGAAATATGAGTTTCACGCACGATGCATCCTCATCAATTTTCCATTAATGCCATTGAATGATTTAAGGGTCGGCGCTTTGTAATCAATTATTACGATGCACTTATATGTTATAATACTAAGTTAATACAGATAACGTACAGGGAATTGGACTAATAATTGTTATTGCAAAAATTAATGAAATTGGCAGATATACGACGATCCCAATATCACAGAAAATCCGTATAACGATAAAAATACAAAGGAAAGAAAGAGCCGAGATTTCTACAGGCAAAATTCTTCACTCTTTAAACAACCATCTTTTACATTCACGATTTTATTGAATTGCCAACAATTACATATTGTCACTCAAATTTTTACCCTTACTCTCTGTTCTATGATCCACCAAAGTTCATAAAATCCAGCCTCGCTGTACTACATGTTAAATCAAATTCTCTCATAAGCACGAGGTAAAGGACGAAATAGAATAAACGCTATCGTGATCAAATTTCAATTTTCCATCCGCGCCGTATACACGAGCCATGCATAAAACATCGAATCCCCTTCCATGAGAACGCTCTTCTAACAAACGTCGTCTACTTCACGCGAGCCTCGTCATTCGTCGACGCTAGAACGTCCAAAGGCTTCAACCGCGACGATTCGAGCGTCGGATTCTCGTCGAGTTTACTGAAACCACCATCGTGTAGAGAAAAGGAAAGAGAACCGACGTTCATTCGAGAGCCTCTGGCTGCACGCCGCTTTCCCTTCCGCTATTAATTGCCAGCAACACATCCAAGACGGCTCGTTGACTCGTTCCTTAAAACTGAGGAGAGTCGCGCTTTTCTTCTCGTGGCATCAACAAGTTTGGTTAATTATGAGGCGGCAGGGCGAGCTTCTACTTCGGGGAAGAAGCACGAGCGCGTTTGTTGACTCTTGAACGGTCAGACGTTTTAACGAGTCACGATAGAACATTGTGAGTGCTCTTTGGTAAAAGAATTTAGTTTAAAAAAAATAGGACTGTGAGCGTACAGTAGAACGATCTGTAGGGAAGTGTAACAAAGTGAAATGATTTCGAGAGAAGTATGATCGAAATAGAAGGACATAATCCTGGAAATGTACATCAACGTGGTGAGTGAATCATGGTGCAACAGGGTGAGTTTCCATTGTAATATTTTTGCAGGAAGGGGAACGAAGGAAACGAAGTAGCTTTCCTACGATTAACAAGGGGAAATTAATATGATTTCGAGGAAAATATCATTGAAATAACAAAAGAAAAAAGAGATGATTTTGAAGAAAGTTAATAGTCAAAATAACGTTTGACGTACGCAGTTTTCAGATAGTTTATCCACTTGATTCCTGGTGTTATCGTTTTAATTGCAAATTGGAGATTGTGAGAGAGAGTTTTTTTCTACTCACAAACGATCATTGGCTGTGTGTCTCGACGAGTCGTCTCTTCGACGGTGAGCCTGTTTCCGAGTGCTCTAGTTAGTTTCACTCGGGAGAGAAATTCGGAACGACAGTTCGGATAGAAGTTTTCACTATGCAAAGTATCGAATATTTTATTAGAGTGTCCGGAGTGTCGCGTTTCCTCCACGTATTTCACGTTGGTTCGCCTAATGTCTTCGATGCTCGCTAGATTTTCTAGGAGAATGGGGCCTTTATTGATCGGACATATCAGGAAAGACTATGAAAACAGGAACAACTGAAATACATGTATCGTTACTTCAATTCTGCGATAAAGTTTCTCTTCGTGAAAATGTACGCCTTCGCCCAGAAGTATATGGACACCTGCTTATTTTTGCCAGTACATACATATGTATAGATTAGTCATAAAATTACACATAGAAAATCACAAAGTATCATAAAATAATGGAACACGATAAAAGTTAATTTTAACAATTAATATGCAATCACAATATTGGCATACATAAGCGTCAAGCAGTTGCATCGTGAAGCAGCTTTTTTATTTAAGAAGTTTATTATACTCAGATCATATGGTTGTGAAGCTATAGATAACGTAGAAATGATCTTACAGATTGATCGAAAGACGACTGTAATTGATTCCAACAATATCTCAACTCTTTGATATTTTTGCGAATCATGTATTTCATTTTAATGTAATACCATATACTACTGATTGATAGTTTGCTATTAATTGAGATATCCTTAGTAACAGTTAGGTGTTAATAAAAATATCTACATACTTATGGCAAGCAGTGTATATCCTTATGTGATGGAAAATGGATAAATAGATAAAATAATATAACAAAAAAATGAAATATGTTGATAGTTTATCAAACAGCTCGAATTATATACATACAACGAGATGTAAGGATAGATTCTCATTTACATTAATGTGCCACGCGATTCAGCCTAAACTCCAACGAATCTGGCTTACGTTTTACCAGTTTTCGTTATTCCATACCTTCAACAGCTTCATTTTTTCCAAACTCAGCGAGTTCTCATTTTTCCCGTGGAACACCGCATTTGGCCGTTCGTCCTAGAGGATTAAAATAGTTTTTTTAAACACGAAATATTCATCTGTTTTAAGCCATACAGACCCCTGCCGTTTCGCTGCATACTAATGTTTCCGCTACGTTTAATTTCAAAGAAAATTAAATAAATAAAATGCAAAAAATGCACAGAAATGAGAAAATTTCGCAAGAAACAAAAACACAGAAAGCTTATGGCTACTTTGTCACGTAACGAGAAAGATCTTTATATCAGACGTATCCTTTTCTCCCGGCCAGTTACTACTCTACTTGTTTTATTTACTCACTTTCAATAACGTCGAGTCGTTCTCGAAACGCGAAATGTCGGACATTTGCAGCCGTTCGAAATGCAAATGTTTCGCGAGCGTTTCATACCTACACTCGTTGTTCTATTTAACATTCTTCGTGGTGGAATATTTTTACTTCTTCCTCCTGGCGAACGAGAACACTTTAATTTCAGCAAAGAGAGGTCTCCTCCTCTTACCGGGTCTTGCGCTCTTGTTTATTTTTAAACCGATCGTTCTGGCTCGATTTTTTTTTCGTTTCTTTTACGTTTACGTTCAGTCTTATGATATGTTCCCTTCTGATGATATTAATCGAAGCGGTAAGAGCAAAAGGAGGAGCGATAGCAGCAAACCGTTTCAACGCGTGCATAATCACGTGTAAAGCAAAGCAGCTGCTGGCTTCTCTGAAAAGGCATTAAAATCCTCCTCGTTCAGTCAACAGAATCAGCAGAGGCCCCGTCGCGAGCAAATATATTGTAAAACCGTTACCTCGATCGCTTGCCTCTTAACACCTGAGAGCAGCCATTAGTCGACGCCCTATTCTTCGTTGAATCAATGTAAAGTGTTCACTGATGAGAAACGTTGAATATACGTGCACTGTTTTCTTTCTCAAGGTGTGTATGAGTTTTTCGATTCGATTTAACGAGAATGGTTACTCTATAAATGGCCTATATTATTTCATTGAAAGGTCTAAGTTGGTCATGCGTCACTGGAATACCTTAGCAAATAGAAAGGTAAAAGTTACGATAAAGGTATTTTAAGTACAAGATACACATTTTTCGTTCATCTCTTGAAATATATGATTTTATTCTAAAGAAACAAACTTTGATATACGGTAGTTCTTAAAAGAATGTTCGACACGTGTTTTCTCTTATCAGTGTCCATATGGAAGAGATGAGAATTCTCCTTAAAATTGCTCTCACAGTGGACGTGTTTATAGACTATCTGAGGAATTATTATGACTAGAGGAAATGGTCGATAGTGTAAATGGAGGAATTTTATATTTTTGGATCACAAATTTAGAGAAATCTATCCTTTTACATAAAATATTAACAAAATACTCCATTCTCTCTAAGTTCCTCCACTTTTGAAATAACTGTTCGGTAGAACTTCCATCTCGTCGCATATCAATCTATCAATCTATTCAACAAATCTTTCTATTTCTCGAAGCATTAAGTTGGCGTGACTTGTACAAACATCTCTAAGCTTATAGACGGACCAAATACATATTTCTGTCGTCATTGAGCGTTATAAAATTCTCTACCGGGAAGATTTATCGGAACGATATAGCGACTGCAAATCTATACGGAGCGATCTCGCGGGAATTTAGAACAGTTGCTCAGAAGTGTCGAATTTCAGCGTCTAATTCGCCATCGATCTTTCGAGCTGTAGACTTTAGATTTTATAGCGAAGGATGATAGGGTGACGGAAACTGCAACTTCGAGAAAGTTGGAATATTGTGTCGATCCAGTTGGACTTTGACCTCGAAATAACGTCGTTCTGGAGATTAAGGAGACAGGATTCAAAGCGTATTGACCGCCTTCGACCTCAAAGCGTCCAGGGACCTCAAATTATTGAAGCACAATTTTTATGCTGCCCTTTACTTGGTCCTTTGGCGAACGATTGAAAGAGGTAGAATCGCGAATCACTCTGAAGGATTATGCGTCTCTTGAAGACAAGATTTTTGTCCTGTTGAAAGCGATCGATATTTAGTGTAGCAGCGAACTTTAAAAGTTGTGGTTACGGTCTTCAGACATTTTTTTTTTTATAAAGTTTCATAACCAGCGGGATATTTGTCGAAGTGGTTTTTTTTTTACATCTTTGTCAGTTGAACGGTGTGTCTTTTTAGGTTTTTTAATTGGAGGAATAAGGTCTTTTTAGTGCGAGTTTTATATTCTTTAATTGGGAGACCCCTTTTTTCGAGCGCCTTTCTTAAGATTTTCTTTTAATTGAGAAGAGCTTTTTTTTAAAGTAATATTTTAGGCTTCTTTAAGCGAAAAGGGGTGAAAATTCCATTTTTTAAAGTTGCATACTGTTTTAGTTACCACTGTCTTAATAAATGTAACGAGTAGGGATTGATATGTTACTAAATGTCACAGATGCTCGAGGACACCACGTAACGATATATGCTACTGAAATTACTAACACGTAAGTATGATGATAATGGTTGCCAGAGACGATAAAATAATTACTAGAGACAATTAAATTCATTATTCTGTCATAGTAAATTAGACAACTTTTACTTGAATATTCTACTAAATATTCTATCATATATTTTAGCATATTTACCAATCATCTTCACTGTGATCAAGATTTTACATGATGTAATGAATATAATAGGACTTCTCATAAATATAAATACAAGAAATATATAATAATGTTATAGATTACGTATGTTATACATAGTTATGACGTATCTTGAAAAATATTGACATAAAATTCCGTCATAGGATACACATAGAGTGAACCACAATTCTTCATATTTTTATATCTTACCCTTCAGATATAACAATTCTATATTTCCCACAAGATTCATATTCTACGTATAGGAATCGAAGAAAAGGATCAACCTCTACGCATTAACATTCACATAAAACTTGTGGTGCCGTATCTTCCGTATGATGGAATCCCCATATTCAAGGGCGAGTGTCTGGCATCTGGTAAAGAATGTTCGGGTCTCGGCCCTTTCTAAAAGCACATTTTCGAGGGAGATGTAAAAGAAAATGAAAAATATCGATCGGTAGCCGAGGATACGCATTATCCACAACGCAGTATGGCACACGGTGTACCGAGGCCAGTAGAATTGCGCATGCATGTTCTTGAATATAAACTCAGCATCGGGAGTGGTTCGATTTGAATCGTAGTATCCTTTTCTCTATTTCTCTCTCTCTCTCTCTCTCTTTCTCTCTCTCTCTCTCTCTTTTGTTCGTAGAATAAATATAGGCTTACTTCCCGTTTATCGGGGATGAGGATGTATCGCGAGTCGGATTCGAAGCGCACGGATTTTAGAATGCTTTAGGGGACTAGGGGAGTTTTAGGACCGGAATTTGTAATATTTTGTAGCATTTGCCAAAGCGGTGGAAAATATTTTCATTAAAATACCTTTTCCCTTCTATTTTTTTTATTGGTAGGAGGGAAAAGAAGAGAGAAAGGGAGAACAAAAGAAGGAGAAGAAAAGAAAAGGTGGAGGACAGAAAGGAAAAGGAGAATAGATAGTGATGCTGGAGAAATGAAGGGAAAAGAGGAAATTAGAGGTAGTTACTTTTTCTTCTACTCATCGCAGCGGTTGAACTACAATGACCAATATTTGTCTAACAGAAATTTTTATTAGTCCTATAAATCTTCCTTCTCTAATATTTTATTGTCAATCCGTTTTGCCATATAACACGATCAAGACTGTTAAAGACACAGATGTACAAATTTTTAGTCGAAAGCATAAGAAGGTGTAGAACGATGGAATAAGTAAAGTATTTAAAATATTTGTAAAAGGCTGGTTAAATAGATTTTATATCGCGATAGCCTTTATCCTTTCGTTAAAATAGAACACGAATTAATTTATCCTAATCCTTTTATTGAATCACGGAGAGATAAGAAATTTTAGAACTGTAGAATAAATAAACTATATTTAAAACGTTCGTAAAAATTGATCCGATCAGTTTTACGTAGACACGACAACCCTTGTCATTCTTTTGAAATGAAACAGCAATGCATTTATTCATCGCATATTTTCATCGAATCACGAATCCGTAACTTTCTGCTCTTTTAGAAATACAAAATGAAATTGTTTAGAATTCTCTCGCGATAGAAATTAAACTTTAACATCCATCAGTAGCTTAGCCGGTGTTATTTGCTACAGAAAAAAATAAATATCGCTCGATTCGATCCTCGGGAATACTCATGAAACTTTCATACCCTTTTTCGACTGATAAATATGTAGCTGGGCGAGAGAAACGGCGTCCACGCGCTTGTGCCCGGATACATTATTAAAGTATCAAGTGAACCTGCAAATACGCGAGACGCGTCGATATCCTGTTTCATTTTTAATTACTTCCGCCTACGTTTATACGCGCGGCTCGAAATCATTCGAAAGGTAAATGAATTTGTCGGTCGAGGCTAATTCGATTATCCCCCACGGTTTCGTAGCACGAAACGAGATCGGTTCTTGGTTAAATGTCGATCGCCGTGCTGTGAAAGAACGATCCTGGATAAACAGGATCATTTTTATCCAGGAAATTAATATCGTTCGGATACTCTGAAGCGTACATCGAGGAGTTTTAGCGTGATAAAATCACAGTAGAAGGAATAACAGAGTAATTTTGTAATTTTTATTATAATCTTCGATAATTCGTTAGAACGTTTATCAATTTATAAAAACGTATTTCTTTATTAGCTGAAAGTTAGATGAACCAATACCGGATGTATCATTACTAAAATGTCTGTTATCGAGAAAGAACAAATTTCGTAAGCTATACGATATGTGATACTAAAATATTTTATATTTTCGCCGACTAAAAGACATAATATCAAGAGCAAACATTTCACTACGATTCATATCACATACACCTTACACAATATAGAGACGGCTACTGTACGAGGATTATTTGTCAACTTTGTAGGCAATAAAAAGCAGATCGTCGGTGAATGTGCGAATTCACCAATAAGAAGAAACGCGGAGAAAAATTGAAGAACCTATTGATCAAACAATGTCCATATTCAATGTCGAATAACTATTATCTCTAATTTATTACAATCATATATATATATAAATCGTCTGTACATGGTAATTTACCATTTCCTCCGTTGTAGAATCTACTTCTTCTTGCTCGATTTCGGAAATTCGTCGATTGAAATCTCTCGAACTGAGCATCTGTTTCTTTCGATGGAAGAATGGCGACAAAGCCGAGTAAGAATGGTCCGCCGTCATGATTTATGTTTGCTCGTCGACGAAGGGGCAACGGGAACATAGACCGTGCAACGACGATGTTCATGTCGTGTTACGATCGCAATTTCACCGGCCATTAACCCCTCACCTCCCTCCCTTGTGTAATGCATCCTTCGTGATATACTAGTGGTTTATTAAGGATGATAGAGAAATACGTACGGCTGGTAAAGAAACTTTTAGCCGGAGTAATCTTTCCCGTCGTTATGGATTTCCTTGGAAGTTTTCATTTTCCCCGACACTTTTAGCCCACAATCCCGTGAATTCGTGGACATGAAATCGCGATCCCTCTTCGAGAATCGCGCGTTGATGGTGCGCGTAACGCAGCACACGTCGGAATGAATGCAGCACGCGGTCGATTATGGAGAAAATTTCAGAATCTGAATTACGCTGATCGTGGTAGAACCGATTAAGGTAGAATGTAATAGAATAGAATCGCTTTAAGATTAGAAATTGGGAAAGTAATAGATGAGTGTGATGGAATTGCAAAACGAAAAAGAATAGAATGGGCTTGAAATAAAATGGAACTAAAAAGATGATCGAATAGAATGGGACGAAGTAAAATGGAATTAAAGAGATTTGTGATTTACTGATTCTTATGAGAATAAAGAAAGAGTAGAATGATGAAACGTATTATTTAAGAAATTTTCCTAACACGTTGAATACCATTACAGTCTTATATGTTTTACCCTGGCGATCACAATATACCATACCATAACGTTTAATTTTTGTTTAGTTTTATGTTGTAATAAAAAATGATTACCAAAGGGATTCACATGGATATAAGAATTTTCCCAAGTTTGCACTTTTTTAATAGAGATCCATCTTTCATTTTACTTACATTTTTAAAGATCATTCTTTAATTTTCTATACTTCTGTAGTAATTCTATGATTAAATACGTGGCTCAGAATTTTGATATTAAACGATGCTATTTGTCTCCATAAATGTTTATCGTTTTTCTGTTATAGGTAGCCGTCCAATAGCGGTGCTTTCAGGCGTTCACACGTCGACACAGCCTACGGTAAGAATGCCAGCCTTTCGTGATACAGTTATTTAAAAGATCCCTTTATGCGTAAAGCATAATCGTAAAGTTTGTCTGATAGTAATAAAAGTGACTTCATATACATAGCCTCAGTTATTCTACGCGAACAGCTACATTTATGGTTGAATCGCGTCAAAAAGTTTGAACACACATTTGTTGCGTGTTCGTGATTCAAATACGCAAACTTTAGAATCTTGATCTTTTTTCTATTGCCGTGAGTAATTTATCAAATAATTTTTCACTTATCACTTATTTTATTGTATTTTTTTTATTAGTGCCTTTGAAATAAAACAAGTAGTTTCGGTTTTAAAATTAAATAAAGGACAGGAATCGCTGCTATTCGAAAAGAAGCTTAAATAAAGAAATAGAATTTGAGAAATTGAAAGGATAATAATTAGTCTAAATAATAGTTTCATCGACTTTATTTTATACTATATTTTATATTCTATATTCTATGTTCTGTATTCTAAGACTAAGACGTTTTCCTAGCCTTACAATATGTCTTAAGCTTCCAAAAACTATAAAAGAATCATCGTCAATGTGCGCGATTTCTCATCTGAACTCCATGCAAAACAAAGTTTTCGAAAGTTTCTTTGTTTATCGGAAGGTTGGATCGTAAAAATTTGAAAACCGTAGCAGAGTTAAATAACCAGCAGAAAACTTTTCGAGTACCTAACAAACCTTCTAAATATCTAGCAAAATTATTTAATACGAAGTTACCTAACTATCGAGTCCAAAAATTGCTTGCCCTTTAACCATAATAAGAAAATGAAAATCGCGAAAATCGTTTGTACCTACCGATATTCATTGCTTCAATGATACCTAAGTAAATTCATAAATTCAGCTGATAGAGCTTGAAACGGAATTGCTAATCGTCTACAAAGGTAGCAAGAATCGAGGAATTGGTCTTAACGCGAGTAACTCGTTTTGTAGGTGAACCTATCCGAATAAGGGTGGATGCTCGACAGGGGGAAAGGAAATTGCTCGAACAAATTGAAAAGCGTGGACGCCTCCATTAGACTGAACGAGCCGGGCTCGATTTTACGGACCCTCAGAATTATACTTTCAAAGTGCTTTAGAAGGCAGATCGCTGCTTCACCTCGAAACTTCAATTTGCCCCCTTTCGATTCTCAATCAGCGTAAGATTCACCTTTTCGACACCTTTTTTATGATAGTTTCATTTGACCGTCGAGTAGAAGGTTGCCCTACTTCCAAAATCGTGTCATAAATGTAGCTGTCTTGTAGTTCTTCGGCTTTCGATCGTGTTTTTCACAGTATGATACATTGCGCTTTTGTTCCGACGTTTCGCGAATATCTCGATATTAGGTGCACTTTTCATACAAATAAATTTCATGGTGATGCAATAACATTAAATAAGTAAATACTGAAACACGTATCTCTGTTGTAATCATTTTATTATAATCAAAATCGTTTTGTTATAATCAAAAATATTACAATGAGTATAAATTTACAAGAAATTTAAATGTACAAAAAAGGGTCGCTGTCCATGACTTATTTCTATTACTCGTACATTGTTCAAAGATTCTTGAGAAAATTGATATCAATGCGCCTATTAGAAGGATCAGGTATCTTCATACATTCGCATCTGTACCGTACACTTTTCGTTTCGAACTTCAATGTTCCCTTTTCAACAATATTTTATCCAAATTGGAAATTCATGGCGAAGTTGCGAAGAAACGAGCTCAGCTCGACGAACAAGCGCGTTTTATTAAATTACCAATCGGTTGGTTAATGATCGTGAGCTTTTTGCAGTCAGACCAGTGTCCAAGAAAACCAAACGCGCCCATCTTTGTATTAGAGCATGTGTGCCCATGTGTGTGTCTAATGTGTGTCGTATGGTTGTGTGTAGCGGAGACGTTAGCAAACAACCGTGGGTTCAACATCGATTACCACTTTACGCAGCGACTGGACTACGTTGATGATGCTTATTCGTTTGGTACACAAGCTGTGGTTAAACGAGACACAAGTACGGCTGGCGGAAAGTGGATTGGTCAACACGGAAGCAGCGCCTCTTTGTTTTTTGTACTTCCGATGGCGAGCTGCTTGGTCGTTGCAATGACTCCGAGTTACCGGGTTTGAGGGTGAAAATGCACACAGCTTTCAGAATATGAGAGAATTTTAGTTGGGAAAAGTTTTTTTCTTTTCGCTGTAATGATTTAGGCTTACGTTTGGTAGATTTAATCTTTCAATTTTTTAGATAATTATAGAGGGTTGTTAGATTTGGGGAGCCTTAATTTTTCAATTGTTCGATTTTTGTAGGGTTGCTAGGCTTGAAAGTTTAAATTTTTAAAATTTTTTAGTGAGTTATCAATGATGATATATTGTTAGATAATGGTGCTGTAGGTAATTAATCATCTGTCAATCTTTAATGTTGATAATTGCTGAATCATTTTGCCCAAAATTATGTTACATTACTGTAGCATTATAGCATCGTCAATTAAATGAAATATGGCATTAAGCATAACAGCATTGAATATTAATCCAAACTAGTTCTACGATAAATCAATCGAAACGTGAATAGAATTCTTTGCACATTCCCTGAAGCCTTTCGTATTCTGTGGTATAAACAGAATATGCCCGTAACCGTAGCCTTTTAACTTTTAAATTAATGTGATACAGTTTTATCGTTAACTGTAAACTTTTAGTGTTTTTGAGATAAAGCCAAGAATTGGCACAGTCTTCTCAAGAACTTAATTTTCTTTTATTCTTGCTTTATCCGTTTCACTTTATTGGAATAATAAAATAATAAAATAAATTCTTGAGAAGAGTTTGTCACATTTATTGGACTTATTTTTGTTAAACTTTCTTTCATCTTTGTTTGTTCTTGATTGGTTTAATACTCATATCGTTTCAGTATTTAAAGTTACATTTAGTATTCCGAAATAGTTGATTTCCGATATTAGGTCATAGGTCATGTTTTAGCAATCTAACGGTAAAGGTTGAACGTCTCTTAACTATATAGGGAACTGATAATGTTTTATTCTCGATTATTTTATCTTTAACGAAAATTATAACTATTATAATTTTGGGTCCTTGGACGATTCTCATGATACGTTAAACTTGCAAACGTCATTCTAATTTGATTCATCTTCAACTATTTTCAAGACCCGTCAAATAATCGCTCTAGGATAATTCTAAGAAGCTACGTAACGATTTCATTAACGAGCTTCTATTTCAAGAAGGGAGACGTTTCCTTTAAGGATGTAAAATAATTAAACATATTATTATTCAGCAATTTATGTTTCACGAAAATACTTGAACATAAGCAAATATGATTTCAAGTTTCTTCCAGTTATGTAAATACCTTAAATACGCATATACTTAACTTATAATTTTGATATAAAAAATCTACTTTACTTTGCCTTCTACTATTTTCGCACATAATCTCTCACACACTTGATCTCTTCCTTTTTTACATCCATTTTAAACTTACCAACTGAAACTGTCACCAATAAAACAATAAAAAGATTCTTGTCAACATTCGCTTCAAATTCTTCATTCAAAACACTCACAAAACACTCACAAAAAAAAGAGTAAAGCATAAAACAAACAAAAGAAGGAAAAAGGCAAGAATATATTTTCCAATAAGCATTTGAAATGTTTAGGTAAAAAGGGGTTGAATGAAAAAATCTTTGATTTCATCTAATAAAAAATCTTTATTAACCGAGAGGAGGATACGAACGAGCACAAGGAAAATTAAAAAAATTTCTTTTTGTATAACATCACCTGTTAATATTTTCCAAAAAAAAAATAAAATAAAATTAGTTGCCGTTGTAAAACGTAGGTAATACACACTTCTAAAAATTTCAAACTAAGAGAAACTGGAAACAAGGATGGTACCATAAAGAAAATTTTCTAAAATTTCTTCCCGCTTAACGCTACGTGTAAATATTTTCTAAAAATAAATATAATTAGTTGCTGTTATAATTCACTATCGTAAAAGCACCTTGAGACCTTTGCACGGTACCTGTATTCTGTATCCTTCCCTGTACTTATCTCGTTTTAGTAAAAAAAACTGCACTTGTACCACTTTCCCACACAGCTCCTCGTTTCATCCAGCGTCTTTCATTCCACGGTGCATGAAAACCATCGTTCGTTGGTAACTGTTAAGTAGCAAGTTTCCTGACAGATTTCCAACTTCTCTCTTTTCCTCTCGTTTAAACTTTCGTTGTTTCTTGTTCAAACGTCGATTTAAATAACGCGAGGCGACGTTCGAAGAGCATTTAAAGTATGATTACGCGGTACCACGGTACATTAATTTAGACGCGAATGAGTTGATTTGATCTTGCTGTCTGGTAGAGAATGATTATTCCGTGCGAGATATATATCGAGTGATGACGATGGAAGGGGACGATAACGACGCAGCCACGATAACGATGATTCTCGGCTGGAAATAATTATCCACGGGTCGTGTCGAAATGGACAAATGGTTCATCGAGTATGGAAACTCTCGAGCAGAGTCGTGCACTTAATTGGAGCACATATTAATTACGCAATTTCCAACGGAGGATTATATCGCTGTCCTACAACGGACTCTAGGCTTCCGTTTGTCCCAAGAGCCATCGTTTGTTTCCGGTTTCTCGTGGATCTTTCGAGTTTAATTTTAGCCACTCGAAAACATACCGAACTTTTCGGACTGTTTCGAGAGACTCGAACTTTTGGAAATTAATAATTGGAACGTATGCAAATTATTAAGTCGGTGAGCTCGCTCATTTTTCGCCAGCGTAGTTTATTTAAAAATATTTTGAAGAATTGCTTAATGAATGTATAGGTATCTAATTATTTGATAAAAGATATATATATTTATAGAGAAATGGGATAAATAAATTACTCCACGATTAGATAGAATACGTGATGTGTTGTTTTAAGAAAAAGCGATGAAACTTATTACTCAACCTAAACACGTGTGCTTTTATTGAACTTTCGTTGTAGCTTCTTTTAATCTCCTTCGAATTTTTGAGCTGGCTGCAGATGATTCCGTGTGATTCGTGACGTTGAAAATTCGAAGGTTTTATTCTTCTCGTGTGTATCCTATCTCCAGATAGTAAAAATTAGAAATCAATTTCTGGAATATAATTAAACAGTGATTAAAACAAATTTTAACGAATCTCTTGTTATCGATTCTGTCCGATTAACCGCAACCTAAAACCATCCAAAAGTAGAACATTCTTAAAAGCAACATCCTCTACGTATATCTACAGCATCTACAGATATTCTTTGCGAAAAACAAGATAAAAAAGTAGATAAAAAGCGGCGGGAGACTGCAGTCCCATTTATCTAGCCAAAGAAGGAATCACGAGGGCATCGTTATCGACAGGACTGGGGAGTAAAAAAGGCGGCTGGTTAGCTTCTAAACTGTCCGGCTACAGGTTACAGATTTTCCTCGGTTTGCTCGGCAGGTAGGGCTCAGGAATCGACGTTCCGCAAAATAGTTCCACAAGGTGGCCCTGCACAACGGCCTATTTTCCGTATTTTCACTCTCGTCCTCGTCCCGCGCGCAGCTTTTGTTGCTCCCTTTTCATCGCCCCGGCCGTGGATTCAGGTCAGCTCCGGTCGTTGCTTTTACACCGACGACCCTCCACCCTCATCGGGTCGCTCCACACACACACACATACACACACACACACACGTACAGTGACATAGAGTCAAACACCTGCATATACCCGTATATAGGTGATATACAAAGGGAGGCAGAGGGGAGGGGGAGAGAGAGAGAGAGACAGAAAGATGTACGAGTCATCAGGCCACGCTGCTCGATTCGAGACGGCGTACCAGTCCACGAAAATTGCCGGAAACGTGCTACTTCGTTGGGAATAATTGCCACTGACTCTCTGGCCATCGATGAAAGATCGATTGTCCGTTTGTACGGAACGTTATCTGGATACTCTGACCCACGGATGGAAAAATAAACCCCGTCTTGATTGAGTTTTGATTCCATGTTTGTCTGTGTTTGGGGATGATGCTCCTCTCGTGGTTGAATGTTTGCGATATCTTCCTCATCTGTGGTCTCGCGTTTTTCTAAGTAACGTTCAATCAGTCTGAGTATCATTAATACTGAAAGTTAATATTTAACGGTTATGTCTGGATCTAGGGATGTTAGATACAGATTTAGGAGCGAAATTGGTAAATACTGGAACTTTGGTAAACTGATTTCTGTTACGTCGTATTCTGGTATTCAGATGTTTGGAAGAAAAATTGTATGCCTTTAAAAGAGATTTACCAGCGTTGTTAGAAATTTAATGATATAAATATATAGTGGAGTTGGGAAAGCTTGGGATCACTTCTATACAAAGGAACATTATGGTTGTAGCCGCTTATTTATGTCGTATGTTCCATAAGAATCTGTCTGAAGTTCAAAGAGTTAAGAAGGGAGATTTAGGTCCGAAGGATGAACCTCACGTTGGATTAACAAGCGAATCTATTGCAAAAAAAGAAATAACTTTATAAAAAGGATATACAATAGTATTTACTGAAAGATGATAGTGGTAAAATGTTAGTAAATCTTTGTGAGGTATTTTATGTTTATTTAAAATTTGGGCAGAACTCAGAGTATCCACAGTAAAGTACACCTTATAATATCTAACCTCTATTTTTATGCTCACAAAAGTATGTATTCGCGTACAAATTTATAGCTCACACATCAATAAACGATCAAGTTTTCATCATGATCGACGTAAATTTTCAGTTCAGGCATTTTCCCCAGCTACTTTTTAAGCCTTTCTATCAGAACAGAAAAGATCGATAGTGAGAAGAACAGAACATTCCGTTTGCCATTCTTTCGAACGTATTAGAGCACGGAAGGTGGTACCGGGTTCAGCTGATCGCGTTGAGAAATTTAATGAAACCTAATGAAAGGGGCGGGTATTAAAGGTGTAAGTTCAATCTCGCTGAACTGAATGCTCTCATCTAATGTAAGAATCGCGCGCGCTGGGATTTCGAAGTGTTCGGTCCGTGGCAAAAATCGTGAGTGGTCGTTATGGCAAATTGCATCCACTTGAACGACATCCTCCAAAATGCAATATCAGAAAGGGGGCGGTGCACTTGCACCCGCTGCCACCGCGGCAGAAATTAGGTAAATAAGGACAACAGCAAGCATTCGAGTACGATTTATTCATCCTTTGGCGACTTTCATTTTGCTATTTCATTCTATCTTTTACTTTGAGATGCCTTCTTGTACAATGCAACTAATATTATCAGTGAAATCTTACGAGTTATTAGTGGCAATAAAATTTCGTGCATAGCAGTAATAAGATCAGCAATAATAGATGTAAATACAATTTTACAAACTACGAATCATTTGATCATTTTACATGAAATTGTAAAATTCTGTTATAATTTGTAACTTGATAATTCGTCAATATTATTCATTATTAAGATATTATTAGATACACAAGGGCTGGAGTTTCTAGTATACCATAACTATGCTGCAACGATTATGCTATACGTGGAAAAGTTGATTAAAATTATTCATAAACCTTTCTCTAAATCTGTATTTTGTTGGCGTTGAAACTGGACAAAATTTATCTTTTGTACGATACTTGCAATTTGATTATTTGAAAATCTACATTATTCTGCTACATTATAAATCTTATACTACTCTACTGTCACTATACTCTCCATACTTAGAGTCTCTTTTAGCGTTACAACAACCGACTAACAAAATATAGAATGGCAGAAAAAATTGCAATATCAAAAAAGTAACGCAAGAGAAATTAAATTGTATAAACTAGCGTATAAAATAATGATCTATGATCATTTCGATCACTCTTCGTACTTTTAGTATCACTCTAAAATAATTAAAGGAATATCACAGACGATGATAGATCCTCTGAATTTAAATTATAATAAATCGCTCGCATATTCAGTGACTTTTTTTTAATCTCTTACCATTCACCTTCAATCTCTTTTTTCGCTCCATCTCTACTCAATTTTTCCTCGAAACTCGTTCAACCGCAACGACATAACAGACACGAGTTCCGAGCAATGTTTTCGCAGCTGGGTTGAAAGGGTGGCTCGTTTGTAACGACAACTGTGGTTCAGGGGTGAATATTTTGTCTTCGTCGTTGAATCGAGTCGTTCGGCTCGCCATTCTGTTACCGAGTCTCCCCGGGGCGAAGCCGCGTAATGACCAGACATCGTTACACGCGTTAAAACGAACCTATGTTTTAACTCCCATAAAGGCTATTTGCTTTAAAGGAACAAACGAATTTGCCAATTCGCAAACCTTTCGACGATCATCCTTTGCCTCCGTGTCGATACATCATCGATATTGCAAATACTTCCTTTTTTATTCATCCAGCACGAAAATACTTCTCATAAAGAGTTAGGTGACTTTACATTATCTTTTACATAAACTTTTTATATTGTCTTACAATATTCCCCTTCTTCACAGAGAAAGAATGAAAAATTTCCGTACATTGTCGATTAAAATATAAAAGTCACCAAAAATGGACTTGTCACGTCATCTTCCTATTATTTTCAATACAGTTGATATACAGAAATATTGAAAAATGTACGACATAAAATATCTCGTGCACGGAGATACAAAGGGATTAAAAATGTAAATCGTACGAACGATATATTATAATTATAGGTGCAAATTCGTTTTGTATCTACATATTTTTATCAGTTTATAGTTCGCGCGGCTTTAATTTCTTAAATTCAAGAAAGAAGATAATAATTTTTCAATGTCTACGTCGATATTTACAAACTGTTATCGCAACGTGACGCGAAATACGATATTCCGAGGTATCTTTATTTGCGAAAACGCAATTTTACCGTGAGAACAGCGCGAACTTATCTCCTCGCGTACTCCTTACGAACGCCGTTTTCCCATGAAAATAGTTATCTTTCCGTGGATACGACGGTTGTAAAGTTATCATCCCCGTAGCTGAAACATACGTCGTTCGATAAAGAGCACCAACGCTTATCGTTCGGTGAAAACGATTGAATTTTATTAGTAAGAGAAATCTGGTGGTGAAATGGAAAATAAGGAGGCAGACAGTTCGATGTGCGAACGAGTGCTGCACGCGTGCAGATCTTCAGGATTGGCCTTCATTCGTTCACGTCAACGTAGACGGTCGGTTGTCTGATCTATCGTTGTTCAAAATGGCAAGGAATGGCGTAACGGGGCGAAAAATGGCTCTTCGTTTCTCTTTCTGCGGCGAGAAATGATATATACCGAAAACAGACAGTGTATTACGTGTGAATTTTCGACGATTCCTTCTGTCAGAAATTTTTCATCCCTTCCTCTTATTTCTTTTCTTCCCCTCCGTCTGGAACGATGAAAATTAATGGAAGAGAATGAAAATAATGGAAAAAACTTGATCGTTCGTCAGAGTTACGATTTTTAATATCGGTTGCGTCTTTCTAAGGAGATTCCGAAGTTGATTCTTCAGCAGAACGGTGTATGTTCCTTTCAGATTATGTAATCAAAGTTTCGTCGTAAGAGGGTGAAGTTAAGGTTAAACTTCGATAATTACCTTCTGCTTGAAATTATCTCTATGTAATTACGGCTGTTACGGTTATCTTTGGTAAGTGAAACGTACGAGTTCTTAAAATACAGTACGAAATATTACATCCGAGAAGTTTTACTCGATAAACGGAAAGCAAATGATTGTAAGAAATTGACAGGGAATTTTCCAGTTTGTTAAACAACACGTCCGATGATCTGTTTTATCTTCGAATAACCACAGCAGGCGATTGAAACGAATAATCGTGAATGATAATTTAGAAACGAAAACGGAGATATAATAAAAAATAGAAGAGACAGAAGATAAAGAAATCGTTTCAATTGCAAGCAGGAAGAACAAGGTGGAAAATTGTAGGATAAAGTTTCATAAATCGGCGAGCTGGGGGAGTTAGACGACGAGACCAGGAATATCCCGGATCGTTCGGGGCTCTCAGGGATTCTCTGTCACGGGGACGCTTCTTGCCGGCTGAAAGAATTAATCACTTGTCAGACGCAGAGTTCTCGTGGATCCCATTTTTTCGTGACTCGCGAGAATAATTGGCCCGGCCCTGTCCCATGTGTTTTATTCGCCGAAACTCCGCTTTAAAGGCCATCGGAAAAGGAACAAAAGGGGTGGCTGAAAATTTCGTGGCGTGGTTTAAATCGAGGCCTGGAACGGAAATAATTTGCACGTCGTTCGATCGCGTGCATCAAGGCGCGAATAATTTGCGAAATTATGACGCCGGGGATCGATATTGAGTCGCGACTGATATCCACCTAGGGGGATGAAAACTAGTTCCTTCTTTATCCTCGTTGTCTGTCTGGGTCATGGTGAATGGATAACGCGAGGGGAACGCTTGCTCGTCGTAGGGAAATCGTGGAGCGATTTGTCGAACAGAAGAATGGCGGGGATTGTGATTTAAAAGTCGAAGTCGGGATCCTTTTAACGCAGGAGGAAGCCATTCGAGGTCGCATGAATTCGGGATGGCGAAGGTTGAGTAGGTCATAATTATTTCATGGCTGTCTAAAGTACGGTCCTTCTTAGATTACTTTTCCTTCAAAGATTTCGTTTTTCTAGATATTCGCGAGGGAATCTTACGAAGGATCAGTTTCTCAGGGATCTCGAAGAAACATGGAAATTACTCCAGAATCGATTTATCAAAATTAGAATATGTTGAATGAGACGCTCATTGCCTCTAATATCCCAACAGGGAGGGTGTACAACCTTCGGCTTATCGATTTCATCGAAACATTGGATGCTAGAAAATTTCATTCTGTTTAAAAATAATCCATTATAGAATCGGATGTTGAGTACTTTCGGGATATTCGTGATTAGACCGTGATATTTTCTATGAATTTATGGAAAATTCGAAAAAATGTACAAGATTCTACATAGTATAATTCTACATACTACAACGTACGAGTTCTATATAGTTCCATTTTTTCAAATTATATTTGTAAAAGTATGAATTTGCATAAATATCCACGGTCTGTTCGAGATCAAAGTTTCGTTGCTGGGTTAGTTGACGGTTGAATCGATAAGTTGGACAAGTTACCACTTATAATACTTTGACGCGATGAAACTTTGATCATGAGTATCTGCTCAAAAGGTATTAAATATTTAATTTCATACACAGAGTAACGAAATTTACCAGTGTTCGAAGTTTGAACAAAACCGGTGACCGAGATAACTGAGCATCCCATCAGAAAATCCTAAATCGCCCTAATATCTCACATTGCTCGTGAATTATCTTCCCTTTCCTTCTTTAAAATGAAAAATAACGAGACAGTGTATAAGGAGGTATCTTTTTTCGCCCATCGTTCTCTATTTCTTTTTTCTTTTTTCCAACCCAAAGAATTATCTGAAAACACCCGATAGAATCTTTGAACCTAGTTTTACGAGTCGACTGAAATAATCTGAATTTCCATGAAACGTCGCGGGAACCGGAAGTCCACAGAAGAGGAAGAAGTCTCGTTTCGAGTGAATATTCGCGCTCGAACCGTCTTTCTTGAGATAGTTTCCCTTTTTGTCCGACCACGTCGCCTCGTATCGGAAGAAACAACGGAATTGAAATTAGAACGAGGCTGGCTCGAGTTCTCGGCCAGTCGGCGCTAAAATTACCGGGCAGAGCGACGAGCTATCGACCTATAACAACAATTATTTCGTTTCCTTTTATCGGAAACTTCGTAATTGACGAGTGCTGGAGGAATAACAGTGAGAAACTGATTCCATTTATTTCTCTTTGATTATTATTAATATTTGAACTAGCAATTTTTAATGTATATTTAAATATGTACGCTACATATAAATGATCATAATTAAGCCATCACTTTATTTAGCGTTAAGGATTAAATAATATTGAATAGTTAAATCTGACTTTAATTCTAAATTACATAATTACTGAATACGAACCTTGTTCGATATTTTAACATTTTGGTTCGGACATAGCGTTAAAGCAGTAATTACATACAGCGTTCAAAGGCTCCTTTGCTCATGGAAAAACTCGTACGATAAACGATTGAAGCGGTGTAATGAAAAGAAAACATTATAACGGCAAGTACTTTGCATGGTTTTAATGTGTAACAGCAAAAATACAAATATTGAAATCTGTCAATTTCGAGGCATTTATTATTTCTATAGTTAATAACCACGTACATATTGTTGACAGATTTCTGACCAATAATGAGGCTTTTTTTAATAATAACGATACTTTTAAGTAATTGTTTCTTCGTGATTTCTATAGAAATTATTTTAAGGATATAGCGGACGTGTGTCTCACGATGTGATGAAGTAGTTTTGCAACGAAGCTTCTCTGGTGTTTGTGCGTTAGTTCTAAACCGTTCGGAGTTAATTGTAGCATGAGACTGTGTACGTAGGTGTTAATAGGGTGCGTTAATTACACGACGGACGCTCGAATAACTGTGCGCAATTACGCGGTTAATCCTCCTCTGTCTAGTTCTTTTGCACGATTATCTCACTTTCTTTTTCACTTGTTTTCATTTCATTTTCTCTTAAACGGTATTCTATTTTCCCGCCTTTCGCCCCTTGTGTAGAATCCGTTTTTCTTTCACTTATGTAGAACCTGTTTTTCTTTCACTATGTGTGATTTTTTTTTATATGTCCTGCTTTTATTTGCTTTTTTAAATCCGCCTTTTGTTATCGGTGTTTTTATACCTTCAAAGCCTTTTCGCAAAGCCCTTTCCCCTTCGTGGTGATTCTGTCTTTTACCTTATTTTTATTACATCCTTTCTACCGTCTTTGTTACATTTTTAGTCCCGCCTTTTTTCTTCTTTCTCTTTTTTTTTCTTTTTGTTGTGCTTTCATTGCGCGCTTCTATCGTATCTAGTTTACTCTTTAAATTCTTATTAAATTGTCTTTTATTTCTTTTCGCTTAAAGTTTTATACCTCCAAAGGCTCCTCTTGGCCCTTAAAGAAAAATGAGCTGTCTTGAGGTAACTGGAATCCAACCTACGATTTCTCATCCTGAAGCAGCTGCCTAATTTACTTTTCCACTCCGTTCCTGAAACACGATCTTTTGTTCTTCGTATTACCATTTACGAAATAGAGATCTTTCTGTTCCCATTTAGCTCATCTAACTATTCCCTACCTTATTCATCCCACATTGTCAGTTTTCTCATTGTACATATCAACCTTTTGTTCACTTTCCTCTTCTTCTCCAAATTTTCGCTATCTTTTCCAAAAACTTCCCCATTTATCCATCGAAACACAATCTTTTCTTTCGTTCAGTATTCTTCGATTATTTTCTCTTTTGGTCGAAAGTTTGCGTCTCCTTTTGTGCGTTACTCTACGTACGGAGCAGAGCTCTCTTTCTGCCTTCATTTAACCATTCTCTCTACCTTATTCTCCGTTCTCACTCAATTCTTTCCCCATATTTCACCCTCTTATCTTTCTCACTTCTCTTTCACCCAAACTTTCATTTCACTTCTCCATACATTTTCTTATCCATTCACACTTGCCAACTCTAACATCTTTTCCTTTTATTTTCTCTATATTCTCAGTCCAGTCTTTTCATTCCCATTCTTCGTTTACATCCGCCGTTACCCTCATTCCGGTCAAATAAAATAATGTATTCTTGTTCAAATAATCATTTTTCAAATATTCCATTTGAATAATACCCAAGCTTGATGTTGATAGAGAACGAGGTTAATCGAGTGCAAGCAGGATTATCAGGCTGAACGGATGATAACCGTAAGACTAGTTTCCCTAATGATCCATGTATCACTTAGACTACCTGCAGAGTAGCCGAAAGTTCATCTCGTTATCTACAGAACAGGCGAACTCGGTACGCCCTTGACGTGGCGTTCACGTGGGTCTTCCTGGATAAAGAGGTTCCTTTAGGATAAGTTGCTTGCTTCAAACTAAGATGTACGCTAAGTGAAACTCCTTAACTACGTGCAACCCGCGTCTAAATTCTTGATGGCACGCTAGCACAAGTTTACAAGAGTTTCAGGATATTGACGTTACATCGATTATTTTCACGGTCGAACGTAAAATATTAAGCGCATCCGTGGAATTCTCTCACACGATCTGAGTATGAAAAGAAGACGTTTATTAATATACTCTTACTTTGCAATGAATCACTTTTTCTGCTCAGATTCCACGTTCTAAGATTAAGATATCAACTTTGTGTAGTCTTCTTCGTTCTGCAGGCTACTTATAATATTAGGTTGTCCGAAAAGTTTCTTTCGTTTCGTAAGGTGATAATAGATGAACAACAATTTCTGTTCTATATTTTATTGAAATAGGTATGATCCATTTCGTTGTATTTCTATTATTATATTCGTGCATAATTCAATAAACTAATATAAAACAAAAAACATTGTGCGTCTATTATTTCCTTATAAAACGAAAGAAACATTTCGGACAACTTAATACTATACGAAAGTAATACTTAAACGATACAAAATTTAATAAATGTCGGGTCTCATTAATCAGCATGTAGATAAATGTGATGATAGATTGATATGTAAATGCCAGAAACACCAGTGTGCGAGAACATGTTCAGTCTAATGTATCGTTCCAAGACATACAACTCCATAATCCGTATCAGTGCATCCCATGAACCAACGCTGACCAAAAACGCAACTAAACGTAAGGGGACATTCCCCGGAGGTTCCGACACGACATCCAATTCCAAAACACCTTTCCTTCATTTAATACGATCTTACAACGTTGGAAGGATTACATAAGACCGAGTGGAGAAGCGTGTCGGTGTGCCGATATCGTGGAAAGAGGCCATCAACTTCATTTTTCCTACGGCATGAAGGAACTTGGCCACACGGGGACGTTTATCGCGTCCGAAGGGGATCGACTTCGAGTATTTCCATTGACCCTCCGGAAAAATCCATCGTAGACGTGTGTAGAGGGGGATTGAGGGAAATGCTCGCAGGGTCCAAACTCAATTTGTTGGCAAAGTTGCACCTTCTGGATTCCTTACTGGACCAAGCCAATAGCCTTTCAAGCCACCGAGCAAACTGCCATCGTTTTCCTTCCTTCTTCCTTTTCTTCTCTTTTTCATTCTATCTCGCTCCTTATTTTTTTTCTTCTTTTTTTACCCGTTACCTTCTTATCTGAACTGAACCGTACACGTGGCAAAGACCCGTCGAGCTTGCGACGTCTCGGTAACGCGGTTGAAGAATTTCGCCTTCGCGCGTTGGTAACGGCAGTTCTTATTTCTACTCGCGGACGTGGTAATTTTTATAGTTGCAAGCTGCTGGAAATGGAGAAACGGGTGTAATCGAGTTGGAAGTTTATGTGCAAGGTGTCGTGGAGCGAGTATACGGTTAAATCGAGTCTGCCGAGAGTTTCCTTTCTACTCGCAGAGAGACGCAAAGGATAATAAGTTGAATATTAAAAGTTAATACTTTTTTTCATATCGTTTTCTCCCATCCCAGCTTGAAGAGATTTGATCTGGGAATTGCAGATAATTTTAACGGGGGATACAGGGTGTTAGTTTCACTGTCGCACGATGAAAAATCCGAGAATCCCGTGTGACTCTCCAACTGTTGGCAATTTAATCAGAAGTTGCTTTATTTTGTTTAATTCACTTTAATATCCCATGCGATATGACGTGGTAGACATCCTCGTTTTAAGAAACTGAAGAGTTTCATTCGTTCTTTTTTCCTAACACGTATATTTTACGATGAAAAGGAACGAAGCGATACTTTTTATGGTACAAGCAGCCATGACGAACCGCATTAATAGACAGGTCGATTTACCAAATGAAATCTCGAAACTCGATCACGTACTTTGTTGTTTGCCTTCCTCGTTCGAGCCTTTCTTTGAACAATCATTGGAAAAATTCGAGCATCTTCTTTTTCCTTCCCTCTGCCTCCAATAAATTTATAGAAATATAAGCAACGAAGTATTGTGGAAAGTTTGGAAACTCGCCAAGTATCGATAATTAGTTCCTGCATGTGCACAAAGAAACTAGAACGAAATTAAGACAACGACCCCGGGATGGGCCGGTCCAACAATAAGCCCACTCGGTGTTTGAAGCAACTTTGAAGCGAGCTAATTTACGATAATGGTATCCCGAGGGCTACTAAAGCAGCCCGCGGGATCCGAGACGCGATTAAAGTCATTTCCACGACCACCTTGGAGAAAACGCCGTGCCGGGGAGAATTATTGTTTCCCCCGTTTTACGGCCGACTAAAAACACAGTTACGACCTGGAACGACTGAAATCGGAATTATTTCTCTTGGGACGAGTCGCGTCTCTTTGTGCTAATTTGTCCGTCGTTTGTTGGGAATGTGTCTATTAAGGTTCGAAACGTTCGTGGAATGTTTTGCTGGTAAACGTTGAAATTTAAGATAGTCTTATTCGATTACCGTCATCGCGGGAGCGATAGAATTTTTTTGCAACGAGTTAAGTGTCCTTATACTGTTTGTAGTATAAGTGTCCTTATACTGTTTGTAATATAAGTGTCCTTATACTGTTTGTAATATAAGTGTCCTTATACTGTTTGTAATATAAGTGTCCTTATACTGTTTGTAGTATAAGGACACTCTTAACTCGTTGCAAAGGGGAGGATCCTGTCGATTGATTATCGTACGTTCCAACATATGAATAATTATTGTAGTAATTATTGTAGATTGTGTCTACGGATTTAATTAAATTTCTTTTAGAAACGAGGATAAGTAGCGGGAAAGACACGGTGAATTTTCATATTTGTCTCCTAGGGGAGAAGACTTCGTTGTAAATTTCTAAATTTTCATAATGCGCAATCGAATGTTTATAATATCCTATTCGAGTTTAACGTAGCTTATTGCAGATTGTATCCACAATCATTCTTTGAATTATATCACGAATATGTACGATAAAAGACAAGATATTGGAAAATTAATATTAAGCTCATAAACACTCTGAAGAGTATTAAAATATATAAAATAAAAGTACGCAGAAATCTTATTAAAGAGTAAAATAATTCTATATCATGGATTGCAGCAAACAATTAAAAAATATACAAAAGATATGTAAAAAGCAAATACGTACTTACGTTTACACGCTCGATATCAATTTCTTTCAATAATTTCTGCAATTAGTATAATCTCAGATGATCTTGCACCTTTTCACGATCAGAATCGTAAACAGAAAGATCTTTTCCCTTTCATTTCCTGACGTTTTGCTCGTGAGTCGCGGAGAAAGGACTCGAATCTGCGGAAAATCTGCATCTTCGAGGCTCCACGGCCGAGATGATCGCATTATCGAGCCGCTCGAGCGGCAAACGAGCCGATCGTCGATAATCTCGTTGTTCATCTCGCGGTCCTGATCTCTTTTCCCGATCTTGAATATCTTTCGAAGTGCAAATTAGCCCGGCAGGGATCCAAGGCAACGGCAAAAAAAAAAAGAGAGGGAACTCGGTTCATCGATCGCGAACCGATCGAGCGTGAAATTTCTCGCGAGTCCAAACGAAAAAAATTCGCTAGGACTGTGAACTTCCTGAGACGACCGCGAGATTTGAAAGATATCGTAGTTGTACACTTTGATACAATCTATTCTCCTTTCTTCTTTTTTATTCTAATTGCATTGTTTTCATAGACATTTTAAAGTCTATTTATCGTGGTTTTTAATTATACACGTTGACAACTGTATAGGTTTCTCTAATATTATAGAAGTTAGAACTAATTCCCTGTTAGTTATTGGACTATTATTCCCATTGTTCTACATTTTGCGTTTAACGTGTAAGTACAATGGAATTCCATTTATCTAAACTCGTCGACGGACAAATAATTCATATAACTGGAATTCATATATCTAATAGTAGTTTAACAATTTTTTCCGCTACTATTATTTTTCGTTCACATAATAGAAATTCGCGTTTGAATGAATGTATTCGATCCGCAGAGATCCGGCAAACAATTGACATTTCGTTCCAATAACGGCGTCCACATAGATTGGAGGATCGAACAAATGAAAAAATGAAACAGCGTTTGAAATGTACGACGAATTAGTATGAAACTACGATATTTTTTCTTCGATTTATTTTATTCAACTTTGATAGAGAAATATATTAGAATTAATAGAAATTATATAAAACGTATATTCTTCTTAACACGTAATTGAAAAATAGAATAAAATACGTATAATCAACTTTTATCACAATGCCATCGAAATAAAAATCTCGAGACTGAAATCCTATTAATCTTGATACGTTCTGTACTCCCCAAACCTGCAAGTCGATTAACGATCCTAGTCTGAAACCGTAAAAATCGACCACTTTGAGCTCGACTTTTTCCCTCAAATGGAAAGGGTTCGAAGGAATACGAGCAAAGTGGGTGGTAAGTTGATCGAACTCACGGTCGAACAACGTGGAATCAACGTTCCAGAGAATTACCTCGGCCAGCCACACGGCCTGGGCGAGCTTTCTCGTGAGAACGGACAAAAGGTGTAAACGTGGCAGAGAGTCGTCTCTGTACTTTGGTGGCTGTACCACGAAACGGCCAGGGGGGGGCTTCCTCGATTCCGCCTGTGGAAAACTGATAGGCTTCTCGAACTCGCCGCGATTGCCTCGATCTTCTTTGTCACGATAATGACTTTCCACTTCGCGTATCTCTTTCTTCGAGCATCGACCCGCCGCGCCGCCTCTTTATCATCTTCACCGAAAAATTCACCCTTATCGGGTTAAAGTGTTAATTAGTATCGATCGTTGCCATGTTGTAAAGGTCGAGGCTGTTAATGGATTTTTGCTAATCAATGTGGTCCGTGGATACTTTGAATATGTGATACTTTGTAAATACTTTTACTTTATTTTTTGATTTGTCGCGCAAAGAATATTAAATAGAATATTAATAAGAGATCTTGTTGGATATATTTTTCACGTATCGCTCGTTTTGGTTATTTTTATATCTTGCTATGTATGATGATGTAGCGCTGAATATATTTTTGGAAAATGGCGATTACAGAAACCGGGAAATAATTGGCGAAATGTGGTGCAACGAGTAACGTTAAATACTAAATATAAGTGCGATACTGAATATTATTCTTCTATACACCATATTACAGGCTTTCGTGAATGACAATACTTCTGAATTTTTTATAAATATTTAAAGGTTTCCATTTTATTCCTGCAATTTTGATGCTCGTCGTAGGCTGTAGCTTTTATTGTTATCCGCTTTTTGCATCAGCCTCTCGACTCTCATTATTATCCCCCAAGGTGTATTTTCAATGGATCAATTTTAAATTTCCCTCTTTCTAATCTCAATTCCTCACTTTCCACTGATTCCATTTAAAAACTATCGCATAAAGGATATCCTTTCTTATCCCCATAATAAGAAGAAAGAATTCGCGAAAGCCGATCGAATTGCAGGAGATCGTAGAATACTCTGGTTCTGCAGACGAACAGCTCCGCCAATCGAACTATTCGTATTCCTCGTAGACCCTCTAAGCCTAATATTCTAATATGGCGGTCGCCTAAGCTCCGACTCGCTCGCCCAATCTCCATCATATCTTCTCATCTCAGTCTCGAACCAATTTCCTAATCTATAGCTGAAAATCCGCCCTCGAATCCCGGATAATCGTGTCTCCATTCGCATTTTCGAAACGTGTACGCTTTCACTTAACGCTCTACCGACGACACAGACTCTAATCTGTGTTCCTTTTTTTTTCATCGTGTTCCCGGTTTCGCACAAGATCGCGTTACAGTTTCTGAGACCCGAGACTATTAAGCCAGCGGAGGTCCCCTTTACAGAAAAGTAGGAGAAGAGAAATAAAATGAAATAAATTTACACAAATGTGAGATAAAATTTACTTTCTAGTAAGTTATGTTAAAAGATCTGTATAATGCATTTTTAAAATACAGATATCCTTTTTTTATTTTTCGCGGCGAATTTACAGAATTTTACTAATTTTATCATGTTTGTATACTTTGAGCGCACGTAGCTGTGCGTTTCGGCACATACAGTGGCGGATGGAAAAAAGTTTATGAAATGGAATAATTTTACAAAATAAGTATATATTGAATAAAAGCAAGCAATTGATATAACTTATACCATAGAACATACGACTGTTGCCAAATTGGTGAACAATTTTTAGTATAAGTCGTAAGTATCGGTTTTAAATCTTTCATCCGTCACTAAACGCGCGCTCTGGTGCGACGTCTATGTGTTAGAATAATTCGCTACGTTATGCTCGTAAAATAAGATGCATTTTTTCTTGTTCTTTTTATAGCTAGACCCGAGGCTATAACCTTCACTAGACCCCTCCCCCTTAATCCGCGCTTGATTTCGCGTATCGCGGATTTCACTGCAGCCACGAATGGGATACGCGCGTGTTCTCGCGATCTACGGGTTATCACTGAGACACAGTGACGCTAGAGTGGGGAAACAAACTACTAGAAGTAGGGATTTTAGCGGCGGAGCGAATGGTGGGGCTACGGATAAAACAGAGTTCCAACAAGCGCCAGCGGCAGATGTTTGCGCTTGTACAGACGTCGTTCTAGACGCAGTTCAAAGTTAAATGAGGTCGGGAACGTGTAGCCATATAACCTGTAATACTGTGGCAACGAATTCGTGGACTGACGAATCTGACACATTACTCCGTGATGCTCGAAATTCTCGAGTCGCTTTGCATCGTCTCAACCTTCTCCTCTTTATTACTAAACCACCATTGATCAGTTACGACTTGCTTGATACACGCTACAGTTTGTCGTGACTAAAGTTCCAAAGAAAAGCTTCTTGCGATTCACTCTTTTTGAAAGCTTGTGTGTAATGCTTCATGGAGATGTGAAGGGATTTGTTGATCTAGGACGAGTAAATAAAGCTGTAAATGTATGGAACTGAGTTTTTGGGAATTTTTAATTGAAGCACAGTTATATATATTTATATATATACACGCTCGTAACATACAGAAAACACTCATTTCTTTATTATATTATTTCTTTTATATATGGAAATTTGTGAAAAATTCAAAATAACTAAATAACTCCAAATTCCAATTCTTACTTTCAAATTTTTATTTTCTAATTGCGAATTTAACTAGAACAGAGAATTTATTTTTAAAGTTAAATGAAAGTAAAATATAATTGAAAGCCCAAAAAGACTCAGTCCATAATTACTCACTTTATTATAAGTTTTCATTAATGTCTTTTGTACAACTATATAACATATTATTTTTACGCATTACTAGAAAAAAAAAAAAAATAGTCAGTTAGCATCAGAATTCCACTGACCACCGTCGTTGCGAGTGATGGAAGTCAGGGGTGGAGTTTAATCACGGATCATCTCCAGCAATCATCATCTGCTAAATCGATCAGTAGTACACCTACTGGCTGACTGACGATGCCCGTTCTCTGCTTCAAGATATTACCTCGACCGACTAACTTTAAGTGCGAGAACTCGTAACTCCGCATAGACATCTAGTGGATGCTAGGAGAATTACTCAACACAAGTATCAATATCTTTAAAATTTCGCATTTATTAGTTACAAACTAATACTAGAGATAAACATCCACAAATAATTAAATAATTTTATTTTTCAATAGTTTATAAATAAAAATATTTCACATCTTTTTTCCACATTTTTATTAGTACCTACATAGTAGTTTTCTAAATATCGGTGTTTATCAATATCTTTTTCAAAGCTTAATTATTTATAAGTTATAACGAATTATTTATTTTGGTAAACCTATATACTTTAATTTCTTGAATACAATGATCGTAATACATTAATGATATGATCGTTTATCGTAGTATCCTTTAAATATTCTGATAGATATCATATAGTATAAAATCTTTGCACATAGCCGAAAAGAAAAAGGAATTTTTCATAACAATTTCTTTTCTTTTCTTTTCTTTTTTGTAGAATATACTTACATAATACAATAATGAAACGTTCACATCTGCACACATCTCCATCTAAGAATTATTTAAAACTATATGACATATTTGCAACAAGTTAAAATAAATATTATAGAATACATAACAAAAAAAGAATTATGATTAGTTAATTTATTCATGAATAAAAAAATAACAAAATAAACCCGCCCCCGGGTGGGCTCGAACCACCAACCTTTCGGTTAACAGCCGAACGCGCTAGCCGATTGCGCCACGGAGGCCGTTGGAGTTCTGGACTACGATGTAGTAGGATAAGCCGTAAGCATCTTTTGATTCTAACTTTTAATCGATATTCATATAAAAGTCATATAATTTATTTATACAATAGTATCTTCATTCAATGAAATTCTGATCACGTAGTAATATCACATTCTACGTTTTACGTTTATAACTTACCTTGTAAACGTTTCATTAATGTTCTCCGATATATTTTGACTGTATCATCAAATTGGCTTTTGTGTTTTGTTTCATACACTTGTACAATTTTCTACAAATAAGGATTTAATGTAGATAAGGGTTTTGAATGAAAAAAAGGAGGAATATCGGAGAAGTATGGACAACGTCGTAGGAATTATGATATAAACTTAAAGTTCCCTTTTGGAATTATCTGTATCCTTGTCTCCCTTTTGTTGTATCTAATGACCAACCGTCATTGTTAGAGGAAAATTATTAGCATAAAATGGCCAATTATGTGCTTTACATATTTTTATCTTTCCTATATTACTTATCCCTCTCGAAATGAAATAAGCGGAAACGTCTTCTAATGCGAGAGGATGCACAAAAGACGGCCGGAAGGAAATTGTTGGCCGGAATTATCGAATATTACGCGATAAAAATATGCATCACCGCGAGTGCTTTTCTGCGTGGGACAGGGACATTTAATCAGAAAATCCATCAAGAGATTGCTTCTGGGCAATTTCTTTTCTCTCCTGTAGCGAACCAACATCCTCATCTCCCTCTGTAATTCGCTCTTCTTTACCTTTGCTAAATTTTTAAGTAAAAACATTCAAAATATAGTAAATATAGCTTCCCTATTCGATTATTATAATTATTCTTAAACTTCTTATAATCTGTACATTTTTATTTTAAGCGTATTTACGCGTATAAAAAGTAGGGCATATTTATACATAAATTATCCTTTTATTCAATCTGATAGGTAATATTGTCGGAATATGCGGAAGACTAAATGGAAGTATTTGATAGGTCACGTTAATAGAGACATACGTACATTAATAAATGCACAGATTTGATTATACGGTGAAATCAATTGGTATGTGCATAAATTCCACGGTTAGTTCAATAACCTTAATAAATTCACTAATAACACATTTACCAATCAGGAAGTGGTTATATTAGGAGCAGAGAATTACAGTTCGGTACCGGTCGACTGTGCAAACTTTAACCCACGCTTTTACTAGAGATATTAACATATCCACGATGTTAATAAGAAATATAAAACAGTCGTAAAACGTGGAACTGAAAGCCGTTGTGAACAGAGAATATTCATATCTACAGAATGATATTTACTCTGTAAACCTCGTACATAATAATCCCTTTATTTTCTTGTCTTCTTTTTTTTAGGAACAATTTCTTCCCTTTTTCAAGTTTTTTTCAATTTTCTTAATATAGAATCCTGAAAGTAATAGTTGCTGTATAAATGGACACATAACTAATACAATAAAGTAGAATAATATGTTGATAAACATGTAAAACAAAATTTAGAACGTAGACGTGTTAAGATGATTTTCAAAAACATTGTAAAATGTTAAGAATTCTGTTGCTCTCTTATCCTTGTAACAAAAAATTCGGGAAATTTTTAAACGATATTTTTTCACATTTTCTCCTTATACACTTGGTGCGTGAAATATTTTGTAATATTGAGATTGTTACACAACCGTGATATATTGTTTAATAAGGGCAGCAGGTTGGTCACGAGGTAAGTGCGAGGGCTACGAAGTTATCGTTCGAAAAGTAGAACTGTCGGCGAAAAAAAATTTAGTGCAGCTGTTGTACGGCCCCTGATAACATTACGTTTCGTGGCCCGTATTCTGTCGAGCACGCGATCTCTACCCAATCGGGGCCTCCTTATCTCGACGTCAGCACGACCTTATCGTTAACTCCGAGTATTCGACTGAAAAAAATGCACACCGGCATCGCGTACCTTTTTCCTCTTCTATTCCTCTCTATAAATCCTCTCGAAGGAGCCCTCTTTGCAGATGCTTATCGTTATTTCTGTCCCTTATCCATGGAACTTATGATATTCCGATATTTCGATATATAATAAAATTGATATTTTTTTTTACTCTTTTTATTCTTTAACTTCGAACTTTTATGTGCTCACGGCAAGAAAATATCAGAATTGATTGCGATTGTTTATTTCAACATGTAACATTTAATTATTGTAAATATATTTGGTATAATAATTTAATTTGCTATAGAAAGCTAATTGTTGTTGCATTGTAGTGATATTAGCTATAACAATTTTTTATTAAAGGACAGATTTTTAGGGAAAAAGAAAATGGAAAAATTAATATTCTTATAATATTTTATAATTTTATTCTTGAGGAGTGAAAATATTCGACAGTTTGTACAAAGAATCTTTTATGAGGACCAACGATTCTACTTCTACTTTTAAAAATGTTATACATGCTATGTTATGAATATTTTCTATAAAATGAACAATTTTCTTTTATCTAAAATCTTTCTTATGAAACTTTTATCTCATAAAGTAAAAATACAGTCGAAATTTGCTTCTCCTTTGAGTCGTACCTATCTCCTACAAAAAAAAAAAACTGGGATTCATTGGATCGTTGAATAAAAATGGCAGTAGTTAAGGAGTTCATGTAAATCGGCGCTCGAAAAAATTCAGAGAAAAGGTATAGGTATTTAAAACAAAAAGGAGAGAAAGAGAGACGAATCCTATTTCGTCTAACGAGAAAAACGGGAAAAATAACGAGTGTTTATGAAAGGAAGTTTTATGGTTCGTCACATCGATGGTGCGCCGCGATTGATCGATTGTCCATCATTGAGAGTCTGGAAAAACGAGCTTTTCGGTGTCGACGCTCAAATAATAGCCCGCGGCGTTCGATATGCAAAATTGTCCTGCAATCGACGACCCATGAGACCAAAAAAAGAAAGATAAAAAAAAGTAAACGAGATTCGAAAACAAAGTTGGAAACCAATAGCGTACATACGTCAAACGGAAGTTACTAACTGCCATAATTATTCCATGTGTCTCGATTTGATATTCTTCATCTGCGCTTTTTTCATCTACTTACTTGTACATTTTATTTTTGCTCTTGTTTCTACTTTGTTCTCTTTTTTTTTCGTTTTCTTCTTCCCATTTTTGAAAAGTTAACACTTTGGTTTATGTATACATTTTATGGCTATACTTGTTAAATCTAATTATTTGTTGACATATTTATGGTTTTTCGAGTTTCGATCGTATTTATTAGTACACTTTTTTCCAATGTCTCGTGAACATACAAGTTCACTTTATCAAAGCAGACCCGAAAAAAAACGATCAAAAGCTGAAAAACCACAAACATGTCTAATCATCGTAAAAGCTTAAAATCTAAAAGTAACTACATATTAGCTTTTGAAATATGTCTTCATATAAATCTTCGATTTTATGAACTGAAACGTAATTCAAAATTAGAGTGGAGAGTTGATTCGGCCATATATATGTATAGTTGGTCACAAGTGTATCTTGATATTATAAAGCAAAAGTTTAATGCAGATCGATGAGTTTGCTAGGCGTTACCGGTTTCGCCCTTTTTCCTACCTTCCCTTTTTTTCCTTTTTTTTTGTGTGTGTTCTCTTTTTTAGTTTTTGCTTTTTCAACGAGCTTAGGTGAAGTAACTTCTTTTTTGTTGGAAACAAATTTAGGCGAAACAATTGAATACAAAGCTGCTGCATTCCATTTTCCGCTTCGACACGACTCGTCGTTTCTCGTTCCGGGCAGTTTTTTTTTGCCACTCCTCTGTACTTTCTCTCCGTCGATATCTATCGGAGAGATATTGAAAGGATGGATTTTCATTATCGCGCCCCCTTTAACCCCCTCGCCTCATCGATTCTCGATTTCAATCGTTGAAATAGATTCCCCTTCTCGCGATTTCGATATTAAGTTCAGCTTTTTTTCCGAATTTTGTACCTGGCTGAAGTCTTTTCTTTTCGTTATTCCTGAAGCAAAGCAGAACAACAAAGTGACGTATTACAGTTTGTTGAAATTTCTTACCGATTATACGAAAAAATATTAATTTGAATTTTAATCAATTATGTTACGATATCTATCTGTCAAATATACATATATACATATACGATATATTCTTATAAATAAATGATTTCATTTTATCCATATTTTTTAGCAAAATAATATTAATTAAAAATTTCGAAGACTGTTAATTCTATATATATTCTCCGCGTCTCAATTTTCAGTCACCCGAATTTTTTAGCTTCCTGTCAAGATCAACGATATTATTAGAAATCAAGTTTAGTACCACAATTTCCTGATAAAACTATCATGCTGATGTTTTGCACGCGAAACAGATACATTTTACCAAGAAATATCTCCGTTTACCGGTAGATTTTCCCTGGTTAATATACGGGTTACGTCGAATTCCTGCCGGAGATCTCGTAATTTCCGTAACCCGGGCTATTTATTTCCTGATGACCATCAAGTATATCTCCGTTTACTTAGCGAACTACTATCTTGCTACATTTACCGTGGTATTCGATTCGTTTACTCGATACGGGAATCTTGATCAGGCCATTTGTACCTGAGCTCTGTTAAATTCACGATAACATCTTTCTGAAATTATATAATTACTTAAATAATTGCTACGTTATCGATAATCGGAAATTCACTGTATCTCGAATAAATATAATTTTCTAAACGATTTCTGTATCAATCAGTTTATCGAAAAATAAAAAATTGTATTAAGAAGAGTAGAAGATCGATTCGCTTTTTGTTACTGTTTATTAAATTAATTTTTCATATGAAATTGTTATCTTTAATGCAGAACAATCTCCGAAGATGAAACAACGATTGCTTTAATAATTCAACATTTTTATATTCAACCCCATTAAAGATATTTGAATAAACTTCAGCTATCCAATAAAAGTATACGTAAGGGAAAAGTAAATGAAAAATTCTATCACGTTTCACAAAGAATTCTCAACTTAATTCTTTATGCTTTTCGTCGACGTATTTCCATTCATCAGCAGACACTATTTTCCCTTCGTTACTCTATCTTGTCGCGTTATTTACGAACACCACAATTTGTTTACCGGCTTTCTGTATTTTCATCAACGTCTACATCGCGCGATTAATATCCGACGTACTCGTGACAACGAATTGCAAACGAGCTCCCTGTTTTCTCTTCCTTTCCATCAACCTTAAAGAACTTAAGATACTTAAAGCAAATCGTGATCTACGAGGAGCTGGTAACAGGGCTTGGCACATCGAGGGAGCGGCTGACTTGGCTCGAATCACCTCGTTTTTCGAGGCGAGCCGCTAATTAAGAAATACTCTCCTTAATGTCTACTCTAGCAACACGGAGACGTACTTCAGCCAATCACCCCACGTGTTTCATCCTTGTCCACCACGCCTGTTTCTAATCTCATCGTTATTTCAATGGGAATTGCGGATCGCTTTGTATGGAAAGACCGATTTCCAAGGTTTACTCTTTAGTACGATACATCGGAGAATCTGGTCAACAGGTGGTGTGGTTAAAAGGTTGATGGTACAAAGTAAAATTAATGGGTACGATTCTTTTAGCAGATTTTGGGTAAAGTTATAAATATAAAATACTGGGGATACTATGTACGTTGTTGTTTCAATGGAGTTGGAAGCGAAGAGACAAATAATTTTATCACTACTTTTCAATACATAGCGATGTTTGATTGTAATCTTTGCTTATATATTTCCTATATGTCTCAAAATTATAATCGTACAATCGTTAAAGTTAATATATATATATATATATATTTGTATGTATAAAAAATTTTATACGGGGTGTTTCTGACGCGGATTCGAAACAACAACGTATTGGTTGTCATTCCATAGAGCATAAGAACAGATTGGCGATATTTATTTGATAGAATGTTTTAAAACATGTTTTTTCCTTAGGTCGCCAAATAAAGACAAGGATATCCATCCGGTGTGAATGAATACCCTGTCTTGGACCAAATCTATATATACGTATGTCTAACATATGTTTTAATGCGTCGCAGAATTGTAGTTATTAATTCATGTGCGCCATGGGATGAAAAAGCTTAAAAATCGCCCCTCTACGTAAATGTAAATGAAAATTGCTAGATCCACCGTTTCCCCTTCCACCGTTCCAGCTACCTGCATTAGCCTATTCGGTCGGACGGGGAATCCCCACCAAATTTCGACCGAACTAGATCCACTATCGAGTCCTCGCAATGTCAAACCGAAGTCAGTTAATCCGCGCCCCTCAAACCGAAACCGTCGCGTTGATCGTTCCTAACGACGAATTTAGAACTTGTCCCTGAAAGCAAACATCGCCTGGAGGCCATTTGACAAGAATTTATTTCGTCTAGCCGCTATCAGCGCGCCTCTCCTGCCAGTGCAACAGGTGATTACACGCGTTCGGCAAATATCGTCCAATTAAACGTCCCTGGCATCGTCGTTTGCCCGGCACTCGTCACTTTCTCTCGTCGATGCCTGCCGATTCTCCAAACCATTCGGCAAATTTCCTGGCTACGTCACGAACGTTGTCCACGGGGCAATTCGCGCTCGTCGATCAACCGACGAACGAACGAACCGCGTCAATTGAGAACTAATCCTACCTTTATACCGCTGGCATTGTGCTACCAACGCTCGAATTCGATGTACAATGTAACACGTGTTTGGAGGGCGAGCCGTGGGATCACGTGTCGGGAGTCGAGTGAATTATTGTCTCTGTTGTGAAATTTGTGGACAGTTGTGGCAGTTGGTGGTGTGTTGCTCTGAGTCGATAGAGATGGTGTAGAGCGATGAAAGTTTGGGCGAACATTTGTAGAACTGTTCGAAAGTGTCCTCCAGAGTGGACGAAGTTGATGGGAATTAGGTGAGTTTACACACATATATAGTAATATTACGCGGTACTTATTTAACACAATCAGAAACTTGTCACCACGTTTTTGTATAACGCGAATGCAAAATTATCTATGTACGTGATGTATAAAATTATCCATTTACGTGATTTATCTTTCGATATAGAATCGAAACTTAGGAAACGTACTCCGGAAAATCTCTTGTTGCTAACAATGCTTGATGCATGCGCTTGTCAAATGTGCAAACATCTAACAGAATGTATAATCCTTTTACTCTTATACTTAATCTACCTATACTTAATCCATCGCACGTACAAACTTACGTGAAGCTGAATTAACATTTAGTAGGAAAAGTTACCGGAAAAAATTATCCTAAATTATATAACCGCATTCCCAATTCAATAACGCAATTTTAAAAACTTGTTTCTTCGTGTCTAAAGGTATAGTTCCTTCTCGAACTTCACAACTATTTTCACCCCTTTACTACGAACAATTGCCAATTGTAAAAAATACTTGTGAAATATTTCTGTAATATGCTATAAACGTATCACAGTATAACTTCGCCCAATGTATTTTCTTTTTTTTTTTTTTTTTTTTTATCAAGTCAATGTAACAAAGACATATTCTCTTTTACTATCTACCCAAATAAATTTCCTGCAACTTCCTTTGGAAATTCCCATCAAAATTTACATCTTTCTCAACATTCGCATGAAAACGTAGTGAAACACGAAATCCGAAATTTTTCCACCCGCTGTACGTCAGTCAAACTGTCTGTTCTCTTTCGTCTTTTATCCCCTGACCACCCGTTTCGATGAAAGCCGGGCACGCGGAATATTTTAACATACACAATTGACTGGGCGCTCGCTTATTGGATCGAGGCATAGATGCACGTGTGTGCATGTTCAGAATGGCCTTCGAATTCCAGGGCGGAATCATGGTCGTGGGGACAGGGCGAGGAATAGGTTAGCGGGGAGGACCTTCGAACCTATTGGGATTTTCAATTGAACGGACACGGAACGTCGTGGAATTCGTGTGCGCCTCGAAAGTCGAGGAATGAAGTAATCCTCGCTGAATGAATGACCTTTTCCTCGGCGGCGCGACTTCACGGTACTCGTTGCACGGTTCATCGCGATTATGCGAATCGTAGGCATTCCTGGATTATTCTCGAGCACGCGTGGATTCATTATTGTGTTCCTTCTTTTTCTTTTCTCGTTTTGCTGCTTCAGGGAAGATAGACGAGTCTCGATTACACTTCTTCGTGGTACTATATGTACATAGCGAGTTTTAGAATTGGTTTCTAGTTTGAAAATTGAATTCGGAGGGGTAGTTGGTTTTGATAATTGATATTTGCCTTGGGAAATTAACGTTCCTTTACTCTTATCGCGTTTTATGATCAATAGAAGCCAACGTTTAATTAACAAGAGATGTTACACTGCTAATTAGGTTATACAAATCGAAAACATAATGGGTGGACATTTCTGACGATATAAGAGAGTTCCTGTAATAAAATATCCTTACGTTGAACGTTCATAATTGGAATTTTTGCTTGTTAAGAAGATCGTTTAATTCAAGAAATATAGAGTTTTCAAATTACGACATTTTGTAACCAAATATCATCCAAAGATCGTTCAACGTGTTGGCTGTCATAGTTGGCTGATGTTACTAGATCGTTTAGAATGATCGCAGTAAGATAAATTTCATGGGCTAAAAAATGATCAATAGTGTGAATGATTCAAATGACATGGTCAGAAAAAATTGGCAAACACAATATGATAGTTTGCAAAAATTAAACATTACGACAAATATGGTATATTTCAATTTGTTGCGACTGCCAGGGCAAAGTGTATACATATCATAAATTCACGTGGAAGTAAACACGTTGCTTTTATAACAAATTATAAAAAGTTTTATAAATAGTTGTCAAAACACATTTCCATGTTGTCGAAGAATCTATCGAACTTTCTCCGTGTGTACCGTAAAAGCATACATTTTAGCCCCTTGTACCTCGAATCTGGAAAACTGCCCCATAAAATAAGACAAGTCAATTCTCCCGTTACATCAGTTTTACTTTATTTAGCAGTATGATCCCTCCAAGACCTAAGGAACGACGACTGTTCCTTACAAATTCTTATCTGCCACGCCTTACTCTTTCTCTTTTCTTCCCCTCTGTTATTCTCTCGCGAAGATAGGGATGAAAGAGCGTCAAAAGTCGGCCCCTAGAAACCGGGAAGACAGCAAGTTTCGCTGGTATTGCAGTCGTTACACGGTTGAAAGTTTAAGCTTCCCGTCCTCTTGTCAGCTGAACGTGACGCGCTCACACGACGACGAACTTCGTCGCCTCATCGTCCCGCTATAAATATTTGATATGAAATCCTTATCCCCGGTAAAAGACGAAAATCCATTTGCCGTGACGAAGAAATAATGCAAAATCCAGGGAAATATGGGCGTGCGCTCTTTCGCGGAGGGACGAGGGCCTTCTGTGAACTTTGGATATTGCAGGTCTCGAAACGCAGCGACTTGGCGAACGACAGGTTGCTCGTTAACCTTTCACCTTTATTTCCGCGTCTCGAGACACTGGAACCGGTAAAGGTTGCTTCTTAATACAGTCCATCCCGTTTGCGTCGAGCTTACACACCAAGATGAATTTTTTAGCGACGCTATTTTATTCCGATGGCATTCGAATATAAAGGAATAGACATTACGTCAAGAAATTTCGAAGATTGAAAAAATCTGTGCAAACGTGATAATCATACAGCGGTTGTTTATGTATTTTCATATGTTTAGAAACATAGGCGAAGAGGAATTTGCTTCACCTGTTAAATATTATGAGTACTGTACCTTCAATAGTTTAGATACTTTTGCATATTATATTCGCATCCTGTGCATTTCTGCATCTATGAATGTATAAACATCCGTAAAGTGATAACATACGTGCAGTGGCGAGGATATAAATAGGGAAAAATTATTGCGTTAGATTCATCTTAATTTAACTCGTATTCGTTACCACGAATAAAAATTTAGAAGTCGTCGTATATTTATGGTGTTTCAAAATATGTAAGAAACTTGCTTTTAAATTCTTTATTATAGAGCAAGCATTTCCTTATTTATACGCTCGTTGTCGCATGCAATAAATGCAATATAATACAGGAGGAAAATTAATATTTTCAGGGCATTTGGAAGCTCTTTGATTAACCCTTGATATTTTTATTGCAAAACATGTGAAATCTCGCGTCTTATTGGGAAAAACCGGCGAAATATATATCTATCTTCGAAATATCGTGTAAACGACACGAAACGAGATATTTTGTGCACAGATAAGAAAGGGTTCGTGAACGTCTGTTAATATTGATTGAATATCGATAAAATATCGATTAAAATAAGAAATTTGTTCTTGGCCTTTAGTCTTTTGTTCCGAGATTCGTTTTATTCCTCGTCTGACTTCGTCGTATTAGATTCGGGACAAAGACCCGTTCAATGATCGCCAGAGGGTAGTTTGACTCGACTTCTAGTTCAACCGGCGTAGAGAACTTCTTTCACAGGGTAGTTTCGGAGGGAATGAGGAATTTGGATCTGGTCGATCGAGGAGTTAACACTCGTTACGCGCCACGGAATTTCGTTTGAACCTTTGGAAACTTGACCCTTCGTTTGAAATTGCTCTTTCTTTTCTTCATTTCTGCTGCCTTTAATCCTATCTCTTATATGAACGTGACAACGATGATCACGGCAACGTCTGAAGCTTTTCGGACCCTAGGCATATTTGTCTCAGACTTAAGGAATATAAAATGTAAATAAAAAATCGTTACTAAATTATTTTAAGGAATTAAACATTTTTATTTTCTAATTTTCTCATCTCTGAACTTATCAATAATATCCTCGTAACAAAGTGTTTTTAAAATTCATTTCTATGTACAGTCATGCCAGTGTATTATGTTGCAAAAAAGTAGCGCGTAAATAATCTTTTACCAGTTTCAGTACCAAGAAATGTGGATATAATTTTGTTTTCTATTATAAAATTCAACTTTTCAGAAGCAATGAATACATTCATGAATACATTCTCAGTCTTACTTAATATATCAAACTGTTCAATTTCCACTTTTAACTCACCAACATTTTATTTTACAACTTTAATGGTGTAATATAAATTGGTATATATAATAGTGTAAAATAATATATATAATAGAAGTAATATGAATTTCTGTAATATAAGTTTTACAATATATAAATGCTTCCTCGTTATAATCGTATACAGGTACGTAAATTTAACACACAAACTCCTTCCAACTGTACATTATTCTCATTGTTATTATCGAAAAATATTTTATTTGTAATTCGTCATTGTTTTCTATATTTCATTGGAATAACATTTTCAGTTTCATCTTCAAACTCCTTGCAATTTTTACGCATAGTTTTAATAAAATTGCTTATGCCATCGTATAATGATACCACTGTAAATATCGAAGCTGCGGATGATTACAACGATTTGCTAACAGCATTTATTCTATCGAAAATTGTTTCCCAAATACATGTTAATGAAACAAATACGAATTCATCGAGTAACCGCTTCTACTCGAACAATTGGCCTTTCAGTTTCGTTTACGGATAATTTGTTTAATGCTGTTTGAATGTTAACACAATTCTCTTTTGTGGCATTTACTGCATCAGCTCTTGCAGATCACCTTGTATTTGATAAAGGATTTGCAATAAGTACCGCCATTGGTATACACCATTTAATTAAATTTAGAATTTGGTGAATTTATTAATGAGAAATATCTCTGTTCGAGCCTATCTTTCTCGGCTAACGATAAACGCGATCCCGACGATGATATTAAACAAATTCGTACTTTTGAAAATATAATTAAGAAAATACTAGGTAGAAAATTATCTTACTTTCAGCTGTTATACAGAAAGCGTTATACTTTGAATATTTTTTCCGTGTTACGTGCATTCCGTGCAATTTTGCATTTCCAAATTTCCTACAAATGTTTATAAACCCGTAGTCAAATAATAAATAGTATTCTTTTGTTTGTAAGAAACTTAATCCGAAATTTTTATTAATGGCATTGTATAAAAAATCTCGTTCAAGAAATGTCATTAACAACGTCTACTCTCACAATCAGTAAATATCTGTGGTATAAAACACTTTGCAATAAAAGGTTCTTCCGAAAGAATCTCTCGAATTTTCTAAAACTGGCAAAAGTTCCGTGGAAGAATGTATTTCTGCAAGAGTGTAAAGAATGTAAACGAAATAAAGGAAAGAAAAGAGAAGCGTATTCTTGTACGTGTCGTCGGGTTTAGCATCGTTGAGAGTGCATCGCGATACGGTGACAAAGGCACGGCAGATTTTCTGCTCGCGAGCGAGTCACAACTTTCGAGCACCCTAACGCCTCTCTTATTGTTATAAACGAGAAAAGTGCTCGGCCGGGACGGCGAAAAACTCGTTTTTCTTCTCGTGCATGCCTCGCAGCATGTTCCACAAGCCCAACTTCCTCTCACCTCGACTCTTCGACGATATTCCTCGGTTTTCCGTCTCTTCTACTAGTAAAAATTTCTCCCGTATGGTTATCATCCTCTTATCTTCTTTCCAGATTCTGCTAGATTCGCACTTCCTTCGTAATTTTTCGATATGTATGTATTCAGGACACGAATTAGTCGTTCTACTATATCGTAAAATGAAAATTAATCCTTTGGGCAATTTTTCTAATATGATCCATCAGCAATTTCAACGTGCTTGTATAGCCAAATTTCGTTAAACCGAAAGTTTCACATTGCAAGTTAATTATCGCGGGTGTATGAAATTATTTATGATATATTTTTCGAATAAAAATTTGCACGCTGTGTGCAGAATATGAAAGGATAAATCTTGCCAATAAATATTATAATTACCGTAAGTATTACCATATTCATCGATAATAGCGCGTATTTCATTCTATTCGATATCCTGCGTCATTGAGAAAATATGAACGTCGAATTAAATCTTAGTTCAAAGAAACCATAAATGATATTACCCTGTATGACACTGAAAAACGTAAGGCCGCGTGTTTTACAAGATGCATTTTTCATCCTTTCATTTGAAATACCTTTTATCTTCTTTCTTTCCTTCTTTAACCCCTCAGCGACGTCCTTTGTACTTCGTATGGATCTCCGTTTCTTCATTTGCCGCCGCGCCGCCCTCGTCTCCGTACATTCTATGGATTTCAGTTTCTTCGTATGTAGCCGGCTATCCTTTGAATCTATTTAGCTGGAAGAGAAACAGGAAGCAAGTGGTATATACACGAAGTTGTTGAAAAGGCTGTTGTACTCACAGTCGTTTTAAATTCTTCCACAATTTGTGAATAAATAACGCGATATAGAGAAAAGACGCGGTTTGGATAAAATATAAAACGTTGGAAAAACCGAAGGACAAACGCTGTCTGAGAAGGGTCGCTGCGAATGATGGATAGTTCACGAGACACAAAGAAGATGAGTTGTCCGCTCCAAGTATGAAGAAGGAAAGATTTCGTGTACTGTTGTCAAGAATCTGGTAGTTTCTATGTATTAGGTTATCCGAAAAGTTTCTTTCGTTTTATGAGGAAATAATAGAAGCACGTTATATAATAATAGAATTACGTATCCATTTTGTTCTGTTTAGATAAACACCGCGACATTTCACAGACTTGGTTTCACGTTTGTATGAAGGTGCACTGTTGTAAAAAGCACGTTTGCGAAAGAAAGACACTTCTCGGACAACTTAATAGATATCGTGTATTGATCTTTCGAATGGTATTGTATTAAACAAAATTATTGAAATCAAGTCTTTCAGATCGTGTAAATCTATGTCTGCATAGACGATATAGAAAGATGATCCTTCATCGACTAACTAATCCAAATATTTATTTATTTGTTCACGGGTTGAAGTTCTTTAATACGTAATACTTCATAGAAAAATAAAGACAACGAGCATCGAGTTACAATAGATCGTCGATGAAAGTACACATATTTCTGTTCAATACTTTAAGTATTTAATACCTTAATGTACCGTGAATCGTGCTATGTAATCTTATAAATAATTGTATCTTGAAATATACGATTATTCGTAGTATCGTAGTTATGACAAAAGTCCTAAAATATGGCAAACATCGCACAAGAGAGTTACAATTTTTATTAATAAACGATGCAACAAAGAGAGCCAACAATTATATCTTCCAATGTGTTCGGGTAACTGTAACAAAAATATTGAAACAGATCCAGAAAGAAAACGGACAAATTTAATAACCAAGAACAAATTCGATAATCAAGCGATCAACTCGATCGCTACGACTAGAAACGAATCGGATTCGGTTGAAATTTTCGCCGAACGTCGATTCACTCCGGTCAGAAACTCGAACCTGAAACTTTATGGACGACACGGACCTAGCCCAAACCGAGGTGATCGAAACAAGCCGGGAAATTCGATCGATGGAAAACTCGGTTTTCGAATCGCGAATCGGACGTCATGGGGAGGGGCGTAGTGGATGGGATAGCGTCGATGTACAATTAGTCGCGCGAAGTTTAACTTGCAAATATGGAGACGGGAGAAACGTCGGCATCGGATCAGATCGATTCGTTTCCGAGCGTCCAATTAATTCCCGCTCACGGAAATTCCACGAGCATGACGCGTCGTCAAATTCAATTTCGCTGGGGCCTGACGCTGCTCGCCCGACGATCCACCCATCCACCAAGCTACCGGCATCGGCCGCCAAATAGAATCTTATTTTAATGAGTCGCGCCGCGATCGAAATACCGCATCCCGAAATAAAGAGAGCCCGCTGTACCCGGGGCCACGAATCCCCTGAATCTTTGATGAGGGTGTCTCCGGGATCATTCGTATCCTGGCTTTTTAGCAATACCCCGACGCTCGTTGCAAAATGAAACGGCCCCTTCGTATTCGTGCGTCATTCGCTAAATGTTTCGCGGTCTTTGCACGGGCCGTTTCTACTGGCGGAAATAATTGGATTTTAGGGGATAATAATAATATCGGATGGGGAGGGTTTTCTAAAGCTAAGGCGAAAACGTTGGTTGGAATTATTCGTCGTAGGAATTTTGTTAATTTATAACGATGAACTTTTGGAGATTTTTTGCTAAATACTTGGAGAGAAACTTTTCCTCCTGCGTACCGTTTATTTTGATCTCTGTAGTACAAGTTCCGTGTTTTAATTGTTGGTAATTCCAGTGTAAACTTTCTAGTTACGAAAGCGGTTTGCGTTAATGCTGCTGGAAAAAATGTATGCAAATGTAAACATTTAAGTAGGAGAAACGAACGCAATATCGTCCAGGGGTCATATTTCGTAAAAAAATGTGTCGGCTGAGCTTTAGTGAAACCGACACAGAATTCAAATTATAGATAAATACGTGTAAAGGACATATTTTAATCGTATCGTTGTTAGTGGAAACAATTTCTTCTCCGTGCTGGTCCTCATGGTTTAATAGGTCCAATACGTGTCAAGGTAACTTTTAGAAAAACATTTTTATAATTCTTCTGCTATTACTGAAGCCTACCGGAGCAGAGAATCTCGTAATAAATAAAATTGCAAGAAATTTGTGCGTGTCGTAGTCCATATTATTATGTTATTATAGTCATTTGAAAGAAAGATCGGGCCAAAAGAAAGTCTAAATAATCCTGAACGTTCGAACCAATGATGTTTACATATTACACGACGATATTAGAAAGAAAGCAATTGTTCGATCAGGTTCGATCAGGGATTCGTTGGGAAATGGAAATTCGCTAAGGCTGCGGGAGAAAAGGACAATGTACACAAGGGCGAGGGTAGTCTAAGAGAAAAAATTGGCATATTGAAATTCTGAGGAGCCATGGCTCGGTGCAAGAAGAAGCCGCAGCCAGCAGCTAACGGTTGCGGCACCCTCGTAACCCAATTTAGAAGAGGACACAAAAGAGTATTCGGTGATATTGAGCCGTGAGATGCGACCTACTTGCAAACCGACCGACCGACCGTTTCTGCCTTACCTTTTCCCTTCTTCCTTCCTTCGAACCGCCGTGTTTTTGCCTCCTCCTCCTCCTTAGCGACACCTTTTCTCTCTGCATATCATCTAATCGCGATTTCACCGACAATATCTGCACTTATAGTTTTACTTTTTCGATTATACGATGGGATTTATACGATTTTGATTCACTTTAAAATTAAATTTCCGTACAAGAGCGAAGGTTTTCGAGCGTTTTTAGACAATTTCTTAAGAATCGTCTTAGAAAGTACGAATTTCGGAGTTCCAATTCCTAATTTATAATTACGCGAACTAATCTTCGTGTTTGTTTTTCTCCCATGATAAACACAAAACCAGCTTGTAAATATAGCAAAGTGTCAATCGCGAGCAACCGTGTTCAACATCACCAATAAACTAAAATTAGCTCGGAAGATCGATTTCAGTCATCGACCTAACTTGCCTCGGATCAAATCGGACTCTCGCGTCGATTTCTATCAGAAAAGATGATGCAAATTATTCTAATAAATTACACATCGCTGAAACTTTTTTCTCAAACGGTAAATTGCCAAAACAAATGAAAGAAACATTGTTGGAAGAATCGATGAGAATCTTCGATAAACGAGATCACGCGCATATTACCATTTTACGATGCACGCGTGATAAATCACAGTTTACAATCATTGAATTGAAGCACTAAGCCATCGAATAAAAGGAACAGAAAGAAGAAAAGAAAACAAGAAAAAGTAAATAAATAAAGATCGTTGTGAAAATCGATACTTTTCCATAAATGAGAACACAGGCGTTGCTATTTTACGATGCATGCGTGATAAATCGCTTATAATCCGATGTCGAAGCATAGAGGGTGCAGCGTTTGTTTCTCGTTTGAGGCGTTCCGCGAATATTTTTCATCGACGTTTCCATTTCCATCCGGACGATCTGTCGCGCTGCCGTCCACCGGCTCGAAACTCAATTTACGGAAAATCGTAAATCCTGAAAGTGGGGGGAGTGACTTCCAGGCATTTTCGCTGCTGCGTCTAATGGACAAATAAATGGATGGACAACCGCTTGAATGAAATTCATTTTTCACTGACTACTCCAAGCTCTTCGAGAAATGAAAAAAGAAGTTGAAAAAGAAATCAAAGAGATAGCGCGAGAGACGATTAACGTAAGCTGAAATGATTATGAGTATCCAACAGTTATTTCCTTGGAAATTGTGCCATTTGGGGAAATCGATACTGATTTTGATTTATGGGTATTTTTGGGATAATATCTTGATAGCGTTAGCTCAGTAGTTTTTATTCTTCCTTTGATTGTTTTTAAAGATGCTATTTGATCGCAAAGTTCTTTCGAATAATTTAGTAACAGGAACGAATTAAAAATGGTAATCTGGTAACTTTTTGTAATTTGATCATTTTCGGATAATCTAGTCTGATCGAAGAACGTGGTTAATCGTAACAGAAATAGTCTGATAATAAAAAGGAAAATTTATCTTCTATCTCTGTTTGAATACTAAATAACAGTTAAGGGATCTGGATGCAAACTTTGGGTGAATCTAAGAAAATTAGTTAGTTCTCTTATTTGTGACGTTTAATATTGTATCAATTGGTTCACTTTGTATATTATTCATATTTTTGCACATTTTTCCGTAGAAACAAATATCATATACCTTTTTCATATAACACGTACGTACAAGGATCATTAAAAAATCTTCTAAGTATCTTTTACAATAAATATTTCTAAAAATTGCTTGAATACTACTCGCTGTATCTGCTTTCTATACTATAAAACGATGTCAAAACATCGATTTCTAGCCGCTATTCGAAAAGAACATACTCTCCACTGCTACTCTGAACAGCATTTCATCCCGCTCGTCGAACGAACTTGATCTGCGAATTGCAAAACTGGATTTTCTTGTATCACCGAATCGTCGTTATCGCATCCGCTATGGTTGAACAGGTTTCTGCGCCACTGGATAGTAGCATTTTGATGCAGTCGGCCGATCCTTTTGCATTCTGCGTGACACACATACGACCAGGACGCGTTTTCCTTGGAAGTTTGCCACCGTATCCGTCTCCTCGAACATCTTGGAACACGCGTGCCACGTCTTTCAAGTAGAATGTGTATACTGACGTTTCCAATGAGGATGAAATTGTCGAAGGACTACTAGACTTGATCACAAGTCATGCAACTACTCATCCTGGATGGTGAAAACTTGTCGAACTTGAACTTTTAACTGTGCTGAATTCATCCGGAATGTTTATCATCCGATTCTCTGTCTTTGACTCTATCACCAGGGCTTTCATAATTGATTTAGCTTTCTCTCACATTGGTGAATTGGTTACCGATGCATTACATATTTATGACCGGATCTTTAATCGTGAAACTTTAATTTCAATCCTTATAGAGATTTATCGGCTTTGATAATGTCGAATATTTTATCGGTCGGTTTATTACATTGATCAAATTTTGATGGATAAATCGCATAGCTACGTCGTGATCTTTTTTATTCAGAAACATTATTCAAATAGCAAGCAGAAAGAAACATTTACAGAGGTTGAATGGTTTTGGAAGAGACAGAACGTGATGACGACAGATAGAGATGTAAAGGATATCCGAAGATGTCGGTTTTATTTTTCTAAATGAAATGTACAGTCAAGTACATACATTGACATACATGTCGAGTTTCGTAATAAGTTATTTAAATTTCTAATGGAAAGATGCAAAGAGATCAATGTTATTATGTACGTATTTTCTTTTATGGTCTTCCATTCGGGATATATATAGCAATGCATTAAAATTTGCGAATTCCTTAACACCTTTGAGATTAAACTTCTCAACTGCAATGTTAGGAAGATATTTTTATCCTATTGCATCTAAGAAAAAACTACTTTACTGCTTGCTTACTCTTTTAAATTTCCTGATAAGCCACCGTAACCATAGTCGACTGTAAAATCATCGAACCTCGCGTAAAATCTGTAGAGTAAAACTTTTAGAGATATTTTCCTTGATTTGTATCTACAATTTTCTGAATTTCTATTAATGATTTATATTTCACCGACAAAAACGCCTGAGATTCGTTCATTGAGCAAATTATATTAATGATCAGCCGAGGAAGAATCCACTAATCATTTAGGAAAGTTTCCTCGTCGTAAATGAAGGTAATCTTCCATCAACTCTTGTTCCATTTGAAATCACAAGAAGCATTCAGTCTTTTAGCACGAAGAAGCAGAAACAAACTGATGGGTTGACGATAACGACCCTTAATAACGGAGCTCAATTTTCATGCAAATGTATCAGTTCTGTTATTCAGGCGTGCTATGATCTATGATCTATCACAGTATGGTCTGTAACGGGTTTGACGATCAGTCGAGAAAATTCGAGAGTTTGAAGACGCATAAAAAAAGGAAAAATAAGGAAACTTCTTTCGTAGAAGTTCGAGGATATCGATAATTACTCTAGATGTTATCTTTGTTGAAAATCAGGCGCGGCATTGTTGAAGAAAAACACGCTTCTTCCAAGAAACCAAAGAAACTTCGCGGAACTCGAGAAGATTCAATAGACTACAAACGAGGGATTGAATCATCCACGATAATTCCATCGGGCACTTTCAGTACTATTCTCGTTCGAAATCGAGAAACTGAGAAATTGAAATTATGTAGAAGTCCTTCTTCCACGCACAATTAAATCTTACATTCACGAAACTGAATCCATCAAACCAACAGACAATGGTAATAATAAATTGTCCATAATCATCATAGATAACATTTTACCACTCGATCGATATAGATAAACAAATTCATCAAACCCAAGGGTTAATAATAACAGATTGTCCACAACCATCATAAATAACATTTCACCACTCGATCGATCTGCAAAAACAAACACTAATCCGCAACATGATAATAATAATAAAACATTGTCCATGATCAATTAGATGTAACATTTTACCACTCGATCAATTTACCAAAACGAAACTTCAGATTTACAAAGACGAAGCAAGTTTCCGCCGTGAATCCATCAAACTGTAGGGAAGAAATATCATCTAAATTCATTAGGGATACCTTTTTACCATCGAACAAGAAAAAACAGCAATCAATCTACGATATCACACTCTTTCTTTCTTTCTTTCTTTCTTTCTTCTTCAATCCCTTTGTACTATTATCTTCGCCAAAAATCCATCCGGTAAAGTCGAGTCGAGAAACGAAGGGTTCAAAGCGCTTCAGGGTAGCCGTCGACGTTATCGGTGGACTGGAATCGAAGAAATTTGCGAGGGTTGCGAAAGGGTCGAGACACCCGAACGTTGATATTTAATTTTCCATGAGCCGAACCAGCTGGCAGTTGAATTGATTCCACCGAGAAGAACTTTCTCTCGTGGAATCGGTCTCGATCGGTTGCCTGTATAGGCCGCTACGTTGGGATTCCCACAGAATTTCACCCTCTTACGCCTCCACCCCTACTGATATTCAATTATCTGTGAATAAAGTAGACTCGCGGCGGAATCCACTGGTTTTGTCCCCGTTTCGAACAATTTTCACAATCGCGATGTCTTCTACTTGCTTTAAGTTCCGTTTTTTCTTATTCTTCCTTCCCTCCTTCCATCTCTTCGTTCCTCTCGTCAACTGATTTTTGCAGAAACGCTGGATGTTGTTCGATCTTGAGTCTGAATTCTATAATTTTATCGATGTAATTTTTATCGATGTAATTTTATTAGTAAGATAAAAACTAACAAATCAGTGAAGTTGTTGGTATTTAAGAATTTGTGAGATAGAAAGTTCGCGTGATAAAATATGTCGAGATTAAAATTAATAGAGAATAGATATAGATATAGAATAATGAACTTTTATTCGCGTTCTCAGCGCATCTGAGAAAACGAAGACTAAAATTACAGCACAATATCCCGCTTAATTCTATTTACCCTATTTTCATGTCCGCTTTTTCCAATTTTTGTTTCCTACGAACATAGAATTAAACTCGTTTAACGAAAACATCATCCCGTAAAACACGTAACCTTTAGCAACCTAAAAAAAAAAAAACGCTTGCTAAATAAAAATTTATCGTTCATATTTTCCTATGCTGTGTTGGAATTACGACACCGAGTCTCGTAAATTCATTTGGTTTATCTGCCTCTGTTAGCGCTCACGTCGCGAAACAAAATATCTCGCAACGACTCCAATTTTCTCTGCCTTCAAATACATTCCTTATAAAAGTCCTCAAATTCTCGCAACTTCCACCACTTATCTCCCGAAATTTCCAGCAGAATTTTGATTTTATAGAAAACGATTACGTGTTTGCCTCCGTAATGCATCGTAACAAGGAATGAAGCAATCGAAACCTCGAAACCTTGAAACCCATGGAAGCTCGAAAACTTTCAAATAAAAAAATCGAACTGGTTTTGCGTTTAGACTTTAGGTTCATTCATCGGTCGAGGAAAAATCATTTAACCTACTGAAAAAGATCGGTTAACATTTCCGAACAAAGTAGATACTCCTTAGAGCAAAAGAGGAAAAATTAAACGCTTCTTCGAGATTCTGGAGTTTCGTAAATTTGAGGATCACGTTTCGACTTCTAATCGCAATATAATCGTCAGTTATCCAAAATATTACGAGCAGAATATCTCGAAATATTTCTTTCTTCGGTTGCATTCGGTTAACCGTATTTAACAGGCGAGCTTGCAGCCTACAAGCCACAGCCTCTGTAAACAGCTTACCACGTTCGAGAAAAGCTGGTTCATGCAGTATGCAGATATCCATCATGGCCGGAGGCAGACGGCATAGGAACACGTACCGCATCCATTTACCTCATGGAAAATTAATTATCATCCGTTCCACTGGCACTCGTGTCCTCTTGAATCTGAAATTTCTGCCAGTTCTCGCTCCAGCGTAAACATTCTTCCCCTCTAACACTTTCTCACTCTTCTTCTTCTTCTTACAATTTAGGTTTTATCTCCTCCCGTTGAATTTCGTCTTTCGACTCGATGCGTTTTTGTCGCTGACGGAGTGGCCTTACCCACCACTTATCTTCCACTTGTTTTCGTAAAATTGGATTTTCCATTGGGGAGAAAGGTAAACCGCGCGGCTTAAAATCTGTGAGAGGAGGAATTGGCGCGGTGATATGTTATAAATTCAACGAGGCTCGGCGAAGTGGCTGTTGCAGTTCGCGGACGTGTTGCGGAATGATGCTTTGAAGAAAGGTTTTACTTTTTTGGCGAGGGGACGAAGGAAATATCGGCGCGCAGAAAAGAATTAGGACGGTTCCTACGGAGAGATATTCTGGGAAATCTAAAATTAGAAATAAGTTGAACAACAAAGTGGTGAAGTAAACAGGAAATCGAGAATATGAATAAGCAAACAGGAAATGTAAAGGAACAAATAGAATAAACCGAATAAACCGAATATCTGTAAATGCAATGAATAAAGCGATAGTATTCGTCGAAATTTTTCTGTGAAAAATAATTGTCGATAACATATTGGCAGATCTTTGTCACGAATTACATACATTCTTTTCCATTTTCCAATAATACTGCTATTTAATTAAGATTCTGCAGTTTAATCACATTGCCATTTAATTATCCGTCCGTGAAGAACGTGAAAACTAATCGAGTATCGACAAATCGACGATCGATCACTTAACTTTTCTTCGAATCTACTGTTTCAAAAACCAGTATCCTTAATGAAGAAACTTATCCAATCAAGATTGATCACTATTCTTCCCTTTTACTGGTTCGCATAATTCGCGTATTTCTCGAATCGCGAAGAATTTGTAATCGCACGTTAAAACAATATCCGTCAAAATCACCGATCTTCGTCTACGCTATAGTTTAGCCGAAGAAAATACCAACTGCGTAAGTTCTGTCCGCTTCTTCCTTCGTATAAGCAGAATGGCAATCTTATAATTTAAATTTTTACAAATATCTACTAAACGAATAGAACCAGCGCTGAGAATTGTTTCGCTCACTAAATATTATAAACATCGTAACTATACTTTGTTCCTGCATGTTCCATGCATTCTATGCATTTTTACATCTTTCAATTTTTCGTAAACGCATAAAATTCCGCGATCTATATATCAAATTTGTAGATGTACTCTGACAGACTGAACTTATACAGCGACCTAATATAAAAGAAACATAAAATCCTGCCCGTATTTCAAATATAATCCCTCGATTGCTATGCCGTATACACGAAGCTCAATTTGTATGACAATCGAGGAAAACGCGGATCGACCGATCGTCTTATCATCGAGATGGTCGATTCATCGGCCGATCCGCGATGATTTATTGCCCAGGTCCTAAGCCCTTCATCCATCAGTGTCCAAGGGAACAAAAAGAGAGAGGAGGAAAGAGAGAGAAAAAAGGGTTATCGACCGCAACTTGTCGATACTCAGTTTAGTCGTGATTACAAGCTGCTCGCCGAGCGAGCCATGCTTTTCAGCTCTGGCGCGGCGTTACGTTCTCTCGAATCTCGTTGGAAACACGTCGGACGAAAAACGTGTTATCGATCGTCATTTAGGATGCCATAACAACGATATTATGAGATTTCGCGGTGAAAACACGAACAGCGATTAAAATGTTAGTATTTTTGAGTTGGCGAGTTTCAATTGTTATCGTTGTTAGGCTTGTCTTTGTGTGAAATAGAATTTGTTAATGTTGATAATTTGTGCTATATCGGAGTATCTATTATTATGTGATATTAATTTATCTCATAATAATATTTATAATATTATATATTATTTTAATCGTGCAAGAGGAATCGATTGTGAATAGTAAAACATTTCTACGATAATATCTCATCTTTTGTAATTTCTATTTTTATTTTTTTTTTTTTTAATTAAAGCTATACCTAGGAAACGAGTAGCACAGTGCAAGTTAAACAGTAAGGTTGCTAATTTTAATATATACCGAGATCTCCGATAAAGCCACTAGGCTCTCAAACATTGCGATTTATCGATTCGTTCCACGACTGTAGATTTAACCCGTTGAAAATGATCTAACTTTTGGTCAACGATTCACCAGACTCGCGAAGCTCAGCTTCTCTGATGTTATCAATGAAACCAGGAAGCGGAAGTTCGATAGAAATCGAAGGTATTAAAATTCGCTTGGCTCGCGGAAATTTCATCGAAGTGTCTGACACGAAAAGTCGGCAGCTCCGCGAAATTCACGTTTTAACAAGGGTAACACGTGGTAACTCGTTCAGTCTATGAATTTAACTACCTTCCACACGTTTTCTCTCTCTTCTTTTTTATATCTTTTTCTTTTTCTATCGTTCGATCTCAGCGTAGAATAATCGTAACATTTAACCGTAATGCGGCTGCACAATTGTGCCGCGTTTAATTGTTCCCCGGTGACGATGCGTGGCCATTATTAAATTCATAAATCTTATTTCATCGCTGACTAATGAGATTTCGAGCCGTTTCCACGAGTTTATATAGCAGACTCGTGTTTGAATTTCAGCCTATCTTATCGATTGGTTAATATTGTTTGAAAATGATCGTTTTTTTTTTACGAAAGTAAAATAGCTCTTTTGATAGATTTTAATTTAGAGAGAAAAAAGGAGAGAGAGAAATTAATTGCACAGACAGGTTTCATTTACTGATTTGTCAAGTAAACTATGATTTCGTCTCGTTCGGTTAAAGTTGTTGTAATTCCGGTTACGAGATCTTCCTTGAGGAGCCAAGGGGAAGAATCAAGGTGGAAAAGTTAAAGTTTCCAGAGTTTCGAACATTGTCGCCGCGCAATGAATGGATATCCGAGCGATGAAAATGAGCAGAGGCGTATAAAAAAGGTAATCTGACCCGCAAACAGCGTATTAAAATTAATGAAGCAAGCCGGTGAATTTATTCAGCAACAAGTTGCCCGCGATTCTCAGCGTCGAAACACATTCATCGCCACGAGATACAAAGGTGCAACGACGCCGTTGAATCGGATCTGTGAATCGTTGTGTGAACGAGTTAATAGCGCGGACAGGAAACGCTTTTAACTGAATGGATCTCGAATATTCGAGATCGACGTAGCCGCGGTTTAGCATGAGTGCCGTTCCAACAACTCGCTTATAACTAGGAAATTAAGGAGGAACCTTCTGATTGGGGATAAATTAATTATCAGAGAATTTGTGAAGGTTAATCGTTCTAATTCCAGGATTTCGTTTGTACGATCTTTAAACGATCATTAAGGGAAACTGTGATTTGCTGAAAAAATTGATAGGTTCTCTTTAATCATTGTATCGTGAATTTCTTTTAGAAGTTGGATATTTCTTCTGGTTTTCAAAATGATTCGTTGTTACTGATAGACTGATTAAAAAATAAATAAAAATTGAAATAAAGAGAACGAAGACAAGAAGAATTAAATAGCTTTTATTATTAGCAGGTCATCGTGAAAATTTCCGTCGTTTTAATACGAACGTACCTGCGTTAAAACTGAATATTTTTATTGCAAATAAATTTCACGGTACACTTCCATACACTTCTACCAAGGAATTACCAGAACACTATGCGAGAACAGTATTTCTAGATAGCTCGGTAGAAGACAGAAAGCAAAGAGACTATAGCTAGCTTTCCATTTGTTTCTAACAAATTAGACCAGGCTTAATTAAGATTACCCGTTTTAATAAAACTAACAGAAACTGCCAATTACTATAAACATCCTGTATAGTACAAATGCAATAGTAAAACAGAATAAAGGAGAAAACAGCTAGACTGCAGCTAGACTGCAGCTAGACACCACAGCTAGATGCCTCGTTCTCTTCGAAATCACAAAACACAAAAACAACGCATAATCAACAAGAAGAGAAAACGGAGATTTTCCAGAATAATTTCCCTAAAATTCATCGACCATTGTTTCTCCTCGAATACCTTTGCTTGGAAACGTCGATTCGAGGGGTTAATCGTGTCGCAACGCGGCCGTGTCATCGTTCGCTCGAGCGAATCGCGTCGAGACGACGAATCCACTCGACGAGACTTCTACTGTTCGGCTTTTATTTCCAGGCCGAAAGTTAGTTCTACGAAGTACGATCGATCGAACTCGTCTCTGTCGGGGTGGTTCTCGCTCGTACCTTGAGACTGGCTAATTATCTGGCTACGTTCGCTCCAGTCTCGTCAGCCACGCGTGACGAGAGCCTCAACCCTTTAACCAGGTAAGCTGCTCGCGCGAAATTACGCGCCGACCACTCCCACCAGCCGAATGCTCTGCCGACGCTACCTGCTAATTTCTTGGCAATTCTTACTCTTCCGAATGTCTGGGGAATCTCGCGTTAAATCATTCGAAATCGGAGGTATTTCACCAGCAGACATACTGGGTGGTACAAGAGTGCTGCGAGTAAAAACTTTTGGGCTGGTGTAGGAAGGATTATAGAAAAATATATGCAACGAGGGACGAAAGAAGGTTGAAAAAATTCAATCGCAGTGGAACTCCATTTATTGTAACGAAATTTTAGTTAATGACGATGTTAATGAATATTTGCTGATTAAATACATTTACCCGAGTGTGAGCTATCACGTCCTATTGTGTCCGAACGACAAACAATAGATAATGGAGAAAATCAATGAATTCCTATTATGTGAACTTTGAATTGCATAAACTGCCTGTCTTCCAACAAATTCAAATAAAGGGAATTTTACGCGTAATTGCATTTCTATCTCTGTGTTCTATCATAGATATAGGATTTAAAAAAGCACGTTTGTCCTTTAAGCTAGGTCTCCATCGCAAGTTGCTCTCGATAATATTTCTCGCAAGTGGACACTGCCTTGAAAGTGACTATCCGATCCGATCCGATCCGATAGCGGCTTGGATAGTCGCTCTCGGCTATCTCTCAGTGCAGTATCCATTCGCGAGAGATAGTTTTACTCTCAAATGGACATCTTCTTTCGAAGCACTATAAATCTGAAATTACTTGGAAAGTTTTATTTCGAGAAAAAATTGCAAACTAAATTAAGTTAGATTCGATATGACAACTTTATTCATATACTCGTCACTGTATATTTATCAGAATAATAGTAACGGGAAAGGAAGTTTTTAACGTGGTACGTATTACGAGCATCCTGTTATAAAATAAATAAATCCTTTGTTTGATGGTAGCGGTCTTAATAGACAGAAGCTGTAAACTTTTGCCACAGCAGAGAAACCACTCACAGGTAAAGATTACAACCGTTAACGATAGTGCTACGTGTCCTCTGCAACTAGCCACTTTTAGTTACTTTATGGGGATCATTTCGCAACGAACAATTACCATCAACGGCTTTCGTCGGACAAACAGAGAATTCCCAGCGGTTTTCAACATAAAGCGAACACAAGCTTAACAGCTCGTAACCATAATCGCCTCCCATAACGAAAGGATTAAACGGAACGAGCAGATCCACGCGCACAAGCCTCATATTCCGCTGTTGTTTTTCTTCGCCGTGCTAGATTACCCTCTAGTATTAAAAGTCCGAATCCGTACAAAACGTCGAGTAGAAATAATATGCAGTCCGGGAGAAACTATCCAGAAATTAAGGTCGCAATATCTGCATTAAAGAAACGTTTCTCGGACGGAGAAACGCGGCCGTTCGCGTTTATCGCGCGAAAGAAGATCAAAGAAGACGATTACGTGCACGCGAAGATGAAATCTATCCTGCTTTTTAACATACGCGAACGAATCGTCCATGTTTCGTTCTGATTCCAACGAAAATCTTTGCTATGCAGATCCCTTTCTGTCTTTCGTTTCCAGGGAGAACGTAACGATGGAGGAAAATAAATAGAAAGACGTGGGAACGAAAGATTCGATAGGTTTTTAAAAAGACGAGGTCCAAATCTTATTCACAGCCTTAAGAAGTATTTCATTTTCTTATCTCGTTCCATTGGTACAATTTCTTCCACTATGATGTTCTTTGATATGGCCAGTTCTTGTTATAGCAGGACACTGCAGCGATCGGTTAAAACTCTTATAATGTTTACAGTATTTAAACATTTAAACAAGGAAGATTACATCGTAAGAAAGTCTACTTAACCAAAAAAGGAACATCTTCAATATAGGGCAATTATTATTTTTGCACAAACCTACTAAAAATAAGGTACTATTCGATCCTAGGTCGAAATCAATCACATCCCCTATAAGATTCGATCATTATTAACAACTACCAACAAAAGATAAAAAGTGTACTTTATTACTTGCATAGCCACCTAATCGAGAAAATATACTATCAAATTTATATCCATCTGTATCGATAAATTGTATTTTTTAAAAAGCGTCGATATCTATATAAATAAGAATCGATCATTATCGTCACACACGTTTACCAAGAAATGAAAGAAAAGTGAAAAAACTATTCAGTCGTACGTGCTACGGTATCAGCCAACTCTACCGAAAGGATTAATAATTACCAAGGTGCAACAATACGATCTGGAAATGCAATGTTACGTAAGTGAATACAAGCGGGAAAAAATGTGTAGGCTCGGTGGGCAACAAATTCAGTAGCAGGACTCTGCGATTCACCTTGTACCGTATTAGCGCTATAGCAGTCTGCGGCCGTGCAGAACGCACCGAGCTGCAGCCGCAGTTCTGCGGTCCACGTGGCGCGGAACGATGCGGCAGCTTGGAACGGATCGGGCGAACCGATTACCGATTACGTGCCCGTTCGTTCGCGAATTTTACCGCCACTGGAAATCGATTACTATTCTTTCCTCTTTCATTTTTCGAACGAAATTCGTGATGTAGAAATTGGAGATATCTCGAAGATGACTGACCTAGAAGCAGTTCGTCTATGCTATATATTTTTGTATATTTACGCGAATTGGGAATTACCGATACGATACTGTATTATATTATCTTATAAATTATTATATTATCAGAAGCGAGAGTTATATGTTTGGGGTAGATTTTATCAGCACGTATATTCAGCTGGCTATGCGTATTTGCATACGCGTTCGTTATATTTATTGGGATATTCGGAGTTTCATTTTAAAAATTATTTTATTTGATTTTGTATATTATTTTATTTATATTATAGGTCCAATATTGAACCGGTGAAATAACAAATTTATGATGAAATAATTAAAGAATAGGAGCGACGGGAAACGTACAATTTGTACTGGATGTTCTAAAAATGTTCTAATATTTTTAATCGACAAATCAAAGTTTAAAGCGACGATCATATAAATAAAGATAATCTTTGTATCAAATTCAACTTAATTTAATATAACTGAGTCGTATCTAGTTCAGTGTGATCATAGTAATCATTATTGGAAATAAGAACTTGATAGTCGTTCTACGTTTACAGTGTTTCAAATTGCAAATGTATTTTTAAATCCTACATTATCAGAAAAAATAAAAATAATGTTTTCCATGATGGAATTATCAAATAACTTGATAAGCATTTCCCAATTACACATACACATGTATATGCTCGTCACTGTGCAATCTTGTCTTTTACCTGTAACGTGTTAATAGTTTAACGGTTTACAGTATTTACGAAATTCCTAATTATAAAAACCATTCGTTACACAGTATACATTACGCGAACGATGAACATTTTCCGCAAAGAAAACTCCCGTTTACTCCATGTTTTACGTGGCTTTTATTCCCTCCACCTAATAAATATTCTAATACGATCCGCAACAGCGAACAACGTGGATGAACACTCGAAAGACAATTTCAATCTCTATCTTTCAGCGGTATAAAATCATTTTTCATTTTACGATCGACTTGAATTCTTCGATCGCGCTCTCGCGTTCCCGCATAGATACGAGCTGGCCTTTCTTCAACGTTTCAACCGGATACATCACTTTTGCATTCTTCCTTTCCTTCTTTCTTGCTTGCTTCCTTCCTAGCATGCACATTCGATCGAGAAAAATCCACAAAAATCCGGGTCTCGAGATTTCCAGTTCAGTTTTAAAGTTTCGACGGGAATGTACAACGGTTGGCAGCCCTGGGGGAGGAGAGAAGCTGCTTATGTATCCGAGTTGCAGATTCAACGATATTTCAAGAGATACGCCATCGCGTTTCCGCTCGCCTAACTAAGAGAGATTTACGAGATCCGACGCGAAAATTTCAGCTAGGAATCCGAAATCACGTAATCACCAGCCTTATGACCGGCGTAAATTCCTGCAAGGAAAATTGGAATAAACGTACTTGCTAAAAACATCGGCTCAACCTGTCAGCTAACTTGTTTCTTTCCTTAATTGGAATTCGTCGTAGTATAAATGATTGATAAAGACGAGTTATTTAATTTTGATTCAGTATGGCGTAATATACTTTTAATAGAGGTGTTGCGACGTGTTGTAGAGAGATTTATGGATAAATAAATTATTTCCACAAGGTATTAAATAACCCAGAATTCAATCATGTTCTCTGCTTTTTTAATTTAAAAAGACACGGAAGGACAATTACATTATTACACAGAACGATTATAGAGGATATCTTTTCGTTCGTTAAGAAACGTTTTTGTAAAAAAGAAAATATGCTGTAATACTTGTCCGCTAAGGAGAATTAAACCGCCGGGAAAGAAAATTGTATCGCTTGAAAATAATTATACAAATATAGTAAAGTAACATGACTTGAAACTTCAAATTTCTACCGAAAGTTTTTTGATAACACACGCGAATAATGTATCTCTTTTAAGCTTTCAAATTTAGCAGTAGAATCGCACTTGTTACTTGTACCTCGCTTCGAAATTTCAATTTGTCTAGAGATTAAGCGTAAAATGTGATTCGTAGGGAAGAAAACCGTTAAAAGGATAAACAAATTATCGGGCAAGAAAATTGATAGTGACGTATTGATTTGTGAATTGTGGTCATAAATCGAGAGAGAACGTGTTCTAGCGCTAATTGCAAATGCTTATTCAAGGCACATGGTTGCACTCAATCGAACAACGTTCTCCCTGTTTCAGTGCTAGAACTGAAGGGTCCGGAGAGCACGAAGGCGAGAAGAAATGAGTTGGACGTGACACAATGACATGATGAAGAGCCTGGTGGGGATCATGTGGATAGTGTTGGTGCTCATATCAGGTAAGTTCAATAAATCTACCCAACAATAAGGTACTCGCGTTTCGCCGTTCGCGGCTATTATGTTAGCGGACAAAGTCGAAATGGACGTTGACGTTCAGCCGCAGTTTATGGGCCCCATCGAATTGTAGAAATACGGCAGACATAAATAATTCAGTGTCTCGAGGTACACCGTTTCTCTATTAAAATACGAGGGGGCGCGTTGTTTGTGGAAAGCGTGCGTCATCAACTGAAAATTTCAGATTTTATCGAACAATCGAAACTTATACATACCAAACTGTAAATTTCAGATATCAAAAATTACAAGCTTCAAAGAATTCGAACATTGAAACAGTTTCGACTTCAGATATTGGAAATTTTTAATTTCAAGTTCCAAGTTTCAATTTCAAGGCTAATAACTTCACGTTCAAACGTTCAAGATCGAAATAGCATAATTCAAAATTCAAATCTACTGTATTCGATCTGATAAGGCTACGGATCGGCCATAGAATTCGTCGAACCGGGCCACGTTATTCCATTGTGAAGTCCGGACCCTGCGAGGCGCGAAGCCTATCATCTCTAGACAATAAACCGCCAAATATAACCGGCGACGAATAACTATCGTAGGAATAAGATACGACGTCTGCTGCATATGCATCAACCTTACTCACTTGGCTCCTATTCGCATGTAAATGCTTTACGACGCGCTAACAATGGCAACTATCAACGTCCAGTCATTTTTCCAGCGATAGTTAACGAACGTTTTGACCGCTTTGCGAAAAAGCACGCGAATGTTCATTATATTTCTCGAAAAAGATCTACGAAATTTCTGGTGTCACGCTCGTCTTACGCAAAATTTAAGTCCTTTCAGTTATCTAGTAGATAATTGAATTTCATGAAAAACAATTGAATTTTTGTGTAAACGAGTCGTAGTGTAGGTCCTTGAAAAATTTCATCGTGTTTTCCACGCGGCACTTCAATGTTAACGCCGTGTCTGGTTTTATGCCGTTTCAGATTGTTCGAATCTGCTGTATGTGAACGAAATTTATATTCATGTCTGTTAAACTATTCGGCTCGTCAGGATACGTTTCTAGGGTCGATTGTTCCTTCGCGTCTGCGTTAGAAATAGAGAGCATCTAACGGGAAACTGGAACAAGCTATAACTTGGGAACGATGCTAGACACGAGAAGAAAAAGTTACGAGGCGAATTAAGCGCGGCAGTTACGGCCGGTTCGAAGTTTCCGCGACGCTTGTGAGGCGTGGTGCGCATGTACACAGGTGCGTAACATCGTACCCGTATAGATCCTGATACAGGCGCTTAATATGCGGTTCGTGTTGAACCAGTATTGTAATGCGGCGGTGATACAGGTGTTCGACCGATGTTCCGTTTGTGGGAATTGATGTCCTGTTCATGATCGTCGACACAGATTTCGCGTAATTAATTCGATAAGAAACAAACGAAACGTAGAATCTATTGTTTTCGCTATAGAAGATACTGGAGAATGTTGAACGTCCTTGGAATACTGAAAATCGAGAATGCGTATCGAGTTAAATTCTATTAAATCCTCGGTATCTTGGCAAGCTATATGTAAAGTATTATCTCTGCCCGTTTAGTTGGCGATTAAATTATATTTACCCTTGTCATTGAAGAAACTAATCTTGCTCTATCTGTCTGAACAATCACATACTCATTCCACTTAACTGTGTAAGCACGGGCTGCCTGAGCAAACACTATCCCATTCTACTTAGTCGGTTTACTTGGAACTTATATACCGTTTGTCTGACCATGCGTTGACTTGTACTACTTATTGAACTAGATAGGTTTCCTAATACTCGCGCGGCTAAGTGCCTATTCTTATTTCCCCGGATTTAACTGGCAACTCTAGATGACTTCTAGTATTTGAACTGTTTTCAAATAAACCTACATTTGCCATGCATTAATTTCTGAAGAACCCATTATATCAAACTAGCTGAATTCCTACTAAGAATTCTCCCGCTAATCGATTTTTACGCTTCTGGTAAGAACATTTTACTGCTTTCTCCGTTACTACCATTTCTGTCAACAGCCCTTTTTATTCCGCGTAAAGATGCACAAGTCGAGTCCTTTCGCAAATATTGTTCCACGTATGACGAATGTTTTCGAGTTGAATATTCATCGATAAATAAACGTTAGATAAACGTGCTTTTTTTCTTCGTTCGATTGTTGAAAGCGGATACGGAACGAGATGTCAAGTTCGGTTCGATAAGATCGCCAATGGATGATCGAAATAGAAAAAGACAAAGCACGAGACAGAAAAAAACACACGATAATATGGGAATTTTATCGAACAAGAATACGAAACGTAGAGAAACCCACTTCACCGTAGCGTATCGGTAACTCGGCTCGTTCTCCTTTGTCTTGTATCGATCTAATCGTCGACCAGGAACTGCGGCGTTCTCTCGTTGAAAATCTCGGCTGGGAAAGTTGCCGGCGTTTTTTTCCCCAGGAAATAAACAGCCGGATAAGTGGGTACTCGAGCCGCGGCCGGAGTATCTTTTAAACATCCACCTCGCGCAGGCCTCTATATTTCTCGATACATCCGGCCTATCGAGCAATTCCGTCTCGCGCGAAACGCAATATCGCGTCGGTAATACAGTGCTAGTTCTTATTGCTCGTCGTCTAGGCAGCAACAATTTCACGGATGTTGATTCGACGTCCGATACCGGTACTTTCTTTCGTTTCGTTTCCTTTTTAGCTTCGTCCGCTCTGCTCGACGATTGCGACGATTAAACTCGATCCCCGGCATCGGAGTTGAACGAACGTGCAACTCCATTGTGGATAATCGTGCAGGCTGCCGGAGAGCTTTCGGAAGATGTTCGATCACAAATACCCAACTTCTGGTTGGTTCCGGACTGCGACCTAAATCTCTCGATGGTCTTTGGGATAGTCTGCTAACGAAACTTCATCCGCTAAACCGCTGAAGGTTGTTTCAAGATGAATAGAGTATCTGATGATCACTTGGGATTGGAGAAAGGAACAGAGAGGAGACGATTACAACGAAGTGGAGAGTGGGGAAGAAGGGAAGAGAAAGAAAAAGGAGGGAAAGATGGGAAGAAGGAGGTAGCAGAGAGATGGAAAGTAAACTATAAAAGTACAGTAAGAAATAAAAAGGAAAAAAGAAAGGATGAAGAGACTTTTAATCGTACCTCGCGTATGGACGTTTTACATGTTTCTAAATTATAGTCAATTATATATTGTGTAAATGTTATAGTCGCGATTGATTTCCTTGCCAACAGAGAGTAGTTGTCGCATGATACATTAAATTAGTATGCAGGTATATCTTCTTAGAAAAGGTTCAACACATAAACTTACGTCTTTCTGTACATTAAACATCGGTATCTATATATTTACTTTGGCAAAGATCAAGCTTCGAATCGCAATAATTGACAAGCTAAAACACCGTTTTAGGATACGGTTATCGAACAGGCTTTTAAAAAACCTTCAACGAGAAACAGAAACCAGCAGAGAGATAAGAGTAATCGGTCACGACTGACACAGTCTCTCTTCCAATTGGCCAACCACCAAAGGCTTTGTGCTTCCAGTCAAAATCCCCAGCAGTGTTCCAGCTACTCTTCTGTCTCCGCTGTGATCGTCGGAGATGAGAAAAACTACTGTGTCCGTTTGATTCCATTAACGTTTAAACCATAGTCAAAATCTATCTCTAAAGGGACAGAACAAATTTTTATTAATCGTCGCGATGTCGATAACGAATGCTTCTTCGTTCCGTTTCCACGTTGTTCATGTCCGAAAGACTCATCGAACAGATTGTAAAAAGGCAGATTTCACTCGTCCCGCTATCGATGAAGCTTTAAAACTAACGAAAGTATTATCTAACGTTAAAGTTTTCGACGTTGAAATTATTATTTAATTATACCAGGATGCTTTAAAAATAGGCAAAACAGTGTCTGGCGTCAGAGTCTTCGATATTTAAATTGCTAGATATTTAATTACTATCATATTACAATTTTAATTATTTTTCGAGTAACAAAAATGGAGATTTCTTTTACTACGTTTAATCGTAGGTAAAGAGTGGTAAGAATATTTCGATGTTGGAGTAGTTTTATTTGCCCCGAGCTTTTAAAACAGACGGACGATTGAAACGTTGAATTCATTCGTGTAAGTCCAACGCAGGCCCGCGATTCATGCAGCTTGCATCTGCTTCCTCGAAAACCAAGTCGGGCACGTTCGAGGCGCACGTAATTTCCGGCTAGTTAACCGATTACTCACGAAAGATTGCGATCGAATCGATGGCCATCTGTTCATGCTACAGGTTATCATTACATCTCTGATCCAACGTATTACGTGACGGTCGAAACTCGTGATTTCGTTCAAATGGAAACGTCATCGTGAATATATTATTTACGAATACACCGTACACGACTTCGCCGAGTTTGCAATGCTATTTCAGCCCTTAAAAGCTGTTGATTAATCACGTTATCACGTTAATCATTGTATCATGGCTGAAATTTCACCTCAGTATATTTGGTATTATATTTAGAAAATCGATAAAATCAGACAAATGCAATTAAACGTTTACTGTTACTTTAGATTGGGCTAGATTATTACTATCCGATATTAAATGAAAAGCCGTTGTCTGCAGTGGTTGCAAATAATATTGCGATAGTATTATATATAGTAGCGCAATATTGAAAAATAATATGAATAAAATTCGCGTAGGATAAAATTTTATCTATAATCCCTACTAAACGTCGAATTCGCCAAAAAACTTATCAAAAAGACGCGAAATTCTTCGATTTTATATTACTCGGGGAAGAGGATTATCGGTTTGTGTAAAAAATAATTGCTGAAAATAAAATAGTCATTTATACGAACGACGCGCGATATCTGTTACGTATGTGACACAGATTAATCGTTCGAATTTATTTCGTTGTGCTGTGCGATGTTGCGTAGATGATTTCTGATCGATTCCTTCGAGATATCGTATCAACTTCTCTCACATTTCCTTCCAACCTGTTCGCGATTCCTTCCAGGCATCTTTCAGATTTCGCAACACATTTCTCGCTTATCAGAGATATTTCCACGAATACGCTTATACATATCACGAGCGAGTTTCTCTCTGCAAACCAGTTCAATCTTCCGCTCGTCTTGAAATGTAGTATATATATATATATGTACGATATTTTCGAAGAAATTTCATATTTTTTTATCTTGAGCCCCTTAAGAGCTAAATTATAGGAAAACTCGCCTTTGTTTAATCCTTTATCCATAAAATTTTATCGGAAAATCTTTTCTAAAATGAAAGTTACATTTTTATTTTGTTATTCGCAATTTCCTAAAGAATTTTAGCCTTATATAATACAGCGATTTAATAAATGAAATTATTAAATAACCTGAAAGACTATATCTCTGTGATAATAGCAAAGATACGGGCGTCTATATTTAATGGTTAAACTCATAAAACCCAGCTACTAATATCACGGATTAATCTGCTAATATTGCAAACTTGGACCTTAAGGGATTAAAAGTCCAAAACGAAATTTTATCGCGTTTTAAAATAAAACGAAAAAGCAACGTCTTGTCGGTGGAACACCGGTTCGTGGAATATTGTAAAACAATGCATCACGAGTCACAAAGATCGTCAACCGTGTGCAAGGTGTACCGTAAATATTCTGGCACCGCTTCAAAACCAAAATTGTAGCCAGCGTTGGTTCGTATACAGTTGACGCGTATTATGAACTATCCTGGTATCGCTCCAGGGAACTCGTAAAACATCGGTAATATTATGTTCGGAAACGATAAATAATATGTACGGTGGAGAGGGAGAGAAACCTGCCAACGAAATCTATTACAAAATTAATGGTATCATTGAACAAAGATCGCTAACGAAATCGCCGCTGGCGTCTGTTTTATCCTGTGGCTTAATCGGTCGTAATTATAATCAGTTGCAGGGATCGCGTTTAACGTATGGAATAAATACATGATCCTACAGAATCTTCTGTATCCTCGACGCCATCGTTGTGTTCGAATATTAATTACATTGCACAATGCGGCGTTTGAATGTGGATTCGGAACAAATATCAACAAATACATGTAACATGCAGTTTTCCCAAAACTTGATATGGGAAGATCCAACGTGAGTAAAGAGTCTGTTTATCAAATGTTTGTCGGTATACTTCGTATTGCCTGGGTCAGTAGAAATATCTTGAATATTTATTTCTTTGTCTTATCACAGACGATGACGTTTTAATAAATAATGCCGATATCGGGAACATTTTTTCAAATTTTTCCGTAATTATCGTACAAAAATAAGTGCACAATAAAGAAATGACTACTTCATTAAAAGCTTCTTTATTACAATAAAGAAATCAGAATAGTATTGTGAAGGTTGATTATCGGTACTTGCATTGCGAATGCAAATTACCTAAACAGAGATTTCGGCATCGATATAAAATTCGACGCTACGATTCTCCACGATTAAATACCGAAACGTTTTAAATCACAGCCTCGAAAGACGCGAAAATAACAGGAACATCCAGTAGAATTGCGTGGCTTTCGCGTATTAAGCGGTCAAAATTGTTCATCCCCTTTCCACTGCTCGATCGAACTGTTCGTATCAGCCCGTTCGAAAGCCAAATTGTAGTCTGTTTGCCTTTCTGCGTGTGAGATAAATCGGCCATTCTCTACAAAAAAGCGTTAAACCACCCCTAGCCTTTTATCGAAAATCGTTTGAAACTCGAGTTGCCAATGATTTTCCAATATATCGATCAGGTTGGTCTGCAATTTGTCTGTCATTTTTTATTCCTTTTCTCGATTTTGTTTCAGGATGCTCAGGAAATCCAGATGCGAAACGATTGTACGACGACCTCCTGTCGAATTACAACAAGCTGGTTCGTCCAGTGGTCAACGTCACAGACGCCCTCACCGTTAAAATCAAGCTCAAACTCTCGCAGTTGATCGATGTTGTAAGTTTCACTTTAAATTAATTGGCAAACGAAGGTAACACGAAGTAAACGCGATAAGTCCACCTTGCACATAGTTGAGAAATAGGAAACATTAAATTAGGTTCAAAGACATAAGCATGTTAGAAATAAGCGATTTATACTTATAAAAATATATATTTCATTATAAAGATGAACGGGAAATATTATCGTTTCCGAGATATTACATTTTTATTTAGATATTACACTGTTTTCATTAAACATTACTGTTGTCAGATAACATTATTTTTCAAAAAACCCTAAACGACTTTGAAAGAAAAGAAGGGTGTTATTCTTTGTGTGTCTTAAATGTTTTACGGTTTATATTAAACATCACTCTTATCAAATACTATTTCCATTTCTCGAAAACTGATAGAAACTTGAGAAAAAGAGAATTATTCCTTGTGCTTCTTAAACGTTGCTCGTGTATCGTTGTCATTAGACATTGCTGTTATCGAATGATATTATTATTTTTCAAGAAATACTACTTAAAAACTTGAAACAAAAAAAGAGGATCATTCTTCTTGCTCCTTTGCAGAATCTCAAAAATCAAATCATGACGACGAACCTCTGGGTGGAACAGGTACGTGTACACATTACATGCATGAGAGAGAGGAAATAATCTTTTATACTTGGTGTATCTTATAATGTGTTTTGCCTTTAACTAAATTCTGTCTAAAAAAACGTAGAGTGTACTTGGTTCCGGTTGCATAAGTTTCATTTCCAGTCGCAGCACCGGGCATTGTTTTGCGCGAATATATAAACGGGCACACGAATATGTGCGGATAGTCGGTAAAACGAAAATCAGACAGAAGCTTCCACTCGAGAGTCGCAAAATAAGTCCGGTGAACCGTGCAACCCACTTTCAAACGGTAGATTACGTAAGACAGATTCGCATCCGTTTCCGTGCATCCATTTCATCCCTCCTCCCTCTTCTCCCTTTTTTTATCGTTATCTTACACGAAATTAGCGATAGCAGAGAAGTTACAAGCGAACAGCGAAAAGATAATTGTTACAGACGATTGAAAAGAAGAATTTAGATGATTAAAAAGAATAATTTGTAGAAGGTGGTCCGTTTTATATTGATTACTTGGTTACTATAAAGTAATTAAATTTCTAGAAATTGTCGTATTGTTCTTGCAGTTGTTTCTTAGCTATATAATAATGTATGTTTTTTATTTTGTAATTCTAACACTGTATTTTATGTTTTCAGTACAATAAAATACGAAACACGAGATAGAAAGTAAAAGAAACCAAGTTCCTTCATCAATATGAAAATATGATCTTTCATTAAACAGACGTGTTAAAGATGTGTTAGTAGAAAAGATGAGTTAGCTGTATCCGTGTCTCACACGAACATGAGCGTTATGTAGTTTAATCAAGCCACAAAATACTGACGATGAAACGTGGAAAATATTGAAAATAACAAAAGTAATCAGAAGACAAATGTTATGATCGGTAATTTTATAATACAAAACATGAAATCGATCCATGGTGTTTGCCTTGGCTTTCATGCTCGTCCATTTTTGACGCTCAATTTCTCTTAATTGGATCCGCGATCGTCTCGATGAATCGTATTCGATCGCAGCTGATGGGATACGCGGTACTTGCGGGCCATTAATCTGTTAGACAGCGTCACCAGGTAACGACCGTAAGTACATAAAGACGAGAACCGATATATAATCAGATCAAATATTGATGGTTCGCTGGGACTCTGTGCTCCCGCATATATTAATGGAGCTTCGGCCACGTGTAACAAACGCTCGAACGAAAAGGGGGCGGCTTCCGTCGAATTTCGTTTGTTTGCCTATCAGTTGACCTTCGAACCGCTGTTTCCACCATCGATTTAATCGGTAAGAGCTTGAAATTCTAGCGTAAAGGTACCTCGAGTATTACCATAGGAATTACGTCCGTGAAATTTATACTCGACGGCTTGCATCTTCCTACACTTTGTCTTTACCAAATCTTTCATGATACTAGTCACTATGAGATTCTATATTTACTACTTGACTGATATTTACACAAATCTGAATATTTTTAAATATAATGTACAAATTGAAACTTAGGTAGAAAATTGTTTTACCTGTGAAGTATCGTAAAGGGTAATGTACTTTGGGTATTTTCTATATTTTTGCGTATTGTGTGCATTCATCAACGACAAAAGGTATGATCATTTTTTGTTAGATCGTAATCTCCAGCGTCAAAAATCGACTGTATCTACTTTAACAGCTTATGAATCGTCATTAAATGGCCAAGAAGTGATACGTATCAAGAGAAGTAGCACTGGGATAGAATGGAGTATTTATCTGTCGATAATGTCTATACATATGATGTTTCCCCATACGACACAAGCATTTAGAGGCTTATGTAATTTACGGAGAATAGACAAGCTGAAAAGATTTAACGTTCTGTCTAGGAAACGTTGTAGAATGTGTAGCTTGAGGAATTAAGTGGTATCCTTGAGGAATTAAGTGGTATCAAATAATATAGGTCAGACATATAGTTCAGTGATCACTGATCAGACATTGGTTAAACACAGTTTCGTTCTCTGCCGCCATTCTTCGCTAATTTTATTGGATTTCTTTTCTATCGAGAAATCACACGATCATTTATCTGTTTCATTATTCAATCGTTTAATTATTTGAAAAAATTGGAAGATTGTATAAAGTAGAATAACTTTGTCGAATACTTTTCCAAATTCATCGGTGAATGAACTACCTGCTATTTTTCATCGGTTCGCTTTGTTTTTCCTTTTCCCACTGTTTTTCTCTCATAAATGAGATATCCAGAAAAGACTTCCCTTGCTTCGCGTTAATTAACATTCTGTCGCATGCTCTCTGCGATCCCCTCTGTCAATTAGCCTGACGTACAGTTCTATACAATCACTTTTTGCTTTCCTATCGTTCTCTCATTATATTTTTTCTCTCCAACGCAAAAATATGCGAGACGTTTCAAACGTTGAAAACATTTCCACCTGCGAAAAGTAAGTCGAGTCGTATAACGTTATTCGTGTCGATGGATGGAAAAAGGATTTCATTTGTTATACTCGGGGAATTCGGTGGAGAAATCTCTGGAATTTTCATAAGTGCGTTTACTAATATGTAGACTGAGGATATTTATGCAAATTTTTAATTTTATAAACACAATTAAAGGAATTTGTTCCAGCCGCAGGATGTTACAATAAGTGCTATACTTCGGATACTTTTAATATCTTTGCGTATTATGCGCATTTTGACGCACTTAACTTTCTCGTAAGTACGTAAAAGCCCACCAGTGTCTAGTGATGTGTTTTAAAGTTCCTCGGCATACACGTTCCTTTATAACAGTTCAATTTCTCTAAAATTCAAATTTTTCTATTTTAATCTTTCTTTCATTTTATCGAACGAAAAGAGTTTCATAAGAATATGCTGAAGACAAAATTGAAATAAAAAATTATACGTATTAATAACTATATCTTTTTACATTTTGTTCGAACTTGAGATATTTCTTGACTTTAGAAAAATACAATTAGACGGAAAGTGACAACATTAAAGATTTCATCGTTCGTATCCTTTTTCCTTTCAATCCCTCGATCACTTACAATAACATTTATAACTTTGATATTTATCATTTTGATATTCGTTTGTCGTTCGTTTTTTAAGCTTTGCATACCACTATTCTTTTTATTCTGTCACGTTCTCCCCGAGATATCCAAAACAGTGGTATACACAAGGCATACACGTGTAATCCTGGGCACTTTGCCCGGCATATATCCCATCAGCGGCGTGTTTCATCGTTCCTTTCGTTTTAATTAATTTCACCCGGGATCTGATCCGACGGAGAGGCTGACAGACGTCAAAACTGTTCAACGTCGCGAACAAAGTAAGCCTGCTGCTCGTGGCAGGCCGAGTTTCACGGAAACAATCCGTCGTGGAAAAGGCTGAAAAGAACAAACGGCCGCACGATAATCGCACACACGAACGATACGAGAAATACAATTCTGGGGCATGCTTCCACCCCCTGCTTCATAATTTGCCCCTCGAATATTTTTAGCCCGGCGTTGCGCTTAATTTCATCAGGGCTTCCTTTCTTTTCCTTTTTCTTCTTCTTTTTTCTTTCTTTTCTTTCTCGTTGAATTTTATTCAGCTCTATACATATGCCGGGTGTTACAAAATAATAATCCAACACTAATGGTACATGGTATTCATCGAGAGGAGAAAGAAAGGCTCGTGACTTTACGATCGATCAATGTATTTACATGAAACTTATAATTATTAATCGTGTCGGAGTAGTCTTTTTTTAGGCGTGATTGATAAGAGTGTACATCGTGATAATATGTTAAATGATAAATAAAGAACGTCATTTGTAAATACATATGTATATACGTATATACGTAAATAAATACGTATGTATATGTCGATTAAAAAAAGTAAGAAAAAATGTCGTTTCGCATCGAGGGATCATTGTCAATGAGAAATCATAGTAAGGCAGAAAGCTCTATTTCGTATTTTACAAAAGCTGAAGCGTTAGAAGATGTTTTCCATTTGCTACGTTAATATGTATTCTGAAATTCTTCAATGGGTTGATTTGTTTCATTGTTTTCATTGTTATCAAAAGGAATACGAAATGATATATTACATGAAAAGTATTGATTTGTAAATTTATATAAATTAAATATACTTAGTATTTCCTTTGACGAGTACTTTAGGATTTTTTATTAGATTTCTTTAATAATTATTTCAAACATACTTCCCCTGAAAGTATGTACATTGTTTTTATAAAATCATTGAAATGTGTCTTGTTGCAGTCATGGTACGATTACAAGTTAAAGTGGGATCCAAAGGAATATGGTGGGGTGGAGATGTTGCACGTGCCATCCGATCATATATGGAGGCCCGATATAGTTTTGTATAACAAGTAAGGCCTTCTTTTCGTCACCAAGCAAATTACGTTAATATCTAGTGCTACTCCTTAATGGATCTAACTTTGTAGAGGGCATAAGACATAAAAGACCGTCTAGAATTACTTGGCGAACTGCCACGAGTAATCTCCTAGTTTTGGAATTTTCATAACGGAGCAAACTCGATTTATCCTCTGCCCTATGAAATTCTACTCGTATTTCTTGCTACTTCATTGGCTAATATTCAACAAACGTCCGATATTAAATAATATAACATAAAATTTCACTAATATACCACGATTCAAGAATAAACAAAAATTTGGCAAATTTAATAATTTAAAGATAAGAAATAAAATTTCTCGTATTTGACAAGTTGAAAATAAAAAAATAAGATTTCGTACAATATGAGAATAAAAGTTCCTCGTCGTCAGAAATTAAGTAAAAATTCCATTGTTAGTTGAAACTTTCATTAACAATATAATATATATATATACTTTTCTTTTAACGTTAAAAAAATACAACTGGACAAATAAAACTATTCTACGTATATTAATTAAAAATTCCGTTATTAATTAAACCCCACTTAACTTCCAAACAATCGACAAAAGTATTATCTTTGAAAATCTTCTTGAAAATCAAAGGACAGTTTTATCGATTTACAATTAATTATAATGGTTGATCTATTTGATTTGAACAGTGCCGACGGTAATTTCGAGGTGACGCTGGCAACGAAGGCGACGTTAAATTATACAGGGAGGGTCGAATGGAAGCCACCGGCCATATACAAGTCTTCCTGCGAGATCGACGTAGAATACTTCCCGTTCGACGAGCAGACGTGCGTCATGAAGTTCGGCTCGTGGACTTACGATGGCTTCCAGGTAACGATCGTCTTCAACTTTCTCATCGCATTTTACTCATTATCAAGAACAGGTCATCTTCATTCAAGACGTGTTCAAAAGGGTGTTAGAAATTTTCAAGAAAGATAAGAGGGAAACTTGTGATAAAATTATGCTAAGAATTGCAATTACGAGCGATGAAATTTCCCAGTCGATTTTAAAAAATTGTTTTAGTACATCTTATATTTGAACAAATTGTAATTATATCTCAAAGGACTAAAAGAGTATTATTGGTTCAAAGAAACAATTGATACTGTACAAAAATTGTACAATTATAAATTCATTCTACAGGCTAAGAATGTATTAACGTTACCACATATCGTAACGAAGATTCGACGACAGATCTCCGTTTAGTTTATTCAAAGTCCTTCTTGTTTCAATTTTGAGAAACAACCGTGTTCAATAAAATTTGACATCTTGCACGACGCTATTGCGTTAATCTTGTATAATTTTCGAGAACATTCAATTCACTCGCAAGAACACTATTTTATGCTAACCACCCTTGTTATAGAATTTTAAATTAGAAAAGAGAAAGAAAAGAAAAAGCAGGCGAAGAAAGGTTTAACAACCGTGAAACGTGACGTGATTCGCTCGTAGAAGCGACCAGAACGCATCGGCGTAGCTGAGAACGGTGCGTAACCGGAAATTAGATTAAGAAAGTGTAATTAACGCGGCGCGTGAGTCAGTTGCACAGAGCGACGCTGCGAATTTATTTATTTGCATGTTATTGCGCGCCTCGTGCGAACAGCTTGGTCCAACTTATCACTATGCATGAGGACGGTACGCCATCATCGCGGATGTACGCCGAATGAAACGTACATAAATTTCCAACGATTAATATCTCGTCTACGCGATACACGGAGTTGTTTATTACACCCCGGTACCGCCACACTTTTTCCGGTCACGTCGATTACTTCCTTGATCCGTCGGATTCCTCTATTTCTCTTCACCTAATCGATATCAGCGAAACAAACGACGTGACAGTGCGGTATTAAAATTTTGGAAGAAGCAAAATTTTAAAGGATAAACTTTTTAGCGAAATTCTGAATCATCTTTCTCCTGTTACCAAAAGATACCAAACTATTACCGATTTTTGTTTCAATCCTACACTAAAGTCTTTCTCAAAATATTATAATAAAGTTACTTGATGAAAGAATAATTAGCGAATAAAATTACCGACGACTAGGGTGTAAAATTTGCAGCAAGAAAATTAAGATGAAAGGAGAAGTGAAGAATCAAGAGGAAGTACTAAGTGTAGGAAGAAGCAAATCCCAAAGGCGCATCGTTATGAACCTATAAAATTTGTATAAAAATCATGAATACGTCCATTTGATCGTTCTGATAATTTTAGTATTGATAGACCTTCATTATCCTGCAAAATTTTCCTTCCATATCAACAAAAAAAAAAAAAGAACAAAAGAAGAGGGAAAAATTTTGACCGATATTCACGACGTTATAAAGAATTACAGGATCGTCGAACGAAAGAAGAATTTACATATAACGAAGCTACAAGTGGGCAGGACGAAATCGTTTCGCGTCATTATTCTCAGACGATTGTCGTGCATGCAGCACGAGTAGTATCGCGTAAAGTATCTATACCGGTCGATGAATAATGCATATCGTGTATACATATACATATGTGTGTGATACGTTGTCCATGCGTCATCAGACGCGACGACGGGATATCCATCAGGTTCATTTAATAAGAAACACATACCCCGATCGATCAGCTTTATATACGGTATACGAAATGGACATTCCGTAAGGGGTGATTACGTGAGATGCTTTTAACGATCCGCCGCATCGTATGTGAATTCTGGGATCGTCAATTTCTGTCGACGAACAAGATGTTTCCTTCTATTAGCGTTTATAGCTGGTCGCTATTTTCATTCGATTCAATAGGAGATTTTCCAGTAATTAATATTCGGAAACCTGTCAAGCAATATTACGATAACAATTATAAAACAGATATGTCAACGTTTCTACTATCATTACGAAGATCCTAAAGAATCTGAGATGGACAGAATTTAATTTTTTAGGGAAAAGAATTTGAAAATCTTTGCCGTATCCAATTAGGGATTTACCAACGATTAATATTGAAATGTTTCCCAAGCAGTGCATGTTGAAAAATTAGATGAAAGAATTGTTAACAAAATACAATTTATGATATCCTACTATTGTTAGGATGATTATAAAAGATATGAAAAAAATAGAAATTATTTTTTTAGAAGAATCGCTTTAAAAAGCGTTGAGGACGGTCGACGATCGCTAAACAGATGGAAAGGAATTTTTAACTGATATTTCGCGTGACCCTTTTTTAAAAGGTTTGCTAATTTCTTTACGAGAGATTGGTATTGTATATTCTTTTAAAGGACACACACACACACGGACACTTTGGCTGAAGTTTCTGTGTCGAGTGGCGATTTTAAAGCATCATATCGTGCAGTGTCCCAATGTTTCACCTCGAATCGTTGTCTCGAAGTAATAATCGAGAATTCCGGCGCGGTTGCGCCGGGGAATCTCGTTAACTCCAACTTAACGGGCAGAAATGGACGTAAATATCAGGAACATCGAATGGCATTCCATCCCTCAAGTGGATCAAACCTATCTACCGTAATGCCTCGCGTTTCCTCTATTAACCTGACTGATACGTTCTGTTTTCACGGAATTATATCGTTTTACTGATAAATCTTCTATGAAACAACGATCGGATTAAAAGACGGAAGAATATATTTTAAATAAAATTAATAGCAAAATTGTATAAATACCTCGTTCCACATTCGTCGAATATTCAATAAAACTTTTCGCGTTAAGATTTTGTATCAAAGTTCTTCTATAACTTACTTCGATTACCGATAAATATTATTTTATTTAACATCATCCTGATTCATACAAATGAGAAAATTCTTGTACTTACAAAGAGAATTAATCAACAATTAATTAATCATTAAGAACCAAACGGTAAAATAATCGGCAAAGTTATTCAGTAAAATTATTAATTAAAATGTATCATTCGTGTGAGTTATTCAATAAAGTGCATGTAAACAAGTTATTGCTTAACTAAAAAAGAATCAGAATTTCAGAAATGAAATATTGCTTTAAAAATGCGATGTTGGTTCCTTAATGAAGTTTACAGTAGTACAATAGTCAAATACGATAGCTCCTTTTCTAGCACTTCATCGCTCTCTAACATCAATAAATAATTTCCCCCAAGTACACACGTTTTATCGAAACTTTTGCAGGTCGATCTACGGCACATCGACGAGATCCGTGGCAGCAACATCGTAGATATCGGTGTCGATCTGTCGGAGTTTTACACTTCCGTCGAGTGGGATATCCTCGAAGTCCCAGCCGTGAGGTAAGACATCCCCTAGGAATCGTCCTAAACGCTCCCCTAAGCCCCCAAGACCTCTTTTCCAAGTACTCCTCCAATTCGAGCCAATTCTCGAGAAACTGGCAGTCCTCTGACGAAACACCAATCGAAACGAAAGTATAATCAGGCTGAGAAAATTTCTACGGACGTATCCAGTCGTTCGTAGCAGAACAAAATGGCGTACATGTTGAGAGAACAATTTCAAGATAACAATTCGTCGCGAGGTAACCAGAGGTATCTTTAGAAACACGGTTACATCCAGCGTTTCATTTGCAGAAATGAAAAATTTTACACGTGCTGCGACGAGCCTTACCTCGACATCACGTTCAACATCACCATGAGACGGAAGACTCTGTTTTACACTGTCAACCTTATAATACCGTGTATGGGCATCTCGTTTCTCACGGTGTTGGTCTTCTATCTGCCAAGCGACAGTGGCGAGAAGGTGAGCAGTGTTTATTGTTTAACCCTGTTTCCTTGTTTTCTTTCCTGGTTGTTCAAGGTATTTAATTATTTTCACGTGTTCCACTCGCTGGTTTAATCGTAGAGAGGAAGGTGGGAGTACGAAGGAGCGATGATTAGACTGCGGATTTTTATGCATTTATAGTAGAATCTGAAAATAAAATTGCGCAGAATACGCTGGAGATATAAAGAAATATATAGAATGTCCAAAGTGCTTTCTGTAACACTTTGATGGGAAAAACAATTTTCCACCGAGATTCCAGGTTTTTAATTATATCCTCAAACATAATATCTCATAATAGAATTTGTATAAAATGCCGCAGTCGTACATCAGTTACACAGTTGACCCACAGTTAGTAGAATAATATTTACGAGCCAGAAGTTTACAGTAATTGTAAATCGTAGATACAAGTTCATCAGAATGTGCAATCTGAACGCAAAACGAATTGATGTAGGAACGTTGATCTTAAATTTCACAGTGATGCATGATCCATCGTTCACCGCGATTTACTAGCGGGAAAAGTTCGTCCGAGTTTCCGCGAGTTTAATATAAGAACCACGAACTGAGGGTCTCGTGAAAGTGTATCGATAAATTTCGTTGGTGCGCGCACGATTCGAGAGAAAAGTAAAGCCAATAAAGGATATTAAATTCGTCGCCGTGTTCCGTTCCACGTGACGAGGTGAAACAAGAAGCCCCTCTATTCTTCTCATTTCTAGATGAAAAGGCTTCCTTCGAATTGTTTAAATCCTTTGCTTCTTGAAAGGTATATTAACGCTTTATAGCTTTATTGTGCATTTCCTAGGCTTTCGTTGGTAAATAACGAGGGTACGAATTTTGATGTACAAAGGCCCGTTAAATGGAACGTTTTAACACGATTGCTCATCAAATTGTATGTCTTTATCGTAGTTTATTTCACGCGTTGTACAATATAATGTGTGTGTTGAAATCTTAAATTTTACTAAAACTAAAATTAAGCGACTTGTGAAGCATTTGGTACATACTTTATGCTACTATGATAATATTAAAAATACCAGGTATTGTACAATTATGACTGTTCGTTTAATTTGAATATTTTAATTAACTGTGGTATCGCAGAGCCCCAGTAACCGCCGCAGTAGTTAAGGTATTAACAAAATTAGATTTGGAAACGTGGAAAGCACTTTCAAATTATATTTTATAATATTATAATATTCTTCTGAAACGGAAAGTCTTTGACTAACAGAAAAAGATTGGATTCTTTAGAAGCAAGTGTGAATTGGAGAGAACCTTTAAGAAAGGTAAACACCATGAAACGTTCAATTTTTTAAGCGCTTCGGTGTATGAACATGTCCAGCAAAAGGAAGTTGAAAATATTTGTAGTGTGTCGCGCAGAGGGTGATTTCGTGGGTGAAGTCGACTCGTTCGATCAGAATTCCGGGTGGAGAGGGTCAAATATCAAAATCCATCTTCGGAATGCAAACCTCTAAATGCCGTTCGGCCTCCATTCCTCGTAGACTCTTGACCTCGAGCCGATACCCACTTGACGCCGTGTGCGCCTCTATAATTCAGTCGTATTGTTCTGGCTTGAAACAGCCGGCGAAAGGGTAAAGGAGGAAACGTCGAGGACGGCGGGGGTGGTGAAAAAAAAGGAGAGAAGGTCAGATGTCAGCGTGCCATCCGCAGCCGCTTACCGACACTTCGATTCGTTGCGAAAAAGACACCGTCCCAAGATCTCTTCCTTCTTGTGTCTATTCCGCGGTTTTCGCGATACAACTTTTCTTTTATTTCTAAACAAAATGATACGGGGACGAATTTCCTCTTACTCGTTTTCTTCGTCAGATCTTCACAACGCTCGAGTATTCAGTCTTCTACGCGTCATGACTGATCGCATCTCTTGATATTTAAAAAAAATACGATAAAATAGATAAAACAGATGCTTCCAATTTCATGACAGATTTCCTCGATTCGTGTTCAAATAACGCGCAGTACTAGCAATAAGTATGAATGTCGAATCATTTTCACGTGACTTTTCGTTCAAACCACATGGGCCATCGGTGGCCACGGTACTATAATCGTATTGTACGTGATAATTATGCATCGCCTATGATTATATTTCGAATCATTATCAAGATTTGTCTCACGCGGAATAACTACAAAGCACTAAATAGAAAGTCCAACGTGCACCACCGATGACCCATGCGGCATTCAATGCGTTAAAGAACATTTAATAGAAACGAATACAAAACCGCTTCTTCAAATCCGCGACCATTCTGTAACTTATTATACTTTCAATCGCCCAGTACTACTATGCTTAAAGCAACTTCCTTTTCCATATCAATTCATCCTTCTTCAGAAGTATTCTTCTTGATATCGCGTATGATCGACTCCAAACAACTTTCAAACACAAAAGTCTCGCGGTGAATCCCGTTTGAAAAGGACAATCGCGACGAAGAGCATGAATTCGGCTTGAACTGCAAATCTACTAGCTACTTTAGGCGAATGCTGCCAGCCCGGTGAAACAATGCTCTCTCGAATCGGGCTTTGTTCTTCGTTTCTGGTTTGCCTACTGATTTGAAACCTACACCAATCTATCGCGAAATATCCGAGTCATATTTATCTTCGCGTGTTCTCTGTGGGCGGCTGTATACAGTTCTACACCGTCTTCTGTTTGAAAAGTTCTGGTTTACTTTGAAAAGAAATCCGCCTTGGAGGTTCAGCAAATTCGTGGAATGATATTTGAAAGAAAGTAATTTAAGGCGGCGTTGATTTTCTATTACAAAAGGACATTTTTTTAATGGACAAGAGCTTCTTCCTCGTCGAGTTCGTTTTCTTTCTAATCGCTATGTAATTAGTATCACAAATAATGACACGACCTTAGCACGTTTCGAAATACAATACTGTGTCATGAACGAATGAAAGGAACGTTTTGTTCTTCACACTTAACCTCGAGGGCTACCTCTTTGTCTCTTTGTAGCGGAGTCACTTTGCTCGAGCGTGCCCTCTACATTCTGAATCGTATCAGAACTTTCTCTTCGATTGTTTCCACTTCTCCTTCTGTATTCCTCCTGTATCTTTCTCTCTTTTCGTTTACCTTTTTGTTTCTTGATAGGTACCGTTTCTTTTCAAAAAAAAAAAAAAGAAAAATGAGAAAAAGTATCGTTGCGATGTATCTGACATGATTAATCGTTTAATTGCAGGTCAGCCTATCAATTTCGATTTTACTGTCGCTGACTGTGTTCTTCCTCCTGCTGGCCGAAATTATCCCGCCCACGTCGCTCGTGGTACCGCTTCTCGGTAAATTCGTCCTCTTCACCATGATCCTAGACACCTTCAGGTATAACGATCGACAAATATTTAAATTTCTAAAACCTGCTTCTTACGAGATTCATACTAAAGCATTATAACTAATTTATTATACAAATAAACTGTTGTATAGCGGAGGATTGGAATCTTCGTTTGACCTTGAGTATTAGTAACGTATGATTAATTCTGTTCGAGCTAATGATTCTATGGTAAAATTTCTAAATTACGGTTTGACTCTCTAAGTTCGATTTTAATTTGAGTTGTAAGTTTTTATAATAAGTAAATTATATGTGACAGTATAATTTAATATAACGTCTATTTTCAGTATATGCGTAACCGTGGTAGTCCTTAATGTTCACTTCCGGTCGCCACAGACGCACGTGATGGCACCATGGGTCCGTCGTGTTTTTATCCATGTTCTGCCAAGACTACTGGTGATGCGCAGGTATAATACGTCTTCGAAGAGATCCGATTACGATTCCAGGCAAGATATGATTTTACCGAGCATTTGGACCAACCGTTGGGCCTATGCCAAGCAGCATTAGAACGTTCATTAGTGGCCTCGCACGTGACGTTAGCGCCACGTCGTGTCTACAACCATTAGCACAATCCACCATTCTCTCTCTACTTCTCTCCCTTCTCTTTTTCTGTCTCTTCCTCTGTCCACCAAACTGGAATTGAATTTGCATTTACATTTGTATCTGTAGTTTCGGCCGAGATGCAAACAAACATAGTAAAGTATCGAAATTCGTTTGTAAAATATGCGAAGAAAGAGGAAAAAATTTAAAGAAATGAAAGATATTGGATCTTTGTTGGAGATTTGTTAATATATCGAGAATATTATATGGAAACTTGAGAGCCGAGATCCTAGTTGTTAAGAAGATGAAGAAATTTGCATAAGGGCAGGGACTGAAAATTCGCAGATCCATTTATCTCGTTCAAACGATCTGGAATCCTGCACATTAGTCACTGTAAATGCTAACACGGTAGCTCGACAGTTCCATACAACGTTATGCACAATTCAGCACTACACGTCGTGTAGCACCTTGTTGGAATCTTCTACACACTACTTGCAACGTAATGTTTCCAATAATTGATTACACATCGATTATAATAAATCGTCACTACGCCCACCGACATGCTTGATACCATCGCCTTACGATAATCATATCGCCTGTACAAACGAAATACCATTCCAGTAATTGTAATAGTATAGAGCGTAGTTCCACAAGCTTATAAAATTAATGTCTATTGTTAGAGAGTATAAAGAGATTTCAGAAAGAAAAGCTTGTCGACATTACTAAAGTGTAAATATATTCAGACACCAGAAATATGTATGCAATTCCTTACAATTAGTTTTTAACATTTTTATGGTGACTGCTTGTTGATCTTATTGATGTAAAAAAATTAGAAATTAAATATGAAGATTAAAATATTCAAATATCTTATTTAATATCGTTTGTGCTCTCGTTGATAGTGATTATATTTTTTAACAGGCCGCAGTACCAGATAGACAAACGTACCATGGGTGCCCATCACGGCCAACGCGTGATGGTCAGAACGTGCAATGGTCTCGAATTACGAGACCCATCTCTCTTCGTAGAGACTTCGGCCTCGGAGCTGGTTGAGTCCTCCGTTTTGTTCCCGAGTCTCGATTCGCGGGACGAATTACACCCTCGGTATGTAAAGTTCATTATTAGCAAATGCTTCAAATGTATATTTAAAATGGCTCACAGAAGTGACATTTTATTACATGATTTTATCGTCTCATCTTTAAAAATTATTGTTAATTTTACAAGAAAGACAATCATACTTTTATAAGTAACAAGAATAATAAGGGGTACTTCTTAAAACTTTGTTTTAAGTAAAATAAATAAGGAGATTGTGACATTTATTTATTCAAAAAAAAAAAAATAAATATGTAATTATTAGGGAATTGGAAGCTGTGAATTTAGGAAGTGCGTGTCGCATTCACGGTTCACCAGCAACCACGGCTGCTCCTCCACCGCAACTGCCGACCGAGGAGAGCGTGGACGCTCTCTGTAACACTCTTCATCATTGGCATCACTGCCCAGAACTATATAAGGCTATTGAAGGCATTCGTTTCATTGCTGACCATACGAAAAGAGAAGAGGACTCTACCAGAGTATGCAAACCTTTACTTCCCGCTTTATAATAACAAAATAGACGATGAGAATAAAATAAACGATAGAATGTTTAAAATAAATTGTGATAGTTATGCAGAATAGGAAACACCACGCTGATTTCGATGAACCTGAAATATATTGTCAAGGTCGACGTTATGAGTATTTTTCCTGAATAAAATTTCATTAAATTTTCAATTAGAGCTTTTTGCGAATATCGTTGGTATCTACGTAATTCACTAAATTAAGTAATTACATAGTTGTAAAAACCTAGTTCATTCCTCGTCGAAAGCTGAAATAAATAATCTACTACCATGCAATTAGTTAGCTAGTCGATTTAATCATTGTTAATTGTTTAGGTCAAAGAAGATTGGAAATACGTCGCGATGGTGCTTGACAGGTTATTCCTGTGGATTTTTACACTAGCCGTAGTCGTCGGCACGGCAGGTATCATCCTTCAGGCACCAACGCTCTATGACGATCGCATCCCCATTGACGTGCGACTGTCCGAGATCGCTTCCACCACTGCCAAGCCACACATCGTCACAAGCCTCTGAGAGACAATTGTTCAATTTCGTTACCTTCACGTACGACGCATGCTCGCATACACATGCGTTACACACGTACATACATATACAATGTATTACGTAACAACGTAAGAACAAATTATGAAAATGCGTTCACGTTGACCAGGGACTCTTTTGCAAAGAATACCCACGTGCTGTCAATCATTTCGATGGTACATATAGGTTGTACGGAAAGTCTGTTAGCGTTAATCAACATTGATAACCTTCGGCCGCCATTTTGCTAGATCCGAAGGGGTTGATATCGTTCAAATATTTCTATATAGTCCTATCATTATAATACTTCCACTTCTATCGCTTGAATTCTGGATTAATTATATCATCGGTGTAAGTTCTTTAATTCTCGCAAGCGTTTGCAATTTTTCATTTGAAATTATTCATTTACAGATTTATTGGTTTGTAATACGAGAACGATAAATATACGTTTGAATAGACATTGGTAAATGTATCCAAGTATTCATTGATTTTATTCGAATTTAAGAGATTCCGATACATTTGCGAACACGATTGAAAAAACAGAGGTTTCTCGTCCCTGGTGTAAACGACTGAAAGACTGAAGCCTCGATGAGAGAAAGGGAGTCTTCGATTTTTCACGCGAATTATACGACTAACGGCCAATTAACTGCTATTCCCCTGCTCAAGGCGAGGATTCTCAAATCATACGCACATCAGCGATCAGAACGTAGAAATAACACTAACGAAAATGGACGACAATTAGATAAAATGGAAATGAAATAAATGTAATTGAACATATTTCTTGACCTTGATTGCACCGTTGAAAGTCATATTTCTAAATGATAATATTATGTTTATTCAGTTCTCATGTAAAAGATTAAAATACTTGCGAAGGACAAGAAATATGTTTTTGCATGAACGTTGAAGGCAAATGATTTTTGACTCGTGGTTTTATTGTTAATATTACAAACGAACGAAAGACATGTAGGGAAATCAGGTTGTTGATACATGTACACAACGTAGAATTAATGTGGAGAGACCTAAGAAGAGTTCGAGTTTATGCCAGTTACATTCACAGTACAATTGTGATTCTTTAACGGTATAAAATTAACAAACGAATTACATTCGAGGTCATTTCTAGGAACGATCGTGAACAATAGTCATAAAAAAAAGTTAAACATACAATATAAATATTAATTTGTTATTTAAGTGTTTAAGGAATCACTGATGTTCCGTCACCCTTGAAGAACGCCTCAAAGAACGCAATTTTGCCATTGAATCGCATTAAAGTGTTCTCGTGTCTCGTTACACACAGCGAAGAAAAAATGTGGGACCGAAGTGTAATATTTTAGACACAACATAGTTTCGAATCGAAACGAGTTTTAAAACGGAGAACGATCAACGACGTACCAAAGCAATTGTTAAAGTAATGAAAAAAGGATCACAATAATTGATGTAGATGGCATGGGATTTGACAAAGCCTGTTGCAGACTCAGGAAAAAAGGAAAAGAATGAAAGGAAGAAGATATTAAACGGTTTCCGAAGTTTACATTGAGCCTGTAACAATGGGGCCATATTTTCACAGAATAAAAAGAAAAGAAAAGAATAGAGAACAAAGTCGCGTGTGTCTCTAGTTGTGAAGCTGCAAATTCTAAAAATCTGAATCCACGTACGACAAGCAAATTGACATAAGAGAAGAAGAAGAAGCGTTAGGCCTAAGAAAGTTTCACCGACTCAACTTTTATTGCTCATAATACGTAATATGTTCGTAATAAGATACACTTTCGTAATTACGTTCGTTCCAGTATCACCGACGAACCGTGAAAAATTTATTAGACATATTAACATCACGTACATGAAAAGACAAGAAAACAAGATGAAACGCACGAAAAAAACGAAGTAATATGAAAACAATTGCAACTGTTTATTATTGCAATCGCGTTCAGAATAATTTACTGTCTTCCTAAGCTACGAAAATTAACGACTTACTTTTGATGGACAGCAGTCGCGTGTTTCCGGTTCACTGTTGTTCCCTCTTAATACAGATGCGAAAAATAAACGAAAAGAAAAAAATAATAAAAAAAAATGAAAATAAGTAGAGCCGAGTAATTGGTAAAGTTACTAGTTAAGTATATATGAATAGCCAGAATTTTACGTCTTAAAAAAAAAACGAAGCAACGATCCGCTGCTTAAAAATCCTTTCGACGAGACTCTTTTTGGCCGCTGATCGTAGACTTTCCAACCAGTCCTACTACTTTGAAAAACCTCGGCTCGTAGTGTGACGAACCATAAATGCCTGCCACCAGTAGTCAACAAACATACCGACAAAGAAGAACATTTTGACAATTTTGTATGCACTACTCCGAAAAAACTAATTAATGAGAATTACTCGACGATACAAATTCTTCTAGCGAATTTTATTATTATTATCGTTTGTAATACACGGGAGTTTCTTTTGGAAACGATAAAATTAGGAAAAAAATTTCGAGAGAACGAAAGAAACAAAAATTAGCTTGTGGTTGGCCCGGTCATCGCATAGATATGGATTTTACATGTGGACCCTGTGTTTCTTAATATTTTTTTATTTTAATTGTTTATCGTTTAAGAGAGAGTGTGATAGAGAGAGAGAGAGAGAGGGGGGGAGAGAGAGCGTGAGTCATCCGCGTGAATGTGTGAAGAGTATTAATGAAACAAAAAAAACAAAAAGTAGAAAAAAGAAGAAAAATTGATTATACATTATTATGAGGAAGTAAGCGCAGTGATAGTTACTCAACGTAAGTTACAAAACAATTTAACGATATATATGTATATATATATACATATATATATATACATATATATATACATATATATATATATATATATAAATATATAAATATTATAAATAACCATTACCACACACGATAAAAGTAATATGGCAAGATATTTTGTGAGTGTGTCTATAAGCTCGATTATAAAACCTACGTAAATTAAGCAGACAGTTTGTCTTCATTCACGAAATTGAAGATGTTGTTCCCATAAAGGAAGAGATTTTATAAATGGTGTGTTGAACTTTTAACGGTCGTCATTCACATGAAATGGCCTTATATTCAACACTCGGACTCACAACGCATTCAGGGAGAGAAGTGTTGCTATATTAAATGTAGTTTTACTCGTCGGATTGTGCGTAGCGCATAATCTGTCAATCCATGATTAAATGTTTTGCCATCGATTATATACTTTCACTTTATACATGATATTCATTTCTTAATATGAAGTAATGTATCCATCATAATTCATAATTGCGACGAACTTAATTTTTAGCCAGGGAAATTACTTAAATACGTTACTGTATTTAAGAATAAGTAATTCTTTTAAAAAAAAAATATTTCTTGCTTAAGATATTACTGTAAGGTATTGGGCTTGTATAAGATATTTCAAAATAAGTGTCAAATGAGATAGTTATTTATAAAAAAAAAAATAAGGAGACTTAGTTTTCTATATATATCTTTTTTAAAGGATTAAAAGATCAGATTCAATAAAATACAGAAAGTGACTTCCAAGCAATCTAAGGTGTAAAAAAAATAACTATGTTTAAGAAACTGAGATGTAACTTTGAAAATGTCCTGTAAATAAAGTATTAACACCTTACTTCTTGGAACTCCTACTTTTCTGTGACTTTAGATTGTTCAATCATTTTGTATTAACTCAATAATATATTATTTTGTTTTTTTTAATGATCTTAAATAAAAAGATTTTAAATAAGAAGCTCTGTTATATTTAACAGCTATTTCATATGAACATATGACACTTAATTTGCGTTATCCTATCCAATACCCATTTACAAACAAAGAAACCATAATTCTTTATTATATTAAAGAAGAAACAAACATGTATTTACATATTTGCAAAACATAGGAACTCCCTATGACATCTCCCTTCAGATATTGATATAAAGATACAGTCGCTTGAATAATTTTATTAATTGTTGTGAAGTTGAAAAGAAAATGTATTACGCATCTGTATAATACAACGTTTTATTTATAAGTTTCTAAATCAAATGTTTTAACAGTTTTTAGAAGTGCGATATTATCGAGGCATACGACGCTGCCGATATATTGAATACAATTTTATTCAAACATTCACTTATAATATTTTTCATTGAACTGTATAACATCGTGGAACAATTCAGCCTAAATACATGTACTATATTTTATTGACACAGTCCAAAATGATCGGAAATAAAACTTTATATATCTAGGAACAACGTGTCACTTAAATAGCTTTTCTTTGTAGTAAAATACGCACAAGAAAAACATGATCCAATTTTTTTAGAAATATTTAAGTTTACATGTTCAAACTTCAACTCTTTGCACACACACAGTCTATTTTATATATGTACATACATAGTAACTTCTTTCTTTAACTTTCTATATAAATAACATTAATTATTTACCAGTAAAGTGATTTGAAAGACTATTATTATTCTTTTTTGTACTTTAATTAAAGGAGTTGTAATTAATGAACAAAATTTAGACGAACGTTAAATTGAAAATGATCTTTTTACATTCCTGGACCAATTCTATATATCCTGCAATCCATGTATGTATATCTGTTTCTTTATATTTTAAATCAAAAAAGCTCAAGGATTGAATATCGTTTAAAATACAACTTAACTTGAGTTAAAACTAATCTTAGAATTTCAGTTGTTTCATAAACAACAATTTTATTGTTTCCAAGATGTATTGCTCTGTGTTACATCTTCAGTTTCTAATTACTGTCACTCTATTACAAATAAGATATTTTTTATCACATCACGCTCTATTACCATCTATAAACCTCGCAACGTCGGTTCCATATAAACGAAGGCAATATTATTTTAGCAAATATAAACACTATCGTTATTAAGTCGTCATGTAGATCTACGTATCGTGCCTGGAGCTTTATATTTAAAAAACAAATGATAAAATTGTAAGAGTAATATACATATGGTGCTTTTATCCTACGTTCGCAAAAATAGTTTCTTAAATAAATATTCGACGAACAAATTTACATTAAACAGTTAATTGATAATGACTATTAAAGGCTTGAATTTAAATTCATAATTAAGATAATCACATACAGTTTTTAAGCACACATCCTTGTGTAAGTACATACATAGTAAACTCGTCTGTAACATTATTGAAGTATTTTATTAATCGCGCAGACCTTAAGAAAGGTAACGTTACTTGCAAAATGCATCCTTAATCTGTATGTAAATAATAGAATTTTCTACATAAATAGGTATATATCTATAGAATTCTTAAATAAACTTGATTTTTATACTAAAAAGCTATGAGATTTAGTGCAAGCTTTTGTTTCTTTGGTCTTTTTAATACTTTCAATTAAAAATTTGTTATAATTAAAGCTAGTAATTTATGATCTATGAATAACCTAAACAATTTACTCATTTCCAATTTGACTATATTGTTTTATAATCTCATCTTTCTGCTCTTTATTTATTTCTTTTATTTCCTCTGTTGCAATTAATTTCTCTTCTGTAAAATTATCCATTAATATGGAATCACTTTGCTTTGCTTGCCTAATTCTTTTGATTTTTTTCTTAATAGCCACAGCACCTAATTTTATTAAAAAGTCACAATTAATATCAATGTGTAAATGTTTTATTTGAATATACTTACAGAACAGGGTTTGCCAAAGTTCTGCCCTTTTTGATGTTCTGTTCACTAATTTTTTTAAGGAATCTCTATGTCGCTTTTGTATCCCTGCCAGTTCAATTGTTTCTTGCGTTGGCAAAGGAAATAAGCATGTTTCTAGCCAGTGTGTAGCTTTTGCATATGCTAAAAATCTAAACCACACCTAAAAAATATATTTTTTAGTAAAGAAAACTTGCTATAATGAGATAAGTTTCTAAATAAATTATTTTATGATATATTACAGAATCTAAACACTCTGCTATGAACCACAGCTGTAAACCTATCTGTGCTCTTGTGTATTCCACATTTTCTGTCCATAAAAATTTTGGTACAAATAGTACATATAAGTATATCCTGAAATAGGTATTTGTCATAAAAATATTATGATCAAAAATACATCAAATTTTTAATGTACTAACCAACTAAGACAATGAAGGCAGAAGAATAATTTGGGTAACTTTCTTCCAATAAAGTGAGATACACATAATAAGATTCGGCAAATATTTATTATAATTGTATCGATTGCCTTAAAAAATAGAAAAGTGCTCACCACTGTACACCATCTGTGAAGAAAATTGTAAAAGATCATGTAAAATACAACTTGCATTATTTAAATTACTTAGTAACTAAGTTTCAACATTATATGTTTAAAGATATAAAATAATACAAAGAATCAAGCATGTGCTAAGTGTTAAAATAAGAGTTGCTTTACTTTTCTTGGTATGGGTTTATGATGAAAGACGCAAATAAAAAATTGGCCCAGCCTTTCGCCCAAGCTCCATGGCATAAGATCTCTATTCCTGCCCAATGAAAGTAAAAGCTTTTATGTAGAATGACACCCATTTCCTCGTGTGTCACCTCCTGCTCTCCAAAGAAGAGGCTTAACGTTTTAATAGTGGATGATTTTAGATAACAAATGCTGCCAAAGCAAAATCCACATTCCCATACAGCTTTGATTATTCTATTTCTTTGCATCAATGGAATGCGCATACGTCGAAGTAACGACTGTGTTAATAAACGAAAATTATCAAATATACTGTCAATATGCTTTGTTATCCTTTATCTGCACTCTTTGCAAATAACCCACTCCAAAAAAAAAATAATTGACAAATTCATTAATTAACATGGTAACACATAACGTATAAAAGTGTAAAATAAATTTTTGAAACTTACATTAACGCACTTCTCATACATAAAATATAAAACAATCCAAAATATAATTAAATATCCGAGCAATATGTCGGGTCTTGTTATCTTCGTGTCATTTATAGGCTGCACGGTGAATGATTCTCTATCCCATAAATTCGAAACCTTCGGAGTAAATCGAGAATTCTCAACAAGCGAATACAGACCGATCGTCCAAGAATTTGCTATTTTTTCCAACATTTTACGTCTTTCAAACTACGCTTTTATTTTCATATAAATTTCTCAATGTATGAAATTTTATAATCAAATGTTGTAAAAGATCATATGGGTATAAAATTATGTAGTGACAAAGGTAATATTAAATGCCAATCGAAAATATATTTGAAACTTCGGTCTCTCGTGCCGTATTTGGATGAACACTACACTCTACAGAATGCAACTATAACCGCAAAAGCAGGTCACTCGTCACTTTCAAACTTTCAGCCACCACCAGATGTCCGCAAATACGTATATACTGATATGTATTTTTTGAGATCTTATTTATATATCAATATTTTGAATATATAATGTTACTGTTTAAATTCCAGCATCATTTTTAATTTAAAAATATTATAAAATATTCAACATTGTGATGTTAAAGAAAATAAAATATTTTCCTTATAATTGTTTTAAAATTTTTTTAAACAAAAATGTACACTTCGAAAATAGGTTTAGAAAATATATAATATACATATATTTTTAATACATGATGTATTTTTATTGTGTAGTTAATATACACATTAAGCTATCATGAAGTTTCACAAACTATCATTTTATATCCTAACCATAACACACAATACTAATGTTTTTTTTTTATATATAAGCAGAATTTTCATATAATTTAAAACAAATTTATTTCTTACTAGTAAATCAGTGATACGAAATTATTGCGCTTGGACGTTTACAATATTACGTTTCGATGTCCGATAAATCGTAAGTATGTTTTTGATAAAGTCAAATAAAGACATTTCTTTACAGAAATTATAATTAACATATATATAACACATTTAGAATTGACAAATCATTACTCATACAAGCAACAGTTCTGGTGCTTCATTATATAACCTAATATTCCATAATAGGCTCCATTCATCGGAATTAATGAAGTAGTATAAAGTAGTATAAGATCATAGAAGTCGCAATATGTTAGTAACACGAAGGAACTTACATGCACAATCTCATAGAAAACATTCTTAATTTTTCAACATTTATTGCATAATATTTATCTCAACATTAGGTAATATAATGAAGCAAACGTTGATTATAACACTTTTACAGAGCAACAAATGCATTACTACAGTGTGCATAATATGTATGTATTATGCATACTACCTACAAACAAGTAAGTTATATTTCTGTTTGTAATATATGATGTTATGTTTACAGAAATATATAAGTAAAAATTGTGAAGTGCTTGAAGTAACATTATAAAAATGTGTTTGGCATATCACTTACATTTACACTTGTAAGAAAGCTTTAGGTACATGTAATAAGTTCAAAAGTAATGGTAACCAAAACTTAAACATTTTTTATTCATAAAGTACGATATGTTCTCGAAATTTCAAAAATATGTTGCAAACCTAAGATAATTTCTTATAAACATTGTATAGCCATTGAGGAGAATTGGAAAATATTTATCTAACTATACACTTTTCCAGTTTTTTTTTTTTTTTTTTTTTAGAAAAGAACATAGCCATGTATGATGAATATACTAATTAAAGTCGCGAATCATTCCAGCTAATTAATAATTATTAACTGCCTTCAGTCCAATATTATAATCTATTCATTGACATGACCGATAATATCCCTCTATTGTACGAATAAAGATTTGATGAGACAATTTGATGGTTCTTTACACTAACTAGTTGGTGGAGGTGGCGGAGGTGGTTGTGCCAATAACGTAGGTAAAGTGTTGAGATCAATGCCAGGGGGAGCTGGTGTTTGTTGTTGAGGTGGAGGAGGAACTGGAGCTGCTGGTGGCCATCCACCCATCTGTTGCGGTTGCCATCCTGGAAAACCTGGAGGGGGAGCAGTTCCAGGTGGAGGTGGGCGCATCGGCCCCTGTTGTCCTTGCTGCCATGGTGGTATACCCATCCCAGGTGGTGGAATTTGTGTCGGTGGCATTTGCCCTGGTGGCGGTGGTTGATTGTTTCCAGCCATCCAAGGCATCAATGGTGGGATATTTGGTTGAGATGTAGAACCAGGCGGTGGTGGAGGTGGTTGCATCACTCCAGGTGGCGGAGGCATACTAACAGGAGGTTGCCATTGCATGTTCATACCATTCATATTATTCACTTCTCCTTGACTCCAAGGTGGCGGAGCCATTCCTGGTGGAGGCATCATTGGACCACCTTGCATCATTTGTGGCGGTGGATGTGCTGGTGCAGCCATTAAAGCACGAGGTGCTTGTTGTCTAAAAAGAATTGCAAGATGATTATTATATGTATATATATCTTCTATAAAAATTTGCAACAACCTATAAGAAGCAAAAGAAAAATGAAACCTACCTATCAAAGAGACCAGGATAATTGGGATTTGGATTTGGTTGACGAGGCTGTCCGGTTTTAGATCGATCAGGTGGTGGACCTTCACCCAATTCTGCCATAAGAGACATATATTCCTCGTCTATTTTAGCTTTATCTCCACCTGGTCCCATTCCACCCATACCCGCAGCAGCTGGTCCACCCTGACCGGGTCTCTTAGATCTACAATCACGTGCAATATGACCTGCTCCACCACAACTCGAACATACTATATTATTTGTTACGTTGGGTTTATCTGGACACTGTAATAATTGAAATAAGTATTAATCTATTTGCAAACATTAAGATTTAAATATCAGTATACTAACCAGCCATGATTTATGATCAGATGCACCACAATTAGTACAACGTGGTCCATCATTTTCACGCAATGTTCCATTCAATAAAGCCAATTCTCTAAGTTGATTACGTCGTAAATCATTTTGCCCCTCAGGTACTTCCACACCTTGACGTATAATTTCGTGAATCTATTGAAAAAACATATTTTAATAATATGCATATACGCTATAAACATGTTAATTTGTAAAGACGCTTCATACTCTTTCAACAGCCTTCTTTACGGCATCTAAATTATTAGCAGTAATGTATGCATGCAATGGTTCATCTTCACCAGGTAAAGGCTGTCCATCTTTCCTTCCAACTTTTCCTTCTTTTACAGAACCTTTACCACGAATTATTATCTTTGCTCCAGTTTCCTTCTCCATTGCTATGGTATTTAAAAAGGAAACATTAACACACAATCTGTATAAACTTTATGTATCTTATGAATATCCTAAATTATTTTAACTTACATTTCAATGTATTTCCACGTGGTCCAATCAAAAGGCCAACAAAGTTAATATCTGGATGTTCCTCTTGAGGAATCATTACTTTATCATGCACTCGTATTATTGGTGGTCTAAAAATATTTAATTTTAAATGCGGTACGTAAATAAAACGCCAATATTTTAAATATAAATAAAAAAAATATTTGTAATTACTTATAATCTGGTGGTGGTTTAAATTCTGGATTAATTTTGAGAATCTTCTGAATAAGATTGTGACGTTCCTCCTCCAATTTACGTCTAGTACGATATTCTCTTGTATTCAACCGTTTACCATCACTACTATATATGGGTTCTGGAGAAGGAGATCTGCAAAATAAAAAAATAAAATTTTGTCAAGAAACAAAGTTTGAATTAAGATGGTACTAGCATACAAGCAACCTGATCCTACTATGATTGTGTGATTAAGTGAGAGAAAAACTGCTGATTATTAGCAGAAAGTTGGAAACTGAGATAACACTTTAATTGATCTTCAAAGTTATTAGGCTTTGGTCATAAATTTTTCTTAAAACATATATTCTTTCCTTTTCTTTTTAACAAATAAAGTAGATTCCGACTATGTTGGAAAATTTGTAGAAGATATTAATAGAATATATGTTGCAAAACAAATTTCACTGAGTACATTAAATTTAAATTTTTGTATTAGAAAACTAAAATAAAAATTAAATGATTTATTAAGTACATTCCTATATATATTACATATGTAACATTTTAAAATAATTAAATTAATTAAAATAATTAAAACACAAAGATGTGGTAATGTATTAAAGAAAATAGTATAAAATTCTAATAGAGTTAACAACTGCTATTTATATCTAAGAAATATATCTACTAATTTTTAACCAAATTCGGTAAAGGTATAAAATAGATACAAAGATTTCTATTAATGAAATTGTGAATTGATTATAAAATATTCTATAGACTTAGAAAATACTAATTTTCAGAGTTTTCCAACAGTGTCAAGATGTTAAAATAAAGAGTAAAAAATTAAGTACTGTTAAATATAACATTGCTATTAGTCTATTCAATAGGTAACCACTGGAAGACTGCGCGTTTGTGCACGGCAGAAATCGGTATGATGTCAGCTGCTAAGATAGATCCTGTGATTATTAGGAAATAATTTCTTTGGGTTAGTTAATAGTTTGTATATCTTACTATATTGTATAATACTAATGAAACACAATAATATAAAATAATGGTTCCAGCTAAAATCAGAAAAGTTAAACCTATTGGAGTAAATTAATTTATTAGAAAAATTAACGTGTATTTATTTAAGTTGTACCTGAAAGTAACGTAATATTGATCTTTACAGTATTATGCTTATATTAGCAATTATAATTTTACGAATTTCATTATTTGCCTGAAATCTCTCATTAAGTTGTAATTAAGAATAAAAATCTATTTTAGTTAATTAACGATAAATGTTCCTGTGGCATTATGATATTAAACAGATATAAAATGCCGTGCAGATCACGGCAGCCTAATAGAAGTCTCTATTAAGGTGCCCTATGCGCAAAATTTTCATTATTCTATTAAGACGATCGATATCGAATAAATCGCAATTGTGCGTACAATAATGAAATACAGCCTATTAACTTGAATAAACCAGTCTGCATAGGAACACCTCTGAATATCCCTACATGTGCAAAAGTATAACTATTTAAAAAGATATATGGACTAGAATACCCACTGTGTGTTAAACACTGCTACTATGATCATTATCTGTTTTTTGCATTTAATTGTATCAAATATTATAAACATGTATTATTTATATATAAGCAATGTATATATGTATATATATATATATATATAAAAAGTTATTTTTAAAACAGAAGAAATATGTTCAGGAAAAATACGTATATTATTTATATTTAAGTATTCATACTAATATACTACCACTTTAGTTATTGCCCCAAATTTATATTTATTAACTAGACTTTTGTAGCAGTGTTTAATAAAAAATGAATTAGTAAAAGAAATTGTTTAGGGCAAACCAATATTATCAAAATTCATCTTCTGTGCTGCGTGGTGGCTTTAATCAAGCCCAATCTTTTCAAACAGACATCAGTATCCCACACTAACTGTACTGGAGCCATATCATAAGGCCCCTGTATTTATGGGCTGCTGAATGGTCAGTAGATAGGTATTGTAGATATGTTATGGTCATTTTTGGTATGTAAGTTTCGTTCAAACCTTTCCTCTGGGTTAAGTGGAATTCCAAGGTCTCCAGTGCGTAGCTTCCTGCTGATTTCCTCAATCTGCAGCTGAACTGTAAACCAACGGGTTAGAGGGGGCGGAAACCCCAACAGTTAGATATTGCCAATTTGCCATAACCATATACATTCTATAATGTAAGCATGTCTCAAAAGTGTAGAATATTCACCTAAGTCTAGTATTTTGTAATTTTTTTAAAATTTTCTCTTTAGTAAATTGTTACTTTTTTCTTAATCAATTAGAAAAATATATCATAGTTTTTTGTATGATTTATTATATATAAATGAGATTAAAAAAAAAAGAAGCCCTTTATAGAAACATGTAAGAAAAAAATTAGTAGGAACTTCAATGTAGTTTTAGGCAATCTAAGAAGTTTGATAACTCGATATTCATTATTCAGCAAAATTGGCAATTCCTATTGCCAAACTCGCTTGTTGAAAGTACTTGAAATGGCAATTACCTCTGGTAACTATAAACTTTTTAACAATACATACATACTTACATCTTTTATAGTACTACAAAATTAAATTTTAGAAATTTATACGCAGAAGCATGATTCTTAAATCATATCCTGTCCATATATGTATACATATATGTGTGTGTATAATACATAATTAAATAGAAATGATAGCTGAAGGAATTACAGAAAATAAACTTACAGAGGTAAGCCTTCTCCTGTTCAGGAGTCAGGTTTGTTGGTAGAACCGTAGGCATGCCTGGTATAAAAGTTTTGTCATGTTCACTACCGCTCCATCTAGTTTTCTTCCTCTTCCTACGTTCCTCTTTCGTCTCTTTTTCCTGTTTACCATCACCTAGAAGGTATTTATCATCACCTAATGTGTCTAATTTATTCAAGAACTTTATATGCTCTATTCTTTTCAATTATCAATTATAAGTAGATTTTAGTTTTTCTCGTAACAAATATTTACATAAATATGCAAAAGAATCAAAAGGACCATGTTATGCAACTTCTATAGATATATTACATAAAAAAGCCAAGGATTGAAAGCTATTTGGCTATATATACAGCTATGCAAAATCATATGGCTGATGATTTTCTCTAAGTACCTATTTTGGCATTCACTAATTTCAGCTATATACAATGTTTGTACCCATTTATTTCTTATATTGCGTACCAACACAAGGGAAGAGCATGTTTGTAAATGATTCTCAGTTGCATACTTTTGTACAAGTAGATTGAAAATTTATATGCAGATTTGCTTTTTTGTAAACCTAATTAGACAAAGTAAAATCCAAGTACAAATTTATTTCATCCACTGAATACTGTAATAACTACTTTGGGTATTTTGTATACTTTTGCATATTATGTGCATTTTGTGCAGTATTACAATTTTAAATTTGGTATAAATGCAAAAAATCCACAGCCTACTTATAAGAAATCCTACATTATAAGAAAATAATAATTATACTATATTTATAATATAGTATAATAATTATAATTATATAAATAAATATTATTATAATTATAATATGATAATAATCATATAAGAAATCAGGTCGCGCAATACGATATTAGAAGAAAATCGAGCTTGGCGTAACAAGGATAATTTCAGACGTACTTTCTGCTTCACGTTTTCTCGTGTTATTTGTCGTGGAATTAGAATTGGAGTTCAACTGCGTTCCATTAGCAATCGCGGCACTCACCGCGGCAGCTGCTGCTGCGGCTGCAGCAGCCGCGTTCGCAGTCGCAGCATTTTGTTGGGCGTTTTGCAAATAACTTGGATTCAATAACGATGTGAAATTTCGTGACTGATTCATGATGTAAATCTAACCGAGGACGCGTAAAACGTCAGAATGGTTATACGTCCTATGATGTGTAGCGTACGGTATACAACAGTTTAGCTAAAATCAACGGAACGTTTACACACCAAGAAAATGGCGGCGTTCAACTGACTGACGGACACCTTTACCTCTTTCATGGGCGTACGGCGTACCGGAGACGGATGCTGTCTTTCCGGATAGAATTAATAAAGAATATTGTCGCTAGGTGGCACTTTGATGAGTTTCAGAACACCTTCGAGTTTCAAATAAAATAAAATGTAAAAAGAGACAGAAAACATCTCAAATTGTTACATAAATTTTTTAAAATAAAAATACATATATTTGTTTATTCCTTTAATTGAACAAGGAGATTTAAAGACAATGTTTTGTAAAAATTCTATGCGTTCTTAAACTTGTTGAAACACGAAGTAACGTGTGGAGCGTGTTTATTTCTTACTCAATATATTGTAGGATGGTTATAAGGATCTACAGTTTATTGTATCTGAAGTCAGTTTTCAACGATTAATTGAAATTTTTTGATTAGTATACGGTTAATAAATTACCAATTGGGACATTTTCTGGAAACTATGTATACGTGAATGCATCTGAACGCAACGCATTTATTATTTTTCATTGGTTGGTAAATAAAGATGATCTATATTCACAGTTGCATCGTGTACAACTATTGGTCATAAAAGTACCGATATATCATTGTAGAAATACTAATTTTCCAAACCCAAATTTAATTTCATCTTATGTTATAGCGGCTCATCGTATGTAGAAACTCGTATTATGATCTGTTTCATTCGACAAGTTTCGTATAACTTGAATCAGTTGAATATTTTGCTAAAATATGAAACATATCTAACAATATATCCGGCTTTATTCAATCACAACAATGGAGACGAAACGTTATCAGACGCTCTGAAACGTGATGTAACGTAATGTGTATAACGTCGGAACGTACTGATACCGGCGTCGGAACATTGTCAGTTTCTACATCTAATCGTCATGAACACTGTTTATACTTGGTCGGCTGACAGCTGTTTGAACTTCGGCGTGATGTGCACTGTATCGTTTTGTACAAGCATCGATGTATCTTCTGGTCATGTAAGGCTTCCGATGTAATCAACGATGAAACTACTGCGTGGTTTCAACGCATCGGAACGTAAAAGTGCAACAGCATAATTCTAGTACATTTTGAATGTTTTCCTCTATTACCTCTAAGTGCAAAGTTACAGAACAGTTTGCGGTATAATGGCAGCTCATAAGACAGGCGGGCAAAGTGGTCGAAAGAAAGTACAGGTACTTGTCTGTGATATTTTTTCCCCTGTTGAAATATACGTCATTGCTTTTCGAAGCATAATTTCTTTTAAATTGAATGAAATGTTTTCGCAAAAACAGAATTGCTGTGTACTAATTGACGTTGCTATTTCGCCCGTTATAAAATCCACATGACGATGTATGAAATAATAGAATCGCAATTGATCTATGATATTTTTGATATGTATTGCTTGATGCTATATGCAATTATTGATCAATTTCGTAAGATTCTTATAAAATCTTTGGTGACTATAAATCACGTAATTACTAACGTGTGGTGTGTCATGAATAATATCGTAAATGAATTTTTATGTTTCTATACTTTCGATCTTATCGAATAAAATTTATTAATGAAACTCACAAAAAGATTTATTTAGAATGATTATTATATGAATGGTAATTATTTTGTTATTTTGCGTATTTGATGAAGGTATCCATGGTTATAAGAGATGAAATGGAAAAGAAACATAGAGCTGGAGTCAATTCATTACAATATGATCCAGCTTTGCATAGGCTTTACTCCGCAGGTAGAGATAGTATTATAAGGATATGGAATTGCAAAAATATGAAAGATCCATATATTCAGTCAATGGAGCATCACACGGACTGGGTCAATGATATAGTATTGTGCTGTGGTGGCAAAAATTGTATGTATCTTTTGTTAAATTTCTAAGTTAATGTTTAACATGTATTGTATCTAAAGACACAATATATTATATTTTTATGTAATGAGAAAAGAAAATATTGTTTTACAGTGATATCAGCCAGTTCTGATACAACAGTAAAAGTATGGAATGCACACAAAGGTTTCTGCATGTCTACGTTAAGGACACATAAAGATTATGTAAAGGCTCTAGCATATGCAAAAGATAAAGAACAAGTTGCTAGTGCTGGTTTAGATAAATTAATCTTTCTATGGGATGTCAATACGTTAACTGCTCTCACAGCAAGCAACAATACAGTAACAAGTAACAATTCAGTCTGTAATATGAATAAACAATTTATAATTATTTAAATAACACATGGATAATTTGCAGCATCATCTCTTAGTGGAAATAAAGACTCTATATATAGTCTTGCCATGAATCAGATTGGAACAATTATAGTGAGTGGTAGTACAGAAAAAGTTTTAAGAGTATGGGATCCAAGAAATTGTACTAAGTTAATGAAACTTCGTGGTCATATGGATAATATTAAAGCCTTAGTATTAAATAGAGATGGTACTCAGTGTTTGTCAGCCAGTTCTGATGGAACAATTAAACTTTGGTCACTGGGGCAACAAAGATGTATCCAAACCTTTAGAGTACATAAAGAAGGTGTTTGGGCATTATTGGTAATTACAATTTTTTCCCCTATCTCAACATCTTACTAAAGTAATAAATAATACAGATAACTATATTAAATTAGAACAATCATCTTTAGGCAACAGATACCTTTAGTCATGTAATATCAGGAGGTAGAGACAGAAGAGTTGTAATGACTGAATTATCATGTTATCCTGAAAGGTATACAGTTATTTGTGAAGAAAAAGCACCTGTACTAAAAATGGTTATGACACCTGATCAATCCAGCATTTGGGTAGCAACTAGTGAATCTACTATAAATAATTGGGTATTGTTATATTTTATTATGCACAAAAAAACTCGTTAATAAAATAAATAACATTTTGAAAATTGTTGTAGTCTATAAGTCAAAAGGATTGGCAAGAATTAGGAATTGAAGACTATTGTGACTCCGCTAGTGGGGTAACACAGAATGTAAGAAATACAGAGCCTGCACAAAAAATATTGGGTGGCTCGGCAATACGGCATTGTCACGTCTTAAATGATCGAAGACATGTTTTAACGAAAGATACGGAAGAAAATGTAGCTTTATACGATGTATTAAAAGCGCGTAAAGTTGAAGATTTAGGAAAAGTAGATTTTGAACAGGAAATAAAAAAAAGAAATAAAATGGTGTATGTTCCAAACTGGTTTAGTGTAGATCTGAAAACTGGGGTATGTAATTCTATGATTCGTTAACGAAATTGTAATTTTAATACATATGAGATTAAAAATAACTTTTGATATATTTTTATAGATGTTGACCATCCATTTAGGTCAAGATGAAAATGACTGTTTTTCTGCATGGGTTTCTGCAAAAGAAACTGGTCTTGCAGAAAATGATGCGGTAGATCAAAAAGGTAATATTTATTTTTTATACATCTATCATTGTTTATTGTTCTTACAATACTATATTGCTCCTTCTTTTTTTTCCTTCAGTGAATTATGGAAATCTTTTGCTACAAGCTTTATTGGAACATTGGTGGAGGCCATTACATGTTGATGATGAAAATGAAGGCAATAGTAATGACGGCAATAGCTCTATTCATACTAGAGGAGGAAATTTATATTTCTCAGTACCAACCCATACACCTGTTATATTCAGGTATAAAAAAGTTCTAAGTATTTCCCTTAAATGAAAAAAATATTTGCTTAACTATTTTTGATTATAACAATAAAAATACAATTATGTTTTAGTGAAGTAGGAGGCAGACCTTTATATAGATTATTAGTTAGAGATGCTGCAGGAGAAATGGAAGGGGTGCTATTAAATGAAACTGTTCCGGCATGGGTAGTTAATATTGTTGTGGATAAAAATCTCCCACAGTTCATTAAAATATCATTTTATCTTCTTCCACATGCAACATCTGGTGTAAAAAGTTTAAAAAGGTATGTAAAAAATGAATAATTTTTTAAATATTACAAAATAAAATTTTTATAATATCGGGTTAATATATATTTTTTAAGGGATCGCTTAATTGCAAACGATTTTATACAAATTCGTAAGATAGCAGAACATGTTTGCGATAGAGTACTTGGTGCCGGAAGTGACTCCGGATCGGTATCAGGTATTGGAAATACAGTTTCTGGAGGATCTCCACCTGGAGATAGGACAAATACAGATTCAAACGCTGATAGTTCTTCACTGATCGAGGAAAAAGTAGAATTGTTATGTAACGATCAAGTTTTAGATCCTTCTATGGATTTAAGAACTGTATGTTTTTATACTGTATCTAACTATATTCGTTTAATACAATGGTATTTTTACATTACCTTTATTTTATCATGCTTTAGGTCAGACATTTTATTTGGAAAAGTTCAGCAGACTTAATAATTCATTATCGGCCAGTAAAATAGTTAGAGCTAAATTCGTCAGAACAGAGATCTCCAAAGTGTCCATGGTTTTTTACTGTCATAAAGTAAGTAAATGTTTTTACTTATTCTTTATTTACTAAAAATGATTATATGAAACGAATATATTGCAGAATAACGGAAGACATGTGGTCTAGTTGTAGAGTGTGGCATTTCACATTACCTTCACTTTCTGAAATGTTCAATCGAATTTCGATGGATGTTTCGTTAGATGCTGCAAGTGAAGATGAGTAAAAGTCAGGTTATATATAGAGTATTTAAAATTAAATGAGTTGAAAGGCAATAATGTGTGGAAGTATCAGTATAAATTGCTCATATTTGTATATTTATATCCTGAGGCCAAATTTAATAATACAACAATAATTTCAGTTAGTTTGCTACTAAAAACATGTTTTTTGTTTTTAATGCATTTCATTTAATGCAAAGTATTAAATGTTTACTGTCAGCCATTTATAGTCTTCCCACTTCAAAAATATCAACAAGTAAAGTTAAGTACAAAAAATAAGGGATAAACCTTGGATGGCCCAGGAAATTAAACTGTCTTTAAATATTATATTTTCATATGCTTCTCAATTATTCCTTTATTTATACTATATAATTAATTTTTTTTCCTTTTTGTTGATTTGTAAGTAGCATTATTTTATTTGAACAAAACATATACTCAAACAAACGAAAGACATGTGTCAGCAATACTCCACACACCTGCCTTGTTATTGTAAAAAAAGCAAACTATAAAAGGAAGAGAAAAATGTCAATTTACTATTAATCAAATTAAAATTCAGCAGCCAAATTAACAGTTCAATATTTCCTATTAATAACATAGGAAATAACAGTGTATGTCTTCAGTATAATAAGGTCAAATTCTGTCTCTAATGGAACTTCCAGTAATTAAACTTTTATTACATATTATACGAGAGAAGAAAAGTATGAATACATTACAGTTTTTGATTAAACAAATATGACTATATTGGCAGAATTTGATCTTAGGAGACAACTACAATAGATAAAAAGTTAATCATACGTTAGAATATTTACTCTACTAGAATCCTACAAATTGTACATACAAATACGATTGTAAGTAACGTCCCTTAATCATGGTGATGGGCTGTATACATAAAATCGAAGCAAATGTATCAAAACCGAAGCCTTTGCACCAATTTTATGAAATTGGGATAAATGCTTGACTTTAAAAAAGAAAACGAAATTGAGTGACATATAGAGGGAGGGAGTGACAGAAAGAGAAAGAAAGAAAGAAAACACTGTTCTTTATTAATATGGCCCTAAATGTTGTAATTCTTGTGTTATCAAAATGACATAGAAGCAATTTTTTAATAAATCTAGAGATTATTTCGTTGTTACATTTTAATATTGTATAAGTATTTATTTGCTAAGCTTTTGTTACACATATTTAAAAATGTAAAGAAGTTAATTACTATTACTTAGTTATATTCTTCTTATTAGGAATGTTTAGAGCTCTGTGATAAATGTTTCTTGAGCTAAGGACGTTGATTAACATGATGGCTACCAAAAATATTGTATATTTGCAGTTAAGTTTGATTCATTTTTATGTTTGTATATTGGCATTATATGTATATTTTGCAAAGACCTAGTATCAATCATGTCATATTTAATTATCTTATTCATTTTTCAAATGAAATGTATTTTCGTAAAATGACCCTCATTACTACAACAGGAAATCAACACGTGCCTGATCCTAGATTATAAGTTGTAGAGGGCATTTAAATGATGAAGCGATCTATTAATCTTCTGAAAATAATATGGATTGTAAGTTAATACTGTTGCGGTGCATAATAATAGAAAATATTCTGTTAAAATCTAGTATTTAGTTGTATATTTGTAAGCATTTTGCTCGTAAGTTTATTTATATAATACTAGGTGCAAGATGCAATTGTTGATCAATTATTGTGTTTTAAGCATTAACAATTGAATGAAATTTTCTGATAATTTATTATTTTACTTTATTGCAAAAACAGCTCTTATATGCTTTTTTCTTTTTGTTTTATAATTAAATTTTTATGTTAATTGCTTAATTGCAAATTCGTAGAGATTTTCTATATCGTTTAACAGTTTCACTTGTAGGTAATATTAAATTAGTTTTAGACACAAGACGTGCATTTCATACAGTATTCGTAAAAGTTATAACTGAGCCTTCCTCACTAAAGAAATAACATTGTTCATTAATGGAAGTACTAATGTATTAAAAGTGCGCTTGTAATTACACTTTTGAAACGTGACATCTTCAAATCAAAACTAATTATACTCCCTATCTTCTTAGTAAGGGACAAAAGGATGTTCTCAAAATAAGATGTTGATTAATTCTCATATTTAAGAAAAGAGAGCAAGTAGAAAAAAGGAAAAGGATTATGAAATGGTGCCAAATTTTATACTAAACAAAACCTCTTGCAGTGCATCCATTTCTTTTAAAAATGACTAAGATTTTTTCTGTACAACTGCTTTTAACAATAACTTATTAAGTACGATAGTTCTAATATTTATTATCTAAGATTATGTATATTCGTGAAAACTCATAATTACAACGATTATTTCTCTCGTTTTTAGAACGATATAAGAACCTAAGAAATATCGTCTCGCATCTAGAAAATTCTATGATCAAATTTGAAAGAAATGTTGATTCATCCTAATTTATAAACAGAATTTATTAATATATGATAGCAGATGAAATTTTCTACAATTTTCTACATTCTACTGCGCGATGAGGCGATATTCGTTCAATATTTATAAAGTTATCTATTCTCAACTATTAATCGATGGATACGTCGAAAGAAATCTGTAATACTTTTTATTACTGTTAGAACAAAGAAAATTTGGTAATGTAATATTTCACATCACAGAAAGTACTATGTCGGTTTCTTTATAATTATAGTCTCTTTATATTTTGAAACTATATTGTGAATCTAATCTAGATTATGTACACATCCCATTACGGAATTATTAATATTGAAATAAAATATCTAATTTAATACAGAATAACATATATAAATATACATATACATAATATTCTTTTACTGTTGCAAAATCATACTACTTAAATTTCTTTTTTAAGAATAAATTCTACAGCTTGGACAAAAGAGCTGCATACTTTTGTAGGCGGTGGTGTAATTGTATTTTCATCTCCATCTCGATACTTTCCAGTTTGTACCAAAAGTCCTCTGATACCGATAGCTTGTGCACCAGCTACGTCATCTTTAACGTCCTGAAAAGAATTAAAAAATAAAAAACTGAAAATTAAAGCAGTAATTAAACATTATGTAAAATAGTTTTACATCGCCAATCATAATCGCTTCTTCTGGAGGTATATCTCCCAAAGCAGCTTTGAAGAATTCTGCAGCTGGTTTTCCGATAATTTCTGCCTTGATATCAGCGGAATATTCTAAACCAGCGATAAACGCGCCTGGTCCCAGAGCTAAACCATCTGGCCTTTTATAATACCGCCCTTTATGAATGGCTATGAGCGATGCGCCATCTAATAGTAATCTGAAATTATGAACAATTTGTTCCCAATAACAAACAAAAATAAAAGTTTTATACATGAATTTTCATCGTGTAAAATAGTCAAGGTATACCTGAATGCTTTGGTCAATTTTTCATAATTGAACTTATCTGGAGCCAATCCTATTACTACAGCATCTTTTTTATCGTCATTTCTTATTAAATCATCGAAATCTTCATTAGCAGCAGGATCAATAAATAACATTGGATTTAATTTCCGCGAAATAATCAATTTTCTCGCTGCAGCTAAAGAACTGAAAATTTCTTCCTTCTTAATATCAAAACCGAGTTTTGTCAATCGACCATATAAAAAATTGCCGGATTCTTTCGTTGTATTTGTGACGAATTTAAGCGGTATACCTGCGTTTCGAAGTCTATATTGAAAGCAATAAAATAATTTATTTAACATTCTAAAAAAGATTATGAAATAAAAGACCGAAAATTACAAAGTATAATTTTCATTAAATTGTACTTTATTTGTTAAAATATTATTTGGTATTAGTAGTAAAGTCAATATATTCAATTTAAAAGACGACAGTAAGTAAAATCGATGCAACATAAGACGTAAGGTACGCCATAATATTTACTAATAATCATGAATAATTGTCATAAATTCAATAAAAAACCACCTGTTTAGAGCTTCCACGGCACCTGGAATCGCTGAATTATCGATATGCAGTGTTCCACTAAGATCTATTAGTACCATTTTTATTTGTTTCGCCATATTTTATAAAATTTCAATGACTTATCCGACGTTTACTCACAGCTACAAGTATAATACACACAAACATATATACACATGTTAAAGCACGTTCATTCGTCTTTATGATAACGACTTAAAGTTTGGCATCACACGTGGTCAGCTATGGCGCTCTCCATGAGACAGGAAGATATAAAACAAGTACCATGGTTTTCTCTGTAAGTATTAGAATTACTGAGGAGTTTTATATCCTAAGATATTTGATTAAAGATTACATTTACATTCTACAGCGCAGAATGGCACCATGTGCACAAGCAAATATATTCCAATGATATCAATGAACAGACCGAAGGTTATGAAATGCTACTTGCATGGCAAGCAAGGTAATCAAATATCGAACGTTTAATAAAATATTATGATATAAGTGGTATTAATTAATAGTATTTTAGGATACCAAAATTGCCAATAGGCATTGATTGTACTCTTTCAATTATGCAAGTGTGTGTTAGAGACCGTGAATGGACTCCTAAAATTAACAATGGCGAGTTGCCAATTACCTATGAAAATGATTTATGTCTGATGTATTCAACTACAATAATGAGAATTTTAAATCATATATCTAACATAGGACACACGAAACAAACATCCTTATTTCAAATAGCAAAGCACCTTAATATTCCAGAGTGGATAGTGAATTTAAGACATGATACTGCTCATGGTTATGAAGTTCCATCCATTGGTGTATTGAGAATAGCTGTAAATATATTACTAGCATGGTTACATGTATGTATATTTCTATATCAACTACAATATTAAAGGAAAAAGATGTTTCTTACATGATATATTTGAAGGAAGAATATTGGGCAGCTGAAGCTAAAAGAATGGAAGAATGTTTGATTACCGAAGAATCTATGAAAGAAGTCCAAAAGACTGAAGAAGTACAGGATTTTGATGATTTAATTGAACTCTGGACTTCTGTAAGTTTGTATATTCATGTTGGCTATCATCTAGTATCAAATGTTCCAGACCCTCAATTGAAGTATGTATAACCTTTAATCATTTTGATTACAATAATACAGAATTTATATCAATAAATTGATTTTATTGGTAGGGAAACATTACAAGATCTGCGTTCATATGCTATCTCTTTATTACAAAAAAATAGTGGAAATATGGAAAATAATAAAGATAACTACATAGAGGCCACCAGTGATGATATAAAAAGTGATAAAAAGTATACATTAGAAACTGCAAGAATTGTTCTTTTATCTGAAATATCTAGGTATCTTAGTAAAAAGTCTATACCGGATAAAAAGGATATAGTTTGCAATACATTGCTCAGTTCAGAAGTATTTTTACCAAGCAAAAACATGTTATCAATTTTTACTCAAAGTGAGAGTATTGAAAATAAATTGGAGAAAGATGTTTTGCCATTAGACATGTTAAAGTTTTGGAAAGATATAATATTTCTATTGTGTGAAAAAGATCTAATGGAAGTGTTAATTATAAAATTACTCGAATTAATAAAAAATGAAGAAGTAAATAAAGAAAGGAAATTGTTAGCTTCTTTATGGATAAGTTCTATATCATATAGTTTTTTGAAATTAGATAACGCGCATGACATATCTCGAGTTTTAGAATATCAGTTAGAAAAGATACAAAAAAATTTACCACCAAAAGTTTTTGAACTTAAAGTCAAAGAAGAGACAGATCGTATTTATCCACACTTGAAATGCGTATTATGGTTTAATTTATCAGATACAGTACTGCCATGCTTAACTGATATGAAATTTATTTCAAAGCTTATATTAAACATAAATGAATTTTCACTTAAATTCATTGTACCTATCTTAGAATTAATACATCCAAAAATAGATAATGAAAGCAAACAGTTACTGTTGAATTTAATGAATGTTTATGCAATGGTACCACTTGATAAGAATGATACAAATTTTCCTGAATGTGAACAAATTTTTACTGTAAATGATCTTAAAGATAGTGAATGTCTACTAGACATAAATAAAGAACAAAATAAGGTGGTAGATAAAATACCTCGATTTTTAGCTGGTCAAGAAATTCGAAATAATTGGAACTTTGCAGTTGGTAAGTATATGAAGTTAAGTATCTATTTTCATTTTCCAAAACGTTAACAAAATAACTCCAAAATTTCTTTCAGCGACCTATAATTGGGCAGAATGTCCAATTGGTTTGCTTCCATGGCAAAATGATACACTGGAATTTATAAACCCACCCAATATCGTAGTACAGAAATATGATGTTTCAGTTTTAGAATCTGAAATTGTTCCTGGAAATATAGATAGGAAAAACTTAAGAATGCAAGGTCAAATTAATTGGAATAATGTTTTGAGACAAAAGAAACGTTTAAAACGAAAACAGGAACGAAGAAATGCAGATATTATAATGAATAAAGCACTGGAAACTGTTAAAAAACGAAAATAGTACATTGCAGTCTTGTATATTTCAAATATTTTATTCAATATTGGCATGTTCGCAAGAAAGAAATTCAACAATGTTGTTTTGTAAGTTAATAAATAAATTACCCATTTCTATCAAAGTGATTAATATAAAATTTTTTTATTATTTGTAAAATTTCGATATCACAAACGTTGTATGTAATTTTAGGTATATGAAAAAGATCTCTGTACATTCTTAGAAGAATATCTACATTATTTTGTAATAGCTTATTCATAAAATAATAATTTCACATTTCCTATACACATAGACATATATTATATAAATGTACAAAATTTTTAAATTAAACGAACTATATTAACATCACAGATGTATTGAACAAGAATGAACAAATATCTATGATATATTAAATTTTTATAACATTACCGAATAATCATTTTAAATATAATTTAGTGAGTCTAATTCTAGAATTGTACATGAATATTGTAAAATTTTAGCAATACAAAAGTTTATTATATATGTATGTTTGTTTCTTTGGTAACTATTTTATTAATATATATTTTTTCATCAATTCATACTTTTGAGGTATGCAAAATGTCTTGAAATTAATCGTACATGTGAAACGGGTAATGACAGTAATGTCATATCAAAATATAGATCGGATGTGCGTTCGTTCGGTACGCGTGCACTCGAGCACAGTGATGGATATTCTCGGTGTATTATGGGGTCAGGGGAGCGTTTCCCATTCCATATCGATGAGAAAATATGTGCACTGTAGGCGGAGTCAAGACATTCCCCTTGCCTCACGGTACTCCTATATTGCCTTGGACTAAACAAGTGCAAACGTACCTAATAAATATTCAATCTTAACTTTTGGAACACGTTTTTTTATGAAATCATTGCCTATTATATCTGTTACGTATTCGCATAAAAGCATTTTACTGTTTCCTGTTTTAAAGAAGTCGATACGAATATTTATTAAGTACACGTATACCAAAGTATCATTTCTAGCATTTAAGGGGTACCATGAGGGAAGGGGAATAGAATTGACTCCGCCTACGGCAATACAGTTCATGGATGAAGCCTCTTGCACGAGACTTTGTCCTCTTGTACGCGTTGATAATATAAAAAAAATATCAACATATTTTCACGGAACGGAATCATATTTACTAACATATACATTTTGTGTATAATGTGATGTCAACTGAAATTTCACATAACGATACAAAAATGAAGTGGAGAAAGATCTCTACAAACTACTGAACAATCCAAATAGTACTGACGCACAGTATACGTTCCCCGTTCCCCCTTTTTTTAGGTAAGAAGCATTTCCCTTACTTCATGGTGTCTCTTGGGCTCGGGTGTCCACGACCTTTACTTGAGTGCACGCGTACTCAACAGCGTGCATACTTTTGCAACTTCTTTTATATTTTTTTATGCAGAACCAAACATTTTGAATTCTCTCGTTAGTTCCCCGATACTTTACTTAAATAATAACAACGATCGATATAGTTCCTTCTTTTCCCATTCTGTTTTTTTTCAATTAAAAAGCAAAAGTTTTCTTATCAGTAGTACTAGTTTTTCTGAGTACATCTGCAAGATGTTTAGTTGATTCCAAACCAAATGCGTCTAATGATACTCGAGACATTACTGCTATTCTGAAATTACACAGAAGAAAAAAAGGTATAACACAATATATGTTAAAAATTTGAATTGGTAAAAAGATTATAATATTTAGTACCTTCCACCAGATACAGCATATAAAAATTTCCAATAAGAAGACCTCAAGAGCTGTGGCTCAAGGATTGCTGCATGGAAGAGTATTGCTGTACAAAAGCAATATAAAAAGATTACAAACCACTTTATTTCAGGTACTACATTTTTTTCCGCAAGATCATTCCATGACAACTAAATGAAAAAGGCAAGTATAAATTTTAATATATAGTAAAAATACTAAATTGTAAAATCAGGAAAATATTTACAAAAATACCTGCAATGCTTTCCACATAAAATATAGAGCTACTGTATTATTACTATAAAACATAAATGTTAAACCACCAATAAATCCAGCAGGAATTGCGTGGTAAGGAGAATCCTTTTCTAAGAATCTTCTCAACAAACAGGATACTAGCTAAAATAGTTTTGAAAATTGTTATGAAGGTGCACATAAAACTAGAATGACTATTTATAATAAAAATGTAATAATACCCTATAAAGACCTGCAAAACCACCTAAAAATATAGGCAAATTTAGATTGTTCTTTTTGAAAATTATTGATTTTATCAAAGATGGTTTCGTAAGTAATTTCTTCATGCCAAAGAACAAGTTAATCACTAATTGAGCACTTAGAGCATAACTAAATACTTCCATGCCACCCTATAAATGAAAATGGCAATCAGTACTATATATTTCACAATGTTTATTTAATCTTTTATATTTATTCATTATATACAAATGGATGTATATACCTTTAGTATATAATGAGCACAACTAAAAGGATGTGGGCAGGAACTATGTTTTCCTTGAAGTTTTAATCTTTCTATAATTTTCCTATATATTTTAAGGGATTTCATAAATATATTAAGATTTTTTTTATGAGATTTTTTATTTACACCATGCTTTTCTATTGAACTTCCACTAGCACTACCTTCATCAGCAGAGCGTATTTGTGTATCACAATGCAAATTGTTTTTTTCTACAAGGTAACCACACTCCTCATATTTTCCAACAAGAATTCTAATAAAAATTTCTTAGTTAAGTAAAAATTGTTTGCAATTGTCACGAGTAAAAGTACTGAATAAATAAATACCTAAATATTCTATACATGGAAGGTTCTTTATTTGGTCTAGAACGATAAAAATAAAGTAATAATGTTATGCTTGTAGCAAAAATATAAGTTCCACCTTGAGGGATAGGAGTATAATGACCCCTTGCTATGCCCATTCTAAATAACGTTTCTGTTGCCTAGTAAAGGATTTTGTAATTAATTATATATAAAAATTATGTTTAAAAATTATGATTTTTATAGATTTGTATAAATCATTATAAAAACATAATATTATCTTGACAAGATGAAACATAGAATTAATTCACTCACAAGATTAGCTACATATAAACTTAATAAAGGACGTCTTGATGGTCTCTCAATAACAATAGCTGTTAGACTAGATAAGAAGGATGGAAGAAATGATACAGTCAGAAAATTGAAGTTTCCAAGTATTCGTCTGAAATGTACAGTTTTTAAATAAGTACAATATGTGCTACATAATTAAGAAGCATTGTTAAATTAAATTAATGCCAATTAAATTAATTATAGTAGTAATTTAAAAAGTAACAAATTATATAAAACCAACTAGACAAATTTTACTTGCAATTTATTCATTTTTAAAACTTAACAAAGTCCCTTTCTTATATAACATTCTTCCTCAGCATGTACAAAGTTCGTTTTTATGTATATAATATGAATTATAAATTAGGAAATTAATTTATTCAAACCTTAAAATGCAAATAAATGCGGAATACGAGAAACCGCTCCATGAGAGGAAAGCTGTTGATTGTAAAAGACCCAAGATCGTTTTTTTAATATCTTCTTTAGATGGTATCTTTCCTTTCATTAAAAGTGCAGCCTAAAAAATATATCGACCACGGTAGAGATTGAATGTCGATGATTCTCATAATTTTGTTCCTTCAATTAGGATAATTAATATACAAATATTAGTTACAAAGGATCTTTTTAAATGCAAAGAGAAAATTGCGTAGTGTAGAAATTTGACAATCATTTATCAGTTGACGAAGCAAATATGTCAATAAATCTTATAAGAGGCAGAGTGAAATTCTATTTATTACTCTTTATCATGGATTACGATTTGACTAATTGCTCTGCTACAGTAAGCATACGCACGTGTTTTTTAAAATAACACTTACCGTTATTTTTCACAAAAAAAGTAACGATAGAACTGTCTTATATCTAGATAAAGGGTAATCAGTATATCGAAGATAAGGAACAAACAATTTAGAAAAAATGAAAAAAAAGAATAGATAAACATACTATATAAACGGTAGCATATAACTTTAGACATTGTGGGATAGCATCTATGCCAAGACCGGCTGCTGCAGCCACGCAGGAATTAGTCCAGTGATGCGAGTATTCCTTACACTGTACGTCGATGAACTTGCTCAGTTGTGCTGGCATTTTTTGATAACTAACAATTTCGCACTAAATCCAATTATTGGTTAAAAAACGAAGATTTGAACAAGATACGTCGCATAAAGGAAAGCTATAGATGACACTTCTTCTGTCACACAGTACAACAATAACTATTTTGATATCGTCAAACACTTTGATGAATTCATTCTTTTGGGTTTTATACGATATGATAATTACGCAACGTGAAAAGAAGTTGATCAAATTACGAATTGGCGAAGGACATCTATTTATCCGTTAAAGATATTTAATGATGATTAGATAAATGTGTTTTCGAGCGTAGAGACAGAGTAATACTCGTGTGTCTTGTAGATCAAAGAGAAACGCTCACTGAAATACTCAATGCGCGCGGACTCATTGACCGCTCGTCAGCTACTGAGCCGGAAGACTGCGATGGTGTAAAATGTAAAGTCGAAACTCGCTCTGCGATCGATTTTAAATGGTTATACCTGTCACTGTGAGTCAACTAATTATTTACTGAATTATAAATGTTGATTGAAAAAAACTACTTATGATTTTTTGTTGATCAGTTACATAATCGTTAATGCAAGGATTTCGTATAAAAAGTTGTACAGATCATTATAGCTATGTGAGGTAAATACATTATTGAGTGGTATTAGGACTTTAAAAAATTTACATAATAAAAATTGATTTAATATGAGGAATTTAAAAGATAATTGTAATATAACTTTTTAAGATTCATACTTTGAAAATAAACTATGTTACAGCATAATGTACGATGACTTTCTAAACTACAGTTTCGGCTCACAGTTATCATAAACCTACTTAATGTAGAATGGTACAAGGCCACGATGCAAAGAAATAATTTTGTGGAAAAATCAGTAGGCATAACTTTTACAATTTCTTACAGAAAATATTGCAACTTTGCTTAAAAACAAGATACATTTCAATATGACATATCTATCGGTATATGCAGATTTTATCGTCTGAAATCTTGAAAATTTTGGTATTTTTTTGTTTAAAATATAGGACTATAAGATTAGGGTTATAAGAACTATTCTGCTCTACAATTTTTAAACAATTGATGAAAAACAAAAAGAATATCGGACTATAAATTTAGTTGTTATGAAACGATTCACTTTAAACTAGAACAAGTACAATGTGGTATTGTTAGCTGTCTGTCAGTTGCAATTTTTAGGCAATTATTAAGGAAGAGTTTGTATCAAAAATTTTTCCTTTACATGAGATGAATAGAGAGACAGAGCGAGAGAATAATATTCGGCGGCTAAGAATCTAAAATCGATAATTTATAAAAACTATTGAATGTCAAAATCTGGTATAAAAAAAATGGAAAAAATATATGCCAGTTTCTTTCACGGAGAAATATAAAAAATAATTGTGGGGATAGTGGTGGTCAGTGAGTAAGGCAGAATTCCAGTCATCAAGGTAGTATTGCATTTAAAATTTACTAAAGAAAGTTCCCCTTTCGATTCGAATGTTTTATACCTGCTTATAAGATTGCCCTGTCGGTTACTAATGATTAACGTCAAATTTCGATAAATAATAGATAATTTCATACAAAAAATACAAACATAACCACAAAATGTTACAGTGCAAAATAAACACAAGATTGTTGATGAAGTTTCAGACAATTACAAGTGACCGACAGAGTATTAAACTTTACTAATTACTTGTACACTACTGTTTAGGCAAGAAAATGTGTTCTAAACACATATATTTGTCTATTTTATATAATAAATCGATTTTGCGTTATGACATGACTATTCACGCATGATCGCGAAATTGCATTCGTGTTGCCACTGACATCTATGTGCCATCAGTGGAATGTCTGCTTAGAGGATTTTCTAACTTGTAAATCACACTTGTACAATACACGTAAGTACATATTTGCTTCGTCAATATTTATAGCACTTAAGGAATCTAAAAGATAGCTCGTCGTTAATTAATTAGGTTTTGTTAGACTCATTAAAAATGATAATTCGCGATAACTCAATTTGACAAATCGCGTTTATATACATGTAGCTACATATATTATTATTATCAATTATTATACATGTATGTATATGCATTTTACTGTCATTGCTACATTATTTGAAAATAAATCTCAATACAAGATTTATACAGAAATTGACGCCAGCAAGATTCATTAGGAGAAAAATTTCGTTAATCTAGAGATTTCTTAGCAAATTTTGACATGAGGATGGCGCCATACCTGACTGTAGATAATTCGAGGTTCTATCCATTTGAGTTGGAAAGACACTGTCAGATAAGGGGTGACACAATTATATTTAGATTCTGATTGGCCACGACCGAATAGGTAGTTTTCCGTGTCTGATGAACAATAATCGTTAGTCGCATTTCAGTTTCTTACGATGTTCCATGCTGGTATATAAGTTACGGAAGAGACAGGATCTATATTAAACATTGTACACGACTACAAACAGGACAATCACATCGCCGGTTACAGTAAGATATCATTACATTAGAAGATTGTAACGGAGCATTTTCTACAGAATGTAAATCAGTTAAGTATCTTTTTATATAACATATAAAATAATTTAAATAACTCTAACAATTATGTTTTTAAAGAAAGTTATAAAAATTAATTGAATATTACAATTAGTTCCTGAATAGGAATAGATACACTTAATCCTTCGCGTAGTTGCACGCGTTACGTGTCTCTTCGCACGTACACGATTTTTGGCTTTTTTTTATATAGCAACGTTATATTTCATTGTATGTTAATACTTGTTTAATATGGTATCATTTATTTTTGGAATCGTCATAAATGTTTTATACACTTGATACGATAATTATTTAAGAATTTATATTTGCACCCATTCAGATATTTTCATGCATAGTTACACTTGCATGTTCACGAAATAGATTATTATATTTTATTAGAGTTGCTAATTTAATCGTATGTTATGCATCAAAAAAGCAAATACCTTAGAATGTATTAATTAGCTTAAAATTTAAATTGCTTTAAACTGATTAAATGTAAAAAAAATGCTTAATTTTCATAGTATATTCGTGTTTTATTTGTTTGAAAGTTTTATTATTAATTATCATTAGATTGCAGATATTTGTGCAGATTTTTACAATTACAACTAAAGAAGTAGAACTTAAATAGATATTTCTTTCATCTTTTAAATATTATAATAAATGCTTTAGGTAATGTGTATATTCCTACATGTTATATGCATACATTGAAATTTTCTGTAAACAAAGAAATATTCGCCTAGTCTACTAATTACGTACTTCCAAGTCATAAAACACATATTTATGCGTATTGCATTCGAGAAATTTCTGATGTAAACAAAAATTTGAGGTTTATCAACAATTATGTTTGCTTGCAGCTTATCGTGGCGCCATACATTTAATTTCAACATCTAGCATCTAGTAATTACTTTCTAAGCACATCAGTGAAAAAAAGGAAAGAAAATAAGGGAAATGACTACCGGATTGAAAACAACGGAGCTTCTAAGATTAGGACGACGAGTTCGTCGACGCCTGAACGCCCGAAATGGTGAGTAACCGAGACACTCATATTATTTCCATCCAATTTAGATTGCAATATTATCAAACGATCCGCGATAACAATGCGAAACGTGAGTTCGCTTAATCAATGGCTAAATCCTTCCGCACGTGATATTGTTTGTATCATATGATCGTCACGTTCGCATGCAGTACGAATGCGACGTGGTTGAACTTAAACTGAAATATGAGCGAAAATAAACCGCTCAAAATAGTCGGAGAAATGTTTTCATCAGTTGTTTGATCATTCTGTAAAATGTTAAAACCTTATGATTAGGTGATTTTAACATTTTAGTATGCTGTATATACAAGTTTAAATTTTATAGAAGATCAAATTATAAGTACTTTGGCTATTATCCATTTAATTAATTATATTTGTTCTAAGCAAAAAAATTAAACGATAGTTTGGAGGAAGCAAGAGAGAGAGAGAGAGAGAGAGAGAGCGAGAGAGAGAGAGAGAGGGATTTAAATATATTGGAACTGTGAATGTTTTGTTAGCGGTTGTGAATTTTTCAAAAACGAAACTGATTAACTCCACATTTCATGAATTTCTTATTCAGATGTACGATTAATATTCAATTGTCAAAGAATAAACAACTTTTGTAAATTCATTTAGCATATAGAAGTAATGTAAACAATTGAAACAACGAATTTTAAAAATGCATACATATATGAAATCAAGTTAAATTACGTAATGTGCGTGCACGTAACGGCACTCGACTATAGTCCAGAAATTTAACCAGAAATCTAAAGAAAGTATAATCATATTGCTTAAAGCAAAGAATGATTTAGCAAGTTATCCTTTTTGCTCAAAGATATTTTGTAACTTAAAAATTATAAATTTTACATAAAATTTCTTTAAACTTATTCGATCATTATTATCGTCATTTATGATTATTATTGCTGATAAAATTACTAACATCGCTAGATGAAATAATTCTGTAATTTAATATGCTATATGTGTCTAATGTAACAAATCTCAAATATCGAAGTTCATAAATTAATTTAAATGTCATTCGTTTAAATCATTTCAGTAGGTACTCAATAAATATAGGATGATATTGCTATATCATTTTGCATTACCTAATGTTAATATTCGATTCATAATTCCATCAGTTAACATATTTTGAGATTAATTTAATTTTTAATGTATCAGTTAATGTACTTTCAGTGTCTACTTATTTTACTTATTAAATAATCAATGTCGCTGGTGCAAAATGAAATATGACTTGTACCGTTTTATTTACATTGAAATGCATCTCATTGAAAATAATTTGTGTGGCATTTATGTAATACGTTGCTCGTTTACCAAAACGTAAGAGAGATTTATAGGAAACCTTTAGCTGTCCTAAATCGCAATAGAAGGACAAATTATAGCATTTTGTAATTTTTCTGTGAAAGATGAATGGAAATATCCAACAATTTACCAGTGAAACCACATTTTAGAAGCATTTCAAGAAGTTTATTACCCACGTTACGTTCGTCGCATATGAGTAATGAACGTAAATGTATTGCGTACACAGGACCTTATCTCGTTCATGATTACATAGAAAAAAAAACTACTGAAATCATCTATGTACTGAGAAAGATGGGGCGAGAAACGAGAATCAGAAGCGTACCGATTTGCTTGTAAATATCGCGATCGGACGGTATTAATCTTTGTATTGCGCAAATTAGAAACTTCGACTTCAGATGCGACACTTTTCAATTCGTAGTTTTAATTATTAGATATGGATCTATCGTAGTTTTCTTTGAATAAAAAAGACAGCCTTTTTGATCAAACAAAAGTTTCCATTTTGAACCTTAATATTCTAATTGATTTTTTTATATGAGCGTGTAAACGAAAATTATGAATGTGAATTGTAACGTATTTTCACAACATTGCGTTTTACTACTGAAAGATTTTGTTCTGTGCAGTGAGTGATCATCTTCTTGCCGACGGTGAGGAAAAGGAAAAAAAGATCGCATTGAATATCGACACAAAAATGTTGAAGATTGGATTCATAGGAGGCGGTAAGATGGCTCAGGCTTTGGCCAAAGGTTTCATTCGAGCTGGTAAGGAAACTATTTATATAAGTTCTTGTATATAGAATAATTTACATGTTACATAATAATATCTAAATATTAAAATGACCTCAGATATAATCTTATATAATCATTTGTGTAAATTTTAGGGTTGAGCAAAGGTGAAATGATGCTGGCCAGTTGTCTCCCGAATGACGTGGGCAGTATAGATGCGTTTAAGGTGAAAATAATAATTTTTTATCGCAGCAGTTTATTATCATTGCATTCTAAGATATATAGATAATGATGATAAAAGATAATTATCTGATTATTAGCTTTATCAGTTTGATGGAAAAAATATCAAATATTTTTTATTTGCTCGATAAATAGATAAAGGAAACGTAAATCTGTTTGCGAATTACCTACACGCAATAACGTAATAATGTTTTTGAGAGTATGTTGTTGTCAAGTTTATTAAAATTCTATCGACGATTAGCATTTAGAACTTGATTAGTAATTATGATCAGATGAAGTAAGATATTCAGTTGGTTACCAGTTTCGATTACAACGTTGGTGATATTACAATTTGCAATTCAAAGATAGTCTATCTTAATATTCAATAGCTTATTTACTAAGTTATGTTTGTTAATGTATAAGTGAAGAAGTGTAAAATTTATGTCACAAAATTTTAAGCTCCAACGCTAATTGTCTTTGGACGTCCGGTTCATTGTTATCTCTCAATAATCATCGCGTGTAGGAAAATTTCCGATATTGTACTGTTTTATCTTTGCTTTGCGATAATGTCATAAATTATATTATGACCATACAGTTGAGTTTATCTCTAATCTTTCGCATTTATCGATGTGTTGGTATTAAATATCATTAGTTATTTAATGCATTTTGATTTGCATTCTACATTATTAATAGCTTAATTTATTTGCGATTCCAGGAAATTGGATCAAATACTGTATTTTCAAATGCACCTGTTGTTGATTATGGGGACGTTTTGATTTTATCAGTAAAACCACAAGTTGTTCCGTTGGTCCTCCCGGATTTAAAAAATTACAGAAAACTTCTACTTTCTATTGCTATGGGTATTCCATTAGCGTCGTTAGAAAAGGTAAAGTTTAATCTTTCTCATTGCCAAACTTTTAATAATATTAATAAATTGAATAAAAATCAATTTTTATTTTTTTCATTCTTTTAGTTTGATCTTGCTTATTTTATTATTTACAAATTTTTAATTTGCAACTTTAATTTTAATGCTAGGCTGTGCCAAACGGAACACCGGTAATCAGAGTAATGCCCAATACACCAGCCATTGTAGGTTGCGGTGCTACGGTATACGCTCGTGGAAAACATGCCGGCGATAAAGAAGCCGAAATAGCAGAAAAATTATTTTCCTCCGTGGGTTTATGCGAAGAAGTATCTGAAAATTTAATTGATCCCGTTACAGCTTTAGCGGGTTCAGGACCTGCTTATGTATGTAACAAAATCTTGATATATTTTCAAACATTTATATTAATGTTTATAATAGAAGACGAATACAGAAATATATTTTTTATAAATGTAGGTATATATGATGATAGAAGCTTTGGCCGATGGAGGCGTAAAAATGGGTCTTATGAGACCAATCGCGTATAAGCTAGCTGCACAAACAGTTCTTGGTGCTGGTATTATGGTTCGAGATACGAAAATACATCCAGGACAACTTAAAGATGATGTAGCGTCACCAGCAGGTTTGGAGAAATCATGCATATGTTTAATATTATATAATGTATTTTCTAATAGGCTTTGTGCATTTCTTATTTACTAATTATTTGTTTGCATTTTAATTAGGATCTACCATAACTGGAATACATTATTTAGAACAACATGGATTGAGATCAGCTGTAATTGGAGCAGTTGAAGCAGCAACGAAGAGATGTAAAGAAGTTAGTTCACTTTCAGAGAAAGATTAGATTGGTTCAACGCTAAAGAAATAGATGTAGTTGACGAAGAAACTAAGAAACAAGGAAAGTATTGTAGTAATTCTTAACGTCATAGAAAAGAAAGTAAATCATAGTAATGATATTTTGCATTTAGTAAGTACATATTCATTTGTAGTTTCATCGTCATTGCGTTTTATAAGAAATATTTAACGTAATTTTTAAAAAATACTTTGTATATTTTGTACATAATTCTTTTAAATTGGTAAATGTGAAAATTATTGTTGTATATTTAAAGCCAAGCGCTTGAAAGTAATAGATCTGTTATTTTTTCATAATAGTATATTTTGTAATGGAAGTGTATAAAAATGTATATAAATATGTCTTGTATTTAATAACATTTTTGCGCTTATCCTTTTGCATAAATGGAATAAGAATGCAAACGTTTTCTGCTTGAACGAAATTTCGTAGTGACATATGTTATGAATACTACAGAAAGTATGATACAAAATATAATCTTTGACATTATAGTACAAATTATTAAATCATATCATTTTATACATTATTTTAAAAATAACATATTAAATATTATTGTAGATATTGAGGTGCTAAAATAAACATAAAAATGTTAAACATTATTATTAACAGTTTGTAATATTCTTTAATATATTTATATAAAATAAGTCAATCTTTGTACTAATAATATTAAAAGGGCACGCTACTAATCCTAAAATATAAAATATTTATGAATATTTAAAAATAATCTCTAAATTTGATTCTGTATAGATAAGTATAGAAATTAATTACTTATTCTAATTCTAATTTAGTGGTTAATAATATTTGGTAGTCAAACGTTCACTTTAGACTTCACTTGTTTAAAACCAAGATTAAATTCCGACTTAAACATTTTTCTATAATAGCTTTTTTTAACTATGTCACTTTCTGGAATACTATCTTCTTTTCACTTTAGTACATAAAGTTTATACATAGCAGCTATACTTAGCTTTGAATCTAGATATTTCTTTCCTGTATAATCCATTGGACCTGTTGATTTTTCTATGGGAGATGATTTGATATATTTGCGTACCCTGTCCTTAATATTTTCACTTTTTTTCGTTTTTGATATAAGCTGTCCTCTTTGGTCTGGTTCCATAACTCCACTAGGCTTCCGTTATATTATATAAGTATATTTCGACTTTGTTGTTATTGACTTCGACTTTATTGTTATTGACTTCGACTTTGTTGTTGTTATTAACTATAACTTCTGCTATAACTCCGAGCAGCTTCGTTTATTTTGTTAGCACAACACATGCAGCATTTTCAAGGAAGTCCCATGGTTTTTGCTGGTACTATTTTCCCTGTGAATTACAGGCTTTTAATACAAATTTCATCTTTCTGTATGCTTAAAGCCTCTCTAGAATTGAGTTGGTTTACCTCCAACTCCAATATATTCTTGGCTTCTTAGTCTAGCATTTTTTTTATATTCACTTTCCATAGCTCAGGATGTTTTGTACGTTTTAAAGGTTTTCTTATATTCTTTTACAGTTTTTGATTGTTTCACCTCTTTATACAGTACATACACCTCTACATCTAATTCTGTTTGTCGTAATGAGTTGAATACTTCAATGTTTAGTGGTAGATCTAATAGGGTAACAGAAGTAGGAGTTCATAAAGTCATTGCATAAGAAAATGATATGCTCAATAAATATTGCTATTTACTACTTCTGAATGAGTTATTATCATTAAAGGTATTGCATCATGTTGATAAACAGGTATTGGAACTAAACACATAATAGATGTATCCTTTCACCACTGAATATTTTTTTTTATTTTTTTTTATTTAATATTTCACATTCACAATTTGTCCAATTTGGACATTCGGTAGAATTTTTTGGCTGTTTGATTATCATGTGGGTGGCTACCCCCAGTCACCATCAGGTACCATCTTCGTGTTTGTTAGGTTATATCCTTTATGAGATCTGTTGGGTGTTTTCTTTTTAGTCCTCTTTCTATGCTTGATGTGTTGATCGTTTCCGCTGCCAGCCGGTTCGTTAGCGTTGCTATTCTTTCTCCGTACCTTCTTGCACATCTGCTAATCTCTTCCTTGACTGTTGGTATTCCCAGGTCCTTCCGCACATCCTCGTTTCTAACGTACCACGGGGCATTTACTATTGTTCTAAGAATTTTAGCTTGTACTGTCTCTATTTTGTTTATATGGCTCATTGCCGCTGTCCCCCATAGTGGTATTCCGTACGTCCAGATTGGTTTTGTGATCGTTTTGTATATTTTTAAATTATTTTCTATGCTTAATTTGGATTTTCGACTTGTCATCCAATGCATTTGTCTCCTTGTTGTCTGTATTTTGTCTATTATTGATTTAGTATGCTGTTTCCATGTGAGTTGTGTTTCTAGGTGGAGTCCTAGGTATTTGACTTGCCTTCTTTGCGATATGTGCGTGCCGTTAAGTAGGATGTTTGGTGGTGTCTGTTTTCGCAGTGTGAATGTAATGTGGTTGAATTTATCGGGTTTGCTTTTATTTGTTTATCTTGTAGCCACTTTTCTATTTTTGTGATATGTTCTTGTAGTAATGTGACTGCTGTTACAGGGTTAGTGTGCCTGACTAGTACAGCTGTGTCGTCCGCGAATGTCAGTATTTTGCTATTGGTAGTTGTTGGTATGTTGGCCGTGTATAGTGTGTATAGTATGTGTCCTTGATTTTTATTACGAAGGTTCTGCTGCTTAAGTAAGATTTTATTAATTGGTATATTTGCTCCGGGAATTGTTTCCTGATTGTTTGTAGTAGGCTTTCGTGGTTTATTTTGGACCACAACGGGCAGACTATTATCGCAGTCGAATCACACTCATAGCGAAACAATTAGACGAGTACGAAGAATCCAACTCTCAGAAGGAGTCTGATCTAAGATATTGGGAGGAATAGCTAAATGACATTTGGACGAAATTCGAAACTATCCAACTCGAACTGGAACAGTTAGACGAAGAAGAACATACGCTCGGACTCTAAATATCCGAACAATGTGATAAGTTAGCGATGCGAATACGCTGTCATCTAACACGCTTACACGATGACAAGCATCGAATCGAACGCCGATCCCGTTGTATGATACGCGGATTTCGTTGCATGACACGAGTGGCTCATTACATGATACCCGTAGCTCGTCACCTACACGCACCAAATTCGTGTTCTCATTGTCTCAACAATCTGATTCAACGCGACCAAACGCCTTTAATCAGAAAACTTTTAACATTCGCAACCCCTCACCTATACGCGACTTGAAGACAACCCCTCACGATTCTCTGGACCGGCAGAGAGAGAAAACCTCATCAGGCGACAAGCCATCGCAGACATTGATCTTTCCGAATCCGTTACAGGATGTGCGATACCCTGTAATTGTAATTCACAACGAAGAGAATAATGCGTTAAATCCCATCAATGACACCGAAGTCAAACTAAAATCGAAACCTACGGCAGACTCTCCGAAATCCACGATGATCGAATTATCCAGGAACAGGCCTTCCTCGATCAACACTTCAACGGTTAATAACCTGTTCTGCATCACGTCACCTGTAACACCTGACATAAACATCGTATCAGACATTCTCATTCATTCTTCGGGACACTACGGGAAGACTCCTCCTTCTCCATGGCCGAGAGGGGCCACACCTGCGAGTGACCCGAATCGAAATAATATCTATGTTATTGCCACATTGACTAATCACTTAATTGATATCGATAGTTTTCAGAACACCCCTTCGGATCTCAACACTTGCCCACTAAGTCCACAGATCACCACATCGGACAAGTCTCTGATTTTGTCCTTCGCTGATGGTTGGACCACGCCGGTACAACCATCATCATCAAGCATCATCAAGAAGGCGCGATATGGATGGGTCAGCGGGGGGAAGCCCTATCCCCCAATCAACCATAGACCTCCTTCACGCCTCCACAACGCATCTACATGTGAATTTCACTTGCCTTTGTGAAATCGACGAGATGTACAACGACACCTCCTGGGCCGAGGTGTTCCACGATACTTCATGGGCCGAGCTGTTTCACGACACTTCCTGGTTCGTGAACTTCAACGGCAGATATTTAGGCAATGCCGAGGACCACGGTGATCCAAAGCACAAGACAGACAACGTACCCTCAACGCAACGGCCTTTCGGCCGTATCATCGAATTCACCCTGGCGACGAAGGCCTCATCCAGACAACCACAATTCATGCGGCAACGAGCATCGCAGATCGAGGTTTTTTTTTATTAACGTAGAGGAAATCCACGGACACCAGGCCGCTTCTGGGGAAAAGCGGCGTGGTAGTGCCGGACTCCAACCGATTAAAGCCTCCACGATGACCGTCCTCCACAGTCCTCCCACGATCTCCGCGCACAGTATGTCCCCTAATGGAGCGATGTGCTGTCACGTCACACCGCGCCTCGTCACCGAAACCGCCGTGCCAGGCAGTCCGGTTCTCCTACCGGACTGCTTTGCGGCCCCGAGGCGCTGAGCTGCCAGCGCCTAAGTTTGAACCCCACCGGGGGTCGCGGCGGACCTGGCGCGTCTCACCGAAGCGCGTCCACGGCCTCTGCCGCGCCCTCGCCAGTCAATCCTCTCGGGGTGAGAGTACCGCACCCTCACCTCTCCGTGGCCTCTTTCCGAGGCATTACCTGCTAACAGAAGGAAGTCACGGCCCTCTTTCTTCTCTCGCTTACCAGCAATGCCTCGAGGATCGTCGGCGGCTAGAGGTCTCATCTGATTTCCACGATGAGTTGCGGCGAGAGGTCCCATCCGATTTCCACGATGAGTCGCGGCGCGACCGCGCCCACGCAGCGTGTGCTGCGCCGAATCCACGCTCGCATCGCAGTGGTGGCAACGCGCGCGGTCGCCTCTTTCCTGATTCGGTGCAGATACTCACCGAAGCAACAGTGTCCGGTGAGCACCTGCGTCATCCAATAGATCAGGGGAGGCCCGCCGCCGTCCAACCAAACGTCCCAGTTTGCAAGGACGGCCCCGAGGACCCTTAGCCCCGGCGCACCCACTCTCGTGTCGAGGTTGGCGCGCCATTTGTCGAGCAAAGCCCGCCGAGCCCGAACACTAACGTTGGCGCCCACCGGGCCGACCCCGCCCGACAGACGCCGAGTGTGGAGATAAATCTCGCGATACCTCAGGGCCTGCAACTCGAACGGAGGAAACCCGGCGAGCACCGCCGCTGGTGCCGCCAAAATGGAGCGGAAGCCCCTCACTACCCTGATGGCCACCGTCCTGTGCAGCCTCCTGACCGCTAGGAAACTGCAACGGTTGGTCATCAGGTCCTCCGCCCAGATCGGAGCTCTGTAGAGGAGCCTCGATCGCACCACGCCGGCGTACAGCCGACGCACTCCGACGTCGGGCCCGCCCAGCCGAGGCAGCAAACGTCCTAAGGCGATCGCCGTCGCCTCGACAGACGGTGCCAGGTGCTCGAAGTGAGCGCCGAAGGTCCAGTGGCTGTCGAGGATCAGGCCCACATACTTCATGCTGGTTCCGACCCCGATCTCAGCCCCCTCCAACCTCAGGCGATAACCCGCTGGAGGCGTCCCGTGATCGGCCCTGCGGCAAAACCACATTGCCTTGGTCTTCTCGGGGGACACCCTCAATCCCAATCCCTTGATCTCGACGATCACGCAGGCCACTGCCAGCTCCGCCAGGCGGACGGTTCTACCCCATGTCGTGCCCTAGACTAGCACCAACGTGTCGTCGGCGTAACACGCCAGTGCCGAGTTCGGAGGCATCGGCGTTCGAAGCACCGCGACGTACGCGATGTTCCTCAGCAACGGACCCAACACCGAACCTTGCGGGACCCCGCGATGTACAGCCCTCCCAGTCATCCCTCCGCCCCGGACGGTGTAGACGATACGCCGGTCTCGGAGGAACGCCCGGACCACACCCCGCAGCTATGCGGGCACCCGATGAAATTCGAGAGCCCGGCATATCCTGTCCTAGGGGATGCTGTTGAAGGCGTTGACCACGTCCAGCAACACGGCCAACGCCACGTAACCACGCCGCTCGGCCCCCTCGACAAGGGAGCGGACACGGGCGACAGCGTCGGTCGTAGACCGCCCTCTCCGGAAGCCGAACTGGCCGTTGTGCAGTTCGGGAACACTCCGGGATAAATGCGACTCCAGGCCGGCGCCACCACTCTCTCCAGCAGCTTGTCAGTGTCACAGGTGAAATTCGAGCAGCCATATGATAAACCAAAATTCCGAGCGCTTTATCACGTGTGACCGTCCGGTCAGCATCCGTTCTCAGCCGCCTGGGTAGCATTCGGTCACTCTAGCCGTTCTCCGAAATATATGATAAGTACGATCAATGCCTTCTCCCACTCCAACGAATAAAAGAATATAAATGCTCCCTTCATAATCATCCAGTCAGTCTGAAAAATTTCTCAACTGGCCCAAGTATCAAAAGTGTATCATCGCGAACCGAAAATAATACTGTACAAATTGAGTAAAAATAAAAGAACTCGATCTCCTGTTCGGAACAAGTTTCTTGTTTTATCTTAATTTTTACGCTACACCAGCCTCGTCTTAAAGGCACACCGGCCGGAAGGCGGAAGGCGAGTCCGGAGAGCGCCCCGGCTTCGGCAGCAGGACCATCCGCCTCTCCTTCCACGAAGCGGGGAATTCACCCAGAGACAGGCATCCGTCGAACAGACGCCTTAGTCTCGGGGCCAAGACTCCGGCGACGTCCTTCCGCGCTCCGATTCCGGGCTCCAACTTCCCGCGGTGACACGTGGTTCTTCTTCCGGCAGTTGAGGCTCCTGCTCCTCCTCTTCGGTAAAGCTGCCATCTTCCTCGTTCACCGCTCCCGGGAACAGGGTGCCGATGACCTCCTCCAGGAACCGAGGGTCCATGCTCTCCGTTACGGGAGGCGCCCATGGACGGAGTTTGTCCAACACCATTTTGTAAGGGCGCCCCCAGGGATCGGTGTCGAGGCTGGTCAGAAGCTTGTCCCAGGTCCGCCTCTTCGTCTGCTTGATGGCTCGTTGCAGGGGCCTCCGCGCTTCGCGGTAGGCCTCGTACAGACGAGCCACCGTGGCTTCGTCCACCCGCCGCCTACGGCGGGATCTGGTATACCGGCGCCGAGCGCAGATGCATGCCTCGCGGAGACGAGCAATCTCCTCGGACCACCAGTACACCGCGCCGGCGCGGCGCGGGGCTCCGGACCGCGGCATACACGAATCGCAGATCGCGTGCATGTCGCGCCTCAGCCGGGTCGCTCCCGCTTCCGCGTCCTCGTCGGTCGGGGATCCTTCCAACCAAGCGACGGCTATAGCGGCCGCCGCCATAAAGTCCTTGTCGCGGCGGGTCACCGCCCACCGCGGAAATCTTTTTCTCCTTCCCGGTGGGCCGATGGGCCCGCGCACACTCAACGAACGGTCGCCCATCGCGCCGCCAACCGCCACCTCCCTCAAGATGTAGAGGTGGTCCGAGAGGGTCTCCTCCGGGGACACCTCCCAACGGCCACCACGGCCAGGTCGCTCCATTTCACGGCCACGAAGCCCCGTCCCCGCTCGATCACCGAGCAGGAGGGACTTCCCGCGATCCCGGTCCAGAATATGGCGACCGAGCCGATCAGATCCTCTGCGCCCCGTGACGCGTCGGGAATGCTGTACGGCTCGGCCACCGCTGCCAGGCCGATCCGCCGCTCCGCCAGGCTCTGGAACATTAAGTCCTGAGCCCGGCGGGAGCGGTTAAGATTGCACTGCAGGAGCAGTTGTTCTCCTCCTCTTCTTCCGCTCACGTCGGGGAAGGCTCCGTCTCTATAGCCTCCTCCGGGCCGTTCCCCTCGCAGTCGGTGTGTCCGACTTCTCTGTCCTCTCTTTTGGCCTTCGTGGGGAAAGTTGACGGCGGCATCCTTCCTCGTCGCCGCGTCCCCGCCGTCGCCTGGAACGGTCCTTGCTTTCTGTTCGGCCCTCTTCTTACGAGTAGGCGGTTTGCATGCCGGTGACCCCATACGGTGCGACGCGGGCAGTGCCAGATCCGCACACACCGGACACTTAGGTACTCGCGCCGAGCAGTCCCTAGCGCGATGTCCTTCCGCCTCGCACCGGTAGCAGCGCTCCGACCGGTCGGCTGTCGATGTGCAGTCCCGGCGCACGTGACCCGACTTCATGCACCCGAAGCATTGGAGTTGGCGCGCCGGGAGAGGGGAAACCCTCGCCGCTGACCAATCTATGTTAATCCTACTTCTCCTCCTCTGCTGATTTTCCTGGCCACTGTCAGCGGGCAGCGTAGTCACATCGACCCGACGCCCCGAGGAGAGGAGAGTATGACTCCCACGTTGACCTCGTCGGCGTGGCAGCCCCCGGCCTCAGCAACGGCGGCTACCACCTCCTCCGGGGTAACTGAGTCCTCCAGTCCGGTCACTCTTAGCTCGGCCGTCCTTCGCGGCACGGTTACCTTGGCGGGCAAGTCCTTCAGCGTGGCCGCCATCCGCTCGGCTAGTCGCGATGCTTTGCTCCCAGCGTCCTGGCCTGAGATCTCGAACAACAACGCCCCCGTGATCGCCCTCCTCGGTCTTAGCTCCGTGATGTCGAGTTCGGAGGGCCTGACTTCCCTCTTCACCACCGACATCGCATCCCTGTACGTGAACCGAGCCGTCCCTCACGGTGAGCGATACCGCGGCACACCGTGGGGGTGCCACGACCTTTACTTGAGTGCACGTGTACTTAACAGCGTGCATACTTTTGCAACTTCTTTTATATTTTTTTATGCAGAAACAAATATTTTGAATTCTCTCGTTAGTTCCCCGATACTTTACTTAAATAATAACAACGATCGATATAGTTCCTTCTTTTCCCATTCTGTTTTTTTTCAATTAAAAAGCAAAAGTTTTCTTATCAGTAGTACTAGTTTTTCTGAGTACATCTGCAAGATGTTTAGTTGATTCCAAACCAAATGCGTCTAATGATACTCGAGACATTACTGCTATTCTGAAATTACACAGAAGAGAAAAAGGTATAACACAATATATGTTAAAAATTTGAATTGGTAAAAAGATTATAATATTTAGTACCTTCCACCAGATACAGCATATAAAAATTTCCAATAAGAAGACCTCAAGAGCTGTGGCTCAAGGATTGCTGCATGGAAGAGTATTGCTGTACAAAAGCAATATAAAAAGATTACAAACCACTTTATTTCAGGTACTACATTTTTTTCCGCAAGATCATTCCATAACAACTAAATGAAAAAGGCAAGTATAAATTTTAATATATAGTAAAAATACTAAATTGTAAAATCAGGAAAATATTTACAAAAATACCTGCAATGCTTTCCACATAAAATATAGAGCTACTGTATTATTACTATAAAACATAAATGTTAAACCACCAATAAATCCAGCAGGAATTGCGTGGTAAGGAGAATCTTTTTCTAAGAATCTTCTCAACAAACAGGATACTAGCTAAAATAGTTTTGAAAATTGTTATGAAGGTGCACATAAAACTAGAATGACTATTTATAATAAAAATGTAATAATACCCTATAAAGACCTGCAAAACCACCTAAAAATATAGGCAAATTTAGATTGTTCTTTTTGAAAATTATTGATTTTATCAAAGATGGTTTCGTAAGTAATTTCTTCATGCCAAAGAACAAGTTAATCACTAATTGAGCACTTAGAGCATAACTAAATACTTCCATGCCACCCTATAAATGAAAATGGCAATCAGTACTATATATTTCACAATGTTTATTTAATCTTTTATATTTATTCATTATATACAAATGGATGTATATACCTTTAGTATATAATGAGCACAACTAAAAGGATGTGGGCAGGAACTATGTTTTCCTTGAAGTTTTAATCTTTCTATAATTTTCCTATATATTTTAAGGGATTTCATAAATATATTAAGATTTTTTTTATGAGATTTTTTATTTACACCATGCTTTTCTATTGAACTTCCACTAGCACTACCTTCATCAGCAGAGCGTATTTGTGTATCACAATGCAAATTGTTTTTTTCTACAAGGTAACCACACTCTTCATATTTTCCAACAAGAATTCTAATAAAAATTTCTTAGTTAAGTAAAAATTGTTTGCAATTGTCACGAGTAAAAGTACTGAATAAATAAATACCTAAATATTCTATACATGGAAGGTTCTTTATTTGGTCTAGAACGATAAAAATAAAGTAATAATGTTATGCTTGTAGCAAAAATATAAGTTCCACCTTGAGGGATAGGAGTATAATGACCCCTTGCTATGCCCATTCTAAATAACGTTTCTGTTGCCTAGTAAAGGATTTTGTAATTAATTATATATAAAAATTATGTTTAAAAATTATGATTTTTATAGATTTGTATAAATCATTATAAAAACATAATATTATCTTGACAAGATGAAACATAGAATTAATTCACTCACAAGATTAGCTACATATAAACTTAATAAAGGACGTCTTGATGGTCTCTCAATAACAATAGCTGTTAGACTAGATAAGAAGGATGGAAGAAATGATACAGTCAGAAAATTGAAGTTTCCAAGTATTCGTCTGAAATGTACAGTTTTTAAATAAGTACAATATGTGCTACATAATTAAGAAGCATTGCTAAATTAAATTAATGCCAATTAAATTAATTATAGTAGTAATCTAAAAAGTAACAAATTATATAAAACCAACTAGACAAATTTTACTTGCAATTTATTCATTTTTAAAACTTAACAAAGTCCCTTTCTTATATAACATTCTTCCTCAGCATGTACAAAGTTCGTTTTTATGTATATAATATGAATTATAAATTAGGAAATTAATTTATTCAAACCTTAAAATGCAAATAAATGCGGAATACGAGAAACCGCTCCATGAGAGGAAAGCTGTTGATTGTAAAAGACCCAAGATCGTTTTTTTAATATCTTCTTTAGATGGTATCTTTCCTTTCATTAAAAGTGCAGCCTAAAAAATATATCGACCACGGTAGAGATTGAATGTCGATGATTCTCATAATTTTGTTCCTTCAATTAGGATAATTAATATACAAATATTAGTTACAAAGGATCTTTTTAAATGCAAAGAGAAAATTGCGTAGTGTAGAAATTTGACAATCATTTATCAGTTGATGAACAATAATCGTTAATCGCATTTCAGTTTCTCACGATGTTCCATGCTGGTATATAAGTCACGGAAGAGACAGGATCTATATTAAACATTGTACACAACTACAAACAGGACAATCACATCGCCGGTTACAGTAAGATATCATTACATTAGAAGATTGTAACGGAGCATTTTCTACAGAATGTAAATCAGTTAAGTATCTTTTTATATAACATATAAAATAATTTAAATAACTTTAACAATTATGTTTTTAAAGAAAGTTATAAAAATTAATTGAATATTACAATTATTTCCTGAATAGGAATAGATACACTTAATCCTTCGCGTAGTTGCACGCGTTACGTGTCTCTTCGCACGTACACGATTTTTGGCTTTTTTTTATATAGTAACGTTATATTTCATTGTATGTTAATACTTGTTTAATATGGTATCATTTATTTTTGGAATCGTCATAAATGTTTTATACACTTGATACGATAATTATTTAAGAATTTATATTTGCACCCATTCAGATATTTTCATGCATAGTTACACTTGCATGTTCACGAAATAGATTATTATATTTTATTAGAGTTGCTAATTTAATCGTATGTTATGCATCAAAAAAGCAATTACCTTAGAATGTATTAATTAGCTTAAAATTTAAATTGCTTTAAACTGATTAAATGTAAAAAAAATGCTTAATTTTCATAGTATATTCGTGTTTTATTTGTTTGAAAGTTTTATTACTAATTATCATTAGATTGCAGATATTTGTGCAGATTTTTACAATTACAACTAAAGAAGTAGAACTTAAATAGATATTTCTTTCATCTTTTAAATATTATAATAAATGCTTTAGGTAATGTGTAGGTAATGTATTGCATTCGAGAAATTTCTGATGTAAACAAAAATTTGAGGTTTATCAACAATTATGTTTGCTCGCAGTTTATCGTGGCGCCATACATTTAATTTCAACGACATCTAGCATCTAGTAATTACTTTCTAAGCTCATCAGTGAAAAAAAGGATCGAATAGAAGGGCAGTGACTACCGGATTTAAAACAACGGAGCTTCTAAGATTAGGACGACGAGTTCGACGACGCCTGATCGCCCGAAACGGTGAGTAACCGAGACACTCATATTATTTCCATCCAATTTAGATTGCAATATTATCAAACGATCCGCGATAACAATGCGAAAAGTGAGTTCGTTTAATCAATCGCTAAATCTTTCCACACGTGATATTATTTGTATCATATGGTCGTCACGTTCGCATGCAGTACGAATGCGACGTGGTTGAACTTAAACTGAAATATGAGCGAAAATAAACCGCACAAAATAGTTGGAAAAATGTTTTCATCAGTTGTTTGATCATTCTGTAAAATGTTAAAACCTTATGATTAGGTGATTTTAACATTTTAGTATGCTGTATATACAAGTTTAAATTTTATAGAAGATCAAATTATAAGTACTTTGGCTATTATCTATTTAATTAATTATGTTTGTTCTAAGCAAAAAAATTAAACAATAGTTTGGTGGAAGGAAGAGAGAGAGAGCGAGAGAGAGATTTAAATATATCTTCGAACTGTGAATGTTTTGTTAGCGGTTGTGAATTTTTCAGAAACGAAACTGATTAACTCCACATTTCATGAATTTCTTATTTAGATGTACAATTAATATTCAATTCTCAAAGAATAAACAACTTTTGTAAATTCATTTAGCATAAAGAAGTAACGTAAACAATTGAAACAACGAATTTTAAAAATACATACATATATGAAATCAAGTTAAATTACGTAATGTGCGTGCACGTAACGGCACTCGACTATAGTCCAGAAATTTAACCAGAAATCTAAAGAAAGTATAATCATATTGCTTAAAGCAAAGAATGATTTAGCAAGTTATACTTTTTGCTCAAAGATATTTTCTAACTTAAAAATTATAAATTTTATATAAAATTTCTTTAAACTTATTCGATCATTATTGTCGTCATTTATGATTATTATTGCTGATAAAATTACTAACATCGCTAGATGAAATAATTCTGTAATTTAATATGCTATATGTGTCTAATGTGACAAATCTCGAATATCGAAGTTCATAAATTAATTTAAATGTCATTCGTTTAAATCATTTCAGTAGTTACTCAATAAATATAGGATGACATTGCTATATCATTTTGCATTACCTAATGTTAATATTCGATTCATAATTCCATCAGTTAACATATTTTGAGATTAATTTACTTTTTAATGTATCAATTAATGTACTTTCAGTGTCTACTTATTTTACTTATTAATTGTAAATTGTAACGTATTTTCACAACATTGCGTTTTACTACTGAAAGATTTTGTTCTGTGCAGTGAGTGATCATCTTCTTGCAGACGGTGAGGAGAAGGAAAAAAGATCGCATTGAATATCAACACAAAAATGTTGAAAATTGGATTCATAGGAGGCGGTAAGATGGCTCAGGCTTTGGCCAAAGGTTTCATTCGAGCTGGTAAGGAAATTATTTATATAAGTTCTTGTATATAGAATAATTTACATGTTACATAATAATATCTAAATATTAAAATGACCTCAGATGTAATCTTATATAATCATTTGTGTATATTTTAGGGTTGAGCAAAGGTGAAATGATGCTGGCCAGTTGTCTCCCGAATGACGTGGGCAGTATAGATGCGTTTAAGGTGAAAATAATAATTTTTTTATCGCAGCAGTTTATTATCATTGCATTCTAATATATATCGATAATGATTCGATTTCGTTATTGTTTCAGTTGTTGATTCATTTTCGATTACAATATTGGTGATATTACAATTTGCAATTCAAAGATAGTCAATCTTAATATTCAATAGCTTATTTACTAAGTTATGTTTGTTTGATAATGTATAAGTGAAGAGGTGTAAAATTTATGTCACAAAATTTTGAGCTCCAACGCTAATTGTCTATGGGCGTCCGGTTCATTGTTATCTCTCAATAATCATCGCGTGTAGGAAAATTTCCAATATTTTACTGTTTTATCTTTGCTTTGCGATAATGTTATAAATTATATTATGACCATACAGTTTAGTTTATCTCTAATCTTTCGCATTTATCGATGTGTTGGTATTAAATATCATTAGTTATTTAAAGCATTTTGATTTGCATTTTACATTATTAATAGCTTAATTAATTTGCGATTCCAGGAAATTGGATCAAATACTGTATTTTCAAATGCACCTGTTGTTGATTATGGGGACGTTTTGATTTTAGCAGTAAAACCACAAGTTGTTCCGATGGTTCTCCCGGATTTAAAAAATTACAGAAAACTTCTACTTTCTATTGCTATGGGTATTCCATTAGCGTCGTTAGAAAAGGTAAAGTTTAATCTTTCTCATTGCCAAACTTTTAATAATATTAATAAGTTGAATAAAAGTCAATTTTTATTTTTTTCATTCTTTTAGTTTGATCTTGCTCATTTTATTATTTAAAAATTTTTAATTTGCAACTTTAATTTTAATGCTAGGCTGTGCCAAACGGAACACCGGTAATCAGAGTAATGCCCAATACACCAGCCATTGTAGGTTGCGGTGCTACGGTATACGCTCGTGGAAAACATGCCGGCGATAAAGAAGCCAAAATAGCAGAAAAATTATTTTCCTCCGTGGGTTTATGCGAAGAAGTACCTGAAAATTTAATTGATCCCGTTACAGGTTTAGCGGGTTCAGGTCCTGCTTATGTATGTAACAAAATCTTGATATATTTCCAAACATTTATATTAATGTTTATAATAGAAGACGAATACAGAAATATATTTTTTATAAATGTAGGTATATATGATAATAGAAGCTTTGGCCGATGGAGGCGTAAAAATGGGTCTTATGAGACCTACCGCGTATAAGCTAGCTGCACAAACAGTTCTTGGTGCTGGTATTATGGTTCGAGATACAAAAATACATCCAGGACAACTTAAAGATGATGTAGCGTCACCAGCAGGTTTGGAGAAATCATGCATATGTTTAATATTATATAATGTATTTTCTAATAGGATTCGTGCTTTTCTTATTTACTAATTATTTGTTTGCATTTTAATTAGGATCTACCATAACTGCAATACATTATTTAGAACAACAAGGATTGAGATCAGCTCTAATTGGAGCAGTTGAAGCAGCAACGAAGAGATGTAAAGAAGTTAGTTCACTTTCATAGAAACATTAGATTGGTTGAACGGTAAAAAAATAGATGTAGTCCATGAAGAAACTAAGAAACAAGGAAAGTATTGTAGTAATCCTCAATGTCGTAGAAAAGAAAGTAAATCATAGTAATGATATTTTGCATCTAGTAAGTACATTTTCATTTGTAGTTTCCTCGTCATCACGTTTTATAAGAAATATGTAACGTAATTCTTAAAAAGTACTTTGTATATATTGTACATAATTCTTTTAAATTGGTAAATGTTAAAATTATTGTTGTATATTTAAATAAGATAAACAGATAAGATCTGTTATTTTTTCATAGTAGCCTATTTTGTAATGGAAGTGTATAAAAATGTATATAAATATGTCTTGTATTTAATAACATTTTTAAACTTATCCTTTTAGCATAAATGAAATAAGAATGCAAACGTTTACTGCTTGAATGAAATTTCGTAGTGACATGTGTTATGAATACTACACAAAGTATGATACAAAATATAATTTTTGATATTATAATATAAATTATAAAATTATATCATTTTATATATTATTTTAAAAATAACATAGTAAATATTATTGTAAATATTGAGATGCTAAAATAAACATAAAAATTTTAAACATTATTGTTAACAGTTTTTAATATTCTTTAATATATTTATATGAAATATGTCATTCTTTGTACTAATAATATTAAAAGGGCACACTACTAATCCTAAAATATAAAATATTTATGAATATTCAAAAATAATCTCAAAATTTGATTCTGTACAGATAAGTATAGAAATTAATTACTTATTCTAATTCTAATTTAGTGGTTAATAATATTTGGTAGTCAAACGTTCACTTTAGACTTCACTTGTTTAAAACCAAGATTAAATTCCGACTTAAATATTTCTCTTTAATAGCTTTTTTTAACTATGTCGCTTTCTGGAATACTATCTTCTTTTCACTTTAGTACATAAAGTTTATGCATAGCAGGTATACTTAGCTTAAAATCTAGATATTTCTTTCCTGTATTATCCATCGGACCTGTTGATTTTTCTATCGGAGACGATTTGATATATTTGCGTTCCCTGTTCTTAACATTTTCACTTTTTTTCGTTTTTGATGTAAGCTGTCCTCTTTGGTCTGGTCCAATAACTCCACTAGGCTTCCGTTATATTATATAAGTATATTTCGACTTTGTTGTTATTGACTTCGACTTTGTTGTTGTTATTAACTATAACATTATTTACAGGCTTTTAATACGAATTTCATCTTTCTTTATGCTTAAAGCCTCTCTAGAATTGAGTTGGTTTACCTCCAACTCCAATATATTCTTGGCTTCTTAGTCTAGCATTTTTTTTTATATTCACTTTCCATAGCTCAGGATGTTTTGTACGTTTTAAAGGTTTTCTTATATTCTTTTACAGTTTTTGATTGTTTCACCTCTTGAGACAGTACATACACCTCTACATCTAATTCTGTTTGTCGTAATGAGTTGGATACTTCAATGTTTAGTGGTAGATATAATAGGGTAACATAAGTAGGAGTTCATAAAGTCATTGCATAAGAAAATGATATGCTCAATAAATATTGCTATTTACTACTTCTGAATGAGTTATTATCGTTGAAGGTATTGCATCATGTTGATAAACAGGTATTAGAACTAAACACATAATAGATGTATATTAATAGATTGAATATTATTGTAGTTAGTCTTATCGCTTTTGGCGGAAAGATTTTCAAGATTTTACCATTGATTGGGTCGATTCCTGGTGCTTTATTATTTTTTGTTTTCCCGATTATGTTTCTAATTTCTTGTGCTGTTGTTTTGGGTATGGTGTAGTGTTTGTCAGTTGATGTACAAGTGGTTAGCGCATCTTCGTTCATATGACTATTGTGGTTGCTGTTATTGATATTATGTGGTATAAATGAGTAGCATAGGTGGTTGGAAAATTCTTCCGCTTGCTCTTCCTTGCTTCTTGCCCAAGTGTTATTTGCTTTTCTGATTGCTGGGACTAGTTTTAGTGTCTTCTTTATTTTTTTCGTGCCTTTCCACAGGAAGTAGTTGTAGTTCTCGTGTGCAGATAGTGACTCTATGAATTTTGTGAATTCGTTGTCGTTGTGTTCTTTTATTTTGTTTTTTATTTTCTTTGCAAGTTTGTTTAGGTATTTTTTGTTTTCTCGTGTTCTATGTTTTTGCCATTTTGCTTTCGCTTTTCTTTTTTCTCTAATTTTTTCAAGTATGTCTGGTGGAATAATTTTTGTTTGTCTGTTGATTGGTTCGGGTATAGTGGTTGCCCATGCTGCTTCTTGGATAGTTTCTGACAGTGCTGTTACTGCCTGTTCGATGTGTTCGGGTGTTTTCAATGGGATGTTGCAGTTGGTTTTGATTTCGATTATTTCTTTAAAAGTTTGCCATTTGTGGTTTTGTTGCATAATATCTCTGGATTGCTGTAAAATATTGGTTTGTTTCTGGATGTAGTTTCTGGGTGTTGTTTTTAGTTTATTTGCGTTTAGTCCCTTTGTAACTGCAAAATCAAGTAGGTCAGGTATTTTGCTCAGGTCTGTCAGCCAGTATGTCGGTCTTCCCGTGGTTAATATGTTAAGGTTATTGTTTCTATTGTAGCTTTCCAAGGTTCTACCTCGATGTGTAGTGATTCTTGATCCCCATAGTGTGTGCTTTGAGTTGTAGTCTCCCGCTGCGATATACTTGTCACCTAATTGTTGAAAGTACTCTTCCCACACTTGTGACGTAATTTTGTGTCGCGGTGGTACATATACTGCTGACAACTGTAAATGGTTGCTGCTAGTTTGTACAGTAACGGTGGTTGCTTGTATATATTCCTTACTAACTTGGCTGTGTAAGTGGTGTTTAATGTCGTTTCTTATTATTACTGCGGTCCCTCCGTGTGCTTTTCCTGAGGGATGCTTGGTATCATATATGGTGCAGTACGGTATTTTTGTGTAACTTTTTGTAGTGAAGTGTGTTTCTGATACGAGTAGTATGTCGATATTATTGTTATACAGGAATGTTTTAGTTTCTAGGGTCCTTTGTTGTAGGCCGTTAGAGTTCCACGCTGCTATTTTAAGCATGTCCATTTTTATTTTTCGCTTAACATGTTTGTAAGTAGTTGTAACATGACTGTGATTTGTTACGTTTGCTGTCTGAGAACTGCGTTTTGTTCGCTTACGATTTTTGTTAGCATTTCGGTGTTTTTGATGGATTGTTTGAGCAGTTCCTTGATTTCTGTAGTGTCGTTGCTGTTATTGTTCTGATTTTGATTGTCTAAAGGTGGCGACTGGTTGACTACTTGCGCGTAGCTTCGGCTACCAACGGTGTTGGTGTTACTGTTGTTTTTGTTCATTATGTACTGTAGATTTGGTGTTGTCACAGTTTCTGTGCTATCCTGTTGCGTGTGATAGTTGTTGTGTGTCCTGTTTTGAAGCGGCGGAAACAGTTTACGTTGCAGTTGCTTTCTGACTACACAGCCTTTGTAGCTAGCTGGGTGGTTTCCACTGCAATTGTAACATTTTACATCGCTTGTTTTTCCCATGTATGAACATTTTGTTCTTAGGTGCTTTTCTGCGCATTTCACACACGCCGGGATTCTGTCGCAGAAATTTTTTGTGCGTCCATATTGCTGACACCGTGTGCATTGCGGTATGTCTTTTTTATGTCTAGGTGGCTCCACCGTTACTATTGTGTTTAGAATCTTTTTTATTTCAAAAATTTCTTTGTTATTGTTTTTAGGTTCGAGTTCTATTAAGAATAGCAGAAATGGTTGTTTAGTGTCGTACCTGGTTATGTTGTTTATTGCCCTTACCTGGTGTCCGATTTTGGCTAGTTCTTCGCATATGTTCCTTGTATTTGTCTTTGGGTGTAATCCTCTGATTACTGCTTTGTAACTTTTATCAGTTTTAAGCTGCTAAGTATGATGCCCGGCGTTTTTCTCTTTTAGCACTTTTACCACTTTTCTATAAGGTTCTGGGGTGTTAGTTTGCACTTTTACCTGGTCCGGTTTTAGTTGCTTGATGCTGTAATTTTCTTTACCTGCCGTGATGTTTAAGCAGTTCAATGAGGGGGTCTATTATTTGGGCATCTATGTAGATTGGTGGTGGCAAATTTTCAGCTGGGTCTGATTCCTTCTCTTGTGGCAGTACACTGAAGGAGTTTTGGAGAGGAATTTCTTGAAGCCATTGATGCCTTTCTGTTTCTACAGCCCTCCTAACATTTGTATTTGATATTATTTTTTGTTTTTTGCTGGGAGTTACAACCTTCCAGCTTTCATTCTGGTGTGATAGATCGTTGTTGATGTCATTTTTCTCGTCATTCTTTTGTGTAGTTTCCATTTGTTTCCTTTATAACTGAGCAATCATGATCTTCGTTTGTTGATTGATTTGAATTTGTTATATTTACAGCTCTGTTTATAAAATGTGTTTCGCCTTTGTTTAATATTTTTATTGGTGGTATTTGTTGCATATTTTCCATTATTTAGCGATTGGCTCTGTCTTGAGTCACTTTGTTTTCCCCACTTGTCGCACTTACGGAAGCACTGATTCACACGTCCGCATAGCTCGACTGCTCGGGCAGAACTGACCACTGAATATATCAACATATTTTTACGGAGTTCTGCCCGAGCGGCCGAGCTAAACGGATGTGTAAAACAGTGCTTCAGAGAAAGTGCGGCAAGTGGGGAAAAGAAAGTTACGAACGTCAACGCCCATAGCCAAATGGTGGAAATCCGTGTCTTCTACTAAGAAGACTATTATCAAATCTAAAATGCAAAATCACATCCCACCGATAAAAATAATTAATAAAGACGAAACATACTACATAAACAAAACAACAAACATTTCAAAACCAAGCCAATCAATAAACGAAGAACAGAAATGCTCAGCTACAAACGAAGTTGAAATGGAACCAATACAAAACAATGAAGAGAATAAAACCAGTAACGAACTAACCTACCAGGATGAAAGCTGGAAGGTGGCAAGTTGTAACAAAAAACGAAAAATTACACCAAACACAAACGTTAGGAAAGCTATAAAAGCAGAAAAACAACAATGGCTACAAGAAATCACACTCCGAAATTCCTTCAGCGCACTGCCAGAGCAGAAAGAAACAGACCCAGCCGAAAAACCAATAATCAACATCGCCAAACCACAGCTAATTTACATCGAAGCCCAAATAATTGACACCTTCATTGAACTACTTAACAACACGGCAGGAAAAGAAAATTACAGTATAAAACAACTAAAACAAGACCAGGTAAAAGTAAAAACGAACACCCCAGAAATTTTCAGAAAAGTGACAAAAGCACTAAAGGAAAAAAACGCCGGCTATCACACTTACCAGCTCAAAGCTGATAAAAGTTATAAAGCAGTAATCAGAGGATTACATCCAAAAACAAATACAAGGAACATATGCGAAAAAGTAGCCAAAAACTAGCTAAAATCATTGCATGATACCCGTAGCTCGTCACCTACACGCACCAAATTCGTGTTCTCATTGTCTCAACAATCTGATTCAATGCGACCAAACGCTTTAAATCAGAAAACTTTTAACATTCGCAACTCCTCACCTATACGCGACTTAAAGACAACCCCTCACGATTCTCTGGACCGGCAGAGAGAGCAAACCTCACCAGGCAACAAGCCATCGCAGACATTGATCTTTCCGAATCCGCTACAGGATGTGCGATACCCTGTAATTGTAATTCACAACGAAGAGAATAACGCGTTAAATCCCATCAATGACACCGAAGTCAAACTAAAATCGAAACCTACGGCAGACTCTCCGAAATCCACGATGATCGAATTATCCAGGAACAGGCCTTCCTCGATCAACACTTCAACGGTTAATAACCTGTTCTGCATCACGTCACCTGTAACACCTGACATAAACATCGTATCAGACATTCTCATTCATTCTTCGGGACACTACGGGAAGACTCCTCCTTCTCCATGGCCGAGAGGGGCCACACCTGCGAGTGACCCGAATCGAAATAATATCTTTGTTATTGCCACCGTGACTAATCACTTAATTGATATCGATAGTTTTCAGAACACCCTCTCGGATCTCAACACTTGCCCACTAAGTCCACAGATCACCACATCGGACAAGTCTCTGATTTTGTCCTTCGCTGATGGTTGGACCACGCCGGTACAACCATCATCATCAAGCATCATCAAGAAGGCGCGATATGGATGGGTCAGCGGGGGGGAGCCCTATCCCCCAATCAACCATAGACCTCCTTCACGCCTCCACAACGCATCTACATGTGAATTTCACTTGCCTTTGTGAAATCGACGAGATGTACAACGACACCTCCTGGGCCGAGGTGTTCCACGATACTTCATGGGCCGAGCTGTTTCACGACACTTCCTGGTTTTCGTGAACTTCACGATCAACGGCAAATATCTAGGCAATGCTGAGGACCACGGCGATCCAGAGCACAAGACAAACAACGTACCCTCGACGCAACGGCCTTAAACTCATTAAAAATGATAATTCACGATAACTCAGTTTGACAAATCGCGTTTATATACATGTAGCTACATATATTATTATTATCAATTATTATACATGTATGTATATGCAATTTAATGTCATTGCTACATTATTTTCCATGGCTATGTATTCCATTAGCGTCGTTAGAAAATGTAAAGTTTAATCTTTCTGATTGCCAAACTTTTAATAATATTAATAAGTTGAATAAAAATCAATTTTTATTTTTTTCATTCTTTTAGTTTGATCTTGCTCATTTTATTATTTAAAAATTTTTAATTTGCAACTTTAATTTTAATGCTAGGCTGTGCCAAACGGAACACCGGTAATCAGAGTAATGCCCAATACACCAGCCATTGTAGGTTGCGGTGCTACGGTATACGCTCGTGGAAAACATGCCGGCGATAAAGAAGCCAAAATAGCAGAAAAATTATTTTCCTCTGTGGGTTTATGCGAAGAAGTATCTGAAAATTTAATTGATCCCGTTACAGGTTTAACGGGTTCAGGACCTGCTTATGTATGTATCAAAATCTTGATATATTTCCATACATTTATATTAATGTTTATAATAGAAGACGAATACAGAAATATATTTTTTATAAATGTAGGTATATATGATGATAGAAGCTTTAGCCGATGGAGGCGTAAAAATGGGTCTTATGAGACCTACCGCGTATAAGCTAGTTGCACAAACAGTTCTTGGTGCTGGTATTATGGTTCGAGATACGAAAATACATCCAGGACAACTTAAAGATGATGTAGCGTCACCAGCAGGTTTGGAGAAATCATGCATATGTTTAATATTATATAATGTATTTTCTAATAGGCTTTGTGCATTTCTTATTTACTAATTGTTTGTTTGCATTTTAATTAGGATCTACCATAACTGCAATACATTATTTAGAACAACATGGATTGAGATCAGCTCTAATTGGAGCAGTTGAAGCAGCAACGAAGAGATGTAAAGAAGTTAGTTCACTTTCATAGACACATTAGATTGGTTGAACGGTGAAGAAATAGATGTAGTGGATGAAGAAACTAAAAAACAAGGAAAGTATTGTAGTAATCCTTAATGTCGTAGAAAAGAAAGTAAATCATAGTAATGATATTTTGCATCTAGTAAGTACATTTTCATTTGTAGTTTCCTCGTCATCACGTTTTATAAGAAATATGTAACGTAATTCTTAAAAAGTACTTTGTATATATTGTACATAATTCTTTTAAATTGGTAAATGTTAAAATTATTGTTGTATATTTAAATAAGATAAGCAGATAAGATCTGTTATTTTTTCATAGTAGCATATTTTGTAATGGAAGTGTATAAAAATGTATATAAATATGTCTTGTATTTAATAACATTTTTACGCTTATCCTTTTACCATAAATGAAATAAGAATGCAAACGTTTTCTGCTTGAACGAAATTTCGTAGTGACATGTGTTATGAATACTACAGAAAGTATGATACAAAATATAATTTTTATAATCTTTGACATTATAGTACAAATTATTAAATCATATCATTTTATACATTATTTTAAAAATAACATAGTAAATATTATTGTAGATATTGAGATGCTAAAATAAACATAAAAATTTTAAACATTATTGTTAGCAGTTTTTAATATTCTTTAATATATTTATATAAAATATGTCATTCTTTGTACTAATAATATTAAAAGGGCACGCTACTAATCCTAAAATATAAAATATTTATGAATATTTAAAAATAATCTCAAAATTTGATTCTGTACAGATAAGTATAGAAATTAATTACTTATTCTAATTCTAATTTAGTGGTTAATAATATTTGGTAGTTAAACGTTCACTTTAGACTTCACTTGTTTAAAACAAACTTGTTTTTGTCGCTTTCTGGAATGCTATCTTCTTTTCACTTTAGTACATAAAGTTTATGCATAGCAGCTATACTTAGCTTAGATCTAGATATTTCTTTCCTGTGTTATCCATCGGACCTGTTGATTTTTCTCTCGGAGACGATTTGATATATTTGCATACCCTGTCCTTAATATTTTTACTTTCTTTCGTTTTTGATGTAAGCTGTCCTCTTTGGTCTGGTTCCATAACTCCACTAGGCATCCGTTATATTGTATAAGTATATTTCGACTTTGTTGTTGTTATTAACTATAACTTCTGCTATAACTTCGAGCAGCTTCGTTTATTTTGTCAGCATAACACATGCAGCATTTTCAAGGAGGTGCCATGGTTTTTGCTGGTACTATTTTCCCTGTGAATTACAGGCTTTTGATATGAATTTCATCTTTCTTTATGCTTAAAGCCTCTCTAGAATTGAGTTGGTTTACCTCCAACTCCAATATATTCTTGGCTTCTTAGTCTAGCATTTTTTTTTATATTCACTTTCCATAGCTCAGAATGTTTTGTACGTCTTAAAGGTTTTCTTATATTCTTTTACAGTTTTTGATTGTTTCACCTCTTTAGACAGTACATACACCTCTACATCTAATTCTGTTTATCGTAATGAGTTGAATAATTCAAAGTTTAGTGGTGGAGCTAATAGGGTAACAGAAGTAGGAGTTCATAAAGTCATTGCATAAGAAAATGATATGCACAATAAATATTGCTATTTACTACTTCTGAATGAGTTATTCGTTTAAGGTAGTGCATCATGTTGATAAACAGGTATTGGAATTAAACCCATAATAGATATATCCTTTCACTACTGAATATTTGTAGATGTATTATCTAAAAAATTTTCTAGACCTGCAATAATAAAAATCTTGAATAAAATAAACTAAAATTAGTTTATATAATGCAAAGTTTATCTACCTATGTTGTTTACGTTGTTTATGTTGTTACCTATGTTGTTTTGATATTTGTTATAAGATAACTGATGGGATAATGGTAAACCTTGATTTATGTATATGTTTTGTTCATTGAACCAAGGTTTTACTCCTTTTCTTCTTATTTGTCCATTTTCAGGATTTATTATCATCACATTTTGCTCCATTTTATTATCTTTCTAATTACATTTGATATTTGGAAATTCATCTAATTATTTCCACTACTTATACATGAATTTTTAACAATTCATTTCATGTTTTTATACCTCATTTTATCATGTCTTAGATAAGAAAGTGAAGAACATCATAGATATAGCGTATTATACTTTCTATTTCATATTTATGTAATACTTTCTAGGTTATGTTTCATTCCCTTCTTTTAAAGTTACTTGATAAAATAACATTGATAATAAGGATAAGTAATACATGATAGATCAAAATAGAAAATGATTTAAATCTAATCATAAAAATTGTATCATTTACATTAAATTAAATTGGAACAAAAATTTTTAAAATTAAAGTATAATGTCATTTATAATAGTAAGCGTAAAATATGATTAATAACAAAAATTTATTATATTACAGTAACAGAATCCGATTTTGAATAGAAGCTGATTTTTGAAGTTATTTAAGGAAAAAGATCGGAAAAAGATGTAAACATAATCCAAATATTTTAAAAAACTTTTTAATTTTAATGTCATGATTTGACTAAAGATGGCGATATATCGCGCCAAAATGCTTTTCAGCCATTATTTAACAGTTTGAATTCGGTCATCGAATCTGATCACAAGCTTCTGCGTCTTCTTCGTACATATATCTTAAAAAATGGTACGTAAGATATAAACATTCTGTCGAAAAACGTTTCAGAACACGAAAGTTCTTTGCAGTTTGTTAACAGATCTTCGTTGAAAATTTATACATATCTGCATTAACCTATATCTTCTCCGAAGCTAATAAAGTATCAGTTTATACAAAGTTTTGCGTTTTTTCAATCATATTTGTAAGTTCTGTGTGCATACAATATAATAATAGACGAATTAATGATAAATATTACTGTAATTTAATATTTTAAAGCATAAAATTTAATTTTTAATAATATTAGTATATAATTTGTATTTTTCAATTTCGCTGATTTCTATTTTTAATAGTTAAGAATATAATTAATTTTTAATAATAACGTTCAACCTTCAATAACGTATCAAAATTTAACAGAACGAAGGATGTTTAAAATATTCCGTGGTTAATTTCTTTTAACGCGATAATTGAAAAATATATTCAAATCCAAAATTCTCGTAGAGGTCGTATAGATGGCAGCACGCGACGCAATTAGAGGCGCGTTTGACAGTCGTGAAAATTTGTTCGGAAACGTTCGACAAATGGCGTTCGGTATTAAAAGTGTGATGTGTGGTGCGTGTAAACAAAAGTACATTGAAGTTCTGCGAAATGTTTGGCAAACCTGACGCCAGCCTGCGATAAATGTTAACTTCGTCAAACGATTCTGTGGACGTTGGTGTCGAGGAGTATTTTGGTTACCATCCGGTCGAAAAGGAATTCCAACGTGCATTGTCGGTGAGTGTCTTTTAGGTTACCCATTGATTTGCGAACAATGATTTAATTTATATTAATCGTCTACACATTTCATATAGCTTCTCGTGATCGTAAAACTATTTCGTTCTCTCGATTTTCTGTCAGGAATTACTTCATAATTTAGAAATCGCGACACATTCTTTTGTCAGCCATTTACTTTTTAATTGTCATCTAACTTTATTGACACATGTAGCACTCGTGAACCTTGAGAGAGAACGAAGTGTATAAACGTCTCGTTTTCTTTGTAACTTCCCTGACATCATCGATATTTATCTTTTCTTTTGATAACTTTGTTTATCTGTGATCTACTTATACACAATCACTTCATTCTTTAAAGACTTACAAAGTTGAAAAAAATTTAGCGTGGTATTTGTTTTTATAATCATATATTCCATATTATAATAATTATGTTCCATAGAATTATGTGTATTGTATTTAATATTCTTTTTTTGCTTGTTACGATTAATTCCAAAGTACGGAAAGTTCTTTTATTTTTTTCAAATATTCATATATCGGTAAAAATGTAGCAATTAGTATTATACGTGTATATTGTATACATTCATATGTGTATTATGATCAAATAACCTTGAATGCTGTATAGCGAGTTATTTACGTTAAAACACATCATTTTTGTAAATCCTTCGATAGCTCAGTTGGTAGAGCGGTGGACTGTAGTTGGTTGGTTCTCGGAGATATCCATAGGTCGCTGGTTCGAATCCGGCTCGAAGGAAAAATTTTTTTAATTCTTAAAATCTTGATTCTCATTTTCGTCCGTATTTTTGTTATTTTTATATTATAAAAAGTAACATAAAATTTATTTAACGATATAATGTGAAGAGACGGAAAAATAATCAATTCATATTTCTGCGGTATTAAATGAAGCTTTTCTATTCTTCGGATACGCTGTTAGTATTTGTTAATTGATGCAGTGTAACTATTATAATTGTTTTATTTTGTATACCAAATACTTGCTGCCCTCTGCAAGCGCAGTTGCATATCACAGATCATGTCCTTGGCGGTAATGCAGTTTATACTTTTTCAGTACAGTAACGTGGCGCATTAGTTACACGTGTATTTTATTTTCAAATTATACAATAAAAATCTTCAATCTTTCCATATAATATACAATATCTCATAGAAAATGCATATTGGACATTCAACGAACTTCTGGGACTTTCAAGACTTGTCGAAAATTTAAAGACTTAGAACTTGTATAAATTCAATATTCAACATTGATTGAGACTTTCAAAGGATTTAACTGCTGAATAATATTCGAGCCGATCGATCTTTTACATTATCGAGAAGCTACGAATTATTTCGAAATTTAGATCAATTGCTATGAGAGCAGAATTAAAGTTTTTGAGATCAGAGACTATTGATTCAGCGAAGGCTGTTTTCATAGAAAAATGGGGGATAGGAGAAGAGCATTAAAATGAAATAAGTTAATGTAAATATGAAATAAAATTTCTTTCGTAATGAGTTATATTTAATGTTTTTTTAATATGCATTCTTAAAATACAGTTTTTTAAATATTTTTTATAAGACAATTTACTCCTTCTACTCGTAAAATAAAATGTATTTTTCTTAAAGTAGTATGGGCTCTGGGACGACTAAGCTAGAGGCTTTTAGTAATCTCCGCCCCTTAATCCGCAACTGCTATTAAATATACAGGGTGGTTGGTAACTGGTGGTACAAGCGGAAAGGGGGTGATTCTACGCGAAAAAAGAAGTCGAAAATATAGAATAAAAATTTTTCGTTTGAGGCTTCGTTTTCGAGAAAATCGACTTAGAATTTTCGCTCGGTACGCGTGCACTTTATCACGTCTCGTTATAACGGATCTCACTGTAGATCGTTGTCTCGATGGAAAAATTAAAAAAAAAAAATTTTTATTCTATATTTTCGACTTCTTTTTTCGCGTAGAATCACCTCCTTTCCGCTTGTAATACTAGTTACCAACCACCCTGTATAGTGTATAGTAAATATATTATACTAATATACATGTATATCTACTAAGAATCTATTATTATCTACTGATAAGTGTTAATAAAAAAATGTGTAGGTCATTCAAGCGTGTTGCGAAAGTAAAAAAGGATTAATCTGTGTAACCGATCGAGCGGATCACTCGCGAGATGCAACGCTGATACACCAGGGGGGCGCGCGCGTTCACGTTAATTTATCGCCAGTCCGCTCTAATCGTCCTTCGTAATTTATTACTACTCTGTTCATATTTATTGGAGGGATGGCAGGCCTAGTGTATTGTGCACGCGAAATTGCTTATATTGTTGCCTGCTCGTGGGATCGCGATAAATTATTCGCTGGCTAAGGTGTGATACCTGACGCGCACCCGATAGATCGCAATTGTGGCCGAACATGATTTGATATGGTACTTTATGTCCCAGAGCTTTGCGCGCCCTCTCGTACATCAATCGCGGGAATTCTCCTCTGCATTAGGGGATCGTTGGAACGATATGATGCTAACTTTGAATTTACATTTGAATTTTAAAAACGATTGAATTCTTTTTCAATTGGAAAGTCAGGTTATCTTGGAATTAGGAGAATGATTCAGTTTTCTTATATTATCTAATATATAATTATGTTACGTCCAATGACTCTCTACATAAGCCAGGCCCCACATCGCAGACAAGATGGCAGTCAGATGTCTACACACTCTTACTGCGCACCCTCAATAGTCATAAGGACCCACCATAAATCTTGGCATTTTTATAGTTAAGGTCCTTCAGACTAAACAAATATCTTTTATTTCAAGTGCTCCTTAAATTTATTGTCTACTACGGGAAGATCGGGGAAATTTGGTTTTTCTCATGTTCGGTATCTCCCGCTAGCAACTTTTTCTCGTGGGCGGCTAGGACCCTTCCTTGTCCACCAACCTTCTTCTTATCCAATCAGAAGCAATGACTATTGCCCTCACTTTCCTAGCTAAAATTGTCATCAACAAATCCGATGGTCCCGTGCGCTTGACACACCCATCACTAGCTTTCCTCCGCCACGGCATCGTCTCCGAACTTTACTAATTTTCCATCTTTAGAACAGTCAACATCTTTTGACTGGTTTTACATTCTTAGATCAGTCAACATCTCTCTACTAGTGGCCAAGTCGCTTAATCGCTGAACCCATCTCTCGGTTCTATCTTACTTGCGATTTATACTTCTCGCGATACCGTAACTCACTACTTGCAAGTTGTTCCTACTACGATTAACATCGTGGTCTTGCTAATAACTATTCGAGTCGAACACTTCTAATCTTATTGTAAACGACATTACAATTCGACATCGTAACTTAACCCGCGTGTCTCCCCGAACATTTGTATACTCCGCGAAACTAGTTGTTGGATTAAAGTGTATATTATAACCTGTGAAACTCAGTGTTATACTAATTCAACCACCTTTATTATCCTAACTGAAATAGAAGGTCGATCAGTTCGTGGCGTCGATAATCTAATTGTAACGGGAATTTACGACTCCCGTTGACGCGCCTCCTCCGCGATCGCGTCTCTCCGCGAAAGGTCGAACAAATTATCTAATATATTTATGTATAATTCCTGTCTAGTTTTAATTGTAAGTCAGTTTTAACATAGCATATAAATAAAATTATATGTATTGCACATACAAATGACTTTGTGAGACCGTATGTTTTAAAATGTTTACACTTGGTGAAACTGATCTCGAGCTGTGACTCGAGAATGCCTCGCGTGAGACGATCACAGATATCATATTACATGAAATCAATACTCACATTTGATACTGCTTCAATATGAAATAGCGTTCACGTTGTTTAATTTTAAACGTTAAAGCGCATATCTGTAGCTGCACATGAGTCAACGAAAGATTCGAATCGGGAGAGACTCGTATCGTTGTACCTTGGAGTGTGAACATTGTTTTGGTTTGTTAGGTTCAAAGGTAAACGAACTCCGGACAAAATATTATCGCTGTTATTTGTAATCGTCAACCGGAGCATTATAGCGAGTCATATAGTCGAACAGCGAGCGTACAGTTGAATTGTAGTATGGAGCAATTACGACCGGTATGCACTATCTCTGTACTAGTACTTAAAGTGATTTTAATATTCATTGATTATTACAATTTTATCACTCGTCTCTTTAATAAACCGACACGTATAAATATCCACCTCATATCGAAGTATTAGGATCTCAGTACATTTAATCAGATACACACGGTGATAGATACATTCGTGTTTTCTGCATGCGGCGAGGCAAGTCTCACCGCGTGTACTTAATATTCGATACTCGATTATTCATTATAAATATTTATACAAAATTCCATTAATTGCAAATAAATATTTCTTCATTCAATTTTAACATACTTATAGGTAATATATGTAGATGTGATACCTACTAGTAATCTTTTATGGCTCTAAACACTAATAAATGAGTCGTTTTGACTGGTTTCTGAACTAAAAATAATATAATGCATATAATATAGAGAAACACACGTGAAATACATTTACACTAATGACGATAAACCTTGCCTCACGTTAGTTTGCTACAGCGAATCATCAGATTGTTCCGCAACTGGCCAACCGATTCATCCGGTCAAATATTTGCTTCCGGAATTTCGATGTTAGCCAATCTGCCAACTATCAATGGCGTAGCTTTTCGTCGTTCGCATAACTTTAATCGTGTGGCCCGGTTATGCGTAATTTCGCGGTGAAACGATCGTCTGTCGGCAGGTTGCGCGATTTCTATTTGTAATTAGAGAAAGCGAACGAATTCTTAATGCGTAAAAATGTCTGTATCATTAACAATTTTACAGCGGGTGTCATGTATGCGTAACTTTGTCTGGCACTGATTAAACAGCGCGCAAGTAAAAAATTCTGGCAAATAAAACAGATGTTTAGTGAGCGGATTTGCTAATTTTCACTATGCTGGTGATCGTTGGATTCTAAATTCAATCGCTTAACATATTGACTGTAACAGTGGCCATCGGTGACCCACGTTTCTAAATTTGCTAGAATGACTAAAATAAGATCAATTTCATAAACAAATAGAATATAAAATAAAATTTCGTAACAAATTATCGGTAACGTGAACAATTTAGACAATGTTATCAGAGAAAATGTGCCCAGATACAACATAGTAATATCTTGCAAAAATTAAACGTTATTATTCAACGGTTCTCAGGGCACTCAACGTGTTAATCCGACAACGTCATTGAGGAAAAATTCTAAAATATAAGTAACCAGATATTCTGATACAGACTATTATTCGCGATAAACTATTAAATGTCCGTGAAACTTGACGAAAATGTAATTATTGGCAACGTTCTGATCATTTCGAAGAATGAATTCGATGTAACACGCGACGTGTTTTCTTTTGAATTATTAATTATTCGCGCGTTAAACCTGATTCACGCGGATAGAACGATTCATGAGAATCGGCGCCATCGAGGGAGGACGATTTTGATAAATGGTCGGTCGCGATTCGAGCAAGATAAAACGTTGCCATTGGCAGATAGCCCGTATGAGTCGCAATCGTATCGTTCGAACGCGCGTGGCTGTGCCCGATGGAGGGTGAAACTTCTCCTTTTTTCGCTGGTTTTCAGGGTGCAGATGGAAGCGGCTGATTGTCCAGGATATAGTGTGTGAATTTCATGTAGATCGCATCATGTAGATTTCAGGAATTTCTCCTCGCGAATGAAAGTGACAAATTTATTCTAAAACTACAACTATATTTTTATTATTACGAATATTACCAGTTTAAAGATCTAAAAGAAGTAAAAAGCTGGCTGGATTTAATGATCTTGACGAATAGGAAAATTGTACATGAGTATATAAAATATAAATTGTTCCAATGAAGATTTAACTGATAATTGGCGTTTGTTAAATTCTTCGATATTCTAATCGAGAGTAGAACTTGGGAATTTTCCTACAAGAAAGAAAAAAAACACTAAATATATTGATAATTTGCAGAAAGTTACCATTTCTATTCGAAGCTCGAAGAATTTGAAGAGAAGTATGAATCGAATATGAATCTAATACAATTTACGCGATCCAAATAATTTCGAATGTTACTGGTTCGGTAAATGCCACGTAACATTAATATTAGCGACTTTTATTTTCGTGGTAATATAGAAAATAACCGAACGTTGAAATTCCGAAAACAATCGTCATCGCTTAGTTGGCCATGAGCGTACGATAAAATTCACTTCTTGAACGTGGTCCAGCGATCACAGGCATCTACTCAAGTTTCAACCAGCAAATCGCTCTCGTTGAAAGAACGACCGGTAGTATTCAGAGAGCAAACGTGGAGGACAATTCTCGGAGGATCGAGGACGTCTCTGGGACTTGAGACAGTCGAGTTGGCGCGCCATCGGGCAGTAGCATTGAAACGATACTGTTAAAAGCGTTTCATTAGCCGGGCATGCTCGACGGGGTCATTGTTCGACGGATGACCAGTAGCGGAAGACGCGAAAGGAGAAACTACTACGAGGATCAATATTGGCCGGGACCGGTATTTGTTTGGGACGAAGCGGATTGCACGCGGCCGACACCGAAGTTGGTTCGATTCGAGATGGAACTCTTTCATTAAATCGAAAAACGTCCACCGTTCTACCGTGAAAGATCTCGAACCAGATCCTGGAACGGTGGATGCTACGCTTTCTTAGGGAACAGGTGCACTCAGAGAGTCGATTTTCTTGTCCCTCTCCTTTTCTTTCTTTTTCTTTTTTTTTTTTTTCGTTGCATAATCGGAACTTGTTTCAGAAATAGATCGGTGTTGTCACGGTAGGAAGGATTGTTCGGTAACGAGTATCCTTTTTAAATGCTTCGAGTAAGCAAAGCTTTGCTATTAAATATATATATAAATGAATATAGAAATGATATTTACATATGAAAATGAATATAATAAGATTTGGGAAGGGTTGTTTGGCAAAGAATATTTCTTTTAGACGCTTCTCGCAACACAAGCTTCGCTTTTAGATCTGTTAAGGTTGATATTACTTGACGATGACGTGTAAGATTAAATAACTTGATGTGAGTATCTTTTGAGTAATTTTCTATAAAAGTGTGCATTTTTTCTAAGATTCTTTTATATTGACGTTTATAGAATGACAATTTGACGATAATTAGCATTCGCTTGATATTTCAATAGGAAATGACAAGTATATAATAGACATATTAAATTATCCGTTGCTTACGAACGAAACAACGATACGAAAATCGAGTTTATTATTCCATTGCAACGTTAAGCGAATGCAAAGTTATTTAAATCGAAACGGAATTGATCTAGAGTTGTTACGGTTGCCGTCTAAATTGTTTTTCGTTGCAATTGAAGGAAGAATCCAATGCACGCTCTTTCTCATCGTAAAAATACGACGATAAATATTTAACAGCAGCGATTTTCCATATATTAATAATTCGGGTGGACATTATGCCAACAGATTCCGAAATATTCATGAAAATTTATAGCTGTAACGCGATATAATGGCAGAAAAATGCCGATGAATAATAAAAATTAATGGCGACTGTAAACTAACCCTGGTAGACCCGGGACTTTCTAAAAACGCGACGTTGCACGAGTTATGAACGAGCTAGATCTTCTCTTGGACCTCGTGGAATCGATGGAAAAGAGCAGAAAGAAAAATGACTATGAAAGTGTAAGAAATTCTTGATGGCGGATCGATAAATTTTAAGGAATATCGTTTATTTCGGGCATAGAATTGAATTTTTCTGACAAAATTCATATTTAGTTCCTTTAATGTACATATCTTTCCTGCTCTTACATTTTGCTGCAAAGTTTCATCTTCTTAGAATATAAGAATATAATATTGAACTTACGATATTAGATGTAGCGTTTTCTTAGCGATTTTTATTCGCGATAAAAGAATCACAAAAATGCTCTATTCGAATCGTGCATAACCATAGCAGTTTAGATCGGATTTAATTTCGTTTAATTTTTCCAATACTAATATTAATTCGTGTATCCTATACTCTGCGTAATACTGTAATATACAATACTTTACTACGTAGGAATTCAAGCGAGATATTCTCAAATTGAAACTAGCTTCGTTCTGACTGTTGTGCATATCAGTCAAAGATCAACGTTGCTGAATCTCCATAAACACTGATACTCTGGTACCAAAGAGAAGAAAGGGTACGTAATGTTAACCTGGTTCAAGATGAAAAATCCAAACATGAATCATTGTAAACCAATAATTCTCACTTCAAACCCCGTTATTCGTCGCCATAAAAGAAACCCCGAACAGCCCTAATAATCGATAAAAGTGCCAACCATCAAATATCCTCAGCATTTATCGTCGCCAACTAATACGAAAAAACGAGCCACCTGGAAACTCGTTTTACCCCAAGGTCTCTGGTGAAGATAAATCAAACCGGTGGACGGAATCGAACGTGGTAGATTCGTTTGCTGGAAAAAAACTGAAGCCCTGGCGAAACAGCGTAGGGTGGAAGGGAGCAATTGATAGGGATCTTAATTAAAATTAGGAGGTTTTGCCGGAACCGCCGTGTTACGCTTTCGACAATCGTTTCGGCTCGTCGTTCTCGATTTGCATAACAGTAAAGATCCCCGGGATTTCCCCCTTATGCACGGGGACACGTAACACGTGATCGTTACTTAGGCAATTTCATTAACCGCGAACCTACTTCCGGCGTGCTCTCTCGACGAACGATACAGCGCAGGGAATTGCGTCACGATCACGTAACAGAGCGTACATCTTCTTTCCAGACTGGTCTCGACGTCGTCGTCTTTCCGTCTTGTTACACTGTTCTGTCTTTGCCAGGATGGATAGTGGATTTTGCTAATTTCGTAGGAGGATCTCGACGCTCGTGTAAGTTAATAATCGAGAGACGTAACGAATATAATAACCGTGGGCGTGGAATATTTTCAGAGGCTACTTAACGTTGTAATTTATAGCAATCCAGGAAATTTACGAATCGCATTTGTAAGCTTCATGCGACTTGGGTAATCTGGAGTATCGCTGGTCTACACGATCGTCGAGAGTCTCTATCGAACGCGTTTTAAATTTCACGCAATTTGCGTAATTTCAAGCGTTGTTGGTGTTGGAAATTTTCGAGGATGTCGATCGGACGTGTCCCAAATTTGACGCAGTTTGAGTAATTCCGAGTGTCGCTGGCTTGGAGAATTCTTGAGAATTTCGATTCAACTTGTTTCAAATTTAACGCAATTTAGGTGTCTTCGACCGTGGTCGACTTGGAGAATTTCTGAAAATTTTATTCTGTAATCTATTGTGTAATCTAAATAACATCGAATGTTATTAGTTCGGTAAATTTTCGAAAATTTCCATTGAATTGCGAAACTTGGGACAGGTTGGCAATTTTTATTCTCCTGCTACTTTGGAAAGTATCCTTTTGCGAGGTGCTGAGGAGCTCCGCGATATCTTTTGTAAACTCCTGAATATTTATATTTATATTTACATGGTAAAACGACGGTCGTATGAATTATGGGTTAAATGTGACACTGCTTGGATCGTGTTTCGAATATTGCTATAATCAAGGAAATTTTCCAATGGATATTTCAATTTAAACATAACGTTGTGTAAGATTCGAGACAGATGGTCGACGAGAAGATTCTTTCGTTGAATTTAAGAGTAGGATTGACATGGAGAGTCTGGAAAAAATCAAGATTTATCAGACAAGTCAGGACTTTGACATCGTGAAAGCGATTTTCGATGCGGTATTACGTGAACGTTGATATTGCGAGATTTATTTCCAGATTTATTTCGTGATTTATTTCGAGATCATTCAAATGGTATGCCGTCTAATCGATTCGGCGATCAAAGGTACCAAGTGATTCTGCATATCTGTCATATGTACAAGCATATTGAGTACGTATATACTTATTCGGCAAATATATCCAGCGAGTGGTTTTTGACTCATCGTGACCGATGTAGTCACCGGGAAGAACCGTATCTTGACGTGGCATCGCGATTCTCAAGCCAATGAGGCCGTTAGGCAGACTATTTCCTTCGTGTCGGTCGTAACGGTGACACCGGGCTTTATTACGATTTCGAGGGGAATGCGAAATCACTTTAACTCGGTGTTACGATGTTGCCAGTGTAGACACCGTTGGAGACGTAAAATTACTTTGACAAAACACTGACAAGTCAGGAATACGTTATTTCTCGTACTGTCACTTATCGCTTGGAACAGCGACTTTCATTCTTTTTCGTTTCATTGCACAGACGAACTAATTAATATTTCATTGAAATTATCACAGTGCAAAAGTTTGCAAAAGCTTCAGAATAACTTTTTCGCTATAAATTATCAGGAGCCAAGTATGACGATAACTTTCTCTTCAAATTATTCGAAAACATCGTCAATTGGTTCTATCTTTGAGTTTCTATACGTTGTGCTAGTAATTTCAGGAAGCAAAATTGCTCTGTATCTCGAATTTTACCTAGGATTCGACGATATGGATTCTTGCAATGCGGAAAGTCACTGATATAGATTCACGTATCTTGCAAGTCCCAAATCTCTCGTTTCGTTTCGATTGCGTTCAGGATCGTTTTTCTCCTTTTCGGAAACGCAGACTATCTACCTTTACGACTCGAACGTCGCCGATATCTAATTCTGCCGTATCGGAAGTTATTCGATACTTTGTGTGGCCAATCATCGTGCATTTCTTTCCTCTGCTAATTTTTATCGATCTTATTCCACTATTATAATTTTTATTCATCGAATATTTCCGGTATGTCGTAGATACGCTGTCGATGAAAATAAAATTCTTCTTTGAATCAATTAAAACTATCTTCGAACAACTGAAATCTTTACTTATCGCTGTTTTCAGCAAACGCCTCTTGGAAAATATCTAGACTGGCTACGACAAGTATTTGTACCTCATTGTAATTCATTAGGTAAACTAATTAGTTAGGTAAAGCAAGATTAAATCTCGTGTCGTTTAGTAGTACCTTCGTGTCGCTACAAACGATTGTACGCTGTGAAAATGAAATGTAGGACCTCCTGAGAGAACGCTTTACCGAAGAATAAGGATATTTACAAATACTTTTCGTGTAGCCATTGCGTGTTCGAAGTAGATTTATTTCATATCCGAATTACGTCACGTTCAGAGTCAAAGAATCAGCCATTACGAAGAGTCGAAGAATACTCGCACGTAGTTTCCACTATGACTTCGAATAGAATGCAAAGTATATAGTTGGAGATTCAATGAACGCGTAAACCTTAGAATACCGATCGACGGTCACGCGACTATCGTTGGCGATCAGGACGGGGCGGTTGGCAGAGAAAAGATGATCTCCGACTCAGCGAGCAATAAAGGTGGTGGTGCGTCTGAAATTCGCGCGGATTCGAATTGGACGCGTTCCACCGCAGAGACAGATTAAATTCTTTCACCCGGAAGTTCAGCGTTTTTTAATTTCATTCCTGTTCCCACTGAGAAATATTACTTTTCTCGTTTTGCGTTCATCTTTAAAGCTTGGCGCTCTTTTTTTCGAAGTATTTAATACTCTTATTACGACTACGAAGTTTTTTTAATCTCACCTTATGAACCCAAAGTCCTTAACTTTATTCCTGAACGTTGCACTTCTGCTAGTACGATATTTATTCGATCCCATGTTTAAAGAATCTAAGTGAGGAAGAGTCTCGATCGTAATTTTTCGAGTCTGCCGGCAATATTTAAAGATCCAGTGTAGGTGAAAACGTTAAGTGAGAAAGGAAGTGCTGTCCGGACAGCTGTATTCAGAGCGGGCCGTTGGAAATAAAGATTCTTCGTCTGTTTCTCAATCTTTTACCGCGACCCTGTACGTGATCCGTTTACCATCGTGGAATCGGTAAAAAGTAATAGCAGTTTTACGAGTAGCGCATTCCGGATTCGTCGCGTTCTTGCTTTAGATCGATACCACGGATTCTTTTCGCTATATTCGTGCGAATTTTCCTAAACGAAAATGAAATTCGTCTCTTTCCAAAAGTTGATCCTAGTAACTAGTATGCTGATTTTTACGTGTTCATAGGAAATTCATAGAATACACGTAATATGCAAAACTATGTAAATTATCCAAAATATAGTACTCGTAATATTTGGTTAGTAAAACAACTTCTTTTTTTAAGTCATACTCTTTTTAGTCGCGTTTGTAAAGAAGCGCTAGAGTTCGCCTTACTTTTATTCTGGTTATTTTGTTGTATGCTACATATGTAAAATTGTATCTGTAATTATGTAACTTTTCTATAATAACTGAATCTTCGATTCTCTTAGATCAATTGTTCGGTTTCGTTGCAAGTAATTACACGTTTCTCTAATAATTAGCCGAAATTACCGAATAATTAGGATAAGATACGGGTGGTACGCACGAGATGCATCGAGTTAGATTCTAAGAACAAATGGGACAATTCCCTGGTAGGTCATAGGTCGCCGTATCTATAGATGCGTCCCGCTTCCGTTTCATGTTCGTCTTGGGACATACGGTTGCGTGCCTGCGTTAAACATAGTAATAAGGTACTTAACCTGATGTAATCCGTGGATAAGTTCTTCTAAGAATCTGTTTAATTACCTAGTTAATCCCCTGTTACATCACAGTTTAATTAACATCGACCTGGTGGTTAATACATCGCGTAGGAAAATTGCTCTTAAGAAATTAATTGGAAAATCGATTCGTTGCAAAGCGTAAGGGGAGAATTGTAGTATTGTGTATAAATCAACGTCGTGCGACGTTTTCATATAATTTTAATAATTTCACCTTCTTTTAATCGTTCTTTGTCGAAGACGTCGATAATTCCGTTGATTTCCACCAGTATCGAGTTTGTATGAAACAAGGACGGTTAACTTCTTTTATTAGGAGTATACTGTACCGTAAAAGGAGACCAGCCTATCAAGAGGAGACTGAAATACGGGCGTGAGCGAGACAATGCGTGCGACAATCGGCCTAGCAAGGCACGCAGACCATTCAACGACCAGAACTAATAACACAACTCGCGAGTCTGCTGGACACGGGAACCTCCCCGATGGGGAATTGGGGATTTGTGCAAGCAGTCAGAAGCTTCCATAATTCACGTCGTCAAGGATCGGGCCTTGCTCGAATCCCTTCGAGCAAATAATATCTTCCTAATTCGTTGCGACGTACCTATTCGTATTTCGGAGAAAATTGGAATGAGATTCGAAGGTAGCTACAGGTTGCGAATGAAAAGTAGGAAGGTAGCTAAAAAATTGGATCGCTGGAAGTAAAAATACGAAAGAAAGAATGCCAAAGATTAAAAGAATTAACACGAAGAATTAAAAACTCTGCTGGCTTACAATTAAATGTACGTGTGAAAGAAACAAAGTAAGAAGACCGAAAAGGGATTGGAGCGGTGAAAAGAGAAGCATAATAATTGATTTTTGAATTTCACGTGAAAATCGATTACTTACTAGTAATATATTGCGTGTGTAAATGAACAGCGAGCTATCGTTTCAGCGAATAAACTTCCAACATTGAAGTGTCTCTGTGTAAAGTAGAATCTGTTAGACTGTGTCGGTGACGGGTTCACTTATAGACTCAAGATGCATTTCTTCGCTTCTCGTTCCTTTCCTCTTCATGTTCTTTGCAACTTTTACTTCAACAGTAACTGGCAATCCCCATTGCAGTCACTGAACATTTACTATTACACTAGAAATTGGAACTGATGGATGAGCCAAGAACTCGCGAGAGTACCTATATAGAATTTGAAACCTTCTCTGCTGAAAAGCGTGAAAAACATGACCGTGATCGTAATGTACTTACATCTCATGACGCTCTTAAAAGCTTCGTAACTTTAACCTTTAACCTACTTTGCTGAGAAAACAAAAACTAACAACATTGAAATATTGACGTTAATATAAAAGATATTTCTTATCTCACTAACAAAATAAGACTATAACGTGATTTACTAATATCTACCAGTATACCTCCGTTAGCTTCTGTTATATTATATTATAATCATATATTAAGCGATACACACACATAGCAGAGAATACATCAGATCGTTTAACAATCTCCTCCTCTGTAAAGAATCAAAGATTCAACCTTTCACGCATACTTGTAATTTCCGTGCAATACAATGAATCGTATTAATACACGGAATCGTTTCGCGAACGTGATTCTCCTCATTCTTTGTGTCGAAACTCCAAAAGCGCGAGTTAGACGATGCTTTTGTCCGCCCGGAATGCTAATTATCGTCTTCGCAGCGTGTCTACCTCCCATGGAGTTCGACTAAAGCTGAGGGTTATAGCATGGGGTGCAAAACCATCGGAAATTACAAGAGGTAAAGTAGTATACCGTGCGGTACATAAGGGTGGATAGGAGAGCGGAGGAATCCGTGCTGACATCGGGCTATATCTGAACGTCGAAGGCTCAATTTCAATTTTCCACCCTTCGAATGCAGACTGCAGCTTGCAGCTTACACAGAGTCCGATCATTGCTTTCCACGTACATCGACGCACGTGTGTGTATGCCTGTGTTTGTGTGCGATCGACAGTCAGACGCGTTGGAATCTACTCGGGACAATATTCGAGGAGAAGGTTCTTCCTTAATGGCTAATAAACCAGGCCCCGATAAATCCTCTCTTGCCTATTCGCCTATTCTAATATTCTCCCACTCTCATTGTTTTTCTTCCTTTGGCCTGGCTCGTTCCGCATTTCTAGATTTCAGATTGCCTCTTTTTCCTCCGTTGAATATTCACTTCGTTTGGCCTAGCAGCCAATTTTCTTTTATTCGATTCGGCTCGAATCGTCCTTCCGGCTGTTCCGTTGTTTTTCCTTCGATACCACCATCATCCATTTTAGTCGCGCGAACGCTTCTCACCCTGGCAAATAGCGTTCTTGTTAGCTGCTGCTCTTGATGGGTTTCTTCGATCTCGTTTTTCTTTTCGCGCGGCATATGTTGATAATCGGAAATAATGTAGGATTCGGATACTACACGGTCCAATGGTCGAAGCAATAAATATTTATCATATTTCCCATAGCGGTGACATAGAATTTTCAAGGTGAATTTTAAACGTCGCTACTAATTTTGATAGAGGAGCTGATTTTTGTAAGTTGTATTTTTTACCGCAACTATGATTCTTTTTTCTGCTGGTTTTAATAGTATCGTGAATATTTTTCTCTTTCGTTTTCCGGTTATAAAATATCACTCACATAGCCGTACGTAGTAGTATATTAGTTTAATTGATTTAAGAGAGGCATTCCAATGATTTAAATGCCTTCCACATTGATTTGTGTAATCTATTAACAGGTTATCACGATGGAACGAACTTAAAAATATATTTCACCTTCGATTGCTTAGCTTCGCGACGTGGATGTATTTCATGTTATAAAACTCTGTTTGCGATGAAACACTGCAGAGAACATCAGTATTTCTTCGTTTCGATCGAGGAAATGATTTATGTTGTGTATCGGATCTTAGCGATACGAATAATCGAATATTTGTAGCGTGGTAGATCAACACGGTCCAAAAAAAAGTATGCTGAAAAATGCAAAAGAGGATGAACTAAGAAAGAAAAAATAAAAGAAATTGATCGTGTTCATAAGAACCGTCGTAATATTACGTTCTTGGACAGCTTTTTCCCATCGAACCTGCTTCAGTTGTTTTGCAAGCTAATGGCTCAACGAGACAACACAGTTATAAAAAATATAAAAATAAAAATGGTAGATAGGAATTAAACAAAAAATATTAGGTGACTGAAATATTGCCAGCCGTAGCGATTTTTTTTTCTTTTACTATCGCGAATGATACACATCCAGATATCTCTGTTATCTGTTGACCGAGTCTCTACAATTCATCCTGAGACTTTGATTAATCTTCTGCGAAATGGTCACGCGGGAAAAAATTATTTTGCTAGCTGAAGATTAAAATTTACGCCCGGTTGTTTATTCGTTGTCACGATACTGGATTGTATGATTAAAAAGTTATTTACGATGCCATGCTTGTTTGCTGTAATTTATCAGTTTCTGTAGGTATCATTCAATGCGATAAGTATCATTTCAAATTAAGAAACACGTGTCGTTCTGCGTCCTAATATTTAACACTAGAATAGTCAAGGTCATTAAAATAATGGATTTTAGGATTTTTACTTTTACAATTTTATAACATATTAAAAATTAGCTTTAATTTTATTGGGATAAAAATATGATCGGCATATCTCTTTGATTATAACTATCCACACAGAATAATATATATTAATGTACATTGAAGGTTCTAGCGTCAAAAGATTCCCAAAATCTCTACAAAATATACGATTTCCATACAAACAGAAATAAATTCGTATAAACGCGAACCTTTCTCAAAATTTCACCTAAGACGAATCATCATATTGTTACGGATATTTAGCAATCACGATCATAAGGACAGTCAGTCTTTATCGACATCCAAAATGTTGAAGTTGAGGTGATCGTCGGTGAAGGTGCCCACAAAAAATACTCTTGATTTTCAACAATAACGTTTATTAAACTCTTAACAATTAACAACAAATAACGATTAACCACGATTAACGATTAACAACGGTTAACGTTTAACAACGATTAATAACAAGTAACGATTAACACCGAACTCTCAAGAGACAATAACCCGTTTCTCTAATTGTGTTGGCTTCGCTTAACCTTTCGCACTTTGCAGCACGGGGCACAATGAGTCTTTTGGTTCAAAACCAAACAGATTTTTTCCTTTGTTGCCCCTCGATATCCCCACTACGCGCGCGTTTATTAGAAGTCCGCGACGGTTGCTGCGTATGCACTCTACCGAATATTCGGTGAAAGAACCGTAGGGATATCGATGGTACATTAGGCCTGTCGGCCTTACGCTTTGAAGGTATAGCGCTTTGTGTCGCGAAGCCGTTGGAAATTTCCGTGGTCGAGTGCTGCTACAAAGTAATTACTTCAAGAAAAATTCTACACCTTCTCTTTTGTATATCCGTGACCTGGAGACCATTTTTTTTAGTAAAACAGAAAATTCGAAATAAGGAGAGGTCTTTGCTCTTGAATATAAATTTTGTTTTGGGTTACAAGGTCTAGAAACAAAAGGACTATAAGTAGATTTATATTGCTGTTTCTTGTAACCTTTAGCTAGAGCTACAAGGTTTACTTTTTGGTAATGTCCTTTGCTATAAATATATGAACGTGCTCCCTGTCATAGCTTCTTTTATTGTATTGTAACACTGTAAGAGTGAGGATCTGGATCAGCATATACCTGTATTTATACGCATAGTTATACTTATTTCAATATATTTTTCTATTACAAATTCATCCACTGGTTCCTCTATCAGTCAACCTCAACACAAAATATTTGTTAAAAACAACGAGGCTGTCGTAACGTCAATTCACATCAGAGACCAAGCCACTGTCACAGATGAAATCCGACTAAACAAAGCGATAAGATAGCGAAATTCCAAGCGCCTTAGCATGAGTGACCATCGGGATAACATCCGGTCACTCTATCCGTTCTCAGAAATATATGATCGAAGCCTTTTGCCACTCCCACGAATAAAAGAATTTAAATACTCCCCCTAAAATCATCCAAGGCAGTTTTGAACAGTTACGCCTAGAGCTCGGAAGTGTATTGTAAACCAGAAGAAAAATAAAGTTTCTTTTTTTTTCTTAAATTTCTTTTTATTTTACGTGACATTTTTGGCGATCCGTGCCAGGATCCATTCACTTCAGTGTAAACGAAATCACGATTTCGGCGTACGCGCATCATTGAAGATTGAAGGATCAGCGGACCACTGCGAATCTTTGCTACTACGAAGCCCTGCAGCAACTTTCAACGTTCCATTACGGTGAAACTAGACGAGAGGACTACGGTCAGCGCAGAGCAAGCCTACGAATAAGATTCGGAATCTAGAACCAACCAGAGAGGAAACATCCCAAAAACATCCAACGGCCACAGCTACTACGGTAAGCTGGAAATCTGGATTCATTTTTACGTTACCGTGTGAGAAAATCAAGTTTCTCAAGCGTTTCGACTTCAAATAGTAACGATAGTTCAGACTCAGTAAGCTCGATTAGAATCATGTCCACATCACGAAAAGACAAAATCGAAACTATTGATATTGCTTCTATAACCGGAGCTATGGATAAGTTGTTTCGTGCCATACTCGAGCAAATCGAACTTCTTGCGCGACGTATAGAAGAAACGCAACGAATAGCCGATAGTGAAAACAAAAGACGTGCAGCAGAGATAGAACTATTAGGAAAACATATCTCTAAAATAAATTTAGAACATGATGCTACTACTGAATTAGGCTCCTTCGTTACCATGGACGAATCTAATACCAGTAATGTTCAGAGAAAACGACCACCTGTAAAACCTAACGAAACGGACGATATGGACAGTGAAGAAGAAGCAGTAAGTTGTGACAACCCCACGTACAATGCAAAAACCTGCCTAGACTTTATCCCTATACTCAATGGACAAGACGATATAGGAGTAGAAGGATTTATTAAACGGGTAAGAGAAACTCGAGCCGAATGTCGAGAAAAACGCACATTATTACGACTAATTCTAACGCAAAGAATCATCGGAGAACCGGAACGCAGTATCCGCCACACTGAAATCGAAAATTACGAGGACCTGTTTGAAAACCTCAGAAAATTTGTATCCGTGAGTATTATATCTAATGGAGCTCGTGATAAGTTGCAACGTACGCGACAAAATGTTAAGGAATCGGTACACAGTTATGTGAAGAGGTTCCGACACAACCTTAACGAGCTGATATACGCGCTTCAACACGAAATTCGCGATCCAGTACGTCGAGCAGTCGCCATAGATCTTGAAACTGAACGAGCGACCAAAGTTTTTGCCCTAAATTTAAAACCCAAAATAGAAATACGCACATCGGTTACAAAACCAAAGAATTTCCAAGAAGCACAAGATGCAGCTTTCAAGGCAGAGTTAGTTATAGGGGAAATCGAACGCAACAAAAAAATAGGAAGAACAATGAACCAACCAATTAAGTGAGCCAAAACCCGATTCCAAGGAACACCTAAACCAATGCCAAGAAACTTCCAGCAAGCTGAACGAACGCCACTTACCCAAAGAACTCAACTGAAATGTTTCAAATGCAACCAAATCGGACATGTCTCCAGTCAATGTAGACATTTTTAAACACCCAGCCAACATCCGAGACCACGACAATCTCGAGACGCGCAACATAGAAACAGAAACTTACGACGAAACGACGGAAGACCGAGAAAAATTCCGAGAGTTAACACCACACAGGCAAACTACTCACAATACCTTTGTCAACCCGAACCGCAAAGCGAGTATTTCTGGTCGACACAGGAGCAGGGATAAACTTGGTGAATCGTAACAAAACTGTCAACGCGATACAAAGAGAACCGAAACAAAAATTTTCCATGGGACGGAACGTATACGAAACGAACGAATACGTAACGAAACGAATTTTTGGACAAAATTACATTTTTCACATAGTACCGAACAACTTCCCTATTATCGAAGACGGAATCATTGGGCTACCATGTTTAGAAAAGTATAACTATTCAATATCCAATGACAAAATCCGACTAAACGACAAAACCATTTTATTTCAGAAACCAATACATTTAACTCCTGGAGAAAACAGAGTTCAAACAATCTATCTGGAAGACAAACCAACTAAAGTATGTTTTATCAACACTGGCGAACAAAACATTGAAATTTCTAACAATATTCAAAATTTTCGTGATGCTTCCAACGTATCAAAACTAAAAAGCCTAGTGAGAACAGATCACATTGAAAAACCAATCCGTGAATCCATCGAAAAGATTATTCTCCACTATATTGATATCTTTAATTTAGAAACCAACCTTTTGCCCTGTACTAATTTAACTCAGCACACAATTTCGTTAACCAAAGACAAAATTATTAACACACGATCGTATAGACCACCGGAATGTCATCGAGACGAGATTTCTCGACAAATAGGAGACATGTTGAAGAAAAATATTATAGAAGAATCCAAATCCCCTTATAACTCTCCGGTATGGGTAGTTCCGAAAAAATTAGACGCCTCAGGAAAACAGAAATGGAGGATAGTCGTTGATTTTAGGAAACTAAATGAACTCACAGAACAAGACGCTTACCCTTTACCTGATATAGACGACATTTTAACACAACTAGGAAACGCAAAATTCTTTTCCGCACTTGATTTATCCTCAGGATTCCACCAAATTCCAATGAACGAGAAATTTAAGAAATATACCGCATTTTCGACACCGCAAGGACACTTTCAATTCAATCGAATGCCATTCGGACTTAAAAACGCACCCGCTACTTTTCAAAGATTAATGGACAGAGCCTTAACTGAGCTTGTAGGAAAATATTGCTTTGTTTATTTGGACGACATAGTGATATTCGGAAAAACGATTCAAGAACATAACGAAAACCTCGCGATAGTATTTCAGAGACTCAGAGATTTAGGACTTAAATTGCAACCGGACAAATGTGAATTCGTAAAACCCGAACTACAATACTTAGGCCATGTAGTTATCCCCACAAATCTCAGACACGCCACTTAACCCTAACGACAAAATCGCTATGGACATCATAGGACCGATGACAAAAACCAAAGGCGGAAATCAATACATCCTTTTAATTCACGATGAACTTACGAAATATCTGATATTAGTCCCCCTTAAAACGTAATGAACTGAATCCATAATTAACGCGCTCATTGAACAATATATTTACATATTTTCGGCACCAAAGACGATCCTAACAGACCAGGGACAAAATTTTGTTAGCGATTTAATGACGAAATTTGAAGAAGCCTTTAAAATCAAACACATCAAAACAATTTCATTTCACCCACAGAGTAACGGATCTCTCGAAAGAACGCATGCCTGAATTAAAGATTTAATTCGTACTACATTGCACGACATTGACAAAGAATGGGACGAAGTATTTAATTTCATTTGTTTAGGATACAACACCGCGAAACATGAACAGGATTCTCTCTCTTTGAATTAACCTTTGGGCGAAAAGCTAACTTACCTTCCGCAATATCCAAATTCCCCACACTTACCTATGATGATATGTACTCACTTTGGCAAAAACAGTTGAATAAATATTGGGAAACAGCTCACAAAACACTCATTTAGAATAAGCAACGATACAAGCGAGACCAGAAGAGAAAGATTGTTAAAACTCAGACCGTGTTTAGGAAAGGAGACTTTGTTCTAATTCATAACGACCATAAAAGAGATAAGTTGGACATTGAATGGTTAGGATCCTACAGAATCAACGATGTGAAAACTCCTTATTACATTATTTCTATCGACAATGCTAAGAAAAAGATACATGGTAACCGATTGAAAACGTACTTTTTTCAGGATAATGCTGACCCTAGCACTAGTACTAATACTTTTAGTTAGTTGCCTTAAATTCACGTTGATAGAAAAGAGAAAACAGAACGTACGACTTCTTTTTTTCATTTACTACGGGTTTCTATCAATTTCTACGTGCATGTTTCAACTCTTATAAATTTGTTTATAATTTTGTAATGATCACAGTTTCTCTAGTACTTTTGTAGATTGAGTTTATTATTCTATCTAAAGTATATCAATTCAGTAATGTATTAAAAAGACACCTTCCAACGAGTATAGAACCAGGCATTATGTACACTTAAGCCCTAAAAGGAACGTAAGCGTGAAATATCACCGTTCACCTCCTGTATATTTCCTGTAAAATTGGTTACTTGTACGCATATAAGTAGCTGTGTTATGTATTTTCTAGTTGTACATACCAGAGAGAACGGAATTTGTATGTGTATGTATGCGTGTATGTGCGCGAGGAATTTTTTCAAGAACCCGATGAAAATTTTTTTTCTCATAAAGGATCAAGACAAAGAAGAAAAGTACACTTTTAACCAATTAGCGTCCATAAAACAATCTTGAAGAAAAACTAAGATTTCGGAGGACCAAAATCAATCTAAGGAGGGGGATATGTAACGCCAATTCACATCAGAGACCAGGTCACTGTCTCAGATGAAATCCGATTAAACAAAGCGATAAGATAGCGAAATTGCAAGCGACTTAGCATGAGTGACCATCGGGATAACATCCGGTCACTCTATCCGTTCTCAGAAATATATGATCGAAGCCTTTTCCCACTCCCACGAATAAAAGAATTTAAATACTCCCCCTAAAATCATCCAAGGCAGTCTTGAACAGTCACGCCTAGAGCTCGGAAGTGTATTGTAAACCAGAAAGAAATAAAGTTTCTTTTTTTCTTAAATTTCTTTTTATTTTACGTGACACTGTCAATGGTTTCAGTCTCGCCCGAACAATCGATTCATTTAACATACCTACATACGTATTTAAATACAAATACAATTGCAAATAAAAAGGGACACGATCGACTATAAAAGAAATCGTAACAACGTTATCATTTCTCTCCATTCTCGACATTTCGAGTTCTTTTAACCGAAGCTGGGCGAGGATTTATCAGCTCTAAATAAACCTAAATCTTCCCGAATTTCTTGTAAGAAGAACCAGACCGACCTGAACTTTGCCTGGAAGTTCTTCCAAGCATAGTCTGGACAGGATTTATCAGTTCTAACCGACTATTTCAACCGGCGGCGAAGTTTTCCGCCCGCCTATACGTCCTCCATATTATTCGTGAAGAAATTACGCGGATTTTCTCGAAGAAAGAGACGTCGGGATACATTCGTCACGGTCGGACGTCCGTTTGGCCGAGAAAAGTCGAATGGCCATATTGAATTGCAAAGTTTTCACGGGTTTTCGGACGACTGGCAATTCCGCTGCGGAAGACGGACGACAATTGGTTCGACTCGGTTCATTTTCTTACGCGAACCGGCTGCCAGCCAGCGCCCGGGGAAATTCCACTCGAAAAGAGGGAATAGAAATTTTCTCTATCTATAGGAAAAACAACTTTGTCACGTTCACCGCCAAACTACCGTTCGATTTTTATTTCTCCTGTTCCGTCGGAGACGCTCCAGTATTTCTCCACTGCCGGTCACTTGTCGTTAGTGATAGAGTTTAGGTATACAGAAGATTTGTCTCGTTTATTTAAATCGCTCCGCGTCAACGTATTTTACGTACATTTGATTGGATTTCTCGTTTGCTTTCTCGAGTATGTTTTGTTTATTCCATAAATAATTTCGTTTCCTATTTTGCAAATATCAAATTTCTAAGGTAAAACAAAGAGTAACTCGTTGAAACTAATATCTGACAATTAGCAGAGTTACAAACGGTATTGATATAGAAATAATATTTGAACTAATGCAACTGTATGTAGACGATATGTGACATTTGATACGAATTGATTTCTTTCAGCTCATTTTCGTTTTCCGATTATTGTATTCTAAATCTGTTTTACATTAAGTGAAACAGATGGTTCTGCATAATTGTCGCACGGACAATTATACCATTGTTTCGCCTGCTATTTTTAGAAACGTATCGTCGAATTGATTCGTGTTAATTACCGCTTTAATTAGCAAATGGATATTAATTATCATATGCATACAATTATTATATATACGAAACTTCTATATTCAGCGCAGATCACGTTCCATTTCAAAAAGGATCCCTTTCGTGATTCGAAATTGGCAAATACAAATAATGTGATAATATATTTTCCATTTAATATAGAATATCATAGATTCCTGTACAGAATATTTAGCTCCATATAACAGACGGGTAGTTTTGGCGTTAATTTTTGTCTTGCGACTTCGAGAATGAAATTGGTAAATTTATGGATCTCGATACGTGAACGCAACAGCGATCCTCCTTTGGTGGACCACATTTGCTGGCACCAGAATCGAAACTCGTTGAATGAACATCGTTCCATGGGAAGAATTCCAAATTCCGAACAGAGCGTACGTATGTCTCGCGACAATGCAAGATACAAATGTGTGTGACCAGTGTTTGTCGCGGTTGGCCACCGGTTGCACGGCGAAGACGAGTTTGCTCGTGTGGTTAAGTTGCCGCGTTTCAAGGGATGGGGCTCGATTTGTTGTGGATAGAGACGCGATGGTTGATGAACGCACCTCCTTGATTAATATGGCGGTTTGTCTTTTGAAGTTCGTTTGCACTGCACGGCGAACCAACAGGACGCAAAACTTTCCATTAGGAATGATAAGGCGAAAATGGTGGAAAATAGACTCGGGAAATTCCTTGCGAACGTTTCTGGATTCTTCGAGTTCGATATAAAGGAGTTAAGAGTTCTCTATAATTTCTGAAGATTCTAGAGGGTTTAAAAGTTTTTGAAATCTCAAGAATCTGGAAATTTTGCGCGTGGTCTTGAAGTTTTTAGAATTTAAGTACTTTACTTATCTCTATTTCTAGTTTTTGGTATTAGAGAAGAAAGACCAATGTGTAGTGTATGTGTAGTGTATGAGAAGAATTGCTGTTTTTATGGGCTAATTAGGGTTATTTAGTTTCTATTAATTTAGTAATATTCTTTCATAGCGTATCATTTAAATAACAAGTAAAGTTTGTCGCTTTGATAGAAACTTATGTATTAAATTTTTTATAAATTTAATAAACCTTAGACATCTTTCCTCCAATTGACTTATTCCATTTAAAACTTTAAATTGCTCTGGTTTTATTTACCGAAGTACGTGGTTACAGTTGATCCTGTTGAATTTTTAGACTTCTTGGAGACTTCTAGCTTTATGGATTATCCACATTCAATATCACGTGTCCAAACTCATCTGTATCGATCTCACGAGTTTAGGTCCATCTATATATCAAGTTCTACTGAATCAACGTCATCTACATGCAGTTCCCATAGGTCTGAGACGGTAAGCGTCAGGTTGTAGGGATCTCAGCTTGTCTAGATACATACATATATCGCGTCTCATGAATTTCGTATCGTCTGTATTACTAGATATCCATGACATTTAAGCTCACCTGGGTCATTTTCCCGTATTTCTCAAGATTGATATTCGCTCCTTCCACTTAAAAACAGGAAATTCTTCCGATAGAAAATTTGATGATTTCGAGGTAGAATCAGAGTGCTACATATTATTTATTAATTATTAAATTAAGTAAATGAACGTGAATAGATGATGGCTTGAATATCTATAGTCTATAGATTAGATTTCAAGGCTATCGTATTATACAGTACAACTACAATATCGTGTTATAAGAAATATTACAGATTATGATATTCAAGAATATGTCGACTATCTTAGAATAATCTCCTCGAGAGAAGTCTCCCTTATTATCATCAAATGCATGTCTCAAAAGCTTATCGACTATTCGTATTCATCTTTCCTTATCTTCGATAGCAGTGACAATAATTTAACTGGGACATTGATTCATCGAAAGCAATTTGATCAACTACATGTTCTTGAAAATTTCTTGAATTTTACGATTGGTGTTTAATTCTTTAAACGATTGATGTCCATGAGGTTGATCGTTTTGCTTTGAAATTAAAACATTTATAATATATAATATATGTGTACTATCTGTTTGTGTCTATTATCTATAGAGTAGCTACAGTTTTACAGCTAGAAATTGAATAAACTGAGAAAGAAAAAATATAACGAAGCGAAAGTTTTTCACGTATTCGTTTAAGGATGTCGCGAAGACGAAGACGAAGACGATTGATTTAGGAAGGGAATACTCGATGCGATAGCGGCGCGTCGTAAAATCAGACCGGAGCGGAGGTTTCTTTATACGTTTCATTCTCCGCCATTCGTTTGCATTTCATTGCAATTTTATGCAGCAGCGCGCGGATTCCGCTTCCGCTTCGAACGCTTCCCTGTAGGCTCGTGTTGTGTCATCTCCAAGGTAAACCTGAATAGGATTTGCTTAAATTCTATTCACAAAATCATGTAAATTATCCGTACATTTGCATATAATGTATCGATAATGCGTTATATCATACATATAATTAAAGTCAGCTTTCGAGGTTTCGCATTACTTTGTATCGTGTTTCCAGTATATTTCTCTTTCACGACATAAACGATAAAATTTCTTCTGTAATAGAATTCATTAGATAGAAAATGACAATGTAAAAAATTGTGTTCCCTCCTTGTTATCTCTCCCTGTTATAAAATAAACGATAGAAAAGTGTAGATGTGGATGGAAAATGCAAATGGTATAGACTCGTTTAGCATTGCAGTCTTTTTTCCCCATACGATATCGATCCTTCGACAGTGGAATAACAGAAGGTTCGGGTTTCGTAAAACAGTTTCATCTATACTTCAAATATCGTGCGCTTAATAGTCCTGGTTAATTGAAGATTTTGCGGGAAAATTCTGGCGAGCGCGTTGGTTCGCGGCATCGCCGCTTTGTAGAGAGTGTCGATCGCGAAAACAATATTGTCGGTGCCGAAGATTTGCATACACGAAATGCTTGTATGCATATGCAACAGGATCAAAAGCGTTCTTGTTTTCTCGCCTCTCGTTGCTTTTCCCTCCTCTTCATTTCCAATCCCCTCGTCCTTTTCTTTTTGTCCTTTTCACTCACGGATTACCCGTGTGCGAACGTTTCTACCTATATTTCTTGATCATGCTATGTATGTGCCTTATTATACGTTCTATTCCTGTTGCCATATTTGCAACCGATTCGCAAGAATTCTAGAGATCAACGGACTTATCGATATTTAACAAGTTGTTTTTATTACGTTGACATCTTTCCCAGTTTCATTAATACAAGATTATCGTATGTTCTGACGAATTTCCACGCTAAAAGATCTCACTAGCGAAGGAAATCTGTTTGGAAACAATGAAACAAATTAACACAAAATTTGGTCCGGGAGTTAATACCATAACAATATTTCGAGCCCAGAGGTTATTAAAACTTTGTAACACGATCTACGTATCTACTGTATCTGCATCGTCAAAAAATTTATGTTATTTACGATAGTTATTGGTAACTAAAATTTTGTAATTAAAGATACCAACTTCTATACCATAACTTTTTAAATTTATCTTTTAACAATTACGGTATTTACAAATATTCCATTTCAAACTACATTAATCTATCACAAAAAGATCTTCAAACGTCACGATACTACCTACAACCAAACATCTTTCCATTCTCCCTAAATCATCCGATGGACGCAAATCAGAAAGAAACATTCGTATCGAGGAAAATCCTTATTTTCATCAAACATCACGATGTTGTTATAATCACGAGGCAGGTAGCTCGTGTAATACTCAGGCAAGCCACTACAAATCGATTACTACGTACACATAATACGCCTGGAATTACAAAAAGACCGGTGGCCGAGACTCGAAGGAATAAAGGGCGGAAAATCGAAACAGCCAGTACGTTTATCGAGAACCGGTAGGTCTAATCGAAGTGGTGCTCGGAGGAAACGTGGTCGGCATACCTGTATCCTTGCGTCGTCGACGAGTCGCTCCGCCTACAGGCATCGTTCGTGCCCGAGAATTCGACTCGATAACCAACCCCCAACCACCCTCACCTCTCTCTCTCTCTCTTCTTCCGTAAACCAACAGAGTTCTGTTTTTGTTTATCCAGCATCGATATCGAGGGTTCGGGTGTCGACTTTTGTATTGAAAATCAACTCCCGCGGCTGTGCCTCCTAGGCAGACGACGACGACGCCAACCGTTCATCTCCCTCGCGTTTTCCCCTGTTCCCTCTGTATTATCTCCTGTGCTGTATACACGTTTCTCACTTCTTCTCACTCTGTCCCTCGTTCGATATTTCGCCCAGACTCTGTCTACCTCTCTCTACCACTATCCTGCCTTCGATATCCGAACGCAGGTCCCTGTCTCGTGTTCCGACCAGAGAATTTAATACCAGCTTGCAACGAGAACTTAATACACCGACGAGCGTTCACCGCGTAATATATGCAAAAGATGAAGACGCTACGACGTGTACGCATATGCCTGACGGCATTAATTGTTGCAACGATGTTAATGATACTTCGTGGAGGAGGAAGCTGAGTTCGTAGAAGTAAGTCGAAGATTGTGGTGCAGAAATGGGATGACGATCGGTTCATGGTGGGTGTAGTATGGGTACTTGGTGTTTCTTCTGCCTTGTTTGTTTTGTAGTTTTATGGCAGGTTTTAGGAAACATGTTTGATATATTTTCTAATTGAAATATCGGTTCATCGAGTTCTTATTAGATTGTGGAATTGAATTTTGGGGGAAGTTTTTGAGGGATATCGCCAAATGCGCGTCATCAAAATTGTATTTTCGTTATGAATAACTAAATAAAATTCGGATCATCGATAATGGTTACCGGTGACCAAATAAAATCCCGGCCATTTATATCGGTTACTGGTAAGCAAAATTAAATTTCCGTTATCGATAATAGCTGCTGGTAGCCAGAAGAAATTTTAATCGTTCGTAGTGGTTATTCGTAATTCGAACGATTACAAGTTTTAATATTCTTCAATCATTTCATCTTTTGAGAAATTTCTCTTAGACTTATTGATAACTGGCTTCAATTGAAATAAAAATTCATTTTCACTCGATGATTCTGATCCGAAATGTTATTTCGGATCTTTTGATTTTTGGTTATAATTGCAGATGATATTGTTCGATAAGAATGTTCGTTGCTGTTTTATCATAGTTTCAGGTGGCTTAGAGTGGAATGATTTTTCTGAATCATTGATAGATTCCTTTAGAAGAATGTCTTCTAAAAGATCATCAAAGTTACATTCATGAATCTCCATTTTAACAATTTAAAGCTTCTTATTGAGGATATGGGCGCTTAACTCGTAGTTGAAATTTAAAATGTCGGAAATATTGGTAATACAATAGGAAGAAAATGGGAAAAATCTGATAATAATAAGTTTAACAACATTTGCGAGGGTGGGTGATTTTTGCGGGACGTCAACTACTTTGTGGGCAACAAATTAGTTATTCGTAATTCATTTCGTTATTCAAGATTAATATAATGGTTTCTTTAATGATAAAATGAATGTGTTATATGCTAGTATAAATTACTTTGTTAGCACGTGCAGACTTGAATTCAGACATGAAAAGTATTTTAAATACGATTTTTCGCAATTAAATGTTATTCTTTTAGCTAAAGCGATTTTAGTTGCACATCAAAAACTGTTTCCACACTGAAAACATATTTTCACAATTTTTCTACTGTCCGCGTATATCTGCGAGTAAACATTTCAACATAGAATCCACCTCCGACAAGGCTTGTGCAAATTAAAATTAAAATTGAAATTAAATTGTACCTCAAACGCGACTGTGACCAGGTGGACGTTACAAGGGATTAAAAAAGTGAATTTAAAACATTTCAATCTACGGTTCCGCTGTGTGTAATTAGAAAACGCAAAGAACAGCTTACGTTGCGACGTCTGCAGTTTTCTGAACGGTTGCCTTTTTCGTTTTCTTCTATCGAAGGTTTGTCCAAACGTCTATCTAAAAGAACGTTCAGCGAATTGCGATGTATTTATACCACCTGATCTTTTAACTTTACGAAAACTATTTCTTTCGTAGAAGCCAGGTATAATGCAATTTTTTATGCATTTTTGCTTGTGGAAAGATCAATTATGTGCGTGTTATAGGAAATCTACGAAGCTTCGTTTTTCTTATTGGTAAAAACGTTTAAATTGTTATATACAATTCTTCTCGCGCGAGGAAATGAAAGATGCACATATTTGTAATGTTTTACAAGAATAAAAGGGAAAGAAAAATATGAAAAAGATTAAAAAAATTACGTCTCTAAAAATGTCTACTCTTGATGATAATTTATCTTTTCGAAGCAAGGGATTTTTTGTCTCGTGGAAACAACGGGCATACCTAAAATGGTCGAAACAGAGAAACACACCTATAAAATCCAGCAGAAAGAACCTAGACTTTAATTAAAAAAAAATAAAAATAGAAATATAACAAAAACGCATCGCGCATTGACCGTTACCACCCTCTGTGACGTTGTAATATCCTCGAGCATCATTCCCGACTCTATGTTGAATATTTCTTTCCTTTCTTTTCTTTTTTTCTTTTTTTTCGTTTCTCTCCCCTTTTTCTATTCTCAAATGTATACACGCCCTCAGAGACGTATCCATTTGCAAATTGGAGACACCCTATATATAAATTCACATTCATTGTATATATACGCGTTTCGACAACTAGCGCTGAAATACAAAGTTTCCCGCTGATGGAGTTCGGAAACATTGTTGCGGAAACGGGCAAAGCCTCTAACTTGTTTCTGCTATTTACTGCGAGTCGAGCCGGTGTTCACTTGCTATGGCAATTTCGATAATTTACGATAGTTAATTCCTGTTAGTTTTATTAAAATCAATCTTAGTTACATCGGATGGTTACCTTTTTCCAAACGTAGCGTTAAAAGTGACAAACTATGAAACAAAGAAGAATCGATTCATTCGAGTGATATTTCTTCTGTAATTTTCAATTTTATTTGAGCTTATAAGCTTGAAGATCGGTAGAGACAAAGTATCTCAGTGATATTCGTATCGATATTTTCTCAATCGGTCGTTGTACCTTTTATATCGTCATTATATTTAAAATGGCTACAAAAAGTATTATATTTCCACATACCTTTATTTATCGAGTTCTGCGAATTTCATTTCCATAGTATCAAATTTCTGTAATCGTAAGTACTACTAAATGACACGAAATGTAATATAGTTGGATCTAATTAATCAATTAATATATAAATGCCGTAATAATAAAATAAATTCCACGGTGTGCAGATACTTTTTTAGCTATCGCGTATGCACAGTCTTTTTGTGCAATTTCGTAATTGCCTTATACCAATGCGTGGTAATAATTAGGATTACTATGTAATTCTAATTAGCATAGAAATATATTTCGTAGTCATCGTAGGAATGATAATAATAATTAGAATTGTATGGTATATAATTAGTTTATAAATATATTTCATAGCCATTGTAAGGATGAATGGACAGGAAAGTTTTCCTTCGCACTCGCGGCGTGTATTTGTCGTGAGCATAGTCGCGTTTCTGAAAATTAGCTAGCGTAAATCGGGCTCGCTCACCTCTCCTCATCCCTCTGTCACTTTGTGTTCACGGTGTGCAGTTCGTTTCCGTGTCTAGCATGAAACATTAGGTTGGCAAGTTCGCTCGACGGCTGGCTTTTTATTTTGCAAACTCGTTACCACCAAATTACCGGCGTGTCACAACGGCCGGCTTCAAAAGCAGTTTGGTTCCCGATGTCGACGCGAGAGAAGCTACCGGAGGATTGGCGCGGCTGATGGAAAAGAGAGAAATACGCGAGTGAGAGAAACACGCGCTGGCCGTTGACGAAAAGGGCTCGTTATCGTGTCGCGTTTTCTTTTCATTTTCATTCGGGATTCGATGGATCTTGCTACAAAGGGAATTAGAGAAAAGAGAGAGAAAGAGAGAGAGAAAGAGATAGAGGAATCGGATGTCAGAGATTGCCCGTGAATACAGAACGTGCAGTTTCGTTTGAATTCACGAGTTCGTAAAAAGAGGAGGCGTTAGTTCGAATTTCGTGTGAATTTTGACTTTTTTCTCTGGATAGAGAATCTTTTGCCAGAAATTGTTTCATTTATCTCTATCTTTTAATTCTGTTTAACGCGAATTAATTAATTTAAACGATACACAGGATAATACGAAACCACACGACACGTTATAAATACTATATATTTCAGAATGAAGGAGATTTCTAAAAAACGCTGATCAAAAGCACTTCCATCCGAGAGAAAATTCGTTCTGGGCATTTTTGAAATCTCGACTCCATTAGTCGGTGCAAACCTTCGATTCGACGCTTTCGCCGAAGCATTCCCGACCTTTGATCTATAATCCGCGATCACGGTCCGTCACCCCTTCGAATTTACCCTCTCAAGATTGAAGCATCGACCGCACAGAGGCTATAAAGCAGACAAGCAGGTGCGCAAGCAGCACCTCGACGCGTGTTTTTGCGAAATTTTGTGCGAATTTGCAATTTCATCTCCATATCGGCGACGCGGAAACGCGCGAAGAAGTAATTTTCTCGGGGAGAGGCCGGGTGCTCTCGAACGACCTTCCATACAGCTCGGTTGACGAGGGCAATCGCGAAATTATTAGAATATCGTGTAGCGGTTTACCCCCTCCACTCTTTTTCCACACTCTTTTCCCTCCTCTTTTTTTTATATCTTCCGTTCTCTCGTCGTTTCTCTATAAACGAAATTAAAAAACGGAGGACAGCCGCGTGATATTGCTTTCTGCAGCGACAGTGAAAAGTCGTCGTCGATTTGGCGCTGCCAGGACCGTATAATAAAATGGGACCAGTAACTTTTTCGTCGTGCCTCTGTGCACCGTTTCCCCGACTCCTCTTTTATTTCTTCTCTTTTGTTGGTCCGACGATTTAAATACTTTCATTTCGTGGTCTCGCCTGCGGAAATCACAGCTGAATTATTCCTCGCATAAATATCGGGCTCTGGGGTAAGATGATCGAACGTTTATAGGATCATTCACGTTGGGATGGTGGCATTTACGATGGAAGAGACAGAGTAGGGTTTTCCCGCACGATAATTCGATAAAGGCAGCGTCTCGTTGCGTAAACATTTTCCTACGACCTTATCGTTTTATATGGAAACGTGGATGGTGGTTTTAATTATTACTCGTGCGAAAAGTGGAAAATACAAATGATCTGTAAAATTTAGAAAATACTCGAAACGAAGTAGGTACAGGCTTATTACAATTTTCTCTATTAAAATTCTATCTCATCAGTTGCCTTCACGAAAATATAAATTTACATAAAAATTTACCATCTATTCGCAACCTTCCCGAAATACGCTTCAATTTCTTTATCTTCGTATGCTGCTACTAATATTTACATCTTCCGTATCCTTGAAAATAGTTCCAGTTCGTCGCTAACGATCCTTATCCGATGAAAAGCAAACGAGTATCAGGACAGTTTCGATAATCGCATCCGAAGCGTGTTCTCATCTTGGCGAGGCAGCGCCGGTTTAGGCCGCTTAATTGAGGAAAGGCATCGATTCCCGGCCGATGGTTATTGGATTACCGTGGAAATCCCCATTTCACTCTCTCGTCCTCTCCTTAATAAGCGCTAACCTGCAGGTTAGCCGAGTTTATCCGTTTTTACGTCGAGGGTAATGGCTGCGCGAACTTTGTTGTTTGATGTATTTTCTTGAGGAATGTATTTTCGCGAGACGAATGAAACGGATGTGGAAACGTGCTTGGGAGAAGATCCGGTACGGTTCATGCAACACCGATGAAAGCTGATGAGAACTGGGAAAAGTGGACGAATTGCCGGATAGGGAAATAGAAAAGTTCGATACGTTTCTCGGCCAGTCGGTAGTCGACGAGGTATGTTTTCTTGCGCATCCCATGAAATTGACACAGGGTTATTTAGTGCTATGTGTTAAATAATGAAATATGGAATTGGATGCGAAGGGAAATATGTACGTATTTGGAATTGGTCAAATTTGATAAGACAATGCTGGGTTTGATATATCGTCGAGGTGCTGATGAAAATTAAAATATATTCGAAAATATGTAGTGTTCGATTATCGTTTGTTCTGCTGTTTAAGAAACCTTTCTTAACGTAATTAATTGAATTAATTAAATAGAAATGCAGCAACTATTGTACTTGAGCGAACACAGTAGCGAGGAAGATAAAAAGTTGTAGCGGCACATGAGTCAACGGAAGATTTGAATCGGGAGAGACTCATCTTATTGTGCTTGGAATACCAACGTTGTTTTGGTTTGCTAGGTTCAAAGGTAAACAAACTCCGAACAAAATATTATCGCTGTTATTTGTAATCGTCAACCGGAGTTACTTTTTATAATAACACCGGTCGATACAAATAGACGAACGTGCTCTCTATGACAGTCATTATAACGAGTCATTATAGTGAGTCATACAGTCGAATAGCGAGCGTAGAATCGAACAGTAGCATTGAGCGAGCGACGATTATGATCGGCATACACTATCTCTGTACTTAAAGTGATTTTAATATAATTGACTATTATAATTTTATCACTCGTCTCTTTAATAAACAAACCAACACGTTTAATATCCACCTCAAAGTTATGCTATCCCTAGAGATGGCAAAAAGCCAACGAAACGAGTAATGCATATAAAATGTTGATTCTATAAAAATAGAATTATTACTGTTCGATCACTCGCGGAGAGACGCGATCGCGAGGGAGCACGCCAACGGGACTCGTAAATTCCCGTTACGATTAGATAATCGACGCCACGAAATGATCGATCCCCTATTTCGATTAGGATAATAGAGGTGGTTTAACTGAATATGACACTGATATAATAAGTTAGAAATCACAGTTTATTCCAACAATTTGTGAAGAAGATAGTTACGCTGGTGCGTATGTGTAAGATAAGTAAGTGACTGATCTACGGGTGTAAACCCGGTCAAAGAATGTTGACTGCTTGAAAGATGGAAGATCAGTGAAGTTCGGTGATGATGCTGTGGCGGAGGAAAGCTAAGAATGGGTGTGTCTAGCGCACGGGAACATCGGATTTGTTGGTGACGATTTTGGCTAAGAGAGTAAGGGAAATAGGCTTCGTTGTTAATTGGTTATTTGCTACGGCGGTGGGTGAGGAAGGATGCTAACCGCCCTCGAGATAAAGTCGCTAGTGGGAGGCCGCATAGGTGAAAAAAGGCAACTTTCCCGTGTCAACCCGTGGTGGACAATAAAGTTTAGGAAACAATGCAGAGAAATTCGGTTCGAAGGACCTCGACTAGGAAATTGCTGAGATTTATGGAGGGTACTTGAGAATATTGAGGATACGTAGTAAGGGCGAGCGGACATCTCGTCACCATCTTGTCCGCGGTGTGTGGCCTGGTCTAGGTAGAGTGTCGCCCGACGTAACAATTACCATCGAGCTTTTTCGAAAGAAGAAATGCTAAAATTTCGCTTTGAATCTCTTGAACAACTTAATATTGCATTTTATGCATTTGATCACGATATTATTGAAATTTTCTTTTTTATCTTTCTCGTCCTCCATCAACGATAGGAAGTTTCACATAACGTAAGATCGACGTTTCAATCAAAATCATTTTATACATTTGTTATATAAATTATTATTTATCCAAGTGAAATCTCGAAATTACGTTTCCAAAGCTGAGCAAATACTTCATCGACTTGACTTCGCATATACCTTCCCCATTATGTTAAACCAAGCCCACTCTTCGCTTTACTATCTTGAACAACACCTCCACTCAAAGACTTTGAACAACCCTTCGAACCCCTTCAACTTTCATCCGTCAGAGGCTCCAATTAGAGGTTTCGAATAATCATGAATCTGCTTGCGTGTTTCCTCGTAGCCATCGAATTAATCTTCGTCGCTGTCGAACATGCTAAAATTGAGGGCACTAACGTTCAATTCGACGTTACATTTATTTTCTCTATGGTAGAGGGTACGCGTTACACGGCATAAACGAAGGGTAGGCGAGTCAGTGGGGGAAGAAGAGTTGTTAAAAATATGTAACTAGATTGTTTGCGATGACGTTGCGAGATCATAATGTCGCTTTTGTAAGAAGCTATACAGGGAACTTCGGGATTTTTATGTACATGTTATATATTATAATTGTTATACATTAGATATTATTATGCGTTATATAAAATATGTAAAAAATATACGATAGAGCGATGGATGAGAGAAAGTTTAGAATTGGTAGGTCAGTGAATGTTCATGACTTTTGTGGCAGGTAAACATTTTTTGCTATTTATATATATATCATTATATAGGCATTCGTATATATTGCGCATGTATTTCCAAAGTGTAGCAACTTAAAATAATTCAGTCTCGCGTTAGAAGAACGTCGAAACTAACAAAGCAACGTTTCGAACTATAAGAATGGGAAATTATTTAAATTGTACAATCTTGAACTTGTCTTTTGGACTTTGAATGCTTCTGATTTATAATATAGCAATTACGATAAGTAGATTCTTATTGCTGCATAAACAACACCACCAACTATATTTCGAGATAACAGGACCATAGCGTTATAGAGAAAGGTTGTCATAAGCTAGAATTCGATAGCTCAGCAAATCAAACCGCTAATGTTATACTATTTACCGCAGAATTAAGCATGGCGAATGGAAAGCTAACGATCGACGATAAACCGGTCTGATTACAGGCAACATGGACCATCGCGATCGCGTTTAAATCGGATTAAAGCTGGTGTGGCCATTTGACGGAAAACATTCGAGCTTTGTCAAAGACCTAGCTTTTCGCGATATTCGCCCAACTGCACGAGTTTCGACGTTGCATAGGCTTCCGAGCTTGTTTCAGAAGCTTCTTAAATGCTCTACGGATATTATTCTTTATTTTTTTGTACTTTTGTCTATTTTCATTTGATGTCAATTTTTTGTTCGTTCGTTTGCTTTGTGCGATGCGTTACGATCGAACGATGACGTGTAATATCGATTGACCTGACGTTTCGTCGCTTTATTTCGCCGCAAATTTTCGTCGTCCCTTTGTTCGCGTTCGATGGGTCGTTAACAAAGGTTCTGTTTTTTTTTTGCGTTTAGATGACGAGTTCAACGAATCATCTGCGTCTTTGTTTTTTTTTTTTTTTTTGTTGCGTCGCATTGTCGATTGGGAGTTGCAAGACCTTTAAGGGATGAAGCGATCAGACGAAGTAGAAGAGGGTATTTTCTTTTAAAAAAATTAAAATAGCAACAAATTTCTAACACTTTACAACAGTGACTGACCTCATGCACAGGTCGTCGAATTCGGCTCAGCAACGCTTTTGTACTGTGCAAACAGAAAGATATACAAGTTCTATTTAAAAGAAATGAATTTGATTTTTAAATTTCTCCGCACTACTCGACTTGGTAAAAAAATAATTTACATCACACGGTGTCCTCTTTTATACCAAACAACTTTTACTCAAACATTTTTTTGAAACGTTCAGTTTCTTACGAAATTTGGGACCATTAAAATTCGAATAGAATGTTGCCAGAGTGATTCGCCGTCTTCGTATGAAAGCCATAAATTCCTAGAAATCCAAGGTACGGACAATTAGTTGAACTATATCAATGGAATAATCACCATTCGAATAAGAAATTGTCAGCAATTAAAAATTCTAAAGTCTCAAACTTCTATTTGTGCATATATATATAATATCATTAATTAAAAATTCTCTAAAAATTAAAACACAACAGGAAATAAATTGTTCGGAACTGTATGCCAAATCGGGAAATCACGTAAATTCCTAAATCTCTCTACAAACTCAGAGAGCCATAACTCCATAGAAATCCAAAGCATGAATGATTAGTTCAACCATCAATGTTGTTACCATCCGTAATCAGAGCAAACAGATCTTGTCTCATTAATCCAACTATCGAAGGCAGTTAACCTTATCACCGTTATCGATCCGTTTTCAGGACACTTTCATCGTTGCATCATCCTCGATTCGATTGTCACCTTGTTCCAATCAGCAATCTGCTCTTTGATTCGTGCGTGTATCGAGCCGTAAGTTGCATCCTTGTCTCCGTTTCGGAATTCTCGATGGTGGAAATCAAATCGGAAGCTTCGAGGGGGTGAAGGGATGATTTAACCCCGAATTAATCGGACTGTGCGTCTAAGCTCGTGCATATAACGATCTAAGCAAATCGGAAATTCGCCGACGTTCCGGAATCAGGACGCGTTGAATGCAGTTTGCACGGTTAAACGTGCGCGTTCGAGGGTCAATCAACATTCTGATCGGGGCAACGGAGGGGTAACAGCAACGTTGCGTTTTCCCTGATACACCGTCGATACGTCGGTGAAATTGCAGTTAATTAGCCGCGACTCGAAACGTCTGTTCACTTTGTGTGCTTCCTGTTAAGGACGATTGAATTCTCATTTGAAAATCCGCGATTTACATGATACACGATGGACGAACAATGAAACGAGAGATCGAAATTTATAGTTTCTGTTCGACGTGCACGTGATTTTTGCTAATTGGAGATTCTTATATTCTCTTGGAATAGGGCAACTCCATTTTTGTATTTTCTTAGGATCTTTGAATGACGCTTATTTGAGGAAGCAACAAAGTAATTTACAAATTGTTATACGAATTTGTTAAGAATCAAACTGAGAAATAATCTGAAAACTGCGAAAAAGTTGTTCGAGTGACTCACGCTACTAAATTTTATGGCATCATCAAAATAATATAAATTTCATGGACTAGCAAATTTTCAAACAGTATGAAAGATTTAAATAACATTGACAGAGAAAAAGTACGCCATTGCGATATTAATATTTTGCAAAAATTAAATATTACGGTATACAGTATACTTCAATTTATCGCAACTCCCAAAGCACAAAATATATAAAATTCGCATTAAACGATTGTTTGATATTTATTAAACCAAAGGGCTGTTTATTTAAAAATCGTATTATTTTAAAATCGGCATGGTGTATTGGTGAGGGGAAAAACGGAATGTGAAAACGTGGGATTTAGAGCAAAGGACGATTATAGGTGGAACAGAGACGCGAAGAGAAATTCAATTCAGCCGGACGTGTTTCTTCGCCGGTATAAATAGAGATTTCTAGATTCGAAACGTTTCTCCACGGAATCGAATTATCTGTTTTTCTCGAAGGCTGTGAGAAACTCGACAAATATTTCTCAAGAATTTATTCCCCCGAAATAGGTATATCTTCCGCCGCGAATTGATATCGTCGTACGAAATTGTCCGGTCGTAGTCAACGATAAAACTCGTGTCCCGTTCGCATGATCTTTATTCCGTCTTTTTACTCGTCCCGATGATCTTTCTGGTTTTCGTCTCTCGCTGAGAAGGTCAGGTCGAAAATGGAGGCTGTTGTTGAATCACTTGGCTTCTGTTTAAGAATTCATTAAAAAAATTCAATTCCTTTCCTAAGATTTATTGAACTTTATTTATCAATGAAAGCATTTTTTAATATTTGTAGACAGAAGGAAGATAAATCTCGCAATTATATGAAACAGAATAGCGGATGGAAAAATATGTTAGAAACTAATTGGAAACAGCAAGCAAGTAATTTATTTATAATAAAACTTTTTAATAATTTCGAAATTATATAAAATATGATGGATAGGAAACAATATTTGAAAAAAGTAATGGTAACACGAATGGAAAACAATTAACGAGCAATTGTTAAAAGATCGTTAATGAAAGATTGCCACTGGAAGATATCCAAATTCATCGATTGGAAAGCACGTTGGAACCGTTTCGAGAATAACAAACCAACGGCAATATTAACATCGATGTAGCTTAGCAAAGAGAATGCATCGATTCGACTGGAATCGCACGCGAGTTTCGATCGTTGAACTCGATCGAAAATATGCTGGCCAGGGTGCATCGAGGCCGTTGTACAAATCAGCCTTAACAAATGGAAGCTCTGCTGACCGACCTCGCGATTATTGAATTAATTGTTGCGGTGTAATACCAGGGTCGTAATTTATCGTTTACGCTCGATCGAGCGTGACTAGTCGAGCCGGCTTATCAGCCATTCGACTCGCCTGTTCTTTTTCACCAAAATTGTACCCAGCCATCCTTTCATAAATACAACTTTCGAACGTCGTGTATCTCTAAGAATTTTCGCTTTCTGTCGGTTAAATTAATAAAGTTACCGGATAACGTAATGTTATTTCATGGTTGCCGAATATAGGTTCCTCCGACCATTTCAATTTTTTCCCAAGTTTGCGTTCAGCATACTGAAAGATGAATTTTATAATTCTTCTTTATATTCTACTTTATATTCTCGTTTACCTTCCGCGGCTAACTTCTTGAATAAAATTCCACATGCATTAAATTGACTCTTCTTATTTCTAATTTTTGAATAAAACTGTTGAACAAATCCCTGAGATATACAGGGTGGTTGGTAACTGATGGTATAAGCGGGAAGGGGGTGATTCTACGCGAAAAAAGAAGTCGAAAATATAGAATAAAAATTTTTCGTTTGAGGCTTTGTTTTCGAGAAAATTTACTTTGAATTTTCGCTCGGTACGCGTGCACTTTATCACGTCTTGTTATAACGGATCTCACTATAGATCGTTGTCTCGATGGAAAAGTTAAAAAAAAAAATAAAAAAAATTTTTATTCTATATTTTCGACTTCTTTTTTCGCGTAGAATCACCCCCTTTCCGCTTGTACCACTAGTTACCAACCACCCTGTATATTTATCTGATTGATTTTATATTAAGTACTTTAGTTCGAGTGTAGACTCGAAACCAAGTTACACGAATCAGGTCCACTAAATACAAACATAGATGTAAATATTTCATTGCTTTTTGCATGGAGTACAATTTCAAAAGACAGCCTTGTATTTTACAAGCAGAAAAGAAGACGGAGTTATATTTTGCACACACGTCGACTAATCTGAACGAGATTCAAATCGTGATTATCCTCGGACGAGCGGTGTGATTTACGTCAGTAAGCTGGAATAGTTGGCACAATAATAATCGGTCGGGGCGTTACTTCCGGTTCGATTGAAGGGTTGAATTACATTTAAATGGACTGTGCGCAATTGTCGAACGGTCACCACTTGAAAAGTCCTCGTTTTTCCGTAGCCCACTCGATCCCGATTGTCAATCGAACTTCGCGTTTCCCGCGTTTTCTTTGCGCTTCAGCGTCGATCGATTTCCGCCCGTTTTTCGGTCCTCGATTGCTCTTCGTCCGCTATTCGGCCCATTGAAAAAACCTCACTTGATTTTTCTTGTTTTATACCGATGAATTGTTGGTTTACAGAGAGTGCTTCTTAATATTATTCGTTGCCACAAGTACGTATCGTTATGCCGTCAAACGATATTGGATTTATTCGAACGACTGCGTTATGTACAGGGTGTCTCGTGTATAGTTATAATCTATAATATAAACATTCCATGTAACTTAATAAGTAACAAATTGTAATAACTTTTAAGCTAACATTGTATAGGAATACGCTGAAGTTTGAAAAAGATTTGTTAATCACTTTTTTAAAAATTTATTATGAACCATGAAAACTAGGTTTTGGTTCTGCCACAGGAAGTTGTAAAAGCTAGTAAAAGTTATTATGAGGCGTATTGTTTTATTATATAGATTTTGAAGGATTCATAGTTTTTCTTTTTAAGTACAAAGCTATATAATTTGATGTAGAAAAATAACTCTATCGTAAAGAATATTTTAAAAGGAGGAGAAAGACGGGGTTGTATTTTTCCAACAGGCTGATGGACAAGAATACGCAAGATTTTAATACCAGTATGTTTGAATCATCTAATTTTGTCATATAATATTTCTTTCTATCTATGATCGTTTTAAAGATATCGCTAGTTTGCCTGGGACACCCGGTATATCAGCGATATCTCGCTTTATTCGATTACAGTAAACGTTTGATCGTGTGGCATGCTTTTCGAATTAAATAAATCATTAGGCGAACTTATCAATAAATAGCTGCCTTTAATTAGCAGCGATCGATACACGGTTCATCGCTTTCCAAGCTTTGTACTGGCTCGTCAGTTGCTGCTTCTCTGTTTCGTACATTTTTTCGAAGTATTTTTATCGAATTACGAGCTTATTGTCTCCAACAGTTCCGTATCACTTTTATATCGCTCTCTGAAAATCTCTTCATTGTTTCTGATAACTTGGGATGGCTTTCGTCAGATGCGTTCTATAGTTGTCATGATGCCTTAATGTATCATTTTTAATCGGTAGAATAAATCAATATGTTTTCTTGTGATTTAAAAAAGAATATATCAAAATGTTTTTTCCTTATCATATATTATGAAGCTTTTTTTTTGTAATTTGCGATAGTGAAGCTTCAAAATTTCGAAGCGTTTCTCACACGTGTTTCTATTCTACTATATTTCATTATACTTCATCGTAAAGTTGAAAATAGAGTACATAGTTAAATATAAAATGAAACCACGAAAGGTATATAAAAGTTATAGAGAGTAGATATAATATTGGTTGAAATCGGTTTGATTGAAATCGAGAGCTATCACAACATGTAATTGAAACTGTATTTCGGTTCCCTTTTTTCAGTTATTTAAATTTCAATTAGTACTTCAATTAATAACTGACTGTTTATTTTCAGTGATCGATTACAAACATCGTCTGTTATAAAAAATACGTTTACAAATTAAACCTTCAATTTTTGTGGATCTACAGTAGTATAGGTCAATCATCCACAAACAATGGTCACTAGATTTAAACGAGTATTACGTTCTAAACGATTAACATTTCGTATCTTTTTGATAACATTTTCAATATTAGCACGTTAACAGTCGTTTACCAGCATATTATACTTCATTATGAATAAAATATAGCCAAATAGACTAATCGTTAATTATTAATCACTCGTTAGATTGCAGATGTTTATGAATTTATAAGAATGTTAAAGATTCGAAGATGCACAAAGTTATAATACTATAAAACTATAGCATTCTCTATAATATTAGTTAGACAAAACAGTTTATCCATCTTTTCAATTATTTTCTGAAAAATATGAAAGTGCATAAATACTCGCAGCGTAATAATACGCGATACAAAGCACGATGTTCAAAAGCAAACTTTAAAATTTGTATCTTTATCTCGATCGTGGAAACTTTCTTATAATTAGAGGCTGTAAATGTGTTAAGGGAAAAAAGGAGGGAAGAATTTAAAACGACAGAAATAAAACGCGACGAGAATGAGAACATACTTTCAACCTTCTTATCTAAGGTATTTCTTGCGGTATTTCCTCGTAACACGCTCACTCTCTCCGTGATTTTGTCGACCGAGAAGAATTATTACACGTCACATGCGAACTCCTCGGGTGTACATTCTGGACGCACACGCGTTATTTTATTCTTTATCGATCAGCTGCCACGACAATTTCTGCAATCCATACACTCCTCTTCCACCACAGCTTGTTCGTTTTTCCAACATTTTTTCTTTTTTTTCTTTTTGTCACGTTTTCATGCATCGAACCATGTGGCATGCCTATGTTACGTAGACACGAGGGTTCTCGTGAATCGCGGAGAACGTTCGTTTTACGCGGAAAATATTATTTTCTTAACCAGTTAGCTGTTACGTCCTCTTTGAAAACTTTGAAAAGTGCGCACTTAAAATGTGTCGTAAGAAGTAAGCGACGACGAGTATACTCGTCAAGCATAGAGTATGTGTGGCTGTTATAATAGAATCAAGTTGTAATTAAGTTTTGATTGAAATGACTGTTTTATTTTTGAATTTTATTACTGACAGGGCTCGTCAGAATGGAAAATATTGCCATTTCTTCATGACGAGAGTACTCGTCAAAAACAGCTAACTGCTAAATACATACATCTACGTTGGAATAATATCGAGAAGTTAATATGAACTACTGATCGACCATGCATGCCACACGGCGATTTTTATTCCGGTCAATTATCCTAAGAAAAGGAATGGTAATTTCGTGGATTACCAGCGTAATTCGTGTTTCATTTTTATTGCTATAATTATAAGTAAAAGTAATAACTTTTACTGCTACAACGAGTCGAAGCATAGCTGGTTATATTTTATATATAACAATGACATCGCGTTTCATTTTCAATTCTTATCAATCAATTTACGCTAATCTTATTCTTTAATACTGCGATTATGAGAGAGAGTTCCAAGGATTCGCGAAATAGCTTTTTCGTTTAGAATTTAGAATAGATTTTAGAATTTTGCTGAATTTAAAGAAATTGTGTCGCCTGATCCTCAGTTGGTCAATACGTGCTCTCTACACAGATACATAAATACGCTATGATAGATAATTAGGATTATTTACTTTTTTCGATATTTGCATATATATTCTTGCACGAAATATCTCGTAGCTTTTACAGACATTTTCAGATCTCCCTCGAACCTTACCAATATAATCAAGTTAATCGAATTTCGCAATCATGCTGATGAAATTTCAAAATGTACCCTATAACACATACCATTATATGTATTACATATATATATATATATATATATATATTGTGTATATATTATATATGGAAAAAAAATATATATACCCTGAAAAAGTGTCTACAAGTGATCTAACACTTCCACGAGCCCCTGTATATCCTCATGCCATTTAATCTACCTAATCCGACTCTTTCATCGATCGCTTTATCAAACCTATCGCCACGATAAACCCTACCAGCAGCACCTTGCCCTGTCGTAATTCGAGGGTTCCCTTAGCTCTCCATTCGTCACTACCTAGGCAACGATATTTCTCTGGTGACGCGGCCGTCTTGAACATAATCACGACCGCGATATAATCGTCGTCGACGAGGAGAACGCTCTCTGATCGATCTAGGGACGTGTCGGCACGACTCGCGGCCAACGCTGTTTATGCTGGCGCACAGAAACGTCCGGTCGTGTGTACCGACGGATCAATCCGGATTAATTGAGTTACGGTTCGCGGTTTTGCGGCCGGCCAACGACCGCACGGATATATCCGCGGCTTCTGCCAGCTTTGCTCCGACGCCGACGCGACTCCCGCGACAACGATTTTGTCGGGCTTGTCTTTCGCGGACGCTAGACGATCCCCCAGGGGTTTCTCTTACGGACTGTAGGGGAAGGGGGCAAAAACCGAAAGGATAGAAGCGGATTGATCGGTCGGTTATAGGGGAAAGTCTCGGTGAAGGCAGTTTGCGGAGAAGTGGAGTTGGACGGAAGTTTCTGTGGATTGCGACGAAGCGGTTTGGTTTAGTGGAAATACGTGTTTCGCAGAATTGAGGTTAATTATGTTACTGGTATATGTTATTGTTATTTTTATGCGTTAATAGGACACTTTTTTATTGCACACAAACGCACATAATATATAGGAAGTACACAAAATATCGGAATTATAATATTTATCGTAATATTCAGTGGATGATAGTAAGCATTCACTTAGATTCTATCTGTTTATAGATAGGTTTATGAAATTATGAATCTGCGTAAAAGTCGCGGCCTAGTTATTATTCGTAATAATTGAGAAAATTTCGGTCATTAGAAAATTACGAGTTCAATAAAATCATTGAGATGCGCTCTCCTTTCCACATCATTGCCATTAAATTCTATGCAAATCGCAATTGCGATTGTTCCTGTATTATCAAATCCAAATTTCGTCCTTGTCGGTGGAGAGCCAATGCCAGAGCAGAATACAGCGTATAGATGGATGATGGGAAATTTGTTCCTGCCACTTTTGTGTCCCTGGATTTTCTCGATCGAGAGCAAAAAATGGGCTGATCGAACGAAGAGGCGAGCTACTAAATGAGATTGTCTGGTTGAAAGGCAGATGTTGGCAGAATTGGATGGCGAGGAGGTGAGTTTTAGGGGAGACTTACGCCATATGCGATGCAACGATAGTTTTGGATTCACCGAATAAATGACGAGGTAAAGGTGATTTCAGATGTCTTAGCTGAAAAGACAATGGTGCTCACATTTATCTTCTATCCAGCGTAAATTTAATAGAAACTTCAGAATAACATAATTAAGACTTCGCAGCAACAGTTAATGGCCAAAGATGTTTATAGCGCGTGGAAAAATGATAAGTTTCGCTACCAGTTTCATCTTTTGAAATTTCGAAGTTGGCGTTAAAGCCACCAAACAAGTTATACTCATTTTCCGCATTATTCATCCTTATTTACCACGAAAAACACCATTTACAAAAGTCATATCAGCGCATTTGTACAAAGTGTCCCATGGAAACATCGTGCGAGTTAAAATCCTCCGAAGGATTAAGCGTCTTCGTGGCCCGGCATAATGGCCGAGTCATAATACATGCTTAAATTAGCGTATGACACGGTGGACGAAGCTGAATTTCCTGTATGTGGACGTAGCTATCGCCGTAATTTTCAGCAACAGACCGTCCCGTCGTCTGATCCTGCCGCATGCGTCCGGGAAAGGACATCATCTAGGCCCGTCGTGGATCTAGGCCTCGATCCCCGGTGGCAACGACGCGACGTGTACGTGCCGGCGAGATAACGCCGGGCCACTCGCTTATAGACCGTTAATTAATTTCGCCAATTACACTCGACGCCCCAAAGCGGCCTGTCGAGTGTACACGACGTCGGCCTTTGTGCGTGGCCTGCCTATCTGCCTGCAGGGACTCCGCTTCTAAATGAAGGCAAGATGCACCGAAAAGGCTCGCGAGACCTCCGTTGCTGGCCTTGCCGAGGAAACGAGGAAAAAAGAAAGAAAGAAAAACGACGAAGGAAGAAGCACGAGCAGCGAGACTCCACGGGCAATTAAGCAGAATTTCCGGGGAAAAATCCGCAGATTTTTGACGAGGCGATTACTCGTATGATGGAAATCGTGCATACCACGCGGCCGCTTTTTATTAATCGCCGCTTCGCTTTTCCGGGAACCCATTCAATGAGTATTTTTGGAAAGAAAGGGAGATAAAAGGGAGGGCGAAGTTGAGAGAGTCGACGATTAGCGTTTAATCCGTCACGAACGTGGAGTTTTATTTGCAGTTATTAATTTATAGTTCGTAATTTACGATTTCCATATGGTCCCTGTTCATTCTGAGATGTTTTTCCTTGGCAATTTTCGAAACTCGTGTTTTAAAACCTAACCAGTAACTATATGTAAAATTATGCATTTTTCAATTGAGAGAAGCAATTTTTTATCAGATCGAGTTAAATGGTATATAGATAGTGTAAACAGCGGAAGAATAAAAAAATAGCTTTTATAGATGGAAAAGTATTCCATTCTAAATGTAGCTTTAAACCAATATTTCTTATTCATACTGAAAACCTCTCGCTTTAAAGGCTTACATTATTTCTCGCTTCAACTTTGCAATTCCGTCAGCGTCGAGTCGAAGAATTCAGATTATTTTTCAAACCATCTACAGCCAAATATTGTCACGTCTATATATGTCATATGTAATTTTTCATATCAAATTGGACATCAACAATTGTAGCTGGCGTGTTTAATCGTAACAGGTACATTTAGGATACGACACTAACCACCTGTGACTACAAATCACGACATATTAACTTAATTCTTTCGTACAATCATTACCGAATCATTATCCGAAAGGTGCATTTGGAATGTAATTCTAACTATCAACTTTCCTTTAATCAAAAAAATCCGCGGTTCATTCGTCGACCGAAGCAAATCAGAAGCTCGCAGATTTACTTCATCTTCGATTTATCACCTCCGCGTTTCCCACAAACGAGCCGCGATCGCTACTCTCTACATATTTACTTGCTTCACGTTCGCCTAACTACCATTAACCACTTCGCCACGACGAACATCAAACGCGTACAGGAGCACGCAAACTCGCGCCTCATGCCGGCAACGCCTGTTTGCACGTTCCTGGGCGTGCGTTTCACAACCGGATGTCGCATTCTCAAGAAGCAAATACACGCACAGACGCATACACTGGTCAGAAGTTGCGACAAAACTTCGCCAGGCGCGTATAACCGTTGATTGAAGCAAACAAAAAGCGCCTACGAGGAATTTGCCGCCAAAAAGCATTGCCGAGTTGCGAGAGTGAAACGTTGGTTTTAACTTGGTTAAGGGTTTGTTCTTGTATTTGTTCTCTTGAGGAAGCTTGGACTTACTGTTTGCCGAGTAGTTGCAGAGTGTATGAAACGGGGTTCCAGTTATGAATGTGGTACGAGGTAAGTGGCGCAAATGTTTGGAAATAACGTCGTTTTTCGATTTTCAGTTCATGATCTCGTAATCTCGTGTTGTATTTAGAAATTGTGCAATTCTATGAAAAAAGTACGTAAGAGGTTATGATTATTTATCATTAAAGTGATCTGTCTATTAGGTGGAAACCGTGGCTTTAAAAAATCTATTCGTTCGTTTGTCCTTTTCTATTTTTCTCAAACATTTCCGCTTACGAAGAGAATTTATTTACTAAGAGAGCTAATTCGCCCGAACACCCTGTATTTAATTAATATGTTTTCACGTAGGAATTATACGATTTTGGCTGAAGCGTTGTCGCTGCCAGATGAAAAGAGAGTTTGCGTTTCGTCCCGGGACTACCGGTGGACTCGTCAGTAAGGCTATGCCCGGTAGTCCCTGCCTTAGACGTAGAGGAAGTCTCGCTAGGTGCGGTATTTGTATCGTGACACCGTATTTCGACCACTAGCGAGATAGACAGACTGTCGTCGTCGTAGCCTTCTGGTGTTGACGGTTGGTACCCGCGGATCGCCCGGGACGTGTTGCGCCGCGTTGATGCCTCGACCTGTCGGCGTCCTGTTGATACCGATCCGCCACATGATCTTACAATTTATTCCCTATCCTATATTTCTTAGTATTTTTACTTTATTATTTTCTGGAAATCTGCATCAAAGAAGACAGAAAAATTATAACAAAATTACATACAACGATCTGAATACATGTCAAAACTTATTTCTATTTTTAGCCGAGTAGTTTACCGCTTTCATTAGCTTTTACAACATTTTTTATTTTCGTTGTGGGTTGCATTTGTCTCTGGTGTCTGTTACCGCGAAAACCCACGTTCGAAAGGATTCGACAGCTCGAAGTGGTTTTCCACGACCTGTGATTTCAAGGCGATCGGAGATCAACGACGTACGAATCGAACATCGACGTCGTGGTTGCTCGTGTCACAGCGATCTGTCACCACTGTGCTTCTAGCTCCTTGATAAAAAGCACTTAAGTCGTATCCGCCCTTTGATCTTGAAGCATACATAGCTCGCGTGCTCCTGCCGATAAATTCACCTTTCGATCCCGGGAAACACGAAAGCACGACGCTTTTATTTTCGTGCTGTTAGAGCCACGCTCGACTCGCGTTTCCGCGCCATTTCCATTTTCGGAACGCTCGGTTCTCTTGACCTTTCGCAAAGAGGAAAGTTCGCTCGGCAAATGGTGGAAAGAGACTGGACGGACAATTCTGCTTGACTTACGTTCGACTTATAGCTAACTTTCTCTTTGTATTCTTTGAATAAACTGGCTGGTCTCCCGTGACCACCGCTACTAGTTCCGGTAGCCGTAGAAATATCGAAGGATTTAAGTTGAAATTAAAGTAGTCGTAATTTTTTTTTATTAATTAAAATAATAAAATTAAATTCTTTTAAATTACAAAACAATTCTTTTAAAATTATAAAACATTCGACGATTGTGCTCATTTCTGTATTTATTTCGTTCAAAAAATTCAATCTACCTGTTTTCTAATTCAATTTCCGTTTTTAATTTTCAACTTAATTAAATAATTTAATTTAATATAATTGAATCGATATTAACTTTAATAAGGTTTAATAATGCTATTTTCTTCCAACTGCAATATGCTAAATCGTGCTTTTCCAACCATCACTTTTTGCCGATAGAAACTCGAGGAAATTGCCTTGAAACTATGAGATCGCCAAATTTTTACAAAACTGAGATCAACATACAATCGCTAAAAAGATATTTACACGATTCCTGCTTCTAAAAATGTTCATTTCAGAATAAAATGACATTCGTTATGCAATAATTTAATGATAATCGTGGTAGATATGAAAGGTGTTGAAAGAGTATCAATTTTTTTTTTTTCGAAAATCTTTTAACGATCAGCAATATTCGTGTAACCACCAGCATTTAGGGTAGATTTTTTATTATCACAGTATCTTTATACCCTAAATATACATTCCCTAAAAAGTCACCCTGTTATTATCAAAATTTATCAGGCAAACCCCTAAATGAAGTCATAGCTAGTAATTTAAACCGTTATAGCATGTTTCACCGCCCAGAACCCGTAAATGTCCACCTCTTACCACAGATTTCACCCTTGTCTCACCGTTGAGTCATCCACGTGAAGAAATTACCAACTCAACCACCTAATACCTAACCTTCGCGAATAGATATTACCAAATATATATTAAAAATTGTTCGTAAGCGAACTTGTCGAATTACAAGCAAATTACTTCCAAGGAGATGACAGGAACTGCGAAGTTTCAGATGAGTTGACTGCAGATGCTGTTATCGAGAAATTAATCGATAAATTATTAGGTTATCCGAAAAGTTTCTTTCGTTTTATGAGGAAATAATAGACGCATAACGTTTTTTGTTTTATATTATTTTGTCGAATTATGTACGATCCATTTTGTTCTGTTGAGATAAACACGACATTTCACAGACTTGGTTTCACGTTTGTATGAAGGTGCATTGTTGTAAAAACACGTTTGCGAAAGAAAGACACTTTCCGGATAACCAATATGTTCGTGGTACAGTGACTTCTCATATGTTAAATGTTTTTATAACAATTACCATTTGGAAAATTGTAAAATATTACAGAAGTGCTGTAGAAAATAAAAGCAGTCGAAAATTTATCACAATAAATCGGAGGAATTTAATATTAAAAAGGCCATAATATTAATATGAAAAGAATTTATAAATGTAGAGACATAGAAAAAACTTATTAATCTCTCGGAAACGATTCTTTATTTCACTGTTTTTACCATCAGCCTAAAGCATCAAAAGCACATACAAACAACTCATGCGAGATTTCGCGGTTTTTGCCATCTCCTTGTTAGCTCGACACAAATATCCTTCCGTAGGCCTCGTACGTCTATTGCAATATTGAAATTTGTATTCCGAGCGTCGACTAAGGGCAAGCGGGAAATAAGCGCGGCGAAACCGTGCGTCGTGTCCGTTCTCGCAGGAACCAGATAGCTTGGAACGGTAAGCACGCGTTACGATGCCTGTACACGCTTATTAACTTTCGCAAATAGCGGCGTGCTGCGTGTTTATGAACATCTCGGGGTGTGCAGCGAGCGTTGTCTCGGCTTTTAATTGCGTGCGTTGCCGAGGGTCCTCGTCTGCGCTCTGCGCTGGCCTGTCTCGCGGAAAATCGCAGTCGCCTCTGACTCTCCGGTTTCCATCATCGTGTACACTTTTTATTCTCTTTCTTCCTCTGCTTTTCAACTTCTTTCGCTTTCTCTCCCTCTTGGAAATTGCGAAGGAGACTGAAGCAGCGGAAGTAGGAATGGAATAAAGAAAAGGAAGGGAAATACGCGTGGGATTCGTGGATTCGAGCAAGCGAATTATACGTTTAAAATTGCCTTCGAACGAATGCACGAAGATATATTAGTAGCTGTAGTTGCAAGAACTTTAATTTTTTAAATACATCGCCCTATTTATATCACTTTCACGGTGTATCGTTGAAATGCTATCAGATATAGTGCGATAAATTAATTTCACATTTTGAGTTTGAGCATATTTATGCAAAAATATATTTATGCAAATTCATTTTTTGACGAATATAATTAAAAGAAAATGAAATTTTGATAGAGAATTGTTTTATTAGTGATTACAACAATAGTTTATTTTCGATCTTTTATATATTTCAGTACATTCTTTGATACTTTGCAATTTCCCGTAAATGTATAGGTATTGCCAGTCTACGTATTATTGACAACATCATTGACTTTCAATTACGTATTACTGTCAGCTCAGTCGTTTGAATAATAACATATACTTAGTAACATATGCAAACGTACACACAAGCATACAGACGAGTTGACGATTACCCCATATGGAGATAACAAACGCAAAGAAGAAAAAAGTTGAAAGAGAAACAGGAAAATCTGTGTTCCATCGGAGGCAGCAGACACGATCGATGGAATTCGCTGATAATTGTATAAATTAAAATTCGTCCATGCGATTGGATCTCGCGCCGCGAGGTTCTCGGATCGTCGACTCCATTAATGTAATTAAAAAGCGCTCTAATTAACATTTATTAAACGGACAGGGAGAACGAGGTGCATCGATGGTAGCTCGGTTGGAATGGAAGGAAGAAGGGGAAAAAACAGACAGCCGTCCAGCGAAGGGTGGATGATTTTGGGAACGAAAAATAAAGGGGAAAAAGGTGTACAAATTGCAGTCGCGCGACGCGGTAATAAACGTCCGGCTGATATAATCAAAATACACGCGTTAATTTGCATATAAATTGAAATGATATATTTTGCATTAGACCAGGCGAAAGGGCCACACGTTGAAACATTGAAATTGTATTTAATTAAGCGCGCGATTTTACGAAACCATTGTATAATCCTGGATTCTCACCCCAATCATCCCTCCACCTCCGACCCGTAGGTGTAATCGGCGCCATTATATTCTTGAATTACGTTAAACGGACCCTTAAATGGTTGAGATTTTGTTTCATTTTAAATAGAACTCGTTGTTCGAATCAACGAACTTTCTATCTCGATTTCCCGTCAATAGTGATCGTTTCGATTCGCGATGGTAATTGATCGTTGAAATAATAATATCACGGCTCTGCGTAATCAATAGTTTAACGTTCAATACGTAATGAAAACGTAATCAATAGTCCCGTTTAATTCTATCGACAATTGGGTCTCGATTGGAAAAGTTTGCTTAAACGTTTGGCCGAGTTCGTTACGTGGATTTATTGTTAATTGTTCGCAACGTTCGCGTTACGAACGCTCATTTACCAGAGGGAAGAAAAGCGTGTGTTTTAATTAGAAGCGGAAGAAGAGTTTGGTATTTTCGCTGGTTCCTTGGTGACGGTTCACGTTGGAAGTTGGAGTCGTCAGTTTTCTAACTTAGATGCAACAACTTCCCGTCTATGTGTTCCTTTCGTCTCTGCAGTGGCCACGTAAAATTGTGGAAGTTAGCGTTTCTACCGCGGTAGGGACGTCGACTAACCTTCTTACGCTCTTGTTTCCATTTCGTTACCCTCGAAGAATCTTCCACCAAGAGATATTAGAAAATGTAAGAGATCTGCATTCTAAATACTTGAAATTCCCGAATCTCCTAACGTTTGCACAAAATTAACAAAATTTCTTAAGAATCGTCATCCTGTAATTTATTTAATTCGTAACTTAATATTCGGCAATTATTCTGAAAATACCTTCTTGTGAAAAGGTATTTTCAATATTTAAGAAGCAAATTAGACTTTCCTCTAACACGAAAGCTGCAATGATTACTTCACACTGTCTACGTATTAATTAAAATATTATCCTCCAGAATTGTCCTGTGCGATATCTGCTCGAACAAACGAGGTTTCTTGTTTTCGAAAACCAGCATATAGTCCAAAGGGGCGCATTAGTTTCACCGGTTGCATATTCGGATGCAGAGTGCATCTTTCGTTAACGACTGGCCAGAGCCGGCGTAATATCCGATAAGTCGAAGTTTAATCGCTTATAAAATTGTCCTGGTGTATAGCCAAGCTTGCTAAGTGGCTCTTGCAAGCATAGAGGATACAGTTGCACGACTCGAGGCGGACTCGACACTGTCCTTTCGTGGCTTTTCAACAGATAAACTCTTAAGTTTGCAACAGCTGCGCGCGATCACGATGCTCCAAAGCCTTTCGAGAATCTCCCTCGACCGTTTACAACGTTCCTCTCGTTTCGAAGGCGCGCGCTCGGAAAACGAGGACGATGCTGCGCACGTGAATCGCGTCTCAGGAAATTTTCAATGATATCGTGGATGATTTCGTTCGATCGAGAATTATGCTTCTTGGAGTCGTAGAGTAAATTGAAAAAGAACATTCCAACCTTATGACGATCGGTTATTTTCCAACGGTAACTTTTAGGTCAATGGTTAATAATAAATATGGTTCTTTCTACACTGGAGAATTCAGTAGCTTAGAATATTGAGGAAGCGAAAAGGTAGAATCGATAAGTAATTGAAGAAAGTGGTTAGTAATAGTTAATACCGACGTAGTTGGTGTAAAGTTGCGTTAGTATCGCGCAATAAATTTGACAAGTTTAGTAATTTCAGTAGAAATTATTATCTCATTTATGAGTGAAGTAAATTGTGCAAATACCTACGTATTTTCCTCTATCTTGGTTTATGTCTGTTGAACCGTTTTCCATGTTTTATACGTGCGACGTGAAGTAGTTGGAAATGGGTCTTCCAATGGGAAAGGATTCAATTTTAAATTATACATTCTTTTTGAAACTATGCGTGAGAAGTGCCGGGTACGTAAAATCACTGGAGTAGAGGTTATAACTGGTGATTCAGGTAGATCATAACGGTCTTGAAGTATCAAACTTCGGTCCGTGCTATAGGTACATAAATTCTCGGCTATTCTGCGTTAAAATACTATTGTTCTTCTGTTATTTCGTTTCTTTCTATTTCTACTGCTATCGTTATTTAATGGCGAGAAATACATAAACAACAATTAATAACAAATAAAAGGGCGAATACTTAAACAATCACTTAAATTACTATCTATTCTTTTTATTTATTTATTTATTTACTTCAACCTCATTGACCGTAAAACCGACTTGGCTGAAATTCAAATAACTTGCTTATCCCACTCATTTTAATCCTTATTATTTAGAAATATAAGAAAACCGCGTTTAGAAAATTTATTTAATGCTCAACGCATACAAAGATATATCTTTTCTCTAACTTTACCAAATTTCAACATTATTATTCGCATATCATTTCTTCCACCGCTACTCGATCATAGTTCCTCGAATTTCGTAGTTCCCCAAACGAAGTTAAGTCTCGGATCTTCCTAAACGTCCTGACTCAAAGTAACATACGTTTAGGCACAGAGTTTATCCTTTGAGAGGAAGAACCCTCTAGAACGGTTTGTTCATCGCCTTCTGCTTTGACCGGCGGAAGCGCGCGAGCGGAGCGAAACCAGCGGCGCGCGACTGAACGCGCGCGCGGAAATCGGAGGAGTTCGGCCGTTTAAAGCAACGGAAGCGCGTTTGCGAGCGCCACCATCAGCTTCAAGGCTAATTGCTCTCGGCAAATATTTGGTTGGTCCGTTTTTCTTCCCGTTGCCCGACGCGGCTAATTAAATATACGAATTACGTGTAACCGCACGGTTTACGCGACTGAAAATCGCTCGAAAATCGCTGCTCACCTGTTTGGACAAACGCAGCCGAATTTGCATAACGGAAATGTAATACGAACGTCATACATGGAACGTAGTTCAGAAACCGTAGTGATGACAGAAATTCGTATAAAAATAATTCGAACGATGTTTAGACACAATTCTAAATTTTGAAATTTTATCTTATGGTAAAAAGTATTTGCACGTTTACTTTTCAGTGAAACGTTTTTTCATCGGATTCTATATACGTACATTTTATTTTCATAATATCAAATTTTTGTAAGCACCTGGAAATAGGTGCTATTCAATATACTTGGACCTAATTATTGGCATAGACCTAATGTTTATGCCATGATAAATATAATGCTGATACGCGTAAATATTTTTCGTAACAACCGTGGAACTGGCCTTTAATCACGGAAAATACAATGGCTGACTAGACTTGAACGTGAGAAAAATAATACATGATATGATCATCGACATGAATAGTCAATTTACGTCAGTAAATATTTAAATATAAAATTGGATAGAGTAATTGCCCAAGCAATTAATTGGAAAATTACAAACATCCTGCTAACTTCTTGCTACGATTGTATGAATTGTTCTTGTGGATTCTTTGCACAGATATATTGTAGTTATTTGTAGAAAATAGAGGAGCGTATATTGATACTGATTCTTGTTTATTTTCTCTAAACTTAAACGAAAATATTGCACAGAATACTTGGAAGAGTTAGTCGAAATTGGTAGAAATTTAAAGTAGAAACGTAGAGAGGGTAGTCGAATTAATAATAAAATCACGCGCGACTGATTGACGCAAAACTAACTTAATGAATTAGATGTAGATTAACTGGTGGCAAACAGCAGTTACACGTGCGCCGTTTCTACGCTATTTAGATATGAAAATGAGGTACATATATATCGAAGTGGATATGCGGGCGATGATGTCGCTGAAAGCACCGGGTAGACAAACAGCCGACGGAGCGTTGTTCACGCGGGATTACATTAAAATAAATTTAGCTCCGCGCGTTTCGAACAAACATTGGATAATTCAGTTTGCCAAATAGCTGCTTGGTGTCGAAAGAAAAACAAGAAACTGGATTTGCTTTATACTCGATTCGTAAGTTTGGTTTTTGTTAACTTTTTAAAGAATATTGCTTTAAATGATTATTTTTATTAGCAGTTGTTGGAACTGCTTCGAGAAGTTTCAAACTTTACACATTTGCACGTAGGATGGCTTGTTTTAATCTCTAACTACTTGTGTTTTGTTCTAAGAACTACATCGGATTGAAAAACTTCCTCTTTGGGAATTAAAGACACGAAAATAGTAACAGTGATACTAAGCTTAGTCGGTGAATGTATTAAGATAATTTTATGGTCAATTAGAATTCTTCATTGATTTCTTCGATTTCAACAGATACCGTGTATCTTGTCTGTGGAATGATAGGATACTGCTCTTGGCAATAACTTCTCGACCAAATGGATAGTGCGAAGCTAATTAAAAAAATAGTACAAATTTTGATATGTAAAATATGGTAAAATATTCATGTCAACTGGAAAATTACAAATTATAAATTTACAAAGAGACAAACAATAATTTACATCACAAAGTCTAGTAACTTTATGTTATATGACTTTTTCTTCTTTTTCGAAACGAAGTATATCTTAAGTGGTGACGTGGCTCTTAGAGTTTCTAATACAATTATACTTAAACTCAGAAAACTCATATGTTTTTCAAAACGGTAAAATCCTCTCTTGTTACATGACGATTTGTCTTTACTTATCGTTGATCACGTTCTGTACATTGTCGCTCGCATTTTTATTGATTTAAGTACGCGCCGTAAATCGTTGGAAAGCGAAATAATGCTAGTTTATTTGCCATAGACAACCTTTAAAACAGATTCGTCGCTAATAATCACCAGCTTCCGTGGAATTTAATTTGAAAACCAACAGCTTTTACCCCCGGTGACACGGAGGTCGTGCTTCTAGTCGACTGTTGTAGGGGAAACTAATTTTCGAAGTCGAAAAAAATACAGTCGAACGAATCGATTTTCGCGCGGATTGAAGTAACTTTTTTTCCCCCTCGTAGTTTGTACGATGAAGAGGGGAAAATAGAGAGTGAGAAAGAGGGGGGAGGATCTCGGTAAATCCAGCTAATCTCCGGGCTTTTTTTTCATCAACTCTGCACCCGGAACCTCGCCACGCGTGTCAGCTGTCGACAGCGGGATCGGATAGACCTTATTGCCGAATTCCAGCCGAGTTCCATCGTGTTTGCCGCGAAGACACCCCCACGCTCTCTAGCGTGATGCCTTTTGCATGGATCAAGACGTGACATACTGTCGAATTCTCTTGTCTCGGGTGGTTCACCCTTACAGAGGTTCGCCATACGACATTTTGTCGAGCTTACGCGCTCCAATCTTAGACTTTCTTCAGATTTTCGTTCGATTTCAGGGACATACCTGATCTCGGTCTGACTCGTTACTGGGAACATCTACTTACTCGACTCTCTTTGCACTCTGTATTCTGTACTATCCTCTTACGTTCGAATCTTCCGCTTATGGAGTAGTCTCTTATTTTTGTGATTTATAATGTCCGTAGCCAACTCTTTTCGGAAAGAAATTTCTATTTTTTAAAGAATCTACGTACCAACAATATTCTTTAGAGTATTCTTAGCAAGAAATATATTCAAATAATTTACTAATATGCACAGTGGCCACGAAAGGTATTTCCATTTATTATTTTTGTGATTGATAATGTACGTAGCCAACTCTTCTCGGAAAGAAATTTCTATTTTTTAAAGAATCCGCACACCAGCAATATTCTTAGCAAGAAATGTATTCAAACAATTTACTAATATACACAGTGGCCACGAAAGGTATTTGCATCTTGTCTTCCTTAGTTCACCACTAGAAACATCCGCTACACGCCATTTCGTTCAGCTTACGTTCCCCAATCTCACATTTTCTCAGACTTTCGTCCAATTTCGAGGAAATACCCGACCTCGGTCTGACTCGTTACAGGAAACGTCTACTTACTTGATTCGGTTTGCATTCTGTATTCTCTGCCATTCTGTACATATTCTGTTACGTCCGAAACCTTTGCTTTAGGATAGTTTGTTATTTGTCTGATCGATAATATCCGTAGCCAACTCTTCCTGGAAAAATATTTCTATCTCTTAACGCGATATTGTCACGCGAATTTTACATTATTTTTCCGCCGGAATCGTAGTCAATTGAGATATATTACACTATAACGTTTCATTTTTGCAAGATATTATAGTGTATTTGCGCACGACGATGACCGACAATGTTACCGGAATCGTTCACATCGTAGTCGTTATTATCAAACAATTTTATTTATTTATTTATTGTTTTTTATTTTCATGATCAAAAGTTTCCATCAGATTTCACTCATTTAACCTACTTCTGCAGTGATATTCGAGCGCTACTTGACGTATTAGTCACCGAGCACGTGTTCGTTTATAAAATTTCAAATATGTATCTCGTACAGCTTACGCTGAAAAGTTTCTTCCGGTTTGAAATTGTCGTGGCGGAAATGACGGAAGTTTCAGCTGGATGGAACGATTAAGGGAGAGCGATCCAACGTTGGCATCGTTAACTCTCGACTATTAATAACATCAACGCCCTCGAAAGTTTTCGCTGAACTGCATTCTTATGCACGAGGAATTCATGAATATCGTCCTCGTTGTTCCAGCTGTTCTCTTCGTAACGCCTCTGGCCTCGGGGTTATCGATCACATGTTGGGATTCTTTGGAAGTTTATACATTTATGAAACACGTTGATACCCCGCGTTTACTGTCGAGTATAGGTAACGAGGAATTTATACAGTATCCTTTCGTTTTGATTCATTGCCAATATGTTTGGCCTTTTATGATCTTCCGGGTTTATCAAATACCAATTTGTTGCGGGTCACATGGTATTACGCTTCTATGTTATTACTTTTGTTCAGATTATACGGTGACATTAACCATTAATTGATCTGTGTTTATGAACGAATAAAACATTGGTGAGCGGAATGAATGCAATTTTAAAATACATAGGTAGTAGTGTGCTTTATTATCACGAAAAATTGATCACCTACTTTCAAATGTTTTGCCGCATTAATGGAAGTCATCAAGTTTTAATCGTCGTAGTTTGTAGTTTTAAATGAAACACTCGCTACACTCGACAACTTTAATCATCGTACCCCCGTGTTTGGCACACGACAACTTTTTAATCACACTTTTTTATTTAATGAAAGCTTGACGTCACGTTACATCTTCAGTCGTAAATCGATATCACATCATCATACTATTACATTCATCGTCAAAATTATGGTTCAGTATCTTCTGTTATGTATTTTTACTACCTTGTCCTTCCTTTAATTGCTTGTTTCGTTCTTATCCTTATTTTCGATCCAGTTACATCCTTTCAACGCTAAAAGAATCTTCACTTTGTGCGAAATATGAAAACAATGTCTTATTATTATGCATCATTTCGCGTTTCAACTTCCTGTTAAACGCTTGCTTAGAACATTACAAATCTTGTTTATTTATTGAGGGTGAAATTAAAGTATAAAAATTCGATGATCGTAGCAGTATTAACTCTTCGCTCAACTCAAACAACAAAAACAGCTGTCCGAAAACCAGGACGCTCTTAAACATACGAAGAACGTTGAACGCGATACACTGTTACGTTCTCAGTCGCAGTAGGTATCTTTTTCAAGAACAAAGTATCCTTTTACCAAGTTAATTGCAAAGAAACTGTTTTACGTGGCAAACGAGAGAGACCATCCGTGGTTTCTTTTCGTTTTAAGCTGTTCGAGTGTTTCGCCTGGAGCAAATTGTTACGTGAAATTCTGTCTTGGAAGAAAAAGTGGACCGCCGTTTCGTTTGCCAGATACGTTAGCAAAAGAAAGAAGCGAGTGGAACTCGAGATGCACGATGTCTGACCCGGAAGAAGAATGACCCATATAGAGTCACGCCGTAGTTCTTCAGTTCAGTAGTTCGAGCCGAGTTTATACAGACACGCGAACCGATCGTTTGCCCAGTTTTCTTCTAACGTGCCTTTACGCCGTTTAACGCAACACCTAGTGTGATTTGTTTACACAAATGGCTTTTTTTATTGAATGTGATAACGCGGCTAACGTTCTTTTACCGACGATATCTTGCGTGCTGATTCTTTTTTTTATTTGCGATCGAAGCTTTCGTGTTTTCGAAACTTTAACAGAGATAACACGATAAAGGCATTTTCAAAGCTTAATTATGTTATTAAAAGTTTATAGATTCTAGTTAAAAAGATATTTCTGTGATATTGTTCCATCCAAAATTTATCTCTCTCGAGCTACAAAACACGAGAGCGTCGATAGTATTTAAATCAAAAAGATGCACACGGGAAACAACGGTAATAACCCGCGTCATCGCGTGTAATAAAAAGTTTATAGTTAATAATACCGAACAGTAACATTTATCGGTGGACGTAACCACCAGTGTAACAAATTTCTTATTCAAATTTAAATTTCCTACGTACCTTCAGTATTAAACACGTTTCATACACGAACTCCAAATTTTTACGTAATAGGAATATTGCATTCGATTATACACACGTTTGACTGTAGATTATAGTCGACAACGTTAAATAATAATATTTGCCCATGGAAATCGCTATTACGAATTATTAAAATTTCAAGGTAATTTGCTTAAACTCTTGGCAAGAATAAGTACATAAGACATAAACAATCCAATCCAACTAAAGTACCTACACTCCTCTGGAACAACAGTGTCCCTGTCGGAAGAGTAGATCATATAAATTCCATCTAAACTGCAAAAACCTCCATTACATCAGCTAACACCGTAATTTCCTCGTTGGAACACCGTCCGGCGAATACAAAACACGGGTTTCCTTCGATAGTATCGAGCAGTGGCCGATGGCTGGTATCGATAACAGACGAGAAAAGCTAAACAAGAGATCCCCGAGCGAAACCAGTTATAATTTTGTTCGGTGAAGAGGGCCGTGCTTGTGCCCTTGCTCATTTCTGATTCTCGTCGCACTTTTACCGTCTAACGACGTGAAACGACGAAGACGTCGTGGGTACGGCTGGATTCTCGCCTCAGCCTCGAGTGCTCGAGTGCTTCGTGCAATTTCCTGCTGCTCTCCTGGGAGAACCAACCCTCTTCCCCTTCTTTTCCACCTCTTCCTCTTTCTCGTTCTCTCTTACATTGCTTTTGCTTCTTGTATCGAGATGCTACACTACCGAAAAAAAAGGAAAAAGGGAAAAGGCAGGAAAAGAGGGGGAAAAACAACGAGGAAGAACGAAACGGTGTAGAGATAGGGGAGACGCAAAGAGAACGAAGGTGGCTAGCGGAGGAAAGCTAAAAGGTGGCAGAGATGTAAATGAAAATGATAATGTCGAGGCCGAGCTGTAACGTGAGCAGCCGGAGCAACTTTCCCGAAGCATTTTCGACGGCAGCGCTCTGCCTCCGCTATGCTCCTGCTTTAGTTACTTCGACAGCTTGCTCTTTGTTCCGTTGAGTAGTTCTCGAGTGACTATGCAGGCTGATGGTGATTCGATTGACCTTTTTTTGCGCCGCAGTTTTGGACGACTTGTTTTGAGTAGATCCAAGTGGAGTAGCGGTCTGCTGGAAGTCTGGATTAATTTTTTTTTGTCTGGCTTGGGAAACTTAAAGTGCACCGCGACACTCGGATATTTAATAATACTACCTTGTAATTTCGTTATTTGATATTTCCTGTTCAAATCTGTTGTCTGATATTGTTAAAAGTCCAAGGGAAATATTGCTCTTTTATAACTTGACATACATACTTATGTATATCTTTTATTCAAAACTAAAGGAATTTATTGTGTGTGTGTGTGTGTGTTATTTGAATTCTATTAATGTAAATCATAATCTAAGTAAATAATCTAAGTAGTTTCGAAGGATATACTAAATAGGTTCATTACTATATTTGGTAACACGGAAATCATCCTTTCCGGGAACTTCGAGTATTTTAATGCTACAAAACTCCCTTTAACTCCCTTTCGCCGAACTTTACACTGCAAGACACACGCATCGTTTTCTTAATTAATTAACCAAATTGATCAACCTATTCACGCGTAATATTATATATTCGTCGCTAGGCAAAAGTAAATTAATTCAACGGCGACTAATCGTATGGGCGGGCGCATCCAGCGTTGGATTCACGACATTTATGCGGCGATCAAAGAGAGGTTGAAATTGTGGAATACGAGAAGAGAGGGTCGTGAGAAAGAGAGCAGAGAGCGGGCAAAGTACATTTTCATAATCGAGTCAAGTACTTCACTGAGTGTCTATTCCGGAATTTTCAGTGGTTCCAAGCCCCTGCTGTCTTTCTCTACACACACACCCCCTCCCCAACTATTCCATGCTACCATCTCCCAGCAAGTTCAAATAAAAGGACACATTGGGACCGAGTACATTTTATTCTCTTCCCCTTACCACCCGTTTCTGCGGTCTTCTCCCCGTCGCACTCTTTCTTTCTTCTCTTTTCCCTGTCCCTGTGGAAGTTCACTGCGCCCTCCAGCGAAAAAGAGAATCATTAAGAGCTTCTTGAATTATTTACTGTTTAATTTCCCATCCTTTTCCTCTTGCTTTCCAATCTTCCTTTCTTTTTTCTCTCTTCCTTTTTTCTTCGACTTGTGAATTCCAAAGTCTCCGCCAAGGGGCAAATATTTGGCATCGCGACGGTTTCATTGTTTCAACGTGATTTAGAAATTCCGTCTGCGGTCTTGGATTAGTTTGGTCTACTTATTAGGCAGACAGATTCAACTGCTATTAAGCGTCCTTTTAGACGTATCCGAGAAGGAAGATTTCATATTTTCATATATATTACTTCGAAATTCTATGAATATATAGTGGCTGCAGAAAGTATTTACATGCTACTGTATTCGTTACAGTACTTACGCGTATACATACTAATTGCTTAAGTCCAATTGTATGTATCAAATATTCGAATAAATTCCATATTATTTCGATTCCATTTATCTTTCCTAGTCAAAAGACAAATACGATTTGAAAGGTCTCACGATCGAACGATTTTCTGGACGACGATAAATTAACAAAACTTTCGACGATGTATGCTGCTTCGTTCGACCACCCGGCTTCCACGTTTTGTAACTTGTCCTCAGCCTGGCGGCGGTTCCGCGTACAATAGGGTATTTCACCCTCAAACTTTTACTTTGCCATCTTTTTACTTCCCATCTTCGATAGAATCAGTGCAAGCGCAGTTTTGCACGTGTGCCTCGAGTAGCCCGATGGACGATAGGCTGGATGCGATGAGCATCCACGTCCGGACCATCGTCCGTCCCATCGTCCTCGGTGCGCTCATCTAAGAATATGCAGACTCGGCGACAAAGGATGCTGCAATTTTGTTGTGTGTCGAGTCCGGAACATTTGGAGATGGCGATCCTCCGAAGAGCTTGCGTTGTTGATTAACACGTTGATGCCGGCGCCGATATTCAGGGTTTTCTCTGTGAGGTGGCGCACGAATGCACGTCGCCTCACGGAACAAACTCGCGTGACCCACCGACAATGCTCGCCGCCTCACGGTACAGACACGCGTGACCCACCGGAGGTGCACGGCTGCGTCAACGTGTTAAGCAGTTCAGCAAAGCAAGTAGGCAAGAAAAGATTGGCAGCGCAAATTTACGAGTCACCCGTTACGTTCGCTCATGTTTCGTACGTGTCTCGCGCATGTGTGACGGATATATAGGATAAGATAATAGAAATCTGTAACACAGTGTAGAGCTTCGTCCAGCGGTTGTAAATCTCGGTTAGCGAAGAAGCGACTGACCGCGAACCGAAATCGCCAGTTCATGTAGTAAACTCGTAAGATATTGTAGTCTCCGATCATACGATAACGTGACGAGGGTGTAACAAGCGACGTCGAGTGAGCGTGTATGTGCGAGTGAGGCGATAACCACGGACGAACAATCCTCTGAATCGCAATCTAAGCCGAAACTATCTCTCTCTTTACTTCTGTATTCTTGCTTTATTTTTCTTATTAGCGTCACACGGAGTTACGAGTTTCACGAATAAATTCGTATCGAGGATGTTATTTCTTTTTCCTATTCCTAGTCCTCCATAATTTCAGGTAATGCAGAGCGGACGGAGCCTGTACGAGGACAGCCAGAGATCGGATCCACGATAAAAATAAATATAAAGGTCGGCCACTTTACGCTTGGTTATTCGGTTGTCGCGTGTTCGTTACCGCGTCCGCACACCGCAAGCTCATTCGATTTCGGACGTATATTTGTGGCCTTGTTGATACAGAATAGTAAAAAAGACACTTATTTCTGAACCATATTTATAAATAAGTTATTGGAGAATAGAGGGAAATCGTACGAACGTCTAGTTGATATCATATGAAGTTTAACGCAGTTGTAAAATCTTTATTTATGTTATTTCAAAACTATTTAAGAAATCTATTTTTGCTAATTGTAACAGATATTAAATTATTTCGGCTTATTCTTCTGAACTATTTTAACAATTTAAACAACGGCATCTTTATCTTTTTATTTCATTTTATTTTACAAACTTATTAACTTGTACTCCCTTATATATAGTTGTATCAATTCGTCTTAGCTCATATAAAAAATAAAGTCGCAAGAGAAAAGTATGCATAAGTACACGTAAATCGTCTCCGCAAAGAAAAAGCCGCTTTTGTACCCCTTCTCATCCCTCTAACTACTCCAGTAGCAGCTAATTTTTCTTTTTCGTTGAAGGTAAAGCGGTTACTTTTGCAATGCAACAAGAAAAGACACTGCACCTAATTGCACAAATTTTTAAATGAACACTGAAAATGGAAAGTGTTCGATAAGATATAATTTCAGAAATATCAGAGATATCAAAATGAAATTTTACACGATTCGAAGACGCGTTTGGTACACTTTTAATCACATTGCAATTTAGTTACATCAAACAAACAATAATTTTAATTTTCGAGAATTTTGTGAGGTTGACCTATTCAAGGCCATGTAGCTATTTTAAAAATTAACGAATGTGAAAAAAAGTAGCATATTACATTATGCTCCAAGTGATCGACCAACCATCTGCAAAAAGAATGTTTGATTTTGTACATATTTTTGTAAGAGGATTTTTTACCGTGTTTGAGGTGAAATATACCATTTGCCCAATTTTTAAGAGCAAAATCCGAAAGTTTAGAAATTCGACTTTTCAAACATTTGAAGACCGAAACTTTTACACACAGGCAGATGAAAATTATTATATTCTGCATACTGTTAATATGCTTATTTAAATTATTCAATGCTTGTATCATGCGGAAGTCTGGCGGAGAAACGAACGTGTACAATTGGAAGATATCTCGCACTGCGCCGTTTCGATTTCGAAACTGAATTTCCTGGCTCGTATTGAGTAATCAGAAGTGCAAGACTCGGCATAGTCTTCGCATAATCCGGCTTCTCCGGCACAGCTGAATATGCATGAACGCGTTCGAGTCATAAGCGTTTCGCTACTTAAAATAATTCAGCCGACTGTTCTCGTTCCGTTGATTGCGTTCCATCTGCCTCGGATCCGCCACTAAATACCTCCTAGTTGCCAGCAGAATACGTTCCGAAGACTATGCCACAATGCCTCTTGCAAGGAAGGCCATTGTTGTCAGCTAAATGTACATACAAACTGACGAGGCTCAGTGATTTCATCGATTGTTCTCTGATAGTTTTGTGTGATTATGTTTCCGTCTCAGTACGGAACAGCTTCTGTTAACGTTAATTTCCAACTTTTATAGAAGAGTTGTAGACTTCAAGTTCAACTGTCTTTAAAAGTATTTTCGTTCTCATATTCTTTAATAATATTTTGTTTAAACGAGACGTAAAAACTTCATTTAACAGGGAGATTTCGATAGAATATTGAAACTATGAATTTTGATAGACTATAGGCGATTAATGTCTTTGCTTTCGAAATTACATTTATGTTTCGGATTAGTCAGATTGTAATACTCACGCGTGCAAGAGAAGCAGTTAAGTTATAGCGGTCGGTTCTAATTCAGTTTATTGTGACGATAAATCCTCCTATTCAGCTTTCTGCACGAGTACAATTGTATTTGAGCGTTGCTATAGTAACATAAAGTTTTTCTTTATCCTACTGATCGACCATCCCTTAATGAAAAATTCCTCTAATCATGGAATTACTATGAAAATCGATACGGTCAAAATCAATTTCCATTAGGACGATTCCATTAGAGATTTTAGAAGAGAATTTTTACTCCTTAAAAAGAGTAAATATGATATAATTTTGTTTGAACTAAAATGAAAAGGCGCTTTAAACGAAGAAATTATTATATCTAAAAATATATATATCTAAAAAGTGAGCAATCTAAATCACGTCCGCTTAACAGGTTAACGAGTCTTTCCTTAGACGTAAGAAATTTTTTAACGCTGGAGAAACTCCTATGGAAACTAACGCAGGATAGTTGAACGTTTAAAAAAACCATCTTTTTCATTTGCCTCCTATCTTATCCTTCTTCAACAAGATTTCTATTCCGCGCAAGTTTTATTTTCCCGATCGTCGAGCCTTTCTTTGAGCAACGAAATCGATTGCGCTTCCCCCGAGATCGATTCTATCAGGTCGATGGTTGTTTTCCTGTAACTGTACAGAACGAAGTCGCAGGGTGCGGTACACAACCACCCTCGAGCAAACATATACACAGGCACGTAGACATATTTGAGCTTGGCGACGTTGAAAACTCGTTTTAATTCCGCCACTCGACTTCGTGTTCCATTTTCAATATTTGCGCGTAAACATCGCTTAAATGGGAGAAGTGTCGAGGTTGTAGGAACGACGTAGTAGCGAGCAGGATCATCGTTTTATATCGGCGTACATCGTTGTCTCGCGATACAGCAACGAGTTTCGATTCGATCTCGTACGTGCTCGAATCGTGAGCACGGCTTAAAAATCTCTGAATAACTGTCGCTCGGCTGAAACAGCTCGTAAATCCGCGAATCGCGTCTCGATCTCGAGGGATACTTCCGGACGTTGTTCTCGATTGGCTTCCGGTCACTGTTCTCGTTTGACTTCCGATTCTCCCTTTTCGCGACATAGTGGCTCGTAAAACTTTTCAATTCGGATGGACCGTTGCTTCTCTTTTTTTTTTTTTACGGAATAAAGTTGGTTAACTGCATGCATTACGATTTTTTAACAGCTGTTTGAGTGGTTTGAGTGGCAAATAAAGCACATACCATTCATCTGTTCATCAATTTCTATTTTTTCACCTTCGAAGCAACTCCATTGTTTACAATAAACTTTTGCCAATGTATTTTCTATGCTTCAACACAATGTAAAAGACACAGTTTTTGCGGTGGCGTTAAACATTTTCTGCGAATTTTGCTTTATCGCCTGAATCGATTGAAATCGATGTATATAATCAACGTATCCCGCAGCGATTGTTTTAATCGATGAGTGCGGTGCCTGAAGGTTTGTTGAATTTCTGGCTAAAAGTTGCGAACAGATATTGAGGCGTGAGCCAGTGCATTGTTATGACGTAAAATTACATTATAAAAATCGCCGCACGTTCAAATCTCGTTCGACAAAAATAACTGTTGTATGCAAAACTAGTCGACCGCTCTGCAACTGACAACGCGTAATATGATATAAAAAGGTGTAGTAGTCAAATAGAACGAAAGCAAGTGACATTGCATTTGACTGCTTCTTGTAAACGAGACGTCCTGGAACGTATTTAAAAAGTTGTTATGTCAATCCTCTTGCGTTAACAAATCTAAATTAATATACGATGTAGTTCCTTTCGATGTGGCTACTGATTAATAGCGGATACGTGCAGACGAGATTTTATGTTTAACTTGGGAATTGACTTGGCTTGGGATTCTCTTTCATATTTGACTTGGTTTCTCGTTTCTTTTCTCTTCTTTGGTACGAGATTCTCGCGATTTTTCCTTCCATTGCGCTCTGGGCGCGTTCTTCCTCGCTACACGAGACTCCATTTGTGTGTATATTTTTGCATGTATACATTTTGTATTATGTAGTTTAATATGAAATTTTTATCCTACATTTAAATAATATACAATACAATATAACACGATGTAGTATCTCCAAACACACAAATACTCAAAGTCTCAATTTCCATAAAATAAGTTTTATAATCCTTATCATTCTCCAACACCGTCTATTCATCCTTTACTTCGCTTACTTCCAATCTTCCTCTATATCGCGAGCAATTTTCAATCATTCGTTATTACGATATCGCTAAACTTATCGATTGTAATCCTGTTCCTCGTTATCTTCAATCTCTTCACTCATTCGCTCAGCTCGAGTATTTTATCTCGTACGTATTCAAGAATACGTTTAACGACGCGCACCGTACATACAGCAGCATTTGTCATGGTGTAAAAGTCCCTATAGAGTTTCTTTATCGACTGTATTTTTGCTGTTGAATAAGAGACAAGTACCCAAGCGGGGAAGCTACGCGTCATGTCCCCTCGACAAAGAAGTTAATACGATAAACGCAAAAAAACGGGACCAGATCGGACGAAGGGTTGCCTGGAATCGTCGCTACATCGTCCCTCTGTCCTCTTTTCTTCTTCCATTTCTCCCCTCGTGGGGATCTCGGAACGGAGTATGGGGCATCCGACCCTCGTTTCTTCGCGGGTAACGCGACACGCACGAGCTCGTTGAGCTTCTGTAATCACGTTCGAAAACGACTACGACGAGAATGTAAGGATTTGGCTTCGTTGATCGAATAATGGCTCGCGAATTGTTCGTCGAGGAACTACGAGAGTCCTGAGAGAGTAATTTTTGTGCTGGTTTTGCTTTGGAAGCCAGGAAAGTCATTCGAAAATTGGAGACGACAAATGATTTGGTAGATGTTGAGAGGACTTGTAGAGAAGCTTCAAGGAGAATTTATCGGTCGAAATTCTGTTGTATATGAAAGTCTAATTTTCTTTTATACGTTCAATTGATTAGTCCAGTAACTGTAATAGCTGTACTAGATACACCTTTAGTTATACTGTTATACAGCTATACTATATATAACTATATAGAGTTCTTCTTGATAATCTATCAGGTTTTAAAACTCGCCAGAAACGAACAGAGAAGGACTCGCAAATATCTGAATATAAAAATAAAAAATATCTGAATATACTGATAAATGCACGAAGTATAAAGTTTAAGAAGACTCATAATCAAGAAGAATAGTGGGAATACTTACGATAAAGTATTTTTAAAGTATACTGAAAATAACTGAATGAAAATAATCACAGGGAAGTTACGTAATATTACAGGAAGAATAGGGAACCTAAATAATTACCCAGAATTATACGAAGAAAAGTAAGTCATAATTGTTCAAAGCACAGTCCACAAAGATATCTGAAAAAGTAATTAAAATTGGGAAACAAAATAACTCATAGGGACATTATACAAATTATTCAAAATTATATTGACCATGTATAAATTCAGAAAATGTTTGAAATCGTGCTAAAGGGAAGCTACAGAGGAATCCGACAAATATTTATGGCAGATTGGGCAAAATTGAACAAAGGAAAGTTAACCACCGTGATCGTGCAAATTGAAACGTGTTTACCGACTCGATTATATTCTCGTAAAGGGTTTTCCTTTCCCAGTTGCGCTGAAATTCGGGCGAGCGAATTAGGGACGGGTTGATAACCTTTTTATCGACGCGAATCGACTGCAAATATGAGGAACCTGGAACGGAGGATCATGCGGGGTTATGCCGCTGAAATTTTCGCTGAAATTGTTTGCCAGTGCTCTTCATTTCGATGTCTGTTACGATTTAACGGTGTTAAAGTTAAACAAGCACCGGTTACCCGCGGCGATTGACTCTGGAAATGTGTATTTTGCTTTATTTCGTATCATAATTTGCATATTGTACGTGTTTTCACAGTGGATTCCAATGTTCATAAGCTTCGATGTTTTAATACACACAATTAGCGATCTTGTCTCTGCTAACAATTATCGCTGTTCGATTTCAAGGAATTCGAACGTTTTGGGTGAAAGTTCGATGTGACGGATATTTTCCTTTATTTCGTTATAATTCAGTGGCTAAACTCATCAACTCTATCTTTTGTCAGTCGCTTGATCTCGTTAATGAAGTACGCGAAGTTGGAGATTAATGTCACGATATAATCACCACATGTTGATTACAATTTCAGGTAGGCTAAAATATTTCGATTATATCCACGGAATTTATACATGAACAGCTTAGAGGCCACATTAATCTACTCCACGAACTGGGAATCAGAGAAATGTGATCGCATTACGGACATTACTTTCGAAAATCTATCTTGCAACTTCTTATTATCAACGTCATTTCCTTTGGACAAGAGAATTCATAGAATCAAGTCATGTTTCTTGAGAATCGAATATTTGTAGTACCTATATGATGAATCCAACTCAAAAGGAAAAAAAAAGAAAACAAAAATCAAGAAACGTACAAAAAGTGGAAATAATCAGTCCAACTTCTTACATGCTTAACTATTATACCTCGGTAAATCCAAAGTCCTATCATCAAAAAAGTTCCATTCTCATCCAAAAGTAAAATCAAGCTCTCTGAAAATCCCCAAAATTTATATACGAGCGCCCGACGCTGTTACCAGATCGTCGTGCGTTATTCAAGATCGATATTTTCCATATTCACTTTGCCATCGGAATATACCGGAACCAGCGAAACTCTGAAAAATTTCGTGCTCTCACGGTTACTCGGTTTTCTTCGGGAGCTTGGTCGCTTGGAGGGACAGTGAAAGACGGTAAAAGCATAGGGGGAAAAGAATTCGAGCTTGTTTCTAGGCATCTTTGGTGGGAGAGGCAGAGGCAGTGGTAGCTCGACGTCGTCGATAAATTACAGAGATTCAGCGAATCGAGCAACTGCACAATATATTGAGAGAGAGGAAGAGAGAAAGAGAGAGAGAGAGAGAGAGAGAGAGAGAGAGAGAGAGAGAGAGAGAGAGAGTCGGGAAAGAGGCGACCGATGGCATCATGCATGAATTACGCTTTTCCATGTTTCACGGAGCATCGATTCGGAGGGTGGGGGCCGTGTGTGCATGTTGCAAATGCGATTTCGCGCGAACTTTTATTAGATGCCAGCGCAGAAGCTCGGTTTTCACGGTGCATCGTGAGCTTTAACGAACGACGGGACTCTCCTGCAGCCTGGAAATCCAACGCGATATTTAGAGAATTTCGATTTCCTGCAAAGCGAACCTCAGACGTGTCAGTTATTTATCGAAGACGAATCGCATCCGCGTGGCTTCCAATTTTTTCTTTTTATCTTTTTTTTTACGGGACCGGGTAATGTAGTTCGATTCTCGGGACGTAGATTTACGTGTTGTTTTTATTTTTATGATTTATTTCATCGTAGGTTCTCGTGGTTAGGTATTTTTTGATACAATGTTTCATAACCACGTGTGTTTCTTCGTTCTTCCTCTTCTCCTTCCTTTTTTGTTGTTAGACATTTAAATCTTTCATGGATTTCAGCTGTAAACGAATGTAACAAAATTTCGATTCGTTAACTTGCGCATAAATAATTTTCCAACTACTACAATTAACTTTTATATGCGTCTTTAAATGAATAAACGACACTCTATTAGAAAAAGAAATTCAGGGTAAATTTTTCTCTTTCCTGTCTCTAAAATACATTTTTTATTTCTTTATGGAAAAACTAATATTGAATAACAGCCTGATAAAATGTGTATTTATATTTTGTTCCTATAAATCATTCATTATTTAATATTGGAATTGCAATTTCAGCTGTAGTCTGATAAAGCATAGGATTATACTACTTAAAGCAGAATTGTATTAATACTTCTGCAAATACCTGATACAGCTGAACCGTTTTTATTTTATTCAAAATTTTCTTCTGTAAATCGAATAATAGCATTTTAAAAATATGTTATGTATGGAAAAATTGGACTACAATAAAGAGAATCGATCTGCGCATCGATAGTATGAGAAGGAACGAAACTGTAACGGAACAAGTGAAAGCGAACCGCGTATAGACAGGTGGCTCAAATAATACGCTAGGAACTACATCTTCCTTTTAACCTTCAACATATTACTTCAAACATTATTTTGAAAATTGTCCAAGTAAACGGGATCCTGTTAATGTGTTTGCAAAATTAATCATCGACGAATGTAGAAAGGAAATATCTTTATTTTTGTTATATATTTTCGCGGAGATTTCTAACAGTATACTTCGGTATTGCATATTTCATCCATCGTTTGAGTAAAATATTCGTCAATTTGCGTTCGTGCAACATTTTATCTGTATCTGTTTGCAAGTAGAATTTATCGACACGATTTATTCAGAAAATTCCTTCACGTTCTATACGGAATAAAAAAAGATATCGATACTATGTATGTATTAGGTGCAAATGATGCCTGTGAGTTATGGTTTCTGAGTGGCTTATATGTAGATTGTCAAGAGAAATGTAGAGATCGTAACTTAGATTCTCTTCCACAATTGAACTGCAGTAGAATTCCGTTTATATGGACTCCATTTATTTGAACGGAATTTTAGTTATTACTCGAATAAATGAACTCCTACCGATTGAATCCATTTATCCGAACGTTATCTCCTATCATTATAATGCGTAAACGAAGAATCATAGCTAACGGAGAGAATCAGTGAACTTCTGTTATATGGCTTGTTTGTCCCCTGAGAGGTTCGTATAAATGGAGTTTTCCTGTGATGCTATTATTGAAATTTTACAAGTTATGCTTTACAAATTGCACTAAAGTAAAAAGTTCAATAATAAAAACAAATGTAGTTTCAAAAGTAAACTTTACCATTTACAAATCATCGAACAATCCTATTTCATTTAAAATAGAAAAGTCGTGAATCAAGTGTTTACAATTTTCTTATATCAAGTTGATAGGATTATCATTATTATAATATCGATCATATTACAACCTTCATAGTATTACAACGTTCCAAATGAAATAATAATTCTTAAAGGTTCCGATATTTTCTTAATGACTTTATTGATCTTATTCAGGTTTCCATAAATGTAGAATACTTGAAGAAACAGCAATCTATATTTATTTATATATAGGTTTCTTCTTCAAGATGGTTGTCAATTATCGTGCTAGATACTGATAAACTTCTTTCAACGCTATGATAGGACGATCGAAAAGAGGGGAGCATTCAAAGAATCTGTACTTTAGACCCAAGTTGGCAACTTCGTGCACGATTTCGTGCACGGTCTCGTGCACGAACACAAGAAAGAGCAGCATATCCAGTCTGAATTTACTTTTGAGCGGTTCAGCGTCTAAACTTCGCGCTAGAACTGGCAAAAGTAGCAACTTTCTTCAATCATGAATCGCGAAAGCCTACAAGTTGTACACTGCTACCGGAAACTCTACCTCGTGGAGATTCTCGATAGGGGTGGGACGAGAGGAAAGTTGCACGAGCTGAAGGATCCGTGTTCCGGGAATGAGAAATTCAATTTGCCAAGGGCCCCTTTTCATTCGGTAACGAGATATCACATATGTATAGATATAGTTTACGAAACACAGTCGAACGAACTTTCTGTGGATAAATTTTCTTCCGGCTAGAAGCGCTCAAGTAGCGACGACCTTGCTCGATCGACCATTTTCCAGATGGAAGCGAAGACAGTTCTTGTAGGTGTTCGTCGAATATTCGTCAGGTTCTTCTTTAATTAAGGAATTTTGTAGGCTTTCTGTTCGAGTATAAATCAAATTGGTTTTATAGAAAGTACGTTTATATGAGAAGTGTTGAATCGCAGCGAACAAAGACGATCGACGATTTTTAATTTGTTCGGTGATATTGAGTCTTCTTACATTTATACCTAACGCGATTAAGAAACTGCAATTTGGATAAAAAATTGCTTTATTTACGAAGTATTATAAAAACCATTGTATCTCGAATATTTTATGTACCTTTGCATATTATGCGCATTCTGTACATTTTTGCATTTCCAAATCGCCCATAAATGCATAAAAATCTACAGTCTTCGTATTAATTTAATTAAAAAAGTTACTCGTTAATAGAGTTATCGACAAAAATAAAAGGAAGTTGCTTCTATCGAAAACTGTGTAGCCGAAAATTTCCACTGACTACGCTATACATATGTATTAATGGTAATCGACTCTCGTGACGCGTCAGCGACGAGGATCAAGATTCACGTCACGGCGTAGACGAGACAAGAAAGGCCGGAGATAGGACGCGTGTCGAAGGTCGAAGAAAATGATAAACGAGACAGTCGAACGATAGAATTGCACGGGACGAAGCTTGGCCGGGGTTCGACGAGCTTTTTCCAAGTTTTCGGATCGCTCGGCGCGATATATCGATGAACTCGCGCTACGATAGAACGCGCCGCGTTTATTTACCGGCGCGTCACGCTTCCAGACCGGCTGTTTCGCTCGGAGAACAGATTGTTCCGCGGCCCTTGTAAACCGCTCGATTGCTTCTTTTGTAGAATCGTTCCTGTCGCGGAGAAAACCTATCATTTTTTACTCGCTGTTCCAGTTTTTTTTATTGTCTAGAAATAAAATTCAGGAATATGTGATTGCTTCTTCTGTACAACCGTGCTCTTCTACAAGTTTTTTTTTTTTTTTAATATTCGAATGTCTGATCGTTTACAACTGATAATTAGTCTGGATAGTTAGACCGATGGTTATGGTGTTTTAACATTTGATTGTTTACAGTTGATAATGAAAATGGCGTATATAATATATCCATAGTATTATTTATAGAATTTTTTTTAGAGGAAAATAGTATTTTGTATATCGATTTGTTGAAATTTTTATTAATTTATTATGTAATTGATAATGACATTAAAAGTTGCGGAGTTTCAAATTTTGGGGAATAAGTTTGTTTTTCTAAATTGAAGTGGCAGTTTATAAATATTGATATAAAAATCCTTTCTATTTGATTTTCAGTGTTTTTATTTGTTCACTCAACGGATGAGAAATTGGGATTTGTAGGAGTGTAAAACAAATATTTGTTTTTAGCATCGATGACGATTCGATTTCTCATTAATACGACGCGGCACGACGCTCGTTCGCATGAACGATTCTTTTATCATTGAAATATATCGTAACGATGTTTGACGAGATGTTTGGAAATTATCGAAACGAATTACAGTGCGTATTATCATGTTTCTCAATTAATTTATTGATCGTATGATAAATAATACGCGTTTCTAAAATTACGAAATTCGTTAACGAGTAACCTGATATTCAGTCAATTAATCCGCTATCGCATCTCGAAAAATGTATAAAAGATAAGATAAAGTTTGTAAACTCAGAAAAATTGAAACATTCAATATTTCAGAATATTTTCTATATTTTTTCTTTTACAGGCAAATTTAAACTTAACTAGAGCTACCTGATTCAAGTTACAATGGCCACAAAAAGTATTTGTAATCCATTGTATCTATATATCGCTCACATACTAATTAAGTAGGCCCAAGTAAATTAAATTTCGTATCAGTTTTAATAATATTTTCGTACGACTATAATTTCGTACTACTATATCATTTACGAGGTAAAATAATCACCATTCCAAATACCATTTCCAATTAAACTGCATAATTTCATTGGTCGAATTCTTCTCCTAAATTCCTTCCCCTAATCAACGATGCCAGATGATTCAGCAGGACATAGGATCCTATGAAATCAAGTATAAACATTCCAACAACGGTAATTAGAGCAAAGTTGAGACATCTCTATGGCAGCTGTCGAGCAATTTGTACTAATTATGTACGAGCTTGCATCGACATTCCGACACAGAGGTTCCAGGAACGCTCTTTGCTGTCGTGTCTTCGGCTTGTAATCTTCCCACTCGTCAAATATCATTGGGGTGATTCTGTTTTCATCGTGTTTCCTTGGTGGAAATGCGGAACAGGTCGCGCAATCAACGAGAATTAGCGTCTGCTTTCAAAGGAGAAAATCTTTGGGGAATTCTGTTGTTTCGACTAGGCTGTGTTGGTCCTCTGCTTGTAAAACGATTCGCAAATAGTCGTATCCGATTCCCTTGATGCTTGTTTGACGGTTCGTAACTTTGATGTGGATACAAGTGGAATTTCCGAACGAGTTAATAGAAATCGAAATTTTTTGGTTTTACTACGACTTTTATTCGGGACCTTTGATATCGATACGGAGGGTGTCAATTTTGTTTTGACGAATAAATGAAGTTCAAAGAAGGAAAACGATTTGTGGAATTTTTGTAACTTTTGGTATTTTCGAATTTTTTCCTTTTTAACTCTAATCGTTGCTTTTTAAAAATTTCATCGATCGTAATCTCTAATTCCTAAGAACTGAGTTCATAAAGAATTGGCATAATTCTAATCTTTAAGCCCCTAACATATACAATAACAAAAGTAATGGTAAATCCATGAATGGCTATTCCGGTGCCAAATTCCTAAAAGTACCGCGCCGATAAATATTTCGATCTTAAAACTGGTAAAATGAAAACTATATAAAATTGATATCAATTATAATCCCTAAAGACTGCAATAGTGGTAATCTTAATCCTCGTTTCTAAAAATCGTATTGCCACGCTTACTTTAAATCCGAAATCCTATATAAACAGTAAAACGTATTTTTCGCGTTAATCTGACCAGATTAAGTCGCCTTATAACGAATAGATTATACTGCCCAATAAAAACGCAAGTATACACCACCAAACGTAATACAGGCACGAATACAGTGCGCAGGAGGATTCTTAAAGCAGAACAGAGAATCGGATAAAATTTTATAGGCGCGCACGTAAATCTTCGACGCGATTACGCTTCCTTAGAGCACGATACTACTCGATTTTTTTCACCCCCTCATTGAGATTTTATATCGGAGCTCGTACGTGGCTGTAAAATGCTATGGATGCTTCAGTCTGCTTGTTTTTCCTGCCGGAAAATTTTCAGGGATTGTTTCAAATTCGCTTAAACATGAAAAATATCTTTTAACGTCGATGGCAAAAATATATTACAAATTATTTCCTGATTCACCCTCGATGTTGAAAATATCTTTCATTTTCTGACTCGTTCTATTATTCTCTAATATTAGTAATAACTACTGACTTATTAACAAAAATATCCATTTTCAATCTCGATGAATCATAAATCGCTGCCCGGTTCAACCATTGAACTTAAGACACCTGTCATTATTAATTACATTATTGAGATATGTATAATTTTGTTTGCTAGACTAGATTAGCCGCGTAGTAGTGACACACGTATGTGAGTATCAGTGTATGGAAGTATGTGTGTGCACAACGTCTCGAAAAACAAACGAATGCAACTGTTCCGTTGGCAGTGTGGTATGGAAGATGCTGAGACAAAGAAAGTGCTGAGACACGTGCAGGTGTGTATGGACAAAGATCCTGGAGATCATTTATTAAATAAATCTGAAACTATTTTAATATGAATTCTAAGTGTAACCTTAGTATTCCTTTACTTTTATTTCGGCAATTAAGATCCACAATTCTCAACATACATAGTTCTAATAGCAGCTCACTTTTTAGCAAAAATCATTATTTCCGATCTTGATGAGTCGCAGATTATCCTTGAACTCACCCTCGAATATTAAAATATCTCTCATTTTGCCAACTAACTGTACGATCGTCTGTTACGATAACGCAAAGATAATCATTCTATAGAGTAGTATGACAAAAGTGTTTGAAGATCTCGTAACTCAGTATCATGAGACACAAGTATCATCGCGAAGTAAGCGAGCCATTCACAAGGGACAAAGAGGAAGTCAGCTCTCTGAGACTCCGATGCATGAGGGATAATCAAACGTGGCGTTAATTAGACGTCCGTGGCGGGCGTGATTTCGCGAATTAGCAGCCCTTGAATCGAATCGAACATCGTGGATTCGTCGAACCGCAATGTCTTTGCGACCGTTGCGAGAGTGCACTTGACTCCAGCTTGTAATTTACAACCTGTGATCTTCCGGCTGAAGCACGCAGCCCTCTTGATGCGGGCCACGATCCTTAAAGAGGAACAAAGGCGACGTCTCGCTGTTAATCGGCTCGACCGCTCCGTCTGCGGCTTTCAATCTACCCCCCACAACTTTCCCGGAATTTCGTGCGCGTTTGATAGATCGAAGGGTTGATTTCAAGGCCATTTTTTATCCTGGTGTTACGAGGCTGGTAGAGATGTTTCAGCGTACGTTTCAAATTTTAAGGTTAGGTACAGGTGAGCACCGAAAAGGATGAAGGTGTAGATAGGATTCGGTATATAATCTAATATCGCAAATATTTCGAAGAGGATGAGAGAGAACGATCTTAAGACAGGGATATCGTAATGATATTGGTAGATGAAAGAGTTAAGGATGAATTATATAAAAATTCGTATGAATTCTGTTATTAGATAGGAGAGATGAAAGATCATTTTCTCTAAGAATTTGTACAGCGATGTTCAAAAGGGTGAAGATACATGTAGAACGATCTTGAAAAACACTAATTCTGGAACTAAAAGCAAACTTCAGTGTTACGTATGTAAAGATATTATTCATCCCCTTCTGTCTAAAAACAGATGCTTCTCACCTCTTCCTCCGTAACAAAAATCTACATTAATAAAAAAAAAAAAGACAGTAGGACAAAGAAAACATTCAAGTGATTTATCTCTCTGCAAGACTCATAGTGTAACAAATCTAAGAAAATCCTTCAGGCATCATGCTTACGACGAATGGGAACAGAATCGCCCACCCCTGGACAAAGCGTGAAATTTACAAGAATTTCAATTCATAGTAAAGAGGCCGTAATCCAGGCATTGTTTGTGGCGACCCTCTCAGAACAAATAAGGGTAGCTATAGGGGAAAATAGCGGGGGGAGGAAAGGGTGGCGGAGAAATAGCACGAGGCGAAGAGAAGGGATGAAAAGGGTTTTGCTTCTCACCTTGGCGCGTGTAACGCAAAATCCTCGTCGTCGTTAGCGTGATTCTGTAATCGTGCTATCCTCGTACATTCCTCTATTCATTATCGTTCATCGTTGATCCCCAACCATTTCTTTCCACCCCCTCGTTCATTCTAGCGTTAGTCGTTTAACACTTTAATTAATTACCACGATGGTCATCGATGAACGTTTCACTTAATTTGTTAGGACGATCAAGATAAGGTAAAACGGCGTAAAAATTGTCCAGCTACGTGAACGATTTGGATAACTAAGCTGCGAATTTTTACACGCTTTGTTAAATTTAAAAATGCGTATAATGCGAACAAAATGTAAAAGTGTACAAAGCATACAATACTTAGTAATTATTAGCTTTATTAGCTTTATTTGCCTTCATAAAAATGTGAACTCGCGTAAGTCACCGCGGTCATTGGATATCATCGCCAGAAAAAAGTGGACGAATGCGATATAATATTTTGGAAAAATTAAATAGCACACGAAATATACAAAATTCGAGTGACAGTCAGCGTGTTAAACGTCTCCGTTTCCGGGAAACTTGGAAAATCGTGCAGGCCGACACCGGCACGCGAGAACACCGGCTATTTATCAATGGGAGAGCGTTTCGGTCGCTGTCGCGTGAATAATAAAGAGGGCACTAATTGGCTCCGTTAAAAGCTTCCATTGTTGGAACGGAGAACAAGGGGAACCGAGGGGGTTGTTTTTCACGCGATCGTTTGATACTAAAGTTGAAATGTGTTTTATTTAAATTTTAATCGCTAGCACCATTGCGATTTCGGCTTTCGCGCGAATGAGCTTTTTAATCGGACAACGGATTTGCTTAGGAATTTGGGATTGTGAGCGGTTAAACGTTGATATGATAATTTCTGAAATAATTTAAGAAAGGAAATAATTTAATGAAATAATTAACCCGATGTATTTAAAGATACCAGCATCTTGAGAATAGGTGACAAGCCCAACAAGCTTTCTAAGAAACGAATGCCATTAATTTTGTTATTTCGTTGATATTAGAGTCCACATAATTAAGTGATATTTTTCAATGTTCCAGTGTGTAATAAAAACACATATATAATCTTAAAATTAAATGAAAACATAGTTTCGAAGTGACATTGGTTGACACACATACGTATTGAATTTTAAAATTATCTTTTCATAAAAAAAGAAACAAATATGACTTATCATGTTTTTCTCGTGAGATCTTTAATTATTGAAGAAACAGAACGTCAACAATTACAAAAAGCGTTGATATTTTCATTTCTGGATGCCAGGAGATTATTGTAACTTTGCATTTTAATTCGAGAAATGGCACCTTAACATCGGCGTATTAAATTTCCCGTTTAGTTGCGCCGGGGAACAAAGACAGCAAACTGAAATTAAAATATTGAATTTCCACTCTATTTACTTGGGGAACAGCAACTGAAACATCTTAAAATCGAAAACACGGGTTGGAACGAGGTGACGCGGTATCTCAACTTTCCATTCTGCTTCCCCGGATTTTCGCTTGGTTTTATTAAGTTTCCTTCGTTTCACAGACTTCCCTTATACTCCTTATCTCGTTCAACCCTCGCACTGTTCATTCCACCGCGCAGATCTCTCGCCTATCATCTCCGTTTTACGTTTAATTTCCTGACAGTCAGGTTCGACTTTGCGTTTCTACAAGAAATGCAATCTTGGATTTTCTAGATGTTTCCCTAACGAGTTCGAATCTCTCATCGCGTACCATTATATTATGCTTGTCGCATCCATTGTTTTATAATCAAGGACTATCGGTATTACTGCAGTTTCCTCGGTTAATTGTTAATTAGCAATTACCATTTTACGAGCAGACTTTTGTTTACTTATCTAGAGGAAATTAGAATTGATTATATCGATATTTTTCTCACGTGAAAAATATAAATATAAGAAATATCTTTTGAAATCCTATGTTGGAGATATAAGTTTTTATGATACAATTAGCCGAGGGATGAAGCTGTAATCAACTGTGATTTCTCCTCTCACAAGTAAACAAAGTTGTTTCCGTAGAATTTGTATTTACCATCTTATTTGTAGAAATGTATTATTTCAATCTTAATCGCGTTTATAAAAATATGAATTTCTATAAACATCCAGTCTTAGTCTACCAATCACACAATTAAGTGAGGAAGCTACGGTAACACAGTAGCCGCCTAATTAAAAGAAGAATGCAACGTGCTTCCCACTGTATAGATACATTCCCCTTTGATAGCACTTTAGAATAGCACAGCGTTACATTCCTTTACATAATATAGTTTCCCATCGACAGTGGCTTACAGTACCAAGCATTACGTTTCTACGGTGATAATCACGAATTACTACGTATTAACGATTAAATATTACTTAATGAATAACAATCAGTTATGGTTCCGGGTTTGCTTGTTCGTTTCGTGACTCAGTGAAGATACCGCGAGTTACCGAAACGTTTGCCTCGATCACGAGTCAAACGGTGTATTGTCCGCGTGGTTGCTCGAGGCTTGGCAGTACTGTCACTGAATACAAATCGCATTATCGCTGGAAAGCCGATTACAAAGGTGTTTTATGTTATATACCGCGAAAGGCTCGCGGTTGTGAGCATTATGTTGCAGCATTCGGTTCTTCGCTTAATCCTCTTACATAAGATAATGAAAAGGAAGCAACGAGACGTAAAGAGCCACGTAGTTATTTGTTCTATGCTTCGTATTACGTAATTCACTTCGTGGAAAATATTCAAAGATTCTATCTAAGGATTTTGTAATTTATTTTCATACCGTTGGTTCGATAGGAAATTGATGCGTCTTAAAGAAAAGGAATCATCGATTTTGGATTATGAAAATGATGTATTTCATAGGATAAGAGAGTCGTTAATTTTATTAAACAGAATTACGTTATTTGTCAATTATATAATATAATATAATTTAAAATGGAAGTTTTTCAATTCTTGTTTTCATAACAGTAAGATATTTCAGTAGGGACTGTAAAAATTCGATGGTTATTAGCTAAATCGTAAAAACTGAAAATTTTCTATGGTTAAATGTTTGAATAATTAACAATTTTCTTCTGACGAATCAACGATTCCTGCCTTAATTTCGATAGATCAGATTTGTTTTTTAATACCAGATATTTCTCAATCACTAATTATTCTTTTCTTTCAAGATTATTTGCTCACAATGTAACCTACTTGCAACTTCTCTATACCATAGAAGAACCTAAAGCATCTTTAAACATTTACCAGTACCGAGATTTCTTCAAGATTGTAACAAATGTGGCCCGATTACACGAACGCTCGCAATTAATTGTTACGACATGCTGAATCATTACGCGAATAAAAATGCTCATTTTCTGATTTAAAGATAGCTCGATGATCAACCTTTCCTGCCTTACCAGGATTAACTCGCAAGGTTTCTAACTTTATACCTTCGACTTCGTTTCGCGACATTCATCAAACCAGTTTACTGGCAGCTGTCACGAACGAAAAAGGTTTTACTACCGGTTGTACTTCTTTCTGGAGATCTCTGCGACGTTCTTCGAACGCTTGGCATACATAGTTTATCCAAGCGAGGGCTGTCATGTATCTATAACCAAGCGATGCTATTTTTGGAGAACACGTAACAGAAAGACACGAGCAAAAGCATGGGATATCTGGTTGCAGAAATTCATTAAAATCTATTTATTATAAAGCTCTGTTAGCAAAATTTTATGGTATGTAATTAATATATATTTCGTACCTAATATTAAACATTTTTCGTATCTAATATTTTATTGTTTGATTCATTTCTTACCTTTTAATTTTTCTAATTTTCCATCTTTTTTTTTTGTTTAAAGAGAAATATCTCTGCACGCATTAGGTAAGTAAAATTTTTGGATAAACGATCCACGTACTTTTTGGATTATTTTCACGTTTCATTTATTTTCGATTACATTTTTATTTAGTAGTTTGTATTCGTCTAGATGATACTATTAAGGTCTTTTTCTTGGTTCTAAAATTCTTTCTGTAACCACAAGAAAATTAAAAGAATAGATTGGATAAGAGGCCTGTATTGAGCTGGTTTCGAGACGAAAATTAATGGGCTTCTTCTTGGTTGAAAGGTGTTAGAGAAGTTGGGAAGTAAATTGATGGGTTATTTCTTGTTGGGGAGCCGTTTATGTACTCTGTTCGATGAATTTTATCCACAATGGAATAAAATTTGTTTATTCGATGGTTAACACGATACTAATCAAAACCTACAATTCAAAGAATAGAAAAGCATGAATCTTCAAGTCACTAGCTATTAATCTTTCAATTACCAAAACATTGTTCTTTTAAATTATCAACTTTAAGTTTATCATACTATTTGACATTCTTAAAATATCTACAAAAACATCGTTGATACCACTTAATCATTCGCACTTATCTCAGTTTCCAAAATGTCCTCCCTTCAAACTCATATTTTCTGGGTTTTCCTATTTTCACCCTGGTACGATTCTCGAATTTTTATATTTCAATTTCACACTAATTTTAGCATACCAGAAGAATTCGTAAGGTTTTCAGATGACGCCTCAGACGAAATTACATCTTCAGAGTCCAGACTGTAGATATTGTGTTTTCTAACGTTAGAAGAACATAATCGGGTCGAAAATAACTGAATGAAGAGTGCAGCATAAACGCACTATGCTTCTTCACGAGAGCAGATACTTTGCAGCCGAAAATAAATGCAGACAGAAAAAAGTATAAATTGAGAGACGGAAACAATTTTTAGGGCTTTTCTAAACGTAACAACGTTAACCCAAAATTCACAGCTCTTGCTTGAGTAGTAAAAAATTTTAGTCCGATCAGACCCGACGTCACACACCCAATTCCTCATCTCGTTTTCGTGGATGTCAAAGGGAACGATGGTGTTTTCAGTACTACAAACAAGCAGCAGCTTCTCTTCTTGCTGGTAGTGTCCCGCGTTACCTAATTGCCAGGTCCGAAGCGAATGTGTATGGCTACGCCCGGGCCAGCCTGTGTATTTCTCGCTATCGTAATTTGTACGCTCAATTATCTCCATTGTTCTCGCGATCGAGCGCGAACACAATCGATATACAATGGGCGTTTTCGTCTGTTTGCCAACCTATGGTCGGCCACAAAGCGCGTGGAGAGTAGACGGTTACGTGGCTGGAATCAGTGCTGGAATCGGCAGCATAGATCACCCCATGGACAACCGTTGCCCGGCTACGAGCAAATAGAAACAGAGTATGTACCAGCATTAATCATTTTCAGTATCCAACTGTTGTACTACACCTTTGTTCTTTCTTCTACGTCTTCTTCCTCTTTTTCTGTATCCTTGTCTCTTCCGTGTTAACAACTCTTCTTCCTTCCGGAAGGAATTTTTTAGAAAATAATCGATGAAAGAGGATAGCGAGATCGTAGAATTAGACTGAAGTTATTAGTTGTGCTTTGAGGGTTGAAAAAGAGTAATTTTAAGTAACACTAAAGCATTACTAAATGATGTGAAACTTATTATGTAGTTGGATCTAATTCTTTATGATCTATAACCAAATTACAGATTGTAGATTACATATATATGCACATATAAATTATGCTTATAGATTATAATCTATAGTTAGAAAAATTGGTATGTACTAGAATAATTAGATTATAAATCGTGCTTATAGATTATAAATTAATAATTAAAGGTATGTAGATTATAATCTATAAGCAGAATTTATAATCTAATTATTCTAGTATATAAATACAATAATAATTGCGATTTTGTATGAACAACTTTGTATTCACTATGCGATATGTGCGGCTGCACATGAATGGATCTAACTACTTAATGCTTTAACTCGCAATTTCACTAAATCGGTTCCATTGACTGTGTTCTGTCTTTCTCTAAAAATAGTGTATCGTTGCGTATGTATTCGCAAGGTTGTGTTGTGATAACACTTGAGTCATTTAACGTAACATTTGGGGTTTCACTTATTTAACGTTGGACTAGAATAGCTCAGTACTGAAACTTGTGAGGTATCTCATACTCGTGACGGTGGTTTAATCGAAGCTTTTGATAAGCTTTTCGATAGTTAAATTGTTTGAGCTACATAGCTCAAACGATTTGTTGGATTTATTGGTTCATATGGCTTTTGGAATTTTCTAATAAACCTTCCAATGAGATTATTTCGCGATTTCTGCTATAATATCGCGATTCATCAAGCGTAATTAATTTTAATTTCAATCTAGTTGATCTCTTTTCTATGGATTATCATTGACTGGTAAATTGTTCATCGGATCGGAATATTAATTTCACTTGTTTGCACGAAAAGTTTCTATTTCAATACGTTCAGTATATTCTATTTTGCATTGTTGCGAGTGCCTAGTGAAATATGACAAGGTTTTCATTAAATTGCTTCAGATCTTCACTATGCAGTTTAGAACGTGTGATTTGTAACTTGTCATAACTACTGTTCAGACTCTCTAATACGTTCCTGCATCGATTCGAATCTTCCCATGACTGAAATAATTTATTTTACCACCGAGAAATCACTTTACTTTCGTACAATTGTGGAAGAATTTGAAAAGTCCAAGAATTAAATGGATAAAATGTAAATGCAAAAATTGTCCAAGTATTCAGGTGTGTTAGGAAGGAGAAATTTAGAAATACGTACCCGATGCATGTTAGTATTAAATCCTTTGGTTATTAACGCGTTATCGACCAACATAGGCTATTCCAATTAATACCACACCTTTTGGCTGACGAAGCTTTGATAATAATTGATCTCTTAATCCAGTTTTATCTCGTAAAACATTCTGTAAACTTCACTAAGTCTGCTAGAATATTTTTGAATACTTTTTCATTTTTGCATATTAAATGCATTCTGTTCACTTTTGCGCTTTTAAATTTCTCACAAATGCATAACAATCCACAGTCCACTTATCGTTATGTTATTTCCAATGTTACAGTAACGAACAAAACTGAACACGTACCCTTTAACAAATTTCTTTTTAAATTAGACCAAACGACTTGTTTCTTTTTCTTTTTTATAGAAATTAGAAGGATTAGCTTAGTAGATGACTTGTAAAAAATGTTGCAAAATAAGATTTTTAGCCGGACCTGTAATGAAAATTTAAACAATACTATTCCGAGCAATTAGAATTTTTTTCGAAAACATTTTCACGCTTCATCTGGTAAACCGAACCTTATACAAATCTGAATAAAAAATCAACTCGTTTGGTCCTATTTTAAGAAAACTATTCGTATTTTAAAGACTGTGTGTTCAGTTTCACTCATTGCTCTAGACACGCAACATTTCGAAATAGTCTACCGACGTGAGCAACAGAGTAGCCACATATATCCGCTAAATCTCAACGAAATCGCTTGTATATTTTCGCGAAATCGGAAGTCTTTTAAGACCTTTCCTTACCTCTTGGTGGATTTCTAGTCGTCGATGTTATCGTAGCCCGATATTTGTCGTTTCTGTGGCGAGTTCGAGAGGAGGGAAAACGCCAACCCGGAAACGTAATAAAGCGACGGTGCATCTGGTAGCGGTACGATGCTCGGCTCGCAGCCGCAATTTCTCTCCTTCTGCGACTGCTCGGCCTAAGTAAATACTTGCCGATCCTGCGGATTGCTCACCGCCGCAGCTGCATCGTCTTGTCGCTGTCGTTCTGCATGTATCTCGCAGCAAATTAAGGCTCCGCTGTTTACCGAACCTTCAACAGGATACTGGTTCTCCTCCGCGTCGATGCACATTGCGCTTTTGCCTCTCGCTTCGATCGACTCCGGCGATCGTTTATGGTTCCGGTGATACACCAGCTGCTACACGAAATATCGGCATCGGGGGGTGTTTGCTTGTCTGTCTGTTTGTTTGTTTGTTTGTTTATTTGTTCGCGCGGAGATGAGGAAGGGAGGAACAGGGCAGCGTATTTTTGGTTTGTTGATTCAGAATGAGATTCGAAGTTTAGGTAGCAGGATTAGAAGTGAAACTTTGATTTTCTGTGAGAGACAATGGAAATCAAAAGTGAGTATATAGTTTGAATAGGAATTTGATTCATAGGATTTATGGTTAGGTTTTTTTGGGGGAGGGGATTCTCGTTTATTATCGAGACTGTTTAAATTGTGTCTTTAGCTTTTAGCATTTTAATTAGAATTCATCTATTCCTTGAATCGAGATTCAGTAATGGTTTCATGTATTGAAGAGAAATTGAAAGATCATGTTCTCCACTGATCAAATTACAATTCTACTTTCTAGTTTTCTTGTTTCCAATTAGCATACTAAAAACTTACTGCTGTTAATTAAATTGTCCGAACTCGGAGAAACGGTCTTTTCCTTTGAAATCTGGTATTGCAGACGAGTGTAGTGTCTACAAGGAAGATGTTAAAGTGAAAGTTAAGTAAAGATTCACTCGTTATAGAGTACAGAGAAAGTTGGATTTTTGGCCAGAATATCTTCAGCCAAGTACAAGAAGAGACAACGTAATAAATTAGCGAATATAGTCGTTAACCTTTTCACTGCTGACTCTTAGATGCAACGATTAAAGGTATTGTCATGATTTTCATGACGATGTGAAAGAGTACAATAGATCTTTATTAAGCAAAGTAAAGATATCCATTCTCGCGTCTGTTTATACAAGAAAGTAGCTGATGGATCTCCCACCGCAACGACGAAGAACATTCATTGAGAATGATCGAGAAGACGAGGTATTATCCAATAAAGAAGTATTAAATTAGCACTGTTACCTCGACTGATGGACGTAACTACTTAATTGATCGATTTCTCACTTTTGATCAAATTTTCTTGTATCATCGATCTAGTAGGAATTGTTTGTTTTTTAATGAAACGATGCTTAACCTTAAAAGCTATTTTCTAATTCTCTAATTCTTTGATTGTCCTTCAATTTTTTAATTTTTTCTGAACCTTAATTTTATAATCCTTCAATTTCCTAACGCTCTAATTTTGTAATTTCTCGAACTTCTAATCTCTTGTTAATTCAGTCTTAAAATTCTATAATTCTGCAAACTCTTCAAAGCTTCGGTTCTCAATGTTTCCAGACTTCTGAATCCTTAGCTCCTCGAATCCTTTATCTTCGCGATTCTCCAGCTTTTCCAGTCGCTCAATTCCGCCACTTAAACGTTCTGCGATAATTAGACAAACCAGCGAACCCACACGAGCCGAAGTTTCCTATTTTCGCAATTAATTTGCGTTTCGAGAATGCCTCGCGTATCGATCGACAAAATAACTGATCAAAAATCATTCCAAGTTCCATCCGCACGGTAAACAGGGCGTACTTCTTGCTCGGCTTCGTTAAAATTGAAGCAAAATTCAGCAACCGGTGCGTTTCGAATTACACGTTCGTTAAGAAAGTTTCACCGTGGGCTGCGTTGCCGGCACGGAAAAGATCGCCTGACCAAGTTCGACGGTTCATTATTTCCAATTTGAAGGGATCCTTGCCTCGTTGCTGACGGCCATTTCGCGGAGTTAGTTGCAAATTACCAGGGAAATTACAACGTCGGCTCTGCTCGCCTCCGCTAGCTGTAATTTCACCGGCACGATAGTCGAAATCGCCAGACAACTATCTCTCTTGAATCCAACCCTGTAACCTTTACCTCATCGATCTAACCGTGCTCTCTTGTTCCTCCACATACTTGCTGTTTACTTAAAGGATTTTTGGACAATATCTGTAGAAATTGAGAAAATAAATTATATTTGCTTAATGTTGTCTTTGATACTAAAGTTATTGTTCTTACAACAGGTCAGTGTAAAGTGCTGTTGGTTGTAAGGTCTTCTAAAGAAGTTGAATTTGACGAAAGATTTGATTTTTGTAAAGGTTAATTTTTGGTTAATCTAGTTACGTATGTTTCGTATTAATGTTTCTCTTAGAAATTTCCATCTTTTATTTCTAGTACAGCTTTAACATTTGATACTACACATTTGTAAACGTTTAAGATTCTATGTAAATTGTAGTAAGCCGAAGTATGTACATACTTGAGAATTTGTATAACCAGTAACAACGTGAAATGAAGTTCGATGGAAGAAATTAGCGTATCGTCGACTTAATAAACATGTAAAAAGCACAACTTTCGATATACAGTCAAGTCTAAGAAACTTCCTACGAAACTTTACGCTTGCCACGCTTAGTACATATTAGCATAAAAAGGAAGAAATAGGATCAGGTAGCTTCAACAACTTACTTATTCCGTGAACTTGAAAACTTAATTGAGCTTTGCACGAAATAATCAAACATCTTGGATAAACGCTATCTTTGATAAAATAATCAAATTATAAAAAAATAATTCAGCAAGTAGAAGTATAAACAATTAACCTTCAGCTCTAAAATTTTAAGTTTCTCTTCACATTCGATCTGTAAATCGATACGATTCTCTCAGCCGAGAGAATCGAAAGCTCTGACCGCGATGCGGCTTGATCGACCCCCAATCTTGCAGGACAATTGCGAGATATTTTAGCCTGGACGTTTCCATTTTCTCCCCCAATGACGAATACGCGACTCCCTCGAATGTAATTGCGACTCGCGTTATGCAAGCGACAAGAAGGAGATACGAAACGAGACAAGGAACAATAGAGTCGTGGCTTTTAAGCACAATTTCTCGCTATCCCGGCGTCGGAATCACCGGCCATCGACTTTTAACAGACTCTAATCTGTCAGCGGAGAAAAAGTCGTTCCGGGGGAAAAGTGGATGATGAACGATAACGCGTCTCCACCATGTCGAAATGAGAAAATTCTTCGATCAGTCCGAGTCCTCATCTTTATCGATCTTCTCGATGAGCCTTGGCCGATGATATTTTTTCCATTGATTTATGTTTAGTTATTTTATCGAATATCGAAAGTTCCATCTACTGAATCTTGCTTTGCTTGTATTTATTTCCGTTATTTGTTTCATTGAGTATTATATTGATTGAATTTATGTTTGTTTTTTATTTTACCGAGTATCGGAAATTTGAATCGTGCATTGATTGTTTGTTTAAATAACAGTAGATTAGTTTTGAAGAAAATTCTTCAATCAGACAGAGCTTTCGTTTTTGTCGATCTCTTTTGACCGTTGATAATATTTTTCGATAGATTTATGTTCGTTTGTTATTTTATCAAATATTGGCAATTCGATCTTGAATTTCGTGTTGGTTTTATTCATGTTTGTTATTTATTTCTTCCAATATTGTATTAATCGTGTTTATTTATTCCATTGAATATTAAAAGTTCGAGTCGCGCAATGATCAAATTTTTCTTTTTCTTTTTCAACGTACAGTAGGTTGAGCCGAATCTACGCTGTTTCACTTCGAAGAAACACGTTTCATCTGTGAACTATACCGAGGATGAAAGCAGCGTTCATCCGACGTGTTTCTCCAAAGTGAAACGATGTATGTTCGGGTTTAGTTTTACAGTAAAGTACCGTAAGGCCACTGAATTTCTTTTCGTTCGGTCGCATTACACAGCACAATTATTTCTCATTTTCTGTGTATGAACTTCCTTCATTTATCTTCTGTGTTCGCCATTATAACTCCCCCGCAAAGAATCATTTCCAGGAACATGTAACGAGTACGAAACAACCATTTTTCACTTCCTGCATGTCATATCAACTTCATTCGCCTCTCCTTGTTTCGCTCGTCATTGCGTTTGCCCCACGAGAAATTTTCTAAGCCCATTGATACAGTCTATTTAATTTATTTAACATCTGCAAGAAGATCGCTTTTTATTTTCTATCGGAAGAAGTTATTTGTGGCAACAATTTGTTATCGTTTCTTACAGCTTGCTACGATCTGCAAACAAACAGTTGACGTGTATATTTTATGAATTAAAAAATTAACAAGGAAATTAATAAAATAAATAAATGGAAATAGTTATGTTTCACGCGATTTCGAAATTCCAAATTGTAATCTCTAACTGGCATTGTACATCATCGTGTGATATTTTTTCACAAAAATAAGCATACGATATTTTTAAGAAAAGCCGATACGCTAAAGTAATATTTTTATTTTATACGAACGCTTCGCGTTGAGCTACCGTATTTTTAATGGCGCAACTATAAATAGAAATAAACAATGGAGTATAACAAGTAATACTATATAGCAATAATAATAATTGTTATTACTAAGGAGAAATTACAACCAACATTGTCGCTGTATTTTTAGCAGATATTCTAGATTTGTAAAATTAAAATTTACTTGTAAAATAAATTACTACGTGCTAATAATAAATAAGATAGAAAGAAATAAGTGAAAACACTCAGCATCCGGATTGAAATTCCGTCGAAGACGTCGGAAATTAATACGAAGAATCATTTCGAACGATATTGTTAGCGTAATCCGCGCCAGACTGTAATCTTCGAATCCACGAACGAACAGAAGTTTCGTGGAAACTTGGAGTCCCACGGGGCAAAACGGCACTCGCGTCGCGATAAATCGCGAAAGATATATAGAATAACTTCTTATTGCGGCTTTGGTCGACCGACGTAAATCTTGCCGCCCTTGTCATCGCTAATTCTAACCGTGGGGTTCGTCGATATTCGCTCGTTGGTTATATCGGTCATTGATGGCCGACAGAGGGAAAAGTTTTAATGAAAACGGTGAGCGTGAAATTCCTCATAGCCGCGATGAAATGCTTTACGACCTGTTGAAGAAGGAATTATTATGCTGTTCGTGTATAGCTCTCGGAGAAAGGAAATCGATTATTAGAGCAGGGGATGGGGCTTCGCTTTTTTCGGATCCTCAGTTGGCAATTGTGGAATCTCTGTTACCTTTGAGAGATCCTGGTAAATTGATCGGTCGACGTAATTCCGTTTATATTTTGTTTCGTACTTGAGCGCTTTCTTTGTACACGCAGTCCGAAGAGTAACGGGATCGGATTTTTGACAAATTATCGTATCCTTCATAACGTACCACTTTCATTTCATATCGTTCTTTGAAAAATTCTCTATCATTTCTGCTGGCTTTCATCGGTTACGTTCTTTAGTTATCACGTTTGATCAAAGAATATCAATCAAAGCGTTTTTCTTTTTCATGATTTTAACGAAGAACGAAATAAAAATGTTTTTTATTTTTCGTTATATATAAAAATCTTTTTGCGCGATAGTTAAACTTCTAAATTCTCGACATTCAGAAATGACATTAAGCTTTTGCAAAAATCGAAGAAAAGATAAATCTGTAAAAGCTTTTCGAATTTTGTTACACCGAAAGACAATTTTCCTCTTTGCCACTTACGATTGACTTCGCTATCGTTTTCGATTGTTTCACTAGAAACTTTTTGTGAAACGAATAATCGGGAAGAAACGCCGTTTAAATATCAAGAAGAGGAAAATTGTAGAAATTCGTTTCAGATATGTCGACGCGTGCATCGTGTAAAATCATCGTTGTTTCTGTTCTGCTGCCGTTCATCACGATGGCGGTACTCTCATCCGCTTATAAAACAGCAAAACAATGGCGGAGAACGCCAAAACTCCATTACGGCTTTTCACCGGAAAAGTGAAATCCCGGAAACGCTAGATACTCGCGAGCTTCCCATTTCTGTTTGATAATACGCGCATATCCGAGCAATCGATTGTGCGCTTTTCGCTGCCTCCCCTTTGACGCGAAAATTTAATTGAAAAGTAGGATTTCGCGTTAATTCCATTTCTTCGTTTGGTTCTGGTGACCATTTAACCGAGAAATCGAACGTTCCAAGTGGAATTAATATTTCATTAATGATAAAAACGCGTTTAGAAGAAGATATTTACAAATTACAAGTATTTTAGAATTAGGTAAATTAAAAAGCTGTAGGATTTGAATTATGTAGATCTCTTTGCTAATAACAAGCCGTTGATTTTAACACTAGAATTATCAAATCCATAAAAACCATTGGTTTCAATCTTTTTTCAATTAAAATTGCCAAAATCATGCAACAGCTCTTGGTCAAATTTATGTAGATCTTTCCTGAGATCGAAACATAATTATATTAGGTTGTCCGAAAAGTTTCTTTCCTTTTATGAGGAAATAATAGACGCGCAACGTTTTTTGTTTTATATAATTTTGTCGAATTACGTACGATCCATTTTGTTCTGTTGAGACGAACACTGTAACATTTCACAGACTTGGTTTCACGTTTGTATAAAGGTGCACTGTTATAAAAAAAAACACGTTTGCGAAAGGAAGACATTTTTCGGACAACCTAATACATATTTCATTTTCACCGTACCATTTTCATTACAATTAATCACATACATTATATTTACTTATACACCAGAGACTAGTTGTTTTAGCGTTAAACGACTGGGATTGTTTAGAGGAAATAAAAGTCACGATATGCTTGCGTAATATCTTTTATTTGAACTAGTGAATGAATCAATTTCACGTGGTCGTAGGTAAATTATAAACTGTCGAGAAATAATTTAATTAGATCTTGAAACGAAGCAGCAGATAAATTAATTTGTCACGGCAGGAAACTGTATTCTCAGAAACGTGTTAATTTTAGTAATAGACTTTTCACGAACAATCATTGGTTAGTTGATAAGTACAACTTATATTTATAGAACAGGAATACCGGTACGCCTTCATTCGTCTCGACATTTCTCACTGACGCACGAGATCGTCGGAGAATGTACAGCTATTTGATTACCATCCCATGATTGATTGCCTTGGTTAAATAAACGTGTCTCGCGTCGAGTTAATGTCAGATATTATTTAAATGAATTATTAGCGATCCTGGCTCGCCAGACGGTTCTTGAACTTTCTCAATTTATATTTAGACCGTGTCTCGTCTCAATTTATTCGCATTGAACCGTGTCAATCGCTTTAAAATTGCAATGCTTCGGTGACGTTTTGTTTCAAATCTCAAGCTTTCGAACGATTAAACATTCCAGTCTTTCAAATTGTTTGTAATCTTCAAATATTTAAATTTTCCAACTTCCAAGTTTGTTCGCATTTAAATTTTCAGACAGCTCCCGGATTTCCAAATTCTCGAATTCTCGCATTTTTCAATTTCCAAGCTCCGAAATTTTCGAACTTGCAAATTATCCAACATCCAAATTTTCCAACATACAAATCTTCAGACCATAAAACTCTCGAATACTCAGGTTTTCTAATATCGAAATTTTTACATATTCGAACCTTTCAATTATCTGTAAATTAAATCTCGTCACATTTCGCGACACTCATGAGGGATACACTTAATTAAATGATACACTTTACTATTATTATTATTAAAATGATACACTTTTGAGGGACACCACAAGTCACCGTATTTTCCCTCGAAAAACATATCGGATATCGCTGAAAAGGGTGACCTCGCGACAAGACATGATATATTCAATTTGCGTTTTCTTTTTTCACACGGTATAGATCCATTAGATTTCACACGGCCGGTACCCTTTCCCCTAAATATTTTCCTGTTTGGTTGAGAAATGGAGTCGATATGAACAAACACGCGGAACAGACGGTCACAGACCAGGAGATGAAAAAATCGGCGGACAAATATTCCAATGTTTTTTATGATATGTTGACCAACGTACCCGGTTGGTTCGGCCTGTTTGGCCAGAAAAATAGTTTATGCCCGATCGATTTTCCGACTCGTATTCTTTTTCCTTCCCTTGTCGATGGTGGTTGACGAAAATATTCATCGCGTTCGAATTTTTAAACAAATACTGTTCATCCGTTGGACGTCTCCGATGAATTACCAAACTTTCATGTTTGATTTATTTAATCTTTAACAACGAAACTTTTATACAATTCGCACTAAGATGTAAAATATTCTTATTTCGAAAGCGTAAAACATACCTATACTTGGTAATTACATCAAAAAGGCCACATCTCATCAATTTCCTTTCCAAAAGTGCTTTAACTTTAATAATTTATATGCTACTTTATGGTACGTTATTACCAGAATTAATTGGGAAAATTGTAGTTACAATATTGTAAATGTAAAATCTCCAGATTGGCGATGTTTCGTCCGGTGACTCTTTGCTTAGCCCGGAATTTATCTCTCGGTCGAGGCAGCCACTCGCTACGTCAATATAATTAGTTGGACCGTGATAATCATAAGGAGCTGTCGTAAAACAAAGCATTTCGATCTGACCGTTAAGGATGTTAAGTGGTATAAACCACCTTCGAATCAAAATGTTCCTTATGGTTATTGCTTCATCAGATAAAAAGTGGGGAAACGTGGATTTTCCCATTTTTTCACGGAATTTTCATCCGTAAGAGACCGGTGGTGGAGCAAGAGTTTTCCTCTGCGATAACATCGTCACCGAACTTCACTGGATCTACGACTACAGATCAGTCAACATCTCTGCACTGGGTTCACTACTTTAACTCAGTCAACATATATTTATTAACTATATCTACTTTTTATAACTCATTAACTAATTAACATATACTTATATATATATGTCGGGTTAGGGTTGGAATTTTGGGTGCGTAACAACTCTTCACGTGAATTAACCATTGTTTTACACAGCCGAGATTATATTTACACGTATACACAAGTCTACTACAAAGATTAACAAATAATAAGTCTAGTGAATAATAAGCTTAACAAATAATAAAGTTAGTGAATAATAAGTAGAACGAATAATAAGTCTAACAAATAATAAGTCTAACAAATAATAAGTCTAATGAATAATAAGTTTAACGAATAGTAAGTTTAATGAACGCTATTAACAATATTTTTTTGGGTTCAAACGAATCCAATTCTTTTCTAATTATAACTCTTTACTAAGCGTAAACTGATCTTAAGCACAGAAATACGATGGTTGAAAACTCGACGTGTCACTCTCCAAGGCAATCGCAAGAATGCCAGCCTCGTGGAGATTTTCCTCGCTGTACGCTTGCATTTGTTTTCTATACTCGTTTGGAAGCATCGAGGAAGTTCCAAACGCCGTTGTTAGGCAGTTTCTGCCTGGAGTTTGATTAGTAACACAATGTATGACCCATTGTATCAACACCTCTGAGGCAACATCACACGTGGCTAGGCCCGCTCCCGAGGCCGCATGCCGCCACAACCACATTTCTCGGAAAACCCATACAACCACACCAGACCTCCGTTAGGCAAAACGTCCATCCCGTGACCGTGGCTACGTTCGGCGACCAATTGTCACCTCGAACCCAATCTCGCTATCACAAATCTCGAACAATTACAGCTATGATAAAATCCAGGCTAGAGTACTAGAGGATGTTCCCAGAATTTCCAAGGAACGGCTTCGGCTTTTCTTTCATCTCCGACATATATATATATATATATATATACGCAACATGCGTAATCATCTTGTCTACAAGTTGTTGGAAATACATAACATATTATAACCTGTTACCTCAGCGTTATAATTACTTCAACTACCTCTATTATCTTAAATGAAATAGGGGACCGATCAGTTTCGTAGCGTCGATTGTATATCGTAACGGGAATTTACGACTCCCGTTGACGCGCTTCTTGAGGTCGCGTCTCTCCGCGAACGGTCGACAAAACAGGCGATGTTACACGTACAAGTGAAATTATTCACAGTAAAATCGATGAGGTATGCTGATATTAAATAAAATCACAAACATCAGAAAGAAGATGCTGTGAAGCTTTTCTTTACCAAAATCTTCTTCGATGCACGTGAATCAGACAGCCCTCGATTAATCCAGGTCGGTTTGATTTTCTGCTTTCAGTCGTCGCGAAATCGTAACTCGAGGGGAGGAGAAGGTGGCAAGGCGGAAAAAAGAGCGATATTTTGAGCGCAGCGAAGTTTCGCAGTTGGTCAAAGGGTGAGCTAAGAAAGGTGCCGGAAGAATGGGAGAGAGCCAGGAACAACAGCAGCCCCTGCTTCGTTCGATCAACAACGAGTACGTGTCCCTCGTTAGGTTCATCAACAAGACGATGCGCAACGTCGTTCTCTACTGGATCGATTATCAAGGTCGGGCTATCAGCTACGGTGTATTGCCGCCTGGCGATTACCTCGACATCGACACGTTCGTTACGCATCCGTGGATCTTCGTCGACCAAGAAACCAGAGACAGGTAGGATTCCTCGAAGATTCCTAAAAAATTCTTCGAAGATTCTTCGAAATCGAAAAATTGGATCCTCTCGAAGTCCGTTGAATTTCCAAAGGCACTTTTGAACCTTAACTTTCTCTCTCCTTTTGTTATGTCGATCGTATTTGAAAGGAACCATAGGGTCTGTTGCTTCTTCCCTTCGCGTTTTCCTGTTTCGCGTAGTCGAATGGTAAAGGAACTTTCGAACGATCGAAACAGACGATGCTATCTTCATTAATGCGGTTAGAGTTTGTTCTGTGGGGATCTGTGCGTTTTGTCCGGACGCTGAACGAAGAAAGAGTTGGTTTAAAAACGTACATTTAGATCTAAGCAAGGATTTTACGTGTTTAGATTTTTAACTAATAGGAAACGCGGTGAAGAAGAAACGTATTACAACAATTCTTAAATTCTAGAATTCCAGAATTCAGGATATGACAGATATAACGATCGAATAAGAAACGTGTTACTGCATGTTCGCCACACAAGAAAGTACTTGTACATGTCTCTACTGGAACTTGAAACGCGATAGCCACTACAACTATGCAAGATTCAACTTCATCAATCGAAGCCAACATCGGTCTTCTCGTTACCAAAATTAAACTACATCACCGCTTCTCCCTCCATCTTCCAAAAACCGATACAAACCACTTCAAAGACCACCTCCCCATTCAGGAAAAGCTTCAAAACGCTGCAACTCTTTCTTCGTTCAACGCAACTCCGAATTTCCTTCATGAACAACGATTAGACCATAATTATCAGGCGAGTGGAGGGCAGCTGGCTGCACGATGGGGGTTTTTAGGTACACAGTGAACCAGAAGGAGGTGTTCTTCCCGGAGCCGAGTCCGTTGTTTTTAATGAGACCGGAACGTCGCTATCCCATCTGGGTAGCTTTGTATCCCCGTCAAAGACACGAAAGGACCAACGTCTTCATCACGCTACCGGTTTATACCCTGCGCGAGCTGTGTCTGAGGGCCATCAAGCATTGTTTGACGCACGATGAACAGGCGTTTCAGCTCGACATTCCGAGGAGCCTTCAGTACGAGCTCGCGATCATGCTGCTGAAAAACGAGGAAATAAATAACGGTCAAAACTTGTAGCGATCGATTCGTACGGCTTAGCGAGTGTCAGCCCGGTGTCTCTTCTGATCCCTGGATCTCCGCCATCGTGATATTCAGGTAACTCCGATCGGAAGATTCTGCCAGTATAGCGGTTGGTTTGCCGATGGTTTCGCGGGGAAAGCGTTTTCCGGTCTATTGGCTTTGAAGAGGAACTTACTTTGGATTTTCGGGGTTGCTGCGGCATAGCTTCAGGAAATTGGACTTGGAGGCTTCTCAATGGAAGGTGGGATATTTCAGGACGGTTTTTGGAGGATCCGTTGGCGGCTCCGCTGGTTTTTAGGCAGCACGCAACGAGCTAGGGATTTTCGAACGATGTTAGAAACCGCGCGAGCGACTACATATCTGTTGATCGCTTTATAGCGCCGTATTCTGACTCATGAAAGTATTTGAAAACTTAGCATATAGGAATTATACATTTCGGAGTTTCGTTAGTGCTGTAACGAACACGCGAGTTGATATAACAAACCCGAAAGCGTCGTATGGTAACTTAAGTATTTCAACGCCATAATGTGGGAATCTTTTATAGATACATTACGCGAGTTATACAAAACGTTTCAGAATTTCGTTAGAATTCGTTGTAGCGAGATACTAGTATCTTGATACATTGTTAAGATTTGAGAACGATGAAAACGTGGCAGTTCGATTTTACATGGAAGACCAAAAGAGCAGATATTAAAATTGTAATGCAAGTACACTTAACAGAAGTAAAAGAACACAAAAATCTGTAGAAATGTTATTAGTATAAAATCATAAAAATTCGTGGAAGAAAGTTCCCCAGGAGGAAGTTTGGATTACAACAAAACTATATCGCAAATTCGCGGAACAAACGTTTGGCTCGATCGGCACGTGTTTGCCTCGATTCACCGAAAAGCCACGATAGTCTGCTGAGTTACGTCGCTTCCCTCTCGAAACCGCGATACGTGTACAATGTGTACATACGTGTAATATATGTGTGTATTTTATCGCTTGAACGTTTTGAGCTTATCGGCGCGCGCCGAATTCCTCCAGAGCCTGTCTGCCTTCCGCGAAAAAACCACCAGTTTCAACAATTTTTAACCAGGCTGGTTCCCGAATCTATTTGTTTCTTGTTTCGACAAACAAAAAAGCTCTTAATATTTGGAAAAAAAATTGTAACATTCAAATAGATTATGGATTTTCGTGACAAAATTTCTTACTTTATGAAAATAATTCAAAGTATAGGACCTAGGCAGATATCTGTTTCGTCTGTTAAGAACTGCGGCGAATATACTCTTTGTGTATTTTGTACGCTTTTGTATTATGCCCACTATTTGAATATCGCCGCTTTTAAATTTGATCGATGATGGATCGTTTATCGTTTATACACGACATCAAACAAAAAGCTTTTTTCATCCTTTTCGAACTAATGAAATTTTTGGCAATAGAAGAGACCGCGATTAGATAGAAAATAATTCAACGAACGCAGTAGAGTTAAACGTAGAAAATATTAAAAACGTTGAAAATACAGTGTATCGCTGTTTGAGTTCTTTGACGTTTATCGTTTAATTCTTATCGTGCATTGTTATACACGTTGCACGTCGAAATTTCGTTTAACTCTGTTCGAAGCGCAAAGAAAATTAAAACATTCCACGTGATTTCTGATATAATCGATAAACTATCCGCTTCGGTAATTGTCTTCCTCTTTTCTTTTATTTCTCTTCGTTGATTACATTAATCAATAAACCGCAAGTAATTAAAGTCTGATAAATGTAATTCTGAATTAATTGCGAGATTAAAAACGATCTGCGTTTGGTAGATTAATTAAAAGTAGGCTCTCGGGGGAACAAATATTTTACTCGTTTCCTGCGCAACTCATTTTTATCAATTTTACAATTTGATAACAGTTTCATACATATAATTAGTCTACGGTCGAATGTTACTATTATAGTATCGATTAATCGTGGTTATTAGTAAGTTTAATTTAAGGTACATAAAGGAGCGAACTGTTGCTCCCGTAGAGATAGTCATTCATATTTTTCATATCCTATATTTTCGTAATGAAATCTCCTAAACATTCGCTGGTGTTCTATCGGTGGAAATGTTGCTACTTTTTAAGAGACTCCCTTGTGATAAGGGACATTGCGGTAATCTTTTATTAACTCGATGTAAATTACCTGACTTGTAAGTATTTTTATTCGTGAATACTTTTAAGGTGATTAAACGGCATGAGAAAAAATAGTGATTTATTGTTTCCTCGATGAACCTATCCATCGTTCTCTCCTTTCGTTTTTAAGCTTCATTTTCCCATTGGTTGCGGACCAGATGATTTACGATTATCAGGAAAATTGTCCGATAAAACGTAGATGTAGGGGAAATCACTTGGATAAAAAAACATTTAATTCTGTTTAAAAATCTTCGCCATTGGACAATTTATGTATTTCTATTCTGCTATCGTTTCAACGTCGATTCGACGGTTATGGGGTAAAACCGAACATCCAGGGCGAAGAAGAAACATCCACGATAAACGCTTCGAACGACGAATCCAAATGAACAATTAAAATATAGAATCTTCCGAAGTATGATTTTAATGAATGATTATTTTAAAGGAAGGGGTGTGTTTCATCGCCGAAATTTTGTAAATTTTATCTTGTATGGATGAAACAGCTACAAGATAAAATCAAGCATATCGGAGAAAAGCAAAGAGTGAAACTTTGAATGTGAAATATCGTTCTTCGATTTCTCTAAAAGCATAGTTAGTAGTCGTTTCTACCAGAAACTTAAAACCTAGATTTTCTGTCATTGAAAAAATTATTCCTTTGCCGTACCTGGAAAAAAGAGTTACCTTAATCCATGTAATAGTCACTTGGTCTCTAATTAATCCCACCGACAAACAGAGAGAGAGAGAGAGAGAGAGAGAGAGAGAGAGAGAGAGTAGAACATCGACAATCTCGGGTATCTATTCAATACCGAACTATCAGCATCATAAAAATTCCTGGTCTTCGATTTATCACTGTTTCGAACTTTTCTCGCTTCCTTCGATATAAAGGAACAAGGCGAAAATAGAAGAATGGGTTTGAAAAATATCCCAACTCCTCGAACAAAAGGAGAACGCTTCGTCTTCTTGTCCATCGATCGAGTTCGAGTTTCTCGAGCTTCCACTCTTTCGTAGAAAGTGTCGAAAATTTCCACGAACGAGGCGAGGCAGAAAAAGTGAGAGGGGAGAGAGGAAGGAAGAGAGAGAGAAGAAGAGAACGAGAGAGAGATAGACGATTTCTTCGTGAAAATCGCAGCCAAGCAGTTGGTAATCCGGCCTCGTTTCCGCAATTCGTAAGTAGAGTTACGAAGTTATTAAACCGGTTCCTCGTCCTCCGTCTGCCTGTAATCAAGCATACGATCCGCTCTGACTATCCCCGAGAACTTTCCTTCGGGATGTTTCCGTCTGCTGAAGTGCATACGTGCGTTGATTAACCATTAGCCGAGTTAAATATACCCTGGCTCGAAACACACCGCGATAATGCGCGCTCATTGCGGCGAATAATAGGAAGATCCGCGTCTCTATAGCTCGCGCCGATTATGTCGAAACCTCAAGACCGCTTCCCCCACTTGGAGTCAAGTTAACGGTAGTGGTGGGGGGTGGTTGTGACTAGGAAGTTACGCGAGGAAGTATGGTTGTTGAAGATGGCTCGCTTCGTCATGGAAAAGCTTTACTATGTATAGACGAAAGAAAGCTTGACGAAAGCTGAACAGTACAAAGAAGCAATTTTAGAAAACAACATTACAATTGGCATTAATGGCAAAACCAAGCTGTGTTCAAGCAGCGAAGTATTTTCATTTTCGCATTAAACAATACCGTAAACATTCTCTTACGATATCCTCGAATCTAATTGTGAATCAAATCTTCACTTCGAGAAAGCTTTCCTCGCGAAACAAAAGCAAAGAACAGGCTTTCAAGAATAAAGCACTCCTTCAAATTGACGGAACAACGGCGAGGTATGGTTTAAAGAATTTCCGAAGCGCAGACTGTCGTCTTGGTCTCGATCCTTTCGCCGTACATTGTACGGTCGACAATGGACCAGGAAGCGTCGCGAAGAGAATTGGTGATGATGATTCAGGCTGGTCTGCGGCCATTCGCAGGGACTACGGTCAATTAAATGCGCTGCAAATGGACTCTGGTTACTACCTCGTTAATCTGGCCCGATCCTAATGGATCTTAAACGCACCGCGAAATGTCACAGAGTGGCGGAAATCTAATGAGCCACCTGCCGGAAGTCTTACGACCGTGACGTTCGGACCACGCCGTGTTCAACTTCCTACCAATGGGATATTTCTTTCGGAATGGCCGCTGTTTTACGAGTGGAACGTTTTAAATTAAAATCTTGCTGAAAGAGTTTCTTTTCTTTTTATTAATGCTATTAGGTTGATGGCATTTAAGTTTCAGGCAGTTAAAGGAACACGGTACTTTCAGAGTCAACGGGCTTTCATTTTTCTGCGAGTTTCAAGAAACGTGGTTCTGTGCAAAAAATTAAATTCGCGTTGAAACATTGTCGACCGGCCACGAGCAAACTCGTGTTTTCATATGTAAGGTTACGTCGCCAGATTTTACGTAAAAGAGTAAAGGTGACGCACGTTAATTCCTGCATAAAATTAACGGTTAACAATATGTTAATAAGTACGATTCTTTATATGCTTAGGTGTAACGCGAATTGTCGAAGCATAACTCTTAGTTTCTTATTGTCGTATATAGTATGTTTCTTGATTTTAATTCATCTGAAGGATAAGGTAAAATTGCGTCCAATGCCTTTGGTTTTTAAATATCGAATAAGGCAGTGTTACGTCAAGGAATTATGGTAGGTACATACATAGAATAATATTATCAAAGTAGTATGAGTGGAGCGTGAAAAATTAATACATGTAAAGAATGTAAGATCAAGGACTTGAAACTTTGAAGAGTTAATAATACCATGTCGGTCACATGCTAAAGAATATTTTATGATCTGTAAACCTGGAAGGATCATTAAGAAATCTTCCACCTTGTCGCACGTTGAACAGATGGTTAAAACGAACCTTCGATAAGCTTTCGAATCTCAATGCAACCTTAACGAGCTTTTGAGTTAGTTCGTTCCCAATTTCTGCCAACTTGCGATTACTACTACTAAACCAGAAGTAATTTTCTCGGTACTATTTCACGAAATGCGCAAAACTTTTAACGGAGCAGTCATCCAAATTCATCGCAATTTTAATCCACTCCTCGTTTGAAATCATACCTCGATTCTAGCACACGAATAAAATACCAAAATGTATAAAAAGAGAAAACCTGGAAAATCCAATTTTCTTCAAGAAACACGAAACTCTTACCAGGCAGGCTATCAAAAGTAAAATCTATTCCCCACAATATTTCCAATCTTCGTTATCGTCGCTCATAACTGGATTGCGGCTGTTTACGTATTTCTGAGAAACTTAAAGATGTAGAAATCTACAGAATGTTGATAATATGCACAAATATGTGATATATTTAGGGTAACTATTGTTAGTAATGTTTGGTAGCTAAAGCTTTCTATATGAATTTCATTCTTTTTAGTTACGTTCATAGAGATATAAAATTACACAAACATCCGCAATCTACTAACAACCACCCATATATGTGCGGTTGATGCAACGTTAAGAACTTGTATAAAAATATAAAAACGGATAAGTAAAAATAGAAGAAGAGTGCGAAAGAAAATTTGCATTCCTGGTTACGTTGCTGGAAACAAGAGGATAAGGAAACGTCGCTGAAGAATTCCCTGTTTCCGTTATTCAAACACTCATCGGTTTCGCATTGGACCGGCGCATTGACTCGGTCTCAACGTTTATTTGCACGCGAAGATACGCTTCGTGACTGTTGTCTCTGCGTCGTGACTCGAAGTCGCGGCTACGGAGCAGAGGAGAAGAGAAAACGCGGAAAATCTGCGGAATCGGGGTCGAGCCGATGTAAATCTCGTTGCGATTCTTCTTCGACAAAAGAGAAGTCACGAGCCTCTAGAGACGAGTATTGCGAAACTAATTGCGAATATTACGAAACAATTTTGTCATTGACAGCATAGCCAATAAATTGAAAGTTTCTTTGTTTCTGTAAATCATTTAAATAAATATATATATATTTAATCTATATATATGATATTGGTAATCGCCAGAGAATTTCAATATTCGGAAGTTTGACCAGCTGATAGTTTAATATTCCACATCTTTTTCCTTCTCTCGTTTTGTCAATCATTTAAATATACGTACGTATAGAGTTGTTAGTAATTTCCAAGGAATTCTAAAGGGAGCTTTACACGTTGAAACATGTAGCGACGCGTGCATGCACATGTGAGTTTCATGATACATGTTACAATGTGTGTAGATGTATATCAGCGAATGAGTATTAAAACCAATTTGTATCGATGCAGGAATCATATCGAATATGATTTTGTAGAAAGTGAATCCCCTTCCGAAAGAAATCTTTTTTAGTTTTTTATTTTTTATAATCAACATACCTCCAAATAATAATAATAATAATAATAATAATACCGGAGTTGGGAAATAACCAGACACGTTGAAACACGTGTTTCAACGTCGGTATCACACTACAAGCAAAATGTTGCCTTGAAACTGATGCAAATTTCATGAAACCTAAGAGTCGACGTATACATCGTAGCATGTTTCAACCTGTAGAACGTGCTTGATACTTGGTAGTCTAGCGAGACAATAGCTTCGTGTTTCTTTATCTTTTACCATACAATAAAGGTCACTAAAACTTTTTTCCGTACGAACGTTTTCGCTCTTGAACCATAAGTCTGCATTTTCTTCCTCGTACAATGAATAAGAAGAAAAATATCCTATCTTTTTCGTGACCTAAGATTACCAGCGTGTAATTTAGTATACCAAGCCCTTTCCCTTACAAAACAACGATTAAATTAAACACCCGCCATCCACGTTCTCATAGAAAAGCCTCCGCGACCTACATTCCCTTTAATTTCCTTCTCCACCGGAAATACCACTATACTACGACCCTCTAAACGGTGCACAGCCTGAGAAAGCCATGCCTGAATTTCTGTTTTTCTTTCGAAGACGTGATCCTACTCTCTTATTAAAGGCCGCGTTTCAGAAAATGTATGTCACTGCGTTTTAACGCGAAGCAGACGATCTCGGCGACGAAAATGGCGATGATGTTCGAAAGCAAAATCATGGTTGCTCGTTATTCCTGTGTATCGACGCGCATTTTTAAATGAATTAGATTGCTCATTGGCATCGTCAACATTGGCAACGCGTTATTCGGACGTTCGAGACTTTTGCGCTCGTGCGAAGGAAACGTTAGATCGAGTTATAAGTTGGTTCGACTGTTGTTACAAGAGCACATGGACATGTTATTTATTATTTTCCTATGAAATTTACTTAATCAAGGAGTCATTTTTCTATAGATATATGTACTTCTATATTATGATCACATAGCTAAAATCTTAAACACACGTACTTACGAGTACAACATGATAATGCGTAACATTTGGATTAAACGAAGTTCTATTACAGTAACAAGCATATTATTGTAAAGGTGTGTACCTAATATAAACACAAATATAATGATATACAGTGTACATGATAGCATGTGATATAAATAACGTAGTATAACAAGAAAAACGTATAAAATGGTATAATACTACGTTCTTTGTTTTGAGCCATAATAAACTTTCAAGAATGTAACAATTACTGGGATTGGCGATTCGATTTCATTCGAGTCACACCACGCGGCAAATAAAATCGAGATTCGAAGGCCGTGCCAGGGAACGAACATTATCACCGTTGGCGATCCATTCCGCTCGCGACCATCTGTTACGAGCCTCGCATATTCGCCGCCATATCCCTATTTGCGTTTTCATGAATTCAATGGACGCTTAAAGACGCAACCACCTCCGTTATAACGGAAGTTTCGAGCGCTCGTCGACTTAAGCGCCGACTCTGCACCGCGGTCACGTTGCACTGCGAAATGCCTGCATCGAGAATCATCGAACCAGGTTAACACGCACTACTGTCGAGTTTGTTTCGTCGGATGTAATTTCACACGGCAATCGTTCGTGCAAATGAAAAACGTCTCCCTTTCGCTAAATTAAACCATTGTTAAAATGGGAAAATTTTTGGAAAAGATTACTCGGTAAATTTTCTATCAGATCTAGTTTGTGTTTTATAGCTGCTTCATGGCAGAGTTTCGTGAAGTCTTCTTTTTCATAGACGTGTAGGTATTGCAATCAAAATGAAAAAATTTCAGTACCATCGAATGCGTGTTTATATCTCGTTTGTGGAAATAAAAAGTGTATACATAATTCAGTGGTTTTATATATTTTTATTTCGTCACTGATATAGGTAAAATTGAGAAATACACAGAATTTGTAGTTGGAGATCGTTATTTATAAGATTATAATATGTATAGGACTGGAGAATTCTCTTTCTTTGAAGAGCATCGTTTGGTACGACTGATTCTATTGACACATTGTTACACGTGTTTTACGAAAGCAAAAGACGAATGTTCGTAGGTTGAAAATTTTATCGTCCGGCCTCCCACAGCGAGCATCCCACAACAAATTTTTAACCGGACTGATACTTCGGTATACTATATCACTTGTTAGTAGCATGTACTAACAAGGATATTAATAAGACGTATCTTTCAAGCAAACTTCTTAACGTACCAAGTTATTAAAGCCAAACCCGCAAGTTCAACCATTCTTGTCAAGTTCCCTAATCCAAACAGCATTACAAATTTCGTTATTCGAGTCCAACTAAACTTTTCCCTAGGATTTGTCTTCACTACACGAGTTCGTCTTTCAAAGTTGGCAGCAATTATCGCGCTTATTAATTCCGGCTTACTTTCAACGTATTATTAATTTCCACCGTAGTCAGCTGCCAACTACGTAACAGTCTAACATTTCCACCATCTATCCGCTATGGTTTATCGAACGTTTTACCAAATCACAGTCTTCTCCAGGAACTGTGAAGAAAAGACAAAAACACACAAAGACAAAAATAGGATGAATAAAGAAAATCAATGCTGGAGAAAATGGAAAAATTGGAAAGAGGGGCAGTAGGATTAAGGATGGGAATCGCATAATTGGTAATTAACGTTTATTAGGCGTCCCATTGAGAGCATACCGGCCGCGTAATTTACCTTTTGCTCCCGTGTGATTGCATTATTTATGCGGGAACACGCGATAACGGCTTGTACCCGCCGTGCAACTAATTACGATAGAACGTTCACGCTCGTTTTGCAACAATTTGGAACGGAAGCATCGGGGCGATCGTTGCGAGTAACGTGGTCGGGGGTCAAAAGGAAGATCCGTGGTCGATGTCGAAATATCGCGTCAAAGAGTGGAACCCATTGGCTTTTCGTTCTCTGCAATTATAGCGCGCATTAAAACGGATGCGCCGGATAAACAATGGCCGGGAGCGTTTTGCGAGCGGCATTTCCTGCGGTGCCACAGACCCATCTCTCTCTCTCTCTCTCTCTCTCTCTCTCTTCTCTCTTCCCTTTCTCGTTCTATTTTCCCTTGAATTTCTCCTCGTTCACCGATTCAAATCGATCCACCGTGTTTTCATTCATTCCGACTCTTTTCCTATTCAACCTCCCATCGTCCGCGTGTATCGAGTGTCGTTATGCAATTACCAGGCTGACGATAAAAAGAAAAGACCGAGAGATTGTTGTTTTACGATCGCGCTCTATTTACTCTATTTAGTTAGTCATTTTCATAGTATTTGCTAGTATATTTGTGTATCAGTTTTATTTTCGTCTCTGTTCGATTATAATTACGAGCGGGTTTACGACTGTTCGTTTATTTCTTTTTCGACAAAAGTAGCGTTTCGTCGAATATTTTTGTCGAATAAGGGACTCATCAAACCATTCGATGTTTAATTAAATGAAATTGTCAAAGAAGCTTCTTGCTTCAGCTGTTTCTCATTTTGTATTAATTACACGCGAATGGATGTGATCATCGCTGGATTTGCGTTCGCGTATTCGGTTCTCGCAGTTGTGAGCCGCGTGCCGAATTTCGGGACTTTTCATCGGTTCCTTGTCTTTCTTTTGTAAAATGAAATTATCAATTTCCGATACTGATTAAAACTGCAGAGGTACGTTTATGATTGTTGAACAACGTTGTAAACGAGGAATTTTGCGTTTCTTCGTATAAAAGGGTTGTAGAAAATTCTAGCAATAAAGGAAATATGTATAAGACTACTAGGGAAACAATTTTTGCGACGAAAGAAGATTATTTTGAGGACATTACAGACAATAGCTTAATGAAATTTAAAAAAAGATTCCAATGATTGCTTCGGAATATGAGAACGATAGTTATGGAATAAATCTACTCACATCTTGTTTATATTTATTTCTTCTAATTATAGTTTACAATCGTATCAACTATTGTAATAAGTTATTATCGATTCAGTTGAAATTATACGTTGAACTTTATTATTTTTTTAAATAATTGATCTCTTTTCAAGAATGTCATGTGAACGTGATATAAAAAGAGAAAAGACTCGGCTAGGAAGAAAAGAAGGCTGTTAATCTGCAATGAAATTTTGTATATTTTGTAACGATCGAAGGACAACTAAAGCGTAAGTGTGAGGTACAGCACTCGAGAGATATCCTTCCTCGAAGCATCGTTTAAATCATCCGCGTCGCATTCCTAGACAGCAGCGGATGCAATTTGCCAGAGAGCACGATTTATGCGCATAAATGTTTGTAAATACATTTACCTGTCGGTTTATTGAAAATTGATTGTCGTGGGCTTTGCGCGCACAGGTTGTTCCATTTCATCTCCTCCTCTTTGTCCTCCTCCATCATCTGATTCATTTCATTTAGGTCGGTTTACCCAGCGGGACACCTAATGTGATAAATAAACCGGGATAGATATCCCCGTCAAATTGTTAATCATTCTATGCCAACATTCATTTGTCCATCTCACAATTAGTTACTGGAATTCGAGTATATTTGTTGAAATTCAAATTTTGATAGAGTTGCAACTGGTGCGAAGTTTCATAGGTGCCAAAGGTTACCGTTCAAACAACTGATAAACTGATAAACAACTGATAAAACAACTGGTCAAGCTGTTAAAACAAGTGATATTTTAATATTGCGATAGGTAACATTTTTAAAGTTACACACAGTGTGTACTTGAAAGTTATGACGCTTCGATCGGTGCGTTGTTTGTTGCGTAAAATTCTAAAAATTTTACTATTACAAATTTAATATTACGAGTAATATTCTGAATATTAGAAATGTTAAATATTCTGTACTATTTCTATAAAAGACTACATCGACGAAAATGGAAAATCTTTGTGCAATCGAACAGCAACTATCGATACTACTTTCTCGCCACTTGCTAATAACGATTCTCTCCTGGCAAATAAATTATTAAATAACATCCTAGATTAACAGAGAATGATTTTAGAGCTTCCGTGTAGCAAATAGTTTGACAATTACGCGATACGAGTCTAGTAACAATCGTAGCTGCAATCAAGACACGCGTACACAAGGACCGATCTGCATCGGTGCTTGCAAGCGATACCGCGACACAAACGTTCTAGCCACGCTGCCCCAATTAGCGTGCCAATTAATTAGCAATCGGCAAGTAGTAGGGAGCATAGCTGAGCACAGAGGGATGTTGCATCGTCGGGAACGCGGTCGTCGAAATCTCATTAGAAGAACAATCGACAACTACCACACCACCGTTTTCTTCCAGTTACTTGTAATTAGCATCTATTTGCACTTGCTAATTGCCCTGCTTCATGGTCGTTCGGTCCCATTCCAACGACGAATTAGCCGCCCTTCGATTGTTCGTTGCAAATAACGTTCAGCAAATTAGGAGGTGAAATGACGTGGGAGTGAGAAAGTAGATTTATTCGACGAGAGAAATTACGTTCGTTTACCCAGCTCGCTTCGTACTCCGTTAGATGATACGATGATTCTGATACGGTACTTGTACACGCCAGAATGTTGTTCGTGAAGAATTTAATAAAATGTTATTATTGTAAATAGTAGAATTATTGCACGCTACCGTCTTTATAAAATATTGTAAGGGATAAAGAATCAAATGATAGAGATATCATTTGCGCTTGTACGCTTAGATTTGATATGTTTCTATCTATAGATCTACTTAAAGATAGACATATGCATGTTGTAAGTAACACGAAAGCCAACTGGGGATCAGCTTCGTTGAGATAGAGTTGTAGAATCATTTCTTTCTTCTTGAGAGGTTCATAATAAAATAACTAGAAAATAAAAGCTGTGACAATATTCAAGTTACACTAAACTTCAATGTCTTCGTATTTATGGTCGTCAGTGTATCTTAAATTTACGATCTGAAATCAATTTCTTGGAAAATTTTCTTTTTCTACTTGCGTTATTCTTTCAACAAATCCGATGATAACCGACTGCCTCAAATGCATTCGATATGAAGCGATAAATATCTATCAAAATTTCTAATTTGAAGAAACGTCCTACGGTCAACGTGAAATCACTTGAAAGTAGTAGCGTCAGATTTGATTCTCGATTCAGCCAAATTTCTAGGGCAAAAGTCGAGGAAACTGTTAGGCGAATTGTAGCTCGAATCTGTAAATCGATACGCGCGTTATCACAATAATATTATCGCAGTCAATATGGCACCGCGTATTTAATTGATCAGAGTGTTCGGTACGGCGCACGCGAAACGATACAAACACGGTAACTAAGTCGTTTCCATTAAAGCAGAGGTTAATTATCCGTGGCTGGATCTTGCTGCGGTTCCACTGTATGTCGAGAATCTCTGTTTCGAGTGTCCTGTTTTGTGCTCTGAACGAAGTCGAGGCATCGATGCACTACGCGTAATTCGTGAACGATACGCTGGTCCGATCATTCTCGAATAAAGTTTAATTAAATGGTTAATACGCGATAATGGGGACGTGCTAGGAACCGATGAAAATATATGCTGCGTAGCGTGTCAGTTTCCGCACGAAATGCATTTGATCACTCAAGAATTATTGATCGTCATCGAAAAGCCGAACAAATATCAATCGTCGCGACACGTAATCCTTGGAACTAATTCCATTCGGTCTAGTTCCATTTCGCGCATATTTTTCACGCCAATTAATCCAAATTCGAGAACAGTTGCTATCACTGAGTCGTCCTGTCTCTGTCATGTGGAGATTGCTGTCAAAAACGACGCTGCTGGAACAGCGTATCGTAATTAACGTATTAATTAATCACCAACCGTTAATTTGTAACGCGAGCTGTTGACCATTTATAATATTTCTGCACCGATAATAAAATTCCGTAACTATGAGAGAATTAACAACGTGCAATTAACGAGCTCGTGTTTTCATCTCTTCGCATCCTTCGACATTTTCTTCCGCTTTTAAACACGTATGAATTATGGCGGTATTGAATTTTGGCTACAATTTGGCGAAAAAAAGCTTTCTGAGTTTGTAACTGATATTTTAGAATTTAATAGAACGGTTTGACACGTTAGATGATGCGAATTTCGATACAATTAGAGCGTTATTCTGGTGTAGATGACGAAAATGTAGATGTAAAGGATCGTCGAATGTTAGAATATTTATTATATGCAAATGAGTATTGGAATAGTTGAAGTAAACAAGAAATTCCTATAATGTTAACTGTTTATAACATTACCTTATAATACAAAAAGATTAACTTGTAATATTATAAACAAATAACACGTTACTGTAACAATACTAATTTGATTAATATACACATAGTTGATAAAAAATATATATAATATAAAGTAGAAGAAAACTGATGAAATTATATTGCAAGTTATGCAAGTACATGAACACTTCCCAAAAATAAAAAAAAGTGAAGTTAATTATTACTTTGGCCTATGATCACCTATCATCTGAATATCTAGATTTCACTTTCGAGCCACGTATACATCGAATTTCGCTTTCCAGGCTGTTCCATCGCTTTTTTCCCTCCTTCTGATCGAGCTACGTTCGACTCTTAACCGGTAATTAATTAATCGCAGCATCCCTCTTCCAGGGATCGATTCTCGTTAGCGCGTCTAAAGCTGGAAGGAGCGGCCGCTTGCTAACTATCCGCCGCAAATTGCAACCTCTGATCTCTTTGCCCGTTGGAATTCCTCCCTCCACGAGTCGACGAGATTCCGCGGGGGAAGTTTTTCGGATTTCGAAGCTGTACGAAGTGTTTCGTAACGTGGCTGTTAGCGTAGCGTCGGAGTTCGAGTTGATTGAGAAGAGGAAACAAGCTGAAAGGAGACTCCGAGCCTCGTTTTAGAACTCGTTTGCGGAAATGCTTTACGACCCGGTTGTAAAATGAAGTTCTTTCTGAGACTTAAGTGCCTTTTGGTTTATGGTACGTACATGTATATATGTATATATGTATAGGATTGATCGGGTATATGACGTTTGCGTACGATGTAGGGACAACTGATATTCTTCTCTTCTAGTTCGATTTCCTTGTGAGTTTGATGTAATAGCCGAATTTGTAGCTTTGATCGCCAATCATTCAGGATCGGGCCTGAGGATATTTGTGGAAAAGGGGCGATTGTGTACGTATAGGATTGTCCATTAGACATTCTGTGTCGTATCGGATGATTATCCGATGCCTGATTAGGCCGTGATACAATTTCGTGTAGATAATACGCCCTGTACTAATATCGTTAGTCTCAAGAAACATACGTTCGTCGCGTTATCTGATTCCTATGAGGCTTACGCCACTTCTTTTGGAAATTAAATTTTTGCAACAGATATAAAATACCTTGAAGAATCTATTCAAGAACCTTACAAAAGGATTCCAACGAAAGTTTACACCGTTGACCAACGTAGCGAATCGGATTCATCCCTCTTTATATCACGCAGAAAAAGATCAAAGCGGACGATGTTGGCGGGTCTCGGCATAAAACTCCGCCGGTGAAACGTCTTCGAAACTGAATTTTTCAATTCTTGACCGTTGCTATAAAACATGTTGGAAAACTTGCTTCAACCCATCTTCACCCTCTCGAAACAACGAACCAACGAAACTTTAGCCCGTTGGCCAACGCAAAGAATCAAATTCTTCCTTCTTTACACTTTCTATCAAAAAATCGAGCGACGTGCGACCTCGGCATAAAATATCCAGGGCTTATTCGTCGCTTGGTACCGAAACCCTCGACACTGTTCGATGTGTGCACACGCGCTCGGCCCGTGGAATACTTTATCGCGCATGAATAATGTATCCAACGACGCTGATAGCGCGCACGGTCCAACATTTAGGCAACCTGGGCCAATATTGATACACGCTCTCGACGTGTTTCCTCTCCGTCGCGTTTTCTCTTCTACGTGGTCGCGTGCATACGCGTGTATACGCGCCACCCCGTCACAGGATTTTGGTCTACGCAATCGGCCAGTTTGTAACTGTTGACGGGTTACAAGCTGCTCCGCGATCGTATCCCGTCGGGAAACGGACAGCTCGCGTTTACATTGTCCGACTGAACACGCGGATGACGCGTGTTTCCCAGAGACATTCGCAGATTTGCGAATTTGTCGCAACCTGTGGATACCTCGACTCTCCGCACTGCATTCGAATAGTCAGACGCGTTCTAATTCTCTTTCAAGTGGAAGTTTCTGGATATACGTCGCTACAGTATCGAAATGGGAGTATTTACACTTGGTGACATTTCGTTACGGATAGTTCAGTCTTTTAGAAACAATTGATATCAGTGATTGATTGATATCACTTGTTACATACGACATACACTCAGATATGAGTTAATATATATCATTATGTTGCAAGTAGAAGTTTTTGGATGTGCGTCAGATGGGATTGAAAGGAAAGTGTGTGTGTTTGATATTGGAGAAATTTTGCTAGGGGCGAATTGATATTAAAGTTAAAGTTACTCCACAGATACGAACTAAATTTGTTTAAACAGTTAATTTTCGAATTCTTACTCTTCTTTATGTAGTAATTAAACGTAAAATTACGACGTTCAATCAAGATTACTATGATACGAGTGTTCTATTAAAATTATAATTCGTATAAATTAAAAATACCATTGGCTAGAGCTAAAATTGAGAAGCTAAAACAAAAGAAAAAATGTAAATGTAATAAAAATAATAAAAAGTGGATGCGGATAAAGATAAATAGTTGATAGTCTTTGTTTCGTTTAGTCTTTGACGAAGAAATTTCTAAAATTATTTTCGACCAGTAAAAGGACCGTGGAGGTACATGGTCGTCTAGTTAAATAATAAAGCACGATGACACGGAGCTTAAAGCTTCCAAAGCAACCAGCGGAAGACTCAAAGTAGTCGACTCCAGGCAGGGGTAAAATAATCCGGCGAATTACTTTCCCACCATTAAAAGTAACTGACCCTAATGAACATCAAGTGGATTGGATTCCGGCTTCCATTCACTTTGCTCTTGGCCCTCGGTGATTAACATTTCGTAATTTAATGTCCTTAACAGAGCTCTATCTGTGGACATGTCAATCCTAATCTTATAAACAATTATCCCTCCATCTTTTTTAACGTTACAATGTTTTCCAATGTTCACTTTCTAGCTTCATGGGAACTTTTGGTCAATGAAATTTGGGAATTAATCAAATCATTTATTTCGTATACATCTGGATGTTTTTTTACACGATGGATGTGTGCTGTGTAAAAAAAAAGTGAGTCGTGAAACAATTGATTTGTCAAAAAAAAAAAAAAATACAAACCCTGTGTTAAACTAAATCAAACAATAGAGAGAGAAAGCAATCTAAAATGTAGAACTGCGTTCGATAACAATATTTTATTGAATAAACGCAGGAAGGAGAAGGTAGTGTGAAAATGAAGAAAATATTTTTTTCAAAAATCCATATTTTACTCATCGTTTTCTTATTACTGGAGAAAAATCATTTTCGTCGCCGGAAATATCCTTCGTCTGGTCGTTTTGTATCATTTGTGACGACAAGTATTTTGTTTTCTCTTTTAATGATTCTTTATAACAAGTCGTACACGTTCTCAAATCTCTTCAGAATCATGTAAAACGTCGGAGACTGGTATCATTTACAAAGACACGATAAAACATGGTAAAAAAGTCGCGTAACCAGAACGTGTTAAATAAACCGTATAAAAATTAATAACACGTGTTAAAAGAACCGTGTAAAATTGAATAAACCGTGCACAAAACTATGTAATAGAGAATCCTGTAAAAAGTGTTCTGTGTAAAAAGAAGGTCAGATGTATTTATTTATATTTATATTATATTATATGTTACATATTACGCATTATACGTACTTTTTATATTATATATAACTGCATTTATAATTATAATATATTTTTATATTTATTACTAATTATAATTACAAAGTAACAAACGAATAACAAGAATAAACGAATGAAAAGAATTTTCAAAAAAATTATCTTCGAGGAGCCTTACGCTAATACCGAAGTATAATCTACTTATTTGAATTGGAAACAAGTTGCTATCTTTGACACGTGTTTTCCGCAGAAGTTATTGCCGGTAGTAAGTCGAAACGAGGGAGAACCTCGAGACCCGTGGAACTTCGATTCGACTTCTCGAAGCCGCGGAACACGCGTAATTAGCGCGTGTTTGATATGCAGGGCGTAATACGCGGCATGATTGACTGCGATGTTTATCGTGTCGTTTGTAACGACGCAATGGGTAAAGGGTGCACGAGGAACGCCTCCGCTTTCATGCGTTTCACCCTTTACACGGACTTCACAGGATTATTATTTAGTTTCGGACTACCGTTTCGTTTCGAGTTTGCGTGGAACTCTGTATCCGTGTGCGGAGTTATTTCAGTGAATTTTTCAACTCTTTCTACCTCCGCCAGGATGTTTAACTGTAACGAATCGTGCACGAGTTTTCTAATTTCTCTTTACGACACTCTGTACGTTTGCGCACGAAACCACAAAAGAAACAGTTGAAATAAAAATGCTGAAATGAAGAAGAACCAAACAACACAGATTTGAAAGAGCCAAAAGAAGCCTTCAAAGATCCTCGAGTGAAGCGAATAGGAAAAAAGGTGATAGAGCAGCGAAAGCGTTTAACATAGAAAATCAAAGAAACTTCCGAGCTGAGTGTTAAAGGAATCGGACGCTGAGAATAGTGGCGAACGAAAAAACCAAAAAGCGGGGAATAAATCTGTAAGACGAAAGCTGGAAAAGCGGTGTGCCAGCTAATGGGAGTCGAGAAGTCCCAGCGAGATTCGTATTTGACATTAAACAAACACACGCTGGCTCGCGTAAACGAAGAGCCGTAACTTTGACAGGCTAAGGGTAGAACGGAGTGAAAGAGGGGTGAAAGAGGGGAAGATAGCGCGCGAGAAAAGGAGAAAATATTCTGCGGGGATTACTTGGCTCCCCATTAAAAGTAACTGACCCTAATGAACGCTCGCAATCGAGCTTCACTCGTCTTCTCTCTTCTACCGTTTCGCCCCCTCCCTTCCTCCTTACTCTCAACGTTTACGCTTTACCCCCACCCTCTGTTATTTTTTTTTCTACCTTTTCATACCTACGTTCCACGTTCCCCTTTCCCATTTTCTTTTTTCCTTCAATTTCGTACGTTTTCCTTCTCTGCCGGGTTAATAAAACGTTTCACTATACGCGTCGAATCGTTTAACGTCACTCCGGCCGGTATTTGCATAAGTGACTCTCGACCATTTCCAACCACGCGAACACTTTCCCAGCCACGCGAACACTTTCCCAGCGCGCCCTTTTCCACGTACCGGGATCCGGTTAATTCGAGATCGTTCCACGAATGCCGTTTAATAGCCGATACACGAGCGGGAAATAAAGGTGGACCATTTAGCGGAATCTTTTAGGGCAACGCGTCACAGATTCTTGCCCCCATCCCGATGAACCGCGTGTATTTGTTTCTGGCCGGGCTGGTGTTTGGAGATAGGAGTCGAATGGTTCTTGTTTCAGAGCTTTCAGAGCCACGGTTTCACAGCTTTACAGCGGTTATAATGGAATCGAGGATTTATTTTCGAAGCACATTTGGAACAGGAATTCATATGGATTTTTATTTTATTTGATGCGAAAGCTGTGTAGAGTAAAGGTGTTAAGCGTGAGCTATGATAGGTGAAAGTGATTGATCCGAACGTGAATCGAGGATATCGAGATTTTGCATACAGCGATACGACAGAAAACGCAATCGTATTAAATTGCGGTGTGCTTATCGGAGATTAACTTTCATCGTAAATCTCTTATCCTAATTCATTGTCCGATATTTTAATCGTAATATAATCATTCTCCATTCGTCGAATTTAGTAAATTCTTCGAGTAATTCTTCGTTACTCTTTGTCAAGTTACGTACTACGCTGTATTTTATTCAGCTTTTTACAATGTATAGATTAACTGTAGAATCTAGTTGACACATTGATCGCGGATTATGCGAACAGTTCCCGATAGTTGCCTGTCTACTTATTATTCACGAACGATATTTGCTTCGTGAAAGGAGAAAGAGCAAGAAAATTCGTTTAGTCTTTTACATTATAAAACACTCGTAACGCGAACGAAATAATACGTTTGTACTAAAAATACCTAAAAAGTGAAGGCAGTGAACAGCATCCGGTATTAAATATTGAGAGTTTTTTTAGTTCTCATACCCGATAATCAGTTTCTGTCTATGTACAGTAGGAATATTGTCAAATGTATCTGTGCAGCAGTTAAAGTGTTGGGGGAGGGAGAGAGAGAGAGGGGGGGAGAATGGCACAGGAACGGAACAGGCTAAATTAATTTGTCGACTGTGACATATTGAAAAATGCACTGGTCGCTAAATATCTTTCGGTCTGCTCGCACGCGGCTGCAAAGGGGGTAGCGAAAGGGGTGGAAAAGTAGCCTTTGGGGACACGAGTTCCTCGTTTCATCGGAAGTAACTGACCGTAACAAATGCCCGGAGCAATCGAGCCTCGGACACACCAGCGGTCCCAAAGGAAATATATTGCTTTGCGGTTTCTTTATCGCCGTGAATGTTTCTCCTTTCTCCTGACACTTTGGAAAATGATGCACTCCCGCGGAAAATTTTCTCGATTGCTCTCCACGCCGGCGAAGTTTCAACACAATGATGAGTGGCTCGAGCGGCTGCGAACATGAAAGGATCACATAGATCGCTTCATAAACGTTGATCCAATGATTAATCGTGAATTTGGACCTTGAATCTGATTTGGGAAGATTATAGAAGTTTGATGAGAAAGAAGTCCCTTTGGGAAATAGCTTTTGGAAGGTTTAGTAATTTTATTGTCGTTTTAGTTCTTTCGAGGTTTCTCTTCGATAAGTGTTTTAGATTTGATATTTTATCTCGTAATTAGTATAATTTTTAAGCCTGTACAGCTGGATTTTTCTTTTGTCTCGTGAAAGGAGACTTCGTGGAATGGTTGATCGTGGATGAAACTACTAGCTAGTGCAAAAAGATGAAAATAAAATAGTACAAGATATGTAGATGGTAATAAGTAAACAATCGAATTAATTGCTGAAGACTAAACAATTAGACGCGTAGACGGAGCAATTACGTTTCAAGATCCCCTTCAATTGAGCGTTTCCGGATCTCGTTTCTTGGTATTGTTTTCACCAGGAATTGATGTTCGCCAAGTTTCCTTCTAGCAGTTCTCGAATCTCTGCCGAAAATGCTATTTCCTTCAACTCGCTGTTGTCGCTGCTTTATCCCGAAACAGGCGTACAGGATCCAGCTTTATTCGTGCGAAGTGATTCTCTCCTACAAATCCTTGGAGATTCTCTTCGCAAACACAGTCGAACGTATTTACTGTATTTAGTAATGACGTAGAAGAACCGATATAGAAGATATAAAAAGATCAAGCCATTGTCACCTAGATGCATTAATTATTTTTTCTGTCTATCATTGATGTATAATTACAACGATACTGCATTAGCAACTTTTAAATTTTTATCGTACAACAGCGAAAGATTTCTATTTTTAAAAGACGTCCATCTCCTTCAATTTACTTACAAAAGAAGATTCTTAAGAAAGACATAATCTGTGGATATGTCAATCCTAATCTTATAAACAATTACACCTCCATTTTCTTTAACGTTATAATGTTTTCCAATGTCCACTTTTTAGCTTCATGGGAACTTTTGGTCAATGAAATTTGGGAATACGTACACGAATAAGCTTCCACCGCTATTAGAAGTCTCGCGTGTATTTTTTCAATTCAATTCCATCACTACGATCGCAATTATTTCCCTCAATTTCTCCCCATCGTACAAACCAATCGTATTGCCTTTGCACGTTGTTCCTCTATCAACACCATTGAAATCTTCTATGTTCTCCAATTTCATTCTAATAAAATGTTATCGCTGACATCTACAACCATTCCATACGACTATTCTTGAAAAATACCTCAAGATCGGGAATCCACATTGCCAATCATCCTGCCCATTCCCAGGCTTTTTAATAAAATTCCTGAACCAACAATCGCGATCATTCCGTGTTCGTCAAGAACACGTCTTGAAGGTTGCTCCAGGGACAAACGACGCGTTGCTTGAGCGGCAGTCGCTTTCAGCCGTGTGTTGTCGTCCAGGTGAAGACGTCACGGCAACCGGTAAGAAGCTTTGCAAGACGTCACTGCTGGGTTTGCGTTGTCGCAAGAGCGGCGCGCACGCCTGCTCCAGAATCCGCGTCGTGTTCTTCCTGGCTGGGCGCACGCGAGCGTGCATTGTTCCTGCACGACCGCCATTGTCGTGCATAACAATAACGCGATGCGAAGGATCCCCTTGCGAACCCTGACGGGAATGTCGCATTCGTTAGCAGGCCGCAAATTGCAGTTTTCCCTCCCACTTCTCCTTGGCTGCTGTTGCGCGTTCTTCTTTAAGCCAACCGGAGATGCACGGCTGTGTCTCGGGAGAAATGTTGCTCGAATGCCGTAGTAGTTCTCAGTCGGCGAGCTGGGTTGTTTCTTCATCGGGATTCAGGATGATAAGGATTAACATCCTCCTTTATTTTCGCTTGCAATTTCATTCTTAGTCTTTCGACTCTTCCGTTTAGTATTCTGGGCTACTGTTTGCTTGGTATAAACGAGGCTTCGTTGGATTAAAGTTTGTGCTTTGGTTCGTTCCTTTTTGGAGGACGTACAGTGGCTGTAGAAAGTGTTCGTACACATTTGTTATTGGATTTATGTAGAAGTTAATTGCATGCGAATATAATAAAGTTCGTATTATTTAGTAGTACTTCCGTGTGATATTATGGGAATGGAACGTAGAATTTAATAAAAAAAGAACGCTTCACTGGAAAATTTTATGGAGTATTCTCGTGGCCACTGTTAAGATTTCTGTTAAGAAGGCCATCCGCTATTTTTCCATCTAAGTCTCAAATATCCGGTTCTTCTTTTCGCTGTTCGTAGATTTCGAACTGAAAATCTAATCTTATTTGCAACAAATAATCACGCCAAAACCTGTTTTTATAATATAACGAGTGAACGCTAACTTTCATTAAACGAGTATAAACGTTTCTTTTTCGCCTGCCATTTAATCAGTTCGCGTAGGCTGCAAGACGTTGAGAGAAAATATCAGCGCGTCGCACGATGTCCGCGAAAGAAACAAAGAAGACATACGTGTTACAGTGAGATTATCGCACATCGTTCTTTTCCGTAATAAATTTTTCAGTTAATCCAGTGAACGTTACGGTACCGTGCGTCAACCAGGAACCGAGATTTTCTCTTTCTGAAATGAAAAAGAAGTGGGAGAAAGATGGAACAAAAAGAAAGGTTGTGTTGTTCGTTTGCAGTTGATGAGGGAAATCCGCGAGCGAAATTCATGGAGGCGCGGCCAACTCGAGAATAATTTTTCAAGGAAACAGTACGCGCATAAATCCGTTTAATCCGCGCGTGCGTGAAGGGAAACACGCTAGGAAATTGCTTGTCTCTGTCGCTGGTCCCCGACGTTGCTGAATTTCCTCCTTTTATTTATTTTTTTTTTTTTTTTTTTACAAGAAACATTCACCAGACCAGCGGTATCCTCTTTTCACTTCATTTTTGTTAAATATTTCTCTTCCTTTTTCTTCAGATTCTTCTTGTTCCGAGTTTCATTTCCTTTTGCTCTGCGGAAGAAAAACTTGCAGAAGTACGAGCTTCTTTTTCTGTTTTGGCGCTCTCGCAGGCACGGGGATTCGATTACGGTTTCTTAGAAGACACGTCGGCCTCTTTGAACGTTCTGGACTTCGCAGCTTTTTAAAAGAGATTTCTTTGCCTTTCAGGCAATCGTTAATCCTGTGCTTCGGAGCTCTTTGCCACGCCCCCGTCGTAATTAACACGACTTTTGCTTTTTCATGCTTCGCGCCATCGCCATCAAGCAACGGTTCCTCTCGGCGCCTTGCTCCAGATCGATTTTCACTGAATTCCCGGTACCTCGTTTACGTAATTGATCGTGAAAAATGAGAATTGTTGCAAGGATTGGTACAGAGAAGTACTTTATGGCTGAAGCTCGTACAGTGCGATACTCGTATAATGCGGACAGAAAATTATTATCACACCCTCGTATAACACAAATTGCAGAATTGTTTAAAGGGAAACGAAATATACGGATAATTGAAATAAATAAGACACAAGACAATTTCAGAAATTCGCAATAGTATTTAAGTTGCCTAATCATGGAAATACCAGAATATTTTCGATGAAGTTCTTTGTTTCAATGACTGGTGATGGATTGGACTGTGTGACACGGTGCAGTAATATAGGTACGTTCGTGAAAATGTCGGTGAACTACACATACGTACGTTGTTACAATTTGCAACTTGACATATCTGTGGTTTCTCGAGCTTTTATCGCGTTTTTAATAGCGCGCTTCGCTTCTTCACGCAGCCTTGAAACTTTCAATCAACGCGCTATTAAAATCAGGACGGAAATTCGAAGAATCAGAAATCTTAGCAATCCTTGCGAAAGTTTAAAATCTGAAATCTGTAATTTGTTAATTCACTGATATTATTAGTCGATCACCGAGCAAGATATATCGCATATATTATTATTGTATGAGACGTCCATATTATTTCGTTACAACATCGCTATTCGATGACGAGTAAGCTAGAATTTGAAAAACATGGAAAATTCGTAATTTCTAAGTCAGTAGGAAATTTTGCAAGACTCGGTCCTTCGAAAGTTCTTCGGGCGATAAATTCCTCTTTGTTTCACCGCTTAGCCCATCTTGCTACAGACCGAGGCTACACGAATTTCGTTCTCCGCGCCATTCGTCCACCGGAACGCGATAGCGCCGGTGAATTTCCGCGAGGCACGGAAATTATGCGAGGAAACTGCGAGGTGCACTGGTTTCGATGTACTTTGCCACTTAGCGGCCACGAATAAACCACGAGGAACGAGTAACGACCAACGCAGCTGCTAACGCGACCGACATGAGCAACAGCCCGTGCTTTAGACCCGCTTTTGCCTCGCTCCGTTTCCAACCGGCACTTCCACGACGATTCTCGGCTGACTCTTTTTCCTCTTTTCCACTGAGAATTTTCTTCCAGGGTCTTGTTCTCTCGGTGCTCGTGAAAGATCCTTGCTTTTCCTTTCTGCGCGGTCGGATTCAGGATCTATATGGACCTCGTTTATTAACCTGTTAACGCTACAACTATCAGCGATTAGAGCGTAAGACTTCGACTTCGAGAAAATGGAAAGGTGAAATGTTACGTGGGAGAAATATTTAATGTAAGACAGAAAATCTGTAGATCTTTTTTAGTATAACTATTTGTGTACGAAGTATCGGAAGTTTAATTTGCACTTGAAAAATAGGAAATGTTTTACGATTCTGTCTTTGAGTGATTTATTGCAATTAGCAAGGTATCAATCGGGCGAGAAAGATTCCTCTAAAATGAGCGAATTATTAAATTATAAAGTACATTAACGAATCTGGTGTTTAATTCACCAGTGATGTTTAATTCACAGGTGGTGTTTATTGTTAATAGACAATATTAATAGCAGTTTTATAATAATACGATATTGAAGTTTCTAATAAATAATTCCAATTTGCTGTATTATTTATTATATTGTCTCCGTTGACTATAATCATTAATTTATTATTCATTTACATTTTTCGGCAACGCTACAGCGTCATATTGTATAGTGGCAGTACGAATCGATTAAACCGTCTGGTTATTTATAAGCTGTAACGTATAATAGAAATGTTACGGTACAGATCCCTGAGTAAATGAATTATTGTACCTAAGGTATTGACAAACCGACGAGTACCAGATGACGAGTTAACTCGATTTTCCCCGTTTACGAATGAAATTGTTTATCGTGTTGAGTTAGAATATAGCTAGGGATTTCGAGATAAGTTTGATAGTCTGGCGAATTGTTTAGTGTTACGTGATCCATATAATAGAAGTGCTGGAGTTGAAGATACGAGCGAATACGTCTGAATTTAGATGCATCCAAAATGTAACAGAAATTGCATCGTATTCTCTACGGAATCATTTTTCAGCTAAGTATAAAAAACGAGAAATATAATAAGCTTTCAAATCTTGATAAAAATTACTCTCCTTAGAGATAGATAAAATGGCTACATGAAGTTCAATCTTGTTAAGGATGAATTTCTTAGGACTGTGAGATAATTACTTCCTTTTCTTTTATTTACATTATTTTCCTGAAAAAATTCACTGAATCCATGCATATCCATTTATCGTTGGTACGTCTGATAGAATTACAAATGAATATACGTAATTGCAAAATGAAATTAATACTCGCTAACTGATCTTAATGTAATTTCTATAGGTCTCCATTTGTTGAAACGAAGCTTCAATTAGTATCTAATTAAATGGACTCCGTTGATCGATGGACTCCTGTTGATCGTTATCCGAACAAGAACTTCCATTAGGTATAGTATATAACGAAAAATCATATATATCATACACACAAAAATCATTCATAATATAGCACATAACGGAGAAAGATCACTGAACCTCTATCACATAAACTAGTCGTCCCTTGATGGGTCCAAACCAATGAACTTGTACCATATGTGTATTTTAAAAATTCTATTATAAAACGATTTTTAAACGTACGAGTAAATAAAAATTATGAATACAGCTATTACGTGGCATTTATGTATGTGTGTATGAGTGTATTAAAGTTAACTACATACTCATGAAATAATTTCATATAATCAGAAGAAACGATATTTCTTCGCAATAATATTCATTGTACCTTTTGAAAGATCATCAATCTCGAATCAAAGGAAAGAGGTTAATCGTCGTACTCCTATACGCTGTTTCTCGCGTGTCCTTTCTCCAACCATTTCCAACCCTCAGCTTAAACATCGTTATAAATCACACGTATAATACCTCTTGCATTAGGTACTATAATCGAATGCAGGACTATCTATACATCGTTGCATTCTATGTACTCCACACTCGAAACTTTCAGCAACACTGTACGATCCGTGGTTTATTATTAACCACGTTTATTATTAACGGCACAACAGTGCGCGTTCCTCGTTGAAATACCCGCTGAACTTTCTCTATTCCGCGGTTGTTGATTTACCGCAAAATAAAGAGAATGAGAGAGATAGAGGATATATACAAAGCGTTGCACTTACCATGGCACAATCGCCAAAGGGATGACTTTACGTTAAAAAGTAAATGGAAAATGTAGAATGGAATCTTTTTTTACGATGCTTTATATATTCGAAAGAAAATCCAATCGAAATTTCGTTAAAAATATCAGATAAAATCTCTTGGTTTAAGATCTCGTTTTCTGGAAAATGAAGTTTAGATATAACGGTACTTACATATCGTCAGTCAAAGATTAGATCACGCACGCTCGTAAAATTTTCAAATTTGTTCGGTCGAGTATTTGCCTAGCTGGACATTTTTCTAACAGCAACTTTGTTTAAATTTAGGAATTTGTCCAGTTGGAAGATTTTCCAAATTCAAGAAAATAAATTTTTATCTCACGTGTATTTGACAACTTTTTCAAACTTGTTCTCTTCGAAAGCAAAGCGTCGTACAAAAGGGTTGCATTCCATATTTTCTGTACACTACTTCTCTTGGCTTAGGATTACCGCTTTCCTAATTATACCCTTATTATTGAAACACTCTCTATATATAAATAAAGAGATAGCTGTAAATTGTTACTCAAGTTGTAGCGAAGATCGCCGCAACGGGCAAAGGGCAGCAATTTCGAAAGCTAGACGATTATTGACACGCCTGCGGCGATAGATCGTCTGTCTGGCACGCGTTCCTCTTCAGGAACAATCCCCTTCACCTGTGCTCTCCTGCTATAACTGTCTTCGAGTCCTCGTGACTACTCTCGTAAGATTGCTTCACGTAACACGCCTGTCGACGTCGTGTCTTGCATGCTTGCATGTGATATTATACGGAATCCGCAATATTATTGCAATGACGCGACGCGTGGAGCTATCAATTATTTGCAGGTCCGTGTGCGGATTACGCGACTCTTTGATGTCGAGTTCGCAGCTCTGCTTACGTGTTGCGTATGAATCGTGCGAGAAGAATATTTGTTACCGGAGGGTTTCGGTTTGAGTGTGCCACGAGGTGATGAAAGGTTCGTTGCAATTAGTGCCGCGGCTGGAACTGTGAAGGAGTTCGTTTTTGAAATTCTTTTACCTTTTTTCTTCAAAGAGAAGAAAACCTCTCCGTCTGAGTCTCTTTTTGCTCCTTGGAGAGACGTTTGACGAAGATAGTTGTGTTAGATCGCATGTGTGGTGTGTATGAAATATCGTTTCCCTTTTCATGATCCAAGTGAAACTCCACCTTTGAATTTGTTTACTTGGAATTTGTTATTTTTACTGAATATACTTTCGATTATTTAATTTAACGAACAGTTCACGTATTGATAAGTGTCTGGTGACTTTCTCAGATTTTTTAAGGAGTCGAAGCAGTATAAAATTTCAGGGATATTGGTTACGATGAAGATACTATTTGTAATTGATTATTCATACGTATATCGAATACATTTTATTTTTAGAATTATTACGTCAATAATTATTATGTCAATTATCGTATCATAATTATTACCAAAAGCACGTGTCTCGTCAATCAATTACATAAGTCAATTACATTGTTAATGGCTCTTCGAGAAACTCTTGTTTTATCTTCTTAATATCTTCCCTCGCCAAACATCACTCCTTGCTATTCTTATATTCGAGATCGATACCTATCTTTTACCTATAGCTATAGTATTATTTTAAATATTCCTCGGTGGAGATCGATTGGTATTAGAACTATTGTATAAGATTATTAATTAAGTTAGGAAAAGGGAATGAGAAAAAATAAATATTATTTCTCCAAATTCGTCCGCTATAAATTATTATTTCCTTTATTTGTTGGAGAGAAAAGAGGATGCAAGAGAAAATGGTGTTTGTTCGCATGTTCGAGAGATAGACGACGAAATCCGTAGTCGAGACGCGGGAAAGTCGTCGTATTTTCGTTGTGTCAGAGCGTCGGGTCGCGGTGTCGGCCTCGAAAAATCCGTCGTTGGAAATTTATGCCGCTGTGCATCCGCGGCTTACCGGGGTCGTCTGTCGCGGCGAGTGAATGGCAACACGTTTCGCAAACTAAGACGACCTCGCGCGGTCAGAAAAGGTCTGCCATTCCCCTCCGTGCGATACACGTTCCTCTCTGTCAAGTGAAGACGGAAGCCGATCGTTGGAACGTGCGCAAACTATTACCAAACCGTCTCATTTATTCTAAAGTTCTTACTTATTCTATCGCTATACAGCAATTAATCATGAATGATAACTAATTATGGAAGAATTACATTTCTTATCGGCGATTATACTTTTCTCATAAGGGAACAATGTTAAAAAGTTTTTATGGATGTTGTTCAAATTCAATTTTTTTGCTTCCGACGTGGATACTTTTCCTTGTAAGCAAGAAAGAATTTCGTCTCATAGAAATAAGTAGAATTTTGAAATTATTCATGATCATTGTCATTATTTAAAATTAATTATTAATTATTAATTAGTTCGTGATACCAATGAATTATAAATTATATTATTTTTGCAAATAGTAGAATTGTTCGTAGAAATTACGTTTCTATAATTAATTCTATTAATTGCTATTTTTTTGGTATTTTGTTTCGTCTAAAAATATTGTTACAGTCTCACAATATCTCTTGTTATTTTCATTCCTCTGTGTGTGTTTGCGGGTAAATTTATAATAGAATTTTCTATCAGCCTGTCTCGTAAATACGTTTCTTTCCTGATTTGTAATGGGAATAATGCTTGAGAGATGTCACGTTAGGTGATGCTCTCGCAATTTGCTGTCTCGCTTGTTTTTTACTCGGCTAAGGTAAAGGCCATTAGGGTATTAGGATTAGGTCTAGTTAGCTGAATTGGCTACGGTGATCTGGATAATGTAACGACTCTTGTTAAGTGAAGTTTCCTTTCCTACAGTCGCATGGCATTGTTGTTACAGGTGTGCTCTACTATTTCTTGTCATATAGAATAGTATTACATACATGCTTTACAGAAAATACCGAATAATCCCGTAATTAAATTCCTTTCAATTAATTAAATTCTATGAGATAGGAAAATTCATATTTTCCGAACCAACTACATATCCATATTTTACAAACTAATTACGATGACAAACCGACCATTGCACCAAACAAGCATGCATATTTTATAGAAATCCATGCGATTCTCTGCAATACATAATCCTAAGTCTTGGTTGTTTATGCAAATTCATACTTTCACAAATACGCTAAATTATTTTGTTTCGTCGCTTAAATATCATAACGACTACATAGTTGAATATTTTATATATTTTCGCATATCATGTGCATTCTGTCTACTTTTAATAATAAACTTATACAAATGCGCAAACATCCTACTGTCTGTCTACACGAGAGAAGGAAACTGTATAAAAGTATTAGTAATTTAAACCTTTACGATCGATCCAGCATTTGTCACTTAATTTCAACAAGTTCTCCACCGATGAGATATTTTCAAACGCTACTCGAAACTTCGATACATTTTTATATATACGCGACCAATTAGCCTGTGAAATTAACGCACGATACAAAAGAATATATCATAATCATTAAAACCGAAAATATACGAGTGAAATAAAATGTCGAGGCCAGGTTCGACTCGGACTGCAAAGGATTAATTACTAAGCCAGTCACACAGAACCTAAAATCGTTAAAAAAAAAAAAAAAAGGAAAAAGAGGAAAACGTTTCGTTCGTCGCGCAAAGAGGCCAGGGAATGGATCGTGAAATCCTATATATAAAGGTACAGATCGGTTATAATATCGTTACGCCATTTGTGATTCGTTGAATTCGTCCTACCTTGAAACGAACGACGTACTGTTCACGTAAATTCCGTCCAACGAACGTACATATATATTTTTTCGGCGAACGTAGCTGGAATAACAAAAGGATCGAAACAGAGCCATTGGAAATTGATTTGTATTTGATCGATCGTCCCCATCCCTCTTTCGCCCACGCAGAGACGATCCTTTTTGCCTTTGGCCGAGGTTCGGATGAAAGCTTCAATTAAATCGAAGCGGTAATTCAAAAAACGGAACGAGAACAATAAGTCAGTAATAAGAGCACTAGGAAGCCTGAAAGACGCGAGGTGAAAATGACGGAACCGTATGCGCGGCGGAACGCCTCTTAAGTAGCTCGTTAATAAAATTATAGGAGATCGATACACGAGTGCACTATCGACTGTGCTTTCTTCTTTGAACGAACCTATTTTATACCCCTACATCGACTTTTCTGTGATTCACATTTGTTCAATCGTTTGTTCGATCGTGGACTACAAGTAGACGAAATTATATTCTTGTTCTACGAAATGGAATTTTCTCTATTTATTCTGTATCATTGACCTTGAAGATTATATTTAAGGAAGAGGAATGGTTGTCATATCAACTTAGAAATTGTCCTTGGAATTCTTTTTACTCTTCGGCTACAAGATTCCCTCGCACACATTAAATTAATATTATTAGGGAAGTTTTACAAGAATTACTAATATTAATAAATATCTTCGTAGAATAATTACAAGTTTGATAATACATATAAATAATACAAATGAAACTTTATTCTTTTTTCACAAATTATCTGATCATTCTATTTAACAAGGAAATTATGAAGTTGTAAAAGAAACGTTTACAGCTTAGGACTTATAACTTGTCAATTTGCTTCAAGTCGTTGCTTAATTGATCGATCACGTGGATATTCGGTTAACCCTTTCGAGATGGATTTCTCAGAACATTGAGCGCAGTTGGAAAGAAAACGTTTATAACCTGAGACTTTTAACTTGTCAATTTGCTCGGTATCTATGTTTTGATCGATTAGCTATCTGAGTATTCAGTTAACCTTTCGAGATGAATTCTTTCAAACAGCGATCATAGTAATTCGATTATGCAAGAGAGTTCAGTTCGACAATCCTTAGCAACGATGAAACGAACGCGTTTGCTGTCTTGTTCGCGTAACAAGATATCCTCGTGGAATTTCACGGAATCGTCAGGGAGAAAGAAGAAGGAAAAGAGAAGGAAAGGAGAAAAATGGCTATGTGTTTGATTACAGCTGATTTTTAAATATCCAACGCGTTTGTCCAGTTTTTTCTCTGTCCCCGCTCGAAAATACTTCTCTCCATTTGTAATCATTATCGCGACCATAGAAAAATCGTGCCATTAGAGGTCACGTAAACTCAAGGACAGGGCCCTTAGGGTTAATGCTGTTTGTAGGTACGGCCCGTAGAGCGGTTCGTATTTTTCTTTCCTCAATGGCGGCGGCATTTGTCAGCGTCCCTGATAGACCTAGCCAGCGGGCCAAGAAAAAGTCCGCGAACGCGAATCACATATTTCTACTTTCCATCCGTTCTTGCGCTTTGTACTCGCAGTGAGCTGTTCCTTCAAGATCTACGGGCCCATGTTGCTCTTCTATTCTTCGCTAATGCGCTCAAAGAAAACGAAAATTAACCCTTTCTTTATGGCACTCGTGTCCGTGAGTATGGTTTCTTTGTTTTATAGGGAAGATGGCTCGTCGCGAATATTCATTTTGCGCTAAAAGAGCGTTGAATGAACGTGTGACATCAGACGATTAAGTACTTAACAAATATACCAATACCTGGATATCCTGTTTGCATAAAAAACGAGTTGAATAAAAATGTAACGAAGAAATTAACCAGACATGCCGATAATTAGGTACATCAATTAACAAGATATGCCAGTAGCTGATTTCTTCGAATTTCGATATATTTTGTTTATTATTTATGTATATCGTACTGAGTTGTTCAGTATAGTTTTTATGTATATGTAGGTATGGGTAAATCCTGGTCATTAAATCGCGACATGTAAAACATGAAATTGTTATTCTTTAATTAGAAAATAATAATAATAATGGCAAAAAATTGTCAAATATTGTAATTGAAACAAAATATACTAATTATATTTGTCGAGAAAAGTGAAGTTCGCGCTCAGCACATTAGCATCACCCAGAAGACCGATAAGGAGGTTTGGCCCAAAATTTTCGATACAATATAAACTGTATTTAAAAAGGTGGAATTCGCGCGTTCTGATGTGTGTAGATGAGATATAATTCACCTACGCGAAGTAAACTTGTCGAATTCGATCTACCTAAGGTAAGGAGAACAAACGAGGCTCGAGTTATTCAGAGGGCAGCTAGGTAAATGATCTTCGAATCGTTGAATGACAAATGTAACGAATTGCAGGAAAGATCAACGGAAAATGTAAGGAATGTCATTGACAAACGTGATAAAACATTCTGGTTAGCAGCCACAGGTTCGGTCCTTCTCAGATTGTTCTCTTACAATGCTAAATTAATATACCGATCACTATCTTAACGTACAAAAAATTGTGCAAAGAAACACAGTGGATTTGAGCGGATAGAGTCATGTAAGCCACTTTATGTCGTAATTCCACACATTCTACACGCGAGTCCTGGTACAGTGCCAGGAAGAAGAGACGCTCGCAAGAAGGAAACAAAGAACAAAACTGCCTGACAGAGAAGTTTCTCTCGTAAGCTAGCAAGAGTTTCTATAGCTAAATCAACATACCAGCCGGTAGCTTAATATACAAAAAGTTGCTCAAAGAAGCACAGTGCACGCTACATTTCACTCGAAAGATTCACGTAAGCCACCTCATTTCGTAATTCCACGCGTTCTACACACGAGTCCTGGCGCAGTGCCAACGATTGCCTCGCAAAGAAGAGATCAAGCAGGGAAACTCCGCCGCACAGATGTTCCTCTTAAAAGTTAGCAACTTTTCTATACGAGGAATCGTTCGTCGCGTCCAGGCATCCCTTGATTCTCTCGGATTATTATAATCTCCGTTGAAACGACGGTGGAGGCTTCGGGGAATGAAGGGTCTGTGTTAGAGCGGGTGCATGGCCTTCCATCTAATGGAAGATAACGCAAATCCCATCGTAATTTCGACGAGAATCCAACAATGAACCGAAGCGCCCTGAGGACCTGACGACGACCATCGTCCCTAACCGAGGATGTGGCTGAGTTGTACAACACTGTACACCAGCTAGTTGATATAGAGACTACAGGATAGATGGCGGACAGCTTGGCTATAGATGAAAAGCGAGATGGGTAAGCAATGGCCGACTTAAGCTCATCTACGTTTACAGGATCGAGGCGAGTGGCGGTCAGCTCGTTAACAGGCTACGTCGCTTTCGCTACAACTTTTCACTGGTGTACACCATGTAAATTTTATGTACCTAGTTGGCGAAAGGTTGACGAGCTTTGCCTTAGTTTGTAGAGGCTGTTGCTGGAGGCTTGGTCAATCAACGGACGACGGAGTTGGGCTAATGAAAGGAATATTTTTGAGCTAATCAACGTGTTCTTGATCCTGCTGTAGTTTTTAGTAGATTAATTTTTCCAAATTCATGTTTTACAGGCTTCATGAATAATACGTACGCATTAATCTTTGTTCCTGGATATTTGAACAGTTGGTGGTCTTTCGCGAAATTAAACGTTGGTGGCAGGTGTATTAAGGTGTGTATTGACCAAAGGAATATTTTCAACTTTAGAAACTCAAGGTTTAGATTTTTGACTGTAATTTGTATATACAGATCTGTTGATAAAAATTAGGAAACTTGATTTATGTTCCTATATAAAGTTAGACAATGATGACAAGGCTGTTAAGAGGTGATGAAAGGAATAATTAAATTCACGTAAACGTATTGCTGTATCTGTATCTCGTCCTCTAGGAAGAGAATAGAATTTTAGCTTTACAACCTGAAGTTTGTCGAGGTGGAACGTCGCGGGAGAAAACGTGCTTTTAAAAACGCGCCCGAAACCCAAAGAATCGCAAATATGTCAGAATAGAATCCGTTCAATTTGCAATCGATACTCACCTCGGACATGGATTCGTTGATCAGAGATCAGCAGAGTTTTTCCAGAGTTCCGTGAATACGGTTTGGTTCAGCTCGTTAACCAAGTTCGCTTCCTGGAATTCTCGGCTAAAACTGAAGGAATTTCATCCGGGATTTCCAGTCGTTCTTGCTCGAAGGATTTTAAACTAGTCCGGTTCCTACCCTTCCCTCTTGCCAACGAAAGAATTTTTTAGGAAATTCGTGGCCCGACGTGACGGTGAGTCTGTTGGGATTAATTTCGGCTCTTCGGGATTTTATCGTACCGAGCCAGAGTTTCCACTGGATACGAAAGCTTGGCTCAGTCAGATTGAAAACTCGGCTGGAGAGGAGTTTAGAACTTGAAAACACCGACGATGAGATCTCATTAAAATTTCACCTATCTTACATTAAATATTCACAACCATCTTGAAAATTATCTTTTGATTTTTGTACGCGAACAAGATGCTAAAAATTTAAGTAGAATGAATCAAGCATAGAATTTATCTTCTCCTATGTTCGACTACTTTGTCTCCTTACGCTCAGTTTTTTAAGCTGTTTTTTTAGCTATTAACTAATTAAATTATAAAACTTTATTTATCGTATCTACTTTTGATAATGCGCCCTGTGGAATTAGTTTTAGTGCGTTATATCTTCCTCACAAGAACATCGGACAGAATGAATCGTTGAATTTGAACAACATCGTTAATAATCTTTACTTTATATACCACATATTTATGTGATTACGTACGGTGAAAAGAAGTTTGACGATTTATAAATCTGTGAAATCTCACCTCGATATCTATCCGAGTGAAGCTGCGTTTAATTCAGCGCGAGAAGATAACGGGGTTGGAAAATCGCACTCTATTTTTTTTCAACTTTTTACGTGAAAAGGATCGCTTATTAAATTACCAATTGCTTCCAACAAAAAAGCTCTCGTAATTAAACAGCTCTGCCACCATCATGAACTGGCGATTACCTGGAATTTTACTCGTTTAAAATCTCTCCGATACCAAAAACAGGAAAAAAGAACTACTTATCCTCATTTACAGCGTTCTTGAACAGATTAAAAAGATCATTCGCGCTCTCGAACCTAATAACGAGATATTAAAAATCCACAATGTGCAACGAAGGCAAATCCCCCCCCCTTTTTTTTAAAGAAAAAAGAAAAGATGAAAAAAAGACACCGAGGAAAAACCAATTAGGGGGGAAAAGGGAGAGGGGAGAAAATAGGAGAAATAAAAAGGAAAGGTAAGTGAGTATGCTCGTCCATTACAGCGTCATTATTGCGACGGATTAATTAAAATCCGTGGAAATCCTCTTGAGGCTGATACGTCTGCCTTTCGCGGAATCTTCGTCTAATGAACTAACCATTATCGAGCGAGCAAGACGCGATTTTACCTGACCATTATCGTCCCACTGTTCCCAGCTATTTGCTATCTCGCACATGATTATTCATCGTTCCACGGATACCGCCATGCCACCCTCACCTTTGTCCACTTTGATTTATCTTTTATCGATTTTGCCGTTGGCTACAGAAGGATAATTTATCGCCAGCCCTTTCGCCACACATGTTCATACAGTGGCTTGCGGAAGTATAATATTTGAACAGCCGACATACAAAACTTTTATGTCTATATTATATATGCGTATTGTGTGCATATAATTTTGGAATTTTATTAACACTGTAACGAGATCGCGAACTGATGATGATGATTTTCAGAGATATGTGAATAGTTATTTACCTTTCTCTTTTCGTTGTCGGAGTTACATAAATCGTGAGTCGACGGTTGCATTTTGCGAAAGGGATGAAAGTTTCGTAATTTGTTTCCCTCATCAGCTGGTGGAAGACTCGCTTGCATCAAAAGCTCAACAACGAGAGTAAAAGTTACCAACATCGTGGCTTCGTTTATCGAACTTTCTTGGTTTTATTTTAAGGCTTTAGTCGACGTCCGAGTCCCGCCACGAAGTTCTTCATTTTATATCGACCAACCGTTCGCCGCGTTAACCAACAATTGAGATTACCGCAACTAAAAACCATTTCTACTAAAGCTGTGTTGTCTTTCGGTAAACGGCCATCAGAAACCGAAGAATTAACGCGTTAGGGGATTTTCCGGCGCTGTAATCCGTACGATAAAATATGATTTATCAGCATCAGAGAAACGTCGTTGGTTCGACCCGTAAAAAACGTAACGATCACAATTATTGCAAAAATTCGACCAAGCCGAACGACCGTGCTACGAAAAATCATTCCACCAGCCAATTAATTTTGAATTGTTACACGGCAAGGGAGCTGCGATTCTATGAAAATGTAATCTGCACGCTACTGCTCTGTTTCATTTTTACTTTATCCCTCGTCTCATCCCTTCAGACCTTTTTCTTTCCTTTTTTTCTGTTTCACAGCGACTAAGATAGTGAAAAAGCGAAGCGACGGTGTTTTAAACGAAGATTATCCCTCGTCTCGCTTTCGCGTTTATTGCTCGATGCGGCGCATTTCTCAAAAAAGGAAGGAAAAATGATCGTCTTGAAAGCAAGTATTTGTCTTTCCAACTAAAATATGAAGGTTAATTCTTTCTTCTCTTATTTCTCGATGACAATAGTATCCCTATTTCCTACGATTCTGCGTTCCACGTTTCAAGATTCGAAAGTTTATAAGCTTTTGATGTATCAAATATATCGACATGGTGTATCGTCGAAGATTTCGAAATTGTAGAATTTCCAGAATTTTTGTAATACGCGTAAGCTTCATAAATTCGTTATCATTGAAAAACGTAACAAAAGATTTATCGAAAGAACAGATGTTAAAATAAATATTTTTTTTCTATAGGAATAACGATCAGCAATGGCAAAAAAATTTGACAATTTTCTCCTCGCACGAATACTTTAATATTATAAATGTAAAACAGACGTAAATCTGATGTTTCCTTCCTATATTTCGTGTTTTACATTTTTAATAACTGCGAAAGTACGTTTATTACTTTTTTACACTGTCTGAACAGTTTTAATACCAACGTATAACTGTTGGGAAATAAGAATTTTACGAAAATTACTACTATTCTCGGGAAAGTTAAGCCATTAAACGGAACGTTGCGTTAATATGATGTTTCATTTGTAGTCCACTTTTAGTTAATTTCTATTACTACGTTTCAACAGAAAATTCCAAAGATCTGCTTAATTTCGGTTACTAATTTCTTTTTCTACTACAATCTATTTTCTACTACTTAAGGTCCGTTACATTTTATAAATCGTATAATCGTAACAAAAGATTTAAATTACTTTAGTCTCATTTTTCGATAACTTTGCGTTTACGGAAACTTTCATATGCAATTTCATTATCAAATGTTGAACTAAAATCCTGAAAATTCTAAAATCTCCGACGACACATTTCTCGGAAATGTTTGAAGTTTCAGAAATACAAAAAAATTCCTAATCTTGCAACGTGGAATAGTGGATCGTAGTAGATTCTAGAATTCCCTGGAATATTCCGTTCAACGTTACGAAACTTCAATCCATAATTTCATTATCAAACGTTGAACTAAAATTCAGAAAATTCCGCAATGTTCTAAAATCTTCGACGAAACATTTGTCGGAAATGTTTGAAGTTTCAAAAGTAGAAAAAATTCCTAATCTTGCAACGTGGAATAGTGGATCGTAGTATATTCTAGAATTCCCTAGAATATTCCGTTCATCGTTACGAAATTTCAATCCATAATTTCATTATCAAACGTTGAACTAAAATCTAGAAAATTCCGCAATGTTCTAAAATCTTCGACGAAACATTTGTCGGAAATGTTTGAAGTTTCAAAAGTAGAAAAAATTCCTAATCTTGCAACGTGGAATAGTGGATCGTAGTATATTCTAGAATTCCCTAGAATATTTTGTTCAACGTTACGAAATTTCAATCCAGGATTAAGTTCTCAGCTGTCGAATATTTCCCGCTTCATACTGATAATTTCCGTGGTGAAACGATGCTGTAATGCGATGGAAAACGGATTTTTCTTCCCTGCCCTCCTCCCTACGGTTGGATCTTGTTAACGTCGTGATCGACGGCCCATGAAAACTTGTTCATCCCCCGGGTGTCGAGGCGTTAAGTAGCAACCCGTAAAATTTAATGATCGCGCCTGCCTGGTCGGTGCGCGATTTCCATTTACTATGCACGATCGCGATACACACTCAATAAATAATAAGTTTGATGGTGTAACGGCCGTGCTGTAACCGTGTTTCTCAAATATTCATACGCATCGATGATTACAAAACGAATCGAATGATTCTCCGTTTGGTAATGTTCGTATATAAAACGATTAAAAAATTGTCGAAATCGAAATAACGATGGATGGAAATATGTTGTGCGTCCGTGAGAAAATCGAGACAAGTGGAGCATGTTACTTTCTTTATGAATTTCGTATTTTTACACGTAGCGTTGTATATCCTTCGAACTACTCTTTTTTCTTTTCCGAGAAATGTAGTCGTTAGTTGTTTGTGCAGGTGTTCTGAATAATTTAATGATTACTGTTTTCCTGAACTACGATTAACATCGTAATCGATATTCCAAGAAAAATTACCAATCATGCGACAGTCAACGAGGAAAAAAGATAATAACATGATTAGCGGATGTGATTAAATTTAGCGACGTCGAGGTGACTTTAAATTGATACAATTATATTCGCGAATGTTCTAGGAATATTCTGTATTTGTTGTTTAACATGTGAATTGTAAATTACAGATATCAATAGAGGTTCAGCGAATCTCTTTCCAAAGAAACTGAATCAACCAATTCCTTGTCGCAATCACGTTTGAATTTAATCATTATTTAATTATTAATCCATATTTACTTATGGAATAATTATTTGGAGATTTTAAGTATAACTGAGAAGTAGGAATACTGAGCTTAAGTGAATGGTTAAAGAATTGCGAGAATATCGAAGTTCAGAGTTCGAAGAATTGTATTGTATTGAACGAGAATTATTCTAGAATTTAATTATCGCTATTTTATTTCGCTATTTCGTTACATATCTCTTAACAATTCAGGAAATCCGTCCAAATATGTCTATTTGTTTTCTTTTTTTTTGTAAATTGGTTGCGTATCTCATTTTAAGATCAGAAAAGTAGATAAAAAGACGATCAAATAAAAATGACAGGAACCAGATGTAAATGCATAGTAGTACAAGGAATTTCGTAAACAGCTGTGAAAAATTTCTTTTTCCCTCATTATCCTCATTGGCTGTCACGTGATAGACAATTTTCGAACCTGTAGTCGAAATGTAAAAACGTGTTTCCCGCATAAAGTTCCACGATGAAAAGGTAATAGCTGGGAGCGATGAGAGAATTTTGTTTGCGGAATTCGAGCCGCGGTTGCGGTTGATTAAATTTCAAAGGGAACTTTTTTCCCACCCTCTTCAGCCTCTCGCGGCTGTGCGCGTTAAATGAAATTCCTGCTCGTTAAGGTCAAATAATTGCGACGAACGACGGAATCATTGCGTTGTTTCCTCGAAACATGAAAATTCATTCTCCGACGGAAACCTGGACAGAGTTTGCATCTAGTTCCTTTGCCCAGAGGAGATTTTCCTTTTCTCTACTCTTCTTCTTTTTCTTCTTCTTCCTTTTATTCTGTTGGATATCTCGATCTGCTTAAGGAAGAAGAAAACAATTCATCGAGAACCTCGACTGTAACGTAACTGTATTTCAAATTGTTAGACTTGCAATTTGCCAGCTAGTTGCTTCATTCTTCGATTATGGGAGCGACCTTCTCAACGATATTGTCTTCGGTTTTGTCTTTTGCTCTACCTGAATTCGAATTATTTCTTGTCTGGACAGATCGCCGATACGTTAATTGGGATGAATTGGACCGATACAGAAGACATTTATTCTTATTTAAGTAATTCGGAATGTTAATTATTTTCACGAAGAGAGAGCACAGACTTTACAACGTTATTCTCGTCTCTAATTGCTTCTCGTATTTTTAAACGCGACTGACGGTTGTAATAAAACACGAAATTACTTCAAAATTATTGTAGTTGTAAACAGGAAGGAGGAGAGCAGCGAAACTCACTTTAATATCATTTTACTCCTCCGTAGGTAAACATATTTTTCCACACTGCGCGTAGACAAGCTGCGTTGTTCGTGTCAAAGTCTAATTTCTTTACTGGTCTGGGCTTTTAAAAAACCCGAAAGAAATTCTGAAATTTCTTTCTACAATTCAGTGAATATACTTTTAGAAGAATTAACTTAATCTTTAGATTTTCCCCCCAATATATCTACATAAATTTTAATACGAAATTACTCGAATCGACCTATTCTCCACCAGAAGATTAATACCACACTGTCTTAACGTTATACTGCCCTTATAATAACATACGCTTGGTACACACCTTATAGTAATGCATATACTTTAACATTACACCACCTTGCTTCTATTATTTCAACGTCACCTACATTCCCCTTTAAATCCACCTCTTCTTCATCCCTCTAGCTACGCTCCCAATTTTCCACAGACTGTCGACTCATCCTTTTCCAAACATACTCCCCCAAAGCCTACACCATTTCATCCCTGCACTCCGGTCGTGTTCGTTAACGTTCCCGTAGGAGTATAATTTTTCTCGCGATCCACCTTTCCGTGATCGTGGCTCGATGTAAATCGACCACCTTCCTTACGCTGCCGAATGTACAGCCGAGGCCAGGGCTAATTGAATGCTCGTTGCTGCATCTGATTACCGTGGCCCGAGTGTGTATACCGTCGTCGAGAACGAAGAGGACGCGCGTATATATGTCACCGCAGCGACATGCATGCACGTCGTCGAATGGCCCGCAGCGAGATCCGTTTAGCCGTTCATTGTCCCGCACGAGAACGCTCGCGGAAATGAACCTCCCAACCTGATTGGAATGTAACGCAAATTTCTTGCGCCGATCGATGCACCCTGTGCATCGAAGAATTCGGTCGAGCTGATATACAGGGTGCGTCTGAAAGTTGCAGTGACGACGGAAAAGAAAGTTTAACATTTTGACTGTTACATTGGTTGTATAAGACAGGCCACAGTTTCTCCTGTGACGCTACTACGGTGGTCATTGGTGACCGGAGATCTTGAACTTCTTACAAAATTGACAGTTAGGGCATTTTGAATATAACCGATAAATAGCAGATATTTTGAAATAAAAAGTGCCCCATTGAATAATTAAACATTTTTATTAGAACATCAATAAATAACAAATTAGAACAAATCTTGCATCTAACAGTGGACTGTATGAAAACACTGTGGCGTCTTGAGCGAAACATGTGATTTCGGCGTGGCAGTCAAAGTGTGAAAGAATAAAATTGAGGAAGAAGTTGTGATTTTATCGAAATCGAATTATAGCTGACAGGAAAAATGAACTGTACGTGTGATATAACATGTTTCGTAATAGACGACGGATCGGTACGGGCAAAATGTTTGACGGAAAAGTCACTCACGCTCGTATACGGTGGTTTTTAATTAATTTTTAATTCGAAACACTTTTTCTATTTTCCTTATTGAGACGAGGAGGAGAGAATTGTTAAAACGCGGTGTAGTTTACGACGATACAACATCATTCGAAACATCTTGCTTTAGTATTTCAAAGAATCAAGATTTCCATCAGACTGATATCCTTCCGATCGTTTCCACTGTACGCACTCTAACAAGAAGGAATGTATTCAGGTAAACGTATGTGTCGCCCTTTGAAATAGTACGCTGTCAGCAAGAATTCCTTTTTCCATTGCGAATGGAGTAAAAATGCACACAAAGTCGGTCCCAATGCACGTTTCCTTAACAGTGTATTTCACACTGTCATACCTTTACAAGAAGGTTCTCATAAAGATTTCGGCAAATGAAATTAATCTAATTTTTTTTGTCGCTATAGCTTTATTTTTAATTGTGTATTTTAATCACGTAGAACTTTTCCTATAAAGATTCTAACGTGTAAAATATTACTAAAATATCTGCGCGAACTAGATCAATCTGTCTATCCGAATGATTTTCACGGTCTTTATCCTGTGGCGTTTCTTTTTTTTTTCTTCTCTTTTCTGTTTTTTTTTTTTTTTTTTCTATGTGTCGCTATAATTTCGTTCTCGTCGTAATTTGTTATACATATACAGGATGACCCATTTGAAGCGATACGCGCAATCTCTGAAACTTGCGAGCACTGGCTGTTCTGGCATCGTTGTAAATATCCTCACCGAGCACGAATTTCACACCTTCGAATCGCCACATTATTCGGCTGCCGACGGTCTGGAAATTTCTCGCGGCACAACCGTGCAGCGGCTTTATAATTCCCTCGACATTCTCGCAAAACCCAAATCATATCAGCAATTTCGTTGAGCGTATAATGAATCATCGTAAATTGAATTGATATCGAAACGAAGAACGCGTACTGCAGGGCAACGATATTATTGACCGATTCGAAGCGAATAAAGCGAAATCTAGAGAACGTTTAACGAAAATAGAATTTGCAGGGTATTTGATAAATGTCCTTGAACGCCAACGTATTGTAAGTCGACGAATTCATCGCGAAACGGACTACGCGTCTCTCTGGATAAAAACATACAGCTTCGTATAGAAAAGCAATGGTCAGCTTGAAATCTGAGAGGGACGACCACCTACGTGAGATTTGTGATCGTCGCAAGATGTCACACTTCGAAATGAAGTAAGTTTTTTTTTCTTACTATTTTTTTACATAACGAATTGCATAGGAGATAATTGCGCGTATCGCTTCAAATGGTCCACTCCGTATATTACAGTATTAAACGAAACAGACTTTGTTTTCAAAATCAAGACTTTTTCAAAAAATGTTACAATTGGGTGCCGCGCTAATGGACGCGGTTAACGCTAATATAATTTTAAATAGAACTTCTAGAATAGAATTTCTCATAAAACAATAACAAATAACGTCTGGTTGCGAAAGAACGAGAAGACTTGGCTGAAATGTTACAAGTACGAAAATATAGCATTCCCGTAAAACTGGAAAACTCGTTAACAGAAATGTATTCATTGCATCGGATCGGAATAGAGAAATGAGCGGGCGAGTTCACGTGAATCGCGAAATATCAACATTGAATAACAGTATCGGCGATTATTAATACGATAGCATTTACGGGACCAGCCACCCTCGATTCGTTGAAATATTCATCGTCGCATACATTACGGAACATTACGACGGAAACCCCCGTTCGCTAAATAATTCATTATCTTATAATATTCGTACCGAGCATGTAGGTACATACAGTCAGCCGTAAAAGTCTACGTACATCCCTCAGATAAGAAATATTATAATAAAAACGTCAGCTTTACGAACTTTGTCGATACATCAAGACACGTATTATTTAAATCTAACACAATTTATTCAGTTTCGCATTTATTAAGAAAGAAGAAATAAAACAATATAAAATAGGTTTGATATTATATTAATAGCTTGTTCATCTTCTTCAACGTAAGTATCAATTACGTTCTACTATCTTGTTGGCGTTGAAAAAATTACAAATTTTTGTAATTTTTGATGTACAATAATTCTATCCCAAGATATTTGTCAGTTAAATGCTTCAATTTTTCTACTTCAAAAATATATTGATAATAATTGCATTGATATGCAAGTATAAATAATTTTGTGATAAAGTGCGTTTTTTTTGTTTCTTTGACAAATCAGATACACAAAATACAATAGGCGTAGACTTTCGCGGCTGACTGTATATCGCATTAACCGTCGCGTTTACAGGCCAATGTTTATTCAAACCTCGTCCCGAATAGCGGCACGGATCCGCGTTCCCGCTTTCACGGGGAAGAAACAATCCGCCATTCTCTTTTGTGCGACGAACGCGCGCGTATTTCCGCGATATGGATCGATCGGAGTGCATCAATCCCATTGCGCGGCTTCGATAAATTTCACAGATATAGAACGCTTCAAAATTACAACGATGTTTAAAATCGCACAGCTTATGGATGATAAAAATCAGAGATGATAAGGAATACTAAGAGGAATATATTATGGGTTGGCAACTAAGTGATTGCGGATTTTGTCATTAGGTGGTATTGACAAAATCCGCAATCACTTAGTTGCCAACCCAATAATATCACAATAATTTCTTCGATATCACTAGACGTCTTAGAATTATAGCTCACTCGCACACGCAAGTTAAAAGATTTCGAAAGAAAAATTCTAGATATATTAGGTTGTCCGGAAAGTTTCTTTCTTTTCATAAGATGATAGTAGATGAACAAGAATTTCTGTTTTATATTATTTCATTGAATTAGGTAAAATCCATTTCGTTATATTTCTATTATTATGTTCGTGCATAATTCAATAAATTAATATAAAACAAAAAAGCATTGTGCGTCTATTATTTCCTTATAAAACGAAAGAAACATTTCAGACAACCTATATTGCAGCTATATTTCGCTGTACATTAAAAATGTGATGCTTCAAGAAGTTCAAGTTTATAACAGCTGACATGGATCAACCTATCTTGGATCGATATTTTATGATGGTTCTTTCTCATCAGGTTTCAAACTCAAAGATTGTGAAGATAAATACGGAACAAAGAAAGAAGAAAATCATATATGGCGCAATCTTGACAACAAGGTTAACTCGAAATTCTTTATAAAAATTTCACGGAAATGATTGGCGTATGTTACCAGAGTTTAAAACCTTTTATTATCGAAACACGAACATTTTTTACTTAAGCGGCCAGTATTTTTGTAACATCCTGTAGTTCTAGAATATTTTCCTTTTTGTCGACCGCGTCAAGGTGGATAAATGGAAGGTGGTGACGAGGAACGATCGGAGACGCAGCGTTTCCGTATTATTTACAGTGAAGGAGGGTTCGTTGCACCGCGCTTGAATCACGTATCCGTCGCGCAAGTGTTCGATGCATGATATTTACCGTGATCCGATGAGATTGTCTCCGGGAATATAACTCTCGTTAAAGATTCACCACGTCCCGCCGAAATCGCTATCTTTAATCAGTTTTGAAACGTTCTCGCGGTGCAACGATATCGATCGATCCAGAGACGAACGCTCAGCGTCCGCGAACAATATGAAATTAATGTCTGCGAAAATAATGCAGCAGTTGCTTGCTGTCGCCTCTCGTTCCCTCGATTTATGCGATTCCTCCCTGCATTCTTTATTTCGTGTCGTAGAATGAACAATGACATTTTTATTATTGTACGCGGTGGATTTATTCACTTTGAATGAATGTTGAATCACGAAGAAATTCATTTGTAACTGCTTTACTTTTTCATTACACGCATTTCCTCAATCATAGCCTGAATTATACGTACGATAAAGATTTATTAAAAATAATAGTTGAATAATCCTTTGTATACTTTATATATGTATATCGTATATACGATTTCAGAAATATACATATGTTATAAATAAAAAGTAACGATTGACGTGTAATAAAGCGAAAATAAATAATAAAACGTAATTACGAGTTCTTAAACGAATTTCCGAGGTCCATTAATTTTATACCAGCTAGGTCAAACTTTTTCTATTTAAAATTCAAGCAAACGAAAGCAAACGGATAAATATATAACGGTATTAATATTACAAACGCTATCTATATATATACATTAGCTTTGAAAATTATTCTTAAGAAAATAATTTCAAATTGATTGTTCCAAAGTTCCGTCTAGGAACGAGCGATTTACTTGCACGCAGTTGGATAATTGTAGAGTAATTGAGAGAGGTCAAACGTTGCTCACTCGAAAATTTCAGATTGCTCGCGTTTCGAGAACAAGTAAGAGACCGATGAAAATTGCTTCCAGAATCGATCCGCAAAGTATTTGTGTTTCCTGCCGGAACAAACGGTAACCTTCGCAGCCGAACCTTCAAATGGTCTAATTAAACGCCGCAAACGGTTCTCTTCGCCAGGAATTCCACGACTAAAAGGGAACGGAAATGAACAAACACCGATACAAACATCTGGGACCGAAGTAAACTACCATTATTTAAATAATGATCTTTGGCGTGCAACAAATACTTCAAATATCATATAATTCAGGATCTGATTCCTTTCTGGAAGAAATTATGTTTTACTCTACGTCTTCCTTTCGATTTATTCTGTCTTCATTGTAGATCCGACTTATTTCCTTTCGATTTATCTTGTACTGATGTTCGTGAAAGATCCGGGAGAGAATATAAAATGTCAAATTGAAAATTTCTCTCGGAAAGGAATTATATTTTATTCTACGTTCTCATTTCCATTTGTTCTTCGCTGATAAATGTCTGTGCAAGCTTTAAAAATAAAGTAGGTTTATTTAAACAATTATATTTTGATGCGTATATATCAAATACATTAGAATCACTTCTTTTCCCTTAAAATTATATTTTATTCCATGTACTACTTTTACTTTGTTTTACATCAATGTCAGAATGTAACGAAAATAATTCTTACCTCGAGATCATCATGATATTCGTCGAGACAAATGTGTTAAATCAACCATTCGATCTTATACGCATTCCACGTTTACCTATCAACGCTTTTAACTATGAATCTTCAACTTAAAATTTCCTCTGCCGCTTACAATTTCGTTTTATTCGTCTCTCTACTTCCTTTTTTCGTCGTATCGCGTAAATAAATGGCCCTTTGAAAAAACGGTGAGACTCGTTTCTTTTGTAAACGTGACGAAATAAAAGTCGCTTCCCATGGTCCCTGGCCGTTTGTTCCGAGCAAAATATTCGCGGCTACTCGTTGTTGCACCAACCTGGAGTGCATATGAAATTCAATGAAATATTTATGCGTTCGAGAAAACAGCCTCTGACCCGAGAATATGTTCACGGTGCTGGCATTCTAATTCAAAGGAGATACCCGACCATCTGAAAACGCGATAATTTAAGGAAATAGACTTGGAAACGTACCATCAAACATGAGCTAAACATCCCTAACCACACGTGTTACATATGTACAATATTAAGTTATAAAATATAAATTATTCTGATTGTAATTTCTCCATCTTCTCCTTACTTATATTCGTACTTACCTAAGCACGTGTATAGATAAAGAATTGTTTCATAATAAAATATTATAACATTGTACATCTTCTATACATATTTCTTTATAGTATATGGGTACTACAGGATGTTGTAGCAAATCATTGTGCACACATTTCTGCACTTTTCCACACATGTATATTATTTTCCACATTTTTTCCAGTCACAGTAATAATATCCTATTATTAATATAAATATTCTATAACAATTGAATTGTAATTAATCAGCATGAATGGAAGCATTTTTTAAATACTGGATATTCATTTAAATCAAATAACTAATCTACGTGAACGCAACGTCGATCGTTTCCGCTAAAAGTGTATCTGGATTTATCGACTAACAATAAGCTGATTGCTTACGCTGAACGCATATATGGGTTCATTGTTCGCAGAGTGTTAATATAGAAAACCCATTTAATCTCCGATTAATATTGTACACATACTACATGTTATACCATAAATGCGATCAATAATTTAGATTAGTATTGAATTAGATTATTGTTGGTTAATTTCCACTTTATCCTGTCTGAAAGTCGATGAAAATGCAAATAACGTATCGACGATTTCTATTTTTCTTCCTATTGTCTATTCGTTCCTATTACTTTAGTAGTAACTACTGCGCGAAACAGACGAAGAAAAACGAATCCATTAAGTCATAAGTATCTGCCTTGAAAGCTAGTACAAATGCAAATAACGTGTCACCGATTAGAAGATTATCAACTCGACGAGATCATTAGCGAAGGTGACGCGTATCAAGCCGCGTTCTTCGTTCCATCGCCCCACCCGCTGGTTCCTCATCGGTGCTCGCATAATTATCTCTAATTACACGTCTCGCCGACAATTTTCGCCAAAGCTGCTCGCTTTCCCTTTCTCCTTGCCCTCTGTTTAATAATCGTGAATTACAAGTAATAAATTAAAGCCCCGCTTAATTACGGGCTCGCGTGTCATAGCGCGACCATACCTGTAACCTGTGTATTCTGTATGCAACAATTTCCGCGCGTGTAGCTGCGGAAACGTGGAGCGTGCGAGCAAGACGGAAGGAGACCGCTGCTTGTGCAGACACAGAGAGCGGAAATAGAGAAAATGAAAGAGGACGAAGTAGGAGAAAGAAGATAGGGAAACCAGGCGAGTTCCGTGTAAAAGGGGGCGACGAAATAAAGCGTGCACGGGTTACGTTGAAACGTTGTTTGCGCGGGTTTTTTTTCATCCGGCAGGATTAATGCGTAAACCGAGTAGCTCGGAAAGAAAAGGTGGACCGTCCAGGTGACAAATCGCCGTTACCCTCGACGTTCATTCAACGGGACGCGCCTTTTTCCCTTTTGGGATTGCTCGAAGAAATCGTGTGCGTATATTAAGGAGAATGACGTAATGTTCGGTTTAAGTAGAAAAATTGGAGTGGACAAAAGCTGGGAGCGAGGGAATGTTATTCGCTGATAATAGGAAACGATAGTTCTAAATCTAAAGCGTTTCAGATTTTACGATGGCACAATGCATATAATTAGGTGCAAGGATTTTTGATGATTTAATTGAAATAGATTCTTGTTTCTATATTTCGGATCTATTTTTGTTTAACATGTTACGTATTTGTTGAATGTGTATTAAAATATTCCTATTTACAGTTACTATAAAGAGTATTTATACATCATCGTATTATTATAACGTTACGTACGTTAGTACAATTAAACTTTGTAACATGTAGTAGCGTTTTCGTACGGGTACAAAAATTTGATGTTGCGAAAATGAAATGTAGAAGCCGATAAACAGAACTCGTCGTTGTCATTGCTAAGAAGATCGTTACTACGGAACAGTTCTATTAATTTGCACCAATCGAGCGAAAAAGTGAAGAGATTCTATGGACTTGGTAGATTTGCATGCCATAGTTATATGATACTATAATAAAGAATAACCGTAAAACAATTGCCTTTTAAAATGTAATATATCTATTTATATCGTCTTTTTAGAATTTGTAATACACAGTTAGGAATGTAAGTATCGTAGAAAGGAGATTCTTGTCGGCGATATAAATAACTCGATTGATCTTAATCCTTTACGGTCCAAATCGCAATAAGCGTTTGGTCCATGTTATCAAAGGTGTATACAGAGAACGATCTATTTTAATCTATCAATCCTTCTACTTTGAGAATTACATGTTGTAATAGAGGATACTCGATCGTAATATCAGTGAATATCAATTGAAATATTTCTGTGAATAATTCGCTACAAATGTCAGAGACTCCGAGCGAAACCGACGTGCGTAATTCGATATATTACGAAGGCGAAAAATTAATAAGCCAATTCAGAGAGTTAATTTCATTTTCCTGCGATAATTCGCTGCGTTCGTATGCTTGCGTGTTCGTAACCATTGCAAATCGAATCATCATTCTTCTCATCGGTTGGTACGCTGTACCAACTATTTGTATTCCCAGTAGACGTAAACTACAACGTATCACGCCTTGCAGTTTCACAATCGTAATTCCACGTTTTTAATCTCGGCCTCCATGCCAGCCGGATCTTTATCATATCCTGCATTTGCTCGGCTCCGTTTCTACGCCGGCACGTTGCAATTATCGTAGCCGGCTGCTTGGTCAGGTACAACCATAATCTTCCGCTTTTTATCGGAGACGTCTCTACGGGCACGAGCAGGATAGGACGATTCTCAACTAGGTTTAGCTCATGCGCAGCTTATTTGATATATGTGCGTTTATGCATATTTATGCGCCTTTCTCACTCGTCGAATTTCGTGAGAAATAGTCCTTACGATGACGTTGTTACAAACATGCTTGCAAGCATTCGACTTTTTCTCTCCTCTATCGCGTGTACGGTGTACACTTTTTTCGCGTACTGTTTGTTCTTCGATTTTTACGGTTCAGCCTGTGACATAATTTTCATGCATAATTTTCCGATTGATTACGAATACGTAGTTTATTTTCCCTTTTTGTCGGGTAACATGTGAACAGAACAATTCATCATCTGGCGATCGTTCTTATTCGCTGATAGCGTTTTATCGGAATGAGCTGATTTTTTATTTCTGAAATGTCTCGAAAATAGTTTTCAAATATATCAGCTGCGACACTTTAACTGTGCAGAGTAGAAGAAAATATTTCGAGTAAATGTTAGTAGATTTGGATGATGATTATCCAAAGAACAGTAAAATTAATATATTTTATTTAAAAAGATATTTACAGATCTGTCACGAAAAAGACTAAGATCCCTAAAAGGAAAGGTTGCGTCTCTTTCTCCATTCTTCAGACACGCTTTCTCGCACAATTTCCGTTGCGTATATCGTTGCAATTGCCTGGATGCGGAAAAATGGAGATTTCTTCCTCGAAGGACGATGAAACGCACGAACGGGACCGAACTTTTTAAGCGAACGTAGAACAAAGGAAATATCGTTCAACTTTCAGTGACTTAGATCTCGATGCAGGTGCAATCATGTATTCACGAGATGTCTTTTATTGCGTGTGAATCGATTCTGTTGTTCAATCAGGTAAAGGCCTGTTCGTTCTACGTTTCCTCTCGACAGTAACCGTATTCTCCACTTTGTCTTACGACATCAAAGAGCAAGAAGGAGGAGCTAAGGAAATTACCGATGATTGTTCATTGGTAGTCTTTGGATAATTTGCGCAAGTTACTACTTTTTCGATAGACTGTTACGAGTGTTGTAAAGTTCCTTCATCAGTGAATAATATTCTGTTATTGAGCGTTTGACGATATCTTATGAAGTTTCTCCTTTTTAATTGTTATTATAATTAATCCTTTAAGACCGAATATTTTTTTAATGTATGAAGAAGATTGTTTTTTTTTTAATTATTAATAATAGAAACATGACAATACAACACAGATGGCTGTATAAAGAAGATAGAATGTACTAAAATTTGAGATTAACTTTACTGAAAATAAATATATTTATCATTTAGTTTATTAATAACTTAGTAAAAGTACGATGTCGTACATTAGATATAGTTATAGTAATTAAATAACAGCTATGGAAGCTAGTGATGAAAATGATAAGATTAATTTCCTCTCTTAAATGAACGCTCTTTAAACCGTACCGTTCCATTTGGTTATATCTACCATTCAACTACTTCGTCATTCATAAATTCTGCATCCATTCATGAATACATCTTCGTTCATAAAAGCTTCAATCTTGAATATTTTATTGCACAAAATTCGTTCATAAACACAGCCAGAGCTTCCGATTCCAATCAATTTTTCATACGCTCCTTCAAAAAATAGAGGTAACCTTAAAATCTTTCGAATCCCATCACTTTCGGACTGAATATGTGTATATTGAAGAATCCAATCCTGTTCTATCTTCTATCATCTCGGAGTTTGTCCCAGTCGCGCGGGACATCCTATACTCTATTCCAACTATACATTGTTTCGCCATTTCGAGCCTGAAAACATGCTTCGCCCTTATCTTCGAGTTCCATTTTTCACTACCTCATCGATCACCCGCGTAGGAAAGTAACCGAGTTTCGAATTTTCTATGGACAAAGTAGCAACGTTATTGGTTATGTTCTTTGAGCGGAAACTTGCAAAAATTCCGTTCATACGAAAAATCTGTTTTTTCCTATACATTTTATTTCCTTTCGCTCTTAATATGAAGCGATGGTCATCGTAGTGGCGTTGAAAAGAGAACATTCTAATACTGTCCATAAGAAAGTGGCTCACTAGCCACTAATAGCCGTCGGTTGACTGTAAATTGAACAGCGTCCACGTCTATTTACTCAATCAAAATGTATTCATTCTTGACAGAGTAGAGGGTTTCGCGGACATTTTATAATAGTAATAATCACAAAAATTGGTTTCTGAATATTCACGAAAAATCCACTGTCACTGATTTTTTCTATTACTACGTCAGTTTAATTCGCTGCATACATCGGTAGATCGGTCGATTTATTTTCTGACAATATCCCTTGCGTGGGGCTTGGACTTTCGGTAGCTAGATACAGCATAGCACATCGTGAAGTAAACGACCAAGACGACGACGCCGGCGACGACGATGCAGAAGGACTTGCGGTGGAGTTCCACGAAGAAACTTTAATTTCTTACAAGTTCGCAAAAGTCTTCCCAGCCACGGCGCCGTTCTTACCACCTGCCTGGGGAAAATGCAGACGAAACCGAAAAGTTTCAGCGAGCCCGCGCATATATATAAACGCACAGGACAGGATGTTTCATTATCCGAACACTGCTGGAAGTGGTTCATTGTTTTAAATATCGAAAGATTGATCAGGAACGATAGAGTTTTTAATTCATTAAAAAGTGCTTCAGGTGTGAAGTGCTATATTTTCAAGAAGTTGGTATCGTTATGACGTCTAAGGAGGTATCTACCTGTCATTCTTATGAAATAAATATGTTATTATAATTTCAACCTGTTTATAAAGATATTCTGTCTTTCAACAATCTTTCACATTCAAAAGACATAATCCACAAATTAGCGAATGCACAATATCCAGTCCAGTTTAACATACACAAATTTAAATTTGTATAAAAGAAGATTTATCTCAGCCGGAATTGTCCTTCCAACATTTATGTTACAAACACGATCATCGTAAACCTTGCTTATCGCATTCTGCTAAGTAGGAGATTCAGTTCAATTGCAGTATTCAACAAGAATGAAAGAACCTATACGTTGCGCGTGTATCGGGTCGGAACGAAGAAAGGGGTTGGACGAAGAATTAGCGAGGAGGGGGTGGAAAAAGCAAGATTGGAAAGAAACAGAACGGGGCAAGAAGGGAGGAAAGATGGTCGCTTAACGGGAAGTTCCTGACAAAGGGGTCTCTTTGTTGCTAATCTTTCGGAACGTGCTCCCCTTCTACCTGTTTTGTTAAATCCCGGCGCTTTCTCTGGCGCGGCCGTGAACGTGTATTTACGATTTTATCGAGCTGGATGAACAGAAGAGCATCGCGTAATCCCGTAAGCAACGCAGTATTTCCATGGAACCAACGTAGTTTTTCCGTGGAATACCACGCGACCGGTAATTGCGCGTGGATGTTCACTCCCGCCGTTCAGCTCTTCCGAATTGAATATATAATTGAATATATAATTGAATATATAATTGAATAACTGCGATTCGTACTTTCTGTTCAAATAATGTGTTTCAAATAATGTGATTCACGCTCCAAAGCAATCGATGAGATTTGTAAAAAAAAAAACGTATAAATTTATAAATTTGGGTATTTGGAAAATGTGGCATCGCATATACTTTTAAATAATGATAAATGTACTATATGTGTACAAAAAATCATTCAAGTATCCAAAAATTTATCCTGATATGCTTGTAAAATTTTTGCAAAGAATTATGAACTTTAAGGAACTGCCTGAAACATGGGCCCGTGGAATGTAGTACTTTCTCGTCGAAGAGTATACTTAAATAATGGTAAATATACGTATTGCATATACTTTATGTATGTATAATGTATGTACTAATATATGTACAAAAATCAATTGAAATATCCACACAAATACCGCGGTATATTTATAAAATTATGGAAAGTTATGACTTTTGAGGAATTTTCTAAAAAATGGGTCTATAGAATGTAGTATTTATAATGAAATGGTGGGACTATTTTATGAAATTTGTATTTATTTTGTAAATATAAAAAAACAAATTTCCTTCAGAAACATTACAATTACCAATCCAAGCGTAAGATGCACTAAGCAAATTATGCTTTTTTCCAAAGATTACTTTCAATCTCCTCAAGAAGAAGAAACAAGAAAGCTCCTCAACTTACGTTACTGGCAAGTATCGATCAAAAGTATCCAGACACTGCTTTATTATTAAAATCCTGTGTTTTAAATAATTTGTATAGTATTCTAGACTAATGAGCGTATGTATGGCTGGCCTATTTAATATTAACACGTCACTCACGGGTTTTTAGTTCATTAAAATTTGCAATTTGTGTGTGTGTATATTAATTTTATAGGAAAAAGACACGTACTGCTTTCAATCATGAATTTGCTATTAACTTATATAAATATCACAGTGACGATTAACATGTATTATTACGAATCAATCAAGCTGTTATCTCCTCTTAGTTTTTGTGCATCACGTATAATTCATCCAAACCTTTTCACACAAAATAAAAAAATGTAAAAAATTGCAATTCCAAAAAATAAACAAGACAAGAAAACAACCATTGTTACAAGGATCGTTAAACTGGAAATCGATTCGATACAGCGCGGAATGTTCAAATTTTCCTTTACTCTTTCGCTCTGAAAAAGAGAACAGTGATGAAACTGGCTAGACAACGAGTGTTACGTCTATAACTTTGTCGCCGTGTTTCCTGCGAAAGCGTCTACAAGCGGAATTTTTGATACTTAAAGGGCGTACGAAGGGCTTTATGCTAATGGAACGACGAGAACGTAACGTCCGGACGCGGGTGTAAATGCACGCTATCTTGTTGCCGACAAGACTGGCAAGAATAGGATGCTAACGCCATCAATGAGCGCGACAGAGACCAAGCAAGTCGAAAAAGGGTGATGATGGAACGAAAGGAGCGCGCTGGCGAAATGAAACGAATCGGTAAGAGAGACGTTTACGATGGTGCATGGAAAAGCAAACCGCGTAGGAGGCTATTATACGAGCAACCGGAAAAAGCGAAACGATTAAGAAGAAAATGAGGCGTCGCATCGTGAGAAACGCGGACGAAATGAGTCGAATGGCGAAAGAAGACGACGCGGAGCATGTCCACTGTTTACGAGAGAAAGAACATCGGAGCGAGAAAAATGGAACGACCACCGACCGAGGGGAGAAGGATAAAGAAGCGACAGGAACGCGCGATAGAGAAAGACACAATGACGAACGCGTGGTGTGATGTTACAAAACTCGAAGAAATAAAGGAAGCGACGACACCAGGTGAAGGCTCGAGCATAAAATACAGATTCAAAGAGAATTCGTGCGAACCGTCTAGAACTTCGATTGTTTGATTTGATTTTTCGAAGCGTGAATTCATGGTGGAATGATCTCGAAGGTAGACGCTTGGACTTGTAAGTAGATGTATCTTTTTTCGTGAATACTGTGTATGTTTTGAATCAAGTGGATTTTCCGTTATCGTCCCTTTTCTGTTTGAATATTTTCTGTGGAACGAATATTTCGCTCAGAGCTAAGGAAATACGGAGAATAGGTTAAGGTTAAGGGAACGTATATGCAATCTTATTTCCAAGATATCTCACTTTGAAATATTCCCATCCGATGTAGCCTGAAGTAAGAAATTCTACGTTTGTGAATGATCATGGAGCCAAATAATTGTTCGATATTCAGTTAAGATCCAATTCTTGTGTTTGATAAAATTCAAGCGACACGGAGACAAGTTGAATGCTGCTCGCACGTGCAGAAACGGGAACCCTAGAAAGAGAAAGAGCTAGGGAAGTTTGAGTGCGAGCGAGCGAGACGGAAAGTGCAGAGTGGTGGGGATGTGCGCGTCGTGTGGCAGGGGACGCGTGGCAACACGCTCGCCGCAGCATCCGCGTGAAGTCAGTCGGCTGTCGGATCTCGTGCCGTGCAGGTCGTCTAGGAAGTTTTTGTGGTTCATGTTCGGTCGCAAAAGAGCACGCTACGAACCGCGTGGTTATCAATCGAAGTTTCTCATGTGCTTTGTTCAGTGTTACTCAATGTTGCCACTCGTCACCGTTGCCTGAACGTTTCATCGAAGGTTTCAAGAAACGAAGAACGGTGAATTGGAATACTTGGATGAGCTGTGCAACGTGACAGACAGGAGTATCGTCGGATAAGAAGACTACCGGTGAGTCAGCATCTCAATTTCATATGCTGTCATTAAAGCGTATAACTAATTTCGATATGAAATACGATATCTATACTGAGTCTTTTCGCGCCAGATAATCAAATCCTCGGTTCATTTTACCTCTCGTCGTCGTGTCGTTTGTGCGAAATCGAATGCAAGGACATTTTGATCGTGCTCTTCAAGGGAAGCGTAAAGTGCAGTAGGAAGGATAGGTTAACCGTGCCTAGTTTCGACTTTCGAGTCGGTTGACGGACGAGCGAGTCACGAACGAGGGCATGAAGTCACGAGTTCTCCTCTGCCGGCTGAAAGAGGACCGAACGAGCGTAAAGCTGCGATCGAACGTAACATGTGTGTCACAGGCGTATATATACTACACTGAAACTTCAAGACAGGGAGACAGTAGACGATATGCAAGTAGGTGGAGATCTGACGAGAGTAGGATACACACTGCCAACCATAAGTACTAGAACACTTAATCGTTATATTTATTGAAAAATTTTAACAGACTTCGCTTTCTTCAATATTTTACGGTATAAGACACATATGTTTCCGGTGAATTAACAGGTTTGTAACAAAATAATTATAAAACAAATAGAAAGCATTCAATTTACATTAACATCGTAAAGTGTCTAAATATTACGGCAGCAGTATGTTGAAAAAATCGCAATATTTGTTTTCTCTATTAAGTACGAGCGAGATACGGATCTGTGCCACATTTGTTTACGTACTCCATATCAAACACTCGCCCCCATAAAGTCGATTCTAAGAACCAGTAACGATAACGTGTCAGTTATTTAAGAGGTCAGCGTCGCGTTGTTTTCGCTTGACATTCCACTCAAACCACATGTACTCCGATGATGCACTCGTTTCACGTGCTCTGAAAGCATCCGTGACTCACTAATATGGAGATATTAAGAGTAGTAAAACCATGTTCTTTGCACCTGGTATTTTGTTAAAATTCACATTGCAGACGTTTACCCCTGTGACACGCGCGCGTTTTGGGTTCAAAGAAATATCCGATGCTTCGTCGAATCCATGGCGAAGTATGACTTAATAAACGCGACAGTGACAGCCGGCATTGCAATTGCGTTGTGTCACTGGTCGCGTCATACCAGATACGTCCCACGTATTTCAACGTTCGTCGTCACTGGCTCCCTCGTTGCACAGTGATATAACGCGCAGCGTTCAACAGGGACCGAAACACGCCGTTGCACTTTGTCTCCTCTGTGTGCATGCTTGCGCCGTGTTTTTATGCAGTTCCGGTGACGCGTCTTAAAATATGGAGTTACAGCGCGTTACGGTAGGGCTGGATGATGTATTTTTGGAGTCGCCGGCTCGTTCGTCGTACGAAAACCTTCGTGTAAACACGTTTTTACTTGGAATTTTTCGGAACGTATTTATCGTACGTAACCGTGCTTCGTGAACACGCATAAATTCCTGGAGACCCCACGTCGTTTTAGATAAAACAGTCGACAGTTTAGATGTGCGTATTCTTGTTAGTATTTTAAGGGAATTAGGTCCAAATTTTGGTACTTCGACTTTTTAGTGTTTCAATTTTTCGATTACTAGAATCGTTCAAGTTTTTAAATAAAGATAATTAATAATAACTTAAACTGCGTGTATTTTTGGTTAGCATTGTAGTGGAGAAAATCGAGTCGCAACATTTAAGCTTTGACTTTTTAGTATTTCAACTTTTCGGTTATAAAATTATTCGATTTTTATTCGAACCATTTCCAATTATTTTTATTCTCCGATTTTTTATTTGCTATTCGTGTATTCCAGTTTCCAGTTGCTCGACTTTATCGTTGTTCGAGTTTATCCATTTATCGACGTTTCGATGCTTTCAATTACTTCGATTCGACGATCGCGCGATACGCCGAATTTTCTAATCTTTCGATCTCTTACTTCCTTTACCAATCAATTCCTCCGGTTCTCAGCCCCCTTCTTCGATTCTGTTCTTATTCAGCTCATCGAAGAACCTCCGAACTTCCCATCCACTTTTTCGAGTCCTCGAACGCCCCTCGAAACTTGTGAAATAGTTGGCGCGCGAAATTTATATCCATCCAGCTCGGTCGGTAATTAGATTCTTATATCACGAGAAGTTTTTGACCAGACGTCATCCTATTAAGTTCGTCGAAACGTTTCTCGTTTCTCGTGTCGTTGACACTCACGAATGATTGAAGAATCTACTACTTTTCTCTCCTTTTCCTTTCCTTCCTCTCTTTCTTCCTTTCTTCTCTTTTCTTTCCTCCCTTTTTCCTAGTCTCCAACTTTGACTGTACATGCATTGTTCGCTTTATTTTCACCTTCCTTATTTTTATAAGAACGATAACGTCTCGTGTTAGGTTTTTTTTCAAAATAGTTCCTAGTCACGGGACTTTCATGTTTCGTTATCCGGCATTTTTTGCCCCAGTTCGCTTTGATGTTGCATTACGATTGTTCCCTCGAGAAGTTAGAAACTCGCTACGCCAGAGAAAAGTGCGATTTCCGCGTGACGATTGTGAATGTTAGTCGCTTGAGTCGTTCACGTTTACGACACTTCCTAGCCCTGTTCACCCTCTTGAATGTTCTGAGCACGAACTTATTCTCTGTCGGTCATGTGTGATTCAGTTCATTATCAATCATTAGAGCGCGGACATTTATGGACATTTATATTTTCACGAATATAACTCAAAAAGTCAAACCAAGATTGGCATCCTGTGTATTCTTGGCCAGATTTGCCATAAATGTATAGAAATATGCAGTCTAACTATCATTAAGAACGTAAGATTTTGCATACTATGCACAATGGTTTTTTCTTCCTACTATTTCTTCCTATTTTTTTCTCTGAAAATAATTATTTCTAAACAGTTTGATCATTAACATCGAAACTACCCGTGACGCAGTACTGAGAATGATTCAATTTATGGCATTTGTTAAGCTGATATTAATGAAATAATTTGTTTGAACATTAGATTCTATATGAAGTGTTAATTTTGATGCTTTCGCGGAACAAACTGATAATAAAAGAGCGTTATTTTTGTAAATAAAAGAAGCGGAAGAGCTTTTGGTTGGTAAATGTAACACGTGTAGCTCGGTATACATATATATAGGAAAATCAAAGGTCTGCAGGTGGAGTTGTTTGGAGGAAACTGATACTTTGGGAAAAGTTGCGTTTTGGGGTAACGCGTTTAGCTAGTTTACGCGAGTCTACAGCGTAACTTGCACTGAAATCAAAGTTTTGCAACTGCAGAACCTGCGCAGCGATGGAAGATAATTCTAAAAGTCCTGGTAAAATGCAGTTGAACTGTACTTCAAAGGATAATGATAGAATATCGGATTTCTTTATCGTGAGATTGATTCGATGACCTCGATTCGAAGCTTCTTTGTGAAATTTTTAGATCCTCCTATCTTTGTCTCTTCCTTTGCTTCTCGAATTTCACTTCGTAACTTCCAAGCGTCGTTGTCTCGAGACGTTGCATTCTCAGATATTGTACTCAGCTCTGCCGATCTTTTTCTGAACGTTCCGAACTCTATTCTTCGAGATCTCTGTTCTTCGTTGTATAAAATTTGGATTTCTTCGTTTCTTCGATAACAAATTTTCAATTGCCGTCATGATCGACCCGAATCTAAGATTTTCTATTTCAGATCTACCATCTCATCCACGCGATATTCACCAAACTTCGTATCGATCGGCCACTGATAACGTATGGTGACACAGCCATGTTTTCCACCATTCTTCGATTCTTTAAATTCTTTTCGAAACGAAAATCAAACGATAAGCATTGGGGGCACTTTGAAAAAAGCTTGGCGAAAAGGCGAGTTGAACGTTCGAGCAATCTCGTCCGAGTTAGAATCTTTGAAACGATAAAGATAAATCGCGTCAGGGGGCAAAGGGGACACGGTGGCCATTGGACGGTCCGTTTCCAGGGCATCTCGCGATGCTTGCATACGGTTACGTCACTGCTCGGAGAAATGTCGACCCACGCGGGTCTGCTATCGCTGTCGCTTCGCCACGTTCATTGTATTTAAGCTGTGCGTCGGCTTTTACGGGGTCGAATTGCGCCATCGAACAGCGTCGTTGCTTCGCCAATTTATGACTCGTAAATTTCGTTAGATAGCGCTCGAAATCTTCGCACACAGCGATCCATGACTATGGGATTGGCAACTAAGTGATTGCGGATTTTATCAGTACTACCTATTGACAAAATCCGCAATCACTTAGTTGCCAACCCAATACTTCGCCGACTACTTTTTACTTCCTCTTTAAGGAGACTATAATGTTGACGATTCTGTTAATGTCGTAGCTGGAAAGCGCGGAATTTTATGCAAATTCGTACCTTTAATGGAACGAAACTTAAACATAAACCTGTTTTATACGCTAAGTACCGTAACGACCACTATAGTTTGGATATTTGATATATTTCTGTATATCATTCGCATTCTGTGTATTTCTTCGCCGTTAAGGGGTGACTGCAACGTAAACTTTATATGTTTTAGCTGCAATACATTGAAATATATTAGATTGTACGAAAAGTTTCTTTCATTTTATAAGGAAATAATAGACGCTTTAATGTGTTTCTGTATATCATTCGCATTCTGTGTATTTCTTCACCGTTAAGGGGTGACTGCAACGTAAACTTTATATGTTTTAGCTGCAATAGATTGAAATATGTTAGATTGTACGAAAAGTTTCTTTCGTTTTATAAGGAAATAATAGACGCATAATGTATTTTGTTTTATATTAGTTTATTGAATTATGCACGAACATAATTGTTTTATCGACCAGTGGCGGGGAGACGCAACGGGCGGAGTCAACGGGAGTCGTAAATTCCCGTTACGACTAGAATAATCGACGCCACGAACAGATCGATCCCCTATTTCGATTAGGATAATAGAGGTGGTTTTAATGAGTAGCACTTGAGTAACTGTTCAAAGATGTTATATACTTCCAACAACTTGTAGACACGATGATTACGCTCGTTGCGTATATATATGTTAATTAATATATGTTGATTGAGTTAAAGTAGTGAACCCAGTGCAGAGCTGTCGACTGATCTGTAGTCGTAGATCCAGTCTAGATATGTTGACTGATCTGTAGTCATAAATCGAGTCTAGAGATGATGACTGATCCATAGGCGGAGATGGAGTCTAGAGATGTGGTGACTGTTCTGTAGTCCATGAACCAGTAAAGTCCAGTGACGATTTTGTCGCTAAGGAAAACTCTTGTTCGGTGGAGATCGCCCCATCACTGATCGCTTGCGGGTGGAATCTCGGGAAACATGGGAAAACCCACGTTTCCCCAATTTTTACCTTATCGATAATTCAAGAAGCCTCGTTTTATGGCCGTTCCTTAGGATTATTGCGACCCGCTTAATTATATGTGCACAGCTCATGGACGCCTGGACCGCAGGGAGTCACCGGACGTAACAATAATAATAGAAATATAATGAAATGGATCATACCTAATTCAATGAAATAATAAAAAACAGAAATTGCTGTTCATCTATTATCATCTTATGAAACAAAAGAAACTTTTCGGACAACCTAATACTACGTCATAATTTATATTAGTATATAATATGTATTAATATGTATTAATTGGTATGTATATAATATATAATACGTATATAATATGTATTGGTTTAAAAAATGTCCGCGTTGTTGAAATTCTTTTCGTGCGTACAATTTGTCTTATTTGAATCGTTGTAAAAAATGTAATAGCGACGAGAAATGTATGGAAGAAACATTATGGGTGCTGAAATATTTCTTCGTTTTCTTGGAGAAGGATAAACGTGGACAACGTTTGCGTTTGTTACGAAATGGTCCAATGTGAATCGTTGTTGGTACTTTTGGTTGTATCGATGTTTGAAATTTGAATTAGATTTGCGAACTTCTGTTTCGCCTCGGTTTTTTCGAGAAATTTCCCTGAGGATTTGGGGAATAAGGTGGCATGAATTCAGAGATAGGATCGGTCTATCTATCATCCTTGCTTTTATCTTTGCCCCTATAACTTCGTCTTTCGCGACTATTGCTCCTTGGAGGGTATGTCCGTAGGAAGTGTAGTTGTCTGCTTTAGATTATTCCTAGCGTACGCGTTATGGGGATGCCTGCTATGAAGATAAACAAATGTGGCTTGACTTATGGCGACAATATCTGAAAAAGTATAATACACAAATCTTCTCGGTGTATCTGCAAAACGATATATTTTTCAGAATTTGTATGATGGTGAAAATTTTTCAGGATAGAAAGATCTATCTCAAGATTAAACAGATTTGCATCCAGTGTTGAATTTATAATTTTCAACTTTGTAGCTTCGGCAGCTCTAATTGCTTGGTGAGGTATTTCGATGAAAAACCGACGTTAACAATTTTACATAAAAACAGAGAGAATTGGGAAGTAGAACATCAAGCGTTTAAACACAAAATATCTTATGTAAAGCTTAAAAATCAAACGAGCAAAGGATAGCGATATAATGCGCTTGACATTTATAGTCGCCAATTTTATACAGCGTACGTTAATCATTAAAAATAAATTTTTTCGTCTCATAATATCTTATTACAGCTCTAACAAGAAAATAAGATCATCCTAGGTCTTTCCATTTGAAATTTTCCAGTTAAATTATATTTTATCAAAAGTAGCTGAGTTCATAAACTGCTAACTGTACACCCACTGCCTACATCGAAATCATGTCAAATAGATTTAAGCAACCTCCAGAGTACGCCACGCGTTCAATTATATCCCCGACCAATAGTCAACACAACGCTAAATCGTCGCCATATAACAATTACCCAACTCTCACCCTATTCACCCAGCTAAAGGCCAATTACCACAACTTCAATCCTCGCTGTATACGCCATAAGAGCGGCCTGCTACTTTTCCCGGGGAACGAAGATGTCGCTTAGCGTACGACAAACGAAACTTTGGCTCCTATCGTACGATAAAAAGAGAAACAGGGTAACTTCCATCCTCCGTAAGTATTCCGGCTTTTCGCGAGCGGCTGCCACGTTTCTCATAATCGTAAACACAGCCACGTTGGAAAGCGAACTTCTCCCGTAGCATCAGTCCTGATAACGCGTTTAAGCTCGGCTTAATCCGGATTGTTATTTCTTTCGCCGGTTATTGCGGAAGTGAGCCACGCCAGAAGTTACTCTGTTCTACGCCTCGACGTAACTGGCAAATGCCTGTAACGTTGGCTTCTGGTTTACCGTGCAGGTTTACGAAGACTCCGGTTGAAAATTGTAAAGGGTGCGTTTTTATTGTTCGCGTTACTTTGCTACGCCCGGGGGCAGAGTTTAACGACTTCGTTTAGGGAGCATTGGACGGTATGTAAGGATTGATAAGTTGTTGATCTTTGTTTCATAACTTGTATTAAAGGAAATGGCTGGTTGTTTTTGGAACGAAGCAAGCGATGGAAAGAGCTATAGTTGGTTTTAAGTACATTTTAGGATAGTATATAGATTAGAGGGCTGGTTCTAGAAACGCTTATTTTTTAAACAGATGTGATAGAGTTTTATTCTTTGAAAGTTGAATATTGTTTCGTATGAGAATTGCTATATATCTTTTTTAATTCTTAACGCTCCAAGTGTGCCTCTCAAGCACCACCGATATGCGGCGCTCTACTCCAAGTGTACCGCATATTATTCAATTATAATTAATATAAATATTGTAATCAAAATTATATTACTTCTGAGATGAATAAAGATTGTTTTGAATGACTTTAATATTATTATCATTATGTCATTGTAGCATTTAAAATCTGACACTTAAAAACTTGTAAGTCGAAGTATGATAAGAATAAGTTGGAATTGCCGGTTGATATTCACAATTAAAAGTCGGAGCGCTAAGGGTTAATCAATTTTCATAAGAATCATTCGTCTTAAGACGAGTATCCACGATATTTTTCTTCCTCTTAACTACATCTGCCTTGAAACATTTATACGAATATTAAGATGCTGGCCTTCGATGATCACTTTGTACAATATCCAAATTATTTACTTTTTCACTCCGTAGGCAGGTAACGTAACTTTTGAAACCGTGGCCACTAATTTCTGTAGTATCCTATATAGATCTTAAAACACTTCTGTTGAATCACCCTGTATAATATTCAAATTAACAATTCAAATCGATATAACTAACGTTTACTGTACCAACACTCACTTTTGTACCATTCTGTACTTACATATATTCCATTGTACAAATACCTCTTGTAGCCACTGTACACTATATATTTCAACTGCAAGCAGAATAGACTTCTCTATTTCGATCATTCATTTTTTGGCCACTCTGTATCCATATACATACATTCCACTATCACCATCTATCTTTCCGGAAAAATACTCCACGAGATTGCTACCATCGTTTCATCTACAATACTACCACGCATACTACAGTTTCATACAACATACCGACAGTTGGCAGAATTCCGGATTATCAGGGAGATGTTTAACCTTGAACGATATGCTAGCGCCGGAATTACGCGAACCACCATCTCCAGGTAATGGAGAAGATCGCAACGTCGACGCATCTTCTCCATTGTGGTCCACGCAATTCGAAGAAGCAAGTCTTCGCGTTACGGCGATTCTCGCGCTTTTAGATAAGGCGAAGCGCTCTTGCAGCTCTGAGAAACGTTTGTGCGCTGTTCTATAATATAACCTCTGGCGAAATTCTTGTCACTTCCCATTCAGAATTAATAGGATACTCGTGCAAAATCTCGCAGATTTCACATTTTGTTTCCGGCTATCTCGGATATTAGAAGCGTTTAAAAGTTGCAAATCGCGCGTTAAAGAATTCACGATACGAACGTCTGAACAACTATTTTACGTTTCGAGATTTTCGAATATCTTCGCCAGTTTGATCGTTCAGTTCGTTAAAATTTGTCGGAATTTTGTCTTTTCAACTACGTTGGATCTTAAAGGCCATTGAGAATTCGAAATCGTGTGTCAGAGGGAATGAAATACAGAAATGTAGAAATTGCTCGATATTTTCAGATTTTCAATTTACTTATGAATTTTGTTAATTTAGTTAAAATTCTGTTGAATTTATCACGCGTGCTACTTCGATATTCACGATTCCAGAGATCGATTCGTTCGAATAAACACACGATTCTCGCGTTGTTTACGAGTAGCGTGAGAATTTAATTTCGCCATGTGTTGTTTAAAAAGCAGAGCCGCAAGTTATTTTTGCAGCATAACTGGCCAATTATATACGTTCTTTGGCTGCGTGGTTCTAAAAACGACGTTCATTAATTCAATGAAATTGTAACATGAATTGCGATGGAAATTGTTGCCAGTTACGTGAATAGGACACGAAACTGTAACGAACCTTACGAACGCAATTGAAGCGAATGATATATCAGAACATTAATTCACCACGTTTGATCAACGATATTTCTCCTTTTTACTCTTCAGAATGTATTGTTCTTTCGCTGTAACCTTCTCAAGTCGATTCCTTAAGCGTTTAATAATTAGAACTTCTGTTAAAGCAAAAATGATGTGTGTATGTACGAACAGGCTGAACGGTTTCAATCTACGAATGCAAATTGATCGTACACTATGCGTTGTATAAGAAAAGTAATTTAGATAAGAAGCGAATGTAAGTTAAGCAGTTTCTTATAGATGGGCGCGTAATGGTCATACGAAGGTAACATACGTCTTCCTAAATAGAATTGTATATTTTTAAATGTAAAATGTAATTACCATACAGCTCTACGATGCAGCTCGTTATTCTCTACAAAACTGTATTAACCTATTTATATCGAAAAACCATTAGTTTGGCAGGTATTTTAACTTCAATCTGTCGAGCTTAGCGTATGAAGCGTAAGAAAAGGCGCGAAGCGGTATTCCTCTCTTTACATTGTCTTTGTTTTGACAAATTAATGTTAAAACCCAAACTAATTTTCGATAGAAATAAGTTAATACTTTTTTTTGTAGAAAATGCCCAGTTGTATCGATTAATGTTACAAAATATATAGAGTGTCACTTAAGGAACTTAAAGTCACTTTGACATTTCTGGAAATGTAAGATATAAAAGAACATAATTGCATCCATCCGACGAGTCCCTTGAAATGTAACGTAATTCGTTTAAAATCTTTTTCGATAAAAGAAAAGATCGGTAACGAATTATTTTAGATGGTACTTCTTGTTGGTCCATCCTGTATAAGAATATCACATTCTTCGGCATCAGAAGTTACAAAATAATAAAGCCGAGACAGTCAATTTGCGAGGGCATCGCCAATTAAACGGTCGTCGAATTATCGAGGCAAAGCGGCATCCTAACGCGTAACAGGCCAACACCGAATTAATTAACAACGTCGTGAAAATTCATTTGCGTGGAATTGCCCGATCGTAACGAGGCAGCCTTCATTCCGCTCTAATGATACTCGCGATCGAACCAACTTTCAAACCCCTTTCGCCCCCTTCGTTTTCTCTTTCATCGGGCGTCGTTAAGGGCCGCGCTGGTTCCGTTGAAACGAATTTCAAGACCGCGACAGAGAGAACGTTCCACGTGCCCACTAGACTCGATTCGTAACGCCATCATGGACGATTGTTTGCCAGCACGGCGAAACCCCTTCGTTCGAGAGATCGTCTGAAAATTACCATCGACCGAGACACCGGTCGTTCAACACGGTTCAGACCGTTTTCTTTTATGTTAAAGCCCGACGATACGGGCGGAAACGAGCCACTGAACTCTGCCACTTTGCTTCCCTTATCCCGTTCAAGAACTTGCTTACCCCCGTCATTTTATTCCTCTCGCTTCCTATGCTACTTTACGCACTTCTAATTTACCTCCGCTACATTTACATTCTTATTGCACTGCTGTTACATTTTCCCTAGTTTAATTTTAATTTTTTGCTCGCTACATTTTGATTATTCTCATGTTAAGTACCTGGTTAATCGATCTTCTTTATTCGACTGGATGCTTCTCTGTATATTACTCAAAATAATTAGAGCGTCGTTTTATGTTTCACTTTAATCCTTACATCTATTTCTTGCACCTGTACATTCTTTTTTAAAGCCAATTCGTACTTGTACATTATTCAACATGTTAATTATTTGCACGTATGTGTAATGTGTTCATATCTTCATGAGCACAGCTGGAGAAATTTCTTTCACTCCTTAAGTATTGTAATTTTGGGTACTTTTACCCATATTTTATCGATACTGACATTCGTACATATTATGTACATTCTCCGTGCATTTCTTTCAAACATTTAAATTGTCTGTAAATGCATAAATATTTAGGTTCGTACACGATACGATCAATCTATCAAGCCTGTAGGGTTACTTTGCTTCTGTTTGCGTCGTCAATGCGATTAAACTATTCAATAACTGTCATAATCCACATAACGATATGGCCACATGATAATAGCTCACAGGGTGGTATCTATCTCGTAACTGTTAAAAACAATGCATATTAAACTGTATCTGGCATTTTGTACATTCTTTCCCTTTCCTCTTCATGTACATTCTTTCCTCCATTTTTCCTTTTCTGTAATATCTTTTCGTTTCCTCCCTTTCCGTTTCACAACCTTAACTGTTTTCTCTCCCACCCTCTTCTACCCTTCCGCACTATCTTTTTCTCTTTTTCTATTTTTCCGCGGTACAATCACAATCAGTCCATTTCCCCTCTTCATCTCGCGCCGCTACGTTTCTCCGCTTTCTATCTTCCTCTCTTTCATTGCATATCACTTTTCTCCACCCTCGAGTCCCCCTTTTCACCCTGTTCGGATGCAGCCTGAACACTCGAGAGTCTGCCAAGTCCTCATTCGTCCAACAGGCAATCGTCGAGGCCACGTTCTCGCCCGCGTGTCGTCCTTGATTCCCCTCATTGCTCCTTGCTTCCCTTTAACCAAGGTGCCCGTGAATTTTGTCGAGCCTCGAGTGCGAAATAAAGGCACTCTCGTTAAAACGAACCTCCTTGTCGGAATTCAAATAGACCGTCCTTCGTTCCGGTGCCTCCTAGTTTCGTTTCTTCGGTTTCATTTAGCGCTTGTTCTCCACCTTTTCGAGCCGTAGCCTGCTGCTTCTCCTTTGAGCTGCTCTTTGTATTAGAATGTCTATATCAGAATGAGAGAGTTTAATTTCCGTTTTCGTGTCGTCTTTCAGTCGGACGCTACTGGGATTTTTGGCTCCTCTCTAATAAAAGTGAAAACGCTTTGTAACGTTGATCTATCTTGTTACTGTCTTCTCGTTAGTAAAAAATGTTCATCGTTATTTTATTCTGTTGCGAGGTAAAGGGTAATTAGCGTGAGAAGATCACGCTTAGAGTGATTTATAGGGAAGACATTGGGTTGCCAGTTTCTTGCGCGCCAAGCTATAAGTAAAAGCGCGCCGAGAGGAGACCGTTTTCGCCTCGATTTATCAACGTTCACACACCAGTTTCACCGCGAACATTAACCGAAATCAAGATCGCAGTCGACCTTGAAAGATCAAGTACGATAAGCCACGTTGAAATTTAGATGTACTTCTAAGAACATTCTTTCACTTTTAAATATCATAAAACCATTCGTAGTAGTTACTATTGGTTATGTTTTAGGTGGAAAAGCACACAGATCAAAGTAGTGAAATTTCTATTAATTTCTTATTATTTGTAATATGTAAATTATAATTATCACGGAATGTCGAATTGCGTGAAGAACTAATTTTTGGTCATTCTCTTTGAATCGAGAAAGAATTTCAAGACTATTAAGTGACTAATTAATTATTAGACTAATTAAGTATTTTCTTCGTTTTAAATATTTCCAGCTGGTTCCTCTTATCGCGAAGAATCATCCTTGCAGCTCTTTGTTCTTTCGCCATTGTGAGCATTGACCGTGCAATTACACGTGTTTCTAACGAACGTCGAGAGACGATCGAGATTACTTAATTTCCAAAATTGCTTGGCTGCTTCGTACGAACAAACACAATGCAACGAATGAAAATAAAAACCTTTTAGTACGTCGACGAGAGACGTTCGTCCTACTGAAACTACCCTTCTTATTAGTAACCCTACAAAAAATATTTTCCCAGACTATACTATACTTATCATGGCATTTTATATTAATTGATTTTTACTAATTAACTAATTGCAAGTTTATTAAATTTTATTTCGCTTAGTAATATTTTAAACTCTATATATAGACAAGAAAAGCGCTTCAGTAGAAAATGAGAATATTTGCCTCTAGCAGCACCTTTTGTACAGCCACTGTATGTATTTTCTCATGAAATTAACACGTTTCGATTTCATTATACATACGTAGCAATTAAGGACTAAAAAAACCAAAGAATTTTCGTTTTATTTAAACAATGAAATTTAGTCGTTTTTAGGAATAAAATACTCGTAATCTTTTCCGGCGCACGATTAATTTACCTTCAAATTTAAGTCGCTTTTTACTGGAATTTCCTCTGCTACACCTATTATTTGCGAATAATACCGGATGGACGTCGTTTGCTCAGATTGGTCCAGCCAGCAAACAATATTTCCTCGGCGTCGTTGAGACGAGTTCGCAAAAACGATGTAGAGCCAGATGTCGTAACTGGATCTCGGGGCTTGCTACTCGAAAACGCTTAAATTTCAACTGTAACCCTTGTATTTCGTTCGAGCTGGATTTCGATATATATCTAGCCGATAAAATGAGAAAACGCGATGCCTGGGAGAATTTAACCCGACGATTCCTAATGTGTTCTATGAAATATTACGAATCCGGGTTCTCGTATTTTTCTCAGAAACTAAATGAGAAGGTAAACTGGGTCGAGTAATAAATCCATTTTTCGACGGTGTATGCTTACCCTGGAATATTACAAAAATCTTACTTATTCTGACTTACGGTAAACGAACATAGAGGGAGATTGCTGGATTGTCGAATAAATCTTAAAAGTAAATTTCTTCTAAAAGACGAAGGATGTATGTGTAATCTTTAAAATTCCAGATTAATTTCAATGAAGGGAATTCCATGGATAAAATCTCCTTTTCTCAGGTGTATGAAAAATTAAAGAAAGCTTGTTGAATTTCCGGAGGGAAAAGATATTTTTTAATTTGTGATATTTGAGAATATTAAGATACATTCAATGAAACCAGTACTGTCTAACTTTCGTATTATTCGGTAGATCATCGATCAATTTAATGGGAAAAAGAAATTTTGTAGAGATAAAGTGCATGTGTAATTTAATAAACTTCTAGAAGATAATTGTACAAACTGATAAAATGAATAAGATTTTATGTCATAGTTATATAATATTAGATAAAAAGATGAAACTCAAGATATAGATATATCTATAATTCTCCTAGAAATTTTGATCAAGTAGACCTTATAATTATCTATGTTTAATATTTTGTATTTTTTGGAATTTTTTATGGCGACTCGGTAAAATAAAAAATGTAACACGATTGGCGATGACAGAATCGTGGCACTTCCACGGCATTTGCCGACCATTCTTTCTAAACGATCACTGTGGACACCCTTTTGAGGCTCTCTTGGACACGATATAATACTATACTCAGCTACCACAATGCAGTGATCGCACTTAAAGCCACTCCTGGGGCCGAGTACGCGAGTGCACACAGTTCAGTACATAGTTCACGTGATCTTGAAACTCGTACTTTTTCATGTTTCGATTATCCCTTTATCTTTCGTAGAATTATTTTCCACGTTACACGTCGTGTTAAATAAATTTGAATTGAAAGCAGAGATTTTTCTGCAAAGCTCGAATTATTAATGTGTATAAATAATGAAGTAAATTACTGAGTAAACAGCGAAGCAGAGGAAGACGACTTTGATCGATACTTGGTGTTTGGAGCATTTCGTACTTTCGTAACTGGTACAGCATTCTATTTCCATAATTTATTCCGCAGAGTCTATTTCTCCCTTGTAGAAATTCCGTAAAATATTTTTAACGCGGTAGAACTTCGATGTATTTTTGTTTCGATATCGTTTTCAGCTTTTTGTGCATAAGCTATTACAAAGCAGATTTTCCTTTAGGATATTATTAAATATTAGATTGAATAATATTAAATATTGAAATTTTCAAAATTCTCAAAATATACATTGGTCTGTAAAGGTTTCCCCTTAATCCCTTCATATTCAAAGTAAATTAATTAAATACATTTATAAGATAAATGTATTTATGTATATCGTTGAAATTGCTGAAATTTTTGTGCATTATTTTCTCTTCTATAAAATCATTAGGAAAAATGTATTCTTAGTATCTATTACGAATGAAGGTAATTTTTAGTATACGAACGAGTTTCTCACAGCTTAAAAAATTCAGTCCTAGCAGGGTATTCTTAAACATCTATTGCACAGTTTTTTGAGTAAATACATTTATAACGGTGGCATATTTTTATTTACTTATGTGCAAAATTGAAAGATGTATATAATATACAAATGTTTTATGCAAAATAAAAATAATCTCTAATATGTAGGAGGAATTTTCATTTAACTTTTATTTTTTTAAATATGCATATAAAAATACAAATTTGTATTAAAACACGCACAATCTGATAATTAGTATCTAATAATCTTTTTTCTTTTACAGAACATGCTTCTGTACTTAGAAGAATTAATCAAAACTCCTCTAACTCTATTTCTCGAATAAAAAGGTATAAAATCTGTGGCGTGTATAGTCGAATAAAATTCCGCTAATTAATTCTCGGTCGATAAGTTTTCGGCAGTCCACTAGTTAGTTTGTAGAAAACCTCGAATATCAGGGTGCATTAAAATATTTCCAATTTTTCGTCAGAAGTAACAGCGGTTCGTTAAATATTTCTCAAATTTAACGAAATTTTTTATGTGGAAATATCTCCGTGCTGAAGGCGTATCATAGACATACACAGACATTTTTATACGTATTTCCAGAATTCAGGTATATATATTGAAATTACGCATTATATATATATATATATATATATATATATATATATATATATATATATATATATATATATATATATATATAATTGAATGCGTAATTTCAATCAATGATTGTTAATTACACGCTGACGTGTAATATTTACTTCGGGAAACCATTAATTTGCGGTTTCCTTATTAATATTCATGGATTTTCAGAGTGTTAAAGTATTTATCCGTGATGACTGGATAATACACAGCGTCATATTATTTGGAATAGTCGGACGTCATCGAGAATGTATGTAATTTCGACTTAATAGCAGATAATTTGTATCTATGAATACGAAACGTGTAAACGTGCAAATGTTTTATTATTTATTTTATACGTGGATATATATTTCAGAAGTTTTGTTTTTAATAACTGTATCTAATCTAATGTAATATCGTGTGCGTTAAATTTTTTAAAAAGTTACCTTCCTTCAATGGTAAATAGTATCCTTTATCATATTTTTATTCAAAATTGTTTCATTTTTATTCCTAGATAATTTATTTTAGATACTTTTTCTAACGACTCTGCAATATTTAATCTAACATATTTTCACGTTTTAACTTAAATGAATTTAATTTCAATTTTTTATTTTTATGTATTAGAATTGTTGTATTCTTAAATGATTGCCTTCGTTAAAAGTGGATATGAAAAATATTTCCATATAGTATATTTATTCGGAATTCTTCTATTTTTGTCGAATTTTAGTGTGACATATTTTATTTAGACAATTTTATCTCTTGAGTACGAAATAGCGTTTCGTGTTCCATGTTGTGTAACCCATCTTGTACATGCAGGATACTAAACGACATTTCCTCGCAAAATGTCCGAGTACCATACCCTGACATCTTGTAAATTACTATCCACGGATGAGCACCTTCTATATGTACAATTAGTATAAAGTTATAATACTTATTCGAGTATCACGTAGTTTCTTAACGAAGTAACAACTTCATTGTTATCCAGCGAGCCGTACAGCAGATTATAGATCGCCGTTTTATACCGAAACTCAGGTAAGATGGGTAGCCAAAATATTACGCAACACGAGTCCACTATTTAAATTATAATTCCAAAATAAAATCACCTTTTTATAATTTCATCATTCTCATGCACACTACCTATTACTATCATAATTATTTGGATCGTATGAATAACCGCTGGTCACTTTGCAGATAGTTTAATAATTTAAGACGTACGAAACGAAGTTCATGATTGTCTGAATTGTGACTTATTTTTGCCCAAAGATTACCAGCACTAATGAAATATTCTATCGGAATTGTATTCCTCATTTCCAATGAAAATATCGTTCTAGGAAGGATATGACAATTCAGGCCGTATAGATCATTTTTACAATATCTATTCCACCGCACATCTTGTGAAAGTCTTGCTTCTGACTAGTAGAATGAATTATCCATTTGAGTAGTCGATGAGCCACGTAAATAAACTAGAGTCGCTACAATCGAAGATACTGAGAACAATAGTCAACGCCGTATGGTATGTCAGAAACGAGGATATACGTAAAGACTTAAAACCAACGTTCAAAGAAGAAATCAAGTACGCAGAAAAATACAAGGAAAGAACGGCAATACATTCAAACCAGCTGACTGCTGAAGCGAGCAAAACTCTCATAGAAAGAAGACTAAAAAGAAAACATCCCACTGACCTCGCTAAAGAAATAAAATATTCAAACTCGAAGATGGTATCCCGCTGGGAGTAGCCATCCACATGTTATTTAGCAATTAAGTTAGAAAAATTTTACCAAATGACCAGCTGGAAAAATTGTAAAGTACAAATTAAATAAAAAGAAAAAAAAGAAATGTGAGTAGTCGAAGAACGTAACGCACATAATACGTCGTTTTTGTCATTTGCCTCGCAATTTCTTTAAGAATAATCTCCCGAATCTCCATGCATTTCGCCCGTCCCACCTTTCACGACTCTATGATAAACTCCAGGAAGATAAAGAAAAATTCCAAACTGTCGCTTAAACTTGCCGGATTTCGGTTTGTTTCGCGGAAAAGTCAATTATCGGTTGGCAGACGGAAGCGTGTAGCCATCTAGACGAACGGACTCTCGATTCGATTTCGGTTTTTCATCTTGCCCTTGTTCGCTTTCTGTTCCGCATTTAAAGCAGGAAATTAAGCGCTCCCCCTCTCATTCTCTTTCTCTCATCGTCTCTTTCGGTTGAAGCCACCTTCTGCTCGCGAAGTTACGCGCCGGTTCGACGAATAGACTGTTGCTCGAAAACGTAATTCAACGGGGCTTTGTGCCGTAAAATGCCCGCCGTCGACGGCCCTCCGACGGTTAATATGGCGGCTGCATTGTTTCACGAAACACGCTATCGGGCTAGTAATACGCTCTCGTTTCGTGCTTTCGCCTGGGTTTTGACTTCTAGCTCTCCCTCTCTCCGTTTTCGAGAAAGAAAGGCAGAGAGAGAGAGAGAGAGATATCTTTCGTTCCGCTGCGTGTTCCTGATGAATGCAAACGGAACTTCTAGCATGCTCATAAACGTGAAACACGTGGTTTTAGTTTGATCACGATGGTTTTCAGTTACGACATTGTGGTTAGAGTGTTTATCGTGCTGGGAAGGATTGCCGGCTTTAAGTGAATGGGGATTTCAGTGGTAGCGTTCAACGAACCTCCTATTCGAAGGTGTTTGTTTAACCTTAATCCCTATCATCCTTTAACCGAAGGTGTTTCTACAATTGTGAAGTTCAATGTTTATAAAGAGAAATTAATGTTAGATGTGTACATTGATTTTAATGTTTTCTTCAACTACGAATATGATGTACGTTCATTGAAATTCCTGTCCGAAATATGTTTAAATATGTATAGCATAGAAGCAGGACGAAGATGATTAAAGGGTTTAAAATATGTTCCTATGAAAAATTCCAAAAATTCTTCTAGTAATTTGACGTGAGCTAAACGTTGTTCATTAAACGTGCCAATCTTTCTTATTCTAAAAATGATTAAAACGTGTAAAATATATTCCTAGAAAAGATGAGATAAAAATTCTTTTAGTAATTTGACGTGAACTGGACATTGTTCATTGAACGTTCCAATATTTTCTGTCCTAAGCACAGCTCGTTCCTCGATATTATATCATAACTTATTCTATCATTATATTGTCACTTAATCAATATAAAAATAAATACCAGAAAAGATACCATCCGTAGTTGTCCAATATAATCGATAAATTTTAATCGTCTCAATTATTTCATTCCTTTTTATTTAATTTAATGATAATAATAATTTCTATTTAATACTTACCTTTATCTTACTATCTCGATGTCAGTCTTTCAGTTTCGCAAAAATGCAGTCGGAATGTCATAAACCATCCTGTAGATCAGGAAATCACAGGATCAAACGTAGTTTCCGGATCCGCCCTCTGTAATGAACACAAAGGGACTACCCGTTCCATCGTCCATCGTTCTATCTCTCATTCGTTGCTCCGGCCACTCTGGATGCATAATCAGACTGGGAAATGCGTGTCAGAACACGGAACGCTCATTAAGTTTTCTCATTAAAATTTGGCCTAGAGCTGCGAGGCCAATATCTGATGATAGACTAGTCTGGAAGGAAGCGGCTTCCGCGAACAGAAAAGGGATTTTCGGAGGCTTGATTAAGAATCCCATTCCCCGTCTGTCCGAAATTAAACCTTACCGACCGTATGAATCGGAATTATAGATAACGTTCGCATAATCAAAATACTGCCGGTTAAGGGAACGTTTTATCGCTCAAACACGAGAAATCCTTGTTTGTTCCTGCGAATGCAAGCGGATAATTAATTCTCCTGAAAAATTTATGCTTTTAAGAATTAAAATTTTACCAGCAATTTACACAGTAAATTTTCTCTCGGATCATATTTCTGAAAAATTTCGTTCGAAATAATTACGTTTGAAATAATACAAGCTTCTAATCGTCGTATTTTCAAGAATTAATTCGATATAGGGAAAAATTGCTAGTACTTTCTTTTTACATTGTACATTTTTTCTTATACTATATTTGTAAAGTTTGATACAAAATATGGTTAAACTCAGACTTGTTTAAGCCTATAGCCTGAGATTCGAGCGAGCTATCAAACGTACAGGTTTTAAAATAAATCTCTCTGGAGATTCTAGATAGTCAGAGGAAAATAGCGATTATTATGCATTCTCTGGTCTGATAAGAATTTTTAACAAAACATAATCTGTTAATGGCAAAAATCCATGGACCATTTGTTATCGTAATTATCAGTAAATAATAATTTCAATTCTAATATTACGCAAATTACATCGGACACTGTTTCTATCAGAAATTAAATGAATTATTAGGTTCGTGTATCCAAAATTTTCACTGTCTTAACAAATTGTGGAACATTTTGAGAACATTTGAGATTACACAGCTACATTACAAGGAGTTGAAGCTACATTACAAGAAGTGGTGTACAGCAGGATTCGAAGCAGGGTGGTTGCGAATACAATTGCACAGGGTAGGTATGAATTCCTCTGGGTGTTTCGCTGGCGTCAAATTTACATCAAAGAGCAACCAGGCCAATTTAAACAACGGCCAGCGCACAATGGAATTGAAAATTCACGAGCGTGCGAAACGCAGCTGCAAGCTCGGTTGCTCGTCGGGAATATCGACTGTGCAAGTTTGTCGATATTTCAAGAAGCTGTGATTTTGAAAGAGACCCTGCAAATAATTATTTCGCAAATAAATAATTGTCACAATAATTTTGCCAAGATTTAAGATCTGTGATCTTTCTCATTAAAGAACGCATTAATCACAAATTATACGATTCTGCCAAAAATGTTCCGTAAAACTTCAGGAATGCATAACAATATCCACTCTTCGTTAATTATTTAAAAACAGTATTTTTAATATTTCGAGAGGATGATTTCATTGAAACGTGAGAATTCTGATTTCTTTTCCGCTAAAGAACGCGTAAATCGGAAATTATATTATTATACAAAATATACTTCCTAAAATCCAAGGAACGTACAGCAATCGCTATTCCTTTCCGAGTATCCAGAGAAAGAATTATTTTAGTATCTCGCGAAATCTGAGGATTCTAATTTCTCTGCCATTAAAAACCGCGTTAATCACATATTATATGATTAAAGGTATTAAAACCGGTCGTAAAAATTGGAACGCGTTATCTGTATCCTCCAAACCGAAACCTCCGAACAAGGATCTACGGTACCCGCGTTAATCGCCTGATCTACGACTCGAAGGGTGGAATCACGAAGGTTGTTCCCCCATTCCACGTTAATTGTTCTTAATTCCGAAAAGAAGAACGAACGCCAGGAATAAGTAGAAACTAGTACAGTGAAAGTAACACATCTACAAGAGGACATGGATGAAGCGAACTGGAGAAGGGATTACGAACAACGGTAAAACAGAAATTGTCAACGAATTCGTCTGGAATATCAGCGTTGTTGTTTAAAACGTTGGTTGTTAGGACGCGAAGCAGCAGTTCGGAACTAAAACTACATCCTTCCAGCAGCTAGTGCAACTTTCGCTAAGAAATCTCGAGATTTCGTTGGCATCATCTCTCCTTCTCTTTCTACGGCGAGACGTACCTGCTTCCTCGCAACTTAATGTTTAAAAGGTTGACTGGCTGCTAGGGGATGGTGCTAGTAGAGAGACCTTATAAGCGGAAGTTTGATTTCAAATATTAAGACCTTAATATCACTCGCGTGCATTCGATGGCTGCTCCAGGCTTACTTGATTAAGATTATCGAAGCTGAAATCCATTAGCCCGATCAGGGCGAAAGTGAGTATTACCGTGTTTCTCTGGAAGCACTAGGTTGCGTTTGGGAAAATTCTACGGAAAATCTTCTGTTTTTCGTTTGATGTTTGACAGCTGCGAGAGGGAGAAGTTTCAGCTAGATCCTTCTGATGATGAACATTATCCTCTTAGAGAGGAGATTAGTTGGAGCAGTAGTTCTGTGGTATTTGAATTAGTTAATTCTAAATTATATTATCTATTATAAATTATTAGACGACATACTTACAGTTCTTCGAGTTTCGATCTTGTCTCTACTAGTATATTTTGTTCAAAAATTCCAAGAACCACAAATATTGGGTATATGGAAACCATATACAGGGTGGTTGGTAACTGGTGGTACAAGCGGAAAGGGGGTGATTCTACGCGAAAAAAGAAGTCGAAAATATAGAATAAAAATTAAAAAAAAATTTTTTTTTTAATTTTTCCACCAAGACAACGATCTACAGTGAGATCCGTTATAACGTACCGCACGCGTACCGAGCGAAAATTCAAAGTCGATTTTCTCGAAAACAAAGCCTCAAACGAAAAATTTTTATTCTATATTTTCGCGTAGAATCACCCCCTTTCCGCTTGTACCACCAGTTACCAACCACTCTGTATATTCGAATTAAGTTTTGAATTGAATTGGTTTTAACGCGTCAATTAAAAGGAATATTTTAAAGTCTGCTACATGTGCTTCAGACCCGTATTTGACACTTCCACTCAATTATTTCTGCTTCTGCAAAATTAAACACACCACGAAACATGGCTGGGCCACTGTTACCAATTACCTGGTCCTTTATCCTAGTTCCTTATCCAGGACGCAATATCTAAATGGTTGAAGCCCGAGTCTCGGTGTACACTGGGGTTCGATTAAAATCAAGCTAACCGTAATCCATTAGCGTGATCATTGAACATTCCGCAATTCGTCTGAGAAGCACAAAGACAGAGACTGGATGTACGCGTGGATGTATAGGTCGGGATACACGTAGCACGTGTCTTCCCCTCAAAATTCCACGAGTTTTCCTCGTACGTTCGCCTAGAAGAGTCCTCGAAATTGTACGAGAGCAAAGGGGAGGCGTTCCACTCGCAACTCGTCGAGGAATTCGATCCTCGAAATCGCAACACACGCTTTTCATCCCATGCGCGAGCCGACATTCGTTCAAACGCTCTTCTTCCTCCCTTTTCCGAGATAAGAGGCAGAGAGACATTCTGGTTTCTGGAATCGAGAGATCGATCGTTAAAGAATGGGTTCTTTTGTTTACGCGTGTTCTTTTTTCGAGGGAAATCGATGGGCCATAGGATTCCTTTTATCTCCCGTTATTTTTCTCATATCTTCAGGTCGTAAAGTAGATTAGTGGTTTCGTGTTTTTGGATTTTGGGAGGAGGGGGAGATTGTTTTGTATGGAAAATTTTGTTTAAATGTTTAAAAGTGAGATATGAAATTTTATTTGGTGTTCGTTTCACTTGGAAATCTTGGGTTGCTTCTCGTGAAGATTTTTCTCGAACGTTGAAAGATTAGGTTTAAAGGTACGTTTGGATGTGGAAGAGTTAGGTAAGAAGTTATGTTCGAATGTTAAAAAATTGAGAATAAAGTAATCTTTGGAATTTTTCGAGGTCTCTTCGATTATCTTCTCTGACGAATTTTATTTAAACGTTAAATGTTAATTGTCTTTGGAATCTTTTTTAAAGTCCTTTAAATTGTCACCCAATAACTCGCGTAAAAAATTTCTGTTTGAATACCAAAATGTTGGATGTAAAGTTGTAATCAGCTCTTGTATCTCCGCAGTGGAAAAATTAAATTGACCGAAAGTTGTATAGTTAAAAAATGTTTTCTTTCGGTTTACATGGATTTCTAAATATTTTCCCGTTGCTTGGTTTCTCTCATATGGTAAGCTTTCATGTTTTCGCTTGTTTTCTACCTCTGGCTCTTTGCAGATTTCTGTAGCTTCAGAAAAGGCTCCATAAGGGAGCGTAATAACGTGACTATAAAAGACAATGTCTCGCGTTATTCGCAAAAGTTCCCTGTAGGAAAAGAACAGCTGCTATTACACGTTAATAGAGCGACTATGCCTTGAGAATTACGCACGTATAAAATTGTAGAAAATGTAAAAGTCTTTAAAAAAGAATACGTTAAGTATAACGACTAATGAGTAATAAATAATAAAATATCAACAGAAAAAGTATTATCTAAAAATATAGGAAATGAATAGTAACGCAAGAAGAAGTAGTGAAACCGCATGTAGAAGTACAGTCCTTAAATAGGTCCTCTCTCGCTAGTAGTAAAGTAGAAGACTACGAGTACCGAGGAACCAGTAGCGAGAATGGCTTAGATACTCGGACTTCCACCGCTATGGTCTACGTACAATTCTCTCCTGGTTCTTGGCACTTTCTCTCAATTTTCTGAATTCCACGTGCAACTAATAGACCAAATTAGTTAAACACATTGATACTAAAAATGGATAAAATGAGAACTGTAAATAAGTAATTCGATTGGAAAGTAAATCGATACCCGAAAGAGTCAATACAATATAGAAATGTAAAATTTCAGGATTTGGAAGAAATAAAAATAGAAAACGAAATGAGAAACGGAAGGAGAGATCTAAGCTGGAAGCAAATAGCAAATGAGTTTGATATTAATCGTCAAAAGGCTGAAATTGAATGAAAAATTTGTTCTATATAATTATAGTTAAAAACAAAGAAGTGTATGCCCATGAATGAAAAAGGAAAGGTCATAAGAAACATTAAAAAAGATGAAATATGAAAGAGTTACTCCGGAACAATCGCCGCTGTTCCCCCTTCAAAATCGAAAAGAGAACAAAAGTGGCCGAAAAAGAGAAACATCTAGCGCATAGATGAAAAAACAGAAGCAGAAGAAACGCATCAACCGTTCACAACTGCAGGCTCAACAAATCGATTTCCATTCAGACGACAATAACCCACATTCTGCTTTCCACTCACGCCCCAACACTCGAAACGCATCGCGAAAAACACACACCGGGTATACGATCTCTGCCTGTTGTTTCCCACGTTACGTAACGTCGCCGTCGCTGTATCGAGCGACGTATGCAATATTCAAACACGAGTGTATAGCCATCCCCGCGCGTGTAACACGCCTCGGAAACCACCATATCCATTCTATCTTTACGAGGTCAGGCGAAATTCTCAAAATCTCTGTTATACGTATACTATCATTCGCAAGTATCTAGACATTTCCGTAGATTTATAATGGCTACTAAATATCTAGTAATTTATGTACATGTAACAATGTGCCAAGCATCGTCACTGGGACAAGCTATAACTCTAAGACGGTAGAAGACAATTAAATCGAGTAATAAGTTTATTCGTCTTTTTGTTAAAAGAACCACATGAACGCGTTATTTCGTAAAATTTATTTAACGAAGGGATAATTTATTTATCTCGTTTTTCCATAATTATATGCGTATCATTTATTTAAAAAAAATTCAAATATATTTGTCTTTATATTTAATACAAGTATACGTTTCACAGAGATCACGGAAGTATTTAAACAGTCGATTATCTGTCTTTTCGAAATCATATAGCAAAATTGAACAACATACGTATGTGTATAATTCAGATTCGTTTGAAACTTTGCTGATATCGTAATTTGGATATTTGCCAATATCATAATCGGATCTCATCACAGCACCTCGACACTTTGAAATTTCAAAATGTTTCGTGTAACACGCGTAATACAATATATGCGTAGAGGAGAAAGTTTACAAGTGTTCCGAGTACCTTCGTGAACTGCTATGTCTCGGGCGTAATTCGCGGTGTTAAACGATGTTGAAAGAGAGGACGAACGCCGTGGATCCATAACGAATCTCCCGCAATAACCGCGTTTTAACAAGTTACAGAGGCACGTTATTTCATCGATCTCTGGGTAGTAGCGGTGCATCGAAATCTCGCGCATAGACGACGACCGCCGCGAGTTTGCGTGCGCGTAATCGTTTATGGTTTGTCGATAGCCGAGCGAAATAAAACCCCCGCGAGTCTCTTTCTCGTCGTGGAAAGTCGTTGCCCGGAAATTTCCTCGTTATCCGATTTTTCCTCCAATGAAATCGGGTTGTGCGCGTCAACGTGGGTCCAAAGCGTAGACGTGTGCAGTCGCGTTCGAGTTCCGTGCGCCTTCATCTAATTATCGAGTTACGCGCGTGTTTCCCGGATTCGATGGGGTTCGCTGTAATTATAGTCGTTTTCCGGCCGATTAGAATCATTAAGTTATGGGGCTGATTCGAGTCTCGCATGACAATGTACAGTTTACAGCGTGTAGTGTTGATCGAAAATTAGTTTCACATTTCATTCGCACGAATGTTTTTGCATATTTTTATGAAAGGGTGGCGTATATGGAATTTATTTAAAAACACTCTTTAATTTCATCTTTATCGTATCTTTGATCTTATCTTTGACAGTTATGTACAACTGTACATCTACTAATTAGTATAACAGATACTGATGGGGAAATAGATAATGTGTCAGTCATAAATAATTATTTGAAAATTGATTCTGCGTGAACAGGTGAGTTTAGTGACTTTAAGCGGACTAATTATCCGTCAGCTCTACGGTGGAGCCTTACAGAGATTGAAATACCTGTTGCCAAATGTCTTCGTCTTTATATGATATATGTAAGTTAATAAAGTAGATCTTTACAATGGAAATTCTCGACTTTTAAGAGTTAACAATTGTGTATTGATATTAGCAGACGTTTTAGGATTACATCACGTTATTTTAATTATTCTCTTTGGTGTCTTGTCTTCTTAATGCACATCACGAAATTGAATTTATAGCTGAAGCTAAAAGCATCGGGTACAAAGCCACGTCCTCAAAAGAGAATATTATATTGTATGTTTCCTCTATTTTATGAGACATAAAGACACAATGAACTATTTTTACCACTTGCTTTCAATTTTAATTGCCTTTCCTTGTATTTAATCCATGTATAATATAATAGATATTTTCGAGGAGAATATAAACTATTTATATTCCATGTAAATTCTAACGATAATTAAAAGGTACAAAGGACCGAGAAAAGAAGAAAATGAAGGAAATCAAAAGATACCTAGTTAACGTACATGACTGTGGCGTATACAGACATCCTTTGATTCTGGCGAATTTAAGCCACGTTTTATGAATTGATCTACGAATCTTACGAAAAATATATTACGCACACGTTCGCATTTCTAATCGTCTTTTATCGCAAAATAAAGTATATTTATCTCCATCAACGTATGAAGAAAAATTTAATTTAAGAGATGAAAATGCTCGAGTAAAATTGAAGAAATCGAAATACCTGAATAAAGATTTGGAAAATCCACAGAAAGGATGGAAAATGCCTCGTGGAGAAATTCGAACGGGTACAGAGGAGAATAGAGCCATTGGAATTAATATTTATCAGTGATCATACAACACTCATTTTCAATACCAAAATGGATTTTCAACGTTTCTCGTTTTTCTTGTTGTTGCTATACTACCGGCCTCGTGCTCCAGAACGTTCGCGGCCATTTGTCACGCCATTCGGGTTCTCCATCTGGGATAGTGTCGAACCCGACGCATTGCGGCCGTTTCGATACCACGCTGCAATATTTCGACACGTAACAAGCAACCCGTGAGGCGCATGATTTTTGCTTTAGGGAATTTACTCTGTGCTATCCTCTGGCCTCGAATGGGCAACTTCTGCAGCAACATATCCGTTGGTTCATCTTCTTTCTGTTTCTTTCTCTCGTTCTTCTAGTATCATGGGAGAGAATTTCTATTTTCTGAGATCAAGAGCATTTTTCTTTCACTTCGATGGCTTCCTGTTGGATATATTTACTTTACGAGGGTTCGTTGGAACTCGAGGAAGACTCGTTTAATTTAAATTTACTTGGTCGAGGTTCATTTCACTGCTTTCTATAATTAATGCATTATTCTGTCCGGTGGATAGAGGAAATTTTAAATTATTTTTAGTCGCAAGGTTTGCTCGTCAAGAGTTATGATAGACGAATAATTTAAGGTGGAGAATCTAATTATCGGTTTACATTATGGGTACAATTTTCCATAGTGCAAGCGGAAGTTTTGATTTATTTTAGGTGGCAGATATTGAAAGTTACGATAGGAATCTGGGGTAGAAAGTATAGAATATAGAAGAGAATCTATTGCGTTGGTTTTTGTTGTGGGTACAACTTTTTTTTATTTACGAGTATTTATTTTAAATCACGATTATGAAATATTATTGAAGATAGTATTATAACAATGCACTTATATGCTGCGGATTTTTATGAATATAATTAAACGAATTACATACGTGTGTAAAGAAATTAGGAGCTTGTTTTATTTATTAAATATTGTAAAGCGTATTTGTTTTTACAATTTTCATATTTTAACATTCGTTTATTCTTCGTTTCTCATTTTACGTATTTTTGAATATTACATATATGTTCTTTAAATACTTTTTATTTTTAATCTTTCCATAAATACGCAAATATTGGTAATTCGCAGTTAGTAAATTTGATTCCGTAAGAATTTTTAGTATTGTTCTGTATTTTACCTGAAGCGATAAAGTACAGGAAACGAAATGAAATTGGCCAAATAATCCTATTTAACGTTAATTTAGATACGGTTAAGGTTCAGTTGCAGAAGGGTTTTGAAAATTTCATTCGTTGGTCCGATAATTTATTTAGAGTATTGTAAACGTCCAATTTAATATCGATATTCCGTGTGTTTGCTTAATTGGTATTATTTTATTCAGGTAATTTAATTATTGATACTTTGGCAGCGAATCTCTTAACGAGATGGCCCAAATTGGGCTGCATTAAATAATCAATATTAAAATCGACGTTTACGAAACCGAATTAAATCGAATAATCCATTTACGTATTTTGCAAATATCATCGATAATATATTAGAATTCGTCACGAATGTTATCGAATTTCCCATAGAATGGAATGTTAAAAATATACAATGTTATAATTTATTCAAATCAAATATTTAATATCACATCGTACTTCTATGGTAAAAGTTTAATCGAATATATTTATTAACATATCAAACAGAAACCGAATTGAAATTGTGAAGAGATAATATTTAATTTCATAGATCATTTAATGTTGTTTTCCATGGAATTTAAATGACAATATGTATAACTATAAAACTCGGACGTCACAAAATTGAATTATCTTCACACTGTTTTGATGATTACATATTATTAAATGTTAATAATTTACGAGTTACTTGTAAATATTATTTCATATTTCTAAAATTGATTACAACCAATGTGAGAAGTACTAATTAATTTTCTATTCTCTGCTTTACCTTTAACATAAAATTCATTGGTACCAACTTTCCAATTATTTCAACTATTTTCTAATTAAATTCCATCGCATGTAGAATTAATTTCACGATGCAGACAAATAATTCCAAAACATATAAAGCTGCTACTCTCTTTTATATCTCGTGCTGCACATTTTATTATCACCACGACTAAAATAAATAAGAATATACCTGTCGCGCAACGTTGCTGGGACGCGAAACGTTGAAAGTAGCGCGTCGATAAAGACGAAACACGAAATGCCATTGGAAGGCGCGCCATAAATTCGTATTACCGCAAATGGTGGCCGAAAAGAAGCTTTCCTCCTGATGCCAGCTTTTAATTCACCGTGTCGCGTCGTTTCGTTTCGTTTCCTGCCCGGAGCAAGAAATTCGATCGCGTTTCCGTAGCTCTGGAAGTGACTGGCCACCAACGATATTCCTTGCTCCGGTTGGAACCTCTCGTTTCCGAGTCGTGAAACTTTCGATTCGCTGGTCATACGATGGTAGAACGAGGAACTTCAAACATTTCACTCGTTCATGAATGTAGGATTCGGATTAATTTGATCCGGTAGAAGCTGCTGGCGGTATCATACAGAATATTCTCAGAGAAGAAGGCTTTTTTCATATTTTTCCAGATTTTCAAACGTAATAGCGGATTTAAGTATAGAAGAATTATATAATGTACGTGACCGTTTTACGAAACAAAAATTCGTTCTATTGCATCTATCGATCGGAAATGCATTTATTTTGTCACCAATTTTCTCATTATACAACCATAACTATATATAAAAGAAATTTTTAAGTAGCGAAAAAGGGAATGCTAGAATATGTTCAATTGGTATCCGAATGAAATTCATTAAAACGTATTACGCCGTTCTGTGTCAAACTTTTATCTTTTAATATACATCGTGCATCTATGGAAAGTTGAAAAGCTCAAGAATATAGAAAATGCGCGTAATATATAAGACTGTAAGAAATATCGAAAGCGAAGTAGTTGTTACAATGTTTTATGGAATAGAATAGATATAAATGTTTGCGTAGTCTCGTTGTTTCGCTAATGTTCGTAAAAGTTGTATAAAAATCTTCGGTCTACTCTAATCGCAATTTTATTCCCACATAAACTTTACATCCCCTTCTTTCCAAGTTTGTCAGGTATAGTGCGATAAAAATTCCTATAAAATAATCAAACAGGCTACGTCCGCTTACTAAATCGAATCACCACTTTCAACCTTTGTAGCTGCATATTCTTGGCCCGGCCTATCTGGAGGGTTCACCTGGTTCCACAAGACACAGTCCAGACCTCGTGGTCGCGAGCCAGTGGAAGAGGTGAAGCAGGCCGGGTAAAAAAGCGCGTGGATAGGTCGGAGGGATGAAAAACGCGTTTGCGTAGGGGTTGGTTGGCGCGCGTTCTCTCATCGCATATTCAACGCGATGGCACGTAGGTACACGTGTGTACCTGACGCTGCAAATGTAGAAAAAGGGGCGCTCCTCCGGCTGATGTACGAGCTGGAAAATAGGGTGGTGGCTATATATATAGAGCTGGTGCGCACCACCGGAAGTGTGATTAAATGCCTACACGTGGTATGTATAAAGCGCTCGGTTCCCGATGCTTGCCTTGCCCCCTGCAACCGTTTTTTAAACCAACTGTTTGTTCGTTATCGTTCCTAGTTTTTATTATTGACCTCGTTCCGCCGCGTTAAATTATGCAATTTTAATTGGAGACCTGCCAACCGGAAGTTTCCATGCTGGTCGAACAAACCATTTCGATGAAATTTTAGCACCACTGTAATTCTTGAAATTGCATTTCACTTGTTTCTTGGTATTAATTGGACGTTTCGTACTTTAAGTTTAAGGGCTTCTTCCCTTATATTGTACGGGGTTAGTTAAGTGGCGAATGATCGTAAACGTTGCGTGATTGAAGCGCGTTCGAGTGCTCGGAATATTTTCCCCCTGACTCTTTGATGTAGTTTCTTTAAGAAACTAGAAATACGCGGGATTTTGGACAAGAGTAGCAAGCAACTGATTATTCGAATTTTTTTTTTTATTGGATTGTGCTTAGGTTGGGCTTAGGTATTAGATTATGCAATTTTAATTGGAGACCTGCCAACCGGAGGCTGGTCAAACAAACAATTTCGATGAAATTTTGGCACCATTGTAATTCTTGAAATTGCATTTCACTTGTTTCTTATTATTAAGTGGACGTTTCGTACTTTAAGTTTAAGGGCTTCTTCCCTTATATTGTACGGGGTTAGTTAAGTGGCGAATGATCGTAAACGTTGCGTGATTGAAGCGCGTTCGAGTGCTCGGAATATTTTCCCCCTGACTCTTTGATGTAGTTTCTTTAAGAAACTAGAAATACGTGGGATTTTGGACAAGAGTAGCAAGCAACTGATTATTCGAATTTTTTTTTTATTGGATTGTGCTTAGGTTGGGCTTAGGTATTAGATTGCAGGTAATATCTTTTCCATAGAATAGCACATATATTTCTTTTTAATAGAATTGTTATCGCTATTGGTATTGGAAGAAATTGTTTAGGTATTTTCAGATACAAGAAATGATTCGTATTTTCCTGGAACGAATAACGGAATGGTGGTACAACTCGTCGTATGCAAAGATTTACAACAACACAGACTTACGCACCTTTGGCGACAACTCTGCCACCAGACGCATTGCTCTTTTATATCGTTCGATAAATACTCGCAACGTACGCACGGCCAGTAAACTCGCCAGTGCAAGAAACACCAGGGTTGTAACCGGAATCGTGGTTGATATACGAGTTGGGTAAAAGTCGCCGCGAGGTTCGAGAGGGTTTGTCCGCGACACTGCATATGCAAACATCGGGTTAAACGGGATGGCGTGCGCTGCCAGAGGGGGCAGAATGTCGAGGGATGTCGACAAATTAAAAGTGATTCATTTTATTTTGCCGGAACTCGACATTAATCTTGCCGCGTACAGGTTGAAAGAAGTTGCCAACACACGGTAAGCAGATTTCCCTCCTGGCAGCTTTTATCGTTCGAATGGTATTAACTTAAAACCATGAAAAATTTCTATTTTCACTGGAATTTCGGCTGCAATTTTTGTTCGCCGCGCGCGTCACACAGTTATTATTTGTTCAATTAAATTTCCTTGCGTTCTCTTGCATTTGCGTGTTATTTTGCTTCGAATTTTGTACGCGAATTGATCTGCACGAATTACTTTTGGAAGCATTTCGGGTTTGTTGCAACAGATAAAGAAGTCGTGTTCATATTGTCGTGTTCGCGCGATAGTTGTTTCATAGGGGTATGAAATTGATTTATGAAAAAATAGCTATGTGTACGTGTATGTATGTATATTATGATTGATCAGATTGTATGATTCGATAAAAAAGTTCCAAGTTTTGTGGTTGAAGATTCTCAACGGTAGAACCTACAAACCCGTCAAAATGACGGACTTGAGATTTTATTTCTTGCAGGTATTTTCTCCAGAAGTAATATTGAATTATCTTCAAATACAATTTACATTTAAATTTATGTTTAGTTTATGTATATAATTAAGTTTTTTAAAGAAATGATATTAATAATTTATACAAATTTCCGGCTTTTTATCGTAGGGTATTTTTAAAACGAATTAATGCTTCGTGCATTGAAATAGGTTTCATTTTGCAGTCCCGTACAATCGAATTAAGTCACCGTATCGATTAATCGACAAATTACAGCCATTGTGAATATTTCAGAAAATACTCGGTCGCTGAAACCGTCGTTAAATAATTCGACTGACATATTTTTCGATTATAACATTGTTCTTTTCAAAATGAAGCAAATCGATCGGTCGGGCATTAAAAATCCAACTGATTCGACAAAAGCGTCCTTCAAAATTCTCCAACGCGCCAATTCTCCCGTTAAAAATGCACCGAACCGTTGTGTCAGTCGAGACAATGAACGAAGCTGAACGATCGGTCGGAGACAAAAACGAGGGGGCGTTTTCAATTAATTAAGCCCGTTCGTTTGAAAAATCCATCGTCAAGGGGGCGGAGCGGTGTCAAACGAGCGCGTTATGGGATCGTTTATTCGCGTTCGACAAAAAGAGAAAAAATAGAAAAAAGATTTTTTTAATTAGAAAGAGGAAAAAGAGTGACAGAACGGCGAAGCGAACAAAATCGAAATAAAGTTGGCTAATTTGTCGTCCGTCCGGCTCACGCACCACCCGTTAAGCGTCGCTTTTCTCGCGCGCCCGTGCACGATGCATCGCCAGCGTCCGCCATCTCCGTTTCGGCTCGTATATCAGCCAAGACAGCGGGTGAATTTAACACAACGGTAAATAGAACGATAAACAAAAATAAGAACGACATAGCGGCTACGTCGGCCGCTTAATTTTACTGCCTCCAATTTATTCTGACGACTTTTATTCCCCTCTTCTCCTCACCCTTCTCTTCCATCTACTATTTCGCTTCTTTTTTTTTTCCATGCTGGATTTTAACGCCTCGCCCGAAACGCGTGTCGCGATTTTCACGCTCCACACTAGCGATTTATTCGTTTTTATTATTCCGTTATTTATATTTTTTTCTCTTCCTCTCGATTTCCTAAATTGTTGTTTGTCACTTTTGTGGATTACGGTCTATGTGGCAGAATTTTTTAGATTTTTAAACCTGAAATGATATTACTCAGGTCTTTCGTGGGCGCAGGATATTAGTTATTGTATTGCAAAATAATTTTGCGAACAAAAGGATTCTTCTTTCTTTTATGACCAGTTGAATTTTATGAGCTGAAGCTACGTGCTTGAAAGTGCTTTAACGTGCTTTAACAAATTTTTGCAGAATTCCAAGTGTACGAAAATTTAGCCAGTGTGACGGGTGGTGGTCCAATGAAGCAACTGCCAATCCAGGATTAAGATTACTATGTGTTTTTAGAGGCTTATACGGTTTTAGAGTATCTTAGATGGTTCTGAAACTTTGAGAATTGATGGAATTATTTTTCCATTGTCGCAGTGCAATTGATGTCATACACGATATTGCATGACAGTATTATTCGCGATATAATAGATGCTACGATGTTGTAAACTGTGTAATATTACAGTAGCGTCATTATATGATGTTAAATTGCTGTATATGAAATGTTTCCAAAATCGTTTCTAAAGTTTCAATTTGACGAATAACGCGCAATAAATTTTCTTGTATGGATAATTGTTGTTAGTTACGTTCAAAAGGAAGAGTAATAAGGTTTATTAATACAAATATCAGAAGCTTAATTATCTATTACAAATAATCAGAATATTCTCGTGACTTTTTATACATATGTGTAAGTATGAAATCTCTCTCTTCTCTCTCTGTTTAATCATAAAGTAACATTAAAATCAGAAAATCAGCAAAAACGTATTAATCGAGGTTCCCAGCTGATTATAATATAATTTTATATATTATATATGAATATCTGATCTTTGGTCAATAAATCAATATATATATTTAATGATCAACGATCAAACATTATTTCTCTTGTTATAAATAAATACTTTCATCATATATATAGAGGAAAAGTTAAATAGAATAAAATAAAATCAAATAACGAGGGTTAAATAAAAATTACAGACATTTACTTCAAAAATATCGTCCAGAATTACATGTTCCATTTCCATCAAACGATACGAAAAACATTTTATCTCCCAAACCCTTGTAAACTTCTCGATTCTCCAGGCTCCTCGAGTCACAGGAGATTCCATCTTCGATAGAAACAGGCGGACAGAAACAGCGTTCAAAATACAAGCGAGATGAAAGTGTACCGAATCGCGAAGCAAACAATCGCGTTCGGTCAAGGTAAATAAACCGAACTCCCCAGAGGATTTCCTCTCGTCCCTCCCGCCCACCCTCTTTGTCAAAAAAGCAGTCAAAGAAAGGGAGCGAAGAAGAATGAAATATCAAAGGGAAGCAGGAAACAGAAGAGGAAACAGAAGAGGAAACAGCTCGAAGTAATTCAAGAATACGTTGCGACCAAAATCCTCCCTCGAAACTTTACGATCTTCTTTTCTCTTTTTTCTTTGCCGCGAACAAAACCACCGACTGGCTGGCATTCCTTGCACGTTGTTTCGCTAATTGTAACTCCGTCGCCGCCCTTTGTTTCCACCATATTTTCACAGAGAATGAGAATTTTTGCTCGGCCTCTACTTCTTCTTTTCCAGCCTCTTCTCCGTCAACCCTTTTCTCGTCCCTGTTCCTTTGCTTTCCCTGTTTCTTGCTTTGTCTTCGCGGAGGCGCGCGCGAAATTGGGGACATTTTCCGCGCCACCGTGAACACTCGCGAAATTAAAGTGGCCACACGCCTCCTTCCTTTCTCTTGTCCTTTCTTCCCTCCTGATGCTCTTCCTCTCTTTAGGAAACGTGGCCTCCGCGATAGCAACGTCCCCGCGTGACGGAAATTTATGACGGAAGATGCTCGGCGAAAATACGCGCGTACGACGTTCAGCGAGGTTTTCTTTTCTTTATTCTTGTCGGCCGTGCACCGAGCACCGCAGAGAAATAATTTTGGAATGCTAGGAGGTGTAGCGAGACCGTTCTTGACGATGTTGCACGTTGGAATTTATGTTAGGCTCGCGTCCTGCTTCCTTCTTTTTCTTGTTATTGCGTTTTACAATTTAACCAGAGGAACTTGTTCCAGCTTTGTTCGTGTCTCTCAGCCTGAAAGCTTCGCGTAATATGTTGTAATAAAATACAGGTGGTGGTACGATATGATGATGGAATGATCTGCTGCTATGTAAGCGAAGAATACGAGGAAAGCCTCCGTGGAGTGATCTTGAACCTTCTTCCTTCGATTTGCATTATACTAAACGAATAATACACTGGTGTACCGAATGCATCAAGTTTGGTATTACATTTTCTCTGAGCATGAGCTTGCTCTCTTACACGATATTCTGAGGTACTATGATGTACATCGAGGTATAATGCAATTAAAATGTAACGCTTGAAACCAATTCTAATATATTATACTATTTTCCAAAACTCTTAGGTGGATTTAATATAATTCAAATTTTGCGCGATCTTTAACAATTTCTTCTTTGTCGAACAATTTCTTAACAGATTCATTTAGTACTGGACAACTGCTCTGTTTATAATACTTTAGGAAACCTAATTTATGTTATTCATTTCTTTCTTATACTCTTTAAAGTAAAGTTTAGATTGAGAATTTTTTATTTTTACTTGCCTGGTCATTTCCAAAAATTAACGAACGAAGGAAAAACCACGGATGAGTAACGACGAGAGTATCATCTTTAAATATCGTCCATGAAATGACAGGTGAAAACATTGTCTACCAAACAAATTTCAATATTATCGCAAATACTAATAACGCAAATGGCCTGAAACCTTCGCGCACCACCGTATTTGATTACGCGAAAGCAAACGGAAAATATCATTGAGTTATCGTCGTTCCGTTAACAACAAACTCCCATTGTACAGGGATCGTTGGTGAAATTTATATATGGCTCTCCTGACGTTTGCGGAGCCGCAAGTTAGCCTCAGAAGGGACCAGATGCACTCGCGTTTCCAAGAGGAACTTGATTCTCTTTTTCGCGCTTCTGGAAATTAATAAAATTAGTTTCTCGAATACACGACACTCTCGAACAGCCTGAGTGGATAACGAGTTTCTCGTGTCGGATTCGGACACTATATAAATATATATGGAGTACATATTCAATGGAAATATTCATATGATTTTCAATGGAAATACAATTATTAAATAATAATTCAATTCAATTAATAAATATATTTTTTCGGGACCAGCCAATAAAACGTAACGAAGAAAACTGGAAGGAAAAAGGAGCGAGTCGTACAGGGAAGGAAGATATTCACGATGGTGAATTCGTAATTGTACTTCTATTGAATTTACCGACGATGAAGTAATTAAATGCCATTTCTTGCCAGCGGAAATGCGGTTAACACAGCTGACTCGCGAGAAGAGATATCAAGTTTCGGAATGATATGACGTTATTTCGAGGCTAATGTAGGTCGTGAAAAAGTTGCGGAAGTTCTCGACAGATTATTATGTTCTCTTATGGTATGCAGTTGATATAGATGAGCTTTGTATGAGTTGTATTTATGTTAGGTTTTGATCGATCGAGCTGATATTTATTTAGCGCTTCGTTGATTAGTAATATTTGTTAGGAGAATAAGTTTTCTTTGAAATAGATAGGTTTGGGAAGTTTCATCGAGGTTCGTCTGTAGAGAATTTGCGATACAAAATGAAGCACAGTGCGATGAGAATTAATTTGGAAAATATTCCCTTTGCTTCGGTGTTTTCGTTCTTTCGTTTCTTATTTTCCATTCTAATGTTTCTACGTATAAAATATGCACGTTAAGACTAAAATTGAAATCAGTATGCATTATTGGATGGATTTTATTTATCCCTTTCGAATTGACACTTTTGGGCGATTATAGGAGAAATTTCAATTGAAAACACATTTTCCTAGTGTTTTTATTTTTTATCTCATTGAAATGCAAGGGCTATTTTACTTTAAAATAAATATAGTTATTAATTATAACTACATACTAGCTGCTCTTACTCTTATTAATTCCGATAACAACAGCAAGTAATGTTTGGGTAGCTGAAATTGAACAACATTTTCGATCGAAATTCTGTTAAATTATATATCAATTTAGACAAAACACACGGCCCTGTGTAACTTCAGAAACGCGTTCGTATAACCGAAAGCACACCCTAACAACGTAATTCGGATAATGGAGGCTCACTTATGAGTTCATAGTGACTGACGCTAAACAAAATGTGGTTCGTATAAACGAGCCGAGGATAAGCGAAGTTCCGCTGTACTTACTCAATTTTATGAATTAAATTTTCTTAAAAGTGGCGCATGTGTGTGGAATAATGGTTGAATAATGGCATAAAGCGCGAAAGAAGCCATGAACCTAGAAAAGCGGCATCGAACTAATTCCTATCAGCGGAGCACGGCGTAGCCAAAGCAATTTCCTGAAACTTCCCTCTGGAGAAATGCCTCTAGAGCTTCTTAAGTTTCCCAAGAGGAAATACCTAGTAATTTTCACGTTGCCGGCAAATTTCGTTTCCCGTTTCTCGTTATCGTCTCGTTTAAGCTTTTCGTTTCGCGCGCCGTTCAATATCCTATAGCATCAATGATAACCGTCTTTCGTAGGTACAATGGAACGCGTATCTTACTGTTCCACGTTAGCATCCTTTTAGTCGAGAAGAAAGAAAAAAAAGGAAAGAGGAGACATAATTTTTACGGCTCGTTCTGATCGGAATTTGACAGGACACTAATTGACCTTGCGATAATTCTTTCTGTTACAGGTTCCCGACCTGCTCTGATATTATACCTAACTTTCATTACCAATCGTTGGACAGTACAGGTATGCTGTTTCGAAAATTATAATTAGTATTCTAGATAATGAAACGTGAAATAATGATAATAATTAAATGTATATAGAATTGGTGAATATTTAGCGAAATATTTGAAAAGGATATTATTCTTATATCGTACAAAATATGAACGTGCTGCTTTGCGTCTCTTCTTGTTCCTGATACGAAAAATATCTTTCAAATTAGTCGTCTTAAGACACAAATATTTTAATCCTTTGCACTCCTATGTCGAGTCGACATCAGTTTTTATCTCACGAGCTCCTTTGTCGAGTCCCACTCGACATTCCTTCAGTACCACCTTTTTTGTGAAACGTGCGAAAGAAAACCAGGATTGCATCCTGGAAATTGTTTCAAGATATATCAAACACTTAAAAATTACAAAATACAACAATAGTGTGAATAAAATTGGTATTTAAGTGAATTTGTTTCTTCCTTTATTTATTTAAACTGTCTTATTTTTTGATTAAAGTAAAGTTCAAATAAAACACTTAAAAGCGTTGGGAGTTGCTGCTAACGAAATTGAAATAAAATTCGGAGTACAAAGAGTTTTAAAGAGTGTACCTTACGAAGAAAGGTACGTGTACAACGTGTGAGAAAATATTTAATTTCATTTTAAAAAACCGTCAATCTTCGAAACTTGAAAAAAAGACCATCGGGGGAGAAAATTATAAATCACAATGTTGGCCATTACTTTGTCATAATTTTTTCCTACCGACAAGAGTAACTACGATATTTAGATTCATTAAAAATAGAAGAGATTATGTATGCAAGAAATTTCTAAGAAATTACCAAGAAGTCACTAGTAACATAGAAAAAATCCCTACACGCGAGAAATCAGGGAAAAGCAAAAAATTCTTTACCACAGTAAATCACTCGCTGCGTAGAAAATCCGTCGCGATAAAAAATTACAAAGAACAACCAACACCGCGGAAAGTCTCGATTTCTGTAAAGCACAATACATTTTATTGGATTTTTCAACGAAAGTCCTTTGATCGTTCACGCAGACTCCACATTTACTACTGTAGATATGGAAAATATTAATTCCACGTATAAAACAGCAACGAATCGTCGTGTCGGGACGAAACGATTCTTCGAACACACGATCGAATCTCATTTCTCGCGGCGACCGGGTAAAGAGGATTTATCGAATTTCACGTTTCACGAGAAATTTATTCGGAGCCAACGACCACGGTCGCGAGCTGCTGGAGTTACGGTGGTTGGCTGTCGTCGATTATTAAGTACAGCAAAAAGCTTTGTGCTCCCTTTTCCATCGCAAATCGTAGGAATACCAATGACACAGCCTCGTGGCTACGGGATTCTAAACGAAGAAAATCACCGTGGCACGCACAAAAAGCGTTGTTACGTTTGATTGTTTGTAGTGGAAAAAATGGGCGATACTTTATCTTTATGGCATTACCCATCATTAAAGAATATGTGATGTCATGAATATTATCTATCGAGTCGATTTTACATGTTAAACGGCGAAGAAGGTTCCTGTAGAAAAATATCGTTTGAGATTTATTTTCTAAATTATAAACAGTTTCATTTGACGCTGGAGATAATATCGATCAACTGAATTGAAATCAATGAATCTTTTTTTCTATTTTACTCATATTTCTCATTTTAATATGACAGTCGAAATCTCACGCATGTCACAAAAATTACAACACAAATAATACGAGACAATTCTTAATAAACGTAGAATAAGTTGTAGCCATTTTTATCGATTAATAATTTTTACCTATTTTTATAGATCACGATAGAATCGACTGTGAATAAGGTTACAAATTTTCCAAACCGTACAATACTCGTACTTTCAAAATATCCCGCGAAACAAAGGCTGAAACCAGCTGATGGCTGATAAAAGAGCTCGCCGGGTATGCAGGATAAAAGGATGGCTAGGGAAACTAGATCGATATTTCGAGACTCGATATTTCGACCGTCTGCCTCTGCGTGAAAAACTTTTCATATTGAGACGAATGATCGGTAACGTTTCTTTCCAAGCAGCAGACAAAGTTATCTGCGGAATGTGATGAATGTCTGAAATGTCATTTTTGCTAGTTTCTTTTCTGAAATGTGCCGGGTTGAATTGGTTGAATTTTTGAACCAGCCTTCAGATGAAACGTTTTTCTTACGTTCGATTTTCCTTACGATCGCGATCAGTAGATTTTTCAATATTCCGATGTAAAAGGCCGTGCTTTTACGTACCGCCGAGAGTTTTGACGCATCGTTTTGCGCTCCATTATAGTTCGTTCGATCAGCTGTTTATCTTCTTTACCCAGAAGAATGTGACGATACGTTTTAACAGCTTCTAGTTGTGAAACGTGATGCTATATCGATATTAATTTTGACCTCCTATAGTTTTTAACTTCCCATAGCGTGACGTATTTTATTCGGTCATCGATAAATTGCGAATTTTTATGCAAATTTATATTTTTTAGGATGCAATTTAAAAAGTAGTATTTAGATGAATATTCGTTTTACTGGTTAAAAATGATAAAGAGTATTTCATTTTAACGCTACATCGATACCTTTTTAATCTTCTATAATGTGACGTATTTTAATCGGTGATCGTTAGATTGCGAATTTTTATGCAAATTTATATTTTTCAGAATGTAATTTCAAAAGTAGTATTTAGATGGATATTCGTTTTACTGGTTAAAAATGATAAAGAGCACTTCATTTTGACGCTACAGCGATACCTTTTTAATCTTTTATTATGTGACGTATTTTAATCGGTGATCGTTAGATTGCGAGTTTTTATGCAAATCTATACTTTTCAGGATACAATTTAAAATATAGGATTTGGATGGTATATTCATTTTATTGATTAAATATGATAACGAATACGTTATTTTGGATACTTTATGCGCGTACATAATATATCATATACATTCTATGCATTTTTACATTTTTACATTTTTCACAAGTCCATAAAAATTCGCGGTCTGATTGTCAAATTCTATGCAAATCCAGCGAGTGTTCCATGTAATGTCGTTTCCGATGGTCGAGCAACCTGTAGACTATATGTCAAATTTTATAAGGCAAAACAGAATAAATCCGTATTTATCGTCTATCGCGAGATTAAAGCAACTTGTCAGAGTCGACGAAAGCCACGCTGATGTAATTTAGAAGGAGCACCATAACCGACGGTAATAAACAGAAGATGAAGTTGTTGGAAGAACAGATCAGCGTGGTGAACCACCTCTTTCGACCTAACGTTTTCAAAGATCCGGAAACCGAGCGGGTTAACCAGTGAAATTCGAGGATGATAAAGATAACGAGGAAAGAGAAGAAAGCAAGATGCTTCGACTAGTTGTAATTTGTTTCTTTGCGTCCCATAGCGCGGCAATTTGGCTTCGAATTAACGGAAATCCTCGGATCGAGAATGAAAGAAGGAACGCGCGGTTGGATGTCATAAAGGTAGGAGAGAAGAAAAAGAGCAGAGACGTGGAAAAAGTTGCCTTTGAAAGGAATAGATAGCTACTAGAAGACTTTTACTGGCTTTAATCCTTTGTCATTTTATATCGAATCGAATTCGATATCAATTTCGTTCCCTTTGTCGTTTGGAGTTGACGCGACCAGCTCGTTATTTCATTTTACGATTGCAATTTTCCAAATTGATTAATCCTTTGAGAATTGATCGTATTAATGTGTTATTAGTGCGTGTATACGTGTAGTTTCTTGCTTAAATTTGTCGATATTGTTCCCTGAGAATCGAGAGGTTTTCCAATATACGTGGCGAATACAACTTTCACGAATGTCAACTATTTTATTAAATATTAAGTTGTCCGAAAAGTTTCTTTCGTTTTATAAAGAAATAATAGACGCACAATGTTTTTTATCTTATATTAGTTTATTGAATTATGCACGAATATAATAATAGAAATAGAACGAAATGAATCATACCTAATTCAATAAAATAATATAAAACAGAAATTATTGTTCATCTATTATCACCTTATGAAATGAAAGAAATTTTTCGGACAACCTAATAGTTGGTCATGTGGTATAACACATAAAAATTGGAGATGAACGCGACTGTATATTGTAAAGAGCATATTTGCATGTTCTTAACATACGATCGCTCGGTATTTAAGGACGTATATCGTAACGTTCCTTACAATAATAACAAAATATTTCTTCCGTATTAATTTGTTGCTAATCCGTGACTAATCGAATCTGTCGTATGATTTTATATAATATATTACATGTTACATATATTATATACGAAATTTATATAGTGATTTAGTTAGATTAGAAGAATCGGACATTAAGAGACGATCGATTTCAAAAGCTAGTTAAGTCTAAAAAGTAAAGCGCACACTAATTAATCCTTTGTAACGTGTAACTTCAAAGTTACATACTGATATATCCTCCGGGATAGCACAGAATTGTACACGGAGCATATTACTGAAACGTCGAACACGGCCGTATGATATTTTAACATGGCGATCGATATTTCGCTGTTTTATACTTCGCTGAATAATGCACTATCATAGAAGCGCAGTATTTCTTAACTGTCGTACAACTCCTACCAATCAAGTATAACACTGCCATTTAACGTGTTAACTCAGTGGCTCTTTAGCCAGGGAACTTTTGACACGAAATGAAAAATGAATAAGGGGAATGAATCGTCGGTAGCAGATGGGATTTGCCGGGACGTAATGGGACGGATACATTGCAGTATGTGCGGTAGAATTAATAAAAGATTAATCGATAAAAAATTAAAATAGGACACACGCGATCGTTCGTATAAATTTTTCTCTTGTAGACTTTTTTCCCTATTTAACATTTATACAATTTCAACGAACTGTTTAAAACGTATGGGTAATTGCGACATTTAAAGAATAAAACACATGTAATGGAGCCTTTTAATATCGAACCTTTCTCCTTATTCAACCAACTTAATTTAAGAAAGAACGAGACTTTTGTAATGCATAGCAAATTTGAAAATCTCCTTTCCACCCAATATTTTATACATATAAAACAGAAAAAGGTCGAATTTTAAAAATCAACAGGCTATCGTGTTTGCTTAGGATGAAAACTGAACTCTCTGGATTTGGATTACGTAAGATTTCACGAGGATCGAGTGTAACTATGGAATGTATATTGAAATATGCGTGCAACAGCAATTCGAAGAGTCAGAAATCGTGAAATATGAAGGAGTGAGAGGTATGGAATAACTTGGAATTGGGAGACAAAAGCGGAATATGAAACGAGGACGGACGATATAGACGCGGAAAGGTGAAATCTATCGAGTTCCGGAGTTATTTCGTTATTTCCGTTGGTGGAGCTTTCGAAGTGGACCGGCAGGAAGTTTATGGGATTACTTTTTGAATGGCGCCATCGGGCACCGTGGAGTGGGGCGGTGAAAACGAGATTCACGTGACGACTGGATATGCGAGATTATTTCATTTCATCCTATAACAGTCCCATTCTGCCGTTTAAATCTATCGATGCTGCTTAAGGTCCATCTTGCTTTACGCTCTTATTCTGTTTTTCTTACAGCTCGCGGAACATCGAAATTTAAAATCCCTTTTCCAACTGTATCACGAATTAACTGTTTCTAATTTACTAAACTTTCTAACTTAACTGTTACGAAAATTAATAGACGACCAAAAAATTATAAAAAGTCTGGGATGTTGTATATACATTGGCCAATAAAATTCTTATTTCCGAATATTTTTAATATTTATATTCGACATTTTTTTTAATAGTTTCTAACTATATCTTTCAAAAATATGTAATTTTCCAATTCACATATGTCTCATTCATATCTACAATATGTCTCATATATATAAGAAAAAATACAGATTACGACGGGGTTTCTGTTTAGAGAGCAGCAAATATTCGTTTCTCGTAAATCCTAACTCCGCACGTTATTATTAAACTTCGTCAACTCAGTTTTGTCAGTTTACCGGTGGAGATGGAATAGTTAAGAATTAGGGCGACAATGTGTGGACTATGGGTGTTCATGCGTTTAATTGGAAAGCGCGAAACTGCATAGAATTCACATGATAAAGGAAAATTATAAAATATTCAAAACGAAGAGTACGGGAGAAGGACAGGATAGCTGACATTCCTCGTTTTTTTTACGGGAGAGCAATTGTATAGTTTTGTAGCGGCATATGCGTCTTAAGACGTTTCGATACGAAAATACCTCACATAGTTGTTGTGCCACAAAGGATTAACACTGTACGACGCACAAAATGTAATAAACAAACTCTGGACAAAGCAATTTCGCTACGTGCAACCTACAACCGACGACAAGTTCAAACCTTCCGGTACCCCCTCGAACAGTATAAATAGACGACCATGTCCTCCAAAAGTCAGTCAGTCGAGCCAATAAGTATAATAAATCAGTCTAGCGAATCAGCATAACAATTAGTATCAGTACCGTAGTATCGCGCAATCTTCTAACGAATATCATCAAGCGAGCAACGCTTGCGATTAACTTTGTATTCTACATTTTAAAATATCTGTAAACATAGTTAATTAAATTAACTCGTCTCGTTATTAATTTAACCAACAACACGTCTCACCTCCCACCACAGTTTGATATGTTGTCGCGTATTCGATATACGTGTTACCAGAATTACTTGTGCATTTAGTTTCGGAGTCCAACACGTATGGTTCGATCTTCTTCGTAATTTTAAAAATATTGAATTTTCAACAAATTTTAAATGTCACTTGTCTTAACACGTTGACTGCCACAACACCCGTATTCGGGTGGCGCTTATTTGACTACTTGCGAAGGATCGTCGTAGGTATTTGAAAAGATATTCTAGAGGAAATAATAAAACTATTGAATTGTTATAAAAATAATACGAAAATGGTCTATTAAAAAAATTATTTACTCGCATTACTAAAATATCGATGGGCGTACTTAGCAGAGAAGGATTGGTACTGCAGCACGCGTGGCCTGACGGAGATTTCAGTGAAAATACGCGTGGCAGTCAACGTGTTAACCCTTTGCATATGAAACGTGCGAAGGAAAACCAGGATTGCATCCTGGAAATTGTTTCAAGATATATCATACACTTAAGAATTACAAAATACTACAATATTGTGAATAAAACTGGTATTTAAATGAATTTGTTTCTTCCTTTATTTATTTAAATTGTCTTATTTTTTAGTTAAAGTAAAGTTCAAATAAAACACATACAAGCGTTGGGAGTTGCTGCTAACGAAATTGAAATAAAATTCGAAGTGCAAAGAGTTAATGATTGTACCTTTGATTTTTACGAAATAACGTCAACTTACAAGCCATCCTTAAACTTATATCTATAAAGGTTGTTCTCATTTCTCCTTCGTTATAGAAAAAGAAAACTATCAGTCAATAAATTAGTAAAACTGAAACAACAAATTAATAGACTATCAAAAAATTCTAAAAAGTCTGGGATGTTGTATATATATTGGTCAATAAAATTCTCATTTCCGAATATTTGTAATAATTATATTCGACATTTTTTGTAATAGCCCGTAATCAAGCAAAAGTCGTGCAGTTATCAGTTTCCTTGATCATTTATATTCTAACGATTGAAATGGACCGGCTAAAGGTAGATGAGAATTCGGCGAATAGAGTCGGTTTCGTGAAAGTTCGTTAGAATATTTTCACGATGGTTAACTGCATCTCCGCGGTATCGTTCGGACTCTATTCGACGTCCATTCTTATGTTAATTTATCGCCCGCCAACTAATACGCGGCATAATGGAACATGGATTTATTGCCCGCAATTTATCACGATGAAAAGGGAGATATTATTGGAGGAATTGCGGGGGTTAGCGTTGCGGAAGAACGGGATCGGGAATTTCAATGGAAATACCGAATTCGCGGGTTTACATAAAAATAGGGGACCAGTTCTTGGACAATTATGGGAGGATAATAGCGATGGAAAGAAATTTTCTAGAGAAAATCGTTGAATGAGAATACAAATTGAGGAGAATTTCGCGAAATCGAGATAACGAAGAAAAATGGTGAAGGAGGAAGTTGAAGGAGAAAAAGAGAGAAAGAAGGTTTAATAAAATTAGAAGAAATAAAGTTAGGGAAGTTAAATAAAGTTTGGAAAAAAAATTGCGTAAAATCATGACGGCCCGGTTTAAGAACTTTTCAGAAGTAGAAGAAGTTGAAGAAACACAAGACGAGAGAAAGCGGGGGGCCGACTCGATAAGGCTGCGAACATTTTGCGAAATCGAGAGTAGTAGTTTCAGAAAGCTTAGAAAACTCGGGAGAATTTCAGAAAAAAGAGGACCATGAATCTGATCAGAACCAGAAACCAAGCAAAGTCAGGGGAAACAGTTAACATAAGAAAGAAGTAAAGAACAGATCGATGAACCTAAGATATATTTATTGTTAGCAAATTTAAAAGCGTGTGGTTCCGAGCTTCTTGTGCGTGGCAAACGCGATCGAAAGGTGGGCTAGGAAAATTCGAAGATTCTGAGAAACTGAGGGAAGACAGTTTTGTCTTGTCATAGAATGTGCAGAAATACAATTGACAAATAGGAAATGATAAAATCTTTAGAAATACAAAATAGGAAATGTTAGTGAACTTAAAAAATAAAATGTAAAACTATGATATCGTAAAAGGAATTGCTTCAAGGAAAAAGAAATAACTACTCAGAAAATGAAAAGAGTCTGAAGAACTTGGTACTATAATTTACAGAATGTAATTAAATCTAATCCAAAACTTGGAAATCGAAAACTGTAATTTAAAACTATGCAATTACTTAGAATAATTTTTTTAGAAACTATACAAAACTATTCAACAACTTATGATTATAATTTACAAAAAAAAAGAAAAAGATAAATAAATTAAAGTCAGAATTATAAAATAAAAATGTTGAAGTATACGATAGATATACTTAACGTAGGAGGAAAATTGGACAGCAATTAGTATCTGGAACAAAGATTACTTTGAAATATTGGATGAACGATGATCAAGGCTGATTACTCGAGAGGTTGGTCACTTGTTAAGTAATCGCTGCGCGTGGAAGCAGTTTTCGCTGGTTTGAAATTTACAGGAAGGACCTCCTGGTGTTCTGGCTAATCGGTCGCGTTAAGATCTATTTACAAAATCACGGATATTTATAGTTGCACCGATTCTAATGCAAATGAAGAAACCGTCCAGGCCCGTGACTCGTCTTCTGATAAAGTCATTTGTCCCGTTTACCGTCTGTGTTCTACTTGAAATTATCTTGCACGCTCTTCCTGCGCCCGATAAGCCCACGTACAGAGAAAGAAAGATTGCTGTCTGACATTTCATTGGAATCTTCTTCGCGGAATCTTGGCAGAGAAATGGAACCTACGCATAATATTAGCGTTTATTTCTTTCTTGTGTCATGATGAACTTTGTAAAAAGTATTTGTGAATGTTTTGAACTATTTCGTATAACTTGTACAAATTAGTCGTATAATCTTAATTTTAATCTGTTTTTCTATCATTTGTAAACTTTAAAACATCTTTGCACGTGGAGATTGATGTCTTTAAATCGAAATACATATTATCAATTTTTATATATACTTCATTTACTATTTGTAATTTAGTATTTCTCTTCGTTTATTAAATATGTTATGCACGCGGAGAAAATCACAATTGAGTATTGGAAATAATTAAATGAACAAACAAAAAGTGGCTTTAAAGAAGGCAGATCTCCTCGTTGCTATACTTATTTACATATTTGTGAACGAAAAGCTATGTATATTCTATTTAATTATCGTGAAAGTTTGAGGCCTAAAATTTCAATTTAATAAACGGCTCGATAAAGATTTAAAATCGTCACCGAGGATAATTAGCGTGTTTATTCCCGATATCTGTTCGCGTAAATATCGTCCCCCTGTTTTTCGGATTGTCGTCGAAATCCTCGTCATTTATCAGCGTGCCGTTTTTTCGGTCGAGTAACGCGCGACGCTGGATAATTGTGCGGAATCGCGTAATCCGTTTAAGGGGCGCAATTTTGTCGCGTCGAATTCGAGCTTCTGATTGCGTTTACTCGTTCGGATACATCGCCGTGTCTGTTTATCGAACGATAGCGATGGCTCGCGCGTGCAAAATTACCACGATTCGTAACGCATCTGGACTCTGGTAACGACTACGAATAATTTTTCGTCTCTTCTATCTCTAGCTAACGGGATATCTCTGTTCGCGAACTGAACCAGAAGTTGGATGCAAGAAGAATCTTAGTACCAAAAGTAGGTTTCGAAAAAATTGTTTCTACTTGACTTAATTGAAATTAGGTACTTTTTATATGTAGCAATGTCTTTTTATTCTTCTTCTTTTTTTTTTTTTATTAATATTTAAGACTCAACTAGAGGTCTTCCTTTTAGAGGATTTCCTCTTTTTTAACTTATCTACAAATGTTTGGAAATTTAGTATTTCTCTTTTGTAGTTTCGTTGGTTTAATGACAATTGTGGATTGAGTTGACGAATAGAATTAATTTAAATTATTCCTACTCTTCTCAGGCATTTTTGGTGTAACAGAGACAACTATAAAAAACGAATTGAAAAAGATCGTTTTTTAATATCTACATTGTATGTGTATGTAATATTTGAGAAGAATATATATGTATCGGATTGGGTAATGCGGTTCGTTCGATTTTTATTGTATAGAGGAGTGTTGTAAAAATTGTTTAACCCCTTAACCTACAACTACGGGCATAGCCCGTAGTACGATGATCGGGCCAAATATAATATATAATAGCTTGTTTACGTTTTCGACCCAAAATTCTCGAACGTAAATCATAGGGTAAGGGGTTAAAGACAGTAGTATCTAGATACATGTATTTTTATCGAAAAATATAAAAGAGAAATAGGATTTTAGACCAAATAATAGTTTTAGACTAAAAACTGTTGGTGTGCTTTTTTGAAGAAAATCGTAGATGAACTTTTTGGTCAATTTAATAATGTAAATAAAATCTAGTTTATATATGAAGATGCAAATAAAATTTCGTCAATTAATCGTCGACTAAGAAAATTTCTCGTAACTTCGTCAATTTTAAAGACACGCGGATGAAATTTGTATAGAACGATGAAGAATCTATCTATATATTTTATGTAGAAGAAAAGTCAAATAACTCATACATCCAGCAGCACGATTATTAATAGCCATGATACGTGTAAAAATAAAAATAAAAAGATAACGAATCGGTAAACGAAAGTGGAAAAAACGTGTTGGCGTCGGACCAACGTTTTTCGCGCGTTTATCTCCAATATTTGTATTCCTGTTTATGGTACTTCGCGATGAAAACTGCTCCCCAACTCTATGGTACCAGTATACACATACACTTTCGTTCATTCGCACTCTCACCCTCGATAATTTCAACTCAATTTTCGCTAGCTCTCTCATTTCTACTCTTTCTCTCACTTTTGTCCGTGTGTTTGCTTATGAAAATTTCCTTCACACGCCATATTTTTTTATGAGCACGAGTGTGAAAGTTTTTCTCAGTTTTCTTTCTCCTTTCATTCGTCAGTATCTTTTTTCAGTTTTCTTCTTTTTAACGCAGACTTTCCAGACTTCTTCATCCTTTCCCTTTCTTTTTCTTTTTTTCATTTTTTTTTTTTTTTTTTATTCGTAGTAGTCAGAGATTTTCTGTCGTTTATTTCCTTTTTTCACCTCGACTATTTTCCTACTAGGCACATTTTTCTCTCCTCTGTTTGCTGCACGGTTAGCTTAAATCCGCTTCAATTTTCCCTTTCCGTTGAAGTTACCTTTTTTCCGCGCGTCTTTTCTGTCATTTTAGCCTTTGTTACTACATTTTATCAGATTTTATATGGAAACTTTTTATCATCCAATACAGTGCATAATCGTTGAAGAGTGTCGGAAAAGTCAATTTTCTTGGTTGTTACGCATTCTATTGGCGAACGATGTTTAACTTTGAATGAACGTTAACCCTGGTTTCTCAACTCCCACGTTTTCGACGTATGTCAATTTCTGCCTTCGGCATTTAACGTTTCACTTAAAATTAATTATATGTTCAGAAATTTATCTTCAATTTATCTTTCACTCTTCTCATTCTACTTAACGTTATATCATATTTCCTCTTTCATTTCTATCTGCGACATAATTATCATTAATATTCTACATCAATTCTATATTTCACGATATTATTTTTTAATTTCCTTTTCAAATTTTCCTTGCACTGTCTCTCCACCTCTTTTCCATTCTAATGGTACGTATATCACATTCGCTCTTGCATTTTTAATTCCAATGTATCATTAATATTTTACATTAATCCTACATCGCGCAATATTAATTTCTATGCAACTACATAAGTAAAAGTTTACAAATTCAACTCGTCACAACTTTCAAACGTTTAAGGGTTACAGCACACAAATTCAACTCTCTACAATTTTCCAACGTTTATCAGTTTACTCTCCGTTTCTCATCCTGTTTCCTCATGTTATTCTACATTTATTCTTTCACTCTTCGTACAATACGATGATTATTTCTACCCTTCTGCATTAATATTTATTCACCGTGTAATTTTTCTTTTTCGTAATGTTGCTTCCCAGTATTATTTTCCTCTACATTTTTCCATCGCTCCTATACTTGAACTTTTATTCCATTTATTTCAACGCGAAGGTGTATTCATTTTTCCCGCACGTTCTCTCGCCTTTTCCGGTATCATTTCTCACTTCCCCATTACCTCACATTCAAACTCGCGTTTCTCTTCTTTTTCTCTTTAATCAGTTGCGTTAACTTCTCTCCCTCTCTCTCTCTCTCTCTCTCCCTTCTCAGTGTCCACGACCGCTGTCGCTGCAAATTACGTGGACGGTATAATATAAAATGCTCGGCTTATCCTTCCGGAAGTTCGAGCCTCTCTTTGTACTTTCATATGATACAATTCTCTCGTTGTGCTCTCTATCTTCTTCTAGTTTCCTACCTTTTTGTACTTTCTATCTTTTTGTTGTTTTCACTCTCAGTTGCACGGCGATCCAATTATCGGATGAAACGTAGGAGCAAGAACGCGTCACAAGGGCTGAAAAGCATGACGACAATAATGTTATCAGTGCTAACTGAGATCGCTTCTGTTTCGATTACGATCGTTAATATCGGTTTATCGAGTTCTACGTAGGAGACAAATGTGATTTTTGTTTTCGATGTCCGTGCTGCTTGGTGTACAAAAAACAGTATATATTTTGATCCCATGTGATTAAAAAGAGAAGTGATTTTCAGATCGAAGGATATTTTAAACATACATAGTTGATAAACTTAATTGTACATGTTCACATTTTACAAGTTTTATGAAAGAATCGGTAGTATAATTAGTAGTAGTAAAGTAATTTAATTTGCACGTTTAATCCAAACTGAACTTAATAAATAACCTAATAAAAGACAACCTTATTGATTTCTGGCAACTCGAACGAAATTTCATCCTCGAACCTTTCTTTTCCAAATTTTTATTTTTATTAAGGAAAATTCGTAATACATTTGACTTAACAAACGATTGTATAATGTAAATTAATAATCATCCGGAATTTTTAATGATCTTAAAAGAAAAACATATTAACTTGTTATCACTGCCTTCGATTTAGTATTCGTTGTTTGTTGTTCAAAAAATATGTTTGCCTAATGAGAAGCTAAAAATGCGCCTTTAAATCACCAAACAGTAGCTTATTCAATTTTTCCTGTGATTTTTTTACTCTTTTCTCTGTTTTCATGTGGCATCGTGCTAGTTTACCTAAACGGTAAACGTGACGTGGGTGTGACGCGTGGGTGCGAGGTCGTTCGCACGAATGAATCGCGGAATTTCTTCTTAGCTGCTAGTTTTATTGCCGTTCAAAAGGGAATGCGTGATGTAAGGATGAATAACGAGTTATTTTTGAATCAAGAGATTTTTTCGAATTACGGTCAGTGTTAGGATTGACGTTCGCCTGAAAAATCCTTATTCTTTACGATTTGAGTACTGGATAAAGGATTGTAACATATTTTTATAGCGGAATATCTTTTAGTTTTTAAACCAGTGTTCGAAAAAGAAGCAGAAATATAGGCGTTAAAGACGTTAAATAATATATCTTGCTCTCAAGAAAGACACGTCGGTCTGTCTGTTAAAAAATGCAACAGACATTCGTATGAGCGAGCTCGTAACATTCGTAATATCTTTCTTGATATGTATTTCGCTGAGCTGCCCATCAGAATTCAATTCTCATGCTTTTCTATATAAAACGTGTTTTTTTTCCACATCGACTTCCCGTCATTCATATTACATCTATTTAGCGTACAGTGAATTGAACTATTCTTATCTACTGTTTCGTGCAAGAACATCATAATAAAATAATTTATATTGAAATTTTCTATATTTTTGCATACTATGTGTTTTCTCTGCATAATTTAATTTCTCCATAAATGCATAAATATCCATCATACAATTTATTAACACTCCACTGAACTCACTAAAGAAATAAAATAGTCAAACTCGAAGATGGTATCCCGCTGGGGGTAGCCATCCACATGTCATTTAACAATTAAGTTAAAAAAATTTACCAAATGTCCAGCTGTACAAATTGTAAAGTACAAATTAAATAATAAAAATATATATATATATTTATTTTATTAATTATATAATTAATTATTTATTTGTTATATATATAACTTATTATTGAATCATCCTTACCAATACATCTACCGAAGACAAATTTCTCTGTTGAAATATTAGAAATTCCATAATTATTTTTAATGTTATACGTAAGCCTCTATTATATCGAATCGATAACGTTGGAAACGACATAAAGATGATAAAAAATATCTAGATTCTCCGTGTTGTAGGACACAAGACTGCACTGCATAAATACATACTAAGTCTATACTGACTACTCTATTCTGCGCATAGTCTGTGGTTCTATTTTCAAAAGATTATGGCAGTTACATCACTGTCGTCGCGTCCCTCCTGAAGAGATCCTCTTCTGCTCCTTTTCTCAAACTTTCTTCGAATTCCAGATTCCTGGAGACATTTTCAGCCGCCGCCTGTTCCTTTTGTTTCTTTATTCTCGAGAACGTTCGTCGCGTAGCTCTCGAACAGCACACGTGGTATGCAGACTCGTGCGAACGCCAACGCATCCTGTTTCCTTGCACATTTTCCTTTCCAAGTATTTCCTCTACGTTTGTCCATTTCTATTCTCTTTCTAATCCCTATTTAAATTCAACAGTTTCCCAACCAAACTCCCAGGGGTCTTTTATGACCCCTATATCTTGGGATTTTTCTGAATATATTTCATCTGCTGTAAGTGAATTTTAACAAATTTCATTTTATTTAGTACATTCTTTTCGTATTTAAAATGTTCCTTTCTCGGGTAAAGATTCGGTCAAGTGTATAGTTAATTGATATAATTTACGGACGCGAGTCTGTGTTTATGCTTTTCCTAATGATCAAGTAAATTTTGTTGTTTCAGGTACGTAGAGAATTATAATTAAATTTTAGAAAACATAAGTTACTTGAATATTCGATATGTATAGTTCCCTCAATTACAATAATATTCGGTAACAACTGTTGGTGCATAGAAAAATGAAAATCCATGGCTGCAAGATGCAATGGATTCGCGATGGATCGGAGAAGGTGCGCGATGGAAATTTTACATCTTGACGAATAGTCTTCCAGAAACTCACTCACATTATCATGTTACAACGTATCTTTCCACGTATCCATCAAGACAGATTGTATAACCACGTCACAATTGACTTTTTCTGCAGTGTTATTAAACCATGGTTAAATTAAATTGGGAAAGCAAGAGAAACAAATAAAGAAATCCGGAGCTCCATTCCTGAGCACAGATCGTTTCCCTATTAATTCACAATCTTAATTAAGTAACTTTAGCGTGCAGCAACAAATTACGAAAAAAAAAAAAGAATTAAGTAGCACGCAAGAAATAGGAATATTTTCTGCGCCATTAAATACACCGTAAACCGTATCACAATTCAGTTCTTCTGCAGTATTATTAAATCAACGTTACATTAAATTGAGAAAACAGGAGGAAGAAATAAAGGAACACAGAACTTCATTCGCCGAAATTCTACAGAACAATCGAACGGACACGTGTCGTGGATAAAATTCAAACGACGTTTTCTTTTATCCTACCAGCGGCATCTGTCCCCCTTTTTCATCCGTTCTTTGTCGAGTTTTTCCTACCCTTTTTTTACTCGGAAAGCGCCGCTCTCCAACGACCAGTCATAATTCAAGCGGCGCAATTTCCTCGCGTACAAGCCAACCCTCTCGATCGCCAACTTTTTGACGCGCGACTGTTCCCAGCGATTCTTTTTAATTGAAGCGGCCTTCCGGCGTGGGGGACGGAGGCGGATTCAAGCAGAGTTGAACGCGGAAGCACCGGAATAACCGCAACTTCGTGGACGCGTCTACTTCCTCTTCCTCTTTTTCTATTTTGCCCTCTGTGCGCTCGTTATCGTGGCCGTTGATTCATCGGAAGCCGTTTCGAGATCGCTCTAAGGGCTGTTTGATTGCTGCAGAGTTGCCTACGTGTTGTTGATTGTTGGATGAGCCAAGGGGTGGTTTTAGATCGTTGCTTCTTTTGGAACATCCCTTGCGAGGATTTTTACGAGGAGAGGTTCATTGTTTTTGGATCGATTAGGCTTGTGAAACGTCGAAGATAGCGATTGTTAACGAAATCGTGGATCTTGTGATAGGCAAACGAAGGTCCTTGGATCAGCGACGAGGATGGTTTTTCGGTGTTTTTACTTCGGGAAGACTTGTAAGTAGGATTTATAGGTGAATAGCTGTAGCGTGTAAATTCATGAAAACAGCGATTGTTCATGAATTTTCGATCTTTGTAACAGGGGGATGAAGATATTACTCGGATGAGCGATGGGGGTGGATTTCGGGTGTTGCTTTTCTGGAGGCTGTTTTGCGAGGATTTATGGGCGTGGAGGACAGCTATTTTGGACTGATTAGGACGTGAAATGTTAAAAACCGTGATTCTTAATGAATTATAAATCTTGTAATAGGGAAAGCAGGATCGCAATATACAACGAGGGTGCTGGGTTTTTCACGTTTTTTCTTTTTTCTGCAAGACTTTCTCCAAAGATTTATGGTCGAACAGGTTTTTTTTTATTTAGTTGTTTACATTCACAATTTGTCCAATTTGGACATTTGGTAGAATTTTTTGGCTGTTTGATTATCATCGGACAGGTGATTGCTTTGGAATGGTTACGTAGTGAAATGTTGATTAAAATAGTGATTGTCAATGAATAATAGATTTCCGAATAATAGCGAAATAATGATCGTGAAAATAAAGGAAACAAGTGAGCCTACATTTTTTAAGAATACAAAAATATTCAGTAATTATAACATATCAAATAATTTGGAATATTTATTTACTCCTTATCATTTCTATAGTCGTTTCGCTATTACATACAAAAGAAAAGTAACGAGAAATCTCTGTACGACTCTATATTATCATTCAGAAGCGTAACCAGCGGCTCATGGACGAAACGAAGCGTATTTGTTAACGATATCGACATCACCGACACAATACGGCATTGTTCGAAATAGCGTAATAACTCGGGCCGGCATAATGACGTAATCGCAGCGCGATACAGTTCGCGGCCACGTCACGCGCATTATTCGCGATTAATTTACACGGCCGCGTATTACCACGGTTACGATAGTTTATACGCTCGTAGGGGCGAGAATATCGCGGAACCGTGATGTCCGCGATTCTCCTGTTCTCTGCCATCACATGACATATCATATGTGGACACAGTGGTATACATTCATGGTATCAAGGCGTGTGCTCGGTTCCGGAAAATTCTATCCCGGTGATAACGTTTTACCATATCTTTTTTTTTTTTTTTTTCGAAATGACACACGGCTTTGAATGGCAGAGATTTATTATTATTTCGATACTCTTTTTGCGTTTTATTCTGTCTGTGGTTATTTTGAAGATTTAATCCTTGTAGGATTATGAATTCACACGTGAGGATGGAACAGTCATATATTTTATTTGTTATTTTATTTATTCGTTTAGGATTACGAATATACATGCGAGGTTTTGAAATGTTGTGTTGCGCTATTGTTACGCTATGTTACGCTATGTTACGCTATGTGGACGGACCAGAACCGTATATTTTATTTGCTTATTAGCAATTCAGAAAATATTTCAATGATTTAAGCAGCGTGAAATACTTTGACTGCCGCGCCGAAATCACATGTTTTGCTCAGGACGCCACGGGAGTATGTTTATTATTCAAAGCATATAATGGCAAAATAATAATAAATTGATGATGTAAGACAACATTCTTCCTGAATGGGCCGTTTATCTTATTGGTGGTCACGGGTGACCACCGTGGCGCCTTGGTAACAGTCGATAGCGACATATTATAACAAGGCTTCGTTTATTTCAACAAACCACTCGCATTTATTATTTCGTCTAAGCAAAACGTGCAGAATATATTGTTGAAACGTGTAGAAGATATTAGTAAACAGTTTGCTGATTCTATATATAATAGTAAGGTATGTGCACATTCCTAACTTCAATTATATGATTATAAAGCAGCATTTACGATTATTTTCTAAGGTGTGTTTATAATAATATTCGTAGATTACCCCTCAAAGATGTGGATGCAAACACAGTGCACAGTTAAGTGCAAGATTTGTTCTCATTCTTTTTATTGTTGCTCTAATAAAAATGTTTAATTGTTCAATGGGGCACTTTTTATTTCAAAGTATCTTCTATTTATCGGTTATATTGAAAATGTCCTAACTGTCAATTTTCATACAATTTTTACAATTGTAAGAAGTTGAAGCGCTCCGGTCACCAATGACCCACCGTGGCAGTCAAAGTGTTAATAATCGCTCTTAGATCGTAATATCATTGTTTAAGAAATGCGTTAAAAATTCGTTAGGTATATAGCAAATTCTGAAAAGTGCAAATCTTGCTGAAAGACTTATCTGTCAGAGAATTAACGTTTGAAGACGTCGGCCTCGTAGGGACTGCTGAATCTCATTTTGATATGTTGATTTTACGATACTGTGTATGGATGTTGGAAGAAGTTGGGCGAAGGTAACTCTGAAAGCAAAGAGAAGAGCGGAGAAAAGTTGGAAAAAGTAAAGTATGGAGACGAAGGAACTTTTGTAACGTCATTAATCATTCGAAGGCTACGGCTGTCGTAAACCACCGATGTCCTCGTGGTTATTATAGCTTCGGATACTTGCATTTAATGAAACCAAATTATCCTCGACATCTAATAGAAAAGTGCATCTTTGAATCAGTCAACTTAGACACAGTACATCGTTGCTTAAGGCATCGTCTTCAATTGAATCGACCGACATCGCAAATTTTAGATTAGATTAATTTAATAGTTTAAATTATACGAATAAATAATTACCAATTGAAATTGTTACATTTGAAGAAAAGAGGGTACAATTTGCGCAATTACAAATAACATATTGTATTATCAATATTTAAATCAAATTGAAAGACTCTACCGTGTACGTATAATTATTAGAAAAATAACTATAAATTGATTAATCAAGCCTTCTGTTCTGTTTAAATCTACGTAGTCCAATGTGTATTCAAATTAACATAACATTTTTGTATGAAACTGAGATGAAATCTTTTAATTGCTTCTGTATTTTCATTTATAATTTGCGACATAGTAAGCCAGTTACGAAGTTTTTCTTTAAAAATGTACATCGTACATAGACCACGGACGTCTATGCAAATTCGTATTTTCATTAGAATGATTAAAAAACTGGAACCTAAAGAGAGATGTATTTCACCTGCTGAATATTATGATGTACGTTGTACACTTTGAACATGTTATACATTTCTTCGTATTACGTGCATTCTGTAGATTTTCGCGTTTAGAATTTTTCCATAAATGCACGAAAATCTACAGTCTAATCTCATAGATATTACAAACTGGTTAAAGGTACAGTCACGATGATTTAGGGAATTGAAATAAACCTTTACGAGCATAATCAGACGAAACGCTTACAGGAAATATCACGCGGAAAGTAGATAAAATAGAGGAACGAAAAAATAGAAAAATCAATATGAAAGTCATTTCGACAGGTTTAATAAGACTGAGAGGCGCGATGGTGGTCATCTGGTGTGTGGAATTTCGTTCGATCATGGATTATTAATTAAATTCTTAGGATCGTTATTCTCCTGGACGTTTGTTTCCAGTCCAATTACCAGATCTCCAGTTGGATCGATGCGGGCACCACATATCCATGAGATTCTCTGGGCAATCGTGGAAATCGCGGAGAAAATTACGAATAATTCATCAGGTCTATCCGGTTCTCCAAAATACCATCGTGAACTTCTCGTTCCTTTGTCATTCTGATAATAATTTCCGACTTTTTTTTAACCCTTCTTCAACTTACTTTTATGTATTTTACTATCGTAAGTACAAATTATTTTTATTTGGACTTCTTTTTTTCATAGTCGGCATTATTGGCGTGGCCATTAATTTACCTTTCCATCTTTTGAAGACCGCAATTTGTAATTTATTCCCTTTTAAGCTTCTTAAAATTCTTCTTTACTGGATTACTTCTACGGTATATCCTATTTTAACACTAACCTTACGGTCAAACGACCGATTGCGATATTTAATTTAAAATTGTACATTCGTCCTTATTTCTTTCGTTCATCTAACTTTTTTATGTAAATCCCTATTTCATCTGATTAATCAATTTCTCAATTTTTTTGTATATTAACGAAAATATAAGAATTTACAGAAAGTTGGATAAACGAAATAAATAACAATGAATGTACAATTTTTAGATTAAATTTTGTAACCGATCATTTCGCGGGGCCTGGTAAGGGTAGGTAGTGTTATTTAGAACTTTTTCTAGAAATTTCATTTAGAAATTATTATATTTAGAACATTTATCGATTTAAAAAATTTTAAACGTGCTACTTTTCTTCCTCCTATTATACAACAAACTGTCAATTTTCTTTTTCGATTTTTCTCTGTTCCTTTTTGTCAATTATTTCACCTACGTATCGTTGCTGGAAACGGTGGCGATCGTGGAGACGGTGGTAACGGTGATCCTTAATGGCCAATGGGAAGGCGATAATGGTTGAAATCGAGGAATGATAATGACAGACAGTAAAGAAGCAACGGCGAGTTGGAGCATCTCTTGATACAGAGACACTTTGGAGTTTCTCGGCAAAGTTTAATTAGAAACTCTTTTAATCCTTCAAACTTCGATTCTGTCGGTTTTACGAAGTTTACGAAGAAAATAGCTTATTACTCTTATGAAATTCCAAAGAGAATTCTCTTATGAAATTTGAGAGAACAGAACGATAAATAGGAAAAGTACTCGTCCTTGGTAGATGCCACGAAAATTTGAAACGTTTTGAGGGCGGTCGTCGGTCGGAAATGCGACAACAGACAAAATAATCATGAGGAGGGAAGCCGGTGGCGGAAACCCGAAAATGGGTGGAAACGAGGAAATCGGAATAACAGAGACACGGGACGACGAAAGGGTAAATAGCGGGAAATGTGGTGAAGTGGGAATAAGAGGGATGTATAAATAACAGATATAGCTAAATGTAGTCAAAGAAACGTGCCGACCAAAAGAATAACACGACGCGAGAAAATATGGACGTAAATTAAGCACGAAATTAGGAAATCGTGTAAAACGTTAACATTAAGCGACGAAATACTTTATCATAAATCGTTCAGAAGCAAAACGTACGATATATCTGTTTTCGCGATTTTCTACATATTTCTAATGATTTTTGTATCGCCAGAAAGATTAATTATTATCAAATACTATTTTATATTATCGAAAATAATTCTACGATAATATACGACAATTCTTCTGTTTAAGCGAAGCTTAAAGAATTGGATACAAGAATAAGACAAATCAAAGATACGTTAGATTTAAACATTAGATTCAACTAGAATCAAGCATACGATAAACACTTATTATTCAAGTTATAGTAGCACGCCAGAATAATTTACTTTTAATTCTCAATGAGAATTGATTGTAAAATTTTTCCAAATAAAAAAAAAAAAAAAAGAAAAGAAGATACGTAGCGATAAAACAGTACCAGAACTGTATAAGAAATTAAGTACATACTTCAAAAAGTATAAGAATCCCAAAGTGTAAGAATTCTGGAATTTAGGATAAAATGTAGACGTATGAATGTATTAGGTCGTCCGAAAAGTTTCTTTCGCTTTATAAGGAAATAATGGATGCACAACATTGTTTGTTTTACATTATTTTATCGAATTTTATATGATACACTTTGTTACATTACTACAAAATGAATTGTACATCATTGAATAAAATAATTGTTCTACTATTGTAAAATGGATCATACATAATTCAATGAAATAATATAAAACAAAAAGTGTTGTGTGTATTAGTTTGTTGCAAAAGTTCCTTTCGTTTTATAAGGAAAAAATGGATGCACAATATTTTCCGTTTTATATTAATTTATCGAATTACGTATGATCCATTTTGTTCTATCAAAATAAAGATCACAATGTTCGATAGATTAGGTTTCATGTTTGTATGAAGATGCGTCGTTGTAAAAGACGTGTCAGTAAAAGAAAGACACTTTTCGGATAACCTAATATTATTTCCTTATAAAACGAATGGAACTTTTAATTTATATAAAAGTTCCAAAAATTTATCATTTAACGCTCAACGTGTCAGGAAAAGAAGTTGATGAAAAAGTTCTAGAGTTTCTGAAAAATATTGATGTATACTATTTATTATAGATACGTTCTGTCCTACTGAGCATTCTCATCGGTCGCTATTAATCTTAGAAGCTGCATATAACCTTAAAGGCAATAAAAGAAAAAGAAGGTTTGCCCTAGAAATTAATCTTATTATAAGAAGAATATATAATACTAACAAATTGAAATTATAAATTTGTACAATTTAAGCTGTCGCTAATAATCTTGCAGTTGACGCGACTCTAAATAACAATTTCAACGACAATAACAATAATGTACAAATTTTAATAAAGCTCAATAAACAAATAGTACGATAACTTTAGAACAATGTGATAATTTCGACAAGGCAGAAGATTCTCGTAATCCACGATATCCGGATAATTCCACAGTAATATGCCAATTTTGACGAAGCGGTAAATTTTTATAATCCATAATAACTGTAAATCCACGACAGTTTCACAATAGTCTGTCAATTACGACAAAGAAGGACATTTGAAAAAATGGAAACGAAAATAGACGTACGTATCATGCGTGTATTAAATCGTAAAATTCAATTTATCATTCGATGTAATTCCTCCCTTAATCCGACGTGCAACGTTAAAAAACCAGATTAGCGACCTTTTTTCCTCGTATCGTGAAAGGGTTGAGCCGAAGAAAAGGGGTAGCAGGTTTGCAGAAATGTTTAATCCGTGGCAAGGGTTGCCAGATGGGGTTGGCGACCCATCCCGAAGGGAGGGTTAATCGATTTATCCTGGGGTCGATGAAGCATGGAAGAAGATACAGTAAAGGGTGGGCGGATTAAATCTAATTTCGAAGGTGGCTTGACATAGAAAAAAAGAAGAGAAAGGTTGGGAACCCCTGGTTTCGAGGGTACTAATGTAGTTAACAAGTTCTTGATACTTCTTGCGCTGAGAAACACGTTGGTAAATGTTTGAACAGCGTGTTAGAAACCCATTAAATTGATTCGGGATATCTTAAGTGTTATTTAAAAAGGAGAATTTTTACCACTTAACTTTGCTTTTAAGATTAGATATAAAGAATATTATACGAGATGAGATAAAAATCTGGGTCAGGCTGTAGATCTATTTCTAATCGCGCAAAGTTAGAAGAATGATCGTAGAGAAAATTTTTGCAGAATTGAAAACATGCAATGTTAATGATAAAATCCAAATGAACATTGAAGATTTGAGATTCGAGCATCTAGAAACTCAAAAGTTCAAAATAGAAATTAAATTTGAAAATTAAATTCCACAATTTACAGGTTCACACATTAAAGAATTCAGGATTGAAGGTTCCAAGATTTTACGATCTAGAAACTCAAAAGTTCAAAATAGAAATTAAATTTGAAAATTAAATTCCACAATTTACAGGTTCAAACATTAAAGAATTCAGGATTGAAAATTCTACGATACAAACACCTAAAACTCTAACGTTGAAAATATTCTAACTTGGCAACTCAAACGTCCGAAATTCAAGATCTACATGTTCAAAAGTTACTTTCTCAGTGATGTATTAATCGACACTGTTCACACTCGACACTACCCTTCTGCCTTCTTAAACGTGTCATAAATCTACTAATGAAAAAAAAAAGAAAAAAAAAAAAAGATGTTGAAAATGACAACGTGAGTTCGTGCTCGCCATCCATATGCAGATGCGTTAGTTATAAGAAATAGTAACTAGAGGATGATCCTAGTTACAATCCATAGATTTAATCGATAGGCTTAAGATGCCTTTTTGTTTTTATCCCTAGTTTTTTGTAAGCGCGTGCAATAAAAGCTTTTTTTTTGCTCAGAACGGTGTGATAGATTTATCCATTCAATAAAATAATAACTATTCCGATCATACCTCTGAGTATAGAAATAACAACAAAAGATCCGTACGTCATTGTAGCTACCTGCGGTATAACCGTAATTGAAAAAATAAAAGACCAACCATCAACAACGTAACGTATAAAGGAAAACCTTGAAACAGCAGGTTTGCATAGAAAAAAGGGCGACAAGTCGTTACAAACGAACACGAACAAGAGGAATAACAAGGCGACGTATAAAAGGATAACGATTACGAAACAGAAAGAAGCGATTCATCCTGACTAGCGGCCACGAGAGAACACGTGCTTCGTTTTCCTCTTTTTTTGTTTTGTCGCTTTTTTTTCTCCTTTTGCCATTTCGATAGGATGTTTTTCTCTCGTTAGTAATCGAACAACGACGTCGATCAAATTCGAATTAAATCGTGCAAGTGGCCGGACTGGGGATGGAAAACGTAATCAGCCGTGTCGAAACGCGAAAGATTCGGCGAATCGATCCCGTTGCGTGACACTGTGTCCATCCTGGTTGACGAAATTCGTATCTACGCCGTTCTCGTTGTTCGGCTGCGAACGAGTCCGCTGATCAGTGGTCGAGATCGATAGGAAACGAGAGAAAAATTGTCGGTAAATATTTTCCTGTATTTTTCTCGTTTCTTTTTTGCTCGTGTTATCCCGCTTTGTTTGGAATGGTTTCCTGTAACGGTAATATTGTTTTGCTGGTTTTGATGGAAAGAGTGTTTGTAATAGTGGATTTTTCACCGACGTTTTGAGACGTGATATGTTTTTGTAACATTTAGACAATAAATGTTTGATGTGAAACGATTTTGGGTCGTTTTATTAGATGTGAAATATTTTTTCCAAACACGGATCATTCGAATTTTTCTTTTCTGTTTTTTCTTTTTTCTTTTACAAGTAACGTACGAATGCTTGTTGCTAAGGTATTGTTCAACGAACACGAATATTTAAACATTATTTTAACGAAAAGCGTTTGTAAAACTGAAGAAGAATAGATTTGTACGAAATTAACTTTATTTTCCTATAGCTGATAATTTTCGAAAAAATCTCAATCGTCAAACAAATCGAACAATCACCTGAGAAATAACCAAACCACAAATCCCTTTGTTCAATTTACCTCAAAAACCAAATATCGGGAATCCTCTCACCTAGTTCGACCGCTAACCTCAAAACCGTTCACCAATCGACTGTAACTTAATCCGTGAACGCATGAAACCCGATGAAAACCTCCTGAACAATCATCGAAACGCAGAAAATCGGAACGAATGCCGTAAAAGTAGAGTAAAATTATACAAGAGCGAACTACCAACGAACGTCTAATTTAGAGACGGAGCAATCAATTGCTTCTCAGAGATAACGAAACCACGGTTTAATCACAATACAATTTTGTTCTTTTGAGCAGTAATTTACTAACTAATGATATTAATAAATTGACAAATTAGAGATCGTAGTTTGTGGACTTTTCTTTTATAATTCTAGAATTTTATATTATTAATCAACTGACTGGTAACCGGTAAAATTCGTTTGTGAAATTTAATTAATCTTATTATTAAATTTACGATTGCTGTAGATTTGTAAAAAAAAGCTCCACTAATAATTCCACAAATTTATATTATTCAGAATAATCAAGTGACTGACTGGTAACTCGTAAAATTCATTCATAAACTTTCGTTTCTTTTGTTAGTAAATTTAGTGTTTCTTTTCTTCTTTCCCTAATCTAATTTTGCAAGAAGATACAGGAATTCTTTCTCTCTCTCTTTCTAGTTCGATCATTATCCTCAACACCATTTATCAATCGACTGTAACTTAATCTATAAATACACGTAAACGTGGCGGACAATCATTGAAATACAAGACAAAGGAACAAATCAGTGGCTTGTAGTTAAAATAAAATAAAACAAAAGCGAGCCACGAATGAAGGTAACGCGAAAAAAAAAGGAAAAAGTGGTCTGATTTAGAGACGAAGCAATCAGTCGGTCCATTCAGAATGGCGCGGCACTGGCTCACGTGTGACGAACGAAACGAACCAACGACTCCTCCGCGTTACTTGCAGAGAGAGAGAGAGAGAAAGAGAGAGAGAGAGAGAGAGAGAGAGAGAGAAGAGAATCGATGCCAGCGGTCACAGCCGCATCAGGCGTTGCGCAATTTGATCATCTCTCATTAAACTTCGAAGGACCAGCGTCGCGTCGACACGGGGTATCCGTGCGGAAGATAGTCCGAGGATGACCAATCTGTTGAAACTTTCCAAGTCTGGCTCCCTACATGGACCCTGTGCTACGTATGCGTACACACATATATCTGTTAGCACGCACGAACAAATACGTACGTAGAACGTAGACTGAAAAAAATGAATTATGCGAATAAAGGGGTTAGGTCTGTATATTAATTTTGTCGTTAAAGTTTCATGTTGAGTGAAATTAGAAATTTTTGTCAATAGACCGGGTATATTGGTTGCGTATTAAGATGGAAAGTATATCGATTGATCGTTGTATTGAAATATTAGATGAAAACGGGATAAATTGTAATTGGATAAGTTTGATACCTGAAGCGTTAAACAGAATTGCAATAATGGTAATTGGATAGATTTGGTGTACAAAGCGTTATGATGTCTAAAGCATCTCTTTCATCGACGTAGGGTGGAGGAAAAGCGGAGGCAGATTCTGTCTGGTATTAGGTTGTCCGAAAAGTTTCTTTCGTTTCATAAGGTGATAATAGATGAACAATTTCTGTTTTATATTATTTTATTGAATTAGGTATGATCCATTTCGTTATATTTCTATTATTATGTTCATGCATAATTCAATAAACTAATATAAAACAAAAAACATTGTGCGTCTATTATTTGCTTATAAAACGAAAGAAACTTTTCGTACAATCTAATATATGGAAAACATGAGACATAGAACATAGAAAATAACATAATATCTACTTATAAAAGAGAACGTATATCTAAACCAAAGAATATTTATTCATAGTGTAAGTTAGAATTAAATTAGCACTATTTACGTATATAACGTGCCCTAGATCTGGACCAACAAACTTTCCTAACATGTTTCAGAGGTCATCTTGTGGAAAAAATATTATACACGCTATGAGTCGATTCGAGTTCGTTTTCCAGATATGAAAGGGAAAATAGCATAAATTATAAACCACTAATAATCAGCTGCATTCAAGCTACTTAATTTTTAACGATAATCATTTATTTCGCATTATCGATGAGGTCAGTGTTTTCCTCCTATCAATGAAACCTAACATCACAGAAACCTACAACTTGTTTCCGAACTCGGCAACTATCGGTGTTTCTGCCGATATCTGGAAAACGAAGACCAATCGATCCATGATGTATATAACATCTTTCGCTGAAAATCACCTGGCAAACGTGTTGGCAAAATTTCATATCAGGGGAACACCCTGTATATTTGTCGAATATATCTATGAACGACCCTATACAGGTATATTTGTACACAGAAGGCGGAATGTAACAAACAGAAAGTCTGCTGCGTGGCCTGCAAGCCAGTTTCATTTGTAACATATCCTGGCCGTTTGGGGAACGAGGTCGTTCCTCTGACGAGCTGCGTGATTTCGAGTCGAGTTTCGCTCTTTTCGATGGTCACGGATGTGTGTGTCCGTCGGTTGGTAATATCATGACTGACTGAGCTTGCCAAGTTGCACGTTATGTATCTTTTTCCTCCTTTCTTTTTTCTCTCTCTTTTTATGTTTCGTATTTTTTGTCCCTCTTTTTTTTTTTTTTTTTTAGGGAGTAGTTTGAAGTTTTTGGGGCCTTTGCTTTTGATGGTTCACGAATATAGAGATTCGCAGGACACGTGACTCTTGTCAGTGGTTTGGATTTTGCGGGGATTCCTATGTTTTACTGGCGAGTTTCTGTGGATGCTGGGAACGGAGTTGAAAGTTGCAATGACTACGGTTGTTAGGAACCGAGAGTTTCAAAGTATAATTACCTCTCAGGAATTGAACAACTTCATTTTTTATCTTAATTATATTACCTCGTTACACGATTAATATCCAGCATTTCAAAGAGTAAGTAACGCGCCTGTATAAATTTGTTTCTTGGGAGAGGATGGCGCAGAGATGGTTGTAAATTTCAAAGTAATAAGAAAAAGACGATTTTAATAAGAAAAGACGAAGGCCATTGCTCTTCTCTTCTTTTGGACCTATGCGTTGACGAATGTAATCTCTGTAATTTCTGATAAAATTCATATTTAGATGGACATAAATAGAGCAATGGAAACTAAGCAGAGTTTTTCTTCTCATCTAGTGAATATTACAACGAGTTATTGTATAATATAATATCGTATGATATTAGATATTACAATGAATTCTTCGCGTAATATGTGTATTTTGTACGTTTTCAAATTTCCATAAATGCATAAATATCCAAAGTCTACCTACTGTGTTTATCCTTTCCATTGGAAACTCGTAACTTACCGAGTTTTATGTCGATACGGTTTCGTATTAATCCCGAACGCAAGAAATCTATTTTTCTACGTTATTTGTTAGCTTCGTTAAATCCAAGTTAAAATACATATATTTCCTGGCGCGAGCAGCAGCGTCGAACGATTCGAGCAATTTATCGAAGGCGACAAATTAAACTCGTGTGTCGTCTGTCCGTTTCATTGTTGTTGTTCTGTCATTTTTTCAACATTACGTCCGCCCCGTTAACGAATGAAACTGAAGTTATCGACGTTTACGCGTTAATCGTCTAATCTATATGCAAGCGTCACACGTGTCCGTAAAACGTCCAAGCGTAGACAATAATAGCTAGAAAATAAATATAACCTGGTTGCTGGTAATTTATCAACGTATTTTCCCAGTGAAACAGCTTTCCCTCCCTCCCTTTGCCTGCTTATACATGAGATTAATGAAACGCGTAAATTTTTCAAAAATATTCCGTATCACAAAATCTTTTTTCACGGTTAAACGTACAAATTTATTTCATCTCCGTTAAAACGTGGACCCGGGCCCGTTTAAATTAGCGCATCCTGGTTATTAATAACTCTTTTGGTTTATTCAGAAGAAATATTCTTTTATATTCATAAACGGGGAAATTTATTTCGTTTTTGTTAAATGCAAGATGAAAATCTGTAGGTTAAAACAAGCGCTAGGGATATTCTTTCACGATTTTCTTCTGCAGTTCCTCGGAGATTCGTAGTAATTTAGATGAAATTACTTATTTCCTAAGCAATTCGCATTAATCCCGAAATACTATCCTCTTTGGACTCTTATTGCGAAAATGATATTTTTTCACGGCGTTTTATCTGTCCAAAGTAATATTTTCCACGACATAAATAAAATATAAATGGAAGTTTATATTAAAATAAGTTTATCAACGTTTGTCCTTTGCTCCCTCAATCGCAAAATATGTAATATAGTATTCTCATTAATATACGTAAAATAGTACTTCTTAATAGTATCTCATTTCGATCTCTTTAACACAATATTTCACATTATAAAAACTGATACCAGTGGCGTTCATTGCATTATAAAATTAAGATTTAAATTACATAAATACCCTGATTGAATAATTTCACTCATCACAAACTATCGCAGTTACCTGTGATACAACGATAATTAATACAAGTCTAACAAAATCTTTTGTTCCTTGTTAAAATTTCTAATATTTGTAATAGTCCAATAATAATAACATTTTCATCTTGGGATAATATCATAGAAATTTATTAATTTTGAACATTTTCCTTTCACTGTTCTGATATTACTCTTCGAATAAATCTACCAACCTTCGTCTTTTCCTCTCCATTTCATTCTCTCTATTTAGTAATCCTTGTTCCGTTCTGTTTGATCGTTTGCAATGCAAAATCATTTACATATATAAATGAAATTCGGTGTAAACGAAAGACAGAGAATTACACGGCCGAAAGAAAAATTATCTGACGGTGCGTTTCGAGTTTAATTACGTTTCGATCCCCGCGGAAGCTTGTTGCCACGTGCAACATTTTTTGAAAACTGATTTCGCTTGTTTCCATGGGAGACAAAGAGTGATAGAGAGAGAAACCATCAACGGTGTACGGACGTTGGTGTTCGATTTTAATTAGAGAATTCCGCGGTACGAGTCGAACCAGGCAAAATAAAACCATAAGCTGTACCTATATACAGTATAGTCGAAACGCGGACGCGAAATTCCATGGAAATTAAGGGGGGGAGGATCGAGCCATCGACCGTTCAATCTTGTTAAGTTAGAAATGTTTTCTCCTGTAAACGCACAAGGCTTTTAATTTTTCAAACAGTGAACTCGAATTGTGAACGTTCGAAAGATCTCGAAACGTGTCAGTGTAGAATATTTCAGATTTTGCAAGCATTTTGAGCCACTTCGATTTCAAAATATATCCAAAAAAGTAGAACGTTTTAAATTTGTGATTCGTCCTGGATTCGAAATATTCTACATTGCAGAATCATCACAAATTCATAATATTCCATATAGACGCGTACTCGAAATATTTCAAATTCCACGTTCTCTATGCAGAACGAAACTTAAATAATTCTACTTGACATTCTACGAATAGAATATTTCAGTTGTGAGAGCATCTTTGCGAATACTCGCTTTCTTTCCTTATTTCAAGTATAATCCTCGTACAAAAAAATGAACAATAAATAACTATTTTAATATGCAATGGGGAATCGTAGATATTTCATCCATGTGCTCACATTTGTCCTGGTTAATTAATAACGCGTTATCAGCGGCCCGCAAATGCTTCCAGCGAGATATTAATATCAGAAAAACAACAGAGGAAAGGACAAAGGGCCATAAAGAATGTTTAGAAATCGGGAGTAATAAATAAAGAAGAAAGCTTATCAAAAAGTTGCAATTAATGGGCGAACGAACGATGGCAATAAATATGACGTAGGAAAAGTTGCTGGTGGACGAAAAATGTCTTGTAGCAGCAAAGCGGCTATCGATTCCGCATAAATTACCAGGAACCAAAGCAGCCGACCGCCAGTTTTCCGTGGATTGTGCGTGAACAAACATAGATAAACGGCCCGATGATTTTCTGCGAGGAAAATCGGCTGGTTATTTATTACAGTACCGCAGCGTGTTACCGTTCGCGGTTATAATTCCGCTGAAAACGCTGAATTATTCGGTTGCGACCGATAACGAACCTGGATACTTGATCGTACTCAAAACAGAGCGAAATTTGGAAAAGTAATAACGGGGGCTTGGAATGTTGTCCTTTCCTTGAAATTTCATTAACTTTAAACAGGGCTCGTTAAATTTCAATTAGATCATATTAATTCGTACTATTTATTATTTCATGATTAAAGATTATAAATAATATTTATCGTGTAAAATGTGAAATTCAATTTAAATTAAACGTGAAATATTAAATTTAAATTATCTATTTTAATTTATGTGACCCAAGTGAAATCTAATCCAATAACGATACCTATCAATGATTAATGATTGTATAAAATATAGAATGTACGTTAAAATTCAGCACCTCAATTGGTAATTATAATGGATTATAAGATTAGTATGGTAAATTATTGTATAATTGATAAATAATGTAATAAAGTAGTTCAAAGCATCGTGATTTTTTGATCCAACGACACTACATCAAGATCATATTGATCTTTTTACTTAATATTAATCCTACATGTATAGAAGAGCGAAAGATCTCCGAAAAAAAGTAACGATCCGTGTTTGGAATACGAACTACTATATCTAGTAATACTAATTCAGCACCACAGTCGACGCCATCTTCTTTCATCTCATTCCATTCTTCCATCTAAGTTCATTGTTGTTCTCTCTCTCTCTCTCTTTCTCTCTCTGTCTGTCTTTCCGCTCTTACACTTGAACAAAAGGATTACAGGATTTAAAGCTTTCTTGAGTTAACCAGTTAGTTACAGAAGCTTTCAGAGTTAGGGATGGTCGAAAGGGTTTTTGAACGTGTTCGAAACATTTCCTAAGGATTATAAATCGCTTGACTAGAACTTGCTCCAATGTAATTTACATAACCTATTCCTACTTCACGAGCCACCTGACCAGCCATAAACCAAATTATCCCGTCCATTCTTAACGCAAGCTAACATTCCACCTGAATCCACCATTACCGCCCCCTCTAAACCATCTTACATCATTTCCATATCCACTCCACCTTCGACCCTATTAATCCGCTATTAAATACCCAACAAGCACATTTCAGGGTCCAATCCGACGAACATACTCTCAAACATAGACGCCTCGTCATTTCCCTACTCAATCCTCGTTCGCAAACATCCTTCCGGATATACATACATATGTACATACATATATGAATATGTGCTGTATAACCAGCTATTACGAGACCTGCTGTCAAACAAGCATCGACAACTTGAGAAAATAAAATGCACAGTCAAGTAAATACATCGAAATGTTCATATTGTAAGATCCTTACAATTGACTGATACGTGATCATCAAACAAATAGACTGTTTCTGTATTGGATTGGATTGGCAACTAAATGATTGCGGATTTTGTCATTAGGTGGTATTGACAAAATCCGCAATCACTTAGTTGTCAACCCAATAATACGTATTATGACCATTTTAATTCATTTCTGTCTATCCATTTCTCCTGTTATTGTATCGATTCTAAGGATTAAATTAGTTATCTATTACAGATATTCCTGGAGTAATTTCCGAAAAAACTATGGTCTAGATATTTAGAAGAAACGTAAATGAGCATGGAAAATGAACTTTGGCTAGTCAGATAGATGTATGGTGAAATCTATCTATCATCGTTTTAGATATCTACACGACATAAGCCTCTCCGTCGGGAAAGATTTAACTCAACATTCATTCTTATCATCTACCAAATTACCCTATATTAATCACTAACACAGTAACGTAGCTTAAAATTCATCATTCAAAGATTAAAATCGTCGCGATCGAAAATTTACAAATGTGTCTTGATTAATAATTCTGATACACCTGTCGAATCTTTACGTGCCAATCTCATTGTCAGTTTCAGCAGACTGAAAGACATAAAAATAGTTTAAGAAATTCTTGAGAAGTTTTGGGAGATTGAAACAAAAATTTATTCATATTTCCTGTAAATTTAAGGAATCTTTTAGTAATAGAAAAACGTGATTGACCAGGAGAAATAGCCAATACGCGAATTAAAGAAATTATGAAACTTTAGAGATATGAAAAGATGTGAAATTGAAAAGCCGGTTATTTTTCGGTTTTACGTGCTAACTCGCGAATGATAAAAGATATCTATAAAAATTTTCAGACAGAAGTTACTTCTTTCGATCAAGAACTATCATTTGGTAAAAAATTAACCAACGTTATAGCGGCTTCTAACGCAAAATCGCAAAATAGCTGAATTATCGGTGACCAATTTCACTCCCCTCCCCCTCTTCATTTGCAGTGAAATTTGCGCAGCAAAGTAAATTGCATAATTCTTCCCTATATGACCCTAAAAAGTTTCATAATTTCTTGAATTTCCCGGTTGAAGATCTTCCCTCGTGAGTTAAAAAAATGATTCGAAGAACGCAGCAAGTAAAATCTCATCGTGAGAAAATTCGATGTTTCCTTGGGTCTCCGCTAAACAACCGAAGGATAAATTCGTCCCGCAGGAAACACCATCGGAATAAAGGGTGGGGGCAGGAGATCTCGGGTATCGAGATCGGCTTTGAGAATAGATTTACGGTGCGAGAGAGATAGTTCGCGCAAACTCGAGGCGCGGAGTTCTCGAGGTTCGTCCGTGTGACGAAGAGCGGTCCGGAGCTCGATTCTGAGGATTACCTCGGGTCTGGCTAGCCCTTTCGAGCATCGGTAACGGGTTAGGATTACAGAAGAGCTCGGGGTTAAGCCTCGTCCATACGTTTGATTTTTCCGTCTCTTGTTTCCTTCTCGAAAAATCTTCTCGCAGTAGGAGTTTATTTGGAAACCGTTCGATTATCTGATTTCGGTGCAACCTCCTTCTCTGCGTGTTTGAACATCAGATTACTTGATAAAGGTGATAAAAAGAGGTAAAGAGTCGGTGATAATAAATTTGCTCTCCTAAAATGAAGTTCCCAGTTCGTAGATTCCGTACTATTTCTCGGAAAGAAGTTAAACTGGCGGAAAATTGTCGTCGAAGATGTAAATTATTCGTTTCGATCGATTGTTCTCGATGTTTTAACAGTACGCCACGACCGTGGATAAAAATAAGCGAACAGACAGCGGAAGTAGCTATCAATGGAGTTGAATTTTTAAACTAGCAATATCGTCGTGCATCTAAGTTCTCTCTGTTATGTCCTTACACTATAGAATATCCATTACGTGGTAAATAATTGAAATTGGTATTTTTATCATCGCGCAAACAAGTCGTGTTTAACGAAACTTCATCGATGCCTATTCCCTCTACCTGTCCACTTATTTCTGTCCCCGACGGTATACGCTACTAGTTTTTTCCAACTCCTACCTTGTGCCAACACGGAGCGTAGTACGTCGGTAGGGAAGAAAAGGGAGAAAACAAAAAGAAAATAAAAAAAAATAAAAAAAGCCAGGGGGACAGGTCGTTTCGGGCGATCGAAACGGTGGCTGCAGGGACATTTGTCAAGTTGCTGGCGGGCAAGGATGCCCTCACGGTCGCAGGGCCACCATCGGTACACGTAGTTCGCGCGTGCTCGTACACAGGCGCTTTTCAACAGGGTTTCTCTTCCCCGTTTGAAATATGGCAGTCGCTGGACAAAGCGACCCTCTCCCAAGGGAGCCGCTGATAACCCTCGAAAGTGAATGTAGTCTGGCGCGGGGGCTACGCGCAAAACACCGTTTCTAGAAACCCGTGGGGTACCAGTCGACCAAGGAACCACCGAGATACATATATCCTCGTGGCTTCTATACGTTCCTATACTTTATGCACGTAATACATTCGAACGAACGTGTCGCGATTTCTCACTGGCTACCACCTGGACCTCGCTCGCTATCTTTTGCGCTCGTTTCGTCCCGCGGGAGAATTCCTTTGTCGATGGTGGATCGACGACACGCGGATACACAACGTTAAGTGATAACGGCTATCAGTGCCAGCGGTGATAGCGAAGCGAGAGCGCGATGATCTTTGCGTTACTCTTGCGATAAGATTTTAAATCTTCGTAAATCCACTGCTTTTAGTTTGGAAAATGTAAACTGATCGAAATATTTTATATCAGAGCGGACGCGTTATTAGCTATGAAAGTTTGTTGGAATATAATTGGATATAACGACGTGAAATTTTAGGCTAGTGGAGTATTGTAAAGTCGACTTACGATCGGTACGAATAAAAATGTATCTTGTTGAACTTCGTGATGCTATTAGATTTACTGGGGAACGATGGAGTTTCTAGTAGAGATTATATGGTAATAAAAAATTACCGGGAAATGAATAATTCGCGAGGCATGAATAATTCTTGGTACAAAGCGAGGTTCAAAACACCAGTGACTTTTGTGTAGGAAAATTTACATACGTATTATTGAAATATCAAGAATTATGGAAGGAAATAAATTTGTTCCTTTTCAGAAAAGATACAGGTGTCTTTGTTGGAGGAATGTAGATCGATGAAATGAGTAAATCCGTGCAGTAAGCTACGTGTCTCTGACAAAAAGAAAGTCTTTGATATTGGAATCCTGGATGAATCCGCTGTATCAAGGATCGTTTTATTTCGTCCCAAGAGACAGATATTCGTAATTTTATTCGTCGACCCTTATTATACGCTCAAGCTCTTCTATTCACGTTCTTTTCACATTTAATTTAAAGAATATCTTTCATATGATTTTATTAAGCATTATCGAGCACTTACACGCATCGAATAATTACATAAATCAAATAATCCTAAGTTGAATAATTCTAGTTTCTACATTTTATTCACAATTGCAGATAATACTAATCGAACTCACATTTGCAAGTTAATATATTCTATTCAAATCCAGCTGAATATTTTTCTATTCAAAAATTATTCTCCGCGATCCTTCCTTACGATCTTTTCATTCATGACTTAAACAATCGCGTTTTTAAAAACCGCTCTTTGCTATAAATGGTTCCACTGAGCATCGTCAAATGCTCAAAATTTAGGCAAAACGTTAAACAAATTTAACATTTAAATTTAATTACGTAATGCTCAAATCAGACATGGAATTCCCAATTCCAAGTAATATCAATCGATTTTCAACTAATATGTTCAGCTTTCCCATTTTCCTCACAAATCCCTCCTTCTCCCTACGCTTATCACTGATGTCCTTCTTTCTTCGAATCTGTGATTCAAAGAATTATATTTTTCAAATTATTCTTGACTAATAGATAATTCCACTAAGCACTATTAAACATGCATTAGGTTGTCCGGAAAGTGTCTTTCTTTCACAAACGTGTTTTTTACAACAGTGCCCCTTCGTACAAAAGTGAAACTAGGTCTGTGAAATGTCGCGGTGTTTATCTCAACAGAACAAAATAGATGGTACGTAATTCGACAAAATAATATAAAACAAAAAACGTTGTGCATCTATTATTTCCTCGTAAAACGAAAGAAACTTTTCGAACAACTTTACACGTAAAGAACTTGAATAAAATTGAGATAACCGTAAAGTCAAATTCGCAAATCCACGTAACTAACGCCGATCGATTTCCAATTAACATTTCGATGTCTGCTATTCTTCTTGCAAATCATCTCGCTGAACACCTAGCGGCTATTTCAATTTCAAGAAGCTAAAGGAAGATAAAGGGGCTGCAGAGTTAAAAAAGAAATAGACGAAAAAAAGAAGCGGAGGGGAAACGTGGAAAAGTTCGGTCAGATTTTCGTCGTCGGTTTGGTTAGCGAGAGTTAATCCGAGATTACTGCGACTAATTGTCCGTAAGCCGATATCGGAGTTTACCGGTTTTCCAGCGCGTTGAAACAGCGCGAAAGACGCCGGAAATGAGGAGGTTGGAAAAAAGGGGAGACTGGAAAGAGTTTGCGAACTCTACGAGGGACGATTGAATCGTCGAAGGTCTCTCGTCTAATGATTCGCGTCCGATTTCTGGAAAATAATTTTCTCGCGTCTGAAGAGCTCGTTGTCGCTCCCCCAGGAAGGTTCCTACTCTCCTGTCGAGGGTAGCCACCAGTATTCAGCCTTCTTCCTGTGCGATCTCTCTCTCTCTCTCTCTCTCTCTCTCTTTATCTATCTACCTATCTCTTTCGATTCGTGAAGCAATCGATAGCTTCGCCGTGAAATTGAGCCTCGTCGAAAAATGAGCAGACGGTCTCGTTCTCTTCCTCCCTTTTTCATTTCGTTTCCTGGTTCGGTTTCGTTGCTTAAAAATTAACCGAGCAGATGCCCGGGGATTGGAATAATTCTTGAGAGACGGATGTTGGAAATTCTGTAGGGTGCCAGCGATATTTGCCGATGTGATGCCGATCGTTAGTGTACGTCTTGGTAGGTTTCCTTTTCGAGGCAAGAAAAAATTGGATTCTGGATCTTGTAATTAATTTTTGTCATATATGATTAATTAAATTTGTAGATGGAAGAGTTTACAACTATAGAGGAGAATATACGTTGTGAAATATTTTCAGGCTTAACTCTTTGCAATATGAATAATATTTGATACCGGATGTAGCCAGTGATTCATATTGAACCATATTCGACGTAGGTACTTTTGATATAAATAATAATTTCATAGGATTTTCATATTTTCGTAAACAATTATATTTTCATATATTTGTATCGATAATTAATTTTGAACAAAGTAGTATGTGGACTTTTCTTTGAGATTGCAGAGGGAGATGAAGACGTCAAGTACTCGGTTTTCTATCGTTCTAGGTGCTAGAAAAATCGAAAGAAATTTTCAAGTAGTTATTTATCAATACTCCATTATACAATATAATCAAGTAGTTAATATTCTATTCTAATATTTGGAACTTTTTCCGTTAAATATAAGAAACTCCGTTGGTTTCATTATTATTTTATTGGTTGGATTGTGTGGAAATATTTCCAATCGATTCTTTCAATCAAAATTTCAATGCTAGATTCTGGATAATAGTTTTACAATGCTCCGTTTCTCATTCCATATTTTCTTCTCTAACTCGCATTATAGTTCGTATAATTTTTCTTCACTCCAAGCGCAAGAATCGCTCGAATGCACGCAGAAGGGAGAGTCGAGTGGTTTTCTTCGCCATTTACGAGCCAGGAAAAAGCGGTCTCTCGATAGATCTGTGACTCTTTTATCTGACTAGTCGAATTTTTCTAAATCCTAGAACCCGTAAGCGAACGTATCCTCGTTTTCGAAGCCTGTGAACGCCGATTGTCGATAGTGGAAATTTCTATCTAAATGGCGAGACTCAGAAGACAGATTAGATTGAGACAGACTAATTCTAGCGTGGATTGAAAGAGTTTCAAACATATTAAAACGGTTCTATAATAAAATAATTAAGGTTTCGAATTATTTAACAACCAAGATTCCTGTTATTCTCTGAAATAATCACAGAAGAACCTAAGGAGCATAAGAAAAATTAAAAGCAATCGAAAGCGTAATGGCAGAAACAGTCAAACTAGAGGAAACAACGAAAATGACAACGAAGCTGTACGTAAAAAAAGAAGAGGTAAAGAAAATCAAAAGAGACGACAGCAAACATCAGCAACATACTTAACCAGAGGAACACATGGTACAGAATTTCTTACGGCGCGTTAAAAATTAACAACGGATAGTCTGGAGACCGTTGGAAAGGAGATAGCCAACAGCTGCAGCGACGCTCGTCGATGTCACCGACGATTTTCCAGCAATCCAGCCAGTAAACTCCTCGAGTTTTCACCACTCGTCTCTCACTCCCTTCTCATCCTCTCGTCTCTGTTTACCCTACAGTCGCCAATTCGCTCTCGAACGTCGTAAATCTTGCAACGAATCGCCTTTTCTCGTTTTTCATTCTCACTCTGTCCCTTTGTGCTTTTTCTACGTTCTTTCACATTCGCACCTTCTTCACGAAAAATAGAGAGAAAACTGGCGAAAAAAAGGAGGAAAAGAGGGAATAAAATTAGTGAAAATGCCTGGACAGTCCATAGATGACATCGAGTGCTTGATTCCTAGGATAAATGTTCCAGTGGCTGTTCAGTTTTACAGCATCATCTACGGTGAAATTTCCTTTTCAAAAAGATTAAATAAAAAATTGAAATTGAAATTCTCCGGAGAACCTGGTCTCTGCTAATAATTTTGTTCATCGCCTATTCTGTTAATTAAATGTTCTGCCGAAGATTCGATCCATTCTGTGCCGTGTTTAATCTGATTATTATCTATGGTGTTTCTGGTCGTTTTGGAACGCGACAAAGTTTGGTTTAATCGGTTGGTTAGAGAGAGTAAAGGGTTGATTCAGCGCAGTAAGAGTGCAACAGGTCCGTGTAGTGGAACTTGCGTAAGCGGCGAGCCAATTGTTTTATGACTTTTATTCTACGACCTTACTTCCGAAGAAACATCAGCAAAATCATCCTTTCGATAGTGAGAGGGCTAATTGGCTGTTGATTAAATCATAGCTTAATCTACTTGCTTCTTAACTTATGACATTTTACTGTACTCATAATTATTATTTTATCTTTTCACTATGTTGAATGCCTTCTTAGTAGACGATATTTTTATGTTAGAGATACAGTTCATCAAATAGATACCCGACATTTTCCCAAGGGCAAATTACCGGGGAAATGCTGTGGGATGGTTGGAGGGTTAAAAAAAAAGAAGAAAAAGAAAAAGGTTACTCTACGGGATGTAAAAGAATGTGGTACAAAGAAAAAGCGTGATTTTACGTTTGTGAAGTAGAATACAATAATTGTGTTACACGCGATGACACTTAAAATGTAAAATCTGTAGTAAATGTGACAACTTGCTCGAATCTCCTTTATGCTACAATATGAGCAAGTAAGTGCTCAATTACTCGCTGAAAAGTATTCCCCAAAAAATAAACCACTTATTTTACAAGAAATCTGTCTAAAGAAATAAATTGAAATTAATATAAAACAAATATTAAATCCAAATGAAAGTAAATAAAAATGAATATAATCCAAATGTAAATTTGGATGTAAACTGTTTATAAATCAAATTGAATATAAACTAAAATTTAAATCAAACATTTCTATCACCAAGGTCCGCAATCAGAGTCCAGGACTCCGAAAAGCAACATCCAAGGGAATTTGAAAATTACCCTAACAGCGATGGCAATGGCCGATCTATGCAGCGTCCGGAATATACTTTTTGCCGACAAGGCTGACGTGACTGGAAACTGGAGGAACGATTACTTTATGCCGTCGACAAGCGCCGTGGCGATACGTTCAGAAAGCAGATTACGATAACCCGAGTGCCGAGATATCCCTCTCTCTCTCTTTCTCTCTCTCTCTCTTTCCTCCTTTCCCTCTTTCTCTCGGTATTTCATGAAACGTCGTTCGCAACGAGGATGACGCGATACAACGACCAACATGAAGAGAAGGACAGCGATATAGAATGGGCGAAGCATCCGGAGACGAGAGTGACCCGAAAAGACAGCAGTTGAATTCGCAAGCGAGGCGTATTCGAGTCTGAAACCGGCCGAGAATCGAAATCGGTCGAGTAGCCTCGCTGTTGGCTGTTTCTTGAGCATTTTTGATAAGTCGCTGAATCAGCGATCCATCACTGAGCTTCGAGAATATTAATTCGATTATGACACCCTGTTATTGGGAATTTGTTCAATTCTCCGTAGATTTCTGCCAGTTCTCTTAGATTTGATTGTTCTAGGACTCTGAAATTGATCTTTGGAACACTCATTCGTAAGATAAAGAATTTTTAATTAGAATGTGGAGCCTTGTTATTGGAAGCGTTGAAATTGATGCTTGAAAGATTCATTTCTAAGATAGCGAATGTTAATTTGATCATGAACCTTCAGTTTGGAGGGTTTGTTGAACATTGTCAGAATTTTTCATAATTTTTATAGGCACTCAAAGAATTTTTCTGGTTATTATTATTACTGATATTCATTGACAATATAAACAAATTTAATTACAAAACTTTTATATTTTATTAAGCAAAAAACCGTGTGATAGTATATGAAACAAAGAATACGATAAAACATATTGTATTGCGTTATTTTTATTAATATTTGTATTAATATTGCACTACAATATCTTTAATCGTATTCTTTTCATACCGATCTTTTGCCAAATAAAGTATATAAAATTTATAGTCAAGATTTTTTATATTGTCAATGAATATGTACTGATTATAAGTAATGATAACAATAGTTAATAATAGCCGAATGTAATCATAAAGAATTTTTGCCGTTGATAATGGTTATCGGTAACCAAAATAAAATTCGGGTCATCGATAGTGGCTACTAGTAACCAAAAAAGATTCGGGCCATATATATTATAACTAAAATTGAATTTCCGTCATCAATAATGGTTACTGATAACCAAACGGAATTATAATCGGGATCATAACAAGTAAAAGTTAATATTTTGTAATTATTTTATTTTTTGAGAAATTTCTTCTGGATTTACTAATAACTGAGTTCTACATAAATAAAAGTAAATTTCTATTCAATAATCTGTTCGCAATTAAATATCTAAAACAAAATATTACTTTGGATCTCCGGTTATATTCAAATTTCATTGAATTGAACTAGATTTTTGTTAACTTGTAATCTATGTGTCTCTTCTGAAAGACAATACAAATTAATCGCTGTTTATTATCGTAGTAAAAGGTAACTAGTAACAGATTAAAATCAACTATTTGACGTTTGAGTTACAGCAATGAAATATTAAATCACATTTAGTATCCTAAAATGTATCTTGTCACGGATTTTGAGTTTTGTGTAAATAGCTTATGCAGTTGAATTTATTTCTGATCCGCTTAGAAAATATCAGTTGAATGAACGAATCAAGCAGTCATGTACAAATAAAATTTCCCTTGCTCGTTCATTTCGCTAAGTTCCGTGTTCTCTGATGGTTAGCTGCTCGTTATGCCCTTGCCTCTGAAGATTTCCTTCGTAACTGCTGCTTCAAGCACTGATGTTTAATCCTTGCACGTACATATCCTCGCACAATACATAAATCAACCGAATTTTCCTTGAATTCCCTCGACCACCCCAACGTTTCTTTAAAGTTTGTCGCATTTGCTCTTACTCTTGTCCTGAAATTTCCAGTATTTCCCAGTGTTATTAGGTACTAATATTCCGATATACTGTCGGAATGAGCAATAGATGGATTAGGTTAATAGAATATGATTGGGTAGAATATGAATAAATGCTGGTAACGAGGCGCATTTTCTTGAGTATAAAAATTATACGATTCGAAGAAAGAAGAGTGTGACGTAGACGCTGTTATATGATTAAATCTAATTTCTAACATAATTTATGTAACAAAATACCAATTTTTCCCAAATATATAATTTATTAAAGAACATAAGATTGATAGAAATATTTACGAAATAATATGAACCACCACGTTACACATTATTTCTTCAACTTTGTACAATAAATGTTATCTGATCGAACGATATTTTCTATCATATTTTTCCCAAAAATTCGTCACGCTTCAATCATCTCCTTTGCAAATAATTGTATAAATTTTGTTGTGTTATTTTTTACTCTATTGTATATTTTTCGGTCTGTTATATAGATTTATAATATATTGTATATATTTATTATTAATATTGTATAGATTTGAGTTCAAAGATTTTTGGGAGTTATGTAGGCGATTGAAGGAAGAAGGCGCGTGTCTAGAAACTTTCCGACTAAATGGAATCGCGTCGCGGCGTTTTCTCCGAGCGTGATTCGATTCGTAGGTGGATTATACGTAAAGTAACACTTGATATGTGGAGCAATGAAACAGTTAGAAACTGCGTCGCAGCAATTCAGTTCGAGGAAGAAGCCTCCGGATGACGTTTCCACACGATAAATTAATTCAATCGTCCATCCTACGCGTCACTCTCTTGCTGCAACTTCCGCTTCGCCTTCTTCACATGGCTCCCTTTCTATATGTATTTTCATCCTTTATCTTCGTGGAATTTATCTCTTTCGGTTCCGGATTCTTCTTCCAGTGTCTCTATCGTATCTTGCATTCTTTGTATTTTTGTGTATTGTCACAATTACGTAATGTTAAAAGCTTGAAATCAGATTCTTGCGCTTTGTCTTATAACGTAGCAGTGATTTTCAATCTTTTTCATCGCTCAGTACACATACACTGCACGAGGAAACGTAACTCAAGATTAATCCGCAAAATGTATACTGCAAATATACAATATCGTTGCGTTATAGTATTTCTCATCAATCAAGTTTCTTTTTCAATAAAAAAGCGTTTACATTTCAAGTTATTAAACTACATGCTACGAATATCGAATATTACTATAGCGATATTTTCAATCTGTCAAGTGCGATTCGTGATAATGACATATCGATAATTTGTATCTTTATCGTTTGCAAGAGATTCGATCTTTAAATAAACAACACTCTGTATTATTAATAATACGATATCGATAATACGTACAAACCTCCATACATCGCTCATATGCGCAGTTATTTGTCTAATTACAAATATGTACTAATTAATTGAAGCAGGAAACAAATTCTCTCGCAATCGACTCAGCACACGCAAAATTAAGAGTAGAATTAAAAATTCGGATTAAAACCTTTTTTCTCTACAATTAACGAGCATACAGAAAATGAACATTTTGCGAGAAACTCGACGAACGGAGGGCCAAATTATAAATTATAATTAATATCTCTCTCTCTCTCTCTTTCTTCCACAAAGTCAGGTCGATCCTCTGACCAAACTTACCGATCGGAAAAATACCTGAACCTCCAGAGAAGACCGAAAGAAGCGTTTATCCCTGGGTCGGGGAGGAAGCAGGAAACGGAAACATCGTACAAAGAAATTCTCCAAACTAGAAATAGGAAGCCCCGGCCCGGAAACGCCTTAAGAGAAGCGCGGGCCAAGTAACCAGAATAACGTACCAACAAAGTTGCCCGAATAAATCTAAACTTGCCGCAGAACCTGCCTTCCTAGAATCTTTCCAACAAAAGACTTTTTCATGAAATGCAGATCGTCGCCGTCGTTCCGCTTATTCCCGGCAAATTTCGAGCAGACCGGGCTGATTCATCGAGTCGTTTGGATCCGGCAAAGTGCCCGGATAATACCCGTTATGTTATTTCTTTGTGACGGTACATCCATAAGTTGGCAATTTCTAGAGACGCGAGAAGAAGAAAAAGCAAAGTCGCGTGAAGGGAAGTCCATTAACATTATACTTGTGCTATTACTTGTCGTTATTCGGTTCCACGTATGCTACAAGTAATTTTACAATTCAGATTTAGATTTTCCACGGACTTCTTGCAATTTCCCATTTGGTTTAATTTTTGAATAGGATTTTGTACAGCTTCAAAGATTGCGAGTGCCAACAAATGACTGTTTAATTTATTACGAGAGTTAATCGAACGTAAACCGGACTTGGTTCATGAAACTTTACATTTCAATAAAATGTTTCCAAAAAAAAAAAAAAAATTCCATTTATTATTTATTATTTTCCATTTTTCTCTATACACGTTCGTCAGCGGATTGCGTAATTTTTTTATTCCAGTTTCGTAGAAAGTACAGGGTTGGGTTAGAAGTCAATTGCACGCTATTTGCTCTGCTTCCTCGTTGCTGTTGAAACGTTGTCCTCTTTAAGTGATCATGATTTCTTTTAGAACTTTAACTTCTGCCGGATGATGGAAACCACATTTCGTAATCTATGTAAAATTTCTGTGGCTTTTGTGCCTCCAATGGTTACAAACTTAGTAATCAAGCGTTGTGCAATGGAAGATGGTAGAAGTTTCTTTAAATTCTTCTAAAATTCTTTCTACAGTTGCGTGTGTCCCTTAAAATAGTTTAACTTTGTCCTTTTTTATATAATCGTAAATAAGGTAGATATTTAGATAATCTCATCTGACTGAGACATCTTGCATAGTTTAGGGTTATAGGTTCCTCGAGAAAGGAAGAATAAAAAGTGAATATAGAAGAAAGTTGCGTCGAAAAAAGTCGATTAAGAGTGGACTACTGGAAGGAGGAGGATGGGGTTGAATATTTCGGGGCGCAATATTTCGATGGCAGAACATTCGGCAGCCGATATTCTGGAGTTGTCCAACGCAATTTCATTGGTATTCCGGACTCCTAGGAAACTTTGCGATAATTCGATGTCTCGACGGCTGCTGCGAGCAGCAACAGCAGTGTGGACTCCGTCATCATCGTCGGACCAAAGCGATCTACGTGACTTTTTCACTCGTCCTATCTCCCTCGTTCTTCAGAGGATCATTTAGCGTTTCTGTCTCTCCCACTCTCTGAATAGCTGCACCATCTTCGGGTCTTTTGATCCTTCTTTTCTCCGTTTTACGATCAGGCCTGGTTTGTGTACCCATTTTGACTTTCTTCTTTCTCGTTTTACTTCAGTCTATTACTTTTTATATTTTCATTTTATTTTATTTTATTCTGTTTTGTCTCATTTTTTTTTTATTTTGCTTTGCTTTGCGGTTGGTCTGATTTTAGCGGGATTCTTTAAGATTCTGTAGATTTCAAATATCTAAAGGATTCTCAGATCTCTAAATCCATTTACAGTTTCATATTATTTCCTCACATTTTTCTGCCATCGTCTAAATTCTTGTAATTTCACGCTAGCGACAATCAGCTACAACTTGTAAAAAAAGTGTAACAGATACCGAAGACTACGAACGTGTTAAAGTAACAAATGCGAGAAACGAGATAAAAAGACATATATGTACAATATTGTAAACGAATAATTACAATGTAACAGTTAATTATAGTAATAATAATTGGAAAGGGCGTTAGGAGGATGGAAAAAGTTCATTTTCACCGAGTAATGAATTAATACATTCCTTGATTAAATTAAGCTTTCCATTATGAAATAATCATCGTGATGGTTACGAAATTAAAAAAGAGGGACGAGAGACGTACACGCTGTTCTAGAATTTTTCGTTCAAACTTTGTTACACGATATTTGAAATCGCGAATCTCAGATGATTATACAATTAGTATAATGAAATTCATTATTATCTATTATACTACTCTCTATGATAAGCGAACTTATTTCAATAACTCATATTATTTTTTTTTTTCAAAAGTTCAACAATTATCACAAAATAGATTACATGGCGTTAATTATCGAGGACCTCGTATGTTCGATATCGCATAATACGTATTTGTATTGTTTCCCACGTAAAATTATTATACTCTAGAAAATTAATTTTTCACGTGTCTCGTTTATCCAATTAAAAAATGCTCTTCTATTCAAATAAGTCGTAAACACGGTAGATTACTTAGTTCTCATAAAACGAGATCATAATTTCAAACTCTTTGAAAAATACTGCTTTTACTGTTTCTCCTTGCCCGACCATTTTAACTCCCTTCTTATTTACCCTGTTTCCATCATCCTTATATTCCTTTGCTTTTAACTCCGCTGTATTCCCTTCTGCGTTAAATCACCAGCCAGTCCCAACTGCTTTTATCGTTCCATATTTCAGTAACTGTTCCTCCATCCCTGCTCCGCGGATTCATCACGCCGCCAGAAGCGATCGCAATTTGTCAGCGCGATATCGTCGATGCGTACTCCTTACTGCGTCCTACATTCCATATTTCTCCATCTCGATATACCCCTTCCAATGCAACCTAATTCTATCGTTCGTGCAACGTGTCAGCTTCATCGTTGCATCGCTTTTACTTACAACGTCGAAGATCGTAATCGATCAATTACATCGAATCGATTGTATCGGTGTGCGGTGACGCGCAGCGATCTATAAACGAAATTTAGTAGTCAATGATATAAAAAAATGATGGCTTACCCGGTTTATAGATTCTTTACGACTGATTTCCGATGAATTTATGTAATTTCAAGGGTGATACAGCTTTTAGAAGTCTTCAAGATTCAGAAAAGAAGATTCAGCAAAACTAGACAAGAAGTTTACAACATTCTCGGGAGTAAAATATTTTTAGGAAATACTTCCGTCGTTGCACGGAGACTCATAATGGTCCATAAACGAAATTTTGTAGCGCAGTAATATGAAAAATAAAGACTTGCTAGTTTATAGATCTTTTACGTTTATTTTATGGATGCATTTAAGAGTAGTTTCACGGGTGATATATCTTTAAAATCGTTAAAAATGTTTCGGAATTTAATTATTCCTGTTACGTTCTCGAAGTTAATTATTCCTAACGAAAAGAAATATTATTGTTGTTTTTGTTATTGAAATTTGTTGCTAAAATAATGTAGACACGGATAAGTATAGATTGAAATAATGAATTTGCTATTCCATGGTCTGGTTTCAACATTCCAAAATTTATCAGTAGTTCTTAGTAGTTAGCTAGTAGTTATCGGTAATTCTTAAATATTTCAGCTATTTAAAGTCCTCAGCCAATAAATCTTGACCCTCAATCGCATGTTACATCGCCTTCCTCCTATTTTTTCTCCCTTTATCTTTCTTGAAAACATTCTAGTCGTCTTCAAAGCGTTGATACACCACTAGAACCCTTCCAAGTGGAATTTTCAAGCGGAATTCGCCTGGTTCTTGACAAATTCTTTTTCGCGACACGAGTCGAAGCACAGTGTTGAAATTATCGGGTGTAAATTGAATCGCGCGTAATTTAATCTTCACCGTTTCCGGCCCCGGCGTCGTCGTTGACGTTCGAGCGCCTTTGGCGAAGCCAACACAGTAAAACGTTGAAAATACTAAATACGTTAAATCCACGTGATACGTAATTTTGTGATGCTCGGAACTCTCGCGAATTATATTCTGAGGACTCTCGATGTCTGGACTTTTTATTATATCTAGTGTTAGCGGATAGATGCCTTCACGAACTGTATGGTAACTTCAACGATTTTATGTTTGCTTGCTTTATGAATATTATCTAACATTAAAGAAGAAGCAAAATTTTTCAACAAAAGCGTGATAATTTCTCCCGTTTCGTTAATCCACGTTCCAGTAATCGGCTTTGATCGAGAATGTTCCGACAAATTCTTCTTGTACTTCGTTATCATCGCGATAGCGAAGGTCGCGACGGTGATTTTACAGTTGAAATTCATCTTCTCAGGAGTTTTCGTTGCCAAATGATCGTTGTGAATGGCAACTGCGATCTTTGCTCCGGTTTTATCGAGGTCAGTGATAGCGGCGAAATATAATTAGCCGAGTTGTTTCGCGGGTCGTGGAACTTTGGTTGTAACGAAATTAGACCAGAGGAATCGCCGGAGATTCAGATGCTGTTGGTAACTCGTTGGTTAAGTGGAAACCGTAGTATAACGTGATTCCCTCTCATGGTATGTTAGAATCTGGTGGAAAACGCGATGTTTCGTCGTGAAAACTGGACGATGTTATACGTCCATATGTAGATTTATGTAGAGTAGCTGTTCTAAGTGGAAATGTTGGCATATCTTACAAGTAGACAGAGAACGTTAATGTTGATTCATATTTTTAAAAATATTAATATCTTGACCAGAAGTATGTTAGTAACACTGATAACTGGAATAAAAGTATGTCTTATCTTGTAAACGTAACACGCTCTGTATTTTTCTATTGATATTTGATATATTTCTGCGTTTTCTTCATAGTTGTAGAATTTCACATATTCGTTTATAAATGAACTGCGAAGAATTTATTTATTTATTGACGACAGAAATCATAGTAAAAACCGGACGAAAGAGAATCATACGTGTATAAGATATAATGTATAGAATAAGACAGTGAGAGTGGACAAATAGGAAAAAGACAAATATTTAATGCCAGGTACGAGCTTGCAAGAATACAAAGTGGAAAGTGTCGATAAAATTGTGTAATGTAGAAAAATATTGTAATATTAATATTTTGCACGAAAATGTATTATTTTTACTTTTAACATTAGAACGTATATCGAGACGAATTTAACACTGTGCAACGTTAAATCAGTCTATTTTATGAATGGTCGATTTATGAAGTAAGAATAAATCATAAAAATCATAAAAAACAAGGCAGTTTGTTCGATACATGTCACATGAATCATACCAGATTTTCATCTAAACGAATAATTCTCTTTTCGTTTTCAAATAATAATTTACATATTACCTATATTACTAATTAACAAAAAGTATATCCTACATGTTTTATTCCTTTAAAAAAAAAACTCTTAAAACACCAATCTCATATTACACACGAATTTAAAAATTATTAACTACATTTTAATTAATTGTTGTTTACCAAAATCACTACTGTCGCATATTTTCCACATTCATCGTTGAAAATGAACTAAAAATAGAATTATCCTGTCTATCACAGCCAACTACTCGAGTAATGGAATAACCGATTTAACTATTGCTTTGCCATAAAATATACCGTGTGTTTTGAATATTACAGCACGATTCTCTTGTACAGGAAAAATCTCGCAATTCGGTTTTTTACGAGAAAATAAATGTCCGCTAACGCAGAACAAAATCGTATAAAACCGTAAATGGAACAAAGTGGTTCTCTATTCTACCGAACCAGTAGAATGTTCGGTAAACATTAACCGACAAAATTATACCTGTTGACAGTAGAATACTCGGCACTTTTACCAACGAGGTCCGCGTCATTTATCTCGATAATAACTAAACGGAATAACGAGGTTACGAGAACGTTGCTGTAACTTTGACTGAAAAAGTGTATGGTGTAAATTTATCGGGTGTCGTTTGATTCGTAACGCGATATCGTTACTACGTGTAATAAAGGCGATAGAACAATGAGGTCGTGTACAAAGTACCACAACGAAGCAATTTAATAACGCGATAGTTGTACCATGGTTGCATTTCGTTCGCCGCGAAACGTTCGTAAGTGAAATTTCACGAGCTCGTTCACCGTTGTAAGAGTTGGAAAAAACGAAGAGCAAAGACTTGTTAACCGAATAACGTTCTACGGTTGCATTTTATTTTCCACGGAACTTTTGTAAGCCGAACCATCTTCGAATTTCCTCAACTTGATCACAATCGTGCAAGTTTGCAAAAGAAATAAAAATTCGTCGACGATACTTTGTACGAAAAAAATTCCATCGAGTGGCGAACACTCAGTTTTCACCAAGTTCGTTAATTAAGAACACCGATTCGTTTATCCGGAATCGAGTTTCATGACACAGGGAACGAAAGAAAAATAGAGAGAGAATGATAGGAGAAGAGGGAATTCTGCGAATGAAGCGGTTCATTTATTCTCAGTCGAATTGCACGAATTTCCCATCGAACGAATCAAAGCTCTGCAGTAATTGTATATAATACAATTATCGATGAAATCTCGAGCTTTGATAAAGTCGAACGCCAATGATTTTTTCCATTCACTCCCCTTTCGATAATCGGATCATTCGCGACAAGAGGATTCATTTGTTTTTACACTGTGTACGATCGGTCGATTTTCCAGCTCGATCTTGTCCCATTTCACCGTGCGAATTTTTCGGGGCTGTAATTCGATTGCTGGCGATACTTCCAAAACAGAATGACACGAGCGAGCGTTTTTCAATGAAAAATGTCGAATTTTGAATCTAAATTCAATAGCGCGAACCGATCGTCTCGTTTCGTAGCCTGTTACACCGTGTAAACTGATATTTGCAAAACGAAGGAGAATTATTTAATAATGTAGAATCGAATTTCACGTCATGGCCAAGAATTCGATAGCCGCGTATTCCCAACTTGTAATTTAATGTTTCGACACGAATTTGTCGGTCAACCGTCGAACGCGGCCAGCCTTTAATATTAAAACTTGGTAAATATTTCTCGAACTGTCGGCAAACGGGTTTAATATCGAATTTTTTGAATATTACAACTCGAACACGTTTCATGCGACGAATCAATCAATAGCGTTAAGCATTAAAACCTTTACACGTATCTCATTGGAAATATAAATCTAAGAATACTCCTGCTCGAATAAAGACTATATATTTAATTTCTTCAGCAACATTGACACATGTATCTGTTTTGAAAAATAAAAATCACCGTGATTTCATTTATCCGTCTAATTCCTTAATTAAACTAACTCCTTAATTAATTGAAAACTAAACGAAGTCGAATTACAAGTTTTTCTTTAAAAATAGCTAAGTGTCCGCATACTTTCTTGCACATTCTTCGTCGATTTTTCAACACACCCCATAATCGATGTTTCCCTCCCTCGACGCTTTGACATTTCACGAGAAGATTCCTGAAACTTTGTTATTTCGAAAGTTTTAACGCTCGCCATTCTTTCTTCCACGACGACTATTCTTTTCTTTCTTCTCTTTTTCCTTCATTCGCTTTTTTTTTCTCGTTCGTAGACAGTGTCACTAGCCCGACGATAATACGTACAGCGGCATTCTTTGTCGAACAGGGAGGATCGTATGTTTGCCGACTTTTCCAGGTCGAATCGCGAATATCCAGTGGAACTTCCGGTAGCGTAGAAACTCATTTTCCGCATCGACGGCCGGCAAAATTGTCGCGATTTGCTTGCTGGAAAACGGCCCGTAAAAATCTATGGCCGGTGCTATTTTCCCTCTACGTTCGGTCGCCCCTTCGTGTGCCGATTCGAGAAATGTTTTAGAACCGAGTGGTCGATCGCACTTCTTGCCGGGAACCATTTTTAATCGTGAATTATGAACAAGACAACGGCCGATCTGTCTCGTTTTACCAAGGAAAGAAAATGCCTAACTATACACTGGATAGATGTTATTTAAATGTTTCGTAGTGATAAGAAAAATAAAAGAACAAAAGAAGAATAGATGTCTGGTCCAGTAATATTCATAAGCGTAGGTGAAATTTCTACGGTAATTTGTGATATTAATGAGTGAAAAAAATACTAAATGTTATTTAAGCGTTTTGTAGGAACGTTAAATGTCAGAGAAGAGAATAAATATCGTTTAATTCTTTTTAGCATGGCAATATATATTATTTATTTATTGCTATTATTTATTGCTGCTAATGATTTAGCTTAGAGCACTAAATTATTTGAGCTGTCCGGAGTTGATAGATGAATGTTGCACGTGTCTGTTTGGTAATATTTAGCGATACAATTTATCGATTAATGTTTTATCTTCCGTGTGTCAAAGCAAATATGCTTGGATTTCGTTTCTACGGTGCACTGCAAAATAATTTTCCAACTGTGGGAAATTCAAAGGTACACTTTTACTGTATTTAATCTCTATTTAGAGCTCAATCTTCTCTATCATTTTGCTAAATAAACACGAATTTGTGTAAACACTCTCAGTTTAACAGTAGAATTTTAATACGCTTGGTCATAAACTTTTGTTTGGTATCCAAACTATTTCACGCATCTACCTTCTCACCCTTCGTCAAATAAGTTAGAAACAGTATAGTAAAGAAATTCCTACAGCGGAAATCGCAAGAGGGAGCGAGGATCAACAATAACGAGAACAGTGTTCCACGTAACATGGACAAGAAGGTAGAAAATACAGAACTTTAGAAATAGGTTTTGGGAGATAGCGTGCGTTGTTTGGAATGGTCACGATGCTCCAGGTGCATAATAACAGTGCCGTACGATAATCAATCGATGCAAATTTCTGAATTGCACGGCGCATGGACGAAATGAATATCGGAGACCACCCGGCTTTGCATATCGATTCGATCCGACTGGGAACTCATCAAACGAAGATCGGTCGAGGAGAAGATGAAAAACCTCGGAGAACAATTGATAAAAGAGAAGGAAGATGGGGGTTGGAGGAGGGTTGAAGCTAACGCGGGATGGCCGAAGAAATGGGGAAGAACGGGATAATAAATTGGCCGTGTGAAATGTGCCGGTTCAGCGTTTTATAAGTTTCCAATGGGGAATAGAGAAGCCCTTCGGGCCACCCTTCGCGAGAAGGATCGTCCTTGATACGCGCTCCGCTCCTCCAACAGAGGTAATTTTCAAGTAATGCCTCTTCTTTGACTTTGCCGACATGTGTCGCTCATCTGCTACCTTCCAACTGGGCGATATTTCAAAAGGGCCATGTGATATTAGCTTGTTAACTTTTTTTGAAGATTTCCTGGTAAATTATATAGTCTCGTTGCATCGGTGACTTGTCTACATCGGCTCACGAAAGTATTTGAACACTTTCCATAGGAAGCTTTTATGTATACGTGTATCGTGCGTGTCATATGAAACATTTTGAAATTTCATAGCGTAATGAGACACCGTAATGGAGAAATATAACAAGACACGGGCTGTTATGATTATATTGGTAAAATTTGAAACCTCAAGTCTGGAAATGTATACACAGATTACAAGATATTTGTCGCACGTATGTATCTTGGTAAAGAATTAGCGTATAGCACGAGTTGCTATTTTAATTATATAATAAATGTTAAATATGGTCCTAAAAATATTAAGGTCTATTAACCTAATGAATAATTGAACTGTTTATGTAGGTATTTCCCTGATCTCTGCGAGATATACAGGGTGTCCCAGCTTTTCCCGCAAAACTTTGCCAGCATATTCTATAAAAAGATAAGAGAAAGATATTACATAAACGTGGGCTCTGAAATGTTTCATTGAAAAATTATAACAAAAATACGAAATGACTGGTTTCTTGCTCGACACCATATAGGAATAACTTGTCGAATCACAATATGATTCCATTTCAAAATATTAAATACGTAGGATTGGTATCTACGTAGAATAGAGAGATTTTCCATAATTGTGGCAAATACGTCACAAATCTTTTGCATTAACACCTGCCGCGTAATAATTTATATTTGATAAATTAATATTTCCACGGTTCCCCGCGATTAACAATCCATTGACGTGATATCTGATGATCTTGGAGGCCAAGGAATTGCTATTCATCGTTCAGGGTAATGATAATCTAACTATTGCCAGACTGATTGACCAGATCAGCGAACTCATAAAGTAAACATTAGGGTTTGTGTAAACATATCAAACAGATATTGGCAATGTGTTCTAATGCAGTGTTAACGAGACACCAGTTCCTTATCATCTTGTATTTTTGTCATAATTCTTTAATGTCGCATTTGCTTATGTAACATTTTTTTTCTTAATTTTTCTTACAGAATATACTGGTAAGGATTTGCAAGAAGAAGCTGGGACATCCTGTTGCATATTTATATTAAATGTCTCGAAATTTCTCGGTATGCTTTCAAATTAAACTTAGAACGTAGTATTACGCGACAAACAACATTGTTGAAGCTGAACAGAAAGCACAACATCGTTCAACTTGAACAATTAGAATCAACGAAATTCCGAAGTTACCAACGAGCAGAGAACAAAACGTTAGCATCTATATACCAGGTTGCGCCCGATTCCCGCGAGAATGAAACAAAAGTGAACTTGTCTGTTCGGATTTAAGTGGACACTGCCTCGAACGTTCCGCTGGCACAGTCCATCCGCTTTGATCCGATTTGTTTTGTCGTTAACTGTGCGTTTGTTGCAGGACAGAGCATTGAAATTCTATTAGTTGGAAATACTTTCAGTTGGGTCTTTTAAATCGAATGATTCCAGTTTCACGTTCTCTCTTTACTCGGACCATTCATCGCGATAATGCTAACAATTCCACCTTCGTATTTCCAAAATTCGCGTGGTTATATCACGTTTTGATCGCTTTATCCGATGTTAAATGGCATTCATCCGATAAACACCGATGATAAACTCTTCTTCTTTTTCTCTTTTCAGATTTATCGCCAGCGTTCGTTCGATTCTCGCCGTTTAATTTCGGTGAGTATTTAAATCAAGCCCGAAAATAACAGAAATATTAGTTTCATCTCGAAATCATATAGATTTATGCAAAGCTGTGTATGACTCGATGACATTGTCCAGATTAGTTGAATAATGTGAATTCAGGTGGATTCAAATAAGGTATAAAAGAGAGCACAAAATTTTAATTATAGCATGCAACACATTTATTTACACGCGCATAAATTAATCAGAAACAGATTCAAATTAATTGGAAATTGTTCGTGCGCAAGGACCACCTGTGTCGAAGCTCGTGTGTATCATAATCGATCAGTAGAATGAATAAACTTTCCTATCGTTAGCGAGAAACAGAAGTATCAAACTAAAAAAATATAACGAGGTAGTCTTTGTTAATATTATCAATAAGTTCGTATTACTAATAAAACTCTTATTATTGAAACTATTATGTTCGTACATTTTCTCCTGAAAATATTATCAGTATCATTCACGTTGTTGGGAACTTGTTCGTTCGCGAACTCTATCTTATTTGAAGCATTTTAAACGATTTAACGTGGGTCACCGATGACCACGATGCCAGTCAGCGTGTTAAAATGACTCGAATTCAAACAGCTGAAAGACAGATAATTGGAACGATCGGGACGAGGGTTTATCCGCGTCAATAACAAGTAAAGAGAACGACTTCTGGCGTGACAGAAATCGATTGGGTGTAACTCGCGGTTCTTGTTCCGCGGACCAGAAATTCCCCGGAAATGATTGTTCCTCGTGTATGTTCCGCCAGTCAGCCACGAGATTTATCGCGCATTTTCGTGCTTCGATCCCGAAACCTACCAACGAACCGGTCGCAAGCTTCTGGCGTGAGACCTCTCGTCGATGCAGTTCCGTGCGTCGCCGCTGCGATTCGATAGACTCGAACGATAAAGTCTAAACCTCGCTTCGAATAATTCATACGCGGTTTCGAACCGCGAGAACTTCCTTTACCACCGACGTATAAGAAACTCTTTCGTTTTCGTGGCACGAACTTTGCTCGTTTCGTCTATTTCTTTTTTCTTTTCTCTTGTCTGCGTTGCTATTTCCCTCGGTTCCTTCCAAAATACCGCTACTGCACTTTGCACCCGTAAACGGAGCATCGCTTATTTTAAAAATGCGTCAATTTATTTAACAATTAACCATGCTGCGTTCTTTCGGTTATTTTCGATCCAGTTAAGTTTTTTTAAAGCTAAACAATATCTTCGCGCTGTTTGGATAAAATACGAGAAGAGTGTCATTGGTGTGGATTGACGTCGTTTCAATTGGAAATTGAGACGAAGCGGACAAAAACGTTGTGGGTTTGTTTTTAGAAACGTTTGTCTTCTGAAACGGTAAAGAATAGATTCAGCGGTATTTTTCACGCGACTTAGCAATCCACAGGGTTTCTAAACTTTGCCCAATATCCTTCCTTTTAGTGTCTCGCGTGATTTATCGCCGATACAAGCATCGATGAAAATGGATATTCCGGAGCCAATAAAATCAACTCTGATCCAAAGTAACACTAGATAATGCCACTTTTTTAAAGTCTATGTTCGTGAACTCTGGTATTATTCATTCTCGTGTCAAGCATGATATACGAGGTATTTTTATTATTAAATTCATCCTGAGACCACCTTATCACGATAAACCAAGGAACAAGGAAGACAAGCAAGAAGAAGAAAAAAAACCAAGAGTGTAAAAGCGGAGAAAAAACTCGCGAAAATTGTGCTTAAACGTATCAGATTAAGAGTCTAACTGTAAAAAAGTTTCCTAAGAACGTAGCTCGTGGCACGTAAAGGAAATAAAACTGGCGCTCTGTTTCTGAAGTGGCCGATGAATTCTTGGCTTCTGTCGAAGGGTGCAGTTTACGACACATTTCTGTCTCGGCGTTTTATTATTTATTAGCGAGAGAGAAGCGAAGACGAGGGTCAAATCTCGTCGAAAATATCCAACGGGGTTGAAGAGCACTGCAGTAAACGCAAAGGGTGCGCGCCCCCTTCTTTTCCTTTCCTCCTTTCTTTCTCTATTCTTCGCTCTTCTTTCTCGTTTTCGCTCCTCCCTAACCAAAGCTACATTATCTTTCCTTCGTCCCTCTACCACCCTTTATCCAACGTCGTATTGTGCGTGTCCCATTGTGCCGAGTCCGCAAGGGTGGGATCCCTCCTTTCTTCGTCCTTTCTCCCTTCTTCCGGCTCTTTTCTCTTTTTCTCATTCTATTTTTTCATGACTCTTCGTTTTTCCGTCTTTCATTTTGCACGTTTTTTCTTTTAGCTTGTTACGATCACATTTTTTCTCTTCTTTCGTTTTCTTTCGAGATCGCCCTTTGTGCAACATCTTTCTGGTTGTCTTAGCTTGTCTCTGTACCGAGTTCCCGTTTATTTATCTTTCTACGCGAGGTTTTTCCAATTTTCTTCTCTTTTTTCTCGCAGGTTTTTCTTCACTCGTCTTCAGTCCATGAAGTTTCTCGCAGTTTTATCCGATTGCAAAGCGTTCCTTTTCCCGGTTTTCTCACGTCAACCGTATTTCGTTAATTAGTCGTGTTTTTATAGAATTTCATTTTACTTTTCGCGGCTAACTCTGTTCACGCTTTATCTCTTTATGTTTCTGTTTCTTTTTTTCCTACGTTCTTACATTCTTTCCTATGTTCTTTCCTTACGTTCAAGATTTCGTTGCACTTTTCTATTTCTTCTCGCATCTCCCTCCACTCATATTTTACATTACAACGTATCTAGCCTATACCAATGTTTGCTCTTTTCTTTCTTTCTCTCTCCGGTGTTTTGCTTGTTCCCATCCATTTTTCATTCCACAGGATCTCTTCTTTGCAGCTTTTCTTCTTCTTTCTTTCGTCTTTGTCTTTTTATTTCTCGTTATTCCATAGTTTGTTCATTGTTCAGCAGCATTTATCTTTCCCTGTTTTCCTTTTTGCTCTACGTCTTTCACACTTTTGATGTTCGGTATTTCGTTATCTTTTGCCGCATTCTCTTTTTCGCGTGATATATTCAGTCCTCTTCGTTCGTCATACATTTTTCGTCATTTCCTGTTTTACGATCTTTCGCAATCCTCCGGTATCCCTTTCTATGTGCCAAGAAACTGCTATTATCGTCTGTCTCCTCTAACATTGCTCGTTAATTTCTGAAAACCACTCTCTACCATATCTTCTCCTATCAAAATACAAAACCATCTCAAACCCTTTAAATCCCCTAGAACCACCAAGAACCGCGATTTCGATTTGTATTCTCTAGCAGCAATTTCAAATTACCCGAAAACCGAGTTCCAGTCTATCTTCTCTTACACCCTCCATTAAACAGAAAAATAGCAGTAGCTGTACAAAATAAAAAACCGTGCGAAACTTCTTCAAATCCATCAAGAATCGCGATTTTGATTTGCACCTACTCGCAGCAAGCTCGAATTATTTAAAAATTCAACCCAATCCATCTTCCCCTAATGTTCGTCATCGACTTCTGAAAACCACCCTCTATAGTATCCTCTCCTGTCAATACGTAAAATCAAGCCAAACCCTTAAAAACCCCCAAGAACCGCGACTTCGATTTTCCCCGAGCCCTGCTGCATGTTGATTTCCAAGCACGATGGTCCGCGGTGCATAAAGTATGACGCAATCACACGCGCGCCATGCTAATAATAATAAAAAGGGGTGGCTTGGCTAGCAACAGCCCAGACACAATGCAACTTGCTGCGGGAACGGCATCGGAGAAACAAAAGATTCAATTTTACAGACGCGCTGCGTGTTCTCGCGCAAGAGGGTAGCTCCGCTTGCTAACGAGCCACCCCCTTGGCGCTGCGTGAACGCGAAACACGGCCACCCCATTTTCAGTGCACAGTGGCACCCCATCGTCCTCGTTTTTCGGCGGTAACGCGCGTTTCCCCTCTTCTGTGCGCGCTGGGTCGAAGACGGAACTTGGGGGATGTTCCTGGGGTTAGACAGGGATTCAAGGGATGAACCGGCTGAAAGAAGGGGACTGTTAGGTCTGGCTGGCGTCGGGCGAGTGTGTGAGAAGAGCAGGGCTGCTGTGCGAGGTTTGGGAAGAGGATGCGAAGAAGACATAAAAGATTAAGTGAGGAAACAGACGGTTAAGCTGTAAGAACGAGGGGCGAGAATGGATGGAAATTTTTTAGTTAAAATATGCAAGGAATTATGCGCGTCAGGAGAAACAAGACGTAGCGAAAACTGATGCATTGACCGAGGATGTTTACTTATTTATAGAAAATTTGTAGGTGAATAAAAAGTGCACGAAATCCATGTGAGATGAATTCGTTCCAACATTTGAATACAGGCGGAATATTGTCGCAAAAGGAATGAAAATAAATCAATCGTCGAGATAATTTCCGAATCGAGCTGATTTCCAAACTTCTTTTAAGTTTCATCTGCGTTCTGGACCAGTAGTTGCTGTGATTTTTCGTCTTCACATTTCTAGAGACTATCAGAACATGGTTTTTAAATCGCTGGTATATTTTTTCCGAGATTAATCAGGAGTGATATAACAGTGTGGAATGTGTTGTTTACGCGGCGTCATTGTAAAGCATCGTATGTTTTAATTAATAGAGGAAATTGAGAAATTATAAGGAGTACCATTAGTGGTGGTACCTTCATATGACTAGAAAAATTCCATACTAGGAAAATGAAACGTAGAACCGTACAAAAAATACTTCATCGGAGACCGTGGATATGTAAAAGTACTTTCTGTAGCCACTGTAGATTCTTCCTGGCGCCATCAGATATTCCCCTCGGCCGTGTTTCCTGTCGAAATAATATCGTCCCCACGTTTCCCTGTTTCTGCTAAATAAATTTCGCTGTTGACATGCGTTCCTCCGTGGCTGACGTTCTCGATACAAAAGTCTCTTTGTCCGTACGACCCTTTTCGCGCACGTAACACGCAAGGGATGAAGCGCGAGGATAGTTTCCAGTAATTAAAATTTGAGACCAGACAACCGTTTGACCATCGCGAGCTCGACGAAATAAAACGGCAGGGAGATTATGCCGGGACGTTTACGTTAAACGCATTTATGAGGCGACGAAGAAATTCACTGAATGCCCGGCTGAATCCTCTGATGAAAAGGTAGAAAGAAATTTTACTTCGTGGACATACATAAATAGACTGTTAAAAAACAAGGACAGGACATACAGTATTCGCCGAGAGGAATAAAGAGTGTCTAATGGAAATAAATTCTAAAAAATTAATATATACATATATATACGTCTTATCTTTGATTGGTAATTTAATGCGTTATTTGGTGAATAATCGATAATAAAACATATTTCTGTCTATGGGTGTTTCCTCGGTCATTTAAATTTACGAACGTTTTCTTTGCTGGCTTAAGGAGATAACGAAGATACTTGTCAGGCACTTTTATCGTATTCGATATATTAGGTTGTCCGAAAAGTGTCTTTCTTTTACAGACACGTATTTTACATCGATGCATCTTTATACAAACATGAAACCTAATCTTTCAAACGTTTTGATCTTTATCTTGATAGAACAAAATGAATCATACGTAATTCGATAAAATAATATAAAACAAAAAATGTTGTGCATCCATTATTTCCTTATAAAACGAAAGAAACTTTTCCGACGACTTAATATGTACACGTAAAGCGAGAAAGAATAGATTCTAACGTTAATCCTGAATCGAATAAAGCATTGAATATTATTCATAATTTATTATCGTGTTGAATTTCGTCAAGAAACAGAAATAAATTAATATAAACGATCGATTTCTTATTAACTTAGAAAAGTATTTTGTTGTTCAACATTAATTTTTCAACTTTTTATCGAAAATCTGGTTGACCAAACTTTCAGAGTGCGGAATAATCGATTTTTTCGTAATCGTACATCGATCGTTAAAGCTGTTGTTTTGGGACGAACAGGCAAGTCATAGCCGGATCGTCTATCTCGTCGGATAAATGGAATTGGGTAGTTCGGCCAACTTCGTTCCAGTCGATGGCAACTTCGATGGCGACCTGTTCTTAGCGAAAACTCTCAAAAACGGAAGTTGAATTGCTCCCTGAGGGAATCTACACGGTCATCTCACTCTGGAACCAATGACTATAAACAGTCCGTTAAAGAATTTCGATCTTTCGTCGTCTCAGGTTCCGTTTCGTCGAATGGAACGAGTTGTTTCGATTATGGCTGGCATGGTCGCAGTCGTTATACGTTGATAATGGCACTTTGGTCTCTTCTATCGTTTGCTCCGGATGTACCTCGTTCGCTTTCTTCGTTTCGCAGTGATATCCTCGCAAGGACGAAAGGGTAGAGGTACAAAATCGTTTCAATTTCGGACGAAAGCTAGAATTCTGTAGGTTGTACGAAACATATCCAGAAAATGAATCCCTAGTTAAGCTATTAAAGAAAAGCAGAAATTGATTTCCATAACCTTTGACGTTCATTGTATTCTTCATAGCTTCAACTACTTTTCTACGTACCTTTTACCATTATCGAAGCAGTTGTCATATAACGGAGCACCCGTTTTTGTGTCCCGGTGTGAGTATAACTTCCGAAAACCCAGACGATGTGACACAATTTCGTGGAGCCACGACCGTGAAATTCGCGAGAAACGAATGAAAAACGACGAAGCTGCGAATCGTCTGTTGCTACGAACTTCTTTCCCGCCGCTTCGTTCATCGTCATGCGCATCCTCCCGGTCGTCATTCAAGTTTCTAACCCATCTTCTTGCCATTGAATCGCTTATGGCACGTTTTTCATACGTCTCGCAAAATCGACGATCAACGTCAGCCGGTTCCACATTTCTCCCATTCAAGAAACAGACAGCAGAGCGCATTTCGCAGACTGTCTTGAATGCGTTAAGAACGAACAAGTACTCCCAAAGACGATCAGCTTGTTTCGAATTGACATTTGTCAGTAAATAAAGGAAATTAGTATGCTTGCGCACAATAAAGCTTGAGCAGCGTCGCAGTAGTAATTTTCTTGAAGTAACTTAATTTATGGACACGTCTAGTACTGACCCTGTGCAAACGAATTTTTCATATTGTTGGCACATTATCTGTAGCAGAAGGTTCCAAGACCTTAACACTTTGACTGCCACGCCGAAATCACATGTTTCGCTCAGGACATCATGGGAGTATTTTTATTATTCGAAGCATATAATGGCAAAATAATAATAAATTGATGATGTAAGACAACATTCTTCCTGAATGGGCCGTTTATCTTATTGGTGGTCACGAGTGACCACCGTGGCGCCTTGGTAACAGTTGATAACGACATATTATAACAAGGCTTCGTTTATTTCAACAAACCACTCGCATTTATTATTTCGTCTAAGCAAAACGTGCAGAATATATTGTTGTAGCGTGTAGAAGATATTAGTAAACAGTTTGCTGTTTCTATATATAATAGTAAGGTATGTGCACATTCCTAACTTCAATTATATGATTATAAAGCAGCATTTACGATTATTTTCTGAGGTGTGTTTATAATAATATTCGTAGATTACCCCTCAAAGATGTGGATGCAAACACAGTGCACCGTTAGATGCAAGATTTGTTCTCATTCTTTTTATTGATGTTCTAATAAAAATGTTTAATTGTTCAATGGGGCACTTTTTATTTCAAAGTATCTTCTATTTATCGGTTATATTGAAAATGTCCTAACTGTCAATTTTCATACAATTTTTACAATTGTAAGAAGTTCAAGCGCTCCGGTCACCAATGACCAACGTGGCAGTCAAAGTGTTAAACTAGAAGAGGTGTAGGTAACATGTAGGTAATACATGTAGGTAGAAGGTGTTAATTTTCTACTATCATCGCTTGGATGTTTCTTGACGATTAAACAGGAACGCCAGAGGAATCTGGCCGTTTCCAATGGAAGTTGTAGAATTATGGGCCTACGATGGAACATGGAGGAAAATATGTGGATTATTTGCGGCACGATGGCCCGCCTATTAGGAAAAGTTTATCAGAGAGGTGTTGGGAATTCTGATTGCTTCGGAAATTTGGTGCTGGTGGTTCGAGGAACAATTTCGGTGCCGATAAAAGGCACGGTGACGATCGGGGTATTTCATTGAAATTGTTTGCTGGAACACATTGTCGCATTGTCTACCATTTTTAATTAACAATATTTCGTTCTTCATCTATGAACCAGACGATATTTCATTTTTGAATTTAGTCAAAAAGGGTCTGTTGTAATTTTTATTCAGATTCAAATTTTTCTATTTAATAGGAATATCTATTAGCAATTTTACTTCAGAGGTAAAAAAACAAAGGAGTTTAAAATATTTTGGAACATTCTAACATCTTCACGGCGAGTACGAGCAACTTTGGTTGTCAGAGATTATAACACTGCACAAGTTGTACAGAAATTATTGGGAAATAAAACAGGTAATCGTGGAATGCAGAGAAAAAGTAGGGGGCAAAAATGTATTGAAAATGTAAATTTATAGGGACACGTAACAGAATTCCGCAGAAAGAATAACAAACTTTTATAGAAAAATCGCGTGTCCGCTAATAACGAAACATATAAATAATTCCGTGAAAAATGGCCAACTAAATTATTTTTCATATAAAATCTACAGATGACATTAATCGGCCAGCTTGTTACGCAATTAACGTTAGAACACGTGCGAGTACTAATATTTGTGAAAAACAAGAGAAAATGTATGTAATTGGCTCAAGGAAAGCAAAGAAATCTAATATTCTCATCGCGTACCTATGAACATCTTCACCGATGATTTCGGGAAACATAGTCAATTCAAGGATTTAAAAAACGTATTGATATGTTATGTTTTCTTATTCATAAATCTAATTTTCGTTGACTATCTAGTGAGACAACAAGTAAGAGTGAGTGTTTAATAAACAAATTAATTTTGCTGTTTCAAACATTTTCCATTTAAATTCGTTCAAAAAAAAAAAAAAAAAAGAAAAAAACAAAACTAAGGCCGTCTATCCTGGAATTACCCTAATCCAAAACGTGCCGACGTAAAGGCGTTAGAAAAACGGAAAAAATGCCAGATAGGTCGTTTTATCTAAGTAGAGCAGAATAGACGAGTTGGAACGATGGAATTGGCTGCGAATAAGTTCGCCGAGAACCGAGCAAACAACTATTCTACCTTTCGCGTGGGGCTAAGAATCCAAAGGTTCCTGGGGATGGTGGAAAAAGGGTGATCTGATTTCCACCTGAACGGATCCGCGTGATCGCGTGCTCACGATTCCGTTACGTTTATGGAAAGGATAAAAGAAACAGAATGGTTTTGTATTCGATCGAGCTTTCCAAGCTTTATGTAGAGACGGTAAATCCATCGTGCTCTCTCCGATTCGCTGATCCCACGCTTGTTCTATGAGATAGTGCGCTAGACTGTATTGGCATTCAGGAGGTGGGATGGATGGGATATATTTGTTGCGGGGCAAGTGCGAGTTGTTTGGTTGATTCTTGGGGCTGAGACGATGGAGAGATTCGCATTCAATGGTTCTGTCGGCTGGATTTTACGTTTGGAGGTGTAAGGTGCCTGCTGTCGGAGATAATATTCTATGAGAACTACATATACGTTAGAAAATATTATTATATCGATATAAATTCTTCTAAGATATTCTTTTCAGACGATATAAACGATATTTACACGTACAGTCAGTCAGGAGAATCTACGTACATCTATTGAATTTTGAGAAACTGATTTACCGAAGGAACTAATAAACCACTTTGTCACGAAATTGAGTACATTTAGTATTAACATATTTTTCAAAGGAATTTTTAGAAGGAAAATCGAGGTTTATGACTTACAAAAGTCTTGGACAAAGTTACATAAACTACGAGACCTTGTTCTACGTTAAGGGAATAGCAAAATATTATTACAATATATTAATATTATATAATATCGAGCTCACTATTTTTATGATTTCACTTAAATATAATTGATGTTTGTAATACTGTGTTTTATATCTTTCTACTTCATTTTTCTAATTTTACCAGCTTCATGTTTTACCAATATGTGCCTTAGTACACCCAGAAAATGTACAGATATAATATTTTATATTCAAGGGACGTACGTAGGTGTGTAGAGGTTTTTACTATGTTTTATATTTAAGGAGTAGGCTTTTGTAATTGTATAGGTACCGTGACTGAATAAAATACAATTTTCGGTACACATTGCTCGTGGCAAACTAACGAAGAAATAACGGAGGCAAACAAGACCGTAACGTTCCTTGGACGACAATATCGTCTCTCTTTCTTTTCATCTCCTCCTTTCTCCCTCTGCTTGTCCCGCTTCATCAGCGCGATAAAGAGCCTACCAAGCGATTCAGCGTTTTACTCGCTGCAACGTAAGAAAACACCGCACGAGGGCAGACAGTGGAGGAGGAGAGCATCATCGATATCTCGAAGCGGGTAGCTTTATCCGATTGCCTGGTATCGCATCGGTGGAGAATTAAGCTTCGTAAGAGGTTCTTGTTCCCGGGACCAATTCGGCGAACGTAGGCAATATTTGTGGAAATGATTCGACCGATATTAGGCACCAATAGAAAAGTATGTCTGTCCATTCTTTGCTTTTGCCTTTTCCTCGTGTCCTCTGAATCCGTATTAATTTCTACGAACGTAGGCGATAAACCGGGAAGAATGACGCTCGACGATTCGAAGGAAACTCGAGAACCGAGGAAATAGCACGCTTTTGTGAGGAAACGATTGGAAAGAAATCTCCCGAGGGACGAAGAATTTGTTCCTAACTGGTCGGTTACGATCGCGTCTTTCGTCAATGGGTGAACATTGAAAGGTATCACAGAATAGACTATTGTTACTAGATGTGTTTCTATGTATTTCTCGCTTTGAATAATACGAATACTATTAGTATTCATATTGCTTGTTAGTGTGGTAGCTTGGTAGTATTAGGTACAATAGTTATCGTATGACCATTATATCGATCTCTATTATACGTTATCGCGTGAATCGTTCTGAAGCTATGTTGATCAACTTGACAAATTAACATTCATAAAACCGTGACAATTATTATCACAATCTTATTATCATCAGGAATTTATCAAATTTATCATGTATCGAGTTATACGATTTTCTAGCAAACCGTCATAAAGTGATCATATTACCGTCGCACGTATAAATTTATCTCTTAGTCAGGCAACCAACTCTGCTTAACTATCATCAAATTACAAACACCACAAACTGTACACATTCGTGTACTCCAAACTTCGAGCACCTTAAACCAAGCAGAAAACCTACTATACTGGTTTTACCATCGCGAAACTTGAACATTCTCCAGACGCGAACCGTAAACTCGTAGTATTTCCGACTTAGCACGAGCAAGCAAAGAACCAACGAAAGAAGAAAGGAAGAGAAAGAAAGCAAAAGTTCGCCGAAGCTCGTATCCGCGCATAAATCATGCGAATGTGTCCTACGCGGCGAATAATTCACGCGGGTGTCGCCGATCTTGGCCAAATCGGCGGTAATGCAAAGTGACACGCGACGAAGATCACGCGAGGATTGTGTATTAGCGAGAAAGAAGCCTGTGAAACATGAACATGCACTATCGGCCACGAATACTACGATACATATTGAACATATGATAAGTTACATTTATTAGGAAAGTCCAACGAATTTTATTTTATTAATTTTGTTACATATCATCGGTATTATCATACCACAGAATCGATTTGAATCTTCATTCCTTGCATATTCTTACACATTGAGTTTTATGCAAAAGTTTCAGGTATTGAGATTTAATGTTACACTTTTAATTAACATGTCAATTAACATGTATTTTAATGAGCAGAACCAAATTATATTAAGAAAATTAACGAATTGTATTAAATAAAATTTCTAACGCTAGAAAATGAAAGCAATAAAAAATATTAAATTTGTATTAAATATTATAAAACGTGCAAATACCTTGACCGACAGCGTACGTAAGAACACTGGTTCGCGAAAGTATTTGAATGTTTACCATAGAAAACTCTTCTGACCATATTTTACGTGTTGTATATAGAACTTTTTGACATCTGCTTAGCATCTCAATGAGACACGACTTTCTATTTAGCAACAACTGGGTATAAAGCGTAAATAGCCATCTTAAGCTGTAACTTTGCACAATAAGTGTCAAATATGATCTCACTGAATATCGAAGTGTATTGATACAATCGATAATTGACTATTTACATGCTTTTGAAATTTCTTTTTGCGAAATATATACTTGTACCGAATATCTCATGACTTCTGTTTCAAGCTCTATCAATATAATCACAATAACAGAGTGTTATTACAGTACTAGCGAAATTTCAAAATGTTTCAAACAATGCACGTAACGCATTGATAAAAAGAGTCTACAAATGTTCAAATACTTTGATAAGCAAATACACACAAGATATAATACACACACACACACACATTATTCTATTACTGCAAAATGGATCACACATGATTCAATAAAATAATATTAAACAAAAAATGTTGTGCATCTGTTATTTCCTAATAAACCAAAAGGAACTTTTGAGACAACCTAATATACAGATATATCTCCAGGAAAGTGTCTCCGTGGTGGAACGTTGTTTTCCGATTTTCCTCGAGGTTTCACGCTTATCCGAATCCGCTTTCAACGGCCGCGACGCTTTCTACAGGAAGAAAAGCCAGCCCGGAGCCATTCCCTGTTTTCCGCTCGAACGTCGCCGGCCAACGAGGACCAGCGGCAGTTTCTCCGTCGAGAGAACAGCCCGCATGTCCTCGCCTCTGCTTTTCCCTGTTTGCTCTTGCACGTTCCCTGATACGTCACCGTCCTTTTCCGTTCGCCTGCCGACAGAAGATTTTCCATCTTTCTTTCTCTCTCTCTCTCTCTTTGTCTTTCCGTATTTCGTGTGTCTATCTGGCTGTGCCTCTGCGATTCTCTGTCTCCGTTTAGGAGCACAAAGAGGAGGCCTGGCGAAGAGCGACCGGGAACGGGACTGTAGTAGGAGGAAAGGGAATAACTGTTGGGCGACAGCCGCCTGGCAACGTGTTCTCTGAATAGATTAGAACGTGGTAGGAAGTTTGAAAGTTTACGTTTGCTCGTGAACGGGATAAAAGTGGAAGGCTCGGGCTTTTTGACGTTTCAGGTCTTTCGGTTCAGTCGATTTTTGGTTTACATTCTCGTTTCGGATGTATTAGCGTTTCAGTTCTTTTGATTCGGTCGATTTCTAGTTTTAATTCTCATCTGGCAGATCGTTTTCTCAGTGTTTTTAAAATTCGCCCCAGAATCTTGAGACATTTATTTACTCTTAATGAAACTTTGCTATTCGATGTGAATTTCGTGAATTTCTAAATGCACCTATGTTTGAACAGAATCGCTGATATAATCGAATGTTCTCGATGTCTTTGTTACGTAAAACTCTATACATCGGAAAGCAGAGAAAGATGATGTTACGAACGCTATTTTCAAAATTCCACTCTTTATTCGCGTCATGTTCCTGCAATAAATGAACTTACAGAAATAGATCATGCAATAAAACTAACAAAATAATTAAAAAATAAAGTATTCCTATATAAATTTATATCTCGGTTTCCTAAAAATCTCTTCGTTCACATCCAGAAGAAAAAGAATTTTCGTAAACGTCCTCCATCTATTCATAATACAATCACGTGCTACCGTTAACAAATTTGCAATACGAAATCGACTTTATCCTTTTGCAAAATGTTTCGCCCCTTAACGTTTTATCTGTACATTTAATTTCCTAACTCCTCTTCGTGCTTATTCCAAGTCTCGTTCGCATGGTATGTACATCACGAAAGACTCTAATCGTTTCAATTTCCATTTCCGTGGATCTGAACGGTGGTGGCAGCGAAGAAACTCGAAGCACGTTTACGGGGCGAGCTAGCTACCCCATAGAAGCAAAGGGAAATTTTTTCCCCGGTCAGGCGGATGGTTAGGTGCAATTTCGACGGCCGACTTCCGCAACTCTCGTTCTCCTCGTACACACGTTTCGTTGGCAGCGTCGTTACTGCCGCGATATTTCTCCAGTCCGAATTCAAAGGAGCAGTCTCGTTCTGCCTCGATTACGAATAAACGAGGAATTTGTCGTAGCCGTGGTAACGAGCAGCAAACGGAAGGGATGAATAAACATGGCGAGAGGTAACAGAAGACGCACGGGACCGGGAGGAAATAAAGATTAAACCGGTGGGGTCACAGTGAAAAAAAAACAAAGGAAAAGAACACCGCGATTCACGATGAAACACTTCAGGGAACAAGAGGAGAGAAGTATTGTATAAGTTGATGGATATTGAATTGGAGCTATGTGCAGAAATTTCAGTCGTGTAAGTAGAATATGTTGCACAGTGGCTTACAATACTGTTGATAATACGGATATATTAGGCGTATTATGTGAAACTACTTGTTGTATCATTAGCACTGTAACGTGCCACGATTATCATATTATATTATATAGAATAGTGAAATTTAAAAAATATATATGAAAAATGTTTGTAATAAGCGTATTCGAAGAAAATTGATACAGTATGACCAGTTGTTTGAAAGTAAATATTGTCTCAGTAAATGTTGCGATTTACTTGCTAATAATATAACAAATGATCGAGTATTGAAATACGTTCATAGGCTTTCTGAACTATATTTCTGATACTTTTATATACATTTCCAAGTTTGTTTCAAATTTTACCGATATAATCGTGATGATCTGGTCTTGTCGCAGTGCTAATAGAATTTCCAAATGTTTCGTACGACACGTGCACTATATTTTTAAGAGTTTCCCAATGTCGAAAATTCAAATACCTTTGTGAATCATTCTTTGTATCAAAGCATCTTTGTAATTAATAGATTTCTTTATCAGAATTCGCTTTTTCTACTCTCAATTTTACTAGAAAAGTGACAAATACTGACAATTTTTAGTGGTTCTAATTAATTCGATGGCCATTATAGAAAAGGGAAAGGAAAGGAAAAGAGTAGAGAAACGTATTCGTTTCCGGTGTAATCGTAAAGGCTGACTCGTAGCACCGGACTAATGGAATATCCTTGTAGAACGTACGGGCTAGAAGCCGCTGGCAAAGTCACCGGAGGGATACCGTGAATTCGAGAATGCTAATACGCGAGAAAAACCCGATCAACTCCGATGTTTCGCGTTAATCCGGAATTTATGTGACGTCCTCTTCGCCCGATAAACTCGCGCTGAACGTGGATTACTTGAAAAATGAAGTAGATGGAATTAGGAAGTAAAGCGAAGGAGTTCTACTTCTCGTTTTGGAAGACTTTAAGAGAGAAAGTTTTAAATGGTGTTCCACAATGTGCGAAATTTTACGTCCTTACAATGTTTGAGCGATATATAACATATGAAATGTTTCGTAGTTGATGATAAAACGGTAAAACAATCAAAAGTAAAAATATCGAAAACCGATAAATCTTCCAACGATACTTCAATCTGAATTAGTCTCAAATATCAACTATTCCTGTCAAACAGAAATTCAAATATTTCCATCCAAAGACTCACGCATTTTTTTAAATGCTTTGCAAAAGCTAACAATACTCTTCATTCGTAAAGTCTGAACACATAGTTATCAATTATTCTTCTGAAATGGGTAGGAAAATATATAAACAGGATTTCCCTCTAGAAACTTACATGCTTTCCCTTAAATCCATTACAAAACCCCTCAAAATATGCGGTGTCTTCGCGGAAGCTAGAAATATCGAGGAAACCCGGAAATCCCGGGACGACTGTGAATATCTCTGTCGAATTTCCAGCGAATTCCTCGGCGTCTCATAACGGTAAGACGCGGTGAACCGGCTGTTATGGCGACGTACAGCTTCTATTCTCGTGTTCTCCGCGAGGAAGACGCACGGCAGGCCGTTCGAGAAATCCGGCAGACGCGTTTTTCGCCAACCGTTTATGCGCGATTGCTTTCGCATAAATTCGTCGAGACTAGGGAAGAAAGGCACGTGTGTATGTACGTATAAAGCCTAGAGAAGAGAAGAGAAAAGAAAGGGAGAGGAAAGAGATGGAACGAGAATAGAGGGTGGACTTTTTCCCTCGTGGCGCGCGCGCCACTTGCGGCTTTTCCCTTCGCCCCCTTTCCGAGCCAGTGGTTTCCGATATTCGAGGAGTTGCCAGCGGCGATAAGGGGAATCGTATTGTTTCGTTCGCGAAAGGAATCGACGGGTCCCTGTTTATTCGACTCGCTGCCGAAGCAACCGACTGCATCCTGTAAACGCATTATCGTCTCGTCGAGTGTAACGCCACCATGCTCCCGTAATTGAAAGGTTTTAATGCACGTAGGAATGTTACCGTAGGGGATGCTGCGCTCGAGGTGAAAGGGTGACGGAAATATTACCGATGCCGATGGTTTCGATTAAATTTATAACGCGAAGAATGCGCTTCACCGTGTATTCGTTCGCTTTACGTGTCTCATGATATCGATTTGTAAATTGTAGTGTAAATTGTAATGTAGAAAATGTACTTTTTACAATTTTTATAACTTTTAAGATCCTTCCACTGTAGATTAACAAGCGAAGGTGTGTGTTTGTCTGCGTGTGTGTGTGTGTGTGGCAGTAACATTAAAAAACAATCATTTCGAGTGGATTTTGGACATACTATAAATAGTTTCCTGATAGTTCTTGTACGGTACTTGATATTGCACTGTTAGATTCTATACTAGAAAATACGTAATGACCCTCGTAACAATTACTAATCTTAAGAATGCATTTTTCTTGGTGTGCTCGTACGGTGTTCAGGTGCCACATAGGTTGATAATACAAAGAGATTCGAAAACTTGTGTATATATTTTCGGATACACGTTAGAAATCGATGGTTTCACTGTTGAGTAATTCAAAACAGACAAAACACCCTGTATACACGTTATTTCAGACTTCACAGTGTATTCTGTAAGAACCTCTGTCTCTTCAAACTCTTTTTCTCTATTAGAGAAAAGGAGGAAAGTAAAAAAAAAAAGAAGAAGAGAACGGAGAGTAACAGGTTCGACTGTTTGCACGGATAATCAGATTACGATGGCCATGTGCTCATCGCGTTCCACCATGAAGACAACGGTTGGCCTTTAGAAATCATCACGGTCGTAATAGGATTGGACTAATTAAAAATCGATATTTACGCTGCGCCTTTTCGTATCACGCGGCTAGAACGACACCCTCGTTTATGGTCCACCGGTCTGTCAAAGTAACGATCCTAATAAACTCTTGCTCGTCGATGTTATCCCTCTGTTGTACCACCATCCAGGAATTTGTTGCTGCGCCACGCTGTAAATTGCAGTTAATTGCCACTATCATTTACCGACGTGAAATACGTTCAACAACCAGAAGAGTTTTTACTTTTTCATGTCCACGAATTTTTTTACTACGTATAATGCTTCGAGTAAATACCTCGTACCTTCTATAAAGACACAATTGATTATTTAAATATTTTTGTGGTTTGTGTAAAATACGTGTTTGTACTAAATATCTGATAATTTTTTGTATATTTTCTTTCCTTCAAGCTTTACCAATATGATCTAAATAGTCGATTCTCATAACAGCGTTAATGAAATTTTAAAATATCTTATATAACACACTCAATATATAACTAAAAATTTCCCACGGTCAGTTATCTAAATATAATACTTTCGTAAGCCAGTGTACACCAAATGTGCCACCTATGTGCCTTGCCTCCTATCTCTTCCACCGAATAGTATCAGAAGATCCCATTGTGAACTCACCAAGTACGCATTCTCGAACAAAATTGAAACCTATCGAACTTCGAATCTTTCCACGACGATTCCACTCGTGTGAACCAGGCCTAAAGCGTAATTTCCACATGTCATCGGCCTCTCTGACCAGTCCTCCGTTCTAGCACAGTCGCGTAGAAGAGAGAGAAGAAAATTAGAAAGAAAAAGAAGAAGAAGAAAAAAATAATCGAACGGAAACTCTGTCCTTTGCCCCTGTGAGAGGCTCGACTGTTCACAACGCTTCGTGATCCTCGACGGGGTCAAAGGTTATCCGGCGGGTTCGTATGCATCCCGCAGCGCGTGCAACGCCAGGGAACGTGACCTTCGATACCTTTCGAAAGATGATTGCATCCGACGAGGATCGTTGAATACACCGGACGACGAAAGTATCGAGCCGATACGATGACAGAGAGGGGAGGAGAAAAAAAAATGGAGAAGAGATGAGAGACTTGTCGTGGGATGACGACGGGGCCACCACGTTGATTGCTTCATCGCGGTCCACGGATCAAACGGATCGGGAATTGAAACGCAGCTTGGCGTTACTTAGATTAGCTTTGTGGGCGCGGAGAAACACAGCGACGCTCGGATAGCCGATGTGATTGGACTCGTTCGCCCGAATTTCGATGAAAATGAGATCTTCGGATTTATTGCGCTTTGCTGGATTTTTCGATAATTATCGGGTCTCCAGTAAACGCGGTCATATTGTTCCAGTTTGTTCGTATCCCTGCAGATATTTTACAAGTGACACTGAGATCTTGTTACTGAAGCAGCCGTGCACGCGTGGTTATCCAAAGCTAAACTAGAACGAAGGAAACATTCTCGAAAATAGAGGAGCAAGGAGAAACGGGAGATTGAAAATGTCTAGGGACATCTGAGTGAAGTGCAGTCTGATAAAGGAAAAATTTCTCAAGTGGAATGTGGCTGAATGTGGTGCGGCAACGTTGACATAACTGCAACGGTGTCAGGTTTTATTTCATTTGGGGTGTCTTGCTAAATGAGAGAGTAGTACAAGTGTATTTTTCTCGAACACGTACTTTCACATTGCAGTGACTATTATAATGAACAGAAGTATGCAAATCGTCACCATAGCTTTTTTTTTTAAGATCAACGATACCCATCGTTTATCGTATTCCATTTCCCCTGTGCTCTTCATTCATACGATAATAAAATTCGGGACATCGTGAATTTCACTGTTCATTTCTTCAGAAATGTTCTGTCTCGTTCATCCCTCGTTTATCCATAGTCTACGAATGTTTATGAAAATTTAAATGTGTTTTCTATGTCTATAAAAAATTTCAACGAACAAAAATAATCGCATAATGGATACATAAAATATCCAAGGTGACACGGACATATCAAAATCTAATATAAAAATCCCCAGTCTAGTCATCAAAGAGCTAAAATTATCAGTAACAACTACGTGTTTGGTCAAATTAGGAAAAAACTAAAAAATGTTACTTACAACTACTTGCAACTATCGCTCTTTAAAATCGCCAACCATTCTTCCTAACTCTTTGCTTCTTCAACACTCTCTGTATGTTTTCCCCCGTTTTACTGTGATACGAGGGTATAAAAGATTCCGATTCGATGTAACACTCCGTAGACACCATAACGTTATACCCTTGGAAGTTTTATTTCCGAAACGTTCTGTATCCTCCGGCATCGTGTTCTATACGTAGTATCTCAAGGCAATCCCGTATCTCCGGTCGTACTCTCTGACACTCCGCAGCACGTTTCTCTGCACTCCGTTACTCTTTGCCAGCCTCCCCGAAACTCCATGTGCTTGTCTGATACTCCGCAGCAGGCTACACTCGTGCAAACTTTCCCATTCCCTCTCTTTCTAACCGTATCGCTTTACACCCTCTTCCCTCATCCCCTTATCACTCGTCTGCAACACTTCGATTTCAACCATTCGCGCAACGTCTCTGTTCATCGATCGCAGCATTCCACGCGCTATTCCGATTCAGAGAACAGAAGGTCGAAAGTTTAGTTTTTATTCTGAGGGATGATGTAGATTTTGGTAGATTTTGATAGAAAGATTTTGATCGATAGCTGCTGTCTTAGGTTCAAAGATCCAAAGAATTGGACTTTTCTTCCCTCCAAGGAAGACTTTTATGCGATAAATAGAAATTTTCGTCCAGATAAGATATAGAGGAACAGTCGTCAAAGAGTACGTGATACAATTTTTTCCTATGCAATTGCTATTATATATGTTGAGAATTGTGGATCTTAGTCGCCGAAATAAATGTGTGGGAACACTAACATTACATGTAGAAATGATATTAAAATAGTTTCAGATTTATTTAATATGTGATTTACAAGATATTCGTAGATACACATTGCACGCGTCTCAGTAGTCTTTCCCATCATACGTACAGTTGCATTCTTCTGTTTTACGAGACGCTGCGCACGCACATACTCCCACACACGCTCATACTCATATATGTGTGCCACTACTACGCAGCTAATCCAGTGTAGCACACAAAATTACACATATCTCAATAACATATTACCCATTTTCAATAAAAAGTTGACATTAATTAATTAATAGATTGTAATTGATTAAAAAAATATCCAACATCAAAATTCCCCGTAATCTACTAAACAGAAAAGTTTAAATATCCCGAAAGACACTATATTCTTCATCTTATCATCGCGACGGTTAATCAAGTGCTAATAAAGATTTGTCATGGAGCAGTAAAAAGTCCAAAAACCAGAACCAAACCCGATTCGGACACATTGATGTCATCAGCAAATTATCTAAGTTACGTAACAAGTTCACCGATACTTTTAATATCTTTGGCCATTCAGTGTCTCGTTTTAACTGTAACGTCTATTTAACACTTCATGACGTTCTTAACCTCTAAAATAATATTACTTATGCAAGTCGTGTCCCACATAGAATTTCATCATCTACGTATATAAAAGTAGTCGACCCATTTACAATAAATAAATAATGAATTCATTGTCAATAAAAATTTCGATAATAAATAAACGTATTCGAAGAAGATTTGAGAAGCAAAAATTCCTAAATACTACTTGATGGAAGAGTTTTAAACAGCCAACTAGGAAATTAGGGTTGGTGCACGAGGTCGTGGAGCCAAGTGCGATTAACCGGCTTCACGCTTCTCCGCACTGCGGTTCAGGTCGTCTGAGAGTGACAAAGAGAGAAAGGATCCCTTTACGCCGTCTTCTTTCGTCTTCTCCACGCCTCCAGCTGCAGGGGTTGGAAGGTTATCTGAGAGAACGTGGTACATACAACACGTACGCCGACCCCTGAAATTGTCCCCAGGGACGCGTGACCTTCGACTTCCGGCGGAAATTAAGGAAAACTCCGTTGCAGTTTCTAAATGCCGCCTAATTGTCCGACATAAATTTCGCACGCGGTGCTCGCCACTGTTCGAACCAAAGGTAATGGCTCAAACTTGTTTCATGGTTGCTCGTTAAGGGAAATTAGAGTTCGAATATTTCTGCTCTTTTTTATTTTCTCGATTGTTAACAAGTTGAGCCGAATTTTTTAATATTTTTCCTCGATCGAAATATATAATAATTAATTTTAATGGAAATATAATAAGTATATTACAGCGAAAGATTTGATTTTTGCGAAATATATTCCATGTTTGAGTTGGTCTAATTAAAAATAAAACTGTTGAGAATCTCGACGTTGATTTTTTAAATTCTGCACTTGAGGCAACGTCATTATTATACGATTTTATATTCTGTAATTATCATATAATTTTAAAATAACGAGATAACGGGTTGGAGAAAAATCGAGTGAAATTACATCCTTCGCGAAGTTTAATCGCAGAAGGTGGATGAATAATTGCAATTAGAACTTCATTACGTGACCGTTTAAAATTGAAGGAATCTTCGAAACGGGCTACTCGTTAACAAAATATCCTAACCACGATGTACGAAATATTTCAAAGTTTCCCGCGCTTACCATTTATTAGGAGATCTCGTAATTTCGGTCGTTTCGTGAAACGTTTCTTTATGCTTGTCAGTAGGAAACGGCAAAAGTTTGTTACCAAGTTTTTAATGAAAGTATTACTATTAATATTACACGCGAATCAAATTAAATTTGTATTCATCTTTCTCGTTTTACGTTTCTTCTTCAACCGACTAACCAAAAGCGATGAAAAACAATTAGCTCGGAAATTTTACAATCGACCTATAGTTAAACCATCATTAAAAGAATAAAATATCGATATCACGCTGGAATAATAATCGGCGTATCTCGTGAGATTACAGTCGACATGGTTACGATCGCGAACAGGGATGCACAAGGTCTTATTTAACATGGTGAAGCAATTTCTCACGAGGCACAGTCGCAACGGAATAATAATTCGCAAAAATGAGCGACGTTTCTCGTTGACTCTGTGTTGATAGTCAGCTTCGAATTTCAATCTCTCTGTCACTTTTTCTCGTTTTAGCCGCTCTCTCGTCGTCTCGCGCGGTACATTCGTAATAACTTTCGCAAAATTACGTTTGACTCGAGATTTCGTCGTTTCCCGGAGCTTGTTCTCATCGCGAGCAAAGATTTGCCTCGTGGTAATTCCGACCTATCCTTTAAGTGGCTGGCATTAAGAAACGGAGACTCACTCGCTCTGAGAGATGGCTGCTATTTTAGGAATGGAGATTGAGGCATGAACGGACGGAGCAGAATTTTAGAAGCGAAAAGACCGTTTAGTTTCATAAATTTGGATCCTAGGATTTTACTTGATTTGAAAATTTTATGTTTCCGCCCTAGGTTCTGTTTCAAACTCTTAGCCGTAAGATCCAGTCTGAATTCCAATTTAAGATAATAAAAGTTCCAATTTAGAAACAACGTTCGCGACATTACCGTTTTTCTCTGCCTTTCGATTCGCGTTAATTATCGTGGCTTGTGGATGCAATTTAATTCAAAGTGGAGTTCGAGTTATGAAATTGTGTTGCTGGCGCGAACACGAGTTCCAAAATTGAGTTCTATTCTTGAAAGCAAATTGGAATTATAAGATTGAGTTCCAAAAACAACTTCGATTTCAAAATTAGATCCGAATTGAAAATATGAATTCCAGTTCGAAAACTGTACTCCGAGAACAACTTTAACTTCCACGAATCGATTGATCGCGTGGAAAACAAATTCAATGAATCAAAAAAAAAAAAAAAAAAAGAAAAGAGAGAGAGAGAAAAAAAGGGAAAGAGGGAGAAATAATGGAAAATGCATTCGAATGATTTTCGATGCGAGAGAAGATGAAACGTGCTTTCGAAAATGCGATTGCGATCGACGAGCTGAAACGATCCAGGCGCGATTGGAACAACGTATCGTTTTTTATACCGCTGCTGAATGGTTAATGTGACTAAATTGGGTCTGTTGCACCCGCGAAACGACTTTTATTGCTGTGCGTTAGCATATGGTCGGCAGCATTTCGATGTAACGGTGAAATGCAAATTACTTGATTTTTCTATGCAGCGTATTCGATCGGTGAACGATAGATGACTGCTATCCGATCGATAAAGTACCAAATAGCATGCGTTAAATGGGGAAAGGAAAATCCGTGCCAGTGGTGGGAATGATACGATTTTAGTCGACTCACAATCAATGTAAAAAATTTAGAACAAAAGGGGTGTCAATACTATGTAACAAGATACGAAATACATCGAAGGATTTACAGCGTAATTTTATTCCAGAAGAGAATTTTTATTAAATCAGGAACAATTTACCGAGAGAAATTTTAAAAACAAACAAAAATAGGTTTAGAAATAAATAAATATAATCCGGTGGCAAGACACGTGCTACTGTTAAAAATATGTAAGCACTTGTTTATTGTTTTATAAAATGTTGTTCAGTTATTGCTGTTATACCAATACCATAAATAGACGATTCGCGTTATGGAAATTCACAATTTAACGAAAAATTATCAGATAATTCTGGAGATATAAAAATAACAATAGCTAAGAAGAAGAAAAAGACGTTCAATCCATTTCTCAACGAAGAAGTGAAAATTTATCGTGTAATGTAATCGACCAAAGTACATTATCAAGATGTGACACTGAATGATATTCTCGGTGCATTGTATTCTGTTGAAAACAAAAGACTACGATTTATATGCAACGATGCTTTTACATATAATATATAATACGTAATATCACAACATAGCATAATATTCGTACATCACACAGATGACATTTAGTATATTATACTTGATATGTGCTAATTATATTTACCAATTTCATTCAACAATTCTACAGATTATTACACTCGATGGATAGTGATGCCACGCATCGAAATCCCTGTGTGACTGCGGAGTGACGGATTACCGTGTTTAATATCCTCCCTGATCCTGTTCAGCGGAATTCCTATTAAACTTTGAACCTATCAATAACAGTGTTCGGCAGATCTATGTAGGTACTTACAAATAGCGATATACGAAAATACTGTACTATAGATTAACATGATAAGTTACACGTATGTAGTTTAAGATCACGGAATCGGAAATACACTCGTATTACAGCAGGTTCGAGTAACGATAAATATATTTTGAAATATTACGATCATTTGCCACGGTACTTAACGCTTCCTGTGTCTTTCTCTATGTATTGTATCTGAGTATTTACACGCGGTTGATAACAATTGATAGTACATTGCTTACAAATTTACTAGATACAAGTATTTTTAGTGACTTAGCTAAAATTGTATTTTTCGTTTATATATTTCAAATGTATTTATCGAATCACTTTGGATATGAAGTAAAATCGATCGATGTTAAACGAAACGATTTAGATGAAATTACGGGAACGACGCGGAGTAAATAACGCGAGGAGAAAATGATAGATGAATAGAATGAACGTATGGCGAGGAACTATACAGAAGAGATCAAATGACACGGCTTAATAAATAGACAAACAAACAAACAGGAATCGCAATGAACGAACCGACTCATTCGTATTGGCGTATAGCGATCCGTGTTACGCAAACATAGAAAATTCGACCAGCCTTTTGATCGTACTCTCCTCTCTCTCTCTCTTTCGTCGTTCATGCAATTGATCGGAATCGTTTGTAAGTTTACAAGTCAATAGAACCGAGCATTACACGTGGGTTCGCATTGAAACGTATATAATAAGCAGAATTGGCGGCGGTTTGAGTGCGATGATCGTTAACGTCGAATTGCGATCATCGTTATATCAGAACCCTGTGCACATTCGCTGCATAAATATCACGATCTGTGTGTCGTTGATTCGATAAAACTGCCACTACGGCAGAAGCCTCGGTTAATGGGCATAATAACCTATGGATCCATAGTTCAATAAAACCACAGCTGTGTGAAAGCGCCATGGGTAATGTACACGGTTAATCTGTAGGCCCCATAGTTCAGCAGGATCGCTGTGTTACATGGACTCAACGCGTTGCAAGTCCGGCAATATACATATATGTATAGCTCCGCTGTGTAATAGACACGCTGACGTTCGCGTTTGCAGAAGAAACACTGTCACGTTCCCACGTATTTAATACATGGACCGCAGACCTGACCTGTTGGTCGACTGGTCAGCGTAGTTTGTTTCTGTGTACACAGTTTGCACCTACGTCATATGTACATAGTTGTGACTTGTATGTTTTAGTTCCTCAAAGTAAACAGTTTGAACGAGAAATAACGAGATCGCCGACGTATTCGTTCAAATGGTAATCATATTTGGAAAATCGTTCATTTTGTCCAAGATGAGTTTCCTTGATGCGAGTGTACCGCTGAGAATTGTTAATCGACGAATTAGTAGATTTTTGCAGATATACAGTGGCTGCAAAATGCATTTGTACTCCGCTGTATTTATCGTGTATCTAGCAGCTATATTCCAATGAATTACGTGCATTAAATTTCGTGTCATTTAATAAGAGTCTCGCATGGGTTAAAAGTTTTGCTGTGATTTCGCACGATTGATTTTCTCCATTCACGCTGAGACACGAACTTCTACGTTACTATATTCCCCTAGTACGAAGAAATCGCGTGGATCTTTGTTACGGTGTCGGATAAAGGAAAGTTGAGAAAGTAAGTAATACGAACAGAAGGCAACATAATTCTAGAAAATGGGATTACAACTGACGAGGACAGTGAATGGAGCAGGTGATTGTTACTAACGTGGTAAGGAAATAGCGAGACGAATTTTTTAGTAACTGCGTGTACCGAACAGTATCTCTATTGAAAATTTACATAAATAAAATGATACTGAAAATGACTTTGAAAATGACTGAAAATACGAACAATGTAACTTCGCTACAACACGTGTTAGCTCTTTGCGTCCCGATAATAATTCTTACGGTACGATCAACTTGATCTCGACAGAAAAAGCTATTCAGAAATATCTCGACGATTTCTCTTTGTTTTCGTCCAATCGAAGTTTCTCTTTGATTTCGTCCACTTGATTTCCTCCAATCTTCGCTGAATCGCAAACTTCTGAATTACTAAATTCCTCAGGTATAAAGGCGTCGCGTTGATCCGACAAAGAAACGAGCTCGTGAGTCAGGTGTCGCGATTCTTATCATTTAAGTCCGGGCGGTAATTCCTCATAATTAGAAGGTCGACGTGCACGGGTGGTTGTAGAAAATCAGGAAGGAAGCAAAGGAACCGACACGGCGGTGAGATAAGGCGTGGGACGACGAACGAGCGGAGGCAACTGCAATTTCGCGGTACACGTGCTCTCTACTCCATCGTGTTGGATCGATACACACCGGGTGAACCGAAGATACTGATCTCCACAGCTCGAGAAACTTTTTCTCCTCGTACGGGTTGATTCCTGACTAGCTTTTAGGCGATTACCGACCCGTGAACGATATTACGAGGTGACTATGCCTTACATTTTTCCATTTCATCTCGGAATTTTCTTCTGCTCCTTCCTAAATCTTTTGTTTTCTTACTCCGTTCTTTGTGTCTCTCGAATTCTCCTTATTAGAATTGAATGAAGCTAGATGTTATTGTTGTCTTTTAAATATCGTGGATATTCTGTAGTATAGATATTCTATACTTTGTGTCCTAAATATTTTAAGCATTCTGCTACCTGAATATTCCAGATGTCCTTGGTATTCTACGTTCTACATATTTTAAATTGTAGGTTAAGTGTATCCTAGATGTGCGTGTTTCGAGTATTTTATATCCAAAAATTTCTCTAAGAATTTTCGATGAAATTTCATGTCGTGGATACCCTAGATAATTCAAATTACCCTGAATATTTTAGAAATATTTTACCCATCACCGTATTCCAAGTATTTCTCAAATAAAACTGTATATTTTAAACGAGTGTACTCAAGATGAGTCTAATTGCAGTGAATACTTTATAAACGTTACATCTACATTCTACTGTATTTATAGATAAAAGTTTATATTCGTTGTAAATATTCAACAAATATTTTACCCACATTCTTCTTCAATTTTTTCTATACGCTTCGAATAAAATCTACAAATACCAAATACTACGAGTAATCTGAATCTTGAATATCAAGAATAATTTATATTTTCTTCCATCGCGTTTCTTCCACCCTGAAAACATTAGACTCTCAGTCTTGACTAATCTCAGAACATTTCAGCACCGTTTTCGAGTCTCCGAAGCTGTTTCGAAATTACCGAGACACTTAAAATACTCATTCTCATTCGCTCATTTCGAATATAATCCAGCTTAACGCGAGACGTGTCCGCGTCGGACCAGAAATTTCGAGAGAACAGAGGCCGAGGGCACCTCGATAAAACGAAAGAACCAGCGCGCTGGTTAAAACGCGAATTTTCTAATGAAACAACGTCGCCTTTGCGCGCCTTACGAGGCCGCACGGACTTAGCTAAGACAATACATACTCCACCGCAGGAAAAATTCATAGACATTTTCAGACGAACGCTCGTCCTTACTGCGTTTTAAACGCTGCTAGCTTACCTCAAGAGGCTGACTTTATCGTAAGCCAGGAAGCTTCTCTTCTCTCTCCTTCTCTTCTCCTCCTTTCCCATTTTTTCCTTTCTACCTTTTTTCTCTAGCTTTCTGTTTCTCTCGTTCTTCGCTCTGAATCGTGGCACGCGTGTCTGCTCGCCATAATATCGCGCAAAGAGATTCGTTAGACGGTTTTCGAGTGTCTTTATGATTGTACTTCTTATAGTTTTGCGGCTTGGATTAGGTGTTCCGTTCTCTGGTTGGAAGTTTCCGGCTCTACTCCCCCGCTGAGTTCTTCCGGCGCACGTTTTATCGATGATCGTTTGCGGGGTTGTTAATTGCGCAATATATCTGCACGATGTTTTCCAAGGGGTGGTTCTTGGAATAAGGCACTTTAGTGTAACCATCGTTTGTGATTATTCTCTCTTATTCTGTCATATTTCGAACATACTTCAACACGCACTTCACATACACGCATATATACAGGGAAAGGGGGTGATTCTACGCGAAAAAAGAAGTCGAAAATATAGAATAACAATTTTTTTTTATTTTTATTTCTTTTTTTAATTTTTCCATCGAGACAATGATCTACAGTGAGATCCGTTATAACGAGACGTGATAAAGTGTACGTGTACCGAGCGGAAATTCAAAGTCGATTTTCTCGAAAACAAAGCCTCAAACGAAAAATTTTTATTCTATATTTTCGACTTCCTTTTCGCGTAGAATCACTTCCTTTCCGCTTGTACCACCAGTTACCAACCACCCTGTATATAATAACGTAAATTCGTAGAGTAAATGAGACGATGGATTCTGGAAAATCGAGTTTCTTTTGGGAATAATTCAATTAAATACAATAACAGTTAATAACAAATCTACTACAAATTTTACCTGGAAAATCAAGAGTCGATTTTCTAAATCCTAAATTACCGTTCTTCTCTCGTGATCTATTCAGCAAATGACTGCTGGTAAAACAAAGGAAAAGTAAAAACGTCGGTTGGCGGGTAGTTTGAATTCTATAGAATTTACATAAATATACGAGTTCAGAGCAAGTATTCCACAAAATTAAAGGGTCACTAAGTTCTGATGGAAAAATCGTCTATTTACGAACTATCGTGTAGCTTGGCGAGGAAAAATCGCGAAGAAGCGGCGGTCTACCTGAATTCATTATAGAAGGTGAAGCCTGCCTATCTCGCATCCTTAAACTGGCTTTTACAATATTGATCGAAGTATAACACTAACACTAACTCTTTATACTGGGCGAAATTTCTCCTTTGATGCCAGCAGCAAAGTATCTTGATAAAAAATGCACCGGTACTTTTTCACGTATAGAAAATATTTGACAACGACAATATTTCTCATTTGAGAAATGAAAAAAAAAAAAAAAATTGCAAGTTATAGCGCGCATACAGAACGCGGCACGTTTTGTGTAATTGACAAAAATATGAATTATTCTGTCGGATGCATTTTTTATGACAGGCTCGTATGGACGCGTCGTTGTTAATTTTTCTGATTGTAGCAAGGTAAATAAAATATTTGAAAACGAGATACGCAAATATAGTAATTACTTTACGCAGAGTAGGCGGAGGGGGAGTTGCAAAAATTGCGACTGTATGTTGATAAGGGAATTTATCGTTCATCGCGCAAAACTGATATGTTTTTTTTTCGAGGATAAATGCGTTACTCTATCGAGTCCAGCATCGTCTATTATTTCTCCGGACGAATAATTAAAGCGCGTTTTTCAGTTACCAATGGTAATTAACGAAAACTTCAAACCGTGACAAAAACAGCGGAAAATAATGACGCGGTGTGCGTGCTCGTGTGCCCATAATCCCAGTGAGCCATGAAAAATACCTGCTATACGAGAAACGCGCATCATCGCGTTTTATTATCCTTCTTGTACGCACGAAGAATTGCGTAATATTACTCTTTTCTGCGATTATGAGTGCCTCTGGATTTTGTAGATTCGTACTTACGGCAATCTGAAATTGCGTAAGAATGTGGATAATTGTTCTATTAACAAATTTTCCAATTGCGCTATAAATTCATTGGATGGGAAACATCACAAAATTAATCACATCTATCTAATCGCAAAAGAAGAATCGAACAAGTGTAACACATTTACAACACATTTGCTAATTGAATGCCCAAAGTTTCAAAACGAAAGGCAACAGCGCAACATTCCAAGCAACCTCAAGACGATGCTACGTAAAAAGGAAGAAGTAAAACGGCTCTTACAGTTTTTAAAAGACACAAACTTCTTCCAACTAATCTAACCGCAGAGAAATAATGGTACTCGCGTATATAATCAAGTGTATAAATATACCTAATACAATCCGAATATCGTACATATTTATAGCCAAACAACACCGTACTAATGTAATATAATATTCTATAAGTTCATGGAATACAATTGTAGTCGCTAATAATCCTTGCAAGTGTAGGTACCGCTGTAAATAAATATATTGAAAACGAATATTTTGTTATTGTATCTACTGATAATTAGCGGGAAATTTTGAGAAATTGTAACTTATTTGTTCAGGTTGACTGATAGAGGAAGGAGAGGATGAATTTGTAATAGAAAAATATATTGAAATAAATATAGGTATAAGTACAGGTATAGTGTATGTTGATTCAGATCCTCACTTTTACAGTGTTACAATACAACAGAGGAAAGGGAGCACGTTCATATATTTATAGCAAAAAAACAGTACCAGAAAGTTAACCTTGGTGTGTAGCCCCAGCTGAAAGCTACAAGAAACAACAATGGAGATGTACTTGTAGCTCTTTTGTTTCTAGATCTTCTAATCCGAAGCAATATTTATATTCAAGGGCACAATAATATGGATCTCTCCTTATTTTGAATTTTTCACCAAATTCTATTCTCTTCGTAACAGCGGTTCCAGGTCAGGGATATACAAAAGGAAAGGTGTATAGCTTTTCTTGAAGTAATTACTTTAACATTATTAACCAGAAATATTTACGTAAAAATTTTGGACTACTAAGCAACAAAACATCGAGTATGAAAAAATTAATTTCATTCACTAAATATGTGTTCGCTCTACCTCGACTGTTAGAATCAAACGAATCGAGCTATGTATTTGAACTGTAATTTTTAACATTCGTGTTAATAATTTCGATTCGTTTTCAAATATTTACCTTCACTCTTCACTCCCGTTTATACTACGAGAAAAAGAAACGGAAGAGATTTAAGAAAAGACGAACGAACGGAGTAACATTATAGAATCCATATACAAATACGCGATTTGTCGAACGTATTTCACTCACGCGCGTGGAATCACTGCGTTTCCCTGTTCTCGATTCAATATTTCCCTCGCCTTCGTGCCGATTTCTCCTCCATACCTGCTCCAACCTTTTCCCTATCCCCTGTGTTTCTTCCGTACTGTCACCCTTTCCTCAGTTTCTCTCTCTCTCTCTCTCTCTCTCTTCTTTTACACTGCGTAGAACAGGATGCAGACGAGCTGGCCGAAGAATTCGTCGCACGTCGTGCCGCAGACAGGCTGCGAGGCTTTTCAGAAACGCATTTGCACATGACGAGCAGTCGGCGAGGCAACAGAGAGACGACAAGGGAACCGGCCAGGTGGTTTGATAGAGAAAACGAGACGACACGCGAGAGCAAGAACGAGGGCGAACAGATCAACGGTGTCTGTCATCGAACAGACGTCATGGAGATGGCGAAGAGGGTGGAGAACGTTTTCCTTACGCATCGCCGACAACCGAGCACTTTCAATCTGGGATTTTTTATTGGAGCCTTCGTTCTTGCATAGAAACGAGGACAAATTTTCATACGATATCCCTTCACATTTGTTTTGGTGTTTGTTAAATAGTAAAACTGTATTGCGTTCTTTTTTTTTTTTTATTAAAATCTCTTAACAAACAATTTTTCATGATATAAAGGGATTGCAGCAGTAAGGGAGACAGCATTCTATGTTTAGATTATAATACTTTTAAATTCGACGAGATATTTACAGAAAGAGAAACAAAGTTACTTAATTTTTCTAATTAATTAAAATTCCTAATCGAAATTCCGTTGTCAAAATTACAAATCAGTCTTAAAATCTCAAGAAATAGGTGAAACAGAAACAGGACAAAGATTCGCTTGCTATAATATGTTTACTTTTAATTGAACTGAACTCTAACTCTGCTGAACTGTAGTAAATCTGTTTCCCTAAATCTGAAAGCGGAGAACATTGTCCTGTCGTTCTGACTATTGCAGAAAATCTGTCACGAAGCAGATTGAATTATAACTTTTGCCGAAAAGTAGTACTTTTGTTGGCCTTAATTTTTATGAAATTTAGTTTTCTTTGGCGGAGAAGAAAATTAAGAATGGTTGGGGAAAAAAAGAAGCGAATTCATTAGGAATTATCTCATCTTTGTTCTCTTTTCATTTAATTAGAGCGGTAAAATGGAGAAGATTTTTGATTCTTTTTGGGAGTTGGGAACGAAGCCCGGGTAAATGAGAAACTACGACCAAAAGGGTAATGAGCACGACGAACGTGATAAAGCGCGGCAAATTCGGCGAATATCGAGTGCACACGCGATCTTAAACGACAAATGCAGGAAATTACGGGCAAGCAATGTGTGAACGCTGGGAAAAATAATGAGAACGCAAATACGATGCGTCGAATCGAACTAAATCATTAGAATTGGGAAAACACGGGCCATTGTAAATATTTAATTGGCAATTTATCTACCGGTGTCTCGTTTGTTATTTAGGTAATTACGTACAGACAATAAACACAGGAAATAGTAATATAAATGGATAAATGATTTTCAACAAACAACAATATTTAATGCCTTCTAGACTTTATTTATTCTTAATTATGTTACACGAATTCTGGAAAGCTAACATCAAGGGACATCGAGTTTGCAGAGAAATAAAGTCGAACTAAACGCAATTACGTTATCGAACGAACTCAATTATTCGATATCACAAAGAAACTTATATAGAGTGAGATTTCACTCATGGTAGTCTTTGAAGGTTACATTTAACCTAAACTTCGTAGTGAAAGATGTTAAAAACAGACGATTCTCGTTGCAACCAAGGAAATTACAAAAATCAGTACGACCATTAAATAAAAGAAAGGGGAAAACTCTCGAAAACAATACAAAATACATACAAGAGAGTCCTTACAGTGGAAGCGAAGCAATGTAACTCGTACAAAAATGAAAGAAATACCTGAGAAACAGAAAAAAAAAAGGATGCAGAAGGCAACCGTTGGAGGAAAGAAGGGAAATTGAACAGAAAATCAAAGGAAACGTAGCAGGGAAACTTCATAAAGCGAACGAGTTTAAAGGGAACGAAACTCGAAAGGATACATTATATGATTGAAAGGAAAAAAAAAATAGATAGAAAACAAAGTAAGAACTGCTGGGAAGCAACATGAACAAAAGTAGTCGGATGAACAACCAAGCGGAAAACAATGATCACTCGAAACGGAAGATAAAGGAGCAAGCCAAAGACGTCCGAGAAGATAATCGAAAAGTGAAGGGATGAAAGGATGGCGACGCTGTGGATTACGAGACAAAGAAAAATGAAGGATTCGCAAGATAGTTCCTGGGAATAATGGTAGAAAATTTTATGGAATCGCTAGGCGTAATTGCAGGCATGCGCAGCTGAGGAAGCTGGTGGAATTATTAAAAGGGAGAAAGATGGAGCGAAAGGAAGGAAAGAGCCGAGAGATTAATGCTGTCACGTGAAAAGCTGTCAGAAATCGCGATGGCGGACGTGAATCGAACTTTCCTTACTCGCTGTTCTCACAGGAACAGTATTATTCTGTGGAGAACGTAATTTTACTGTGAAAATCCTGCGTTTCTTCGTCGCTCTACCGTCTCGTTCTGTCATGAATTAATATGATTCTATGTGGTTCGCCAATGTTCTTAAAGATTCTTTTCTTTCCTTTGCAGATCCTCGACGAGTATCAAAGAACATTTATTCAAACTATCGTGGATTAATCAAGAACGGAAATTAAACAGGTAAGTGTGACGTTCATGTTGTGTTTTATTAGATCTAGGATTTGTTTAAGGATATTCAAAAGAAGAATCGTTATTATCGGTTCTTCTTCATATGGTTTATCTATTGATGAAGTACATTGCTTTGTCGATAACAAGTTCAATAATGATTTTGCTGTTTTACATAATCTTTTACTTAGAAGTGCTGGTTCTTTTGTTTTAAGGATTTTTCAATACGTAAAATAGATGTTGACGTGGGTTATTGTTAAATATACAAAATTCTCTGGAGCCAAAAATTACACGAAACAAAAGAAGAATCAGAGATTGACGTCATTAGGTGCATGCTTGCAACGATTTCAAATATTTCGTTAAAGAGGGAAAGACTATAACACATTTTCTACGTCGAGATATGTTATTCATTTTTCTCGAACACATCAAAAGCCAATAATGCAACAAGCAAATATCTGAAACCCGAATTTAGTCACATTATAATATAACATATAACAGTAGACAATTCCCTAAGAAATATTCAACAGGTATATCTTGCTACTAGCCGAAACGAAATTTATCGAATTTATCGAATTTATCGAAACGAAAAGGGATCTCAAAAATTGAGAAATGAAGTCATATTTTGAAAATTATATTTTAGAAAATAAAACACGTAGGAACAAATTTTTCTCTTGCTACTGTGACTCTTTTATCGTCCATTAAATCCGTTTTCATTTAAAGATCGAATGGCTATGTCTCGTTATTTGTTCGCGAATGATTCTACGAAAATACAGTAAATCCAATTTAATGAAGAGAGTGGCAAAGAGAGGACCGTGAAATCTCGATTCACCGGTTATTTGTTTGTTCATAAAAGCGCTCGATCTACGAATATCTCGATCAATCCATTCCCTCCATCGGCTTATTTGTCCCTTGAATCTGGAAGAACGTTGATTTGTTTGCCTCGCGATACCCAAGAGCTTTGGTCCCACGACGAAAAATAAATTTCTCCCATGGTCCGCCGATAATCAGATTAATTAGCTGAGGAACAATTTTGTGCGTTTGTACGACGAGGCTGATCGCATTGTTCTCGAAATCTTCTCGCTTTGGTACTTGAAATTATTACCATTTTATTTATCTTTAATATATCATCAACGAGATCCTATAATATAAATCAGACGTTTGATATCAGTATTGTTAATTATTATTTTAATTAAAAGGAATTATTTACATTGAACTTATAAAATATTTGAGAATTAAATGAATTAAAATTCTTTTAAACGTGGTTGTTTGAAGAAATTCTCTGTCGAATGTGAAAAAGGAAATAATCGAGATTTCCATTTCTTTGTTGAAACGGATTAATAACAGAGATAAAATGAAACGTTCTCGGAGCTTATTATACAGTTAAAATGTCCGATGGATTTAAAGAAAATTTATGGAACGTAAAACCAACCCTTCTATATATACGCATAGCCAGGAATGTATAGAAGTAATTTTTGCATTTCTATCAGAATCAAATTAATTTTTTTCCCTTTTATTTTCTGCAATTTTCTTAGCTCGCAAATATTTTCCCAAGTTGTGTATGCAATTTATTCGAGGAGTACCGAAAATAAGTGAAGTAAAAATTGAAAATAAACGAAATAAGGACGCAAAACGTAGACTGGAAACGAGGGATGGGCAAGCAATCATCTCTAAAGTCTTGCTACTTCGTTTTAGTTTCTTCGGAGCGGTTAAAACCACGATACGATTCCCAAAGGTCTTTACAGCAAAGTTGCAATCCCTTTTTGGACGCGAATTCGGCATGATGTATCGGCAAGACCTCCACAAGGATGTATTATTCATCGACGCAGCCATCTATCTCGTCATTTTATCTTCTTCCGTTTGATCCTTCCTTCTTATTTTTGCGATCGAACATGTTGGAACTTCGATAGCCCTGCTTTGCATTTATGAGTCCCGTTCCTGCCGGAGTTTCAGCGATTGATGCGATTTTAGCGACCTCGCGGAGGAACCAGGGGACGATTTTTCCTTACAAGTTATTCCGATCGTGTGTCTCGTTATTTTAGCCTCACGGATGACTTGATAAATCGAAGAATGTCAGTAAAATTCATATTTGTTAAAATTACTTGTTATTATAATAATTTGAAAATAATTTGAAGGAAGAAAGAGAGAGAGAGAGAGAGAGAGATGTGGGGAGGGATCAGATTTGGTTGTCGTTTTTTTCAAGAGAATTAAGATTAGGGAACTTACTAAACTGCAAATTTTGATTTCCTAATTTTTTTGGATTTTTGCTCGAGATATAGATGACGTTTTAACAATTTCAATTTTCCACCGATATAATAATTTTAATTCTCGAATAGTCATGCCAGGTTATTTGTTATTATAATTCGATATGCGCTCGTATGAACGTACTAGCAGTTTCAATTTTCCCCCACCCTTGGAATTTTTATTTTAGATTTTTTCATGCTTTGCATAAATCTGTTTCGTTTAAAATACAGAATGCATACGTATCATAACCTCCCAATTTTTAATTTTTTTAGCACCTAACCCTAACCTACCGCAACCTAACGAAACCTAATTTTTGCCTACCTACTTACAGAAAAACGATTCATTATACAAGATACACGATATACTCTCAAAATGCCAAGAGAAAAGCACGGAGATCGCCTGCAAATAACAATAATTACTTCATATTCCATCGAAACTATCCTAATTTCTATCTTGTGCGTGAATTTTTCGTATTGTCCCTCTCACCTCCAAACTGTTCTCTTTTAATCGACTAATATTCCGACCACAAAACGCCCATGAATATCCATCGTTCCGTAGAGCACAGATTGCGAATATTTTAATAAGAACTTCGAGGGTTGGAGAACGAAAAGGCCGCGTTATTAGAAAAAGAAATCGAGAAAGAAGAAGGAAAAGAGAGACTATGTGGCGAAAGATTATTTTGGATATTCTGTCGTGGCTTTATAAGCCGCTGCTGTGGGATAAGGGCAAAAGAGGCTGATATTAAAGCTTCCTATTCCGCGGATCTTCCTCGTGCAACATTAACCCTAGAAATACCGTGCTCTCTGTGTAGGAATGTTCTTAGCCTAGCTTATTAAATTTCCCCGAGTTTTATATACTGACGTCCGCTTCATTGCTGTTGTAATATCTCGGGTTTCCTTGATTCTTCCCTCGGAATCCATCCGGCCTTTGTAAATCTCGTGATAGATAATGGTAAAATAATAGATGATATAATTCCGAATTATATTTAATTCTTCAATTCTGCAAGTGTAATATAATAGTTTAGAAAATTGAAGAGTTAACATTCTGTCTTAATTATATTTACATTTGCAAACGATTCCTTTTTTTTTCGAAAAAAGAAAAAAGAAAAAAAAAGAAAGAAGAAAATACATGAACATCGTTTCTTTCGAAGAAGAAGAACCCTCTTCCACGACCCTCTTGTACGCATCGACAATTTCACCCTAAGGCAGGACCTTAAACTCCTCTTCTCTCTTTTTATCCATAGAAATCCTTCTTACGTTCTCCCCGTTTTCGTCGAAAATTGCCTCGCTCTCGTGACTTCTCACACAGCTTCTCCATCGAAATCGCAACATCCTGCAGCAAACTGTACGAACGAAGCGAACCAAATTAGATCTAAAGAACGAATGAGAAAAGAAACAAAAGGCAAAAGAAAAATTACCGACACACCGTGCGCTATGCAATTTTGATCTTATTATTCGGTAATATCATCAGTCTGTAAGATATGTAAATATAAACAAGAATTCTTCTGAAACTCGATGGAGGATCGATAAAAATCGTTTGTAGATCAAAGTACAATCGCTTGAAAATTAGCTCACTCAATCGTTATACGTTCTTGTTTGTTAATACTTGTCAAATATGTACCATCTTTCCAATTTAAAAATGTCTTTCTCTCCTTGAAGAGCAATTTTAAAGAAACAGTTTAGATCAGCCCGTAATTTTGATCGTTCGTGATTGGCGATCGCCAATCGATGGTTTACGACCAGATTTCTGATTACATATGTTCCGCGAAAATGTTAAAACTTGCACGTAATCTCTGCTTTCTTTATTGAATCAACAAAATATCTAACGAAACCGAAGGAAGGATAAATCATTTTTACACGACACTCACGAAAAAATGAGGAGATTGTTCTCAGCACCGGTATCATTTACTCAAACGTTACTATGTATGTGGTCAGACAAAGAAATAAATGTTCAAGATATTTTCACTCACCTCAGATCCCCTGATATCGAGTTTCAGGAAAACTGCACATTATGTGTATCTTTTTATCTTTGTCCCGAATCCACATTCAAACGCCGCACTCTGGAACGTGAGAACGTGGCCTACAAACGTGCGAACGTTGCCTGGGAACGTACGAACGTGGCAAACGTAGCCTGTGAATTTTGATTTTCGCCCCAAATCGCTGTTCGAATTCCGTACTTCGCGTCGGCTCAAATTCTGCCACGCGGGAGAAACAGCAAGCGCATAAAGCCAGACCGAGAAACCAGGAATAATCGTGGAAAAACCATAAGTCTCCGAGGGGGCTGCAATGGATTTGATGTAAAGAAAAGAAGGAGAGCAAGAGAGAGACAGACAGACAGACAGATAGATAGAAAATGTTTAAAAATCTCGAAGACGCACGGTTGTTTTTGCGAACGACCAACGTGCCATAAAAAAAGCCAACGTGACACAAAAAGCCATGGTTTTCGCGCAGCTTCCGCTTCGTTCTTTCCACTTATTTTCACCCCTTCATCTCTCGCTTCTTCTACCTTTCGCCTCGCCAAGGGGAAGAAGGAACGCCAGCCTGATAAAAGCGAGCGTCGACACGCGGGAAAACGCGATATGAATTATTATCGAGCGTTTGTGCATGCAGCGGCGAAAGGTTGTCGACTCACCCCTGTTTGTGAAGTATAATTTCGAAGGTTCGCTGACAGGTGGATCGCTGGATTTTTTGCGAGACGCTAGCTGTTTTGCGAGCTCGAGGATCGACTTCGCGAGGAGACTGTTCAACTTTCGAGTATAGTCGATGGGGGGCGAGGGTTGAGAAGTTGATGCTTGAGAGAGAGATGGAGGAAGATGTTTGCTCGAGAAGTTTTGGTTTCGATTGTTTTTTGAGGATATGGCTTTAGGATGAAGTGATTTTTTGTCCTTTGTAGTTTTCCTCCTTCCAAGGGCAGAAACGTTCGTATAATGCTGTTTGTATTTGTCGTATATACAGTGGTAATTGAATAAGATTTTGAATTTACTTTTGTCCCATTTCGTCAATCGTCGTTTGTCTTACGTGACTCGTAGAGACGGAGAAAGGAGAAGGCCAAAGAGGAAAAAAGGAAAGACGTCTGTGTATAAATTGTAATTACTGATGAAAATAAGATTTCGAATTTGCGCAGGACATTTTCACTCGAAATTCTATCAGAACTCGCACAAGTTACAGAAATGAAGAAGGTAAATGGAAGATAATAAAACACTGGAAGGTCCGTGCATAAATTACGGTTACTACTGATCGAAATTAGATCTTAGATTCTACTCGCTAGACTTGGATTTAAAACCCTATCAAACTTTTTATGATTCATGAAGAAACGTTAGACTAACAATTATTTCAGCAGTTCTTTCCTATTATTCTGTACATTCGACATTTACATTCAATGTGCGAGGAACTGAATATTAAAGAAATTCACGCGAGCTTTGAAGAGGAAGGCTGGTCATACTTGCAACTGAACGTGTGTGATAACCGACTGTAGCCATAACTGATACGTTTGACAGACCGATGCCTAATTACCTCAATGCTCGCAGTCCAATTACAAACAGACTACCGGCGGATGCCTGATTGCTTCCGGAGTACTTGATGCTTCACTGCTGTCTGACTGCTAACTGGTTGCAAGTTTGATCGTTCTAAAGGATTTCAAATGACCATTGATCCACCAACGAATCCTCATAACGTTCTTCCGTTTCTTATGTTTTGGTTGGACGAATGATTTCGTATCTCTAATTTCTGTTTCTATACTACAATATAAATAATATCCGGGTATCGTTATTTATTTAACTTTTACAGTGGAAATGAAGAAAAAAGCTGTAAAAGTATCTCAAAATAATTTCCAATATTATCTGTCTTGCTTAATACTCACAAATACATTTGAAAGAAATATAATTGAAATATAAAAATAATCTTTTTCTGGCCTTAAGATGGATTCAATCCCCGAAGAGATTGAGAAGTTTTCATGCGAGTTTTAGTTCAACCCAGACGTTTATACGAATTCAGACAGTCTGTGACTCAGCTGAAAAGTTCAGACTGAAGATGAGACGTGCGTGGCACTGAACGTGTTAATTCGTATCGAACCGTCTGCTACAAATTTAACTTGTCCACGAAAGTTTCGCGAAACGCTCGTACGCGCGCTACAATGCCCGCAAATTCGACTTATCCACAGCTCACGCTTCCGGTAAACGACCTATGCGCCCACCCACGCGTATTTGTTCTGCCGAAACAACAAATTTCACTCGTTTCCCGGAAACGCGTGAAAAAAATAAAGCAAAACAAGCGTAACAAAATTGAAACAACAATAAAAAAAAAATACATAGAAAAATAGAGGATTGGAAAACGAACTGCCGTGCAGATTACAACATAGTAGGTCTGTTAAAAAGCAACGAATTGCTGGCACGTGAAAACACAAATACGAACCCTCACGGAGTCGAATAAAATTAACAAAATAAAAAAAGGGACAACATGAAACGTTTGGATGTTTTCGTATTCACTCGTGAAAAACAAGAGATGAAAAGCAAGTGAATGAATAAAGGAGACTGTGAAACTAAAAACAAAATTTTTTTAAATAAACAGAGAGAGAGAGAGAGAGGATAGATAAACGCTTGAACATTTTCGCGTTGAATCGTGAGAAAAAAAGGCCAGTCGAATAGCGAAAAGATATGGAAACACGAAGTCAAACAAAATTTAGAGAAATAAAAGGGGAAGGATGAAACACGTTTGTAAAATTTTCGCGCTGATTTAATGCGCTTGTAGCCAGAAAGAAAAAAAGGAAAAGAAAGAAACAAAACCGAAGGAAAATAAGAAAAATAAGAAATACGAGGTCAGAAGTTACAATAGACGCGCGTGGCCGAGTGTGAATATCATCCAATAGAAACTGGTCGATTACAAATGGAAAACGACGCGTTACAAATCGCGAAATTAGCATTTCCCCCGGCGCGGCCGTTTCCGATTTTCACGCTGGCGTCCCGAAACGACAATCGGCCGTCGGTTTTGCAATTTCAGCGTGGCTGCAGACTCCGTTTGCGGTAATCCGCAATGGCAGTCCCCGTGATATCGCAATTATGACGCTTCTGAATAAATTAGTCGGCCGTCACGCACGGCTGTACACCGCGTTTAACTCGATACCCGTGGTCCACGTGTCACGCATCCGATACTACGTTAACTCACTTCCGTTTCACGTCCTATGAGAGCTCATCAATTTTTGACACGGTCGAAGAATCGTTCGATGGCTCTGGTCTACGCGGTTCTCTCACAAAGAAGAGTTTTCGTTGTGTGGGTAGAATTGTCCAAGTTTTGATGAAGTATCTGTATGAAATCTGTTGAACTGTCGAGGTCATTTGCCCCATCAGTACTGGCGTAAGATGTGTACTTACACTTTTAAAAGTTTTATTTCTATTTCTTTTCTCCATTTAAAAACATGTTTTTCTTATTCTTCGAAGCACCATAAATATAAATTTCCAATTATGATTTGTATTAAGTGGAATTTTAATGTTCTATAGGACTCAGCAGACTATAGGAGCTCGTAAATTTTTGACACGGTAAAAAAATCGTTCGAATTTTTGTGCAAAATTTTGCAGCCTAACGTTGAGGATAAGATTATTTCGAATAACGTAACAAGGTGACGAATAAATTCGACCTATTTATTATTCATGAATAACAACTTCGACGAACAACTTACGAATAATGAGTTAATTTATTCGTTGGCAAATAATTTGGTAAATAATTTTCTACCAACGCTGGTGTGTAACATTCAAGTCGCAGTATACAGGGTTAAAATATTAAATGCAGACTTTTCTACGGTCTCCTCGTTAATTGAATATGTAATGAATCGAACTGAATAATCCAATTGGTTGTTTTTTCGTGAACAAATTCGATTTATTTATTAATTAGAATATGTAACCTTTTTAACGAAATCGACTACACTTTTGTTTTCTTTTTTTCTTTCAAATGTCACATTAAAAATCTAACTGTAGCGATATAGATCATCCGTAATATCGTACAAGAAAAAACTTTCAACGAGAATTGAAGAGGATATCGATGTTTCCGCACTGGCTTTTAACAAATAAAATAAAATTTTATTTCGTTGTCCACTAAAAAATATGATTATAATTCTTCTCAATTTCTGTTTTTGCCATTGGAAAAAATTGTAATCGCTAGTCTTTCCTATAAATAAAACTACATAAATTTAATTATAGAAAGTTAAAAGTGAATAAAGGTCACGATATATGTCATGTAGAAAGTTCTAAATTTCCCGGAGAATTTATAGTCGATAAACCTGACACGGAAATAAATCGAACGTCAAACGTTGAGAAAAAGGACGTCAACTCTAATTCCGTTTCCATTAGTCTAAATCTAAAAGAGTGCACCATATTCGAGCTCAATCCCTTCTGTTTCAGGCCTTGTCGATATTTTAAATCCACTATTAACTGACACTTTCAACTATACAGAGCGTCCTATTTTAATACAGCGATGTACAGATAATTTGGATCGGAACAATTTAAAAAGTAGAGCAAGTAAAATTGACTGAAAGAAAATAGTTTTCAAAGGTCATTAGATCCAGGAAAGTGTCACAGATATTGTCAGAAATGTTAATTCACCTTATGCTTATTCAGTACACGAAGAGTTTTAACTCTTTCGGGAAGGGGTTTCTTCGTAATAAACGCAATAATGTAATAATACAAACTATGATACACTTAAGCTGGGAAAGTGTCGATTAATCATATTATTTTGACTGAGATGGATGGATTTTATAATTAGTGTTAAAAGCACATATAAGATCGCTCACCACTTTCTTCAACTACATACGTATATTTGGTTCTATAAAATGATACATGTCGGTGGATCAAAAAATTTCTAACACACTGTCAAAAAATACTGATCAAATTTATGGCAAAGCATTTTTCCAATAGTATTATCACTGTCTTATAATCGCATAATCTACGTTTATTTACCTGCGTTATATTAAAATGAGTATATATGTAGGATTTTTTTATTTATTTAGTAATTAGAGTTCCCAATGATTTCTATCCTATTTATATGCTAATTTTATTGATCGATAGATCTATTTAGAATGGATTAAACAGGAAACGATGGTTATTTAACGTGAACTAAATACAGTAATGTGCTATAACTAAGCAACTAAATAGTTAATTCACAACTCTCGTCACTAACGCTCTCTTTCACGCGGACCATTCTTCTCGATAACGTTGACAACACTGACTTATCAACTCACGACTGCCTGTTAATTCATCTTTCTCCCTTAAGTATCCCTTTCTCCTTTTTCATAGTCCCACCACGTACGTGTTCCGCAACCGCCCACGGCCATGGTCACGTAGACCTTTTTTTCCGCGTAACTATTCGATTGAAGGATCAATGACATATTGATGGGCCGCTCGGTCCATTGAAGTTCCCAGACCCATTTGGCCTATCGGCACTTAGGCTTTCTCGCAATATTGTTTATGGTTCACCCGATATTTCTTAGGCTATTTGTTCACGATACTACGTATTGGTCGTCCGAAAAGTTTCTTTCGTTTTATAAGGAAATAATGGATGCACAACAGTTTCCGTTTTATATTATTTTATCGAATTACGTATGCTCCATTTTGTTCTAACAAAATAGAGAGCATAACGTTCGACAGATTAGGTTTAATATTTGTATAAAGATGTGTTGTTGTAAAAGAAAGACACTTTTTGGACAACCTATATATGAACTGATTGTATTACAACTTTTGAGCTGTCACAGCTTTGAATCAGAATAATAAAGCGTGAACGAAAAGCGTTTATTTGGAGATTTGAAATAGAGCAGCGTGAAAAGAAAGTTCTCGAAACGTATTCCATTCCAAGTATAGATAGGATCCTGTGTATATTATTTGATAAATTGAAGAAACTTCATATCCTATATAACTTATCGATATGTTCACGATATTACCAGTATATCGAATTATCTATAACGTGTCGGTATTACCGATAACATGATCGATAGCGGTAGCTTTAATTTTATAAACAGAACCAGATTAAAATATCATATAATCAAGGAACGTACACTGAGAGATAATCCGAACATAAAAATGCATCGTACGTACGTAAAATAAATTTTCACATAGAATGAAACTGTAAACTAAATTTTCAAAAATAACGAAACTGTGAAATAACAAATTTCCAATATCCTGTATCGTTTCTCCTTGAGATAATTCCTTGCTTCGAATTCATGAAAGTAAAAAGAAATACGTAGCACAGTTCCACTTAAAAGAGAAGCGAAATTGCAATTTGCAAGTGCATAGCACACTCTGCACCCTTTTTCCGAACACACGAACAGAAATTCCAGTTGTGCGTGATAGTAGAGGTTCGCGAGCACGCTATTCTGTCGCGACGTAAAGCAAAGAGGAAAGAAACAACGTGGAAAGAGCGTGAAGCCCTGGTGAATATCAATTTGAAACCACTTTTCGGCACATCCCTTGAATTGCTTACGTGTATGACGGTTGTTTGTAATCCAGCAGCCGTTCGAGGCCACGTTGTTGCTTTATCATTTCCTTCCTGCGTGCATCGCTGCACCAGCGCCGTTGCTCCCCCTTGTCGTCGTCCAATTTGTCTCTGTGCACTTCTGGTATTATGCGTGATGCATAATACACTGGTACGCAACGAACCTATGCGCGCACGCGCCTAATCCAGTTCGTTGAAGATGCACCGGGGGTGGCACGTGTTTGTCACCGATGTCAGTATAAAGGCCTCTCGTTCAAATCGCTACGGTTTTGGAGTAATCGTGCTGTACGATTTGGCAAATTTGTTTATCTTTAATTTTGATACTAGCATTATGTAAATAAGTAAAACGTGGAGCTTGTAGTAAAGAAGCGAAATATATGAAAAAATATTCTGTAACATTTGTTCATGCCATTTGCGAAGGAATAATAATTCGCATTTGGCAGGTGTTTCTTTTTATTTTTATTTTTAATACTGGAATCATCTATGACTAAAGTATAAAACTACCAAAGAAGTCAAAATGAAAGATACGATATACGAGGAAGAAAACGAACCTTTATACGTAGAATTTATAAAAGATTAGTGAAATACTCAAGAATTCATCGTGGTATGACAGTAAAATTTCTCTGAGAAATTATGGATTGGTCATTATAACCATTCTCAGAGTTCTCGGTGGAGCAGACAGATCGTGCGAATTAACTGTTGGAAATTCAACGTGGTAATAGTAATAATACTAAAAACCTGCATTTGATTATGGATCGATCCTGATTCTGCAGAGTTAATTAATATTTGCACTTGTTATTAGATATACTTGACCTAATTAAATCTCTATTCCCCAATTTCAGTGTTTGCCAACCTGTTTTGCGCTGCTATTCCCTTTTAACCTACGACCTTCGCCCTATATGCATAAGAAACATTCTTAATAAAACGTGACAAGTTATTTCCATCTAATGCGACAATGTAGCCATATTACAATAAACAAAAGCATAACATAAACGAATGTCTGTAATTAAAAATGAATTCGACGACTTTTTAGAAAACGTTGCACGATATCCAGGCAGAAAACTCGACCTCTGATTCCTCTCTCTTCTTTCTTTCCTTGTTCGTCCTCTCTTTATTTCCTTCTTTCGCCATCGCTTTTCTTCCATTTGGTACTATAACATTATACAACAAAGTTTTTCTGGTTTTAACTGCAACAAATAACACGATACAAATTTTCCACTAGTAACGGAGAATCACTTTCAAAGAGAGCAACAGCATCGTACCCAGTCGTTTGTTACTTTTGCCCGGGTAATTGTGCGGCAAAGTGACATCGGCATGGTCTAGATTCCAACACCGACGAACAAAGGGCTGTCACGAAAATATGACGCTCGTGGGGGTGCGTTATTATTCGGAAAATTATTAATGCTGACCTCTTCTCCCTATCTCTATTCCTCTCTATCTCTATTCCTCTCTCTCTCGCTTACTCTCTCTCCTCCATTCTGTTCCCCAGCGCTAGCTGGGGTTGTTATTACCGGAACAATTACTTGCTACGCGGCTTGTTTAATGTAATAAGCCGCGATACGCCCTGGAACGTATATACAGTTCGGTAATTGCGAACCGGAGCCGATATCCGAGATATCGAATCTTTCCACAGCTTCCGCCGGAACAACTGACAACAATTTTCCAACGCCAAATGTTGCGAATTTGTTAATTACTCCGCGCGAGAAGCTTCATCTTCCATTAGATTAGTTCCTCGAGAACTTTGATAAAAAGTCGTTTAAAATACAGTACGTACGCTTTGGAATATTTGACCGATGAAAAGGCTGCGGATATTTATACAAATTCGTATTTCTATGAATAATCAGAAAATTGTACCTATGTGTAGGCGATAAAACGTTGTAACCTGTCTCGAGGATCCGTGTGGACCGAGCGCCGATAATTTAAATATTCTCTGACATCGAACCGTTGATGATCGGTTTCGATCAGTCGCCGAGCAAATGTCAAAACGTTCAGACTTCGGTCGCCTTTGCGGCATTTTCGCTTCGGCAGTCCAGTCCGCCGAAGTACTGTCACTGAGCGGAAGTGCGCGCCAGAAATGCACACAGTGTGCGTGGTTGCTGTATATACGTTTTCCTAAGTCTTAAATAACAATAATTCTTGTAAGAACCGTATATGAGTTATCGTTTCACTGTTAATGGATTTAACAGATTTTTTAGCTCGAAACAGTATACGATCGTTTGGATGTTTGAAATATATTGTTCTTTCAACAATGAGTAACTTTTAAGAAGTGATATCCAATATATCAATAAAATCAACAGAAAATCTTCTGCCGATAACGAAATAATATATTATTGACTACAGATGACACTGGTGTATGCCCGATATATGGGGTGTCGAACCCAGGATTCGTCGCGTGATCGCCGCCTATAAGTGGCACTCGAAGCGAAAGGTTTAAATAGCCAAGTAAATGAACGTGACTGGTTTTTCTTTTTTAAACCATTGAAGCATCTCCTTACGTATGTTTTAATCATACAGATAATGATTTTTATAAATATAATCACACAATTTACACTTACATATCCGATTACGAAGTTGTATAATCGTCGAAAAGAGGCATAAAATTAAATCAAAATATGCACATTGAAATTATACTTAATAAGATTACACGTCATATCACAACGTTCAAAAGGGAAACTTTATGAAACTCCAAGATTCTATAACCCGACTAGAATATCAATTAAAACTACCACTAGGGTACCTTCTTCTCAACTCTATCCATTAATTCCACCCATTCCATAAATATCCTCGAAATGAATGAAAAGATAGGAAGCTCCGAAAGAAGCTCCAAAACTACCCCTTCCTTATTCGAATTTCATCCGATAAGACCGCGGCGCAGCGTAAACCACGGGCTCGTTAACCAGTCTACGGAGTTATCACAATTTTCTAACACCTGCCTGCCTCCCTGCAAATAGGGTTGATTTACAATCGCGAGAATCGATCGCGAAAACACGGGGAATAGCAGACGTAGACAGATAGATAGATAGATAGAGGAAGAAAGAGAACGAAAACCGCTAGGCGGTTCGAGTTCTCGCGAATAGGATCGTAAATTGCAGCCCGGTCTGGGATTCAAGCGTCGGAATCAGCGGATAAATTCCCGCAAGCCTGGCCTACGTTATTTATTCATTTATTTGCTTATTTATTTACTTGTACCGGCCAGTTATACTGAAGCCGGAATTACGAGCCGCACGCAGTTGTGGATACGCGGCACTGCCAGCAATCTAAAATTCATTTTCGGGATGAATCCGGAATGAACGCCACACGATACGCCGACTAGTTCGCCGAAGTTCCATCGTTCTCCGATCCTCGTGGATCCTCCACGGACGGGACCCCGTTGTCTCAAATGCTGCACGCGACTTCCCCTCGAATCGAGGGCCATTTCCCCTTTTTTACTTTCTCTCGTTTCCCTTTATTCGAATATGCACAGTTGCACACGCCACACCAGGGGGAAGTTTCCTGTTTTCTTGCTTCTTTTCTTCCCTATATCGCAATCTCGAATAACTACCCGGCCAGACATTGATTTATTTTACCGAATTTGCTGGACTTTTGTATTCCTTCCAGGAATTCGGAACGAAAGACGAAGGGGTTGTTTGTCGCTGCTGCTTTGCATTCTTCATCCACGATCGTGTCATTTTGCCGGCGAATTCGTAAGCAGGATTTGCGGTAGCTTTCGGTATTCATTTCCTTCTTTATTTTTATATTCTCTAGTTTATTTTTCTCTTGTTTGGCATTCTTCTGTGAATTTTCTTTTACTCGGAATTTTAGCGTCACCCTCCTACATTTTTCTCCAATCTTAACGACTACCGTGCAGTTACAAGGAAAGGGAAGCTTTCGTTTCTCGTCGATACGATTTTTATTTTCTCCGTGAACTTTTCTGCAATTTTACGCTTTTGTTCTCTTTTATATATTTCCTCGTCGCTGTCGAAAATTGTATATCTTTCGCTGCTTTTGCTTGCCAAGTTCCAAAGCGAGAGTATTCAAAATTCTACACATTTTCATTTCATTCATTCTCCTCTTTTCGTTTGTTTTCCAATCATAGGGTTATCGTTTCTTAGTTCGACAAATATCACGAGTCGCAGCCGGGCAAAGTTCATTTGTAGCAAATCCCAAACGTTTCCTCCGACAGAAAACATTTTCTGCAGCGGGGGATTCGAACTCCGACCCATTTCGCGGAAGTCGAGAGTTCTACACTCTCGAACAAGACTCCTCCTACGTTCTCTTCTTTTCGGTTCGGGATATGTTCCTTTTACACAAATTCGTAGGACTACGAAATACCTTTTCATGATCGTACTCCCGGTATGTATATATAGCACTACACGACATGAATATCTCCAAACGCGAGGCAAGAACGTGTACAGCTATCATTTTCGTTGGTAAAGGGGAAATTACAAGGGTCGAGTTCTAAGCAAATATCTTCCTGCACCGAGAAATCTTTTTCAATTTTTCACGGTAAGTGGGGGTCCTTTTTAGTACAACTTTCTGAAAGGTATAATATATGTACAGCGTCGTTACTCGGATTTATTTATGAGACATCTTCGCGTAATATGGACTATTTTGCGAGACCTTCTGGCATTCCAAGTTTATAAGGAACATCAGGTATATTTCTGAAGTAAAAGCAAAGTGTAAGATCACAAGAGAAAACGTGACAGGTACATCTCTGTCGATTTTCATATTTTAATGTCGCTTTATGAAACGCACAGGGATATTTTGATATAAAGCAAAGATGAGAAGAAATCGTTAGGTTCAGGAATACGGTTGCAGTTTTGTAGAAATTAGTAGTATAATTGCTAAGACACAGAACAATTGAATATCTTTTAGTACTTTTAATACGATGACGAGCAATATGTTGAAAATTATGAAGAGGATGGAGAAATAGACGTTTGGCGCCAAAATAAAATAAAATGACACTTTTGGTAATAAGCAGTTTATAGACAGTGTATACCAAAAATAATAGTTGGATTAAAACTGTTATCATACAGAAGATGGAGAACATAGTAAAGCAGCATTTTAATTAATAAAATAGTTTCTGAAATATTAAAGTATAATATAAAATAATAGAATAGTGGAATAGAATTCGATGATCGTCATAACGATATTTTTTATTATAAGAATATGTCAAAGTATTATGCCTAAAATATTCTATGAACTTTCTATTCTTACCATCAGATCTTTAACAATATAGAAATATCTCTGTACTTCGTACCTCTGACAATTATAAGAAAAGAGAAGAGCAGAAACTTCGTTCCAACTTCGAACGCAAGTTTCTCGACTTCGTTATATCCACGGAAACTACCTTCGAACAAAAACATTGTCTAACTAAATTCTTCCATTGTACTCATTTTCAACCAAACCTCCGCAAACTCGATGAATCTGATTTGAAAAGAATTCAAGGAATAAAAAGCATTATCTAATTATACCGCGCAGTAAAACGTATAAATCCGTGCACAATAGGAGGCTTAATCACTCGCGAAATTGCGCGATCGTCAAAAAGAACGCAACGTATCAACAAACTGGCACAAACCAGCCGTTTGAACGATGTTCGTGATTTCATTTCCTCTTACTTCGGTGGTAATGCACGACGTGTACGTGCGATTTAATTCGATGTTCGTTTCCTTTCAAAGCAAGAATCCAGCCAGAACAGAAACAAAACAAAACAGAAGGAGGAAGAATAGAAAAAAAAAGAAGTAGAAGAGAAAAAGACAACAGGACGCAACGTCGACGAGCGGAGAACAAAAGGGAGTGGGCGGAACAAAGGAGGTGGAAAGCGAAGCCACAGAGAAACAAACCAGCGGTGCGATTGTTCGTTCGTTGCGTGGGCGGTTGAAGGCACGATTCGCATTGTCGTTCCAAGTTTTCGACGATTGTTTCAGCGAACGAAGGTAGCAGCCGATACACGGGATCGGGAAAACGTCGGCTCCGTTTCAAACCTCCTCTCTGTCTCTCTCTCTTTCTCTCTGTGTTCCAGCCAGTACCCCCTTTTTCCCCTCTATCCTCTCTTGCGTAGGCTTTTTCCCTACGTCTCGCGACCCTTCCACCGCGGAACGGGAAATATGGATTGAAAAAAGGAAACGGCGATGCTCCCGGGAGCGGCTTACTGAACGCAAAAATCGCCGCCATCCCCTTTGTCCCGTGATTTTTATTGCAACCGTCGTGCAGACGTCGACTCGAGGTCTAGCCTCCTCTCTTCCTGTCGAGGATTCGACGACTATTGGGAATTTCCTTTGTCGGTTTAGACTGTATGGACTTTTCACGGTGGAATTCCTGAGGATTAGACTTTTGGTTTCTGTTACAATCCTCGCGCAGACATCGATTCGAGGGATAGTTTATGTCTGCGGGGAATTGCAGTGTTATTAGGAGTATTCCTCGTGGTTTCGATTCTTTGCGTTCGATTTACACTCTAAGACTTTTTAATGCTAGAACTCTTGCTGGAAATTAGACTTTTTATTTGAACTGTGATATTCGCAACAGATATTATTCGACGGATAATTTCTCTCTATAAACAATTGGACTATTTTCAGATTTTCAGAGACGTTCCTTTCGTTCTTCTTGCTGGTTTTAAATTACGTGGTTTTTTAATGGTAGAATTCTGATTGAAGGGAGATTAAACTTTAAATTTCTTCGTGTACAAGAACTGAAAGTTTCTTCCTGTACAAGATCCAACGTCTATCGGAAATATTCTTTGTGGCTTTATCTGCTCTTGCTTATTTTATAGCGGCTTTTTAATGTTGGGATTTTTGTCGAGGATTAGATTTCTGATTTTTATTACGATTGTCCCGCAAATATCTACTTTAAGGGCGGATTCTCCCTCAGGAGTACAACCAGGGTTGTTTTTATGGCTTTTGCTTCTCTTGTTGATTTTAGATCGTACAATTTTTTCATTATACAATTCTTATCGCGTACAAGACTCGTATGATTGTATTGATTTTACTTTGTTAATCCGAATCTATCTGGCAATTATATCTTGTACGAAGAGTTTAAAAATCTCTGGATCCTTTGCTTTACTTGTTCTTAAGTATCATTCAATAAAATAAATGAAAGATAAATTTTGAAATATTTCACTACATTAAAAAATTTCGGATAGCACCTAACTAAAACAGTCTTCGCCGAAAGTGGGAAATCCAGCTCAAGCGAAACTTCCCAACATCTGCAACTAGTCTAGAGTCTAGAGATTACGAGATCAGAGGAGCGACGTACCAGTTCAAGGATGTCCCGTTAATTGCAAGACAAATTTCTAGGAAACGCAAGAACAAGTGGAAACTTTCCAACCAGTTTAACTCTATTGCTCTACTTGAACCATTTCCGATCCAATCGTGTTTTCTTTTCATTGAATTCTCTAATTTTCGTCTAATTTCAAGACTGATATAATCAAATCGTTAACACGCGAAAGGAATCTCTTTTAAAAATTTGGTTGTCTCGAAAAGGACAATTTTCAATAGAACACGTTGCATTAGAATAAAAACAGTTTGATTCATTTACGTTCACGCGTATAATAATTATTCTATTGCAGTACCGGTGTTCTCTCTGTTTATTTTATTTTCTATTTTATATAGATTCATTATATTCTTAATAAATATTCTACTGCGAAATCAACGCCCTCCCTTTTTCTTTTTCTTCCCTTTTCATCTCGTTTCATTACGCATCTAATAGTATAGCCCTTAATGAACGAGATAAATAAATAAGTAAGTTTCTCTTCGTTATCGATGCTAAACGAACCGAAACCAACGGCTAAACAGGCAAAAACTTTCAGAGGTGATACACACTGATACGTCTAGTATCTAAAACACACACAGCCGCGTACATTAGTGCATAGACAGGAGTACAGGCCGCTATCACTTTGCAAGAAGTTTAAGTTTAATTACTGGCTGATATGCGGCTCCGGTTGGGAACTGTTTACGGGAAACTCGCGAATGACCGCGGACACCGCAGCTTTCGGGAGCCCACGGAATGTATTAAAAGCTCGACGAACTTGACGAAACTTTCGCTACCAGTTAATGATGCCAGTTAAAGGGGGAATCGTGTTACGATGTACCACCACGATGGCACTCGATGGAATTGTTCTTTCGTGGAATTTCACGAAGGGGGCTTTGGAAATGTTGCAAAGGATTTTCCTTTAATTCACGAATAATTTGATAGTTGATACCAACTTCCCTGTTTTTAATTATTCGTTTGATTTTTAATAATTCCTTCCATTGCGGATAATTTAGACAAACTTCGAATGTAATTCTCCGAATGTAACATTTGACAAAAGTATTTTCATCCTTGCTCCTCTTTTCTTCTTTCTTTGCGAACACAGTAAAACTCTATTCGTAATCAAGTTCGATCGTATCAAGTTGTTTAAATTGATATTATCGAACACCAAGAATATGTATATTATTATTTACATGGTATTATTCGAGACGATTTCTGATACACAAGAACGATGACGCGCTACATTCTTTCAATTTTCGTCAAAAGTCGAATGTTTCTTCTAATACGAAAATAATTAGGCAGAATCAACTGCTACTAAAACACACTGTGTTTCAATCCATCGTCTGTCTATTCTTCTTCTTATTTTCAAGCAAATCCAGTGCAAACAAAAATTTGTCAAATCCTTGCCACTGTATACTACTCAGATTTTCGAAAATTTACGAAAACTCTAGCGAACGACGTTTCTACGGAAAAGATCTCACAATTTCGTTACGAAACAACGCCATTTCCACACTTATCCTTCCTCCGACTTTATTTCCCATTTTTAATTACTCTCTCTCTTCCAACCACTTCATTTCGTCGCCCTTTTCTCTCTTCGCTTTCACAATCATCCATTCCACTTCCATTTCCAAGCTTGGTTCCCCCGATGGTTCCTTCTTTTTTGTCATTCCTCGTTCACCTCCCCACCTCTTTCGCTTGCATTTTCCAGACACTGCGTTTCGAGCACATGATTTACTCAGACTGCACGCGCTACCCAAACGGAAAGGGAACCGGAAATAATGATTTAAGCGGGCAACGCGACCACCGATTCGGCGCGAAAATATTTGCGAATGTTTTTTTCGATCGCAATTCTCTATCCTTTTTTCGCATCTTCGAAAAATATCCGCATTTATGCGGCCTTTTCAATTCTTTTCCTTTTTTGTCGCCTTTTTTTTTTATCAGAAGTATTTTTGATAGCAAAATATTAATTCTTTCTTCGATAAGTTGATTCTTCTCGAATTTTATACACACGTTTTACCTTGGCTGACTCTACGAATTAAAATATTTCGATATAGAATAGTACAGTATAAACTATTGAATTTTTCTAAAATATCATATCGAAAAATATTAGTCACTGATTAGCGCGTTTTTCGTATCACTACGTAATTTGTCTGCGTTAGAATTTTTTTAGTCGACAGCATCTATCGACTAGAAAAGAATTTGCGATCATTCAACGTGTTAATATTCACCGCTGCAATTTTAATCCCTTCATAGCGTAGCATGAGAAAGAAAGAGAGAGAGAGAGAGACTCGCGAAAACTGTCAAATATAGGAAAATGCAGGAGTATTTAGAATTCTGCACCAATGACATTTGCGGACGAACTGTAATTTTGACATTTCCGACTCAATCTGCAGAGTAAAAGAACGTCCATTTGTAGAAGTTTGCCAGCGAATATTCAGTCGTTGCAATCATGGTTAAAATATGTGAAAACTCTAGAGTAAATCGTTTAATCCACACATTTGCATACTGGTTTCGTGTCAATTTTGCGAACATTTCGAGAATATAAAACGTGACGTGATATTTCATGTTTTAATGCTATGGTGCTAATTGGGAAATACCAAAGGAAAACCTACTGAGAAGGATGATACAATAGTGAATTATCTCTTCCGCAATCGTGAATTAGAGCGAAGACAAAAGAGGAGAACAGTGGATGCAGTGTTTCGTGTGTGAAATTTGGATACACCGTGAATTAGTTGATTATGATCGTGGAAGTCCCACCTGTAGCTACTGCAAGTAAATTTTAAGGTATAGAATTGATATTTACCTGGTACGGTTGCTCCTAATGCTGTCACTTTTGTGTCTGATTAGAGATCGCAAGAGAACATAATTTTATTATCTACATGCTATATACTTTTATATTGTAGTATCGTGGACGAGGGGCCTAGGGGGGTGTCGTGCGAATTATAAACAAGCGGTTACTGAGCGTGTGCATGATGGGGCTTAAACAAAAGATACGAGGCTAAGACAAAAGACAAAAGGTTGCTAAGGGACATAAACGAATTAACAGCAGTATGAGTTGAGAAGCCAGAGAGTGCGGATTGCGTTGTCAAGATAGTGTTGTTAGCGTTGTAGAGAGAGAGTTGAATCTGTGTTGACGAGAGTTGTTAATTAATTATAATACGTTGTTACGATTAGTTCATGTTAAATAACCATTGTTTTCTGTTTAATCCATTTATTATTACTAAACTAATTTTTATTATATTTACGATACTACAATATGGCGAAGGTAAATTGGAATACCGCTGCTCAAAATTACCTGCACCGTAAAAATATGTGCTTTACGTCATTTTGTACTTGGACCAAAGTTTCAGATATATTTTGTAGCCCACTATTACCGAGAGCTTGAAATAGAAAAGTTTATTAGTTTCCTCATGATACTATGCAGTTTTATTCGTTCCCATTCTCTGCCGTAACTTTTTATTCGCTTTAAAGAAGCTGGTACAACGATGATTATTAAAATTTGTTACGTCACGTTGAAGTTATGTATTTTCTGTATCTGGTATCACAAAATGAGGAAATCTTGCGACGATAAAAAAATAATTATTTTCTACGCTATTTGTTCCGAATCCTCGCTAAAAATTCTACGAAGACACACGCAGTTGTAGGAAAGCCGAAAATGATCAAAGATTTATAATTCTGGCGGAAAATAAATAGGAAAATTCGAGGCATAGAAGATTACAAATTTTGATAGGTGTAGAATTTTTCCGAGTAAATTTTCAGTTGTGCGAGATGATTAAGTAGAAATTTGCAAGAATCTAGAAACGTTCGGTGTTTCTGCGGGAATAAAAACAAGTTGGCCCGGTGAAATTCGCTTCTGCGCGACGGATTACACGAGCTGGCCGCAAAATGAGAAATTCCTGTTTGCCTTTGGCCCCGCTGTCGGTCTCCCTTCACGCAAATTCTATTAACCAACGGAAATATTTAACGTATCTCCGTTTCGAGCGCAGCGGACTGCTCGGAGCAAAAAGTGCGGACGCTCGTAATGTCGCTCTTAACTCCGTCGACGTTTTCAAATGAATCGTTCTACCGTTTTCGGATAAGTAATAAGTCACTGTTTGAAGGAACGTTTAAACAGATTAATAAGACTTGTTTTACTTGCGGGCTGTGTCGTCAAATTCTACGCAAACAAGCGTACGTAATATTCTGAAGACAGACGAACGTGTGAGGAAATTAATGGAAGAATTCAAAGAATTACAATAATTTTGTTTTAAATATTTTATCAAACTAGAAGATTTTCTAGAATTGTTGAGTTTACAGATCGTTAGGAAGACAGAAGAAAGATACTTCTTGTACTTATCCGTTGAATTATGAAATGAAATAAATAAAAGAAAATGATAAGTAAAGAATTACAAGAAAAGGCATATCATAAGAAAATCGTTTAACGTGATTTCAATATTTTATGCAAATTTGAATTTCTAAAAATTTTTAGAAGTCTCTTCGAGTAATGTTTCCATATATCTTACGATTGAATTAAATAAAATCAAATAAGTTAAGAAGCTTGAAAATACTCGTAAAACGTAATACGATTATTTTATTTAACTGAAAGACTATATAGAAATCTCGAATTTTGTAAAATTTCTGATAACTATACGAGACGAAATCTTTGGAATTTTGAAAAAGCTTGTAAATTTTGCGAACCCAGGGAAAAATGACGGTAGTCAGAAAGGCGAAACAGAGCCGTTCCAAGCGGTCAGATTTACGATTCGCGAAACCGACAGAGTTATTTATTTTACAACCAGCTATTTTTTCCTTTTCTTTTCTCCCTCTGTTTCGTAAAATCCTGTGAATGGTACGTAGAAAAATCTTGGTCAATCGATCGATTCGTTCGGTTTCACCGTCCATAAACCACCGAAGCCAAATTTTCCAATCATGAAAATTGGAATTTCTCCTAGCTTTAATCAGAAACCAGAACTACCCATACTGATTTCATTTCGTCTGTTACTTCGTTGGTAATTTAGTAATTTAGTTAATTTAGAAAGAAAAGTTTCATGCTTGCAAATTATCGACGCAAGGTATCAAAATTATCGAAAGAAAAAAAAAAGAATCCCGTCTTTTAAACAATTGGAATTTTAATCTTTTAGACATGGCGATTTTTTTTATTTGCTTTATCTACGTTCTAATGCGTCATTTTTATTCAAAATAAATTCTATTGCACTTTATTCGAAAAAATCCGCGTGCTTCAAATCGATTTGTCTTTATTAACTTTTAATTTTAAGATTACAAATGTTTTCGGTCAATTTCCGTTAACAGATTCTTTGGTTTAACTTTATTGATTTTTTAATTTACAAAAGATATTGAGCCGTCACTGGTGATAACTTTTAAAAGTGAAAATTCAATGAAAAAGAAACAATAAAATTTTGTTAAACTGTAAAAAGGACATTTTAAGATTACAAATGTTTTTGGTCAATTTCCGTTAACAGATTCTTTGGTTTAACTTTATTGATTTTTTAATTTACAAAAGATATTGAGCCGTCACTGATGATAACTTTTAAAGGCGAAAATTCAATGAAAAAGAAAGAATCAAATTTTGTTAAACTGTAAAAAGGAAATGATAAAAAGTGACTCGAGTTTTCTTTTTTTACGAACTATTCTTCCCTATTTGTATAATATACTTTGTTCGTAGAAGGGATCCACGTTAGAATGAACCTTCGATCTCTGGAAATTGCGACTTGTGAAAAGTCAACGTCGCTCGACGATGAAGTTTTTTATGACGACGCGTAAACCACGGAATATAGAGTAGGGTTTTAGCCAAGCTGTTGAACTCTTCTTCCTCGAGGAAGGGCCACAGCTTGTTTCATTGCGTTCGAACAACTCGAGGCAAGTGGCTCGGCTCGAACTTCTATATTGACTCTATCAATGTCCGATAATTTGTTCGTCGAGTTTCATCGTAATTTATACGCAAACGATGGAACGAAAAAAGGGCAAAATGAAATTCTCAGGGCCATGGAAATAATTGCGAAAAATTTGGTTTTTCCTCCCTCCTTACTTAACACGCTTTTCAATAATGAATAATTCTGACAGATTTGCACAAGATAATCATAACGAATGTTTCTTAATATTTCGTGGCTCGTGAAAATACTTCAATGTTTGACAGAAACTTTTTATGAATATATTACGCAAGTCATAGAATATGTTATACAAGTTATTTCTCAATTTTATTATCACTGTAACGAGACACGACTAACGTAATTATATCGGTGAAAATTTAAACGAATCTAAAAACGTATATGGAAGTTATATACTTACATTTGAAAGGTAATTCGTAATATTCCAGGCGAAGTTTAGTTACAATATTAATACAATACTAACTCAATACAATATTGCAATAATAATTTACAATAACAATTTAATTTTATCTGATATAAATTTGAGAATGCTTTAGCACTCGTCATCTTGTTATGTATCACGTATTAAAGATTAAATGGTTTCTGAAATAAATAAATGAAATATAAAACAGTCCAAAGTTTACCATTCTCCTACAAAATGTAAAAGTTCAAAACAGGAAATAAGCACATGTTATAAATAGACAAATAAATACGTCAATGAAATAGAATTATATAAAACGTTTTAAAGTTTATCCCTTTCGAGCAAAATGAGAAAATCGTAAAATTGATTGTCATGAATTTAGAATAATAATAAGTGACGCGAACAGTTAATTCTGAAAAATTGAGCAAATCTTTGATAATACAGTGATACAGTAGGCTCGAGTTGTAAATAGCTGATACGAACAAAATGGAAAGACCATAAGTTACGTTAACAATGACAAATTGAAAGAATGCCAGCACGTTTGCTTAAGCTGTGAACTGGAAATCCAGTCATATTGCAATACCCCTCGTTCGGATGGTAATTGTAAGGCAAATGATTAATATTCAAAGGTACAGGGAACTGAAATTGTCTTTTGAGGAATTACACGATAAAGTATAGAAGATCGATTCGTGGACACAAAGCCTTTGATCTAAACACTTCGCTATGGCATAGGATCGAATGCTCTTAGGCACGATTACGATTCATATCGTTTGAGGGTGTGTGACGTTTCATCGGTATTATATCTAACTTCGTCAGAGAGCACAGCGATACTGGTATTACAGGATATTACCGATATTCCTTCGAAAGAGCACCATGACATTTAAGAGGCATCCTGCCTCTGGCTGCCCCAAAATTTAATGCGATATCGAAATTGTATGGTATCTTGCGATATTTTCTACATGAGGAACTGCAAGGTTTCTCGAGTTTCAACTTGTAAAAAAAATCCTAAAACCTTGTAGCATCAAGAATATTTGAAAACTGTTAATAAAGAAAATAGAATGTTTCTTCGGTTCCTTATTACGAAAAGAAGAGCCTGGAGCTCTTAAATGTCAGACATATTTGAACATTGTTGATAAAGAAAATTTGAAAATCTATACATATGACAAACAGTTAAAGAGTTGCGTCTACACATTGAATAAAAAAGAATGAAACTGTCATGCAGGAGCAGCTCGTGCGCTATGGAGTTGAAAAAACTAATTTTTCGAATTTTTGTCAGTCTATTTGTACTCGCGTCACGTAGAAACTACTGAACTGATTTTGATGAGGTTTTCTCTGTTGTATGGCTTAGTTTCCGGAAAAAATAGCGTATGCTCGTTTTGTAGAAACCGAGAAACAGCCTTGCATCTGAATTGTACGCGCTCTTCCCATGTTTGGTGGAGATCAAGCAACGATGGTTATCGTTTACGTCGTATTTGTTCCGAGACCGAACGTTTTTATAATCCAATATTTTTCGCTGCAGAGAATAACCTAATTGTTAGTATAAAAAATACGTAGGTTTTTCGTTCATAAAAATTCATCTGCTTAAAGATGGTTCCGTATATTTGTAGTTCAGGTGAAAAACATTCCGAATCTTTTATTCCAATATTATAGAACTGTTCTATCGAACAAATGTTGAGTACGTGTATGAATATTGAAATTGATTTAGAAATAAGGAAACGCTGTTCACAAAGTGGAACGTTTATAAAATGCATAAAAGTTTTCGAAATTAAAAGGCGGGAAATAAGTATCGTACGATGAAAATTAGAGCACGTGGTGTTTAACAAGAGGACATTAACGAAAGGCTAGAGGAGAATCTCCTCCGCTCGTTCATTTTCTTTTTTTCTTTCTCGTCACGAGTCCTACTCGATACTTCGAGCACCCGTATTATTCTCGCTCACCGTCGAAACCTCTCTCCACTAATTAAATCGATTCTACACTTCGTCGCGGATTAAAGAGTCTTTCAAAGAGATTGCATTTCGTACATGACGCTCTATTGCGCAATGTACGCAAAGAGTGCCTTAATTGTTCGAACAGCTAGAAATTATTTCAAGTTGGGAAAGCCCTAAAAAGACTGGAATTTTCGAGAATAGTTCAAATCAATTCCTATCTTCTTAATTTACGTACCTCAATACGATTTGCTAACTTGGCGGAGTATTTTCGTTGAAATCAGAGTAAATTAGTCGAAAATAACTATCACCGACGAATACAATTGATTTAAATATAAAGTTACGATGTTTAATCTTACAAATATTTTCTAAACTTTGTGTACATTCTTTTATATATTTTTATCTGTTATTATTGTATTATATATTATTATATTATTTCTGGTTCTATTATTATACATTATTATATTATATTGTATAGCGTCTATAAAAAGCGTAGTATGCACGGAAATATTCCAAGAGTATAGAAAAAAAAGATATAAGATAGAGTATAGATAAAAAAAGAATTTCCAAATAATAAAACAGAGTTGTGGAGCGAGAAAGAAAGAATCAGGATAGGAGAGAGGAAATTAAATCGCGAGCCGAAGAAACATTAGATTCAAATTGACTGTGAGCTAAGCGTCCGTGCACTTAATCTCTTTGTCGCTTTAACAATTCAACGAGACTAGTAGTTTGAAGGAAAAAGCGAGCAAGGAGGAGTAGAGGATGGAGCTTCTTGCATTGAAAGTTCCACGCGAAATTTTAAGCGGGGACGGTAGTTTGTTAAAAGTCCTGCTTCCTCTTGTTCCTTCTTTATTCCTTCTACGTGATGCCTAGTTGTATCCTGTATTTTCTCTCAAACACGATAAAAGTAATTTCTCTTTCCAATTTGAGAACTATTCTTTTTTTAATATATCTATATACGTACATAGTATTATGTACGTATTCATTGAGACATGAAACTATTTGAAAATACGTCGTGTATGTAATACAAAACGTTTTGAAATTTCGTTGACACTGTAACGATGCATGGTAACCATAATTATATTGGTTAAATTTGAAACGAGTCTGAAAAAATATGCAATATGCATAGAAGCTGCATGATACAGTAGCTCGCAAGAATAATCGAACATATACGCGATAGAAAATTTGAAACACGATAGATCGACGTGTTATTCGTATGATACTACAATAGAGACTGAATGAGTTATTGTAACTTTGTATTCGCGTGACAAAGTCAGTTTTCTTTGTGTCTAAACCCCAGTCCATTAATCTTCGCACACCTCTTCAAACTCATTTTCAAACATTTTCACGTGTCAATCGTTTTCGAAAGCAACGTGAGATTATTTGAGCTTGTCGATCAGCTGAAAAGGCAAGAACTTAATAATTCTAGGCACATCGTTGACACGATGTTCGAGGAGTTGACGGCGATAATAGAAAAGACACGAACGTCATCGATACGTTGGAATGGATTTGGGATGGTTCGTTGTCAGATCGTGCGAAAAGATGGCTTTGAAGCTGGGCGCGAGCCTCAAAATGGTAATTTCACGGTTTCACGAGCATTTTTCCCGCGGCCAATTTAATTCAGGACGGATGATCCATTCGTCTCTCTTTCTCACCCCTTGGTTCTCTCTTTTCGCCTGTGGCCTCTGTGTTTTCCTCCGGCTTTCTTCGTCCATCGTTTGCCCGTGTCATCCAATTCCGCTTGTTCGAACTCGTTAACCTCGACTTTCCAAACTTTTTACCGTCGTCACTCCCATTTTCTACCCGCGGCTACCCCATTTTCTTCCTCCTTCCGCTTCCGACCCTTCGCGATCTTCAGCCACCTAACGCCAACTCACTGAAAATAATTACCAAGAGTCCCGATGGAAATGTGCTTCTTCCTCGCCAATTTTCCTTTTCTTCTTTTTCGAAGGAAATTATTGAAATCCACGCTATTTATATCTCTGTATTCTTAGAAACAGAATTCCCTTGTGTGATCGATCGTTTCTCTATTTTGTGAATCGATTCGCTGACTTATTTATTGTAGTAATTTTGATAAACTTCTTGATGTCATTCGTCGCCTCTTTTACAAACTCGAAAATTTTGCAATCAACAATACGAACATTTAAAATCTTTTATCATTATATTATTTATTATTATATTCAAAAATCTTTACGATGCGTATCATCTTCCGAATTAATAGGTTATCCGGAAAGTGTTCTTCTTTCGCAAACGTGTTTTTTACAACAGTGCACCTTCATACAAACGTGAAACCAAATCTGTGAAATGTCACGGTGCTTATCTCAGCAGAAGAAAATGGATCGTATGTAATTTGACAAAATAACATAAAACAAAAAACGTTGTACGTCTATTATTTTCTGATAAAACGAAAGAAACTTTTCGGACAACCTAATAATTGTCGCGTATTCTCATAGAATGTAACGTACCTGGTCGGCATATCACAAAGTAAATGAAAATAGTACATCGTCCATTTTAGAAATATCGATACATCAGCTTTAAAGCTTAACCGTAGTCAAAATGGCACGGTCACCAAGCAACCTGCAAACTTTGAGCTGATAGGTGATGCAAAGTCGATCGTCTCCTTCGTCGAGGGAAAATTAGAGAAGGTGGAGAGTTTCCGGGCGGTAGTTCGGTCTTTTAACCCGGTGTAACCAGCGTCGGGGCTCTTTCATCCATTTTTCCCATCCCCAACGACACTAATTACGCGTGACCGCAAATTAGCTTCCGGCCGTTTCGTAATCGAGGCGCACCACGCCAGGTTCGAGGTAAATTGAACGTGACCACGTGCATACGCGACGAAAGTTACTGGACTCGTTGAAATCCAGCCTTGATCGACTTTCCTCTCCTTCTGTTTCTCTATTCTCGTCTCTTCTGTCTCTCTAGCTATTCTCTTTTTCTCGACGCAAATACACTGCCTTTGAGCTACGATTTTTGAACGCGTTGCTATTTCTACTGATTTTTTCCTCTTGTTTCCTTTGCTATTCCTTTTTGAGACGCACATATTCGACGAAATAGAAAAATGTCGAATAAAAGACCGTTATATGGTGTTCTTTTACCTCTTTTTCTTCTTTTATTCTTTTTTTTTTTTTTTAGTTGTGCTCGCGCCATGGCATTTGCTGTTTCTCTTTTCCATCGTTCCTGGGGAACGAGGAATGGTCGGAAACAATGCTCGTTCACGGTTCGACGAGTGGTCCCTTTGAGAGGGCCAACGACAATTTGTTGCTGGAAACTTTCTACTCGATATTTCGGCCGTCGGAGGACCGGCTACCGTCAATTTTGAATTTTTCGGTTCAATCGTCAAAGGGCCAGTCTTTTCTGATTTTTGTCATGGGAGACGTATGGTGGTTTACGATCTTATCAGAGTTTCGAATCGCTACGTATCTGATCCAAACGTTCTAATACCAAATAATACTTTAATCTCTTATATCACGTCTGAGACAATTCAAAATAACAATGAAACAATCTCATATACCGTCCAGTTGCGATTAAATCTACAATCGGAATAATAACCAAACAGCGATCAATAGTATATCAATTATAACTCCAGCAAATCCTTCGATTTCTTTCATTACCCTCGTCTACAAAATTAGACCCAGAACAACGATAAAAACGCTCCACCTCGTACCCATTCAAACTCCAAAATACTGTCGTTCACTCTCTTCGTCAGTCACGTCGCAAATCAAATAATCGATAATCGAAAACCAAATAACAGATAAGAATTATTTATATATCAGTATCAACCCCAAGAGATCCATCTAATTCGTCGCCGTCAATTTCAATAAAACTGAAAACCAAAGCCAAAATAACAAGCAAGCGACGATCTGCCAGATACCAAGTCAAACTCTCTAACATTCTTTTCTGTCATCCTCGATTACACTGAAAATCAGGTTCAGAATCTTCGCCCAACTAAAGCACAAGCGCTGGGAACGCGGAAGAATCACGATGCATTCCGTGTACCAGCGCGTCGAAGGAAGAGGAAGCGGAGGCTGAGAGAAGTGGCCTGCAAAGGCGAAGGTTGGCTGCTCTTTTTCTACCTCGTGGCAAATGTTGTACGCTGTACACTACACACTTTAACGATATAGTGGCTGCTGTGGTGGTGGTGGTGGTCCTTCCGCTTTTTCTTCCAGTCTCTTTCCCGCGGCCAGTCTTCTCTTTTCTACCTTAGTTCTCCGTTGCGCCAGTGGTTTCAACTCTCTCTCTCTCTCTCTCTTTTTTCATTCCTCGAGCGTCTATTCTTCCGGGGTGGCGCTTAATTAACGCCGTCCTTTCAGCAAGATTTCCGGATGCCACCTTTCAACCCTTATACCAACCTGTCCTTCACCTTCTGTAGCCCTTTGAATGTCACCAGAAGATCGGAGAATTTCGGAAAATGAATTTAATCTGTAGCTGCAACGGTGGCTATGAAAGTGAATGGACAGTGGAACTCAATTACGGGGATGATAAACAGGCTCAGGAAAGTATTCAAATACTTGTAGATATTTTTTATATGTTATGTACGTTGTACGAAAGATTTCGAAATTTCATTGGCGCTATTGTGAGACTTGATCGCGATTGTACCGGTTAAATTAGAAACAAATCCGAAGATATTTAATCCGGGTAATTACCAAAGTATTTAAACGGAGAATTTCCATCGTATTAACAAGGGTCAGTGTTCGATGGAACTATCTTTAACATTTATTATATGCCTCAGACGGTTCAGGATGCATTCATGCTGTATAATAATTTTGTATTAAGATATGTGTGCAATAAATATCTTGAAACTTCCATATATATTCTTTTTTTTATTGATTTCGAATTTTACGAGTACGATCCTGCGAAACAATGAAATTTCAAGTTTCATATAGCACACGCATGGAACATGTATATGAGATTTTTCTCTAATAAATGTTCAAACACTTTCACAAGACACAATAATCCGTATAATCCTGTAACCAATTTAATAAAATTCTAGCACCTATTAAAGCGAGTGCAACAACTTGGTAGTTTTATCGGTAAAATAATTCCTAATATGGATAAAGTAATACAAGGTTTTCTTCCGGTGAATTGGTCTGTCTCGAAAATTACCGAATGGCCGATATACCAAGAAACTCGGAACAATGGACGAAATAAACGATTCCATTCGCGAATGAGTAGACTGTACGGCTGCAGTTGATAGCCGGTGATCCGCAGAAACTCTGTTTCGATTGGCGGGAGTTTTCAGAAATGGCCGGTTTCGAAACAGGGGAAACTGTTAATTTATGCTCACGAGTTTCTACGAGTGTATTACTGGATCCATTAGTTCCGGCCGTCCCGCGTGAATTTCTATGAATTTCGCCGGGCGAATTTGTGCAAATTGCCGGCCGATACGAGAAATTCAACTTCCCACGGCTAATCGAGCGCCGATCGAGGCAAATTAGACCACGTTAAAATGAACACGGTGGTCTCCACGGACGAAATTCGCGCAGCAGGGAAGAATCGGAGAATTTTCAAAATAGCCGAGCAACTTTTAAGGCACATTTTGTTGAAGAAGACAGTACTGGAATTTGATGAAATTATTAGATATCGTTATATCGTAAATGTGGAAATCGAATCACTAGATCAACAATTTTTGTAATCAGGTTTATCAGTAAATCGATATTGTTTCATTGTTTGAAGGGTAGGAACGTATTGTGGACGGTGAATAACTTGATCTGAGAATACCTTTTCCACCATAATGTGCCAAATTATTAGTAGATTACGGATTTTTATGTATTTTTCAGATATTTGAAGGATGAAATCAGATATTTGATATATGAAATGGGCACGCGATGCAAAAATGATGTATTCAAAGTACAAATCCTTTATAATTACGTTCATAAAGGCATGAATTCCCATAAATATCTGCTCTATGGTATACGACTATTAATCCCAATTTATAATTATTAAAGTCTCGATGTTCGTGCGTTCATTTCATTTGAATTTTATTCAAATGCGCCAACATACAAAATGCATGTAATACACAAAAATATTCAACGTAATATAATATAATCATGATTGCGAATATTCATTTACATTCCATTCTTCTAGTCGCGTGAAAATAAATACGAGTTTGTATAAATATTCGCTGTTTAATTATTATATATCATCGATAGAATTATTTAAATTTATTATTATCTTAATTAGAATACAAATTGCGGCAATGTAATGGAATTTTAATGTGGAAATTAAATTGAAAAAAAAAACGGAAGATTTATTAAAATATCAGCTTAAGAGTCCTCTTTGGCTGTTCACCGAGCGAATTCCAAATGATATAACAAGCGTCCCCCCAAGCTGTCGTTAGTTCAACTTGCAATTAACTTGCTAACAATTATTCAAGTTTTAATTAGAGGAAAAAGGCAGGCTATAAAACAGGAACTATGAAATGCTCTGTCACTGTCTATTCATATTAAGTACACCATTGTATATGACGATCAAATAATTATATATAACCATATAAAACGAGATCACTCAAATACAGCTAATGATTCTTGCGAATGTATGCATTCGTCATCACGGCGAATAATTAGAAAATGCGTTCACAGTAACCACAGACAAGCTCGCGTAATTGATACAATACGCTGCTTACAATTCCTCTGAATTCATAAAAATCCACTTTCATCTACACCAAAATGCACCAGAATGATTCGCAACTAGAAAATCACCAACATTCTCAAAAAATCGATTTTTTTCCGAACCCCCGCAAAAAAAGGACATCCAAAAGAAAGGACACATTTTCTATAAATTCCTAGACATTTAATCTACATCAAGTCTACTGATAAAGTTGTTTTATCAGTACGTCAAGTCTACTGATAAAGCAACCTCTTCCATCTACTTCAAAGTACATCACAAAGATTCGCAACTGTGTGCAAACTCACCAGCCTTCGGCAAAACTCTACCTTTCTTTCGAAACTAACAAGAAGTCGCCGAGATGGCACGACTATAAAAGACAACACAAGTCGAAAGGATCGAGCTTCCGGTAATCAGATTTCGACAACAGTTCGGGAAGAAGATTAGATTCGGTTTTGAGTCGACCGCGACAGAGTCACCGATGGTCACAGGAATAAATGGAAGTGCTGGTCAAAGCGCGGTCTGCCACGCTGAATTACGCTGGAACAATTAGATTTCCGGTCGTTGGCGCGCGTTCGTTCGCGAATCTCGTTTTTCTCTTTTCTGCCGTTCCATCAGCCAAGGCGAAAACGCGTTTCTCGCGAACGAGTCGGCCCTTTGTTCCGCACAATCGTTTTCCTCGTTTTTCCCTGGATAAAAAAAGAAAAAGATCCGAGGGAAGGAGAAAAAGAGAAAAGAGAGGCGAGAAGGGCCATTGAAACCGAAGAAGAGCCGTTTCCAAAAGTTTGTAAAACGTTAAGGGGGTCCCTCGCGCCGCCACTTTCTCCGCCAACCACCTTCCTTCTTTCGCGTCGCACAATGGAGGGGAGAATTCCGATTTTTCTTTCATTTTATTTTCGTGTCTTTCTTGTTTTTCGTGTCCTACGGACTTTCTTTTTTACCAATTTTTTTCTCCGTTTACGTTAAGAACGAAAACTAAGGTTTGTAAGCAGACAATTGCGTTCCGATAATTCGATTCGAACGATACCGATTGTTTCTTACTTTTTGAATGTAAAAGATGTTTAAGCTTCCAAATTTGCGAAATGCTGCTTCATTTACAGTGGCTTATTTTGTGATATTTTTAATTTTCCACTTTAATGTACAAATATAATTTCGTTCTATACAAGTAGAAATTACATTTTCAAATATGAAGGACGATTGATTGAAATAGAACGTGTCACACGTAGAAAATTCATTGTCCAATTTTGAACAATGAAACGAGCCAGCCCGTATCAACGGTACTCTACGTAATTCCAAGCACAATAAAGGGTGCTACATCCACTTTTACAATATTAAATATTAATATCGAAAATCAGCCGTAATTGATACCATTGTTTATCAGATTTTATTGTACAATAATATTCTCAACGAAATCACCGACACTACTTTCCAACTAATCATTTTGAAATCATCGACGAAAGGAGAAAAGCACGAGCGAGAACAACCTCTTCCCTTCGAACTTTAAAGATCAGTCGAATATCACAGGTAAGACACTTGAGAATTTCTTCCAACTCCCAACTAAAAGTCAACATACAAAATGTTTCAAAATGAAAGTCCTCGAAAGATCGTTAAAACTCTTTAAAACGTCCAAACAACCTTTCACTGCCCTTTTACGCTGCTACCAACTCGCTTAAAACCCTTTGACTGCCGATTTCATTTGAACAAATTATCTATATAGTCGGTATTTACTTCAATGCTTCATCAAAAACACTTGACTTATCTTATTTATTCTATTTATCTAATTTAATTATTTAATCGTTGCATACTAAATATGGAGAACAATTACGGAAACGTTTTAGTTCTAAACGACTAAAGAAACGAGATATTACTTAAAGATGATCAATTGAAATTCAGTAAAATTCAGTTTTAAATATTCTTGGACATTTCTTGAAATTCATTCTTCTCGTGGAAGCTCGTTAAAAGATGAGATCTGTATTTTCATTTGTTGGAACGATGTTAGTTTTCCCATCTGTGTTACTATGATTCTTTGTAAATAATAAGAAATATTCTATCCATAAAAAAATATCAACCTTCAGTGTATACCTAAATGTATTACCAGGTATGTAAATATGAAACCGGAATTTGTGTATAGAAAATACACGTTTATTGTATGAAAATGATTAAAAATATTTTATTCGAAGTATTGCCCATCGCTAGCTATACATTTTTCCCACCTGTCTGGTAATTGGTGGATGCCACGCCAAAAAAACTGTCGCTCTTTTGAGGCAAACCAGTCATCGAGCCATTTTCGTACATTTTCGTAAGAAGTGAAGTGCTGGTCAGAAAGTGCGTGTCCCATCGATGCAAATAAATAGTAATCGGACGGAGCCAAGTCTGGTGAGTAAGCCGCGTGCGAAAGTATTTCCCAACTGAACGCTTCGATCGTTTCCTTGACCGGTTTTGCTGTATGCGATGGTGCATTATCATGAAGCAAAATTACTTTGTGTTGCCTTTTTTGATATTCTGGTCGTTTTTCACGCAAAGCTTAATTCAAATCGATCATTTGTTGTCGGTAGCGCTCAGTATTAACGGTTTCGCCAGGTTTTAACAGCTCGGTGGTCTTTTTCGGTGGTCTTCCACGTTCTTCGTTCCTCGTGTCAAAATTGCCACTTCTGAATTTTTTAAACCACTCAAAGCACTGTGATTTACCAAGAGCATGCTCACCGTAAGCTTCGACAAGCATTCGATGCGATTCTGCAGCAGTTTTCTTCAAATGGTAACAGAAAATCAATGCTGTCCGCAAATCGTAGTTTCCAGGCACAAAATTTGACATGTTCAACGCTATTACAAACTATGCTGTTGTATGAAACTTGTATTGTTCTGAGTCAAAAATGTTTGTGAGATGTCAACAAAGACTTTTGGTATCAATGACGCAGTTTAGTGATAACTACATTATCAGCTAGGGCCATTTATAGGCAAATTCCGGTTTCATACTTACAGACCTGGTACATGTAAATGATTATACCTTAAACGATATAGTAAATACAATAAACGAAAAAAATAAATAAATATACATATAGCAATATTTCAATTTTAAAGCCTACAGTAATATTACAAAAACAAAAAATCGCGCACATATTTCTAATAATTACAAAAACATCTGAAACATCTATCCAAATATTGTACTTTACTCTAATGATATACTTTTTATTTACACAAATACTGTAAGCAGCTAAAGTAAATCTCGCGCGAGGTTTCAGAAAGAAACTTGTCGAAAATGCTTAATATACAAACAACTAAAAAATGAACATACAAGAAGTATGAATATATAAAAAAAAAAACAAATGCAATTCCATGAAGGATGAGTAGAGTTGACATTTTTATTTATAATTTGTCTGCCGCTGAGTTTTTGGAAGCCACTCGATCCGCGTGCTCGAGCAACCGCTTTTGAACTTTCGAGTGGCCGTGAACTAGGAACAAAAGGGGTGGCTGACGAACGACCGGGTAAAAAGGGCGGAAAGACGAAGAAGGAAGTTTGTGGAAGCGTGACGGAATAAATCGGCGATCGGGCAGGTGTAAGTCGCTCGGTTCCCTAACTTTAATCCTCAGTCCGGAGAAGTTGGAGTGTCGGGATGAAGCACACGAACGCGCTGGGGGAAACTCGATTAGAGAATTTTTCTTTAATTTGCGATCGGCCTGACGACCCTCTGGACCGAGAAAAAAAAGTGAAACGTCGGTCGATAGCTTAAGAAGCGGCCGACAAGTTTTCCAGAATTTACGCTCCGCGAAAGACGAATATTTTCTAAATATCTGCATTATTGTACAGTTCTGTAATTATTTATTACTTCTATGTGTTTTCAAAAAGATATAAAGAGATATACAAATATGACAAAAATCATATTTTGTTAATTTTTGGAATGAAAATTACGCCCGGAATTAGCTGCCTTTCATAGTGTCACTGGAAGGAAGGAACAATTTTTCAAAGAAGGTGAAGCCACAACGAAAGAAACTGTGTATGTGCGTCTTATTTGGTAAAGTACGATAGAAACCAAATAATAATTCCATAAAGGAAGTGTCAATACGTTCGAATATTTAAAGGATGAAAGAGTAGAATTAATTAATAAAATCTTCAATTCCCCATCAACTTTATCAAAAACTTTGGAACGCTTCGGATAAAAAATATCGAATATTTATGAAACTACGCGTACTGTCACTTTTAATTAAAATAGCTTCCGGCGTCCCCCGCAAATTTCGGTGTGGGTCTTTTAGCAAATTAATAAAGCATCGAATGATTCACAGCGAACGAGTTTGTGGTTAGGGAGGAGCTAACAATAAGTCTCGAGTAAGTCGTTTTTATCTCGGACGTTTTTGTTAAGGAACGCATGGAACGTGGCGAGAAGTTAGGAATCGCCGTCGAAGGAATTCCTGATGCGGTATTCCCAGTGAATTTTAAAGCTTACGAAATACCTTGCATATTAACGCGTTACCTACGAGCAAAAGTGAACCTGAAGAAACACTCGTGACGAACCTCCGCCACGTTATATTCCTAGCTTCCACATACACTTACAATGTTCGATACTAAACGCGATACTATTCACGAGAATGAATAAAATCGCTTTTCTTATGTTTCTTTTTGTGAAAGGTTTCGATAGCTTCGAATATTTGAAGAACAAAAGGAGTAATAAATACAGATAATTCTCACTTTACGAATTCCCATTTGCATTTGTCTCCCCATTTGTCTCGAAACGACATTGTACCAAAACTTATCGCGTTCTACGATCCTATTAGATTCACCGATGCTTCAGCACAAAGATCTTTCGATATAGCAAATAATTTCCCGATTTTGTAACATTTTTCTTGAAAAGAAAACCTATATTAATTATATTGCCGAAAAAATGACTGAACTCTTCGTTTTACAATTATTGAGAAGAAAAAAACGTGCAAACTGTACGCCTACTTTTATCGATATCCAATTTGCCAGACGATCCATCACATAGCGAAAAAACATGCAGAGTCCCCGAAGAAAACAAAACAGACCAATAAACGTCCATCGAATCCGTTAAAACTCTATCTCGACTAACGCGATTACATTCGTGTTCGGACAAATGCAAGAGGTTTATAGTCGCGCCTAGAGCACAAATGGCAATATCAATTTCAATCACGGCGGATGCTTTATCAAAAGTCGTCGAGTGCGTTTCGCTCGCTCGTCCACGCGCACCTGTTTGTATCGCGCGTTTGATTCGAGGCACGTCGACGAACAAGCATCACCGTTCAACCAAGACGTTTGCATATTCAGTTCAATTAAACGGCACTCGCTTAATCGACAAACAGCGGACGAGATGCGCCCGGCCAGAAATGGAAGACTTCTCCTCTCTCATGGTAAAGTTCCATGGCGAAAGAGAGGATCTGCTGGCAGCCTCGCTCGAACAGCGACGAATAGGCGTGCGGAGGGGGTGGATTCTCGTTCGAAAACTTCGAATGCTAATGCAATCACGAGAGTTTCGTCTAACTTTTTTCGAGACATCGTGGAAACTGGATACTCTACTAACGAACGACTTGGAAACGAGCGGCAGAGGAAACGAAACCAGTTGGAAAGAAATGGAACAGAAGGAAAGTTTGAAACATCACGGGGCAACCGTGATGAATCGCGATTACGCAGTCAAACTCTCCACCGAGCTGATATCACCGTGTGATTTTTAGTTAAATCTCTGGGATTGGAGTTTTGGTTGCCTACGAGTGGACTGGATTTATGTAAATTTATAATTTCACGAACGTAATTTCAAAAATGTTACGAGTATCGTACTTTTAGCGTTTTATATATTTTTACGTACAATGCTTAAGAAATATCGAGTGGCATTACATTATGCTATCGGTCTGTTGCGAGAATCATTTTTATCAATTAATTAACGATTGAATAAAAGGAATTTGACAAGAGTAATTGACACCAAAATGTTTTTACGTGACGAAAAGGTGCGAACCAATTTTCATTGTTAAATATCATTTAGTAATAACCCAATGCCAATTTTCAGCAAATACAATAACAAGATAATACGATGAATAAAACAAAATTGAAAAATATTCTCATCCATCTGCAAAAGGTATATGGCTGCAAGTGGCTACAAAAAGTATTTGCACATCACTGTACCTATTTACGTGTAAGTTAATTACCCAAGTATGTTAAATTTCAATTTTAAATACAAGTATATTTACTCTATATATATAGTAGTACTTTCATACAACTACAAAAATGAAATGCAGAACCTGACAGTAAAGAAACGCTTCAGTGGCACACGTGCAAATAATTTTTATAGCCGCTAATCTATGACTATCAGAAAACGTTATAGAGACTTAATCAAACTAAAAATTCGTGAATAAATCATTTCAAAGACTTAAGATGTGCCGGCTTCGTCAAATGCTAAATATTATACAGACCTGCGTTACCCAAATGAAGCGTTAGACAAACAGCGTGAGAAAGGTGCGCGCGTTAAGCATACGGAAATACGAAGGTTCGAATCAATCTGCGAAAAAAATTCTTTTTTCTCGGCACGCGTGATTAATTGATAGCCATCTATCTTCATTTGGTGCTCGTTAGTGTCGCTTTTTTTCATCCGAAAAAGTGAGCCGCTCTATCGACAGCGTTAGGGGATGAAAGTGGTGAACGCGGGGTAAGAATTGGAGAGCGGAGACAAAATAGGGCGAAAACGAAAACGGGACGAGAGAGAACGAGAGTCGATCGAGTATCCGCGACGATTAATCGGCCAAACGAATCGCCGATGCTGCTTCGATTACACGCTTCTCCCTTCGCGTCGCCATCCTTCTAGTGTCCCACTCTACTGTGCGTGGTGGAAAAGCTGGCAGGCAGCGCAGGGGCGAGAGTAATCCGCTTCCGATTTGTAGACAAAGATTACCGATTTGTAGATATAGTGGCTCACGAAAATATTCCAACACTACAAACTTTTTACGTATACGTTATAGACAACATTTGGAACTTTTCGTATTTTTGGGAAATTAAATGGTGAAAAAATCCATGAGATGCACATAATATGCAAGAAAATAAAAAAACTATTAGAAACGAAGTACTTGTTATGATATAAGATTTAATGAGTGAAATAAACCTTTACGTAACTCCCATTTCTATAGTTATGTTAATAAAAATATGAAGTTGAATAAAAATTTGCAATCTAGTGATTATATTGGCAACGTTTCAATTGAATGTGAAAATGTGCATACATTAAAGTTGGAAGGTATTTGTTCTTAAGCATACACATCGAAGATGTCACCAAAAGGTTTCAGGAATCAATCATTTACTATATTTAATAAGTCGCAATTAAGACGATTAAGACTTCTGTTCACCATATATATCAATTTTTCACTGAATATACCGTTTGCAATAAGTGTCTTCTAACTTCTAAATATTTTTCCAGGCTGGTTTCAAATTTTACTATCAAAATCATCATAATCTCGTTACAAAGCTAACGACATATCACAAAATTTCGTATAACGCGCATAACAATTTATAAAAGAAATTCGACGAAAGTAAGCAATATACTTTTCGCAAGTCACTGTATATCCTTTTTATTTTTATTCATTTTATCTTTATGTTTGTTGTTGTTTTATGATTGCAGAATACCAAAAGGGAATAAGAAACGGAAGGATGTCGTCGAATATAATCGCTGTGGTCGTTCTAATTTCGATTACGGGCACGTGGTTGCAAAATGGCTGCGTCGCAGAGCTTTACACCGCGTTAGCGGATATGGAAGAGCTGCTTGAGACGGAGGCGGTACTCATCGACACGCTAAACGGCTACATTAAAGCACAGGAAGAACGTCTGGCCACTCTGAGAAAGTGAGTTTTACAACTGTGATTAGCCCACGGGTTTGGTTATGCTCGAGGATGTTTAACGAGCTCGTTACACGCCGGTTATGCCACACGAAACGACGACGATCGTCTCTTCGCGAAACATACACTTTTAGAACATCGTTAGACGACCATACGAGCAACTATATGGTATATCATGTCGGTGATTAACTTCCTTATTGGTCATGCGTCTCGAGCTTTGAACTCGATACTATTGTACTTCCGCCTACTGTCAATTGTTGAGAATATTTTATTTATTTTACTTGAAGATTCTGTCTTGCAATGTAGACTTCGAAAATGACTTCGCGCACTGAAATTCGCGTAGCGTAAAGAAATTGGTGTATTTCGAAATTTGAAATTTTATGTTTCTTAGAATTGGTCCACGAGTTCCAACAACTTTCAATACCGAAAGTTTCACTCAACTTCTTGTATTGTAGGTGTGTTTCAAAAGTTACAAACGAAATTTTCAGAAAGTTTACGCAAGAATTATTTAATAAACACGTGATGTTGGCGAAGACTCTAGGAAACGATAGTCCAATATGCTTCTTCTTTTTCTTTCTTTTTCTTTGTTAGCCCATAATGTTTAATTTGTAGACAATGAAGCCGCGAAATCGCTAACGACTGTCTATTCGACATTACTAATCGTGGATAATTCCGTTGCTTGATAAAAAAAAGTCGTTCATTAGCGAGGCAAACACGCGTCACTATACTAACTGGACTGTAAAATCTTTGATCAGCGTGGTGCGTGATAACTAGACTGGTATAATCGGAAGATTTAATAGCAGGTTATTAAGCAGCATCGAGAGGGACGTTAAATGGTGAATGCGTATCCGTAAATTTTCGTTGAATCCGGGCCGGGCAATTATACAGTGGTAAGCTCGGTACGGGATTCGACCCAAGGATTATCGGTTATTCCCCTCTATTGGACGATACTCTTAGAAATAGCCCGATATAATTTTACGCCCTGCAATCGTCTACCGTGAAAAGAGCTCGTTCCGCTAACCTTCTATATTTTCTACGACTCGTTCGAAGCCTCGTAATCTTGTCTTTGAAAACTTATCCTGTATTCTTGTTGGTACTCTTATCTTCTTGCTCGCTACTTGCCGTATAGTGTATTTAGCCATGAGAAAAGCATTGAAAGCTATCTGCGATTAAAAGTGGAATTTTGCTGGAAGAACAGGGCTTGTTCGTTATTTCGAAATTGAAGGAAACTGAAATTTTCTCATGCTCTTTGTTCCATTCAAAGTATTTAGTCGTCGTTTCGTAACAGTCTGTGTAATATAACTTTACTTAAATGGTAAAAAAACACAGGCAATTTCAACGATATCTTCTACAACGAGTTCTTCGATTTATATCACGCTGTATCAATTACACAATGAAAGAAGTCAAAGCAGAACATAGCGAAAGAAAGAACATCGTCTTAACCCCCGTCGTTACCTAATTACCATCTCATTATCCCCTAATTACCATTTGGAAGGTATTTCGAAATCCTCGTTCTGTAATCACAATGCAATACAAAAGATCGAAATAGAAGGAAATCACGTGGTTTCAACAAGCCCTATCGATCAATTATCATATAATTAGTTATCAAACCCTGTTGCCACCCCATTGCCTGATCACCATATTCCATACCTTCCAACCAATCTTCTAATTATATCTTCCTCCGTTAATTATGTGCAACGAAAAGACATTAAAACGAAAGGAAGAAAAAAGACAATAAAAAAAGAGACGACGGAAAAAGGTTTGCTCGAAATTCGAATGGCCGCCGGATACGATAATCGAATGGTGGATACCGTATTCGCGGCACGTCCCGGTCGATTTTTTTCGGGGCTTCGCCCAGACAAAAGCCCGAGCAAGAATATAAAAAAGATTCCCCCTTTCGCGCCTTCTCCACCGAGCCTCCGGCACTCCCAATAATTCCCAAACCCTTCTTCTCTCGTCGCTCGTTTTTATCTTCCCCGGGGTGTGATTTGGCGCGTTGCCCGACTCGATACCGATGCCTTGGCCATTTCGAGGGCAACGGCGAAATAAGAGAACCCGTGGACCCGGACGAAAAACGTTACGAACGTGGCTGTTGGACCGCAGCTTTCTTCCACTCTACCTTTTTCTTTCACCTTCCTCATTTCCTCTCTTACCTTCTTTCTATTTCTTCCTTTCACTTTCGTTTGCTTCTTCCTTTCACTTTCTTCGTTCATTTCTCGAGGCGGACCGGAGGGATTCGTCCTAGAAACGCGCGACGATTTCGTTCGCACGGCCGCAATATTTCCGAGGCTAGAGCTGTCCCTTTCATTTTTAATCCGGCCACCGTGTAATTACTTTTCGGCAAAATGGATGACGTTATTTTCATCCTCTTCTTCCAGCATGCTGTTTCTTCTCCTCGCGGTCTATCGCCAGGTGGAAGAAAGAGAAGGAGGATATTGGTTGTTTTATAAATTTGAAACCGTTGGGAGCGATTAAACTTCTTTCAAGTTACGTTCAATTCTTCTCTACTCTTTTATCGCGCTTCTTTGTGCAAGATAGTGTATCTTCCGCAGTTAAAGAAAAGATATTGTGATCGTTGGATTTGATAACTTCGAGAACGCCAGTTCTTGGCTTTTTAGTTTAGTTTTTAGTCTTTTTGTATTTTAACAGCGTTCTATTTGTCATATTTGGATGGATTAGCGGGCAAGAAGATGCTCGGATTTTTAAGTTACGGAAACGTGAGAAATAGTGGAAAGTTTTTGAATTTTTGTTTCGCTTCTGTCTTTATTTCATGATATTTCGTTGTATTGCCTCGTATCTTGAAAAATATTTACGCGTAGGGAGCTATAGTAGAAAATATCAAAGGGTTTGCAATTTGAAAACGTTGAAAGCAATCGAAATTTTCGAATTTTTGTTTTGTTTCTGTTTCATTTCTTTGTGTTCTTCGATATGTTTTCGATTGGAAAATCGTGAAAGAAGATATGGGCGCTTTTAAAGTTGAAAGTGTTGAAATTTGCAATTGTTTGAAACGAACGTATTTGTAACAGAAATAACCAAATTATAGGAAAAGAATTTTAAGACCAAGTCAGGATATCTGGCTGCAATTTTATCGAAATATTTCATCCTTAAAGAACATAAAATTGAAAGATGAAGATTTGCTTTTATTTAAAAAGATAGAAAATCAGTTTTCTATCTTTAAATCTAGAGTTGAAATAGTCTTCGTAAAAATGTGAAATATATTCATCGTAAAATTAGATCAAATTTTCTATCTGAAAAATAGTATAACAGATCGTTGACGATAAAATGGTGGAAAAATTTCGTTTCTAAAAAAGGAAGGAAAATCGCAAACGGTGGCTGGATTCACGAAGCTTTTACGGTCTCGCAGTCGTATACGCGTGCGTTCGACAGTCATTCAAACTCTCTAATCGCAATCGAGTCACGTGCCAACCATTCGACTAACATTCGCCAAAATTTCCTTCGAATAACGATTGTTGCTGTCAGTTACATCCCACGAAGGCGAGGCCGAGGGAATCGAAATGCCCGCATTAATAACTAGTTATCACAATGGACTTTACGAAACTCCATTCTAATGGAGTGAACGTTCCTCCTAATTATCCTGAAAACGACGAATTATTGATTTTCCGGAGAAATTCATTATCGTGACGTTTTAGTAGCTCCGGGATGTATTATTCGCGAATTAATTAACCTTCAAATAGAAAAATGATCAGAACAGAAAGATCATTATATTCGTTACGGGTATTATTTTTAACAACAGAGAATAATAGAAATTGCGATACGGGCATTTAAACAATCATATTTAATACTACGATTATTACAATGTAATCCAAACACGAAACACACTACGACCATTTAAATCGTCACATTGAATACCATGATTACTACAATTTAATCCAAACATGAAATATACTACGAGCGTTTAAACAATCTGATTCAATACTATTATTACTGCAATTTAATCCAAACATTGAAATACGCGGAAATTAATCTGAAATCCATTATGAACACGAAAGTTTGCCAGCTGTGTCTGACGTTAAAGGAACGAGCCAAGTTACACGAACCCTTTCTTTCACCACATACGCTTTAATGTTTACATTTCTCGCGTGGCAGCTTCGCGTAACACGCAAATTTTCTGGACGTTCACGCTGACTCTCCGACAGATTCGGAGAACGCGCGTGCAGCCGCGTGTTTGGAGTGGCTTCAGGCAGATTCCGTGCGAGTGGGATGCCCGCCATGTGACTCCATTGCAACCGATCTTCCCTGCATAACCGCTAAGAACACCACGAAGAACGCGATGCCGCGTCGCTCCTTTCAGTAAACCAACGCGAAAATTTACGTTTTTGCGTCCTTTCGTACGTTTCCAAAGTTGGAAGTTCGAATTAACTGAAGTTTTTCACGCCTCTATTCTAGTTTTGATACATTTCTATTATTATTTAATTACTTGACAATTACTTATTGTTGCTGTAACTATAATATAATATAACTATAAACTAACGAATGAAAAATCTTCGAACATAGAAAACGGTGGTTTTATTTACGTCGGTAGCTTTGTGACATTTCAGCCACACCGAAAAATTGAAACGCACGAACAACCTATTTCCAAAAAGCAGAACGATCGACCGCGATCCGATTCGGAATCATCCAGGGAATAATTTCGAAAAAAAAAAAAAAAGAATTGCCCGGAGAACTTGCGCGTTTTTTGGCATGGAGCCAACCGAATAAAAAATATTTAGTCAAGCCTCGAGCAACTTTGCAAATACTATGCATATTTGCGAAACCGCGTGTAGCTATCAAACGTATTTCCATTTGACTGATCGAAAATATCTGAAACTCTACATAACATTTATAAGAGGGACAATTCGATAAAAAGCGTGACATTTCGAAAAGCCAGAAAATGGCAAACGGATTTCACATTTGATAGGAATTGCACGATGTTTTGTAAATTCGATCGAACATATTATTGCGGCTTGTAAACGAATCTGCACAGTTTGTAGTGTTTTTTCCCGGGGGACCTGGGAAGCGTTCCGGTAGAAATTTAATCAGGCATAGATCTATTTACAAGGGAACTTCATTTGCACCCGAATCAATAGCCACACTTCATCCTCGGTTCCATCGAATTTCCTGTTTCTCTTTCATTTCTTTAATTATGTTAATAAAAAATATGGTAACGATTGAATTGAACGTGAACGAATTGAGAATGAATCGAATGATAAAAAGCATGACGTTTCGCAAAGCCAGAAAATGGCAAACAGAGCTCGCATTTGATACGAATTGCACGATGTTTTGTAAATTCGATCGAACATGTTTTTACGCATTGTAAAGGAATCTGCACAGCTTTCAACGTTTTTTCCCAGGAAAACCGGGTAAGCTTCCCAGTAAAAATTTAATCAGGCGTACATCTATTTACAACGGAACTTTATTTACAGCCGAATCAAAAATCACATTTCATTCTCGATTCCATCGAATTTTCTGTTGTTATTCTTGTCTGGTTGGCAAAAGTTATGGCAAGTCGTTCGACGTTTATTGAAAAGGAATAAAGAAAGAACTACGCTATTTCTGTTAGTACGTTCGTGAAACTTGCTCGAACTTGTGTAAAATCATGTTGAGACGAGTTTTTGCAATTATTTTCAAAAATATATTCGTAATGAACGTTGTATAAAAATCATAAAAACATTTTGCAAAAATATTTTATCTTCTGTTAATGCAATATTTACGAAGAAATATCTTGAAAATGTCGTGGATACAACGATATATTTCATCAAACGGTTTTACTTTTCCTCGGAAAATATCCGCAAAAATATACTATTCAAAAATATTTAGAAGGATATATTAGATCCGATTATTTGTTACGCAATTATCATTCTATTCAAGAAATCATTTAAAGGAATATTCTTCGTAGAAAGATTCTACTCTTTTATCAATAAAAATAAAAAGACACATATTCAAAATATGTCCTAAATAAACGAACGAAGCTTAACAAAACAAGTTCCATCATCCTCTAAAAACAAAAAACGACCTATGTAGAACGAAAAACGACGCTTTATAGGAAAAGGTTTTATCATTCTCCAAAAATAGACACCAAAAGCATTGTTCAAAAAATCTCGTGAAAAAAGAGGAAGCTTCACGGAAAAAGTTTCGTTTTCTAAGAACAAATACAAAATAGAGCAGACAGAATCTTCGCGAAACAAAGCTACAATTTTCTAAACGCAAAAAATGAAACTCTACGGAGGAAAAAGCTCCGTCGTTCTCCAAAAGTAAACATAGGTACATCGTTAAAAAAATAAGCTTAAAAACGAAAAAACCTCCACAAAAGAAAAATTTGAAAAATAGCCTAAATGGGAAAGCAAAACTTCACGGACAAAGATCTCGTGATGCTGCAAAAAAAAAAAAAAAAGAAAAATAGAAAAAGGGCTATTCAAATCGTGTAAAAAGAAGGCTTCGCAAGGAGACGTCCACAAAGAATGCTATTTAAATATTGCCTATTTCCGCGTCATCTGCTTGACTCAACGAGATATCCTTTCGACGATCTGTTATCGAGCGTTTAACCTCCTAAAACCTCGGGAAGAATTCCCGAGAAAAGACCTTTCTCCTTTCCGCAACGATCTTCGAATTTCGTCAAGAATTCTCCGAATCCCTTTATCAAAGGATCTGTTCGGCGAATTCTCGTTGACAGTTCGATCGTAAGAAGATCGATAGACGAAGAAGGAGGCGGATCGTTTGATATCCAGAAGGAAATTTCACAGAACGATCAAAAGATAAGTTGAAGGTATATGGCGGTCGGTATTAGCGTGCAAAGTCGAACGCTTCCGATCGTTTCGCGAAGTCACGCGTGAAACTTTCCGACACGAAATTCCGATCGGAACTCGGACGGTTTGCTGGATATTAAACGGGAACGCGTCGTTGCCCGCAACTTTCCAAGGAATCTGTTCTACGTGGCTCGTACCGGAGTCCGCAACTCGAACGCCTTCCAAGCTTCTCGTTGTTTCCGGTCGACTCTAAACTGTTCTTGGCGGATGGTATAAGTATGTTTATGTACGTTCGTATTACATTATGAGTAGACTATAGATTTTTATGCATTTATGGAAAGTTTAAATGTAAAATGATGTACATGGATGATCGATAGATATAGATAGATAGATGATTGATATATACATAGTATGCATAAAATATCCAAAATATAGTAATTGTTATTAATATTTGGACGCCACTGTATTCGAGAAACTATGGCTCTTAGGTATAACATGTATTTGTTTTTGTTGCGAGATCGTATCTTCCTTTGGACTAATCGCATTTTAGTCAGTGTCAATGCACATTATGCTGCCTATTACGTCCGAGAAAGCATTGGTTTCTCTATGGTTAGTTTACCTGCGACAATCGTATATTTTTAATGTCAATAAATTCTACGAATCTGTGAATTCTTTTTTTTTCGCGTGCTAGTTTCAAAAGGAACGTACTTGTATTTTTATTATCCTACAACAACTCTGTACGATTGTATCTTTTCGTCTGTGCGGTAAAGGGTTTTTACCGCTAAATCTTGATGCAATAGAAAAATGAATATTATTGAGAATAAATTTTTCTTTTTATAAATTACCTCACAAAATTGATAAAAGATTCAGCTACTAGATTTTTCCAAAAATTACCGCCGAAGTACCTCCGTGTGCAAACTCGAACCTCTTCGGAGCAACGGCGTTCTGACACCCAGAGCGATTGCGTATCGCGATTTTTATTCCATTTCCATCGCTTATATCAAAAACGTTCGAGCGTGACACGATGTAGTGTCCTCCAAAGAGCTTCGGAGGACCTTTCAGAAACAATCTGCACATTTTCATCTCGATATTGGAAAAAAGGAAGAAGAGAGAGAAAAACAATAATGAAACGTAACGCGAGATCTCTTCCATCGAATGTCACGGTGAAAATTCACGGTAAAAGACGATAATTATAAACAATCGAAACCAACGTCCAACTATGTCTACGCAAGGTATCATAATAATCATAGTACAGTCAACAAGATCGCCATTCGATGTAGAGAAATATGTTGAAAATACAAGATAAAACCTTCCCATGGGACTCTTTGTTTTCAAAAAAATTGTATCTAATATACGTTTACCAAGTCAATTCTTAACAAAACATGTTCGAAGTCTATTTTCTTAAAAAAATTTATTCTACATTTTTAACTTATTTTCGCACACACATACATTTCAACTAGCCAAATTCACACGCGCTAAACAAATTTTCAATCGAAATTTTATCGAAAACAAAGCTCCATATGAAAAAATCTTACTCTTTATTTTCCACTTATATTTTCACATAGAATCGTTGCCTGACTGATTATACCATGATTACATCCTTTAAACATTTTCTAATACGCGTCAATTCGCTCGAATTGATATTGTTGAAGGCACGCGAGCTACGAAACGGGACGATTAATACTCGCTTCGAACGAGTTTCGTTGGGTTCGTGTGAAACGAGTCGTTTACCGTTCGGTCAGAGCTCTGAACATTTTCCCGAAACTCTGTTTCAACGATATCCTTATCAGAAGCAACGATCGAGCTGCCGACATTCCTCCGTTAAAAAGCTGCAATTAAACGCGACACGATTCCCACGGGGGCCTTAAATCGGGCGCCCTCGTCGAAATTTGCCTGGGACGTCTCTGTTCAGGCGAGATTTCCCTGGTACGATGACCTAATTCGCCTATGATTATCGATTATTATGGCTGGAAAGTGGGAGGGAACATTGGAGAGGCGATTGGATCTTTATCTTCGAAACGATGTCAGCATTGGAACGAAACAGTTTTCATCTGAATAATACGACGATCGGGGTAACGATACGAGAATTATTGGAATAGGATTTTTATCGCTTATAGCTCGTAGCGAATTAGTGATCGTTCAGTGATACTTCGCCCAGTTCGAATCTTGTTATTGAACTTTATCATTTTAGACGGAAATAGAGTTTTTATAGTTGGGAGATATTTTAGATAGAATTTTTTGCGCCATCGTATCTTCTATAGCAGAGCTTCTTTTGTCTGATCTCCATTTATTCAAATGAAATTTCAGTTAACCACTAGCGTAGCAAAGACGAGATATTTTCGTTTCGAATTCGCCAACTCGTGTCCAACACGTTGATAGATATTTGTCGAGGTACAGTTTCAGATTGCACCTGGTTCCCTGGAGTCATCGATATAGTTGCAATATATTTTTTTATAACGCAAGCAAATCAAATAATAAATTTATTTTATTTTAATAATTTCAACCTATATCGTAGAATAGAAAGCGACAGCGAACTTAGTGATATTATTTCGACAAGTATCAAAAGAAAACGACTACTTGCAATAGATAGCGAAGATAACGATAGCGATTGCAATGAAATTGTTTTTCCATTACGGAAACGGTGTAGAATGATGTTTGACGATGAGGAAGAAAGTGGCAATGAGGATTGTGAAATTAATCTGACGTTTAAAGAATAGATATGGGGACATAGAAAATGAAAGCAACATATGACAATATTCGCAAATTTTTGGAATAAAAATAAAAATAAAGTGTTAATAAGTTAAATAAAGTGCTAACAGAAGACTTTCGGAAAATCGTTCTGATTCCGAGATGAAACTTACAAATTAAAAAAGTTTGAAGACAATTGCAGGGATACGAATATAGGTAAGATAAATTCTCCTTTTGCTTTATGAATTTTAACGTCCTAATTGAAAGAATCAAGTGTTTAATAAATTAGTGTTCACGTCTGTGTAAAATTCTTTGCGTAAGTTTCTTGCGAGCCTTCTCGTTTCGAGTGACGCTAGTCAAAGTTACCAGCGCGAGTGATTAATACCTAATTAGACGAACTTTTAAAATACACATAATAATATCTACAATAAAATTACATACATACTGAAATTCCAATCGTAAAGTATTTAATATAGAATAAGGAAGAAATATGCGAATAAACAAATATAAATATGAAGATTATTCTTTCGAATCCGTAATGAAAAACCAATACGACTGAAAGTATAAATGACACGTAGCAAATGACAAATACACGTAACAACATATTGAAATTGTAACCAAAATTTAATAGGATTCGAATTATAGCATTACAAATACACAAGACGATATAGTGAAGCTTCAATCGAGAATCAATTACGCGTAACAATATAAAAGAAACGTATACGACACATATTCTTCTGAAAGCGTAAGCAACAGTAAATACGAGTGAAATGGAAAAAGAAATTACAGACAGAGATAATGTCATTCTGAAATTCCAATCGAAAGGCAATTTACAACGGTACAAAAGAAGCAAACACGGAATCAGTTATCGTTTCACTAAACAAAGGCCGATCGATCATCGGGATCGTGTAATTACATTAAGGAATTACCGTTTGAATTAAAATAACGTGCAGCATTCATTTAATTCGGCCGATCGACGATGATCGATTCGAAACACGTCGCGAGATCGCGTGCACATTTATACCGAACCGGCTCGACAAATTTTGCATCGACGAAATTTTCCGGATGTGTCCCGTGGCGGAAGTGGCAGCGGCGGCGGCGACCTGGCTCCCTCGAATTTAATTGAATTGTTACCCGATCGCAAAATTGCGGTCGCTCCGTTTCACTAGATCGCTTACAAACTATCCGACGGGACTTGATTTCATTCAATTTTCGATATGGACCGTTGAATCAACGAATTTTTCAAAAACACTCTCATCGCGTGTCGTCTCTCGCGGTTGCAAGAATTTGTTAAATGCGGGAAAATCGTATGAACAAATTGAACAGTCCACCGAGAAAATTTGCGATTATTTTACTAGATGTACGTGGGTATACTGAATTTTTTAATTATACATTCGTTTTTTATCGTTAATAAAGTCAATAATGATTTTCTTCAGTTTGACAGACTTTAATTAGAAAATTTTCCTAGATAAGAGAATCTTAAATTGATTTCCTTTGACAAACTCTATACATACATATAGCTATTCTAATAAAAAGTAGATTTCTTCCTACATTTACTTTTATTCTACCTGCTTTGTGATATTCGTGCAAATTATGATCAACGTGAGTTTATAAGTTATGGAAATTCAAATTTTCTTGAAAACGCGACGCGCTCCTAATTGGATTTTAAGATTATTCCATCTGTAATTGAGCAAAGTGGCGAATTTATACATTTCCAAGACAACGTATACGTTCGAGGTCCTGTAAGATAATGAAATAGTGTTTGTACCCCAAGCTGATTTTCTCCGTTCTTCGGCACGACGTTTCAGAAATAATTGTAGAACTTGAGATGGAATCATCATTACATATACTTATGCGTTTTCTTCATATTGTTTAATTAAGTATGCAAAGAATATTTAGGTACATATCAAAAAATATAACCTTCCAGTGTTGCATCTATATCTAACAATATAAACTGCAAAAAGATGCAGAAAAAATCACGATCTATTGATAATAAAAGCAATCAAATTCTACAAACGATAAAATAACCTGATCTTCGATCTTCACGAAACGACGCTTTCAAATTCGAACGAAAGCCTGACCTAAGAAAATCAACAATAGAAATATTGGGTTGGCAACTAAGTGACTGTGATTTCGTCATTAGGTGGTTTGACAAAATCCGCAATCACTTAGTTGCCAGCCCAATATAAAACCGTATCGTCTCAAGTCGCTCGATAACTAGAAACATGAGTCACAAAAATGAAGAAGAAATTTGCGCAAACGCCCTCAAATGATCTCAAAATCATGAGAAGACAATCGGTGTTACACATCGGTCGCTAAAAATTTACGTATATTTCAGGCGCCAAAATCGCAACCGTCAAAGACTAATTGAAACGATAGTACAATCACGAGTGCGAAAACCGTGGTGGAAAATCGAAATTCTTTCGGCTTGCGATCGTGCCGGTCGTAGGAAACGCCGCGGGACCGATCGCCTGAACGGAAATCGACGCGTCGCCGTTTATGCATTCCGCGAATTTCGCGTGAACTAACCCCCGGAGAGGCCAGCAGCCAGCGCAGCGGGAGCGTTCGAGCGCGTTTAATTGGAAATTTCGAGCGGCGGGAAAAATTTGACGAGGTAGCTCCGTTCGTTTCGCCCCGTAGATCGATCGCGAATTATTCGCCGATACCGAAACGCCAAGTCAATCCCCCGGCAGGTCAGTTGAAAATTTCCCGAAGCTTGCAAGCTATATCGAAGCCGGAAACCCTATACACGCGTTCGATTAAACTCGAACACCGATTCAAATCGCGATAGGGTAACGCGTAACGCACCAACGTGGTCGTCGTTCGATGGAAAAAAGAAAGAATCGAACAAGTTGTTTCTCGTATACAGCGAATTGAGATCTTGTATTCTGTTCCAGTTTTCTGTTTTCCGAATTTTCTTTTTTTTTTTTTTATTGCTTTTACTTTTTTTCTTCGTTACAGTTCTCTATTTTTTTTTTTGTCTTTTTTTTTTGGTGGAAGTTGGACATGGTTTGTTTTAACGATGCCCGTTTGTTTTCCAACGATCGAAATGGCGCGTGAAATTAGTTTAACCCATTAACGCTTTTTCGACTGCACCGGAATCAGTTCATCGAGTTCCTCTTCCTTGATTTTTTTAACCTTTTGTTTCACAGGAAATTTCGATCAATGCGATGTGGATTTTGCATTGTTTCGATGCTTCGATCGTTTGTTTCTTTTTCGGGTTTGGCGAATAGGAGATTGGTTGGCGAAACGAGGAGAGTATAGGGAGAGATTAATTCACCATCGAATTTTTTACGTTCCGACGTGCTTCCTACGTTTCCCGATTGCTGATGAAAGAATCGCTTGGATTTACGTGAATCCTGATCTTTGAGAGAACATAATTTTCAGCAGGATTCGCATAGAATCTTCTTAACAGAAATTTCATTAGTAAATGATATTAATATTTCGCCACCTAAGCGGTTCCCGTTAAATAAAAAAAATATTGTCAGAGAACGAGAAAATTTAGAAATTATTTGAAAAATCATTTCAACAAAAACAAACTTATAGGAATGAGCCTTAGTAACCTTTAGAGATATTCGACGTTAATTAAACGATATAGTTGATCACTTTGACTTCTGAAAGACTCAATTGCGAGAGTCAGTCGACGAGTTAACATGCCACGTCGATCAATATGCCGTTTTTCGTCTTTCACACTTAACGAGTCGTTGGCGATCGAACGAGCAAAAAGAGAGTACGGTGAATACGAAAGCAGGTCCTGGAATTTTTTCTCCATTTTCAATTTCTAATGGACGAACAGCTGCAATGAGGTCTTCCAAGCTTTGTGATACTTCTTTGATGCGACTGATCGAACGAATCGACAGCAATTTTCATATTTCCCTAACGATTCGATGGCAATGAAGATGATTTTCTCTTTTACGTGGAATTTAATGCTATAATACTTTGATGTCAATTTTTTAAAGGGGATCCCACTCTTCATTATTCTCTCAAGTATGCATGAAATTTTAATTTAGAACGAACGTTCGCAATGTAATTATAATATTCTTCTACTTGTGTTATTGTACTTTTATTTGTTGTATCCGTTGTCAGAAACACAAGAAATCTTGACGATAAAGATATAACGCGCGTAAGTACTTCAGAAGAAATATTATATTTAACTGGTGTCCTGTTAATGAAGCTTTTGAAACAGCTCTCAGTTTGAACTTATCAGCTGTGAAAATTATATATTATATTATCCTGCTTTTTTTTGTAATAACTAAACCAGACATGAATGCACGACTGCCTATTACAATATTCCAGATTTAGTTCAATCGTATATACATCTCAAAGAATTAATGAGAATATTAATCAACAAATATATATAAATAGAATAATAACACTAAAACTACCGGTAGTTAATACGAAGCTATTTCTACCAAAACCAGTCAAAATAATTGGTCTTTAAAAAATACTTAATAATAGAATATTTTTATATTTATTGATTTATTACTTTCTTACAGAAGGAATTCCATGTTATGTAGTATATTTTTGGTATTATTAATCCATCTGCGACCATGATCCCTAAACGAGGATTGGCACGTTTATAAAATTGTAGAAGCCGTCATTTTGACTGGTGTGGTATTTCTAGTGTTAGCATCTAGCGATCTAGCGATCGATCCGGAATTTTCCTGATAACTGATATCGTTATATTGAATGATACACAGTAAAAATTTAAAAAACGTATGATAAGTTGTAGAAAACGAGGAAGCTGGTTAATTGGGGTTCGATAAACAGATTGCAGGACCCTTTTACACTTTGATAAGTATCAGTCATTTTGCCTGGTATTGGTATAAGTAGCCTCGATACAAAGCTATTTTCAGTTTGAATACATAAAAAAGCAAAATAAAATTCGTTATATTATTCTTTTAGTTATCGTTACGAAAGTCATTAATTACATCATTGCGGGGAAAAAATATAACATGAAGTAGGAATTTTAAGATAAAATTGTAAAATCAGTCAATTTGACTGGCGTGATAGTTCTAGTGTTAAACAACAAATCGGAAACTACCTGAACCCCAGAAGGTATTTCTAAAACTAACAGCTCTGAGCAATTATCTCGTCTTGCCGACTATCACCTTAACTTTAACCCGTAATCGTGTTCTTAGCCCTAAACACGCCAAAAACCAGCCCACAGGCGTCACCTTAAACCGACGCCAGTCTGAAGCAGCCCTAACGTCTCGCCGAATTACCGCCATCCACGGTATCGCGTCTCGCTCGTTAACGTAACTCGTCAACGGGATAATTTTATCGAGTCACAGCGAGGCGTGGGTAGGCAACGACACGCTGACACACGTCGCGAGACAATATCTCCTAGCAAGTGGAATCCAGAGACGCGGTAGTTCGCGACAGAGTTCAACCACGGTCAAACCGGTGTTCACACAGTAACGTGAGCGTGCATTAACATCACGTACAACATATATACACGGTGGTCCATAATTTGTAGTACAAACGGGGTCAATGAGATTCTATGGTTCGAAATAAGACGAAAATCAGAAATAACAAAGTTACTTTGGAAGCTTCATTCTCGAGAAAATTCAGATTCGAAATATCGTGTCATCTCATAAGTAACGGGTTTGCACTGTGAGATAAGTTTCAAATAATCGATGATATCGTTACTATCGAAATTTTATAAAATTCGATTAGAAAACTCAAAAGAAAAGGACAAAGAATTATAAAAATACAGAAAATTTTGTCATTGATCAATCCTTAACAAGATATTATTTTTTTTACTTTTATTTAGTAATTTTTATTTGTAGGAATATCAATAAGTTAATTTTCTTGAAAATGAGGCTTTAAACGAAAAAATTGTGTTCTCCATTTTCGATCTACTTTCGCTGTGAAATAACTTGTTATCAATTATCTACTCCTATCTACTTGGAAATTACACAAATCTACGTATACTTGGCAAGTTTTCAAACTCGATTTTCTCCAAAATTTTCTTCAAACCTCCAACGCAACTCTTATTTTTTATCTTCGTCTCCATTGTATGTCCGTCACTATTTCCTTGCACTATACACTATACATGAATTACGGAACACCTTGTATAGATATATACGCGTGTGCGCGCGCGTGTTACACGCGGAAGGGCGTCTGGCGTCTCTCCGCGACAATGCCAGGGATGTATATCAGGCTGCGGCTGTCATCGGCGTATCTAGCTCGGCCAATATCACCGTAGCATTAACCCTGGCAATAGCTAGCTGCCTGATAAAATTATCCTTGCCTCCAACGTGTCTTAATTAACCGGCGATTAATCTCAGTCTTAGGGGTTTCTTCGTGGTGTGGAATTTATCGTAGCTGATACACCGCGGGTGTAAAATCAGCGAGAAACTAAACTTTACACATTTTCAGTACCAAAACGTATAATAAAATGCGCAGCGCTGATTATCTGCTTTTTCACTTTTAATTTCATTAAAATCGGCAACATTCCAATTTTAAAGAAAATAATTTGTAATATGAATAAAACTTGAGTCATTGATTTTTAAATGCTACCCATTGGTGAAGAATTTAAGAATTAACAACCGATATTCCATTGATGCAACGTTTCATTTATAATATTTGTTCGGTTCGTTTACTTTATTAAATTCTTTTATTTCTAACATTTTGATTGTCAAGGGAAATTTAATATTTTGAACAACTGCGGGGAACGAACACTTTCTCTTTCCTGTTCCCTAAAATAAGAATTCTAGGAAATTAACACGTGAGTCGAACTGTGAATCGAATGTTAGACGGTCCAAGGCACTAAAGGCTCCTTTGATGTCTAAAAGAGTTCTTCTTTAAGGTCAGACAAGAGAAAGATTTTTCCTTAACCCCTTAAGCGAGAAAAGCGGATCTATCTACCGAAGCAAGTCGATTGTGTGGTAGCTCGAGCAAATCCGTCCGCTATCGTTGAATACAAAATGTTTAGGGATTCAATTCAAACATGCGCACTTATGTCCACGTTACACACCTGTTCTCGATATATTGCGCCATACATTCTGCATATAATCCTTATACCGGAAGCCATAATATTTCAGGGAATTTTAGATATAAAATCTGCTGTTTCATCGAGTTCATAACTATTGCTTGAAATAATAGAGATACTCGAGCCAAGCAGAATTATTGGGTCAACAATAGTCAAAAACTACTTTCAAAATCTAAAGTAAATAAGAAAATGTAAGCTATCGAATAATTAAAATACTGTTGGAGAATACCGAAACAAAGAATTTCCGATATAATACGTACCACAATATCGTAAAATATCACTATCCACCGTGACATAACGAACGACATATGAAAATTCTTTCCCCTCGTAAGAAATTGTAAGAATCCAGCAAGAATTCTTAAAATTCAGCGCAAGAGAATTCTTCGAAATTTTAAACCCGCTTTAATTAGAATAAAATCCACCTTGAGAACCATCTAAGCTCCCCGAAGCTCTCTCACCAAATATTTATAACATTCTTCTTCCTTCTCTTTTTTTCTCGCTGCGTCTCGATGAAAAGTTCACGAAAAGACGTTATCCAATTTTTGCAGGCCGTCTATTGGGGCGCTGGCGCTGGTAAAAATTTCAATTAGCGACGAAATTGCCCTAGGCACCGCTCGCGAACCGGTCCTCGTCTCTGTATCGCGATAAGCACGATGCAATTAGGAAAAAGTTGCTTGGACAAGCCGGGAAGTTGATCTTGTTCGACGCTACACCCCGAGACCAGATTAGGGTGGGACGTTTTCGAAAGAAACACCGACTAATTGGCTTTAGTCGTGGAAGGGTAGATAGGATTTCTTGGTCCCGGAAAATGTTAAGTCATTTACGCGAATTAGCGGACGCTCCCTTCGTATCTTCTTCGTACGACATCTATTAATTGCTGTATGATATAACTTATGATCGAGTTGAAAAAAAAATAAAAGAGGAAATTACTCTTCGTGGCTATAACGATGTACGTTATAATAAATGTAATAACAAGAAACAATTCTGTCGGAGAAAATACAGAAGAATCAATTGGAAGAATATAAAAGAGATATTGAGAATTAACGGAAGAGAAATTGAAAATTATTACTGCATTTGTAGGAAAAATAAAGTATTATGAAACATTGAATAAAGAAATCAATCAAAGATTCATTAGATGTTTGGTATTGTTTTAGAATTATTAATCGAAAGAATTAAAAAAAAAAGGAACTATCGCTAGCTAATTTCTAGTGAAAAGAACTACGCGATAAAGAACATTGATCGAAGAAACATTGAAGGAGCATTCCATGTCAACAATTTATTATCTAAAGCAATTAGAAGAAGAAATATTTTAAAAATAAAGATCGCTACCTTCGTAAGAAGAACAAGGTAATAAACATTAATTAGAGAAACCAAGAGACACATTTCACGCTAATTACTCGACACATCCAGCCCAGGATTACCAAAAAAAAAAAAATGCCACTTAACACGGTCCCTCCAACCGCGCGTCCTATTTCACTCGGCGAACAATTCGAATCGAAAACCATCAAACGGCACTTCATCAGAATGCACCCGCCGATCGTTTAAACGGTAGCGACGAAAAAGCTGGAAACAATACTCGTGATCGTTAATGGCGAAAGTTCATCGTCCCAGCCGCTACCCTCTCGAAAATTTGTTAGCCGACTGCAGCGTCGGCCCCGGCTAAATTGTTACGTTATAATCGACTTCCGGCGGCGACGATCCATCGCGTGGTTGGTTAAACGCTCGGAAAACCAACGGCCAACGAGCCACGAAAATTATCGTGCCGATCTTGCGCGACAACATCGGAAATGGGGCCATATATTGACCATGGCAAGACGACCTCGATGCGAATTGCACATGCTATTAACGCGATACATTTAGAATTTGGAGGAACAAAGCAGTCATGTTCGAATCGAATTCGTATTTATACGGCGACCAACCATCCATGAAAATTAAAGATCTTGCTACATGGAACTGACTGGCAGAAATGTATGGTTATGGTCTTTGGATTTTTACGTCGATCGAAAAATTGTATGTTGCATGGTACCATTGCGACGATAACTATGGCGACCCAGTTTCATGGGTATAAATATGGATGGGAGAGGAGTAGAGTCGCAGATCTGTATACACGGTGTCTTTGGAGAAATTCATACTCAGTATCAGTATATCGTGTTTACAGTAGCGGTACTCTGTTGTTACGATATATTTTACGTTTTATTTGAATTTTGAAATATAAAATTGGCAAATGATATTATACATACAAGTATAAAATTTGTAGCAACGATATTGGATGTTTAAGATTTTTTAGCTGCAATATTTATACTCGTATTAATTAAAAATAATCGTTTATATTGCAAGAATTTATACGGTGAAAACTTCGTGTTACAGTAGCCTGTTATTTTTACGAAATGATGGGATAAGAAAAGTGGAATAAAAAATGTGTAAATAATCAAAAATGTCACAAAATACAAAAAGAAGAGTCTTTAATTATTAATTGCAGCTATCGATATTATTATCCGTTCTTGGAATTAAACAATAGTAAACAGTTTTATCAACATATAAAGCAAGAAATGTATGGAAAAATTTCATGCAACGAATGTCGTGAAAGAAATAATTAAAAAACGACGATATTTGGCGTTTATGTTGTTATCCATTCTTTCAATTAAATAAATACGAAATATTGCCGTTCTTAACAATTTCCTCCATAACGTTCATCACATTAAACTTCTCCATTAATTTCTTGCGTTACATTGATAAAATACCTGTCCACTAAAAAGCGATACAAGAAGTTTATCTTCTTCGTAGAGATCCTGTGTAATACTCGAGGCATGGCGCAATAAGAACGACGACACACCGTTGGAGAACGATATTAATACTACGCTATAATATTTCATCGTTTTACCTCAGAGTTCAACACTGAGTAGTATCGTATTGGCTGAGAACCACGAGACCTATTGGCTCCTTCGAACGATGAGCTGAAACACGTGATAGTACTCGCGTCTTTTGTGCAAAGTGTACATAACGCGTGGATCTACACGATGTTCATGGCACAAGTATTAGCATGCAAGGAGAGATCGCGTAGTAATACGTCTTCGCCGTATTGATCGTCGCATAATTCCGGATATCGCTGGGACGTTGTGATAATATGTGATTATAGGCAAGTTAATGTCGGTGAATCTGTTAATGTAGTGGTACATTGTTTGCTCAATAATGGATTTCACGTTGATTATAGTAACTTGTTTGGCGCATGTCGAGTTCCATGTACTCAGATAATAATATATTGTATAATCTATTAACAGCATTCTGGAATTTTAAATGTTTAAGAAATCATTTATAAAAAAGCAATCTTTATACTCAATATGTCGTTAATCAATTCCACACCAAGAAGTATATCTTTGCATTTGATTTTGTAATGAAATATTTTTTCCTTATGATATTTCTCCTATAGGACCTTCAATAGCTTTTATATTAATATTGAAGCGCTCGAGTTATAGAAAGAAAAATACTGTTTTAGTGGATCGTTAGTAAGTTGATATTATTGAGGATGTTAATGTAATGGTATGTTTTATAGACAGTCTGGTCTCAAATTAAAAGCTCAAGTGGTGACATCCATTAGTGCAGTGACACTCAGAATGTATAATATACTACAGAGAAAGAACTGAGTCAAAAATATGAATAGATGACGCGATCCTAATTAAGCTTCCGAAGGTTTCTTGAATTTATATCAATTCATACATCGGCAGGATAATACGTATAAACATTAACCTCTGACCTGTTTGTTTATTTATCTGTTAATCTACTTCTTATCAGGGAAATCAAGTGATGCATCAACTGCATAATTAGTATACAACACGCGTATATAAATTAAGATCGATGAAATCCATGAAGGGAACAAAATAAATAAATAAAAATTAACTGGACAGTTATAATATAACATAAATGAACAAACAAGATGAATATGTAACACAAATTCAGGAAAAAATAATATGTAATAAGAAGGAATATATTCATCTCATTAAAGAAAAGTTGACTCTAGTGTCACTACGATGCACTTGCTAGCAACCAGGTACTTTTCCAGGTTAAGTATCACTCGTCGTTTTACAAGTGCATGGTGTCCAAAGTTGGACCAACTATCTCTTACCCGAATACTTGACAAGGATGACGTTCATCCAGTGGTCAATCAATAGATAGCAGTGGTCTGTTTTCATATGTAAATAATGATCTATTATCTCCAAATTTTTTCTACAATTATTTTTAACGACTACCTAACCAGCCTGGTCGTTTCTGAAGATACTCATTCTACTCCAATTATCGACTTTCGTAGATAGCATCCGTCTTGGTTACGGGCTCTTTTCTAGGAAACTCGAATCTATTTCTACGTCTTTGATTTCTACAGATCTACAGTGATCTATATATAGAGTAGTGCCTGATGTGAAGAGTGTTCTCCTGATCATTTTTCTTTTTTTTTTTTTTTCAAAATGACGATCTTACTATTGTGGATGTTCCTAGGAGTACAGTTCCCATTTTTAGATTCTATAGAACTGTTTTCATGGACAGTAACCACTTCGAATTTTATGGTGAGAAAAAATATATCACTCTCACTACCTTACCTTCAACAGTGTTTCCCTGGAATATACTTTATTGTGATGGAAAGTTTCCACATTTAAGGAAACAATCTCTTTGCAAGGAGGGGTTCTATGAAAAATCTTATGATAACAAGAGAATCCAGATGTTCTCAGGAGTGAAAAATTCCAAGCATAAGAGAAAGTGCAATGACATAAAAAAAAGAAAACAAAGGCAGCGTAGCAACGACAAAGCAGTGTATGAACACCAAAACAAAACAACAAACGGAAAAAAAGACAAGTTACATAAAGGATTTAAGAACGGAATTAGTATAATAGAAAAAACCAGTGTAAGAGCGATTAAAAAGAAAGCTACAAAAATAGCGCAGAGAAAATAATACTTATACATCAGAAATAAGAGAGTATCATAAAAATATCAGAAGAAGAACGTTATGTTAAAGTATGAAGTAATATGTTTTTCATAAAGGAATATCAACAGAGCTTCAGAGAATTCAAAAAAAGCAATATGATAGAAAGAAGAAAAAAAATAACAGCCAGACAAAGAACAGTTTTCAAGTGTCATGTTTTTAACTACCTGGAGTAGCCCAAGATACTTGGCCAACCCAAAAAAAATGTTTCTGCAATGTAATCAAAAGTAATGAGTAAACTGTAGGCAAAATATGTGTGCGATACACTCCAGCGAATGAAATTAAAAAATTACTATGTACCCAAGGGAAAGAACGAGGAAAGATAAATTCTACGCGCTCGGTCGACTTGTCGTCCCACCGCGGTCGAGAGAGTAAGAATATCGCTGGAATTCCGCCGATGCCCTCGGCGATACACCACCTTGTTAGAGGGAAATTGAGTTTAACTACGAGTGCTCATTCGCTTGCTCCCTTCTTGTCTCATTTGTCCTCACCCTCTCTTTTCCTTCACTCTTTATCGCGCATAAGTCATCGCACGTGTTATATCAGAAACAACTTATTCCGACGCTAACAGAACTTAATAACAATTAAACTGTGGATTTTTGTGCAAAATGTAGTAGATAGGTCTTTATAACATTTAATAGATAAAACAAATTTTTATTCAAGTCCTATTCTTTCAATTCTACTCATGAAAATATAAATTTGGACAAAAATCCAAAGTCTAATAACAATAATAAATAATAAACAGTATTAATAACAGCGGGTATAGACGATTTATTTTCCAAGCTTTTTCTTTCTCATAGTAATCGATTGGAAGACAAATTGTAATAAAAATGTTTCAAATCGCTCTATATGATAATAAATATACTATTATTAGGGTAGACATGGAAAAACATATTACGCAAGTATCGCTCTAGTTTTTAATTCTATCACGTTTTTGTTGTTTTCTTGTCTTTTATTTGTATTTAATTACGAGAAGGTTCGAAAAATATATATTTCAAAATTAAATCAGTATTTTAATACACTGGATAAAAAAAAATCGGAAAACATTCGTATGGAGGGATATTTTATAAAATTCCACGATACGAGCCAATTATCACTCCAAAAAAAAAAAAAAACAAAAATCTGTACAATACCAACAGATAATACTACAAAAATAATTGTATCAAAAAACATCCTCTCAAAAACGAGACATGTAACCAATTAGCAGCAACCGAACAGATTCGACATTTCTATCTATCGAACACTCCAGTTGCAATAATTATTGACTGCGACTGAAATTAAAATCCGCGAGTTTAGGTTTTCGCAAACAATACGTCGTTAGAAAAGGATCGGGATAGCAATTACGATAGAAATTGGTTTTAAGAGAATTTATCCTTTTTTCTTTTTTATTTATAGGACTATCTAGCCGATATGGCTATCGGAGTAGTCCTTAATTACGGAAATAAAAGCAAACGAAACGGCTTTGTTTGGTCCCGTATTCATGCGACGCGCGAAACGGAAGCGACGAGCTTTTCAAAAGAATCCACGAACCGCTTTTCGCTCTTTCGCCTCCCTTTTCAGCCATTCGAGGGTCGTCGGTGACCATTTGGCTCTTGCAGCCCGCGAATATGAATCGCCCAGACAAACTAGTGTCACTTGTCTAGAAACTGGTTTGCTTTATACCCAGGCATTCGCACGAATATACACTACCATTCCGTAAGTCAAACACCTGCTGGTTCCGGAGGAAATGTTTATTCAGGCAAGCTTTCGGTAAGATCTCGAAAATATAGCATGATATAATTTCCTTTCATGATGAAAATAAAAATTAAGTATTAAATATAGCACACATTTCTATGAAATGTCAGCATTTAACAAAAAAGAAAAAAGAATATTTTGTTGATGAAAGTCGTGGTTCTACTTCTATTATTTAATAATACAAGTGATTAATTTTTCATTATTCGACCGGTAATGATGATTATTACTTCTTATGAGATATATTTACGAAAAAAATTTTTTCCAATATTGAATAGGATCGCCTTAGTACTACATGAAAAGGGAATTGAAAGGTTCATCCAAGGCTACGTGGAACTAATAAAAAATATATTTCTATAATATATCGGTACTTGTAGTGTCGTAACATAAGTTGCACAGTCTCCACACAGATGCATCTCTGACAAACAGATAAGATGAAATGATAAAGAAACGATACAATCTATAATAGACAGATTTTCAAAGACACATCGTAAAATTAAGAACAGAATCTAATCTATTAGTAACAGTTAGTTAATTTCTTAAATCTATTCACAGAAAGAGAGACACTCTAAGGATTAGTAATCCCAAAAACCGACACAGTGATATAGATATATGTATGTACATTCAAAACATCGTAGCTAATCAATCAATTAACCCTTTTAATCCAACATTGGTACATTGCACCGATCCACAAATTCTCAACATCTCCTCATTCATTGTCACAACGTTATACCATGAATAATAAAACCATCATCGTCTAAAAAAATCACTTATATAAATCAACAATGCACCGCAGAGTCAATTCTTCTCTTCCAATGCAATAAGATTACGAGGGGAGGGAGGAAAAGATAATCTAAAACATTTAAAGTCAGGTCGGTACTTTTAAGAACGACGACGCACAACGACCAGATCGTTCGACTTCAACACAGCATTCCCGCCAACCTTACGCAGAGTAAAAGGGATAATGGAACACCGGATACAGCATTGGAACCGGCACATACTCCACCAGATAAAAGCTATTTCTGGGTACAAACTCCCTCGCTAATGGATTCAGCGGTGTAATCAACGGAAGCTCGGGTACCAGACTCAAAAGATACTTCAGAGTTTCCCTGTCGATGCCGCGTAAATCAGCTATCTCCAGGTATCTCTGCCAGAGCTTCCTGCAGGAACCAATGGTGAACAGAGCAACAGGATCGCCCACCACTGCTACCAGACATTTAGCCCGTGTCATAGCAGTGTTCAGAAGTCTGGGATTGGTCAAGAAGCCATAGTCCTTCACGTTCCTCTCCGCGGAGTATCGACAGCAGTGCCTGGTACGCACCGTGCTGATAAACACAGCGGTGAACTGCTTCCCCTGAACGTTTAACACCCTCTCCACCGACACGTCCGTCATCCTGCGTTCCCTCAGTTCCGCACGAATCCTCTGCACCTGCTCCGCGTAATAGACGAGCACACCGATTGACTTCTCACCATAGATACCCCAACGATCCGTTGGCCAATTGTCACGCAGATCCTGCACGCGGTTAACGAGCTCGAATACCTCGTTCATGTTCGCGTAGCCTGTCGAGTGGATGTCCTGATAGGAAAGAAAAACAGAGTTACGTTGAGCGAAGAGTTCCATCGGTGTGAATTCTTGGTAGGATCGTTGATTTAAAGTGATGAGACCGAGGTTGGAGTGATGGAGAGCAGTGATGGTTCTATGGGTGCGTTGTGTCATATGACGCTGACCGAGAGGTGTTACAAGCAACAGTGGGTGTCCGGTACAATGGTGAAGATGAAGCAACAGGTATCTGTGGTTGGATCAGGAAATACATGGTTTGTTACGGATTTGATGTATTATATCTAAACGCTTAAGATACGTGTTGCAATGAAATTTGATGTGTAAACAGAAAACAAATTCTTCCAATGAAGATAATAGTTTGAAGCAACAATAGGTGCAGGTGTTAATTATAGGTACAGTGCAAGCGTAAATTATCACATTCATTCCATTATGTAACACTCATTCTTGCAAACAGAAAATGTACTATATTCCAACGATTATTCTATCTTCAAGATTCTCCTGATGGTAAACGTACCTGCACTTCTACGCCTTGAACAGCATAAAAGGTTAAAGGCTTTAACGTGGGGTGCTGTATTATGTCTATGTGGTGTGTTTGGCTAGCAGACTTGACGATTCCGTCGTAGAACATCTCCGAAGTAAATTTAATGATGTCCTCGTGAGCACGATAATTCTCATGCAGGTGAATCCTGCATGGATGAGTTTGTGGGTACATTCCATAGATCCTTTCCAATAAACTTATACCCAGACCCCGTTCGCTAGCCAGGTCACTATATATTTCTGGCGCAAGTTGCATCTGATCGCCGGCCAGAACTAAGCGAGTTTGTGGGGTAGCTAAGGCTAAAGGTATGAGGACTTCGCACTCTAATGCTTGAGCAGCCTCATCGATCACTATATGCGTGAACAATAGATCTAAGCTGGTTAGAGAGCTAGACGTGGCCAAAGTGGTCACGATCAAACCACAGTCTCTAAGGTCTTCTTCGGTCGGATTGCGGAAGGTACCGTTCGGTTTCATCAAACTGTACTCCTGAACCACTGGATGTACCTGAAATGGGGGAATGAGAGCAGAAGGGGAACTCTTCGATCAAGGAAATTTGTTTCTTCTGAGCAGACGTACCGTGTTCCTGGATCTACCTTGGTAATAGATTCTGACTGGTTTCAATCGTGGATTATTTTCACATTTATACCAAACGTCGAAGAATTCTTTGACATAAAGATCTGCCGCGCTGTTGCTGTGTGTGCAGAGCAGGATTTTATGTTCTGAGCTCGTTGTCAGCAAAAATCGTAGTGCCTGAGCAATAGTAAACGTTTTCCCGGTTCCAAATGGTCCTAGTAGCAAGATCGGTGGCATGGAGATATTAGTAGAGGCTGTTATTACCGCCAATGCCTTTTCCTGTTCTGCGTTCAACAAGGAAAATCCGAAACTGCTCCCGTGTGTGCCTAACAAATTTAGAAAACTACTTTCTTCCATATTTTTGTGAGCTTTGTTTAGAAATACTAGGCCAATGTCGGGCAAACTATCCACGCTCCTGTGCCACTCGCAGAAAGGCAACCGATTCAATAGGAATTGAACTTGCACGTGTACATCCGTATTGGCTGTCAAGTTTAACGCGTGCACACACTCTTTCGACAATCTAACGTACACTGTGTGCGTGCACTTATCTTCTATGTACGCTTCGTATATTACGTTCGACGATTGTGATAAGCTCTTCAAGAGTACTTTATTGCAACCTCTCAGGAACAGCCTGCCGCTTTTCGTATCTTCTGAGATACTGCGGCTTAGCGGCAGCTGTGGTAAAAAATTCATCATATATTCAATTTTTTGTATGCACACAAAATCGAGAAAGTGCGGGACAACTGTACTAAACAAAATGCAAATTTATATATACTTGTAAAACTAGGAGTAATTGTAGATTACTGTTTAAAGTAGCAGAAGATTATAGAAAGAGAAAAAAGGTACAATTGTTAGAAGGAACCGCACCTGAGCAAAGAGTTCACCCGGTGGTGCATATTTGGCAATGGTGGATCCATCACCTGCAGAAGTCAAAATGTAGTAACTATGAAGACGCATGTAGGAGGTTTCATTATATCTAGCTATCTGCTCATGTCGAGCTAGCTCCTCCACCGTAATTAACTCGTGAAGACGACCTCTATAATTTTCTGGAGTTAAACGATCGTCCGTGAGAGATTCTTGAGTCAAGAAAAAATTGCTTCTATTTGGATATGGATACATCATGGACAGTTTGTCCTCCTTTGGGTCTTTCGTTGATACAAAAGGTGAATCAAACCAACAAATCTGGCACGTTCCATTATTCCATGTCTTTGGATTCTGTGAGAATTGATAATTGGTCGCTTCGTGAATCCTGGTAAAGTCTTCGGTTGGTACAGAATCCATGCAAATCTTTTGAATTATCACTGGATACTCTCCAAAGTAAAAAAGGACATTCTGGCGATACGTGCCATATTTATTAGCAACAAAACAAATTTTGACTAAATAATGCTCTTCCTTTACTGAATCTTCGTTTACATTTGAATTGTCCAATTCTGAATTGTACCATTCCTGGCCATTTGTAATTCCAATATTAAGAGCATCACGCATAACAGATTTCAATGCAAAATTTCTGCGATTCTGATCCAAGGTTAGTGCTATTCTTTGTAACTGTTTACCTAAATGAACGCAACAAACCCTTTGACAATTACTACACCAGAAAGAAATCCCAATGCTACATCTCACTCCATAAACTATCAACGCAATTACTCCATAATGATGTTTAATGATCCTTTGATAATTACTATTTAATATCATCAATATTATTTTATTACCAATATTATCAATAGTTTGTCAATCAAGTTTTCACATTAATGCAATCAATTGACCAACGACAACCAATTTTTAAAAAATATGAATGTAAACACTACTAGAAAACAACACTTACCGTTCGTCACGATCTCAAAGTCCCAACAGAAAATTATATTGTTAACGGTCGAACGGCAACAGAGACTCTTATTCGGGAAAATTAACACATTGTTCGTATCCTTGCACGTCATTATCGTCTCAGGATTCTCCGATTTCACCCAGTCGTGCTGCACCTTCTCGGCGAAGCCGGAAGGAAAGTGGGTTCTAACCTCTCCGTCCATTCGATACGAGTGATCGACCATGTTCGCGGATAGAAATTCCGCATAATTTCCACTAAATTCGAATACCGGTAACTACATCGTATCGCGATGCACGATTTTTCGCATTTTCGAAGCAACAGATACACTTATTTCACCACGCATTCCCGCTATAATTCTCTCCGTACAACACACAACGCTTTTCACTGATGGACGATGGATTACTTACGCGTATTGCGCATGCGTAAGCTGTGTAATACCGCGGCGTAATCATCGCCATCTGGCGACCGTTAACGCACTCGCAAGCTTGAATAAGTGACATTACCGACAACGGAGTAAACGAGTTCAGTAATCTCAATTTTATTTACTACATATTTAAATCTACTGTATTATTAATTTTTGTCGTGTTATTATTAATATTTGCAATAGTTATTATTCAAATCAATTATAGCGAAGAAAATTATGTTGAAGAATGAAATAAAGAACCAAAATAATTCTGATATATATAGAAAGTTGTTAGCTATCACAATTTGCATTACAACGATGCATTTAATTCAATATTTCTATCTCCAAACTCGCTGTTTCTTATTCTTCCATAGAATACATAAATCAAAAGATATCCTATTACACGAAAATTAAAACACAAAAAGAAAACTTTTTTTAATCTCTGCCCTATAACTTTTACCTTTCGCTCGTCTTCCATCGTGTTGACCGCGGGATTAAACTAGAAATCCGTGAGAGTCACGATCCCAGAGGGCAGTCGGGACAAATAAACAACCCGATGAAGAACGGTCAAACTCCAACCGAGGGGAACAGTCAGTCTCTCTCTCCCTTCGCCTCTCCACGCAATCTCGTGGAAATTCCAGAGAAGGTTCTCATGTAAATCGTGCAACGCTATCGAACCACCGGAAGTGGCTAAATGACGATCGCCATTATCCAGCGGCCTGGCGAAGGCTTTCGAGAGATAGAGAGCCAAGGAAGGAAAAGGACGAATATAGAACGAGAGAGAGAGGAATAGGGATGGCTGAAGAGTCTCCACGAGAGGAGTGAAATGCCAGAACCAGAGGAGTGGGATCGCGGTTAGCCCCAACTGGCTTGAAAGCTTTCGAATCGTCGACCATTTCGTGCGTTGCTCCAGGTATTCCCTTGATACCAAGCTATTCCATTTACCTCGACGCCTGAACCATGGCGTGGAGGTGGATGAAAAAATGTTATTGGAATCTGACAGACACGGTAGCTGACCAGTTTGCAACGCGAGATAAACTATTTGTCTGTTTTCGAACTTTCCCCGAGGGAAATCTAATGCGATGTTCGATGGCACTATATCCTCCATAGAGTACTATAGACGGTGCGTATGGGTGTGGGTGGCCGTGGACGGCTGCTTTTAATGGTGTCCGAGAGGCTCCTGCAAAACTAGGGTTATTTTTTTCCACCACATGAATATACCGATACGGGATGGTTCTTGTTAGGGGAGATCTGTAGTCGACGTTCCGCTCCAGGAATGTCGAGTAGATCCTTTAAACGTCTATTGTGGGGTAGGTTATTGTCATTAGTTTCCTAGTTCGGTCTGGGGTTTGATAATGTTATGATGAAGAGTTTTTAGCAAGAGAATGAATATGGTATTTGCGGATATTTAAATTGGAAATATTTTTACCGTTGCTGTTGATTTAATATAGATAATTTATTGTTATTAGACTGTTGATTCAATTTAGGCTTGATAATAACGCAGTAGAGAATTTTTAGCAAATCAAAAAATGTAATATTTACAGTTTTCGTTTTAATAAAGATAATTTATGACACTATACACAATTATGACATTTTTATTCATTGTAAAGGAGCAGGAGTTTTTATGACAAAAAAGACAATGTTTCATGGAGATTTGATTTTTTTTAACGATAAAAAAACACGATAGGTTTGAAGATGATCGATATGACGTAGCATTAAAAATATTGTGTCGAAACATACATTCATCCCATTTGCCTTGTTTGTGAATAAAGATAAAAACAGGACGAATATATATTTATATTAGAATTCAAAATGATCCTGTTTAGAAAGAACGAATTTATATATGTTTCTTGTAACACAACGTAATGAATGCTTTGAGCAAAGAAGCGCGACAAGTGACACGCCTAAAGAAGTGGACAGCCAAAGAAATTAATACGCGAAGTAAATTGCACGGTAATGAAACCTATTTACGTTTCCGCTAATGAAACTCTCGTTAACTAAGGTGATTGTGAAAGGTACCTTTTGAAAGAAAAAAAAGGTTTCGTTCGGCCATAACAGGTCATCCTCGGTCAAAGGAAATTTCCACAGGAATAGAGGAAAGAAACGAGAGGAAAAACAGACAATGAACATTTACCGGGACTTCAGTTCATCAGGAAATATTTTCATTCACCGCGCTTCCGTTAACGAACCTCAAGATTATTAAGCTCAACGCGGCCCTCAAACGTGGCAGGACAAAAGCGCTTAAGCTTGTGTCGCTTTCATCAACTACCCTCCGTTCTAGTAGTCGCAATACGAAAAAGAAGAGAGAGAAGTGTAAACAGAAAGCATCTACTGGAGAATACCTCTTCAAGTTCTTTCACTAAATTAGAAAAGAAAGAACCGGAAATAGAATAAACTAAAAAAGAAAAAAGAAATCTAAAGAAATAAAAGAAAAGGGTTATCTAGATAGAACAATATAACGAGCCCAGTATTATGCAAGTCGATGACAAACTGGGGTGACAAAACCTTCGGTTCGCAGCAGGAACAAAAACTCCTTATCTCGAGAATGTCGCGTATACCTGGTTGCTTTATATCACCCGAATCGCCATGACATTTGTAGTAAGAGCGATAGGAAGATTAAAACAGAAGAAGAAGTAGAGGAACCTGTCCTTTTCTCAACGATGAATTCATCCGCGGTTCGCGATTAAAATGACGAACGCGACGAGATAACGGGAGACCTCGATAAAAAGGAACTAGCAAGCTTCTCGTCGTGGATCTGACATTTTTCACAAGAGCAGAAAAAAAGTAGGGGCAGGGGACAAACTCGAAAAGACGAATAAAAAGGAGAAAAGCATTCAGGCGGCAAGAATACAGTGCTGAAAGAGCGGGTTCGTTGTAACAGGGTAGAAAACAAGATAAAGGTTGTCGAGGGTGTGAGAACGCGAAAGAAACGCACAAGCTGCGGGGACGAGGTTCGATCGCACGCATATATCGCTAATTAAAATCTGTCGCCTAGTCCATGACCGTCCTAGGGTGAAAAGAAATGGAGAAAGGCAAAAAAATTGAGTGGGTTGGATGGTCCAGCGTCATTGGATACGAGGGAATCGTGGATATAACGGGGTGTAGGGGGAGAAAAGGGTGCAAGTAACGGGCGAAAACGTCGAAATCGCGCTAACGAGAGGATTCGTTATATCGGACGTAGGCGGAATATAAAGAACTGTCGTTATCGCGCCTCCGACGTGTCCCTCGAATACGGTGCGAACGAATATGTGCTCGCCAGGACTTGGTCAGTTTTTTAATCGAGTTCCTGCACTCTTTCCCGGCTTATCTCGAGAGATATTATGCAAACGCCTGGGTTTCAGTTATTAGAAAACGTTTTTTGCGTTTCCGTCTGCGCTGACGCGTATGAGGAGAAATGCACAATTGTTGATGCGTAGCATTGTTTGGCAAGAAAATTCAATTTTGAAGATCGCGGATGAAAAAAGAGAAGCTTGGGTGTAAATAGAATTAAGTATGGTAACAGGAAGATGTTGCCGTATGTGACTCTATTGACGTTGATTGTTTAATTTTTTTTTTTTTTTTTTAATTAAACGCTAATCGTGTATTCTGATATTAACAAGATTAAGAAGTGTTTGGAAAATGGAGTGAATCAGTTTGTCTTTTGGATGGCTGGAATAATTATGTATAGTGTGTTAACCGAATGAATTTAAAATAACAATACCAAGTAATCGAAAACTGAGTTCTCGAAGGACGTACGAAACTTTTATGAGTAGCTGGTACGGTAACTCACAAAAATATTTGGATATTTACAACAGAATACACTTATCTATATATTGTGTGTACTATATAGAGTATTTTGAAATTTCTTTTGCACTGTAATGAGATACGACTTTCACGATTATATTGGTAAAATTTGGGACCAATCTGAGAATGTTATAAAAACATAGATTTATTAAAAATTAATACACAACATATAATAAGCGTTAAAGTTGGTCCCAATGAATATATAATATAACCATAATATCTCGGCACTAAATATCTTATAGCTTCGATGTACTTTCAGATTTACTTCACACTGAGCTACCATAATCATGAATATCGTTACAGCGCTAATTAAATTTACAAATGTTTCGTACAACACGCATAGTACATTTATAACCGTTTCCTACAAATGTTGGAATACCTTCGTGCGAATATATCGTACGAATACATAAATTCATGTACACAAATTTAAACGTAACGCGACTTCTGATACCAACTTGTCGTTTCATTTTCATCGAAAAGGATACGACTGAACGCAGATGCAATGCTGACATGTAACGTTCATATGCAGTAATCCTAATCGGCACACAGCTGTACGCTGGCACGTTGAATCGAAATCGGCTGGAGAAACGAGAAGGGCGGAAACCTGGCAGATAGCAATCGCGAAAGCTCATTAGGGCCCATCGTGGGCGAAGCAACGACAGTCGAACGATGCTCAGGAGTTGTCCAGGCCCGATTGGTTTCTCTCTCCTCCTCTCTCCATCTGGCAACGAGTGGACCAATTCCGCGTGCAGAATGTCGACCTGTCACAGCTGTGGATGTCAGGTGAACGGTGTCGCGCGAACGGCCAAAGTCAAGCACACCTGGCTCGTTTATTCCGGTAATTTATACGACACCTCGTCACTTACGCCGACTAACACTGGTCCACCAGTGAAATCGATACATCCTTTCGACCCTATACAACCTGACCCACAGTGTCGACTACGATATACCAGCACCTGTTCTGTTTCGAGGCCGAGGAAAGCTCCAGTGGAAAGCTGGTGAGCAAGAATCTCTGTTGGGTTAAATTTACGAAAAGTTTGTCGATAATCTATTTTTATAGAAGAAGCTCTCCCTATTTGTTTGGAAGTTCGTTACAAAATTGAAGGAATGTCTGACGATAATCTATTCTTATGGAATTACGATATAATCAGATTGTTTGTGACTTTATTTAGTTTGATCGGTAGTTTGAAACTAGACTTTGTAGTTTCATTTTGAACGGTCACAGGCTTGGATATGTGTTTTGTTAAAGATCCAATCTTGTATCTCGAATATTTGAAGATTAAGGTTTGTACTTTTGAGATTTGGAAACGAGCGTTTCTGATATTTGGAATTCAGATTGCGTGGAACCGAAGGAAACAGTGCGCTTAGACGTGACGAATTAATCGAATTCCATTGTTACGTCGCCATGTAGAATACAGATGGACAACTCGATTATCTCGAGTTCGACCTATCCTTAGAGCTTGTTCGCGACTCAGAAATTAATTTCGCTATCGATCGATCGTTCGTTTGGAAACCTGTTTAGTGAATTCTCTTTAGTGAAATTAGATTTCAGTGTTATCTATAGAATTTTTCGACGAATATTTAGATAGAATTGAAAATTCCTTCAATTTTAGCTGCGATTGGTGTATCGTTAACTCACGAGAATACGAGATTTCAGATAGTAGTTGAAATTGCATCTAGTCCCCCAAATTAGGGACATGTTGAACAACCCTACATTACATCTTCAACATTCCCTGCGCTGCGAAATATGCTCGACCTGCAGAAAACTTAGGGACACCCCTCATTGCTATTCCCCAGCTTACATTCCAACGTGTGACCTACTCTGTTCATTTAGAAAAATAAATTCTCCGAATTTTAGAATGGTGTTTAAAGATTAAAATTCCAACCACTTGAGTCTCGCAATATATTGACTACTAAAATCCAAAACTAATTAATTAATTAATCTCATTCTATGCAAATCTTTACAGCAAATTTCACATCTTTTTATATATACCTGTAATGCCTAAAGCTGAAACTACCCTATTTTTTAACGAACGCACAAATTTAAAACTACTTTAATTTCTTCCAATTTTTACTATTTCAATTCTTTCTTTGGTTCTTTTAATTCTTCCATTATTTCAACTTTTGATAGCAAAAAATTACATATATTTAATATTGATATAAATTTCTAAACTATACCATCATAGAAAAAACCAGAAGCTGCAACTGTTTCAATTGATTTCCATTTTTCATTTTTCATTCAATTTATCTTATCTTTATCGTCAAACGTTCAACCACAAATTTCCAAAAAATTTAAGCCGAATATCCCGCCAACGAAACATTTCGTGCTTGCCAACTGCTCAAACTTCCTTAGTCGACCGTTCGAACTGCAAACTGACTTAACTTTTCAACTCGATGAACTAGAAAATGCAAGCTACAAACATTTCATAACTGGAAACAGTGGACGATCTAGCTTGACAAAAGGGTGAAATCAACGTCGAAAGGGGAGAAAGTCGTGGAGATTCCCGCGGACGCAAGATAACGCAGCGCGAAAGACGTTCGCGTCGACGACCATTGTGTCGCGTCGAGGACAATAGCGTCGGGGATGTCCCTATCTTCCGCTTTCGAGTTGATATCGTGATTGGATCGCGGTCCACTTGTAATTGGATACTCCACCAGACACCGACGTTGTCTATAGAACAAAAAGAAATCGCCGACAGTGGAAACGGTGACTTTCGTCGCCGACTTATCGATTCCAATTTCCCGACATAATTGAGACTTGCTCGATTTCCGTGTCGAACAAACGATCGTGGGCTTCTTTTTATGATATTATCGGGCATTTTATGAGAATTTAGAATTGGCGAATGAATTAACGTGTCGCCACGCAGTTCTCGTTGTTTTCGCGTATATTTTTATGCGCAATTTAAAGTACCATTTTGTATACGAATTTCTCTGTTCAAAATTGTGTCGGTGAAAAACCATCCTGATTAACTTTGTAAATTTAAAAATAGAAGAGATCGATGACGTTACAAATATCTTTTAATATCGATCTTGGATTATTACAAGTCTTGGATTATTAACGTCGAATTTAATCGTTTTCCTGTTTTTCCATAAGTTCCTTGGGAATCGAGCCGATTCGTTAATGGAACAATAACCCAACGTTTGTTTCACATTCCTATATGGAATGTTTTCGTTCGATCGCAGACGGTGTTTTTAAAGCCCTTTGACACATGTTTCGATAACTGCTACCGTTTTCGAAAAATACACATCAGTATGTTGGTAGAGAAATGAAAGACCCATCCTCGATCTTCGAAAAGGGTGGAAGATGAAGAACGTTGCAGATTGAATGTAAATAGTGCTATCTGATCGATGGACAGGAAAAAGGGCAGCAATGATTTTCAAAAATAAGAATCACTCTGATAGAATAATTAAAGCGATAAATTGGAAATAAGCAAGCAGATATAGTTGCAAATTCTCTTTAAAAAGGTCGACGTTAATTTTACCACAAGCACCTGCATGCTTTCGACAATTACAGAAACAAACAAATTTTTATTCTACGAATGTAATAATTCTCTTATTGAAGTGTGTCATATGCGACAATGGTAGCGAGGGGCGCGTTAACTAAAAATATTACCAACGATTAAAATCCCCGTTGCATTTGCAGACACCATGATCGACCGCAGAGCCGACGAAAGCGCGTAGTCGTCAAAATTCATCCCCTAAGCCCGGTTGAAAAACGGCTGACGCTCGTTTCACTCTTGTCCCTCGACTCGGTCAATTATTCCGTGACATTTGTGAGTACGGCTGATTAACAAGCAAGGGAGAGAGGATAGGTGTCAAGATGGAGAATATCGCGAATCAAGATTTAATTTAATAACTCTGTTGGGATCTAATGGCGGGGAATAATTTATCTGGCTCGGCCGAGCGGCAGCTTCCTTGCATTATTAAGCCAGCCTCGATGGTCTCTTGGCTCATGCTAGAATTGCTCGCGACAATGCCAATTTTGCTAGAGGCACGGACATCGTCGACTATTTAACCGCTTGATGCGTTCGTCATCCATTGGCATGGATCATCGATAATTTATCGTATTCAGGAAACAGGAGAGCCGTATAATCGAATCTCAAATATCAATTCAGTTAGTAATGGGATTGACAAATGGCTTCTTTAAATAGACTTAACACTTTGGCTGTCACGCCGAAATCACATGTTTCGCTCAGGACGCCACGGGAGTATTTTTATTATTCAAAGCATATAATGGCAAAATAATAATATATTGATAATGTAAGACAACATTCTGCCCCAATGGACCGTTTATCTTATTAGTGGTCACGGGTGACCACCGTGGCGCCTTGGTAACAGTCGATAGCGACATATTATAACAAGGCTTCGTTTATTTCAACAAACCATTCGCATTTGTTATTTCGTCGTAAGCAAAACGTGAAGAATATATTGTTGAAACGTGTAGAAGATATTAGTAAACAGTTTGCTGATTCTATATATAATAGTAAGGTATGTGCACATACCTAACTTCAATTATATGATTATAAAGCAGCATTTACGATCATTTTCTAAGGTGTGTTTATAATAATATTCGTAGACTACCCCTCAAAGATGTGGATGCAAACACAGTGCACCGTTAGATGCAAGATTTGTTCTAATTTTTGTTTATTGATGTTCTAATAAAAATGTTTAATTGTTCAATGGGGCACTTTTTATTTCAAAGTATCTTCTATTTATCGGTTATATTGAAAATGCCCTAATTGCATTTTCATACAATTTTTACAATTGTAAGGAGTTCAAGCGCTCCGGTCACCAATGACCCACCGTGGCGGTACAAGAGAAACCGTGGCAGTCAAAGTGTTAAAAGATGGATAACATTTGAAGACGATAGATGAGAAACGTAAAAAGTTACATTTCTTTCGTAGAAAATTAATTTTAGAGGTGAACAAATTTACTGTATACCAATATTACTTTATTAGTACACACTTACCATACTTCAATTATGAAAGCTAAGTTGAAACTCCTTGCTATCGTTAACGCATATTGTGTGATTCATTATTGGAACAACGAACGCTGTTTCGATTGTGTTGTTGATTAGAAATTAATTAAATTTAAAGTATTCAGTAGCAACTATCGAATTTTAAAGACGTTCACGTAATTATAAGCGATAATGGACTTGGAAAAATGACCGATCAACTAACTTGGAGGGATCGATACGTTGAATAACTTTTATAATGCAATTTGACAGATAGTAAATTATAGATGTGCAGTGTAGAATGTAGAGTGTTAGGATGCAACAGATAATAGCGCGATATTTTGGAACTTTCAACTATTTTGGAGAAGAGCCAAACAAATAGAAATTGTGAACATTAAATACTGTTTATCTTGAATTTTGTTATTTAATTTGAAACAGGAACAAATATCCGGATATTTTGCGCTGTTGTTCCATTTCGTCTTTTTCTGGGGATGATAGTGTATTGTACCAAGATAATGGAAGTACAAATGAGGTACTTGGGCCGACGAGAACTGAGCTGAAAGTTTCGCGGCGCGATACTCTAAGATGTTAAATACAACTACGACCGCCTAACTTAATCACCTTCTGCACACTTATAGTCGAGATATTCGAACGACTTACTTCATTCGTCCCCTATCGTTGTTTCAGCCGCTTCATGCTTCATTGAACGATATTGAATATTAGTCTTGCCTGAAACAAAAGAAATATAAATCTGTAAATTCATTTACCTTCATTGCACTAAATAACAAGAGAAGAGATAAAAGTAAGAGAAGCGAAAAAATTAGAAACCAAAAAATTATACGAATCTAATTGCAACTTATTTTCCACACTTACCAAAAAAAAATATACTTCGATGAAATATTTTCATTTTAATCGCGCGTGATGTATATATATATAGACATAGATTGTTTCTAGTTTGACTGTTTATCTTAACGCGAAATTTATTATGCAGCAATCTAATGCAATCGCGGTGAAGGATCTAAATCGAGTCGTTCAAACTGACGTTTGCTATACGTTACGATCTAATATATCGAGAAAGCGATGCAATATGAACTACTAGCCTATAATACAACCTATAATACTTCAGGCTTTATTCAAAAAGCACGAACGCGCCTTAAACACGCGAGCAGCATGACGCGATGCGCAATTTCGTTGGCAAATATACCAAATAACCATATTTCAAATCTAATCAGTTTCACATAGAGCAGTTGGAAAATCACGTAAATTTGTAGCCGGAAATGTATTTCATTTCTTGTTTCAATTTTTCTCTTAAGAAAAAAGACACTCCTTAACACGCGACTCAACTTACATAATTTGCTACTTTTTGCGCATCTATGCGAAAATCGCGTTCATTTATCAACGTAAGAGCGTTCGGTTTTTGTTTTAGAGAGACCTCGTTCTAAAATGTACATGAAAAATGTGACTAGACACGCGACGTGTCCGAGACTGTAATTAAGCGAAAATTAAAGATATCGCGTTGTTGTTAGTTGCGGGTCATTTTCTAACGGAATTACGTTAATGATCCTTGATAGGGGTTATCTTTTGATCGATACATTCAAACCTGTATCATGGACACGTTTTTTCCGTATAAAAATATCTATAAAATGGAAATATGTATAGATGCATAATGTTAAAAGTATCTGTAAAAATGAACAATTCTTTATTTTTACCACTCGGGTAATTTTGATATTAAACGTATCAGGTTAAATATATTCTTTGAGCGGTTGCAGTCTGATGTTTAGGATTTCAGCTTCATTTTTACATTTATTATTTCAAGAAGGATGGAGTTGCTTTTTCAATTCAAATTTTCTATTTTAACTCGGTTAAAATGTATAGGACGGTTTCGCCAAGCAACAGAGTCTTCGTTCCCACGAAATATTTTCTTAGGAACTAATCGCGAGTTTCCTGCGAAACCCCGTCGAGTGAGAGAATTCTAACGAGCAGTATTTTAATGTTTGACACGCTCCATTTGCATCGTGTACACCGGCTGATAGAATTATTCATTGGTTTTAACGCGTCTACAGGCAATTGAAAATTTCACTGTGCATTTTAATGGCGAGCTGTTACTATTAAGATCGACTAACATGCAACTCCGCACGACGATAGAATATAATTATTTCTTAAAACTAATTTAAGAATAGAAATCTGTCTCGATGCAATAGTCAAACGACTATTAAAGACTGGATATATAAATAGATATTATTCAATTAAAAAACGAATCTAAGCTATTCTGTTGCAAAAATAAAATTTCATCGAACGTCGAGATTATACGGGAATCGTATTTAAGAATATTTTAATCCGCGATACTGTACTGTATACATATTTAAGATGCAAAAGTACAAAATTAATTACATATTCCACTATTCCTTCGAATTCCGAATAATACGAAAATTGGCGTCTCACTTGTTAAAATTGACCTTAGACATGTTAAAATCACAGTAACTCGAGTAACAGCCCATAAAAGCGAACATTCGCAACGTCACTATCATTCATAACACGTACATCATAATGATCTTTATACACTTCCGTCGTCGCGTCAGTGGCATGCTCACCTTCCCTGCAATTTCCGGTAGGAATCGTCGCGACGAAAATCGTGGCTGTCTCCTTTTCTCCGGTAAAATGGAGCCATATTGTCCACGGAACATTGCACACGTACGTACGTATATGGTTACACTACTTTGTGATTTAATATACTCGTTCGTGTAGCTGAAAAGAGCCACAGATACGTTGCAATAGAAACAAAGAAGGTTTAAAAAGAGCGAAGCCAAAGTCAGGGAAGTTAGTGAACGAAATCTCTAGAGACGAAAGTTGGAGGATAAAACAACAATAACATAATCTTTTCGTCGTTAAAAAATAACGCCATTATCCAAATACGCTAGAGATCAACACCGAAATAAGAAGAACAGACAAAATACAACGATTAAAGGAATCTGCAAGTTTAGGCGGCGGAGGAGTAGTACGCCTGGTGAGAGAATAAAGTCGTTGAAAACGGACTTTAAGACAGAGGAAGAAGAACGAGTCAGATGGAAGATAGGAATAGGACAATTTCATTTCGAGAGGCACAATGTATTCCCCGGATCGGAGATCCCTGGCGGCGATGGGGAAGCGGTTCCACGCGTTTTCTTTTGGCTCTCGTTTTATCCGGTCGTTCAACCGACGAGATTGAGAACGCCGGAACGACGGCGAAGAGCCATTTGCGTGATCGGTTCAGCCGAGATAACGAGGGGAACGCTCATGCAAATGCGATCGAAATGGAAACTCGGCCGAAACAGCGCCGCTTTATCGCGACTTTAATTCGGCGTAATTCGTGCACGGTGCACGATCATCGGCCACCGTTACACCTACTCTCGATTGATCGACTGGAACGCCATGTACTCTCGAATTCTACGGTCTCGAGTTATCAAGAGAATTCTTCATCTTGTCACGTGTTATCGATGGAAACATCGATCGAAGCTTTCGGGTTTTCACTTAGGAACTTAGACGCACACATTTCAGTTTGAAATTTATATTGCGCAGATGAAATCCATGTCTTGTAACGTTAAGGTAAAAGGGAACGAAATTTTTGTATCGCTAGACTGTTTAGTACTGTAATTATGGGAAAGTTCTGGAGGATAAGTATTTAAAACTGTAAAAGGAAAGGCAGCGAAACTATTTGTATAGATAAAGAATATTCGTATGGAAATATGTATTATACATTTGAATGAAAATATAATACAAGGAAGATAGCTAAAATTTGGCATATCGTACGTAAGAACACGAATATTTAATCTCAGACTCGCTATACTTTACCTAAACCTTCAATACTTAATCTATTTCTGCACATTTCTTCGTTTCATAAAATTCATCAAAATCGATTTACGTCCTGAAAAACCCGTGAAATTCACATTAACCATATTAAACAACGCAAGCGAAAAATTTCAAACGCGAAATTAAACACAGTTCGAAGTCATCCTTGAAGAAACTGCAGGAAGCAACGAAACGAATCCCATTTGAACGCACATGAGTTCGAACGGCCGTGTGACGAAGCAAAAAGGAAAGAGGGTGTAAAGGAATCGTGTGGGAATTAATCGAGAGCCGTGGAATCTGCATGCGAGCCACGCGTCTCTCCCATCGAATGACGTATTATTACGTCGGGTCGGGATAGTCGGTTTCCCGGTCGATTCCCCACGTTCCAAAACGGTCTTCGCGAATTATCCCTGTCCCCTTGAGGGGTGGAAGGGACGAAGGAAGGGTAAAGTTCGGTCGTTATCTACGGCAGGCAGTTATTGCCTATTGCACGGTGCCCGGCAAAATACAGGACTAGACTGAATAATTCCCTCGTCATCTTGCCAAGTCCTTTGTATTTCTCTTTAAACCCCCGGAAACAAGAGGATGGATAGGTGGGCGAGGGTGAGAAGAAGGGGTCGTGGATGCAGGGATCACATCAGGCTTTGTTGGAAAACGCGATCGCGAGACCGAGAGAAAATGGAACAGCAGGAAGCTGCGAGGATTGCTAAATTGTTTCATAAAAGGACGTCGCTATGTTGGTGATACATCGATGGGCTTCTGGAAAGTATCTCAGATTGTTGGTTTAGTAGGACATGCTAAAATTGTTCTTCCGTATTGTTATCTCGTTTCTGGCGGGCAAAGGTGAAGGAATGTGGTGAAAATGTAGAGGAAGGTAAAATGCTATTGGATGGTTCTGTAGGAGATATCGATTTAAGAGCAGTTAACGATAGGCAAAAGATATAAATGCGAGGACCGCTAAATACGAAAGAGGTTTGTAAGAGATTGTAAACTTGTGGAAAAATATATGAAGAATCGTAAGTCCTTTAGTGTTTAGAGTTTGAGATCTGCTATTTAAAGTTCAATTTTTAAATGGCTTGAGGTACGAGATCCATAGCAATTTCAAATATATATTTTTATAACATTGTATAAAATCTTCTGCGAAAGGTGTGTGTTCAGGCGAAAGGTTGTCCAAAAAGTTTCTTTCGTTTCATAAGGTGATAATAGATGAACAACAATTTCCGTTTTACATTATTTTATTGAATTAGGTGTGGTCCATTTCGTTCTATTTCTATTATTATGTTCGTGCATAATTCAATAAACTGATATAAAACAAAAAACATTGTGCGTCTATTATTTCCTTATGAAACGAAAGAAACTTTTTCGACAACCTAATACATAGAGTGAAATTTTATAGTGAGTAGCAGGCGAAAGCATTTGAAATATTCTTCTCCTGGGTTTTAAGGTACCAAAGATATTCTTATGACTAAAATAATGCACTCTGATCACATTTCACAGTCGATTGCAGTTCGAAAAAGTTCTATATTCTTTAACCGCAAACTTCCGTGGTGGATGGTCGAGGAGGAAAGTTATCATTGCTTTCAAGGATTCCGCAATCCGGGAACTTCAAGTTTTCCGGGTTCAAGTTTTGAAGTTAAATTACTGGAAAAGCTAGAAGTCTATCTTCTTAACAATGCTTTGTGTACCACTACACGTCGAATGCTGCTGTTTCAGGTGTTTAACTTTCAACCTCTGGCAGCGGAAATTTTCACGCATTATATGTACTTTCCTTTTATCTTGTCTTGTATGTGCTGCTTATTTACTGTATCTGTACTTTTTCTTTTTATTCTGTCTTTTATCCGCTCCATATATCTTTCCTCGTTTTCTTCGTTATATCCATTTCCAAAAAAAAAAAAAGAAAATGACGAACGTACCCCTTGAATCACGGGAAACATCTGCTGAATCACGATAAAACAGCGTCTGGTATAGCAGAGAAAAAATAAAGGAACATAGCAACCCCTTTGCTATGAGAGATTAAATTAAAAAGCGTCCACGACGCCGTTTCGCTGGATTCCTTGCGGTGCAGATTGAATTTCCTAAATTCATTAAAGGGTAATCACCGGAAACCGGCAGAAATCAGCGTTTCCTCGTTTGTACAGTTGCGGGTGCGTTAACTAAGTATCGCAGCGGAACCTCGACTTTATTACCCTTCTATCGTTATGGAAGACTGTAAAAGATTTCAAGTATTTCGTATGAGTGGAGAAGCGAATAAAATTGTTTCTTATGGAAACTAAATGAGACCAGTTAAATACTGAAAATTGAAGTATTTGCAAGAATAAGAAGGTGATTTGAATATTTAAACCGTATTGATTGAAAGAGAAAGCAGTCTCTCAGAAAGCAAATCGATCGACTCCATTTTTAGAAATCTTTATAACATAATCATGTGAATACATGATTAGAGCCAGAATTCTCGAAGAAGCAAATTATTTAATTTCATATTATTATGTTCATTTTGTGATAGGAAAAAGGAAACAAATAATCGTAAATTCCACAATTTACACAATTATGTAAACAGAATTCTTTCCGCTTCTTCATTTATAGGATTAATTATTATAACCTTTCAGCAGTTCATATATCTGTTTTACACGCTGAGTATAAAATTCTCATTACTTAGATCCAGATGAAAACCATGAAAACATCTATCGAGATACAAAGCTCTTTCCTCTATCCGAAAGAAGTATACCAAGGGTGTATTAAGTTAAAAAACAATCAAAGCAAGTTTTAACAAACCTACCTAACACTGTGTCAAAAAAAAAAAGAAGAGAATAAAAGACAAACTTCTATATTCCTAACTAAATCCAAGAAACTCCATAAAACTAAAAGAAACCTTCTGCAAAGACTATACCATAGAGTATAAAGAATCGTGGTAACTTTTACCAATCTATTCACGTTTCGAGACTTTTCGTTCAAAGTATGAAAACGAAAACGAAACAGAACGTTCTACGAGGTGAAATATTTGATCGTTGTTGCAGAAACGTGGAGGATTACGCGAAAGAACACGAGGAGGCTTCAAGGAACATTCAGCAGTACCTGTCGAATCCGATCAACGCTTATTTGCTGGTGAAAAGACTGACCACCGATTGGAAGCGGGTCGAGGAGCTGATTACCCAGGACGTGGGCAAGTCGTTTGTCGCGAATATCACCAACTCACGGAGCGACCTTAAATTCCCAACTGACGAGGACCTTAATGGCGCCGCTGTCGCTTTGATGAGGCTACAGGACACGTATAAACTGGAGACTGCACAGGTCGCCAGGGGCGTGTTGAATGGAGTCCAGTACAGCACCGGATTAAGTGGTTCGTATATACGTGCCTCTTCTTTCGTTTTTTGTTTGCCTTTGCTGATCATTTCCTGTTTACTTTTACCACTTAGATGAGAATTTTACTTCCTGGTTCTTTTTTAATGAAGATTTACCCTCTTTGGTTTTTCCTTGATAGGGAGAGCTTTTAGTTATTGTTCTTTTTGGGAGAAAAATTTTCTTGTTCGAGTTACGTTGACAGAAAGATATGGTTTTTCATATTATCTCGATTAACAGGTTCAAACTCAAGTGACACAATCTGCGCTTCTATCTGACGGCGTGGGTCATCGACGGGTCACATCTTGTTTTTATCATCAAACACCCATCGATGATCCACGCCATTTGTGTTTCAAATTTTAACTCAAAAAAACGTAATTTGAATTTAAAAAGCGTATGAAAAAGCGCGTTAAAAGTTTCACTTTTGATTTCATTTTGTAGCTTCCGTTCATTGAAAAGTTCTTTGCTTTTTTTCCATGAAGTGCAAGGTTGATCAGCTTCTCTTCCATAAAGAGCTTTCTCTTTTGCGTTCTTCCTCGACAAAGATTTGCTATTTATGACTTTCCTTTGATTCAGACCTCTTATATATTTGGTTCTTCATCGCTAAAGAATTTATTTTTGGATTTGCATCGATAGTAGCAAGATTCTATTCTTTGGGTGAATTTTATTCTTCGCGTTTTTGCCAATAAAAAGTTCCTCTTTCTGGCCTTCCTTCGACGAACAGCTTTTATGTTTAATTTTACTTCAGCAAAGAATTCTGTTTCTGAATTCCTACTGATAAGGAATCTTTCTTGTTGCTCCTACGTGAACTAAAAGTTTTTCTTCTACACAGAACAACGTTTAATTTGACGAACGAAGAATTTTCCCTTTGCGTTTACGATTATACAAAGTCAAATTTTCTTAGTATTAATATTAAAAAAAATTTAATTGCCTTCAAAGAATCTCATAATACAGAGACATCTGTTCTGCCACATATTTCGTAAAACTTTTTATCGCTCCCATACTGCAAGTCGATAAAGCTTTCAGAGAATGTTGCCTAGGTTAACTTAGTCCAGTGTTTTCTCAAAACACGCGTACAGGTAAACACATTTGCGAGGCCTAATTTCGCCGGTAAGCTTCTGTTCGCGAGAGCTAACATCCAGGGAAACAAGACTTTAATGAATAACCAGCAACCGACGTACTTTTTATTTCTCTTCTTTTTTCTTTTCGCGAATTTAGGTTCGCGTTTCGGAACGAACCGAGTTTTCACGACGACGCTACTTTTATTGCTTTCACCGGCGGAATTTCACGTTGTAAACAAAGATTCCCTCTCCCTTGGTACGTACCTCGGCTAAAACGTTCCCTCGTTTATTTCAAATCACGCTTCTAAGCAACCGCTTTTTCAAAAACTTTTCCTATATTCTATGCAAGGCGGGAAAACTTCAACCGATCTTCCATTCGCTTCCGTGAAAGCAAATGGTTTCCTCCGCTGAGCCGAGAGGAAGCATCGAATTTTTTTGCCACGTTCCTCCGAATGGATTTTTCGAACAATAAGGTACGATTTCGCGATGAAAATGTTGTGATAATAAGGAAAAGATAGAAAAGAAAGAAGCTTGGGAAACGAAGCGTCAAGGCGAGAGCTTTTTCGGCCAACTAATAACGTTAAACTTGAAATGTTCGGTATTTTTGAGAAAAGATATTTCTGAGATATCGAGAGGAAACGTTTTAAAGATGATAGTTATTCAAAGATGGATATATAGAGGGATGAACGTGTAAGTAGAAACACTTTGTTTCCAGAACTCACGTGAAATATGTAGTGTTTATTTCTAAATCGATATCATTAATATCAATGGACTAAAATATTCGCAAAGATATATCTTAAAACATATCAAAACATAATTCCCATTATTACAAAATCTCTGGACAAAATTTTACGGTGAAAGAATTAAAAGAATTGAAAAAATATATACTGCTACTCAAAAAGTACAAATTAACTACTGTATTTTTATGAAAAAAATCTCTACTAAATGTTTACTTTTAAAAAGTCTTTTTTACGTCAGTGCGTTCTACGTTCGATACCGACGAACTTTTGTTGGAAATGTTTTTGTCTTAAATTATCCGAATTACGTATGCTATATTACATTCAAATACATTAAAAGCTAATACGTGGTACTTCCACCGCCACAAATCAAAAAACTTCCACTCCGATAAAAACCAGTCTATTCCACGACAATAAAATCCACGAAAGATTAGGCATTACGAGGTAAATGATTCATTAGGAGGTACCACTCCTCGTTATCGCATTAGCCAGCGGACAGAAGAGGGACGAAAGAAAAAGGGAGGAAAGAAAAAGGAGAACGCGATAGAGAACTTGCTCTCCCTTCTTTTCACAGTGAATTATTTATTCGGATCGGACAGCAGAGCAAAACGTAGCGAATCGAGGTGAATATTGGCGCACGATGTTACCTGTACTTAGCGATCCCCGACATGAATAATTTACGCGATTTCTTTCATCAACGCCGTGTCCCTTTTTCCAAAGCGGCACCATCCCTACGATTTCGCCTCGATGGTGCCACGATAATTCGCAGTTTCTGTTGTCGCCGCCATTTTTCTCTCTTTTTTTCCTTTTCTCTACCCTGTTCTATTTTTTTCTTTCTTTTGCCTTACTCTTTCTTTTGGCCGGTAGAAGCTAGCGCTTTTTACCGCGACAGGGAAACGATTTTTCCACCGACACGAACCACGGATCGTTTCCGTGCATCATTTAAACGCTACCATGGGGAATTCGATGAATATTGAATGGCTAATGGGGAATGATCTACTCCCTGTAGATTTGGAATATTTTTTTTTTTTTTACCTTTCTTCGTCGACAATCTTCTTCCTTCTTCTCTCTTTTTCGGAGAATGCGAGTTAAAAAGAGTTGGAAAGTAAAAGAATACCGTTTCGTGAAGGGAGAGAATAACTGTGAGTGGAAAAATTAATCTCCTCAAGAAAATGGAAAATCTTTTTTTTATCAATTATTCCGATGTTTTGCTAAAGAAAGCGCCGTAATATATTAAAGTTTAAGATCAGTTTTATCGAAGACAAATACATTTATTGTTTGATTAGTTAATGTTATGTTAAAGTACAACATGGATGGTGGCAAAGTTAATTAACTCCAAAGTGTTCTGTAGGTTATCTTCAATTTAATTGTGTTTTCCATCGTCAAAAGTTTCTTAAGATTCATACTAAAGCTACTTTTAAAGCAGTAAAAGTCTTTTTGTTTATCAAAACTGAAGCGACGTTGAGATAGAAAACAAAGAGGGACCAGTAGGGTCATCAATGAAATGTCGCCCAAAAATGTTTATACCGCTGTATGTAAATATCAATGTTTTAAGAACCTATAAAGTTCAAAATTATATTCACAAATCCGCATACACGAGATCCGAAATATGGTCCAAAAATATTTATTAACCCAGACGATGCTAAACCAACACAATTAGCCGCTGTTAACAAACCACGATGAATTAACAACAACATTACCAACGGAATACGGTTTACAAAGCCACGTTATTAAAATATTGTTCAATTTAATCAAGTATCGCGCGGATCTAAGCTTCATCGCCTTCGTAGCTAATTGAAATTCCATTTAATTAGCTGTACACAGCGGACTAAATTAAATTAAGATAAATTTAATCCGAATAACCCGGTGAAAGCTCATACGGGCGAGAAACAACGCGAGACTTCTGCGTTCCACCCACCAATCGTTCCAAGCTTCTGATTAAATTATAAAACGAATAATCTCTCTCTTCCTCCATTGTTTTACGCGATCGCGTAAACGATTGCAGGAAAAGCTATTCGTGATCTACCGCGTTCACGATACCATTTCGAACCTCGTTATAGCCGCGTAAAACTCCGCGTATCTCTTTTATTTTCATCACAGAGCTTGCACCAGCTGAATAAACCGTTTTATTTACCAATCCACTGGAACTTCCCGCGGATAAATTCGCGATGTAACCGCGAGAAACTTCGCAATCTGCACCGACTATCGAGAAATTAATTAACGAAGCAAGTTCTTCGGGGTGAAGGTGGTAAAGAAAGGGAGAAGAACGAGTTTTCCGCTGTTTGGAAGCGTTTGGAATACGTAATGGAGAAAGTTTGTCAGATCGTTCGACTCGAAAAATGTCAAAGTTAGAAAGAAGATTCGTTTTCTCAGCTTCAACTTCCAGATTTTTCATAGGCGATAATCGTACGCTATTATTAGGAATGTGATATGAATCAATCGGTATTTTTCTACCTATATAGTTCCAAATTAATCTTCTGTTATTGATTTCAATGCCATACATCAATTCAAATGTTCATTTCTAATTTGAAAAGGAATATCGTTCCTTAATTCTTTTATTTTTAATCGTTTTTATCGTATTTAAAAGTGTCTTTCTTTTACAGACACGTCTTTTACAACGATGCATCTTTGTACAAACATGAAACCTAATCTGTCGAACTTTATGATCTTTATTTCGATAGAACAAAATGGATCATACGTAATTCGATAAAACAACATAAAAAGAAAAATGTTGCGCATCCATTATTTCCTTATAAAACGAAAGAAACTTTTCGGACGACCTAATATTTCAGTTTTGTCAAACCTGATTTCATTTGTCATTTAGTCTACAATATGCATAGTTTCTGGTCTTTACCGGTTGTCTCATTTAATAAATTTGGCGACGTCTGGTGTTTAATAATCTCTTTCTTTCTTTCTTTTTTTTGGGGGGGGGGGCGACATTCTACACCAGCTATCGAGAAATTAATTAACGAAGCAAGTTTTTTGTGGAGAAGATAACAAAGAAAAGAACAGAATCGGACGAAAGGCGAAGTTTTTTTTACTGTTTGGCGCCGTTTGGAATACATAAACGGGACGACAGAGAATTCGACGAAGGAAGTTCGCGAGGTCGTTCGATTCAAAAAATGTTAAAGTTAAAGGAAAGATTGTTTTTTTCAGCTTTAACTTTCAGATTTTTCATCGCGCGCTGTTATTACGAATGTAATTATGATAATAGAGTCATGAATTATACAGGGTTGGGCTTTAGAGTCCTCAAGACAATCAGGAAACGGAATGATTCTGGATCTGCAGTAGAAATAAGTCGAAATCGTGGAAATAAATTCTCTTTCTTCGTTCGCCGGTGTTTTGTTTTTTGGAACAGTGCCACTTGGAAATTCTGTCGACCTCGTGAATTTTCCGCGACGGTGAAATTGAAAAACGTAGATGGACGAGGAACGGATATATTTTTGGTCGTACAGACGGTGTCCCGAGTTTTTTCATACAAATTTTTCATACGGATAGAAGAAAATTCTATGTACATATGAAAGTGAAGCTAAAATGTCGTATGACGAAAAACCGTAAACACTTTATTTTAAAAAGTTATATTAAATATACACAACGGATCGATATACACAACCGCGATATTGGTTCAATATGGATTTTATTCTAGGTTAGCATCTCTTAACCAGTTATTTGTTTCTGACGAGTATACTCGTCATGAAGAAATGGCAATATTTTGTGTTACGACGAGCTCTGCTAGTAATAAAATTAACAAATAAAACGGTCATTTCATTACAACTTCATTCTATATTGTAACAGCCACACATACGCTGTGCTTGACGAGTATACTCGTCGTCGCTTACTTTTTGCGACACATTTTAGGTGCACACTTTTCAAATAGATCGCAACAGCTAACTGGTTAATTTTTGACACTCCGGAGACAGCGAATTCTTCACAGTGTGACGCTCACATACATAAATTATTATTTTATTATTGGAATAAAAAATCTTTAATAGGAATGTATTTATTTATTTATATTAAATCTCGTCCCTCCAAATTTGAAGATTATCGATGAACAATTGATGAGTGTTTTAAATATACATATTTGAAGTACATCAGGGATTTAAATTTTCAACCACGTGTTAGGGGTCCGCGACAACAAAAAAACTATTTAAAGGAATCTGTAATAAATAAAATATAAAGATCTGCTGTTCCAGGTTGAAGTTTTAAGAGCAATAATATATTTCGCTTACAAGTTTTTAACAAAGCATTTACGGAATTTAACAATTTTGTTACAGAGCATATTAATTTTATTTTTAACTATAAAAGATTGGCAAAGTTTGTAGAGAAAAATCTGAGACACTCTGTATAAAAAGTTTCATTCTTTAAGGGTTTTACTTTTACCTTTTATTACTTTAAGAGAAGTTTATACTGTTTCATAGGTTAGTAGAGATTTCTCTTCTTCTTTGACAATAATTTTTCAATCGTCAGAACAGAAAAAATGAAATCTTCCTTCTTCAAGATCTTCATTGTTTTAAACATAAAAAGTGTTAAGATTCAGAGAGGGAAGTTTAATAAATTAATTAATTTGTTTTAATCCTTTTCCCTTCTTGCAGCCAGCGACTGTTTCGAACTTGGGAGACAATCTTATCACAATCGTGATTACTATCACACCGTACTTTGGATGCAAGAAGCCATGAATCGTCTTCAAGAGGAACAAAACGCTACCACAACTTCGAAACCAGACATATTAGAATATTTGGCATTCTCAACTTACATGCAAGGTATGTACACCAACAAAAACAACTTCATTATCGTAGTTATTAATCATGATTACAACTACAACTACCAACAACTAGAGTATATTTCTTGTACGAAAGAGATGAAATTAAAGATACATGAAAAAATACATAATGCAAGGAGAAATGTAAATTCCGAATCAATATATTTTTCAGAAAAATGATTCCAAAAATTTATCGTAAAATTCCTGCGAAAAATTATGAATTGATCGTGTTAATTACTGTAGTACTTCTAACGTTAAACTTTAGCGAAAGATACGTCAGAGAAATTTTGTCATAATTTCACATTTTTAATCTTCGTAATAATATAATTAGTATTACGCAACGAAAGAAAAAATTACACAGCCGGCTTGAAACAACATTTGAAGAATGGCATGCTTATTTTATTATTCATCCAACAAATTAAAGCAACAATTACACGCGGTTTTCAGTCCACGCGTGACGAAAGATTTGCGAGCAGGAAACTGAGAGAAAAATTGTTGTGACCTCATAAAAGTCGCGCGATATAAATTAGGAACTAAATTACACGTGTATCCGCCACATTATTCCACAGTTACAAACTTTGCAAACCGTCCGCCGTTTTATTCGTACAATTTTGTTCAACTTATAGATTCGAATCGCATTTCAAAACCTAACATTAAAAACTACCAAGAATAACATGCAATAATAATGAAGGAAAATTAGATGATAAATGTAATTGTGTCAAGTCGCTCATGACTGTAGTAATCAATGTAACTATGAATCTTAAATAAAAAGGAAGAGATCAAATGATTTAATTATATATTTTTTATTAGTCTATTCTTTTATCATTTTATTATTTTTTATCTAATTACGTTTTCATTCCTACGAATTTTCAATAATATATTTTGCAACGCAATTTTGTTCGTGTGGCGCTAAGATGGAATTTACATAAAATTCGACTAATCAAATAATTTCAGAATTGAAACTTAAAAATTAAAAATTCCAACGACAGAGTTAAACGAACCGTGGAATTATCACAGTTGTTCGAAATATCGGGAAGGGTCTGTAACGAAGGAACGAAGAGGCCAATAAGCCCGTGTCAATAAGCGTGCTCGTTTGCGTTCGAAGTTCCCAGGGTGAATTTAATGCCCGTGAAATCAATTTCAAACAGCGACCGCGGGAAAAGGTATTTGAAAGAAGCCTGAGGAGGAATTTAATTGACGTTAAAATTTTCCATCGTGAATGGCCAACTTTCAGCCGGTTAGTTTGTTTAAAGCTTCGTTAAAACTTCGTCGGATGTATCATGCCAGGTATTTGAAATGCCGACATTAACCCTTTCTACCGTGAAATCGTTGAATTAACTTAACGTCGGCCTTACGGAAGAATTTAACACTCAGTTAATCATAGATGACGATAAGAGTTTTACTTGATTCTGAAGTAGTACATATTTAATTTTAATTTATATTTTTACGTGCACACATAAGCTTTATAACATAGGTATACTTAAAAACTTTTACATCTTTTTATTCATCTACGTTATTCGCTATTCTGTTTTTATATTTTCTCTATAAACGGAGAAGCGGGACGAATATATATGTTACCAATACACAGCGTACAATTTTATTTACGAATCATTATTATGAGTTCACTGTGCGTAGGAAACGTGGCACGAGCTTTAAGTATGACGAACGAGCTCCTGGAGTTGGTGCCGACTCACGAACGTGCTCTAGGTAATCGAGCTTACTATCAAAAGGAAATCCAGAGCAAAGCTAACCAGTCGAAGAAGAAACGTGGCGAGGATGGCCAAGATGACACTGCCGTCCCTGCTCAGGTAAGATAATGACACTGTATGAATTACAATAGATTAGAACTTCAGAGTATATTCTATTTAGGACAATTTCGTTGTAAAAGTTCTGCCCGTGATGATTTCTATAGTACTCCTGTTTTATGTCTATTGATAAGAAGACATGTTGAGAAAAAATGATAAAACTTAAGGGAGGAATGTAAAAATAAATTGATAGTAAGTGAAATGATGTTCGCGGTGAAGATATTTAGGATACTCACATGAAACACCGTGTATAACGAAATCATATTCAAGAACTACCATCAGTTTATTTTTAATTTATTTCAATAATCGATATTTCTAGTCAACTATGCTATGTCAAATTTCTAATTATGCGTATACTTATGCCTATTACAAATGTGAAATATAATTGCTCGTTCCTACATTCCAGCACTTTACAGTCGCGGAGGAAAAAATGAAAACCTGGGAAGAAATGACAGAAAGGGAACGCTACGAAATGCTATGCCGTGGAGAGGTGTCGATCCCTCCGGAAATACAGAAGAACCTCGTGTGTCGTTACGTCGATCGCGGAATTCCGTTTTTGAAAATTGCGCCATTCAAGGAAGAGGAGGCCTATCTGGACCCGAGGATAGTCGTTTATCATAACGTGATATACGATGAGGAAATCGAGACGATTAAAAGAATGGCGCAACCTAGGGTAACGTATAGTATAACAAACATTGTGAACTCCTATGAATTTTTCTAAAAATGTGATCTGAGGATATCTTCAACGTAAATTTAAGGCGATTTTAAGATGATTCTTAGAGTTTCTTATATTTCTCATCGATCAATGCTATATTGTGTTATAAATCTTTTTACTGAGGACGTATAATGTTCATTTGTCTTTTTATTTTACATTACAGTTCAAACGTGCTACGGTGCAGAACTATAAAACTGGTGCCTTAGAGATAGCGAATTATAGGATTAGTAAGAGTGCATGGCTTCAGGAGCACGAGCATGAACATGTGGCTGCTGTCAGCAGACGCGTCGAGCATATGACGAGTATGACTGTCGACACGGCAGAGGAATTGCAAGTGGTTAATTACGGTATCGGTGGCCACTACGAACCACACTTTGATTTTGCGCGAGTGAGTAGAAACTTTAAGCTAATTTAATTTATTTAATAAACTGAATTAGCGACCACGGAAAATAACCAATTCTAATTTAAATTACTTGTATTTAGAAAGAGGAAACAAATGCGTTCAAAAGTCTGGGAACAGGAAATCGCATTGCTACAGTTTTATATTACGTATGTATTTCATTCCTCAGATACTATCAGATGTTTAGTTGTATTAAATAAGCCTTGTTCTAATATACCAATAATAATACATTTTTAGAATATAATAAAATATACTAATATACTAATTTATTATTAACTATTTCAGATGAGCGATGTGGAGCAAGGTGGTGGTACAGTTTTTACAGCAATCAACATTTCCCTATGGCCAAAAAAAGGTAGTGCAGCCTTCTGGTATAATCTTAAACCAAATGGCGAGGGAGATTTCAAAACAAGACATGCTGCTTGTCCTGTTCTTACTGGTTCTAAATGGGGTATGTCAAGTATCAATGCTAATTACTGTTCATCTATGAAGAAAATCAGTAACAGCAAGAAAGTGTGAAACAAGTTGCTTTGTAACTTTGAATAGTTGTAAACATGTGAATATGTAACTCTTTGATTTAATACAATATTACAGTAAGATATAATATTCTGCTACAAAAGTCAGTGATACATACATTTGCTGCTTTTAGACAGAATATAGTAAACACAAAAAATAGAAGCAATTTTCAGATAGCTGAATCTGCAAAAAGTTATATCTATTTACCACAAATTTTAATCTATCTTTCCAATAGTTTGACAATAATTGACACGTTTTTGGTTCTTTAAATCATTTAAACCTTTTATCTGTATACGCATCTTATAGTTCTATTGATAGACTGTGGATTTTTATATCTTCATAGGAAATTTAAAGATGTAAAAATGTACAGGATACATGCAACGTACAAAAATATATAAAATGTCCAAAGTATAATATTTGTTGGTGAAACAAATCTTCAATTGTATTTCATTTCTTCAATTGTTTTCACAGTATGTACCTGCAATCTATTTATGTCAATACGATACTTCAAAAATTGCATACAGAATCTTATTCGATCTAAGATTATTTAAATTGTCAAATCTTGAAAGTATATTTTATATAACTCTTAATTAAGTGAATGACAATATCATGAACGTGTTAAAATCCCACAAATTAAATAGTGTTACCAATATAATATTTTTAGTGGCAAACAAATGGCTTCACGAAAGAGGTCAAGAATTCCTGAGGCCGTGCACCCTTGAAAACCAAACAGCCGATGAAGCTGATGTCAGGCACTGAATCATCAACCTAACTCTGGATCACCACTATTGAAAATGAGCAAAAAGAAAAATAGACACGTGTCTAAATCTCCAGTTGACCGCTCAAATGCAAGGGACTTGAAGAACATCTGTGGCGTTGTAAACAGTGTGTTTAATATCGAACAAAAAACAAAAGACATTGTTTTATTTGTCGCGAAATTAATCTGCTAAATATGAACGGCGATTTTTTTCAAGGACAAAAGACGAAACATGCTTTTAAATGATTAGAATCTCAACAAGGAAACTGTCAGCGTTAAATGACCTGCATTTAAAGTAATTAAGAAGATGTCTCTGATTTTGTTTTTTTTTATCAGTCTTATTAGAAATATTTAAAAAATTGTACAGATTAAAATAACCAGAACATTTTTTTCCAAGCAAAAAATTCGTTCGTTGCAACCTAGAATTAATATTTTATCTCTAGACCCTAGAATTTTTACAGAAACATACAGCATTTAGGCGGTAGAGTACATTAGAATAACAAGCAATAACGAGTTGCACGTTAGAGCCAGTTATTAGGTTTTTCCCTTAAAGAAAAGAAGAAATAAGGATTCTTGTGATCATGTACAGAAGAATATACATTGAATATATATTGTGTGTACAGAGCACAAGACTTCGAAACATTCTCATCGCATTTATTAATATAACTAAAGTGTAAGAATGTAAAATGTGGAATCGAGTATTCCTGTGTTCATCAGAGTATTCTAATGAAATCTTTAATCGCATCGTTCCTTCTACAACACGTTTCACCCTCTTAATTGGGTCTTTCTTGTAAATAGTAGTAATATAATCGAGAAACACGTCGGCAATTTCTTAGATCCATTCGTCTTGTATACGAATCACTTGTAAAAAAAAAAGAGAATGATGAGAATAAAAGGAGAAAGAGAAAATGACAAACGAAGAAAGAATATTAGTTTATCGACGGAGAAACATATCTGAAGAGATATGATTACACCGTGATATCGACCTTAACAGTTAAGACGTTATTCTGCGACCTTTGGTGTACGGTATCGTCGAACGAAACGTAATTTATCGAAATTATCAAAGTATAATAGACATGTCTATAAATTAAGTAATCGTACCGTATCTTACCTTGCATACAACCACCGTCTTCTACATCTCTCCTCTCATCTGCGATCGTAATCCTTGTCCGTGTAAAACCTAACATTAAGTTCTTCGATTTGGCATTAATTTTCAATTTTTTACACAATAATCACTCGTAAGTGCGCAGGCGAACCATTGGAATTATTTCACGTATAACATTATATAGACAACACAAAATTCCCGATTTATACGAACAAAACCGTCGACAATTAATCTCTTGCGCACTTTTTTCTTAACTTAAACCTATATATTTTAACGTTTTGTAACTCTAACACAAAAGAAATTTTGAAATCGAAATCTGTATGCAAAAAATGCGCCATGATCACCATTGAACATTCGTCTTATGGAAATTTAATGAATATTTGAAAAGAAAGAATCATTCTTCACGTAGAATCACTAATAATGCTATATACAAACACTGTATATGGAACTAATGTTTGCAAATATAAATTTTCGCCGATTTCTTAATTTTACGCAGCACGAAAGTTTAGACGCAGCGCGGCGAAAATTCAAACTGTAATAACAAGGATATTTCGTGTAGAAGCAAGCTAGATAACATGGCTGACAGAATACGAATGCTGATTGGTCCGTTCATTACCTGCAATAGCTATGAGCCAACCAGATTAATACATTCGCTGAAGCTTGATGCGCGATTGGTTCAATGTTTAAAATATCTCAAAGTAATTCGAACTACGATCCTCGTCGCAGTGTAAAATTGTTATTGCGTAAAATTATTATTGTATGTAATAATATTAGCATCAGTTATTTTATTATTTTATTTTATTATTGATTAATGCATTGTGAAATTACCAAATAAGAAGATAGGGAGTGGAATTCGATGCAACCGCGGCATATTCATCATTGGTTAGGAAGAAAGGAATATTGGCGTAAATTATGAACACGTGAGTTATTATACCATGTAAATAATCCGTTTTAAATGAATTGTTTCGATTTCGATTTTCGGATTGAAATAACACCATCATTTTACGTTTGGATCAAGCGAAGTTGTTACGATTCATTGTTATCGCACTTAGTATATATTGTTAGATCGAACGAGCTGATGCAGCTCATTTCATATAGCGATTATATACAGTGTAACGCAATCACTGTATTTCCTAAGTAACAACGTATACAGTTTGTAAGTTCGTTTATAACGTTCGTTACTTCATTCTAATGATAAGCTATAAAATTATGTCACGCAATAAACATTTGCAAACCCCGAATTCGTGATACAGAATGATTACTCTAAATCCCCGATATATAAGATTTCAATAACTAAATAATTTTCTGATTTTACGTTTCATAATTTCATTTCATAATTAAGTTACATTGTTTACGTAAAAATTGTGCAGGATATTTACATATATATAAATTTTCCCTATAGGATATATATCTTTTACTAACAATACATATTTTATTTTAATTGATGGTTTATATTGAAGTATAGTATCATATAAAAACCTTATTTTCTTATCAAACAGTACATATAATCTCTTAAAATCTACAATATACATACAAATCATTATATCTTTCCATCAATTATCAATTAAAAGAACCTATAAATGAATGAACTATAACAAGTCCATAATATAAACTATAAAAAATGTAAAATATAACAAGCCCATCCTAAGAATCTTTAGACCCTAAAGCTGGTACTTCTTACAAAACTGGGATAATGAAATTAAATAGTTATTGAAAGACTGTATTGAATAATATAGAAGTTACTTGGATCGAAAATACGAAATTTTGAATAAACTACATGTAGGTAAAGTTTCATTTGAAAAAAGCATTTCATATGCACTAATCTCGGAATATAACAATACACTTTCATTTGGCGAAAATCTCAATAAATCTCAAATCTGTACCCATACTCACAAAACAAGTCCATAATATTATCACCAAGATTTTTAATCTCATATAACAATCTTTTCCCTTTATCAACCTTTATCCCTTTTCCGAGCACGACGTAAGTAAGAACAAGATCTCGTTATTTCGACCTGTTATCCAGCGCGCCGCTCATCAACCGGAAACGCTCGTTGCCGAATCGAGCGCGAGAGTGCTCTTGCTCATTTAGGTCGTTCGGTGTTTAGTTGATCGGTAAATTCACAGCGCGAACTCTGACATTCACTATCCGGTAGCACGATCACGGCCGATTGTTCGCGAAATTGACGCCACTTTCTAAAGGAAATGACGGGATAAATGGCGTTCCTAATCGGTGATCTCCGTCATCTGTTGGTAGACTCGCGAGGTCATCCTTTTCAGTCCATCCGCCATAGTATTCTAATTCATATGTAGATCGCAATTTCCCACCGAAATCGTGTTACGTACACTACCACACTACCGTGTATAAGTATTCCGACAGCTAACGCAATTCAACCTTGTTTGATATTTTTATTATATTTTCAACGTTACAACGAAAGAACAATTCTCTATCGATAAGTTTCTACGTTAATCTTACCATAAAACTGGGACCAAATGCTTCTAGGCAGACACATGGAATATACCTGCATCATTCAAGTTCCTTGTTTATCCATAATAGATAGTCGACTCTTGATAAAATCTATATAAACTTTTAAAACTTGATTAAAAACACGTACATATTTAAATCATTTCAAGAGCCTAACGTTGATCGTAAACGTTAAAGTTACTTAAGTTATATGTCTTTGCAGGACCAGTTTTTATCCTTCAATCGCGTCTTTTTTTTCTTTATTCCGATTAATGTTAACATTATTTTTACTAACATCAAACAACTGTATAATATGGTTGTCTGAGATACGATCAAAGGCTAAAATTAGACTGAAAAGGTTCATTCGAAAAACTTTTTATACTATACATTATATACGTATATTTAAATTAGTTTGTAAGTGTGGGAATACTTATGAACGATGGTGTAAGCCAATGTCCCTCTTTCTCCTACTGGGCCAAATCCTATCGGTTGGAGAGAGACGAAACTCGACACCCACGGAATAGTGCTCTGCATCGATCCGGTGTATATGTGTCTCTTTCCCTCCAATGGACACTAACTTCGTCGTTCTCGAGCAATCTATATTTTCTTGCCCTCCTACGCTGTCCTCCCTTTATCTCAACGCCGTTCCTCGCTTTATCAGACCAGCTACCGCTCTTTCCTGTCCCGATGCTTCTTGCTTCTCTAGCCTTTGCCCCGTATCGCCCCTTATCCATCTTTTCAAGTTGCCATAGGGGCTTCGATCGGGGTTTCTTTTTCTGATTAATCTGCGGCCAAATGAAAAAAGATGTTTGAATGGAGAGATTAAAAGAAATTCTTATTAGAAGATATCCATACTTTATTATATCAGATGTAAGTTGGTAGCCAACAGTAATTGCGAACTAAAAGAATTACATATTATAGTTTCACTTATTTCTTTTTTGAATTAAATCTCTATAATGTTGCCGAATTTAAGTAGAAATTGCGTAACTCTGAGTTATCCCTTTAATATCCTATTGTACAACGTGCAACATGTTATCAATATCGCAGATGTTTAATGATTAGGTTATACGAAGAAAAATTAATCTTGACCCAGACATTCAAACTAAATTTTCTTGTTTGCATCGCATTCTACTAGTCAAGAGGACTATTTGTCAAAGAAATCATGTGTTGCAATTGAATCACCTTGTGTTTCCTATTCTCAAATATTCCTCAAATTCTTACTCTTCCCAACCAGGTCGTAACAAACTGCAATTTTATTTTTATAACCATAAGGAAATTCAGTTACAGAAAGTTAAGAAAATGTTTTTTCATCTTGCAATAACTGCAAGTGTTGGTCGAAACTTGCAAACCATTGTGCCACACGATTACATTTCCTACACTCCGTAAGAAATTTCCCGAGTTTCAAACTTACCTATTCGCTTTCTTACTGCGCCTCTTTTATTTACATCCGCCAACGCGTTTCTTCGAGCATTCTTTTTCCACCCTACCTTTTTCTCCCATTCTCGACTTGTGCGAGCTAAAATTGCAACACACGTTCGAGTCGACTCGATCAAGAGCATCGAATAAAAACTTCTATAAAGTAGATGTTTCTTTCTGAAAACTTTATGCTGGAAGTTTATGCCTACCATCATGGGCATCTCTGTTCCTGGAAAGGCAGCAACAAAGACAAAAATGGATAAAGGTTTTATCTCGATAAAAAATGTAATTATTTTTATGAATGTGCGATATTAAATATCAAATGAAAAGTGTATTGCGTAACAGGTTACGCGATCGATGTTATGAAACATTTTCAGCTTATTTGATATCAAATATACGCGTTAATTCTCAGTATAATTGACCAATGTGGGCGTAGAACAAAGCTGGATTCCTGAAACTAACTAGCTTTCGTAACATGTATGTAACTAGGATTTCGAACACTAATCTCTTTTTTATCTTTTAAATATGTTTGATGCCTTTTGATATAGAGAAAATATAATTGTTAATTATTATTTATAATTCTTATAAACTGCCCAAGGAATTTGGATTCAATTAAATGGTTCGTTCTTTTGTGACAAATTTTGTTTAAACAGTTATTTATCTTGCCTAGATTAAATTTCAGTTACTAACTGATAGTAAATGATAGATAGATAGATAGATTTATTATAGAAAATACAAAAAATTCAAAATTCTAAGAAAATCTTTAACATAGAGTTGGAGGAAGAAATCATACATTGTAATAACAATTGTTCTATATTTTACTGGAATTTAGATATTTTTTAATGTAAGAAAAGTAAGATTAGGTTGAAAATGACTTCTTATAATGAATAATCAGCAGGATTAAATTCTCAAAAAATGAAACCGAAAACAAAATTAATAAAGAAACTGGCAAACGTGAAGTTATACTAAACTTTCGAACTATAAATATTTGTATGTCGTAAACAATCGTTCTTCGGCTCTCTCAACTCAAACTTGTTCAAAATAGCACTTGAAACAACATCGTTTTATGGAAATTCCACTCTGAAGATTTAAACACCGTTATATAGTTAGTGATGCATAGAGTTCGTCGAAGTAAATGGGATGGAAGATACATTGTAAATGGGGTCAGATGCGACCTGGGAGTTACTTGTTAAATTTTTAATTATTCGTTTGCGATTCCGGCATAATTTTCGCTAATATAATTACGGAGAACAAGTATACTACCTGTAAACACCAGCTGCGTTTCTAAAGTTTCTATATTTAAATTTTCTCGCAAATTCTTTCGAACCTTACAGATATTATTATCATATACATATATTATCCTATAGAATCAGACATCAAATATCTTCATAGTATTCTTTATTAGAAACTTATGGCGATGTCTCGACATTCAATACCACTTTTGTTTCAATGAATATTATTGTACACGAGCTGTTTCTCAACTGCCAAATCAATTCACACTAATCACATTCACATGTTCCGCTCTTAAATACGTTCGTTAAATATAATTTCATACATTGCTTCTGTAATTTCACATTTCTGTATACCAGGGCCCAACTGATCCGTCTTTCTTCCGTATTTTTCAATACATAAATGTACGATAATCATATAAAAGACTTAACGTGACAAAAGAATAATAGTCGCACATTTCTTGGATAAAAATGTATTAATTTTATCATTAAAATGTTATACTTATATTACGCGATATATTAGAAAGCTACAGGGGAAAGCACGATAAAATATATTTTCTACCAAGCCCAGTCATTTCAAATTGAAATATAATCCTTTTAATCGACCTTTAATCATCAACAAAACCTGTACATGTCAAGCAACACGGTGATCGATTCATCGGTGCAAGCTGACGCTGAACTTGATCTCGTTTCGATCTGGTAGGTCAAAGTTTAAAGCTAGGTTCGAAAAGCTGGGAGTCTCGCGTTATCTGACAAACGCAGACCAATGCTCACCCCGTATTAAGGGATCGAACTGAGGCGAGTGCATCCGCGATAATGGTTGCCTGAAGGGCCTCCACCTTCTCCAATTGCATCGTGGCACGCCGTCGAAAACGCTGCTCAATATTTCGGGTTAATGGGCGGAGGAACACGGAGGAACGATCCGTTCATTGTTCCTGCTATCGTTTAACGAGAGAACGGCGGAAGAGGAAACAGCTTTATGGAAAATACATTAATACCGTTTCGCGTTTGATACTTGGATAACGTAATACTGAGAAATACGACTTCATGAAGCGAGAGAATTGTTAGGTGTATTTGATTTGGAGAAGTATTTCATCGTATTTGCGAATAAAATGTCATGGAAAAACTGTGTGAATTAAGGAAACGTGTAATTTGGAAAATTATGCAATTGTGTGAATTCTGTATTTCGAAGTATTACTGTTTACTGGAAAAAGAAATGCAAAAAAGGTATCGTGATTAAACGTCTGAAAATAGCTTAAAAGATTATTTATCACGATGCTATAAATACTTCTAATTTTTTTCATTGAGGCAATTCGAATTATTGCAGATTATTTTGTAATAAATACTTCGACTTTTCGAAATTTTGAAGAGATTGTAGAATCTAGGTGCAAGAAGGAAATGATATGAAATTAATTTTTAGAACTTCCTTTGATATTCTGACTAAATGAAAATGTCAAGGGATTTAATGGATAAATTCTAAGAAATATAAACTTTTGATCTCTCGGGAATCTGTCGAATTTAATCGTCTTACTATATATTATACATTAATTATCCCTTTCAAGATTACTCACCTCCGGTGTCTCATCCACTTTATTGACTTTCACATAAATCTGACGTTCTCTTAAGTTATATAGAAATACGATTCCCAATTGAACAAGACGTCCTGAAGTTTCACAAGACTATAATAATATCACAGACTGAAAACTATTTACAGCAGATTGATTAAAGTTCACTCTTCAACAACCTCAAAGGAAATACAAACTATAAAACTTGTTTAAAGAGAACATCCTCATAAATAAATCCAGAAAAATGAAATTCTAAATATAGAATATTTACGTGAACTAGCTTCTCCACATCTGTTCAAACCAAAACCAACATCCTTCAAGTTTCCCTCAATCTCGTTATAAATCTATAAAATTTTTGTTAAGATTATGAATTGGTTATTCTGATCACCTTGGCAATTCTACCATTAAAGTTTAACTTTACTCGCAAATTTTCTCAACTAAAAAATTCTATCAATTGCACCATCTTTCCGAGCTCCTTCAGTGAAATATCATTACACTGCGAATATTTATACAAATTCATATTCTTATGAGTATAATTAAAAACATGGAACCCAAGTAAGAAATTATGTTACCTACTAAATGTTACTCTATCTTATACATTTTTCTATATTATATGTATCCTACCCTGCTCCTTTTCATCTTCAAATTTCCTACGAATGCATAAAACTCTGCAATCTAATATTAATCGTAAGTCGCCATTACGTTTGTTCTGCAGAACTCTAAAATAGAATGCAATGTGCAATCCTTAGATACCAGACGGCGCCAATACTCGATTGTTTAATTTATGACTTACGCTATTTCTTACCCTGGCACAACAAACGATCAGGCAAGAATCGATCGAATTTACCGCTCCGCCCAAAATAATGAAAGTAACGAAGTAACGAAGTCGTATCAATCTGGTAAATGAATCTGGTCAATAAAACTGATCGAGTCTGGGGATGGGAATGGAATTTGAAAAAGAAAGCTCATGGCTAATTGCTATTTTATTCCGCGAACCGTGTCCTCATCTGATTCGACACGTTCTACCATCCGCAGAGCTTACGACGGAGAATTTTGTTACCCAATAGAGAATGCTATTCAACCGGTGGATGATTGGGAATTGGGGCGAGACATTCGTTTTGCGCTTCAAGGAATTCCCAGCAATTTCGATCGTTTATCTGATGAGTGCTTGCTGTTTGTGATCCTTTTGTTCGCGAAGACGCGCCACATGCGAATAAAACGGACGTCTAGAAAAATGTACTTCGTTTGAAACGCGTGCTTATAATTAGATCGTGTTGCTGAGCTTTCAACGGCGCATTGATTAGATACAAGGTGAATGGCGATGAGAAGGATCGTTGAGGTTGGAAATCGAGGAATTCTGGAATTTGTAAGAACCTTTAGAATAGGAATTTATAGAGCCAGAATTCTATATGGAGCTTTGGGAATTTTGATAATCTGAAAAATTGCACAGGCATTGAAAATTCGATGAATTCTTAGAAGTCTCTGGGGAAATAAAAGAAAATTAAAGTTTCAGAGTTTATGGGATGCTTTTAGTTCCTAGAGTTTTCAAGGTGTTTAAGGCTTTTGGATTCTTGTACCCTTTGGGATTCTCAGAATTCTTGAAGTTTATGGAATTCTTGGAATTCATAGAGCTTGGAATGTCTCGAAATATCGTTAATCTAAACAGCCACAATTTTTCAAGTTTCCATGAAACTGTTCGAAATTTCCAAAACACTAATCAGTTGTGGTAAGACATAAAAAATGCGATAAATAATTTATATTCGTGGTAACTGCGATTTTGTAAAATTACGGTCTTTAAATTCATGTAACAGAGCCGGACGTTACCTACCCTTTAATATCTACACATTACCCATGTGTACTCAACCTCTGCCAAATCCAATTAAACTTTGCAACGACTCATTAAATTCTGAATCTCCTTACACGCGATAATCAATCTATTCCTAATAGCTCACAACTCGTATACACCATTCATATTAACCTCCTCAAGATCCGCAAAAACTTAATGTTTTTGACATGTTATCATTTTACGATCATATTATAAATATTATATTATAGATAGATAATTATATTATAATTATCAAATCATGGAAAGTATAATAAGAGAAAATTGATTAAACAATCAACATCACACACACCCCATTGACTCCAATCCGTTTTCATTTCACTTAGACTTCTTTTCACACATTACACCTACGCGTCTTCAAACCTGTAATGCTACGCTAATATACAATCTCCAACACTAACAATAGTTAAACTATTCTAGGAAACTTCATACAGCACTCGAAATTTTATTAACTGTGCTATTATTGAATAAATCTAACTGTTCAAGACACTAGGCTCGAGAGATGTAGCAGGAAAGATCATTTGCCACCGAAATGATAAGTTAACAAGTATTTATTTGCCAGTAAAATAAAATGATTGACAAAGATTATTTGTCAGCAAGTAAAGGGCTACTAAGTAATTAGCCCGTAAAGTAAGTAATGGCAAGGATCACTTGCTAGTATAGGAATTATAGTGTTTATTAGAGAACGGACTGTATTACAAAACTGAGTGTGGGTGGTGTGAATTATTGAAAAAGCTATTGACGCACATTAACTCTAAACTACTCGAGATGATGCTATTATAGTTGCTCATACGAGAGTTGTTCACGAGGAGAAACACGCGGACTGGTTTTTTACACATTTGAGTTTGCATGAATGATGATTAGTTATATGATCGGTAAACTTTTGCAAGTGATCAACCCCACGTTACGGGCCCTCGAGGGTACAAAGCGACCAGCGAGGGTCCGCACAGGAGTTCCGTAGGTTTTTCCCAATGACCATAGCACGCAATCAACCCTTATGAACTACGTATGCTGATACAGAATGTAAAGGGATGGAAAACTCCTGAGTCAAACTAGGAAAGTCAGAATTTCTTAAACTTGCAGGATATCTGTGTGTAACACTAGTGTTTCAGTGCCGACAAAATATAGGAAACGATAAACAACAAAGAGCTACCATTTCTTAGAAATAATTGTAACGAACGAAAAATATAGTAATAATAGTAATAACAGCGTATATAATAGTCCAGAATTAAATATTACTCCCTATGAAAATTAGAGAATAATCCACTCTTACAGAAACTGCTCGTCCTTCTGATTCACTTCCAACTAGATTCAGACCTGCCGCTGAACAGTTTTATCCTTTCCAAATGAATAAATTACCAGAAATGATTAAAAACGAAGAGTTACCATCCTCTAGAAATAAACACAATAAATAACAAATCAATGTGTACGAAAAATGCAGTAGTCCATATGCTATGAACGTCTCTAATATCATTGAATATCACTCGCTGTCTAACTTAGAAAATAGTCCATCCCCGCAGAAACATATTCTTATTCTTCGACACGCCGTTCCTTTTTCTTCCTCCCTGTGTTCTCAATGCCGTCTGATTAAAACGTGACAACGATGTGGCGAGTTTTCTATCAGAACTGGACAAAGAAGCTAATGTTAATTGTCGACAAAGGCGAGTTTACGTGGCCGTTTCCATCCGAGTTCACCGGTGAAAAGAGGCGACACGAGTGAATGAAAGGTGCTTCTGTATCCCATCGTCCGCAGTGGATAACACGGAATGAATGCTCGTTCGACGAACAAACGACATTAAGTTTCGCATGGCTGTGAATTAGGCCACGGTTCCGCACGCGTTCTCTTTCTCTATTTCTCTCTGTGTGGGTGGCACGTTTTGTACGAACGCGTTTGTGAATGTGCCCTAAGAGATAGGGAAAGTTTTCCATCGCTGACAAAGGATTGCGGTAGTCTATTGTTCCCCGCGTTACACACAGCTAACTCAATTCCATTTTTTCCAAACGGTCGCGATCGGTTTTTCCATTCGATTCGAATTTATTCTCCTGTTACTTTGCTGGAAAATTGCATTCACACTCTGATCTCTTTGGACTTAGAATAGTTTGGGACATCACTCGTGATTCGTCTGGAATTACTGCGTTGTTTGGAAAGTTTGGACAGTTCCCGACAGTCGAAATTCAGTTCCTATCCTCCTGTTACTTTGCTGGAAAGCTGCATTCACCGTCTGATTTCTTTGGATTTCGAAGCATTTGTGAAATCATTCTCCACTCGTTTGGAATTATTGTGCTGTTTGGAAAGTTTAGAGGGTTCCCGATTGTCGTAATTAAATTCCAGTTCTCCTGTTACTTTCCTGGAAAATTACATTTACACTCTGATTTCTTTGGATTTCGAGGAGAAAAAAATCACTCATGACTCATTTGCAAGTGCATATTAGGTTGTGTGGAAAGTTTGAGGAGTTTCTAACAATCAGAATTAAGCTCCTATATTTTGAATAGTGATTGAAAGAGAATTATTTGTCAGGAACTAGTGGCAAGTGAAAAGACACTGAATTGGAACAAATGGTGTTTCTAATTATGAATAGTAAAAATTAAAGAGGAAGATCCGAAATTGAATGTGAATGTTTCTTAACAAAAGAATATTATTCCTCGTGTATCGATGAGGAGCAATTAAAAATTCGTATTGACGTTCCGAACGAACAAATAAACAATAGATTAATTCAGGATTAATTTTGCAACTTTGTTTCAGTTAGGAATATGGATTTTTTATTTGAAATAATTTGGGAGAATATTTTTAATTATTAAGAAATAGTATAATTTTAATGTGAAAATACTTATGAAGTTTGATGATATTAGAATATTAAAATTAAAATTTTCTAATTTTTTAATCTTTTAACGAAATATGAAACGTCACTTTGAGTATTTAATAAAATACCTCATAAATGATATATTTTGTTGGAATAGCGGAATTTACAAAAAGGAGGAGTGTTCATATTGTGGGTTAACGAATGTACGAAACAAACTGATCTTAATTAAACACATTTATTGAACCTTTAATCGCATAGATACATATCGTCGCGTCGTCCAGCGCGTGACGATTATAATATATTTATATAGCTTATACGTTATATATATGTGTATGTATATTTATTTGTATATTTATACGTACATAACAGAGATTCGCGCGTTTACGAGGAGAGAAGAAACCATCGTTTTATACCTTCATCTTTAATTACATTTTATTAATATCTTATATTAATCATATTTTCAAAGAGAGGCATACATAATTGTAATATTTTTCCTAGAAACGTATAAAATTTAATCGTATTACAATTTTAAAAGATCGTAAATATACCTTCGTGAAAGTCTCAAAGGAAAAAGAAGGACTAAAGACTAGAGTGAATTACAAAAAAATTCCATTAAGCATTCTATTTAAGACAAAAAAAAAGTAACCCTAAAAAGGCAAGCAATTTTTTATCGAATACTCCGTAAAAACTGTAGTAACGTTTAGCACGAAAAAAATTCCACGGTATCTTCTTTTTTTTTTCTTTTCATCGAACGACAGGTTTCTCCCAGCCCTCGGCCGGATGCACGATACCATCGATAAGTCGATCGCGTGGAAATAATAAATCGATAGAAGGTACAGTGTTCCACGAGGCGGAATCGCGGAGACGCGTCTAGAAAAATATAGATGTGGGAACAACACACGTACAGAATATTTTCGAAACTTGCTTTATCGTTCCTTTTTCTTTTTTTTTTCTTTTTCTCTCATTCTTTGAAGACAGATACACGGGTAGTGTGATGAGATCTCGGAGATCGATCTCTCGTTCTCGATTTTGGACGACCATATATATATATATATATTTTTTTTTTTTACTTCCTTTCTTTTTCTCTATTTTCATGTTATATTTAATATTTGGTTCCCTTTTACGATTCCACGTTACTTTTACCTTACGAATAATTACACGTGTTTTACGTCATAGAAACTCGAGAACGAAGCCGATTCTGATCTTTAAACTTCAACACGTACACGCACTATCGATTTTTCTTTTAACCTTCCCATTCTTTCGGACAATCCTTGTTTTCTTGTTTTATAAAATAGATCAGCGACTCCTACCTTACCACTTTTTCTTCGTTTTATTTTTTCCTCGTCCGTGATCGATAGCGCGTGGCGTCATTCGACTCAAATACTCTCGACAACGGTACACTCGCTACATTTCCGGTTTTTCATCGCAAAAATTTCGCAGCATTGCCATCGATATACGTTGTCTCTACTTTTGATTCCTCGTTTATCCCCCTCTCCCCCGCTTTCCGACCGATCTACGTTCCCGAATCCTCGGTCCGGTTTTGAAAATCCACACAGACGAAACGATCGATCGAACGATTCTATGGAAAGTTCGAGTGAGCTAAGGATAAAATAAAAAAGAAGAAAAGAAACGATGTCTGGACACGGGTGAAAATAAATTCGAGGAGACAGGATCGTTTTAAGCCGTACCTCGGAGCCTTACATACTAATATCGAAAGGTCACATCGATACGTACGAGTCGACTGCTGCTATTTTCGGCCACCAATCATTAGCTTCTACGTCTACGTGCCTTAATTACGCGGAACGCAACGACGACGTTCGAGTGCATTAGAAAAATTCCTCGTCGACTAGCTATCGATATATTCGTATTCGTGGTGATTGAAACGAAAAACCAAACTTGATCTATGAATCGAGAAATTATCACGAGACCGGTTGCTCTTGAGACAGGGTGATGCCGAACGAATGATGTAACTCGCTGTAGTGAGATGGGATTCTATCGACGATGAGAGAATGATAACTAGACTGTGGATTTTTATACAAATTTTTGAGAATATAGGCGAAGAAATGGATCTTAAGTAGTGACTTGTCTCACCTAAATATTATAATAAATTTTGGATATTTTGTCAGCCAATGTAAATATTATAGAAAATATATATGGTCTTGCTAAAAGTTTCTTCAAAATAATAAATAATTTTCAATAAAAAATGCGATTCGGGGATGTTGAGTATACGAGTAAAAAGTATATTGTTTTCGTTAACTAATATAGTAACTGTATGGTCTTGAATATAACTGCTGTAACAAATTAAAAGAAACTTCATGAAGATTATGAAGCGTGAAGCGTAAAATCTCTTGTCAAGAACTATATTTCTCCGTATTATATTCCTTTTTATACATTTTTTCACGTTTAAATTTCTCATAAATGCATAATCATCCGCAGTCTGCTGATAATAAATCAAAAATGCTGTTAAATCCTTTCGCTGATGAATGAACGTAAAATAACGTGGATATAAAGCGTAACTTTTTAAAACTACTGACATTTTTAGAAATTGCCTGAGGGAAAATTGATAAATCGAAGCTCTAGCGTTTTAATTCCATCGAGTTTCCTCTCGAAAATTTAGATTGTTCGTCGCAAAGTTGATCCTCCGTGCTTTGGTACGTTGTTCCCGTTTTCAGTCTGCGTCGAAGTGGATTAATCGGAAGCAAAGGACAATATTTGACGATGAATTCTTTTCGGTATCGTCCCGGTGATATTTTAAAATTTAATTGGAAAATACTTTACGTAAAAAAAGAAGGGTGGGGGACCGACAAAAATGAATATGATCGAGATGAATAAGACTCGTTCGCAATTTTATTAACGAACATTTATATATTAAAAGTTCACATAATAATAAATTAGTGTCTATTCGATATATTTTCTTTCAGCGAAAGGATTGATTTAAGTACAGAAAAATATGACGTGAGATCTATGGGATCGTGAAGGTTTCGAACATTCAAGTGTGGTCGAGAAAAAACGATATATACTTTGCGTTTGACACAGGTACAAGTGCGCCGTCATCGATTTGCTCAACAATGGAATAACTATGCTTAATCAGTTTATTCGACGATCTTATCTTCAACGACACAAAAGTTAACAATATTTCGCTTGGAAAAAATCGAGAATATATTTCGATATTCGCGCGTACGAAGCTTTTGTGATTCGACGTCTAAACTGTTCAAGCGTTCCATTGAAGAATACTCAATGTAGAAACAACGAGTTACTTTTTTTCTTCTAGCTACTCGACGATGGAAGTACTACTTAAGTGGTACAAATCACTCACTTGGAAATCGTACATACTTTACAAAGGGTGATACGAAGGAATGTCAATTGAATTGAATTATCTTCGCAACTTGAGATTAGGAACGTTTCTCGACTAATTTTGTTCGAATTTTTGTATCTCTCGTCGCTGATTTTCCTTAAAACTTGTGAATAAATACCTTAAAACAAAGTATAATACTTTTTATCAGGATGATATTTTTTCACAGAATATATGAGATTCTGATTTATAAACCAACTGTGTATTTTAATTCTAATTCATTTTAGATAAATGAGATACGTGAATGTTAAAAATTGTTAATAAAAATCAGGACAATCTATCATCAATTAATTTCACCAAAATAAGACAACATTATTCTCTTATTATTCCCAATTCAATAAGTAAAAAAATTCAAAAACATATGAATGTTATAATGCAACAAAATTTCTACATTATTCCTCGGGATTGTTTAAAAACTGAAATACATTCAGCTCGAACTGGACCACTTAAGCAAATTCTATCGCGAGTAACGTTATAGTAGAAACAACTAGTTATTTTCTTACGTTTGAATCCCTTCGTGGAATCGTGGATTTTAGCTTCTCTCTTGATACGACATTAAAGCACCGTCTAGCCGATCTTTCGATTTTTCTCGCCCTGATTTCTTCTTTTTGATTTCTTCAATATTCTTCTCTTCCTTGTCGCTCTGTTTCGTGACACTTAAACAAAACTTTAAGGAAGAAATGGAAATAAGAAAAATGTGACACTTCTTTCGAGAAACCTCGAGAGCGTCCTCTTTTCTCGTCTGGAACTTTAAACGAGTTTCTCTCTGGTTTCCCTCTTTCTTCTCCCATAAAAAGATCTCTAAAGCAGGATCGATATGTTATATCGTATACTCTGTCGCCGACTTTTGCTGTTCAATTTATTCCTGCTCGGTTAGTCGCATTTCACCGTTGTGAATATTAAGAATTCCAATTAAATATTGTGAAATCTTTCAAACCTAGGCAATAGAAATTAATTATCGAAATTTTTTAAATTTCGATAATCATAAGAATTGCAAGAGAAGATTTGCAGCGTATTTCCTTCGGCCTTTGCAAATTCATATACTGTATGATCGATCAAATTACAAAGTATCCACTTGGATGATCGCACAGTTTTCATATCGAGTATGTTCTCCATCTTGGCACGTTCCCTGCCACTCTCGCATAATATTCCATTCAATCTGCGTCTGCCGTCGATAGCTCGTGCCGTTATTTATTTTATATTCGCAGAAAGCGTTACCGACTTGAACAGAAACTGCTCTCGACCATGGATAATCTGCATCGTACATATTTAACATATTAAAAGACGAACTAGAATCTTCAAATATCTTCCTCCGAACACTTGCAACAAATACAGTCTTTATCCACTTCAAAATCAACAAAACTCACCCAATGGTAAAATTAGTATTCTTCTTTCTTAATAACGATACTAGTCGAATAATAACAATGATAAAAAGAAAAAAAAGGACCAAACGTTTTGTAAAGTTAATGATAATAGAAACATGATCTTCGCTCAAAATCTCAATTTAAACTCAACAACATTCTTCCTTGAGGTTTTCTCGGTTGGACAACAACGAGCGGTAAATTCACGACGAGACGGTGTATCCGTAATTCATTACGTTTGCTTATGATGCTTCATCCGTTTGTTCCGTTCGATATACTTCGCAAAAAAAAAAAAAAAAAAGAAAAAAGGTAGACACACAGAGCGAGCGATCGTTGGTCCAGACGACGACCAGAAATTGGAGAACGACGTCGCACCTTTAGATCTCGTAGTTGCGGAACTTGTTCACCACCTCGTTAGACGCCTCCGAGTCCCAGCCAAGGTCACGACGTGCGCCGTAGTAGATGTTCGCGCCACCCTCCGAAGCTCTTCTGTGAGCGTTCGCCGGTTGCACCTTGCTAGTGTGGCCAGGGGAACCAGCAGATTCGGCGGCCGCGTCCTGCAGCATGCGATCCTTCGTCTTCGGTATGCTCCAGTGCATCGACTATAGCGCATTCGAGTGCTCTTTCTTTATTCTTTTTGCTTTTTTCTTTTGTTTTATATATATATGTATATTTCTTTTTTATTTTGTTAAGAAGATTAGAAATGAGTGAGCAGAATAGGTCACTTGTGAATGGGTCACAGTTTGGATTAAGTTTGATATTTTATAGAAAGCATCGAACAACGATTTGGAAAACTTACATAGTGAAAGTAAGTTTAAAATCTGATTGGAAAAATTTTGTTTGGCTATAATATGTGATTTCTATCGCAAATGACCCATTGTTGTCATAGTTGGATTATTTTGTGTGTTATATGGGTTATGGGTAATTGTGCGTTATAGTTAGTTTTGAGTTAGTTGAGCTTGAAGGATCGATAGAACGGAAAATCAGAAAATGATGTCAGGTGTATTAGTTGGAAAAGTAATAACGTCGTGCGAGAAATTTCTAATAAAAACTTTCTGCTACTAAAGTCCTGAATCACTGACAAACTGTTTCCATATAATTGAAAAACGTGACTAAAAGTCAAATGTAAAATATCAAGGATTATATTACGTATCAAACAGATTTAATAAAAGTTCATTTTTCAAACACTCTTCTTCGAAGCACGAAAGTAAATTCGACAAAATTTTCCTTTATACAAAACTCTTCAAATTCGAAGAAATAAATATACGTAGATACATTTTTCAATGCAAATGTAAGAATCCCAAACTCTACGAAAAAACGAATCTACTCGTTTACTTCTCCGCTTGCAAACTCCGACTTAAATTTCAAATTCGGAGATTTCTGCTAACCCAATATGATTTTCCCTAGCCTGCAATAGTCAGTTCCAATACCAATTTTCTATCTATGGAAGTTACAATGTCGAAAGAACATCGTCCCAGTTTCTTTTCTTTCTACGAGATACGAAATTTCTCGCACGATTTTCCAAGCATTGTTCGCCACCGAGCAACAAAAATTTCGCCGAAGAACTCCCATCGAATTCTCCTCACCTGATGCACGTGATCCTTCATTCCAAGCCATTGCTTGTAGCTGATGGCGATCCCGCTACGCCTCCATTTGTCATAGTTGCTCCTTTGCTCAGGGTCACAGAGAACCTCTTTCGCGTGCTGCGACAAAAAGAAATCGCGTTACCTTGGTCGCAATCAAACGGAAGTGTAGTCAGATAAATGAAACAGATATAGCATGGTTGTAAAATAAAACATAAATTATTATTATTAGGCTACGTATGTTTATACAAAATTCATATTTTTAAATTTAAATGATTGTTAGGCTACGGATGTTTATGCAGAATTCATATTTTTATGGGTACAATTAAAGAAATGAAACCTTCGTGAAAACGAAGTAAAAGATGCTAAACGAAGAAAACTTTGCTTACAGAATTTGAATTTTAGTTGTCGATCAATCTCTTACAACCGTGCTATTTAAATTTCACGGACTATACAATCACACGATTATACATCGGTTAGATCGTATCGTCAAGACGAGACAGATTAACGTAAATGGAGCAATCGTGCAACAACTTCCTCATGAGTCACGTTGCGACCATATGCGAGTAAAGAAACGAGAATAGACTGCGGAAACAAACCTGTAATTGCTGAAATTTCCGTTCAGCTTCCTTATCACCTTCGTTCTTGTCCGGATGATATTGAAGAGCCAGCACCTTATATTCTGCCGTGATTTGTTCCACCTGGAATATAGATTTTTAAGAATCTTTTAGATGAAAAAAATTCGAATAAGTTGAAAGTTACCATATGGTTAATTGACCTTAAAAAGGACGTACAGGATGTGTGGGATGGCTTTGAAGGAAGCAGTAAGGGGGACGGTTCATTACACATCCTTTATTTAAACTTCACGCTCCTGATCACGTGGATTATTAACTTCGCGATTTTCACTGATAATCTAGATAATTTTATTTTCTAATCATTCTTTAGAATCCCCCAAATGATCTTTTAATGACTTTTCTTTCTGTTATTATAACCTTGTGAATTTTTTAGTTTTAATATTACTTGGAGTATTTCAGTATAACGTAATTAAAAACCTGTTCGAGCAAAGAAGTCTTATAAAAAATATCAAAGTCACAACTGAAACACTCAGAAGGATGGTAAAAACACGTGCATATTTAATCTCAAAACCAGCCAGACAGACAATTTACAGAATATTAATCAATGAATAGAATTATTTTAAAATGCGTTGAATTCTAAAAAATGGAAAACACGACTTATCGCCGAATTGTATATTTTTAAATTTAAAAATATGTCCAAGATGTATACAATATATAAAAATATATAAAATACTTAAAGTAGAAATTCAATAGAAAAATCAGCAGTCTACTTAACAAATTTGTTCCTTATAATTAAAGAGGATTTAAAAAAGAACAGAAAAAATATTCTTCGAGAGGAGAGATGCGCACTGTATCTAACAAATTGAACGTTCTTCAAAATTCACCAACAGATAAAACAAATATCTATTTATATAATAATATAAATTTACGTGAAAATCCGCCATCTACGTATTCAATTTTTTCCTTATACTTTTCAATTAAGAAGCCTTAAAAAAAGAAAGAAGAACACCAAGTCTATAAAATTGTGCATTCTTCCAAGTTACGCCAATGAATATTTCCAGGCACCTCCCCAGGTGTTTTACATCATGATAGTAATCGAAAGAGACACGGGAAGGGCTGTTTACCCTCCGTTCGTCGATTTCCTGGCGAATGAAGACGACTGATATTTGCCAGGCAATTTAACGAATTCGCTTAATGGGCGTAGAGTTCCTTAATGGATCCGCCGGACCGTTGGCAAACAGACGAACACGATCACTCATTATTAACCCTCGGGTTTTATTTAAAGCAACGTCGTTTATTTTTAGTAGATCGCAAGAAACGCGCGAACAGAAAGAAAACAAGCGTAGAACGCTGACATAATTCCTTAGAAAGGGTCTACGATGACTTTTACATGATATTCACCGATGGAACGAGACGTGGATCGAAGGCTGATCGACTCTTTGCGACGTGGAAATGGCTTGTTTACTTGGACAACTTCTCTGGGAATTATAATCGAACAAGCTTTCACGTTTAGTCGATATTCCAACGACGCGAAAAGATCGTCTTCCTAGGGGTTGTTGCATGGGGTTGAGTTACTTCTTCCTCTCTTGCAGGATTTTAACTTTTAAAGACCATGGTTTATCGCAATGTTGCAATGTAAATGTTATGAATACACTGGCCCGTGTAAATATTTCAGCAGTTACTTCAGGAGACCTTTATGCGCATATTATGTGTGTTATATAAAACATAATTGTTGAAACTGCACTAGCAACTATTATCATCTATTGAATTTTTAGAAAAGAGGAAATTTACTATAGACCAATGATAATAGAATAATAGAAAAATAATTTATAATAAGAATATTACTTAGATAGGATATCGGCTAAATTTGTTTATATAAAGCAAAATGTCATGATGCATGTTGATAACATAGATTTATCATTTTGGAGAGGTCAAACATATTCTCTACTCCATCTAAACAATTTTTGGTACACAAATTAGTTTAAAAAAATCTGCAACAATTTTATTCCAAGAATTTATTAATTCTACAATCGATAATCCTTATAAACCTAATAAATAAATTATTTTGATTAAATACATGATGCCGTAAAGAAACTACATACTACTAAAGTTCCATTTGATCACGCTGTCAACCAGATATTTGAAAACGCAATAATTATTTTATAGCTACAACTATTGGCCTATGAATCTACTATCGACGCTCTCAATTTCTCGTCCATTAAAAATCCTTAAATTCGTTGAAAACATCAGACATTTTCATTTTCATCTTAACTTATCGTGAACTTCACATAGTCAAAGTTATCAATCGCGAAACGAATTGAATCGTAATCGTATTGTCAACTTCCATTGAGCCGCGGTGTGATATATTTTTGTCAAACGAAGTGGCAATCGACAGACGATCGATACTAATCGAGAAGTTGAACCAAAGCGCTAATTAAAGTTGTTCCCGATGATGATGCAATTATCCTGCAGTGACGAGCTCCCGACAGCGAAACTAATTAATTCCGCATAACTTCTGAAAGTATATTAAATACGTATGTATCCCATTAGATAAATGTGCAGTAATCTGAAACTTTAAGCCGCGATATGCCCAGAGATAACTCACATTGGAAATTGTTTAATTGTCGGGACATCGGATCCGTACGAGTCGTGTCGTTTTTGAATTCTACTTTTCAAGGTGCTATCTAATTGGATCTGACAAATAACGCGGATGACGAAACATTCATAGTTTATGCAGATTGGATCTTAGGTTACGAAGCAGCTAGTATGCGGACAAGACATTGTTTTGGATATTTTGTCGAAAACTTTAAGAGTGAAAGAGATCGGTTAAATGGAATTCTTCTTAAAGCGGAAAATTCACGTATAACAAAATATAGATACGCTAGGAATTAAAATGTTCTATAGAATGGAAAACCTCGTTTGACTAATAAATTACTGTATCATATTTTTCATATTACTATTAACTAGATACCGAATGACACAATTCAACAACAATTCAAAAACCAGTCTTCAAAGATAGAAACAAAGAACACGTGAAAATCTTACATCTCAACCATTTTTCAAAGAAAATCGTTACAAAGAGTCTATTAGCTGGAAAAACTGAACGAAACAATCAGAAAAACCATTAAATATGAAAAAAACTTTTGTAACTTAATTCTTTATAAAGAAATTCACGAAAATTGGTTTGCAGGCTCAGGCTTATCACACGAAAGAAAACAGCGATCACTTCTTAAGAAACTTCAGCCTCAACCCTTTCTCAAAAAGCGACCACAGATATCCCTATTACTAAGAATAATAAAAACATCTACCAAGTGTCAAAGTCTTCGCGAAGAGCCCAACAAGGCCTTACCGTCGCGTTGCAGACTCGTCACACGAAAGAGAAACATAGCAATCCTGTCCTTCGCAAAGAATTTCAATCTCAATTCCATAAATAACCCTGTCACTAGTAATAATCAAAGGAAACGAAGAAAACCACCGAAATCTCTGGAAATCAACCTCTTGCGAAAGTAATTCAGAAAATTTGCCTTACCGTCGAGGACTCGTCGCACGAGAGCAGAGCATAGTAATCCTCCTCCTCGCTGGGCTTATAATTGATGGCGTCTTCGACGCTCATTTTCCCTCACTGGTTCTTCCGTTTCCTTTTTCACGATCCCCAATCTTCCTTTCGAAGATTCTTCGATGTCCAACGACAACAATATCCGGTCAAAATTGTCCAGTTAAAAATTTCGTGTCAACGAATCGAAAGATCGAGAAATTTCTGAAGGGAATCGTTTTTTCTTTTACGCGCGTATTTGATTCGAACGCGACGCGTGTGGACGCTTGAGAAAGCGTGATGACACTTAGCCCGTAGATGCTGTCGCTGCTTTGGTAGATTCTGATAATCGGCCTCCGGTCGTCACCTGTTGCCGTGTCGCGCGTCGGACGCTCGAGTGAGCCGAACGAGGGAGAACCGTGTTAGAGACCCGGAAAAACCCGATTCCCGGGAAATTCCGCGCGTGTGCGCAATTCAGCAGTGGCTCACAAAGCCTCCCGTCGATCGTGGGCCGCCCCCTCTCCGGAAGGAGCTCCTGCGCACTCTGGTTACGTCTTCCCTGTAGGGGGAACCGAGGATGATTTTCGTCTCGAGATTTCTCGTTTACCGGCTGAGGCTACCACCTGGACAAATTGGTTTTCGGATAAAAGGATTGGATCCTCTTATACAATAATTTATTTATTATGTAATAATATTAGCGAATTGACAATTAACCACCCGGACAGATTGGATTTCGGATAAAAGGACTAGATCCTCTTATACTATAATTTATTAATTATGTAACAATATCAACGAATCAACAGTTGACCACTTGGACAGATTGATTTTCTGATAAAAGGACCAGATCCTCTTATACGTTATATATCATCTTATATATTACATATCATATACATATCATATAAACAGTATAATAATTTATAAATTATGTAATAATATTAGCAAATTGACAAGTGAGCAGCTAGAAGAAGTGAGAACCTGTTCTTTCCCACAATAATTTATTTTAATGATATAATGATATAATGATATAATGATAAGGTGTACATTGTAGACTTTTTTACACAATTTTTTAATTTTTATTAAATAACTTTAATTTAAAAAACTTCAAATTTAAAATATTTCAGAGATTATAGTGCTATATCCACTAAATGTGCAGAAAGAAAAAAGTCCAAGGATTTCATAAAGATTGACTTTAAGACAATCATCTTAAAAAGCACAATGAACGGGTATAAAAATCAAAGTCACAAAATACGATCGTCTAAGTATTTCGACCAACGTAAATGTATATTATTGATTATACATGTAACTTGAATTAAAAATCGTAAAACGATAACGTGAATAGTAACCAAACCTTTAAGTAATATTCTTCTTGAAAATTGTTTTAACTCCAGATTCAAATACACAATTGCAATGAAACGAACAACTCTGAAGTAACAGGAAATCTTAGCGTTTCCTAAATACTTGTTAATCCATTATCAAAGTTAATTAATTAACCCGTTTCTATGCAATACTAGTAATTCTTTTTAAACCGTTAACACGAACGATTTATGGCGATCAATTAATATTCTCGGGCCAAATTCGATAATCTGTGTTACGTTTTCATCGTAGTCGTGGCACGTTACGTCACATTCCACTGTACAAAATCGAGAATTTGATTACATACACTAATACAGACAAATCTATCAAAATCATTAATAGATACTTTGTTAGTAGAATAGATGTTAGTTGTCACTGTTAGTCGTGATCTACCTCTTATAAACTATTTTATCGATGTTCCAAAACCTTGAGCACTCTTATTTTGCTTTTTTCAAGATTTTTACACACATAAAAATGGTTTAATATAACACATAATAATGGTTTAATGTATTGTCTCTTTCTTTCTCTTTGTATTTTGTATTTTATATTAGGCTCGTCGTATATATATATGAATTTGTAAGACGATCACGTGAAACGTTCACGATTATAATCGACGTACACTCATACTGCGCCTTGATTGTCAGAGATTCCAGAGACTTGTGGCTTTCACTTGCGGCTACGTAACCTCGAACCTCACCTCGCAACGTTACCGACCGAGTGATCCAGATCCCGATCTCGGTCACGTGCCAACAGCTGATCGATCAACGCTGACTCTATTGATCGTTACAACATGGAAAAAAAGAAACAGAGAACGAAAGATATGCTCTTTAATGATGGAAAATGTATTTTTGGTAATGACGTTTAATATGTTCGGTGAGCGATAGGAAACTTTTTTTTTATTAATTTATACACGATTACAATATGTGGATTACGTTCATTTGGATGTAGCAAGTTGAAAATAACGAAATTTTGAGAAAAGGGATCTTTAGTAACTATCAGCAGCAATGTATTGATAAATTGTGAAGGAAGTGTTAACAAATACAAATAAAGAAGTATACATTTTACTAAGAAGAATAATTTTATCTCTGTTAAAATTCCCTTATTCTGCTTATTCTTGGATAAAAAAGATTGTGAAGAAAAGGAAACTGTAGAAAGATTCTCAAGTAAGAGGGATTCTGTCTTTGAATAGTTCTCAAGGAATAAAGACAAGAAAATGATCCGCTTGTTTTTAATTTAAATTTTATTAGAGTTGAAAAGATCATTTTTGTAATATAAAAGCAAGAATGTGAAAAAGTTTAAAATTCTTCGGATTAGCTACGGCAAAAAGTTTATTTCCTTTTGTAATACCTCGGAGATACAACCCAGCACCTATCTATTTGAGAAGTTTGGAAACAGTGAAACTCCAACCCAGATTTCGGCATCACAGCGGAGATACGCATATAATAAGAAGTAGAAAAAATTGGAACGTAAATTGGAACTCTACATTAAAAACTAGCATTAAAAACGTTACTCGATTTATCTTTCTCTAACAAAATAAATTTTATTCTCCCGATAGAAAATAAATTTTCGCAATATTTATACAAAAATTGAAGATGTCAAAATGTATAAAACGCACATACTATATGAAATATCCAAGCTATGATACTTGTTATATAATAATATTTAAGTAGAACAATCCTCTGCCTGGATTCCACTTCTTTAAATTATATTTATAAAAATATGAATTTGCATAAGTATCCACTGTCTTGTAATATTATTTAAAAATGTATAACTGAGGAAAAGTCAGAGACCTACCACCCACCGCTCAAACATCGTGGCATACTTTCGCGTAAAGCGGGTTGCATGCTATTGAGAGACCCATCTATGCACCGACATATTTTTCATTCTCAATTTTCCATTCAACATCCAACTCCTATGAACTCACCGGAATATTCACCCTTTGCAGATGCGCGGTTATACTTTTACCCTCGAACCCTCGGTCGAAAATTAATTTTCCCTGCTTTATAGTGGTCCACGCGGTAGAACGACTCTTATTTCGCTACTTGTTCATCATTCGGCTGCCTTAATTGCGCGTCAGCGTTTCAAAAGGTGAATCTGTTATAGGGTTTTTGCCGCACATGGTCTGCATTACACGGTCCATTTCCAGTACCGCAGTATTCTATTCGATAACCTGATATACCGTAACGACGTGTAAGTGCAAATATTGTACACACATGGTTGTACACACGAAAGTGTGAGTAACGAAGAATATTTGTTGTTTGTTTGAAATTCTATATTAGAGAAAACTTAAGAAATATTTTATATTTAAATTTCGTTGGAATTTTTCAATCAATTTAATGTTGCATCAAATATTTTACACAATATGTGTAGAAATGAAAATGCCACAGTACGTACACGTATAATTTTATCATCGGACGCACACTTGAAATGGAAGGCAAGAAAGATTTTATATACAGGTTTTGCTCGAATTTTTCTAGCAATTCTACGTTGTATTATATATTTTGTATAGGATGTATAAAAATAAAAGCGTCAAAGAATACCCACATATTTTACACATGCACGTTTCTTGGAATTTAGTGCAAATACACTGCTCAAAACAATCAGAGGATCGCTAATATGAACAGTCAGTGGTAAATTTCGAAACAGAAGAAATTAAATACATTGCATGATAAAGGTTTAGAACATGTAACAGGAAATATATATTGAGACTATAATTGGGATGGATAGAACGCTATGCTATTCGCACGAGTGTTGACTCCTGACTGCCGGAATTAGCTGCTCCCCCTCATACTAATTCCTATACCCTAAGCAAGTATGGATAATTTTATTGTCAATCGATGATTCGTTTCTCCACCGGTGGCGCTCAATCAGTGTCCCTAATTGATTTAATTTAGGACTTAGGACATCGCAATATAGTCGCCCTATAGGCGACTGAAACTGGGCGACAGAGATGTCTTCTTTATAATAATACAGTGTTTTAATTAATTCCATTACTACGTCAGAAATAGCGCAAATTTATCTCGTTAATTAAATCGTTATCATGGTTCTGTTAAAAAAAACAAATAAATAAAAAATACTCTAACATCGCAATTATCGAAATTTGTCCACTTTTATTTCTACAACGCACCCGAACCGGCTGGCAGCGGAAACGATCAACATATCAAGCGTAGAAAGAAGACTAAAAAGGAAACACCCAACAGATCTCATAAAGGATATAACCTAACAAACACGAAGATGATACTCCGCTGGGGGTAGCCACCCACATGATAATCAAACAGCCAAAAAATTCTACCAAATGTCCAAATCAGACAAATTGTGAATGTAAACAACTAAATAAAAAAAAAACTTTTATTTCTTGATCAGATACTGGATAGATTGCTGAAAATTCTCAATGCGAGAATTGATTGTAAATTTTAATAAATAAATAAAAAAAAAGAAGATGCTGGATATTTACCTTCACAAGAGTCAAATATTCTATCTTATAGCAATTGACCGTAGAATTAATTGAAAATTAACTAAATTAGCTTAAAAAGTAAGATCATTCATACAGAACAATAATACGTAAATGCAACTTAAAAAGTGATAAAATGTGAAATATCCAGACAGAAATCAGAATTGATACAGCTTCTATCGTCCAAGGATGAATCAGTTAAAAAAATTTAACTCCTCTTACGCAAAGGGCTTTCTTTCCAAAATATCAACCTGAACATTTAGAAATCACTTAGAAATCATCATTATTCTCTCCAGGAAAAAGAATTTCAGCCAAGACAATAGAAGATTCTATCGTATAGGATATCTCATCAGAGAAAATATTTACCTTTATCCAGTTTAATTCATTGGTAGTACAAAACGTATACGTTCGCAGAACCAAAGAAGGCGACGAACGTTCGCAGATAATCCTCTCCAAGCTCGTACATCATTAGAAATTCAAATTCCCTTGGTTTGATGATGGTGTGAGAGTGGAAGAAGCAGAAGAAGAAGAGGAGAACACTAAAACGTGACTGAATGCGTGAGCTCATTATGCATTCGTCTTGCTTCCGTCGAAGACGCCGCTGATTATCGGTACCTTCGCTTACAGCTGTTAAGACCATTGTCTCAGGAAGAGGCTTTCAACGAGGAAAGCTCGAAAGAGCTTCCTTCGGCCTTCCTACGACCTCGACGAACGCTTTGTTTTTTCGTCTTCGTCCACTGAATTTCTCTCTGGTAACTTCCGTTCTTTGATTTCTAGGAAAATTAGGACGAACGCTAATAAGAAACGAATATTTCTGAATCGAAATGGAAGGTCAGAGAACAACGATGACAGGTTTTGTTTACGATGCTTGAATTCTGTTCCGTGGACCTTGTCGCGTGATACGATGCTTTGAAGAGGGCACGTGGATGGAGAAAAGTTCAGGGAATTTCTTAGATCTGTTTTCTGTTCCCGTGCTTCGAAGCTGAATTATGAAAGATAGGTAGAAAAGGAAGAAAAAGGGAGTAGAAAATCTACATAGTAATAAAAATAGAGTAAAAGAAATAGAAAATATGTATGAAATTTCCAGAATATTCTTTGGTATGGAAAATATGAAGTATCCAGTGCGCTCTTTGAAATAAAAAGTACAAGATCGAAGACATGAAACTCCCAGATACCAGATAAAAATTATTTTTCCAGAGCAAATTTTTTCGAGTAATTGAATAATTTCTATCGTTAATTTTTCAACGATTTACAACAATAAACAAGCATTCGTATAACAATGTGATATATAACTAGTGATACAATAGCGCATAAGAAAATGAAAAGACGGGTTTAGGAGGCAGAAAGTGCCGGAACCCCGGTGACTAGTCAACGTGCGTAACACGTGTCAGCCAAATGCTTTTCTTCCTTCCATTCTGCTCTGGCAAATCGACGAGCTGAATGAAAAGCGGTCACATTTTTCAACGTTTGAACGTGTGGCACGAGATAGCACGAGCCACGGACAGACCAGATTGTTTCTTCGAATTTGAAAGAGCAACTGTACAGCCGTTTCTCATTCACGTGTTTTACTTGCTGAAGAAGAACACGATGTTAGGCGAAAGAATACAAACGCCCGATAAATCATAAATCATTGACACACCTTTAGATTATTGTATTTTTAATTCCTTCTCAGGACGATTATCTAATAACTTACTAGCATAACGATTTTCCTCTTACTTTGATAATTTCATTAATGTATGAATATAAAATTTTAGAAATTTTTATTTCACGAATTTCTATCACCATTGTTTCTTTAAATAACGAATTATTTTATTGCGTTTTACTTATATTGTTCTTACTTTGTCAACGAATTAGTAGATTTTATTATGGAAAAAGTAATATCTTGTCGTAAAGTTTGACAACTTACTTTCAGAGATTTCGTATATTTGTAAGATAAGCTTATTGAAATAATCTGTAGTAGGTATGCTCTACGATATGAGTTTCCAAGTGGCACGTAACAAACCTAATCCGTAGTTCGACATCCCCACAGTATTGAGGTGTATGCCAAGTCCATAAATAATTCAAGCAACAGTTACCACAGCAAACAATATAATTCTCCGTTAAAACTCGAGCACCGTTCCCTTTCGCAATTAAACACATCTGCCTATCCTTTTCTCGCTCGCTCTCTATGAGCCTTCTTTTTTTTTTTTTTTTTTGTTTTGTATATACAACGTACTACTTTAACTTATACTGCCGTCGATTAAATGCGTTTCTGTTAAATTTGTATTTCCATTAAACGAAAAATCATCAATTCTTGTTACATGTATGAGCTTCAATTATAGCAACTGATTCTCCCCCATTTGTATTAATAAATGGACTTCTATTGTCTATACAGAATTTATTCTAGAAGTTTGTGCTATTCTCCCACTAGCAATCATCCTGTATCTTCTACGTAACTGCGTTTTCTTGCCTTGTATAAAACGTAAGCAGAGATTATTTACAATAGAATTTTATTTATCTAAGAATCTTATTTATTGGAAATTTTAATTAGTGTGCAATTAAATGAACTTCTACCAATTAAATTGTGCGAACGAAAAATCATAGATAAGAGAAGAAACCAGCGAACGCCAGTTATACGAGCAATTTGCGCCCCATTTATATTCATTTAACATTTATTTCGAAATTTTATCTTATTCCTCGATTAAGTATCACGCTGTATCTTCCGCACAGACAATTTTTGTAGCGTTGCACGAAACGTAGGCAAAATTACTTATACTTGCGAAGCGGCACAGCAGCCCGGCGATGATCAAACACGATAAACGGTTCTTCGTCCGTGCAATCTTGTTGCGTCGTGTGTTATTAAGAATCTGGATTATTTCGCCGATTACGCGCAACACCGTGATACGGAGGGGAATACCGTGTGTAAAGGGGTCACAGTGCTCTACACCGAAAGGAAACGTGGCCATCCGCGGCAGAGCGGTGCGGCACCGAAGGAGGAAACACACGCTCCGCTCTGTTTCCGTACGCACATGCGTGACAGACACGCTAGCGTGCACGCGCGCGGCACTAACCTTACCCCATCTGAAATTCTTTGTGACCGCTAGTGTACGCGCGCACGCTCATCGCGTACCCTTCCTCGAGATCGACGAGAACATCTTGGAGAAGAAGAAAACGCGTCAATTGAATTTTCCGATAAATAGAACTCGTAGACAAATGGAATTCTTGTAATCGTAAGTACACAGAATCATGAAAGTATTCGAACACTTACGATATAAAAGTTCAAAGACGGTAACAGGGTTAAATTGTAGTAACAGGGATGGGGATGTATGTTGCTTAAGTTGTGCTTTGTTTGAGCGTGAAGAGAGCGTAGCTTTAAACGACCTTTTCTTGTGTTTTTATATGTCTCACTCTGTTTTGTAGTTTTTGGCAAGAGTAGAAAGGAATATCTTTGTGCTTCGTTTTGTTCTATGAAGAATGAGGTTCTAAGATCTCTCTTTTTCTTCTCTCTCTCTATGTTTTGTAGTAACGGAAAAGTTCTTGACATTGCGTTTATCCCACGGGAAATTTACATTTCCACTGCTGTGCTTGAAATATTTTTAGAGTTTCTAAACGCTTGGATTGTGAAGTATCGAGGAAATGCCTCACATTTTGTGGATTCTATTGGTACAAAAACATAAATTGTGTTTCTAATAGCTGCGGACTATTGCTTACCGACAAAATTGTCAACCTCGACGATTAAAATTGAACTTTACGAACTACGGAAATCCGAATTTAACTAAAGTTACTCGCGCTTCTATCACAGATACCTTCAACAAACGGAAGTATAATTACCTATAAAAACACATATTACCTAACGACAATGTGAATTATGGACGAACCATTTTCCTTTCAATCAACAAACTGATCCAAACTTCCTCAAGTTCTCCCAAATACCCCCAAATCGTTCTTAGCCATCCATTCGCCCTGAAAATCCTTTCTCCGCCATCAGAGGATCTCGAAATTTTCCATGAAGCTTCCTCAATGTCATCCCAATCGTCCTGCAGCTCGAAACCGATTCACGCGGGCAATTATATTTAGTCGAGGCGCGTATACCTCACGCCTTTCGAGGAATATACCCTCAGTTTCCCTTTTACACTCTTCGTGCACACATGTACGTACACAGAGCGAAACATAAACGTGCGCTCGTCGATTTCGCTTCTTCGACCGTACTCCTTGTTTATCTCGAAATAACGCTGCTTTGGTCGCACATGGGCGTTTCTTCTAGCCACTGCCAGATGCGTGGGTGGTGGCAGTGAAGAGAAGAGAAGGAGAGCACAAATGACGGTCACATGGCATCGTCGCGGACTCCTCTTCTGCTCTGACTTGTCAGTATTCCGTGAAGTGTTGTGCCGTGACTGCGTGCGGCCTTCTTTCGTCCGCAACCCCACGCACCACCAGTCCAGAATAATACCAGAAGCCTCAATTTTCCACCGTTTTCCATCGCTCGACCGCTCTGTATTTCTTCTTTGCCTCGAGCATAGAGAAAGAAGTTTCACGTTTCGCACCCTATGCTCAAAGAAGAAGTATTACGAAAAGAAGAGACTTAAATTCAACGAATCGATTTTCATAAATCAAAGAGGAATCAAATCACTGACGGTGATGCAGGGTTGACTCGTGCGAAGATACAGTTTCAAAGTATTTCTTCGAACATATTCCGTTCGAAGAAGAGGTTCGTTATTTCAAGAGGAGATTTTGTGCATGATCACGTGGAAATTGATGAATTTGTAGATAAAATTGTAATTGCTATATGATGGTAAAAGATGCTATATGATCGTTAAGACTGGAGGTAGAGTTCTGAAGACACTTTAAGCAGTGTTCGTTTCAAGAAGCCATGTTGAAGGAAGAAGTTGCTTGTTTGAGGAAGAGACTCTTGAAATAGATGGTTCGAAGCGTGGAGATGTCAACACAAAAGAAACTTCAAACCCGGATAAAATTGGCATTTCCCTGATAATATTACTTGAACTTGAACGAAGATAAGATTCCGGAATATCTCGAGGAGCGTTTCTTCGGAGGTTTCTGGCCCAGGGAAAAAGAAGAGAGACTTCGAGTGACTGGGAACAAATTTTCGATGATAACCGAACAGAATTCCCAACGAAAGATTCAATAGAGGTTAAACATTGATTCGAAGGTTCTTTATGGTTTGTTTTCTTCGATCGTTCACTGGTCGTACTCGAGACAAAAGCTCGATGATAGTTTTAACTCCAATCAGATCGAAAATTTCATTTTAAAATTCTACGAGCGACATCGAAGACAAGTATTCCGGTTCGATTTGGTGTAGGTATAGTTTGAATAGAAGTTTGGAGGACGATTCGTCTAAAGATAGAAGTTCGAAGGTCTTCACGAGGAATTTGGGAGCCGTTTTGGGAAGTTAAACGAGAGAAGAATTAGAAAATAGACGTAAAGGCTTGAGAAACGGTCGGTTACGAAAGAAGACAAAATTTGTAAGGAGAGAAAAATAGAACATTCTACGTCAAACATCTACAGTTATCACACATAAATACATAAATACATCCATGGTACAACACACAGAAGAGAATAATTTTGGAATTTAATTATGTATCGTTCCAGAAACGAATGAAAAATTACCGAAGATGGTAAGAAACGAGAAATGTAACGCAAGAATCGAAGAGGATACAAAGTAGATGGAAAATATAAAATAAGAAACGTTGAAAGGAATATTCTAATTGATCTCGGCCACTTTTGGAGAAGTGTATCGAAGTGGAACGCGAACAAAAAGCCGGCAGGAGCATCGTTTAACGTTTTCTAAACGCGCGCCGCTGAAGTGTACTTTGATGCGCTGCCTCGAGAGCACAGAATAAAAAGGAAGTTATCGAAACGTTCGAAGGGTCTCGTTACGAACGAATAATGCCACCTTTCATGCACTGCTTTCGTCCATTTGCACACGCAAAAAATCGTATGGCTACGAGTGCCTTTTCTTCGAACAGTTAATTAATTACATCCACTTTTCAGATCCGGACTATTCGCTTCGAAATAAAATATTACAATCACTTGAGATTATTAAAATATTAACCGAATCTTAGAAAATATTCTTAAAAAGGAAAAGAAAGACATTAAAAATATATGTATTTGAAGAAACCATCGTCAAATGATAAAAGAAGAAAATAAGGCACAAAGAAGAATGGACTTTTTAAGAAGCAATTTCGATCAGTTATTTAGGAAAAATTAAAGGTAAGATGATTATGGTTGTTATACTTTTATTACAAATTTTCACGTTTTGTCTTAATTGTTTATGAAACATCTCGACTCATCGATACGTTATTGCTTTGACGTTACACGAAGGCTGGTTTATTTACATAATTTTCCCTCGAAAACAGATTCTATCGAGTCTAATCACAGTTTCCCTCTATCGAGGAAGATTATTGTTCGCGTACGCGGAGCACGTGGACGATCAGCTGATCGAACGTCCTCGTGTCGTTTTCCACGAAACCAAAACTTTCTTCCTTAAACATGGCTCGACTCTTCAGTCTACTTCTATTATAAAACAATATGAATCGTTTTCTCTACTATTCTCAAATAATATTTTAAAAAGTATAATCTCATAACATCTTTTTTAACACGTTTATCTTCGTCGCAAAATAAAATCTATTTCTTTATTTACAATGTTTCCATGATCATATGCAGAAATTATATAGAACATTTGTAGAATCTTCTTTTCTTGAATTTATATGTGTATCGACTCACTTATTGAAATATTTAAACGAACCCAAAGCGAAAAATAACTTATGGTCGAACGTGCTCCAGCAACGAATACTTTTAAGGCATCCACGTCGAGAAATCTGTACGAATATTCCATTAGGAATTAGGCAGGCGGCTCGCAGTGTATATTAATAGATCGAACCTGACAGCCGAACCTAACCAGACGCTCGAACGTTACACGCGAATTCGTTTCGTTGGTAACTACCAATCCGACCTCGATGTAAGTTGTATTTCTGTACCTTTATATAATTCTTTCTTCGTTTACCTTTCCCTTGTGTTTCGATCTTTTATATTTCGAGTGGAAAGGAAATAGAAAATTATACTACCGGAGATTTTATACACGTTAGGGTTTCGAAAGAAATTACCACTTCGTTATGTAAATAAGTATCTTATTCGTAGTATTATCATCTTATAATATTGAAACCGTAATTAATTATACTTAAAAATGAAAATTATAGTTATTATATTATTTTTCAATAAATGAAGTGTATATATGCGAGAAAAAATTCATTAGGCAAAAAATTTCATTCACTAGAGATTTAGTAATTCTGATTAGGATAGGTAGATAGAATATCTAAAAAAGTTAGTTGCAAAAATAGTTTGTAATCTTTTTTTATCTAGGTAGATGACGTTCATCGGTATTTTAATTGGGCATCTGTTTTTGGACTATGAACTGTAAAATAGATTTGTATAGTCGTTGTACGTCAATGTTTCATAAGATAATTTGAAAGATAATACAAACGAATGAAAGAAAAGGTCGTGTAAGGTGTATCGATCAGGCCTCTTTCTCGAGACGTATCGAATTTCCTTATCCCTCTTATTTTAAATATGATCATTCCACAAAATTGATAACTATCTTTCAGTATTATTATAGAAGTATCTAGATACACTAAGTTTCCTAAACTAATTTTGCCAAATTAATACCGAGTCATATAAAATTTTATAGTACAATTATTCTTTGTTACTTTTCCTCGCTAACACCATGCATCATTTTATTAAATTGTAACGTATTAATTACGTTGAATTTCTGGTCTCGTGTGCCACTGCTAATAAATTCGGATATCGTTCTAAGAGAAAGTACACGAGATCCAAAAAAAGAAACTAAAACGTGCTTGCACCGAATTCGATCGTGAGACCTTGAACCATGAGAAACAACGTAGAGTAGATGATGCGAGGATGGAACGTGCATGTGCAGTGCGTGCGTTGGTCCAAGATGGGAGTCATAAACGCGGTGTATTGTGTAATCAGCAAACGACGTGCGTGAAAATGCGTGTCACGTACGAAACACTTGACTTTCAGTCCATCGCGGAAGTTGTAATAAGAATTTTTGTCGAACGATGCAACGATTTTTCTAACATCGTTTAACTTCGTTTTTAAATATGGCCATCGAAATACGATTGTTGGAAATTAGAATAAGGAAGTTTAAAAGAAGATCCTTAAAGTTTATGGGAAGATAAAATACCAATCTAAACTTTAACAATTTCAGACATTCGAGTAATTTATATTTAAGAAATACATGCGTTTTCCTTCGTTAGAGAGAGATCTTTCAAATATAAAGGAGAATGAATATGGAAATATAGAATAGAAAAATATAGCGCAAGGCTATGAAGAGTTAGATACTACCACGTGGAGGGGAAAAGCGAAGGAGGGTAGGATAAATGATCAGGTGGTGGATTGGTTAAAGGACATAGAAAAAAGAGGAATAGAGTGCAAATTTCAAACCAAAGTGTAGTACTTTAGCAAAAGATTAAGATTAAATGCCACTTAGCGTGTAGATATGTATTGTATATGGATAGGTATAGGATAGGGAACGTGTGCAATGAATGCATGTGGCGAAATCTGAATCAGATATTTTAGACTTGTGTAAAACCGAGCCCATTTCTTGTCTGCTAGAACCGAAAATAAAGATAATATACGTGTACTAAATAGGAAACTATTTAATACAAAACTTAAAACTTGAAGAACGATCTAAAAATTTATGAAATTCCAAATTTGTTAATCGCGTTTTCATACAATTTATATACAGGGTAAGTCAATAAGAAGTACTGTCTAGAATAACTCGTGATCTATTGATTTTGTCGAAAAACGTTTTAAATTACACTGCATTTCAAGGAATTCATCGGATGAATGGAATTTTATTTTCAAGATAATTTTGAGCGTTTTAAATGGTACCGTATATTCTTTGTACCATTAGTCGATCCATCTGGACGTTCTTTATAAAAAGGTATTAACTTATTTATACCGAAAATCCGTTGGTTTTTGCACATATTTTAACTTTGATTTAACAAATGTAACATACATTAAATTTGACCACCTAAGGTAAAAATATCTGCCAAACTAACGGTTTTCCGATATAAGTAGGTTAATACTCTTTTGTAAAGAATGTTTAGCTGGATCGACTAATGTTATAGAAAATATACGACATCGTTTGAAAAAGCTCAAGATCATCCTCAGAAAATATAAAATATAATTTTCTCTCTCTCTCTCTTTCTCTGTGTATTTACAAAGCACATATTGTTAATAATAACAAATATATAACGAGAACAATTTATCAAAATTAAATATAAGAATAATCGCCTTGTGAAATGGTCGTCCTTTCATTTTTTATTTTCATTCTTAAAGGAACTAAAAAAACTTCTTCATAAAGAGTTTCCAATTCTACTTCCAATTCTGAATCATAAGATAGAAATTTGAGCTTAACCATGAAACTTCCATCCCAATTTCTTAATCTGTTTCCCAAAAGAGGACAGAGTAGTTGGGAAAAGTTGAAAATCTCACGCAAACCGGACGAAACGCCAAACACGCCGCTATTTTTGCCTCAAGGTAAAAAAGAAGTTCGTCGATCGCTGCCGGGTCAAGCTGAACTGCACTTAATTTATTGTACGTAGCTGGTGCACCACAGTGCAGCACCTGCCGACGATGAAAAAAGCAGCGCATCCAAGCAACGATGCACGTGCCTCCATAAGAGGGACGTACGCGCATTAACTTTTACGCGAGGTTGTTCTCTTACATGTGACGCGCCATTAATTAACAAGTACGTAAATTACGTTGATACGTAAATCTCAGAGCTGCGCGTGTTTTGCACGTTGCTCTTTCGAAAAAGAGCAACCGAGTACCCTTTTTTTTGCTGTTGTATATGTCTCAAGTCACGGGTTCGTAAATTTCAGAATACTAAGATTCAGGAAATTTAGTATATTAGATCTTAGAATTCCGGAATGCGTTTTAATCTTCATAGCTCAGATCCTATGAACATTAGAACTTATAAATTCTAAGTATCATATACTAATTCTAAGTTTGATAAATTCTAGATTTGATCGACTCCATACCAATTCACATATTCCAGGATTCATGCGTTTCTAGGTTCGTGACATTTAGGACTCTAGAATTCACCAATTCTTATATTTATGTACTTGACCAGAATTATCAGATTCTGGGATTCATGGATTATAGGTCTTCGTTCACGGGTTCTAGAATTTATAGATTTCGTGTATCGATTCATGAATTTTTATGGTCGTGACCTCGTTTCTTTTTAGCAACATTTGCCTCGTTCTTAAGATCCTCGCACGTAGATTCTTAGGCAACAAACAAGACTCTTCTAATCTTCAAATCTTGAAATCTTCAAATTTTGGCATTTGTATTCTTCTTCAAGCTAAGAACTATTTTTTGGCATCGTCGTGTTTCTAACAAAAGCTGAACGAAGATTCACAAAATCGTTTCACGGAATTCCGAACACGTTCGAAAATTCTTGGTGCGCTACGAATCGTTTGGCAGTCACTCGCCATGCGTTCGTGGTGCTCGTGGGAACTAATGACTGTAGTGAATTAATCATCGATATTCTCAAATAATTTTCAGAAGCGGTTTCTCGTTATTCTCTTAAATACGTTGCATGAAAATTTCTAGTTTTATAAGAAAGAAAGAATATCGACTAAATTGTTTTTGGTGCACCCTATGTAACAGTAGAAATTACAGTAGAATACAAAGCGATACGGAGTATATACGATAAGGGACGTGAATTAAATGAAACAACTAGCTACACAGTTAGCGAGGACAATTCAAAGATAATGGCGGTAACTACGTGCATATATGGTGAAAAATAGCGGCAATCCAAACAACGTGACGACGTAACAAGCACAATAAAAACATTAGAGTTATTACCTACAAAAAAGATTATATTCGTATTAACAAAAATCGATCGAACGAAGGTGAAATTATTAAAAAAGGCAAATTATCATGATATTCTCTGAAAAGGAATATTTTGTGAAGAGGTTTTAGAAAAACTGCTTTAGCCGACAATATAGAAAAGGCACCGTGCTAATCGTCATCTTTACAAAAAGAGAGAAAAAGAATCAAACGTGTTTCTTCGTACCTAACAAAAAGAATTAATAAACAAAACGTAGCAAATAATGCAAAAGCAGCACTGTGACCACAGCAACGACGATAACAAGATCAGATCAAGTATAAAGACACGAAAGCCCATTCGCCCCTCAGATTGTGTTTCACCAACGAAACTCCAGTTCATCGTCGCGTTTCCGACAAAACGTGAAAACGAGGTGAAAACGAGTAAACGAATCGTTCTGGCTCGCGGCATTGCAACGAATTCGAGGCAATTTATACAACGGAGTGACGATGATTCGTCCTATCAGCTGATCCATTTGGACAGCAGAGTAAATCAGAGCTTGTACGAGCTTTCATGGGAACGATAACCCTAACGTCGTGTCTTTCCTTCTTCTTCTCCCTCTTTCTCTCTTCTCTGGCACGTTCCGTCGTTTCTTTTCTCTTTCTCTCTCTCTCTCTGCTTCTCTTTCTTCTTCCTTTTTATTGCTCGTCGACGGAAGCCGCACGAAAATAGTTCGCCGCGAGTCTGCCCGCTTCGAGAACGACGGAACAACCAACTCTCGGTCACGGTATTCCTCGAACGAGTTCCGTGGAAACGAATTTCCATGGATCTGCCGGCGATTAGATGGGGAACATGGTGAACGACGTAAATTTTCGAGTAACCGAGGGATAGAATGTAATGGGAGCATAGAGAGTTATCGTTGGAGAAGTTCGGTAATTGCGGTGAGTTTCGCAATGATGTAGGGGATTGGGACGTGGACGTTGCGTGAAACTGGCGGAGTCTGCGAGGGTGTGCTATCCGGGCTACGGGACGTGTTTTATGCGACACTTGGGCAAAGTCGAACGTAGATTAACTTTATATATCAAATTTATAGATTTAGATGTAATTGTGGACTATATATTGTTATAATGTATTACGTTGTAAAACGAACTATATATTATGCGCAGAATTTAAATACATTAAAAGTTGGAGGGAATTATAGAAAAATAAAGAGAAACCATTTGTCGACACTGTTGATAAAGTAATAACAATAGTGATGTTAGTATAGAATTACGTTTAATCCATATAGGTAAGATATATACAGGGTGGTTGGTAACTGGTGGTACAAGCGGGAAGGGGGTGATTCTACGCGAAGAAAAAAGTCGAAAATATAGAATAAAAATTCTTTTTCTTAAATTTTTTTTTTTTTAATTTTTCCATCGAGACAACGATCTACAGTGAGATCCGTTATAACGAGACGTGATAAAGTGCACGCGTACCGAGCGAAAATTCAAAGTCGATTTTCTCGAAAACAAAGCCTCAAATGAAAAATTTTTATTCTATATTTTCGACTTCTTTTTTCGCGTAGAATCACCCCCTTTCCGCTTGTACCACCAGTTACCAACCACCCTATATATTTAATTCATACACTGGTCCAAATGGTTCTAGGTAAGTTTGTAGGCCAGGAGGGACGAATAAGACGCACATGCAGAAACATGTAGTATATGAGTGGTGAAATATTATAATAAATAAAATAAATAAAATAGCAAGCAGAAGTGATCGATATAATTCATGACATACACGATCCCTTAAATTTCTTAGGCATTTTCTAAAAATTTTCAATTTCATAAAAATGAACAATTTTAAAAAGTATAATTTCCATAAGCGTACATCTTTTATTCATAATTATTAGAATGCTTGCTATGGTAACGGTTAATTTTCTAGTAATTAGTAATGCTATTAATATTCTAACGAAATTAGTAATTATTCTTCGTTATAGCTAGCACTTAAGCGAACGAAGTTAATGGAAGTAGCAAGTAACGGGACTACGAATTAACTTCGGTAACTTAAACTTCGTCCGTCCAACTTCAAGTTGAGTCGCTTCTGAGGTAACTTTGAACGAAGTGTTTCTACCGTGTTCCACGGTAAAGCCTACGAGGTAGGCGTGCGTGTATCGAGTTGCGACTACATACTAGAGCCTTCTACCTTACGTAATTAATGTTGGTTGGCTGCTTGACAGCTCATCAACCTGACAGGACGAGGAGGTAAATAAAAAATAACGCAACAATAGTTTGTAGAATCAGAATTTTTCACGCTTTAAATACGAATAACAAGATGGAAAATATTATTCTCATATATACGCGCATACGCGAATACACGCAAGACACAGACATAAACTTCTTGTTTAACGATCGATCGAAATATCGCTCTATGGATGCAAATGAAGTGGATGAAAGCGCGGTTGTACAAGAATTTAATAGCAGCACGCTAGTGAAACTATCGTTGCATGTCTGTGAATAAAATTACACTTTGTAACACCTTCGGTTAACGATATGAGGCCTGAGACAAGGAGAACCACCGTCAGAAAATCACGGGAATTGTAATGAGCTCGGCCAGGATGGACTCCTAAACGAAAAAATAATAAAAAGAGAAAACAAAATGAATTCGTGAAATGATTTACAATTCCGATAAACTCATAATTTGTTTCTCTCTTGTTCATATTTTACACTTTGCTCGTTTAAATGTGCAATCATTATAATTCAGACTTCGGTATGATTATCGGTTGAGCGAGAAACTTAAAGATTATACTTGCACTTTGCACTTTTAATATTCGTAGATTCTATACGATCTTAATCCTTAAGGAGGTGGTACGATTAGATTAGCTTGCTAAAGCTGCAGTGCAGAAATGTGCAGACTGTTAATTTCCAATCACGGTCATTGTATTTATTCTATACAAGTATAGTAAATGGGTAATCCTAACATTGGATATATATGCTATTTATAGTGATGTAAGTGAAATCGTATGGTATTTGCACAAGTATACGTATTTTAAATCAAATTTAAAGTTTATTAAATAAAAAGGAATGAATTCTTATCGAAGAGATTTTCAACCCCTTGGATTTGTTGTTTCTCCTTCACTCTCGCTCGATTCTTATTCACTTTTCTAAAAACTCTGTAAATTATACTACGTCTTAATGAGAGCAACAAAGTGCACTATCTAAACAAATACGCGTATTTCGAACGAAATTTAGAACCTGTTCAATTAAAGACCGTTCACAGTAAACCACCCTACATAATGATGTTAGTGCGTAATGTCGACAAAACGAAGACGCAAAAGACCTTAGAAAAAATAAAAGATGTAAAAAACACGGAGGAATTTCCTAGCTATCCGAAAGAAACTTTTCATCTTGCTTCATAGGTGTTTTGATTCAGAGGTCGCATGTCGTTTCATTCATCGCTGAAAATACGCGGGAATATTATATTTAGCGCGATCGCGGGGAAGAGAGTGTCGGCGACAACTACGACAGGTTTATGGTGTATGAACGGGGTAGAACAGTGAGAAACTGGGATCAGGCCACGGGCCGTCCCATTCACGTTTTATCCAAGCGACGTAACAGTGCACTGACTGGCAATCTTCAAACTCGTTCCACTTTCCTCTCCTTTTCCTTTCTTCGACGCTAGAACGAACAACGATTAAGATATAAGATTTGTACGAAAAAAATCGGAATAGAAAGTACATGAAAATATTATTTGATATAAGCGGAGATACAAGTATAACGATATTCAAATTCTCAGAAATGCACCCTTATAAATCTACTTTTATTATAAAACCTCTATGAAAACTTGCAGATTTTAAACAACGAATTATTTTGACTCTAGTGATTCTATTATTAAATAGCGATAAAGATGTCAATTACAGACAATCTTTTCCCACGAATAATAATCTTCATACTTTGTAAGAATCAATGCATACAAATTCCAAAAAGTAATAAATTCGTCATTTATAATAATTCTATTAGATAGGCTATATATATGTCGGAGAAGGATTGGAATTATGGGCGTTCGATGAACCTTTATTTACTTTACCATCGCGGATGTAGCTAAGGTTTATTGGTACAAATGTGGACACTACAAGAGACTATGAGTAATAGCGGCGATAGGATGGTCGAGATGATAGTAACCACGGATTCAGGTTCGATAACGAATCCACGGTCCATGGGAGGACGAGTATCAACGTAATACACGATTCGAGTAACTCGATCAGTAATTCGTACAATGACTAACTAACTCTCTACTTCTCTAGCTTTCGATCCAAATGAAACTGCCCTTATATACTCCTGTCCCCACTTCTCGGGTCAATCTTTGTTCTTAATGAGGGCCATATAATCTTTCCATACCTTTGTCAGGTACACGTCCCTCCCGTGACCGTGGCTACGTCTAGTGACCCGCTATGTCACTTCGAGCCCGAACCCATCGTCATAAAGACCAAATTGAAACATTAGAACTATTTCTTATTTTTATTACTTAAGTGTAGCTATAGTAAAAGTCTGGACTAGGGTATTGGGGTTTTTCCCAACATTCCAGTCGGGAAATCCTGATGTTCTTTCATCTCCGACATATAATTATGTTATTAATTATGTTATGCATTATGTTATTATTATATTATATTATATTATTAAGATACATAAGACTATTCGAATAATTCTTTAATAGCGTTAAAATAGCGATAAAATACAGTGATTCTTCCCACGTATAACAATCTTTGTATTTGACATTCTCTCTTACCTTTTCTTAATTTCTTTTCCATCTGAACGATCGAAATGCATCGTGTTGTTCCTGTTGCAGAAGACGGGAGCAGCGAAGGTTCCTGGTGGCAAGGGGTCAGCATGGCAGTCGGTAAGCATCGCCTGTTGTTGGACCAATCTGCGGTCACGTATATCTCGAGGACGTTTTCGCAGCCTAGTCACGCGTTTCACGCATAATCACGCGTATCGCGGGACGACTACCGCGTATTCCACCCTCACGATGCACTTTTCTTCTCTCCTTCTCTCCTTTCGCGTATCGTCAGTGACGTGAGCTAATGTCTTTGCCGACGAATCCTCGATCAGCCGCTTCAAATCGACTATGTATACCTGAAAGAGCCGGGAACGTTATTTCAGACAGCCGCCAAGAATTTCTAATTCGTTCTTATTTATAGCTTCGTCGATCGTTTTACAGGTCTCTCCTATTGTTCTTCATTTGACAATTTGTTTTCTTTCCTTTTTCTTAAATTCTTGGTCTTTTAAGTTAGAAGCATAAACCTAGGAAATCAGAGATTGCTTTTAATCGTTCTGTTTGATGTTCTTTTCACGTCCAGCTTGAATCTTTTAACTCAGTCTAGTTTCGTCGTTGAAAGATCATTGAAGATTCCTTTTACTCGAGGATCTTTAGAAAGTTTGAAATCTTATAAGAATTATTGTATTATTCTGATAGTTTGAATTTATTCTCCTGCAATTTTCTTTTACATCCATTTTGTATTCTTTGTATACTTTGTATTCATTGAATTCTTTCGTTTGCCTGGTTTGCACGTTTAAGAAGCTTCACGTTGAAGTTGAGGGCTTTAATTATTTCACGTCGCTCGTTCTGTACACGCTCAAAGCTTCTGTATTCGCGTACTCTTTCTTCACGGAAACACAGCAAAAATGTTTTACAAAACAGTAGAGTATAATTAAATTTCGCGTCGTTGATTCTTAATTTGATACAGAGCTAACGATATTTCAAAAAAATTCATGTAACACGTGTAATGCATTTAAAAAAGATTTTTACGAATCCTCGGACACTTTCGCGAGTTATTCCATTCTTTTTCTCTTGTCTTTTAAGGTTTTATTTATAAGCTATACATAATAAATGGTAAACCTTTATTTTTTACCATAGACTAAATATTCAAATGGGCATAAATTCGAATAAAAAGTCAAAGCTCGCAACGAGTATAAGATCAGATATTTAGGATACTTCTTAAATTTTCGAACACGTTCGAAAAGTGCACGAAGAGAAGTAGAATTCTGGTGAAAGATTTCGATCAGTAAATTCGTAAGCGACAAACGTATTTGGAAACCGTTCTCCTTTCCCGTATTCGTCTTACGTAGTCCCTACTGATCATGCAAATTCCAAAAACCGTCTACAATTCTCTTATATCTCGTTCTTAATTATCTTTTTCTTCGCTACAAAACAACATTTCGTGAAATTATTAGTTAGTTAATTTATCGAAGGAAAAAAAACGTAAAAATAAAAACGAACGATTGAAAAAGTAAATAAAAATGCAAAAAAGAATCGAATTGCAACATAAAAAAAGGAAGAACTAACAATGAAGCTGGAGAAACTCATTAATTATATTGAAGCTCGAATTTCATTTCATGAGATTTCAAATTCTTACTGAGTTAATCGTAGCGAATTGAAGCTTCTTAAGATTGTACAATACTATTACCCCATTTTCTTAGAAATCATTTCCACTGTGGTTTTGCGACGAGAAACGACGATTACAATAACGTGACCATTGTGCGTGCATATAACAAACAACAGGAGATAACTAATTTGAGCTTTACCATGAAACAAGCGTTTTTATTTTACTTTACAAGCCTTCAGTCGGAAAGATTGCAAGAGTATAAAGGAAAATTACAACAGAATGATTTTATACGACGCAATCGAGGTTCCAAAAAGGTAATTTCACGATTATTAAATATTAAAGGACACCATACTACAATCACAAGTTTTAAAAAAACGTAATAATCTCATTAACCTAGACAGTCGACGTTTCGCAAATTAAAAAAAGAGATACATATATATATCTTTTTATATATATATCACAGGATCCTCCACCGACACAGTCGACGTTTAAATCAAGATCGAAAGATCGTCTGGAAAATATTTTCACAAACACGAAACCATCTCGTTTTCGCAGGAAGCTCGCCTCGTGAATCCTTCCCCTTTCGTTCCTCCTCCTCCTCTTTTTTTTTCTTTCGTCACAGTACGAGGTCAATTCATCTTCGGAGAGTAATAACGCGCGGATCGTTCACAACGTTACGGCGGACTTCCGGTGCCGCGTACGGCTGTCTCGTTCTTCGCTTCTGGTTTACAGGGTGGGGGACAATACCACGTCCGGTCCATCCCCCCACTTTCAAGTACCATTCGAATCGTTCATGGCGTCCTATAGGCATGGTGTATCTCTCTGAAACCGAACAGTCTCAGGTGGACCTCGTGTTCGTCTAGTCGCGAATACTTTTTCACTTTTTTACTCCAACGCGTGCTCTATCCTACCTGTCCTCGTAGAAAAATATTGTGAAAAATTCAGATCTATGATAACGTGAATATTCAACCGATATTAATGACATTTTACATTATTGAAATTCTTGGTGGCCATTCAAAGTGTCGATAATTCTATTCAAGAATTGTTCTTCCGAATAAAAGTGTATTCAGATGAAAAAATCGATGATCTACCCTTGTGATCGATGAAAAGAGACATTCAACGAGTCGTCGTTCAACTTTGTGTTTAATAAAAATTGACCTAAAGAACCGGACCATTTATTAACAGAAAATTGTCACTCTCTAAATCAAACTAATATAACGCGTCGAGACTTCGAACCTTCTACCTTTCAATCTAAATCATTTAAATTATCTCAAGTGTGACGGGGCAACAACAAATCACTTATCCTCGTGATTGACAGAACGAACAAAACGTTGCTGACCTAAAATCACCTAGACCCTCGTCAACAGAGAAAATGTCATTCTCTAAATCGAACTAGCTTAACCCACACAATCTTCAAACTTCAAACCTTCTAGCTTCCAATCTAACTCATCTTCGTTATTACAACTGTATTTGCAATATCAAATCGTGAAATGACACCAAAAAGAGATTAAGCTGAACAACAAGGCAGAAAGCGTCCTCGTACGAGTTTGCGGAGGAGGTTCTATGACCTTGAATCCGCATGTTCACAGACAATCCTTCATACTTCTCGTTGTCGAGCGGGACGGCGACGTCGTCGGTATCGACGACGCCTGCGTCGACAACGAGCGTCGCCTTCTCGCCACCCTCCAAAGGACCAACGGGGCTGACGGCCCTGTTCCGGCGACGTCCTTGCAAAATGGGCACCACTTCGTCGGCCAGCGTCCTCTCCACGTCTACCACGAGTACTCTGATACCGCAGGAGAATAACAGAGGCAGTACCTCAGGCGCCTCCACGCCCACAGAAGAGAAGATGCCAATGTTGCCCAGAAATGGAACTGGTCAATGCGGAAACGGCGCTCATGGTGGTCCTGGTAATCAGAGAAGGAGTTTCAGAAATTTGTTCAGATCTGTTAGCGCCAATGCAGATCACGAAAGAACACAGCAGTTCCTGAAGGGTGATCCAAGACCTTCGGATGTTGCGCCACCCTCGCCGTATCTACCTCATAGGTTGGTGACTTTTTCTTCCTCTTTTTTTTTTTTTGATGATATCAAACGGAAGTTTGAACTGTGCGTATTTAAATTCTTAACAGTTTAATGAGAATATAAAATGAACGAACCGGAAGATAATTATTCCTACATTTCTGATATCAGATATAAAAATATATACTTTCTCGACTTTTTATAGCGATAATTACGTTATATCTGTGTGATGAAATTTAAGATGTGAAAATAAATAGTATTGTTTATTTGACAGCTTACCTGAGTCTTTCTCGTGATGCACTGTAAGAGGGTTAGAATTTCGAGTTTATGGAACTTTTGTGAATTTTAAATTAGCTGGAAGTTCTTATTCTCGTTGAAGACAAGAAATAAAATAAAATTTTTACAAGGAATAAGAATACAAAATGCTACTTAACGTACTGTTCTCCACAGGTCACACTCGCATTCTGAGAACGACAGAAGGCGTCCAGGCCGAAGCAGAGCTGTGTTGAAGTCCGCTAGCGAACTGCTGTCTAATGATATGGTGTACTGTGGATTGGCCAGGGATAATCACAATCATGATGATGACGACGACGATGACGATGACGATGATCAAGATTCGAACGAAGTTTTCGTTGGTGTGGATGACGCTAGGTCAGTAGTAAAATTAAGTGAGAATAATATAAATACAATAGAAATGTACATAAACACCCATAGTCTATTAATTAATATTAATGTAACGAACTGTCACTAAGTTGTTGAAATTATTTCAGGTACTACAATCTTTCATCCACGCTGCCAGCAACAGGATCAGCGGCAGCAGGTCGTAGAAGACATTCGATCAGCACCTTCATAGGCAAAGATCGAGGTTCCTCGAGCAAAGACCACATCTCCAGAAAGCAACCACAAAGCCCCACAGTTCTCGTAGAACCTGACACAATGGCACCGCCAGCGCCTGTAGATACTGTAGATGGTGTCCACGTAGAGGACCGGAAGGCGAGATCTTGCAGCAGGTCCAGGCGCAGAAGACATCGCAGTTCTTCGAGCAGGGGTGAGTAGAAGTAAAACTAGCCAACAGCGATTGAGATTTTAACATTTTACTTAATGGAATTATATTAATACAGATGGGTTATCGATTACGAAAGACTATGAAACTATATCCAGATTACAAATAGATTTTGAAAGTGACTTCTCGAGTATGAATCATTTGGAATGAAAATGTCGAATGTAACCGGAACCACAAAGGGCTAATGTGTCAAGCAACGAAGACGAATTAACTCGTTCGAAATGTATGAAATTGATTGACATGCTGAATTTTAAAACCTTTCTTCTGTAAAAGGAAAAAGAAAAGAACAATGGGGAGTATAATGTATTGTATTTTTCCCCTGTAATCTTCAAATATTAAGACTGCGAGTAGAATGAGTTAATTCGTCCTTTATCTTCCAATAATACTCAGCGAGGGAGCGACTTCGAAGAAGAATCGAGTCTATAAAAGCATCTCGAGAACTACATACCATACATACCATAATACCGTAGGATATTATTTCATGTCAAAAGTCCCGTCTACTTATTACTATTTCGATTTGACCACATTGATATATTAATGAATGGGTCAACGAGACTCAATTGGCCGATCAAGAGATCTTAGAATCGCGTGGACAGATCGAAACGAAGGGATGAATGTCGCGTTTGATTCTCATAGGCGAATATTCGCCGATTTCATTCTTTCCTCCTTGTCGATCAATCGCGGCGTGGCGATTATGGTCGGCACTCGAACGAAAAAGACCCGTAGTTCGTTCCCACGGGCCAGATTTCGCTTTGCACGCGCCCGCATGCTCGTTCGAATCACGTACAAAAGCCTCGTTACGAATTCGAACCGGTCCCGATCGTTCAACGACGATTCGCGCGGTGAAACCCATTGGTGGTCCTTGTGGAATCGATTTTTTTAATCGAGTTTACCAGTTAAGTCCATATAGTTTGGGAAGAAATGCTGTAGGTGTGCGATAAAGAAATTATTTGGATCTCGATTAGTCTTTGTTAGAGAAGGGTTGTTGCATGTTAAAATTGTATTATATTATTGTATTATAGTATTTAAGCTAGGTTTGCATTAATATGGTAGGTAATTACACAATGATATATTATCGTTAGATTCTTCTGATCGGATAGAAACATTTGTAATAGTTTGTACAAGTTTTAAAACTCTCATCATAAAATATTGTTAAAAAGTAATACTTTGTGAATCAAAAAGGGTTTCATTTAAAATACATTTTCTTTTATGCTCTTGTTCAAACTTCAAATAAGTTGAAATTTCAGTGTGATCGTTATCAGGAATAATTCAGTGTTTGATTATTTCTTTTTCGAGAAGAAAAGTTGATGTATCTAAGAAGTGTCTTTTTATATTATAGCACGCCATGATTAGGTAATACATAGGTGTATAGACAATTTAGGTTTGAAACGAAATTTTCATTCTATTATTTTCCTCCAGTGAAAGTAAGTAACGGTACTAGATGATTAGGAAGTAGATAATACTGACATGAATCGACTGGAAAGAAATATTAAATATCGCTGGGATCGAAAAACTATCCCTTTCGTGATTATACGCTTTTCTTTAAAGTTCCATACTTTATGATATGTATACTTATTTTCAGTTGTAATCACTGAAACATCCAAAAGTATCCCGAAAATCAATCAATCGAAATTTTTGCGAACAACAAGCCCGAAAAGTGCAATTCTCATGGAAGCCAGGTTCCTCTTGGAATTCCAATTAGGAATCGCGGTCTTAAAGGAAATCCGGTGATCTTTGATCGGCTCGAAGAGATAATCTTCGGCTGTGGATGGACGTGTGTAGACGACACCCGGTCCCCGGAAGCCCAGTACTCTTAGTATTCGTCGAACGAGTCGCGTTTTCCGATCTGTGCCCGATCGAGACACCCGAACCCAAAACGCGGCAGATAGATTGTAAAATTTACGGCCATACGTGATCCATCGATCGTGGCGATTCCACATGATCCGACCGCGAGTCTCAGAACTTATGTCGTCCACGTGTCTCACGTGTTCCATTGTTATTGCTTAATTAGCTACGGGACTTTCCGGTTCAGGCAATGCACATGGATTGGAAGCGTGTATGAGCTCCAAGGGGAATGCTGATTATATAAATATCTGTTCGAATGCAGAGATTGATAGGAAATCGTTATGTGATTTGATTACGAGACGTAGAAAGTAAAAATTATTTCACGCTTAAATGCTATCATGAGCAGAATTTCACTCCACGTGAATTTTGTTTCAGTATTAACATTCTGTGACAATACCTATCATGCTAATATTATGTAATAATGCATTAACCACTGCATACAATGATTTAATCTACTATAATCTATATCTTCTATAAATTCTATATCTTCTAATATTAAATAATAATGAAGCATTTAGTTCTTATAATAATAACTTTCACTCGTGATCGTCTTTCTGATTTAATTTTGTAGAATTAGGTATCGATTGTAGTCTCAGTTGTAGAACATTGAACGCAGAGAGGTTTTTATGGATGTATAGAAAAGTAATGGAGGATTTTGTAGATCTAGGATTAGTTGGGAAATTTAATTTCAAAATTACAAGAATTTTCTTAGATACGTAGAATAATTAAAGATTTTACAAAATTGAATTATTACAATTTTGTATTTATATTTGGTGTTAAAAGGATCTTGGTTACGAGTGACTTTTAACATGTAAAATAGGTTTCTTTTGATACTCTTTATTGGAACAAAAGTATTTCAGATTTACTGAAGTCTAAATAACAAGCTTCAGACAAAAAGATTCGAGGAGGCTTCCAAACGAACTCGTGGCTCTCCCCCGTTTCTGTTTTCAATTAAAGCCGGAAATGAAGCGTGGATATCCGCGCAGGCCAGGCTTCGAGAATCCTCGATTCCACCAACTGCGTTTGCAAACGCAGACATCGAAGAAACACGGGAAAAAATTCAGGTTTCAGATCGTAGAAAATAAAGAACCGGCTTGTTGATTATTCTCGTATTTTCAACATTTATTACGCGATCAAAAAATATATTATTAGAATGTATCAAACTTAAAGGGAATGAACCCAATTCAACAAACAAGTAGCTACGAGTAAAAATTCAACAAAATTCCAACATTCGAAAAACTGTATTTCTTAAACAAATTCGAAAGCATGATTTGCACATCACATTGAAATTATTATTTACGAGAAACCTCTGAATAATTACGTGAAAAAGCGCTCCATCTGTCATGGAATGTCCAATACCACGCATTATTTCGCTTAATCCTTTTAAGCTCGTGTTACGTGTACGCAAAATGGTTCTCTTACGAGTTCTTAACAAAACAATAGAGACATTCGTTTTCGACGAAACCAGTTATCACCATTTGTAATTAATCTAGATCGTTGACGATTTGACAAGACTTCGCTCTTTAATTCCTTTTCTTGGAATTTTTTCTTTCGCTGAGGAAATTGCCAAACGCAATCAAGACAAATATCAAATTTGAACATTCGAGCAACTCAGACAAATATCAAATTCGAAATAACATCTCTGCTTTAACATCGACGATAACGAGATCGTCGTTCGCTTTAACCGGAAGTTTTCGTTCACTTGTTGACATTGTCACGTCGTTCCCGTCAGTACGACCCGTCGAAAGGATACACTCTGCTTTATACTATATTTTCCATGGTGTGTACGGGGCCACACGTAGCTAGCAGGATAAACTGTGTGTACGGGCACGACGAAAGAACCGGTGCATCCGGCTCTGCGGAATCGCGCCATGTTGCATCCGGACGAGACGTTGTCGTGACACTCTGTCCCCGGGTGTCGTTAAAACAAACCGTGTCGACAAGCCACGCTGATTCGTATTCCAGCTCTACGACAACGCGACCTGTCGCGCTTCCGTTTCGACATCGGTCTTTCAGTCTTCTAGAGGGTGATAAATTACTAACCACCAAGAACATGTATACTTGATATTGATATCGATGTTGTTTAACGAATCGTGGCTTGTGAACAATGTTTTCGTAAGCTTGTTACAATATATATGGTGTTTAACACGTATTACGTGTTACTTGAATGCTCAACGATGCTTGGTAGTATTTTTTCTATAAATGAATTTTGCTTTATTCGCGAGAATAATTAGAATTTTGGAATGTGATGGGAAATTAGTGAGAAACTAATAATTTGCAATACCATTTTAACACTTTTATAGACAGTTATTATTGATAACAGAAAATGTCACATTAATAGGTGCGTTTTAAATGAAATAGTGTCATAGAGGGTTTCCTTCCTATTTTTTTATCTTGTTTATATGTTTTATATTTTGACAGATTTGACAACTCTGACATCCTAATCTTACAGTCTTCGACAAGAAATTGTATACTATTTTAATATCTAATCTTGAAAACATCTTTACACGTTTATTTATCTAACATTCACTTTATCTAATCATTGGTAGAGCTGACAATTGTAATACTCTTAAAGTGTGGGAAGCTTCAATACCTCAAAATTGTTCACTCTAACGTTACGAATTTAATTTAAATTCATCTTTTCGTTAAATTTCAGTCAGAAGATCATTAAAAATATAATATTTATCGTGTTTCTGCCGTGTCAACTCAAATATCTGTAACTGTAACTTAACTACCGTATCTGTAACTTTCGCTTAAATCGAGTCATTGCTAGCACAAAAGTAATTCATTTATATGTTTATTAAATAAGAAATTTATATCTCGGGCGTGTATGATATCGATGTCTGATTGTTAAATACTGAAAGTAATTTTTTTCAAATCTACCTTTCGACCAGATACGCCTATTTCAATTAACACGCGAGATATCCTCCAATGGTCTTCAATTTTAATAGTTCGATATTCCGAATGCCAAAAAAGCATATATTTCATATAGTAAAATATATATCTTTTCTACATGCTGTTCGATTTTAACAAATCGATATTCCGTGTACGAAAATAAAAACACACCTATCATATCGAAAACGATTTCCATAACAGTCGAGAGTAAAATATTGCTATCGTGTGAAATATTTTTTAGAACTCGTCCGCGTTGTTCGATATCAGTTGTATACACCAGGAAATATGCAGTTAATTGTTCCCTCGACGCAGAGATGCAGAATAATAATTAATGATTCTGTTTCGCGTAACGAAGCTCGTCCGATGGCATGTTAAGCAGACAATAGAGCAGGTCGCGATAGATCTGTCTGCAAGATGCCGGTCAATAACCGTGAAATTAAGCATTCCACCGGCACATGCCTCTTTCCATCCGCGTATATATTTACCGGTTATACTTCCTGGTGTCGGTCGAGCACGATTTCCGGTCCCACCTTTGCTCGAACTTCGTTTCCGGAACGCGACGACTCGATTTCCTTCCCTCTCGATTGCCCTCTTCGATTTTCATTTAACGTCCTCCGTTCACGTGTTACACGTTGTTATTGTTCGAAATTAAAAACGTGATCTACCTACCAATCTCTTTTCTTTTCTTACCTTTTTAAGTAAGAAACAGCTTTTCATTATTTCTAAATATAAATCAATACTTTAGAAGGTATATCCGGAATGTTGTAAATAAAACAATTTTACAATAATTATACACAAGTATAGAACATTGAAAATAGTTCGATAGAAGTTGCGTATATAAAAAATTAGAAACGTAAAAAAAGTTAAAAATAAATTAGGAATATAAAGCGTAGTATAATAAGAGTATAAAATATGTAAGAAATTGAACGTAGAAAAAAATTGGGAATGTGAAAAATTACAAAATTACGACAAATTAGCTATGTAATAAAGTGGAAATATGAAATGTTAGAACGGTAAAAAGTTCAAGGATATTCGACTGAGATATGCTTAAATGCTTCCCTGCGTTACTTAATTTTCCATGCTTCAGTTAACACAAAACACGGACATATATTTTACTTCACTATACACGTCACCAAGGACGAATAGAAATCCACCATATCTACCATGGTAAAACACCGGCCACTGAGCATATTAATTAATTGAAAGTAATTACTATTTGATCGTTAACTCCAGGTATACCTGGGAAGCTAAAAATTAAAGGTTCCGTTCGCCAGGACGGAAGCCATCTTCCGTCTTTTTGCACCATCCGATCCTGGAAAAGAAGGAAATGAAATAGAGAGAGAGAGAGCTCTTCCCTTGGGGCGTAATTATTCTTAATTATCCCTCGGTCGTCCTTCGACATCATTAATCGCGCTAATTTGACCGGTTAACGAGCCAACCACTGGATTCAGCGAAGCAAAATTGCAAATTGCTCTCGTACTCCGTGGCTTGACCCGTTTCCACGAATTATTTCGATCTGATTTGTTTCTCTACAAGGAAATTTATTGATGTATAGACCAAAGACTAGCCAAACATCCGAAAACAAACAACATGGATCCTCTTATTGAGTGATCGACGCCATGTATCGGATGAATCATGTGTTTCTAACATTTTTCAAGGATATATGTATTTTAAATTGGCGCTAAATCGTAGAATTTATAAGCTGGTAATGGGATATCTTTTTTTTTTTTTTTTGCTAGTAGGAAATTTTGGATTCAGCGGAATGTTTGTTTTCGAAATAAAATCCTTTCAAAATCTACATATTTTCCACTGCTACGAGCTTCTTCTCTTTGAGTTTCGTTTCATAGGTTCTTCGGATATATTACACGAACGAAATTATCCCAGCAAAGTAGAATTCTTATTGAACAACCATGAACGGCCAGTACCTAATCCAGAATATACGAAAAATCTCCGATTCATTCATCCCTTTCATCCGAACAATTGGTGCAAGATCCCTTCAAGAACATCCTCCTCTTTCTTCAACAGAAATCTTCATCCTCGAAAGAGTCACAATTACGAGGAGTAATCGCGTGAAAATGAAAAAGAATCTTTTCTTAATTTAACTTTTAATGCAGTAGCTGCGCGTTAAAGCTCGTTCCAGCCCTCTGCTAAGAGCGAAAATGGATAAAATAAAGTTGTAAGGTTTAATGTCCCTCTGAAACGCGTCTCATCGTCTTTGCCCACGTAGCAGTAATTATTTTCGTCAGCAGTCGCAGATCGAATTATAAAATCCCTATTGTGGCCTAATAGAGGCGCACAAACCTTTTAAACGAGGGTTAATTGCGACCAAGTGAAAAAAAGAAGGAGAAGAAGAAGGAGGGACCACGATGGAGACTGCTAGGGGAAAGAAACGATTTCGAGACCCGATTTTGATTCGCGCCCTGGAAAGGGCTTCGTGATCGGAGCCGGAATGATCATCAAGTACCTAAACGAACTCTGATTGGTCAATACGCTATGTCCGGCAACTGCGATTTATTCGGTGAACCGGAAGTCCACTGTTGCTGCTCTGTCGATAACTCTCGTACGAATGTCACGTCCGTGCGGCAGTGCGTAAATCATTTGCATAATGTTTCAAACAATGCTCAGTTATCAAAAGGGATCGCGTCGATGATTGATTTGTCGAAACATTTGTTGACAAACGAGATTCTTTCATCCATCACGGTGGCCAAGCAGTGAAATAATGCGCAAAAGTTGTGTAAATTACAGGTTACGGAAATTAATAAATAAATAAGAATTTAATAAATAAAGAGCCGAAGTAAGAAATAAATTTCTCCGCGAGAGATAACGTTCTTGACAAACAAGGTATGGACAAATTTTATTTGAAACATAGATGAAATTTGTTAATTCGAAACAACCATCTCAATTATTTTAGTTACTTTTATCTGAGAAATAACATAGATGGAGTATTTAACAATTTTTAAATAATTTCGACTCTAATATAAATGCAAATTTTAAATATCGTGTTTGGTACATATTTGAGTAAGGAACGCAGTAAAATTATTTTGTAACGTAACTCTTACCGGCACATGAACGGAAGCGTTTACTCGAGAAATGTCTACGAATCGACGCGAATAAATTATGCAACGGAAGCCGGCGAAGCTTGTTTCCGTGGCGGTGCAGAGCGATTTAGCGACAATCGCCGGTAAATACCGCGTGAAATGTCGCTGGCTGCAGGGACCAGTCGTCCCTTGTGCACCGACGTATAGTCGTGCCTATTTCTGTTTTTACAGCCGCCCCTTTATTATTTTTATCTGGCCGGCAGCCGCTTATTTTTGTGTTCATATGCATTTTCCATGGTGCGTCGACATTCAGCACCCATTCCCCCATAGCGTAGCGGCTCTTCTCTATTTTTACGTCATCCGTGAAAAAGCGTCCGGGGAACGGTACCGTGAATTTTACGCGAATTCGACGTCCCTCAGCCATTTACGTCCCCTATCTCGTCCCTGGGAAACTGTGCTTTGAAGTTTCATAAAATTATATTTCCCAAGCTTAATGATCTCCCTTCAATTTTACTGCGACAGTCACTGGCGTTAATTGTCGAATGTTTGAGCACGAGGAGTTCCTCCAGTATTAATCCTTGCAATCCTTTGATAATATTTCTGTACTTTTATTGATATTTATGTAGAAATATTGCAATAAATCTCGCTTCAATTTCACTGCAAGATTCGCTGGTGTTGATTGTCGAATGTTTCAAGACGAGAAGCTGTTTGAGTTTTAATTTTTGCAATGCTTTAATAATATTCCTAGCAATTTTGCTGATATTTATGTGGAAATATTGAAATTACCCTCGCTTTAATCCTACTGCAGGCTACCACTCGTGTTTTTATCTCAGTGGTGGAATTTTACTCGCCACGAAATACAAGTTATCGACGTTAATAATTTCTTGTGCATAATAACGACTTATCGTTTGATCTAGATACTTTACATTTTCAACAATACACTTCTCAGTCAAAAGCTTTTTATCGAGTTTCCAAGGGCTCAAATTTGGGATTGAAATTAGTATCCGGTGATTCAGTGAATTTCCAATGAATTTATTAGGCTTCCTAGTTACCTTCGCCCCTGTAGCGATTCTGTGAAAGTGTAGGAAGATCTCACCTTTAGATACGGTAAATCCGTACCATCTTGTTTGCTCTTTCAGGCACAGAAAAAGATATAGGTCTGCCACGATAGGAAAAGGCTATTTATTTTGAGGGACGTTCTCGTATCTCCTGATATATCTCTTCTCCTTGCATACACCTACGCTCTCCTCAGTTGTGTCTCGTAAAAACCGAAAAACCGATATTACTATCCATGAAATTTTTCTTCTGTAAATTTATTAATTTTATATCATTATCTTTTCTTATTTCAATGAATCAACTTTCGTTTACTTTTCATAATAATTCGCCAATTCTTGTATGCTCGATAAATATACTTATTCCAGTAAAACTGCTCCTAAATTTTAATAATTATTTTTATGATTTCTTTCTCTATAAATCGTTTCTATCATCAATAATTTATAAAAGTTTCTCACAATTAAAAACAAAATTCCTTGTTCTTTACACATTTTTAGTGCTCCAAATTAAAACACAAGATATTCCAACTACGAAAAAAGCGATAAAATAAAAATGTGTTCTTCCAAAATATGGGTTTCTCTCTCTTATAGATACTTTTTTCTTTTCACTAAAATTACCGGATCACCAGGATGTGAAATAACTTCTTCTGCGTAAAAGGAAGGACGAAATCAACATTCAAGTAAAGTTCAGAAGAGCTTGACCGAATTTAACTCGACAGAGCGTAAGCTGGTGTAAAATTTGCATGTTTAACGAATTGACATAATCGAATGATCCCGGTCGCTCCTTTGTTTCCGTAAAGAGTCGACCGCCTACGAAGATCATGACTCGGAAAGTTTCGAGTTCGTTAAGCGTCTATCTTAAAAGTTCAAGAGTAACCAGACACACCTCTTTGACTCCATAAGCCTCATAAATTTATGCCACAATTTTCCGCTAGTGTTTCCCCACGTAGAAAAGTTTGTTTGAGTTGTAGAATAATAAATCACGGATGATGATAAAGAAGCCTGTTTCATTAAATAATTATAGCTTCTCGTTCGATCCATCTCAAATTACTTAATAATTGCTCATATGTATTAGTAATTATGAAGTTATTATTACACATTACATTAACGTTTTATGCTTCGTTATTATTTCCTTTTATATCCAATTCTTTGCGTTTATTGCTCGATTATTTTGTTGTTAAATCTTTCACAAGATAGCTATTTTATATTTAATATTTTACAGTTTTTTTACTGCTCTGTATAGAAAGGAAATTGAGTTCAAATCGATGCCTGGTGATAAAAAAATTGAAATAAGAACAATAGGGTGTCGTCTGGAACGACCAGATAATTATTGATTGATTGCTGTCAATTAAGTCAATCACAGAATATTAATTATTTTTGTCGCTCTAGATCTACCAGTCGAGACGGAAATAAATTTTATATAATTATAAAACTTTTTTTTTTAGAGAGGAAATATCTCTAACACACATCCTACTTCTGTTTTATTAGAATTATGTATTTAATTTTTGAGACATGAAATTGTTTTTTACTGAAACTTCCTATACAATGATGGATCTTGCTATTATTTTTAAGTAGATAAATCTACAAAATTTATTTTAGATAATAAAAAATGTAAAAAAAATAAAATGTCTAGAGAGAAACCCCTATAGGAAGTAAAGTGTTTCTACAACGATGTCCTACGGCTTGCCTATTTTCAGGAGCGATTCCAAGCTTGTAACTCGATACTCTTGTGCTCGAAACTGTCCAGTAAAAGGAGCCACTTTCTACCCGTGGATGTAAATATTCCTTCCGCATTTTTACGTTAAATTAATCTTTCCGTCATAACTTCCTATTTTCGAGAATAAGAGGACTTATTGAAGAAAATATAAAACGATCAAACTCTTGTACAGGAAAATATATCTATATCAAGCAGATCTTCATAAATACAATTTATAGTAAAATGACGCACATACTCCCATCTTTTAATAAATTCCCTCTAATATATTACACTTCCATTTAAGCTTAAATTAAATAAGACTTTTCAATGTTTCTAATATTTCTAACATTTTTTACAAATATCAAGCAACGATACATAAACAAAATATAGTTACTTCTTATTTTGAATTATCGTATAAATCGAAATAATTCTTCTTTTTGCACATAATTTACTATCCATCTATTTTCTTTTATAACAGGGAAAAATTATCTTCGATGTACCTTAGGGAATTTTTGTAAGAAATATTTGCGATTACTTGAAATTTACGGAACTTACACGAATTATTACCTATAATATTACTCCCGTATTTTGATGCACCACAGGGTGTTTTTCGATCTCGTGAGTATACGCGAGTTATATCATTCGATGGTGCCACGTGCAAGGGTCAAAATATCGAGAGGAGAAATTTCGGTGAAGGATTGGTTTCTTTATTATCTCCGTGAAAATTTATGAGTAACATAGATAAATTATATCTGTGAGAACTCCCGGCATCCTGTATACGAGATAGTTCTAACGAATAAGGGCCACGGTGATTTTTTGGTTCAATCAGTGCCAACCAGATAATCCTAATTTACAGTCACTGCTAACACCGCTGTCTCGTTCGTCTTCAATTTCCTCTCGTTTCTTTGGAGGAATCGTGTCATTAAAATCTTGGAAATTCGTAATATCGCTTCTAAGGAGATATTTAAAAGAAGAACGAGCTTTTTACTGGGACAGTGAGGAAGAAAGAAGTAGAAAGAATAAAACGCATCGTTTCATTCCTGCCGAAGAAAAAGTTAGTCGTGAGAGACAATATTACAACAATTTGCGCTTGAAGATATATTTCACGTACAGTACTTTTTCTCTATCCCTGACTCAAAATAGATAAATTTTTTATCGAAAAAAAATTCTTAAAGATTCTTCTTGATTCTTCTTCTTCTTCTTTCTAAAAAATTCTTGTTCGATTAAATATTCTGTCATTATTGGCGAAACAAATTTTATTCCTTGTTTTTATTCGTTACCAGTTATCCAAGCACAATTTTGCTCAACTCTGCGACGCAACGACATCACCACAAAGAATGTCATAGGAAACGCGTCGGCAGACGCGTTGTCGTAGCTGTGTACTGCAATTCGTTCGTTCGCGCCGCCAGAAACCCTTTTTCTTGTCAGGCCTTCGTTCGCTGGTTCCACGAATTCGCGATTTATATCTCTCGACGCTGCTAAATATGACTAATTACAAGACGTCGAGTGGCATTCAGCACCACGCGGCTCTCTTTGTGTACGTAATAGTCTGATCTTTTCTTTTAATTCAGACCAGGTAATAAAATTCAATTATCATCTAGAGGATTTCTGCCAACAAATTTTGCACAATTTCTTCTGATTTATCTTTCTATATAGAAATTTCGAGCTGTTTGTTTCGTCGAATATGTTCTGATCATGAATGATCGGATTGAGATTTTTGAAGGATTTCTTGAAAAAATGAGAGTAGTTGGTGTAGTGATATTAAATCGTTAGTTTTTAAATACTATGTTTACTTTTTCGTTATATAGCTATATTTGCTTTACGATATTGTTATGAATTATGATTTAGGAGTCTACTATAAAACAATTGAGATTTCTCCTTATCTGGAACTTTGTCAAAGTCCAATGCATTCAATGATTATTCATGTATCTTTTGTGTCTATTACAATTCTATGGAAACGCCTATAGAAAGACATGGATTTCGATGTGACTGATATTGCATCGTCTGTAACCCATATTTGTAATTAGTCATTTGTGCCAGACAAACGCGTGGATTTGAGATATACATCAAAATGGTCATAACACGTAAACACGTGTTACTTAATTATTCGTGACATATAAATATATGTCATTCAATTATGCGAAATAATTTGCGGAAAGGGATATACAATAGTTTGGAATATAAAATATAATATGTGAACACACGAGTGCAAACAATTCTCATTTCTTAATGAAATAATATTTTTCTCTATAAATAATCTTTGTCTTTTTAATTAAATAATCATTGCAATACTCGACGTTGCAGGTCCAGCAGGACTTGGACAATAATTTAGCAACTACATAGTAATATCAGTAAATCGATAAGCTGCAAGTTATAAATCATGAGATTTCTTCTTTATAATTCTAAAACATTTCGTCGAATAAATCCTTAAATAATCCTTAAAATAAATGTATTAGTATTGGTAACTTGTAACTTGTACAGTTTTCTCTAATAACAATTCAATTGCGCGAAACGAAGAGAAGAACGATGATGTTTACGAATTCGTCCGAGACAGAGACTGATAAAGCGTCGCCAGTTTGCCTGATTTCGTGGAAATTCTCGCCTAGAAGTATATAATGGCAGATAAATTTTCACGTTCCACAACGTTTCGCGCCCGTCTCGTCTCGCTGCGTTACGCGAAACGAACGATTAATGAACCGTTTGCGGTAAGCGATTAATTATCGAGGAAAAGTGGGAGAAAGAAAGAGAGGAGAAGTCGCTAATTTCATATCCATCGCGATATCCCATAGTTGTGTTGTTGCATGAGACCGGTGATGTAGAGCACTGCATGTTTTTTAATGCGCGTTTCTGAATGACGATAATGACCACGCTAAAATACGAGTTCCCGTTAGCTAATTGGCGGTTAGCTAAAGATTAAGAGCTGAATTAGGTTGAAATAAAAATCCAAAATGAATCGTCGGTGTTTTGAATTTTCTTCTTTTCATACAGTAAGCAAGGGTGTAAAGAAAATACTGCGATAGAAAGTAATTCAGTTTTCAAAACATGCTGAAATTTTTCAAGTCTTACATGCTTTTTCACTCTCTCGCTGCATTATCTTACTTTCGCGTTACATTCTTTCTATTCCTTTCACTCGAAATTTCTCCAACCCAACAGAAATAAGGGACGAAAATCTTCTCTATGCTTCTTCAAAATACCACCCGTTTAATACAATACCCGATGTAACATTAAATTCCCGGTTACCAGCTCAACAAACAAATTATCTTTCCCATAAACATCGAATGTTTTCCACCAACTTTGCTATCAATCTCAATCCAAACCATTAATCCTGCGTACCTCAACATTGAAGCCTAACATAGTCTTGACATACTAGTAACGTGGTACACAATTTGTTATGCGCGACACGCGCAATAAGACGCCGCGACGCCGTGCTCCGAGACCTTAAGACTCGTATTCTCAGCTCGGTCACTCGGACGGCGGCCGCACGCCGCTCATACTCTCTCTCTCCCCGACCGTTTCCTTAATTGGAGAGGCCCAATTTCTCAGTTAGGGGGTTACGCGAGGGTCGAGCATCGACCGTAAACGAATTACTATCGCGTTTAGACTGTCAAATAAAATATTCGTCGGACAGCCGCCGTTGTTCAACGCACGTTAAACGCTCGTCAAATTATAATCGAGCCCAAGGGGCGCTTATCTAAGTTCAAGGTAACAAGTAAAGACTTGTCCTAGATGTTCCTTGCGTTGAACGAGGGAAAAAAAGCTGACGTACCGACTTTCAGAAAGACTCTCTCTCTCTCTCTTTCTCTCCCTTTCCCCTCGAGGGACTAACTTCTTGTTGTACTAAGTAGTTGACGATAAATGGATTAGATTAGAGAAATTGGAGTATCTTTTTTTCTTCGATTAAAAATTTGTAGTCGAAGAAATATTTGGGGGAGGGGGTTCTTGTTTCTTACGTTGAATGAATGTAATGAAGTTTCTTACATGAATAGAAAAAGGAGTAACTTTCTATCTCTGAGAAAGATTCATTTGTAGAAATTGCTTCTTGACGATAGGATTTTTGTTTCTTTGATGATATCAATATTTTCTTTTTCTTGAATAAAAAATTTGTTTGGTGAAATGTTTATATTATGTTTTGTTATACATTTGATATTTAGATTTTATTTTCTGATGTTTAAAACCATGCATGCGTAGTTGATAGAGATGAATCGTGTTTTAATGGGGTAGTCTTCGTCGTTTCCGCCGCCAAGTAATACCTGGAAGCAATTATTTTCCCGTTCCTTGTTATTCCACGGGCACACATCAGACGACCTCTTCGCTCGTTTTCTATGGGAGGAAACGCTATCCAACGGAAGCGATATACTGTAATTGGTGTCCTTTAAAAACCTGCCGGAATCCTTCTAAAACGAAACCCTTGCCTTTATGATGATTTTATTGCATCTTCCTTTGTAGATGTTTCTTTGAAACAAATCTATCCGCTTTTACTACTTCTCCTTGTCGGAACTTGTATTTCCAAATAGAATAAATTCTCTTTCTAAATTTTCATAAAGATGTTGGAACAGTTCCTCATAAAAAGTTTTTTAAAAGTGTTTTTACGTAATAAATAGCACAAAATTCAAATACATAGCTTTTATACAAATTTTCATTCGTCTTTTTTTGTTAACATGCATATAATGTTACCAAATAGAGTAAGCTTTATTTTCAAATTTATACAAAGATTTTTAATCCAATTCTCTAGCTTTTTTTTTAATCTTTTTTTCTTGCAAAAAATTTCTAGTTAAACTATTTCAACAATTCTCGTTAAAATTATACGTAAGACGGTTGGCTATTGCGTCAGTGGAGAACAAGCATCGCGTACGAAACGCCTTTGCGCGAAGAAAAAACGTAGTAGCACGTCGTGCAACCTCCTAGCAGACGGTTTGCAGCGGCAACGGAAATAGGAGCGTGTAAAAGGGAGCCGCCTAAACGCGACTCGCTGGAATTTCGATTTCGCTGTGAATGGACGTCCTGTTTAAGTTTTTTCGTCGAGAAAATCGCCGGCAAGCGTGGTTCAACTCTCCACATGTGAGCACTCTTTGTATCTCGGTGTCAAGTGCTCCGTGGAGAACTTAATTTGTGGAAAAAGAAGGAAATTAAAGGGAGAGGAAAAAGAAAAAAATGGGCACTTGGGCGATATCGTTAAAAGTAGTATGATTCAGTGGTAAAAGAGTTTTCATGAATTTAGTATTTTTTGTATCATACTAACAAAAAGTAAAAATCTTTGTAGTATAATACAAGTACTTATTATAAAATACTGTACTCAGTCTAGTCGATTTATACTAACGATAATAGAACTATATACATACTTCATAAAAAATATAATAAATTGGTACTAATGAATGGACATTAATTAGACAAGAAGACCATCATTTGTATATGTAGGCGAGTATTTCTACTTGCTTTTGTATCAAAAAATTTTCCTAGTATCTTCTCGATTTTCATAATTCTACATTTAACGTATCATACAAAATGAATACGTATAAAAAATTCAGCAATAATTGGGAAGGATGTTTGCATCGCGATTACCATGTTCCTGTTTAGAGTCACAGACTATTTATTTAGGATGTGTGAGCTTGCGCGTCTTTCCTTATCTCCAGAGATTGCGAAGTCCGCGAAAAGAATGCACCAATTGCAGGCTAAAGAGTACACGAGTTTCATTCGAAGACGAATCGTCTTGTAAAGCGATCCTGGAATACCCGCGCGGTTCTTTCTTAATTAACTCAATTAATGACTAATTAAGCCAGCCCGAGTAGACAAAGCGCGATCGTTATCAGATCTTATTTTCGAAACGAAGCGCCGATCTTTCTACTCATATAACGACTCGTTCTTTGTAACTTTAACTTAATTGCACGATAATAATCGCTTTTAAAATGAAGAACAAACAAAAATATCATACTTAATACCAAATATGTAATCTCGTGTAAGAACATGGTTAAAAGATAGGTTAGGAAACTGATCATTATTCTAGTTTCTTATCACGACGTGTATCGTACTCGTTTAACTCCGTAATACGGAATAATTAATTTCACTCTAGCGCAAAATGTAAATTGTATTACACGTTTGAAATTACTTCTGCTTTGTAATTCTAAAATTGATGAGAACGTTAAAGTTTCGCGTCGCGTGCCGCGATTCTCACGCGAGGCAACCACGTGGATTCCCAAAATATTTGAACGTGGCGTCTGCGCAGATCTAGGCGCAGCTGGTCACGCATGCGCGCGATTCACGAAGTTCCCCGAACGCATCTCCCGAATCAACCCTAGAGATGATGTTCAGTGACGAGGCGCGCCGCGCTGCAGCAGGACGTTGTTTTTTCTTCTATTACCATTTTTCGTCCGTTCCATCGACATCTTCGTTCTCCCTTTTTCTCCTTCAATTTATTACTTTTCCCCGTACCAAAAATCATTGGTATTCCGCATCGAATGGAACGTGTCGAGCAAACTCTTCACGGTGACGTACAAAATTCGTGCATATCCGAAGGCGACGTGTTTATATGGGGTGTAAAATGATTGGTACGATGTGTTCGTGTTGAAAATTCATAGACTCGACGATTAACAATTGTGAAAGAGATATTACATCGGGAAAATGAAGATCAAAGAAGAGAATCATTATGCGAAACGAAGCATGGAGTACTTTGGTAATATTATTTTCTCTCTATTTAATTATTAATTGTATAATTTTAGATTATTATATATAGAGGTATATTAACAATACGAAATTTTGTTGAAGGAAAATTCCTCGACCATAACCGATCCATTGTATTGTTTACAAATGTGCTCCAGTGTTCCATATATCGTTATAAGGGTGCGTTTAAAAGCGTCCAAAATCATCATGCGCAACAATAGCTGAATTAAAAATTCTAATGAACCGTTGTGACGCTATTGCCGCGCCAGTGCGACGCCAATAAAAAATGTATAGACTGTCTCGATCGCTAATCGATCTCATCGTTAATCGAAAGAACGTATATAGGGTGTTCAGAAAGGTCTAGGTTAATCTTCGTTTTACAGTAGAAAATATATTTTATAAAGCCTATTATACTTTCTAGCATTACTCGACGAATTAAATGTAAATATACCGGTTTTCATCAGACGGACCGTAAACTTTAATTGAGTACTGTATTAAAAATCCAAAATATTTAATTTAGCTATGGAGGCGATCGATTGATCGTCTTTCTGCGGTCAGTCTGTTAGTTTGTATATTGAAAAACTAAAATCAAATAATAAGTAACTCAAATACAACTCACGATCTCTAACAACAATTCTAAATAGTTGAGTAAAATAGTTCAGTTTAATATTTAAAAATTACTACGAGGCGAAAACGGCTAAGAAAGGAGATCATGTTTGATATAGTTAATAACATCAAACAATATTTATGTGAATAATAATTTATTTCCATTTTCAAGGGATGAATCAAATAATTTTCTTCCTCTTTTGTGTCCTAAAATTACTCTCATATTATTAGGTCCGCGTGTTTCGAAACACCCTATATAGATATAATTCTGAAAAGGAATCACTCGTAAACAGGACACGCGTATTCCTCGTTTTATCCAGCGAAAACCGCAGAATTGTTTTTAGTTATGAGGGACGTAGATAAGTGTGTTGACGAAGGACAAACGACGAGCGAACGGGGGATGAAATCTGAGAATTCGTAGAAATTATTTATAAAGCGTCCTTCGAGAATTCCCCGACGGAGACAATTTCGTGCATTCGAAAGCGTGTTGTCGTCCTGATGCACCCGATGCGCAGGATATGCAGTATATGCTAATCGTATGCAGGGACCCGTGTGCCGCGCCGAATACAAATGCCAGCCACCATCTTTGCAACGTTCTAGCCTTTTCTTCTTTACACGATCGCTTATTCCTACCATCTATCGTGCTATGTGACGAGCTTCAACGAATTTTTCGATTAAACTATCAACGATAAATTTCATTTCAAATATCCTATTAATATTTATGTAATATTAATATTTATACTTTTATTGCCACTAATATTTATATACATATATTATTTTAGTGTTTAATTCTGTTACATTATTCGAAATTTTATATTTCAATTTTAATTGTAATTCGCTCTTGTAAGCTATTAAAGGATTTTCAAACGAATGTATGCATTTTTGAATTTCTTAAATCGTTACACGCTAGATGCGTCAAAGGCTTCGTTTATCTTTCGATGAACGATAATTCTTTCTTTCAATATTCTAATCACCGAATTACATTTCGAAACAACTTCCAATTTGCGAATACAGCCTCGGTTTTCCGATATATTTGTAATAAAATTAGCGCAAATATTCTTCTCGAATTCCTCTTTCTTTTACAGTCTTCCTAAAAAAAAGAAGTACATTTATATACGAATAAAGAAGAGAAAAGAAAAGAGAGCAAAGAGAAAAAGCCACATCCCCAGATGTGACAGAACTTTGTCTCCATCCCTTGGCAACCGTTCAGATCCAAAACAAACGAAGACACTCGTATACTTAATATTCCACGTTCGTCCATCATAATTATAGGCATCGTCTAATTTCTGAGTCCGTACGTGAAAACAATGACGCGAACGTCGATCATTGGTGGGGGAAACGATTCGAATTCGACGATGGTCATTCCACGTATCGAATCGATCCTTTCGAACCGGTCAGTCGTCGACGATAAATCGAAGGTGTTCGTTCAATCCGATCCTCCGTGTCCTTTGAGTGAAATTCTTCTCGAGAACAGTTCATTTTATTTCTTTCTCCCTTTCCATTTCATCATCGACGATGAAAGAAAACACGAATCGGTGGTAAATACGCGAATAATTCGTGTTGGTGAATATTTGGAGGGTGAAACGGCACGCGCGAGAAAGAAACCGAATGAAGGAAATGGCCGAGAAGTTTGTCCCGCAGAAAAATATGGCGAACACGTGCGAAACGCCACGGTCCCGGCGACGAAACCGGCCGACTTTCTTGGATTTGTCCAACATCACGCGTAAGTGTCTCGTTTTGCTCGTAATTTATGTACGCCCGTGTCTTTCGACTTATTTCTCCTATTTCGCATCTCGCAGCAAAAAGTTTCGTGACTTAGGAGATAATTCAGAGTCCTGGTTTTTGTCAAAATGATTTATACATTATGCTTTCTTTTTACTCTTTCGTGGAAGCTTCAAATATTTCCGTTTGTCTCTTATTACGTGAAAAATTACGTACACTTGAAGTATAAACATGGATCTTTCGTATCTTCAGTGGATATAATAGTTTTTGAAGAAATCTGAAAAAATTCACATAATATCTTCAAACGTTCTAAATTAACATTATCGCACAATGTTTGACAAATAATTCGTTCGTATTTGTTGCACACATTGTATAATAGATAGTAAATTAAAAAGTAAGAGTATGAGATACATCGAATATTTTTGCCTTAAATCCGAGAAATAGGATTCAGCAGGAACGGAGAGTAGTTGTAGAGACTGCAGTAAATATTAAATATAGGTAGATGTGGTAAATTAAAGATCTCGAGGTACGCGAATAGCCAGTCTGTTTGGACGAAAGTATATTAAGAAATGCATTAAAGGGTGTGCTGCAAGGGAAGTTTCTTTCTGCCTGATATTCACTCGAGTACCACGATATCGTTGCACAGTTGCAATAATTATGATATTGATATCTCATCAAGTTCTACTTCCTACGCGTCCTTATAAAGAATTTGTAAAGCTGTAAAAGTAAACAGCAACGTAATTGAGTAGAAAGTGCATAGAAAGAAGAATTTCAACAGAATTCAACAATTTTTTAATTCGTGAAGTAAAATAAAAGGAGTAGAAAGCCGATCGACGTCGATTCGAGAGTTCAATAGCGGAATTATATTTTTCGAAAACATCCGTTATAATGCTTCCTGTCGTGCAGGCCAGGATCGTGTTACGAAGAGCGCACATAACGGCTTGCGACTTTAATCGTTTGCGACTATTAATTCGGTGGAAGACCGGATACGCCGAAAACGGAAGCCACGCGCGTCACGTAGCAAACGCAAGAACCGCCAACATGGCGACTAGAGAAGCCAAGTACGGGAAGGAAGATCTTTCAATCATCAATCCCCTCTAATACGTTTATAATTGAAAAGGAATATTATTGCCACGAAAATATATTTTTTCTTTTACGTTTCCATTATTATATAACATATTCGAAGCAGAATACTCGTTTAGTAATTGAAGGAAATTTCTGCTATTTTAATATGTTCATTTAAAAAATTAACAATAATAATCGAGTATTAATGAAATAATAATAAATGTTAACAGTAATATGAATAATCCATCTATGATAACTGAAAAGAATTCTCAAGAACATGAGAAGATAGAGACAAGAAGTTAGGAATATTATTTTTATCTAAGCCTTTTCTCTTTTAACGGGAGTGCGAAGTTTAGGCCAGTTCGACTCGATGAAAAGGTTGACGTTCGCATCACATTATGTGTTCAGGATGGAAACCACGTGTTACGAACACGGAAACGAACCCTTTGCACCGGCTATGGTGTTCTTCTATTCTTAACAGTGCGTTTATTTGTCCGCGGTTTTCACGGAAAACTGTGCGCGTACAGAGGAATAGGGGAGAAAATGAAAGTTTACCCCGTGCCCGGTTATTTTCAGAGTCTTCGTACCCCAGCAAGGCTATGAAGCTTTCCATTCTCCCATAACTCCATCATCGTTTCGATTCCGATGCATCTTTAAATCCTTACTCATTATACAACTATGTGCTTTGAAAATAATTCTCCTCAGTTTTTCCTCTTATATTTATTTGTTTCGCACTATGATAACTTTACTGTTGAATACAGTTATACAATTAAAGGCTATTAGCGAAACTATTTTGTTAACTTCGTTATTTTTCTTCAATTTAAAGGATATACCAAATTTATAAAAAATAATTGATTGTTATAGGTCCAAATCTTTTTCTTTTTTCTTTCTTCAGACTGCACAGTAGACACGAATAAAGTTTTACTATTTTTCTATACAGAAGCAAAAGGGAAATAATTTTTCTATTGAAAGGAAAATAGAGAAGGAGAAAGTTGTATTATTCTTTATGCCTAATTTATGTAAAGACTTGAATAAATATGTTTTTAAGTCATCAAAATTCTTCACTCACAAATGAAATGAAACTTCTTCCATTTTTCTCGAAATTTTGACATTCATAAAAAAACTTTTGTTTTATTTAGGAGACTAATGTACTATTTACATTACTTTTACTTTATTTAAAAACTAACTAAATTACATTAGTTAGTAAATGTACCTTATACGTCCCATCTTTTAACATTTATGAGCTTAGTTCAATTATTTTATGAAACCTGTCGAACGACAATCGATAATAGACAGGGTGTTATAATCGAAATTGATGGAAAAGAAGAAAAAAAAGAGGAAGAAGAAGAAAGAGAACGAAAGTGAACTCTTTCTAGTTATTTCGGGATGCAGGGATCATAAGCCCTGGTGCATTTCCAGTCGGTTTCTGTCAGATATCGATATCAACCGGCACAAAAGCCCCGTTGTACAAGAAACGATCGTGGTTATGGAAAATGGACGACCCCATTAATTATACCATTGTACGCTCGATAAACTCACGAGCTGCTCTTTCTGCTGACCGCTGTGAAACGTTTAGATAAGCCATGAGCCTCAGTTTCGCGCGTTCACTGTTCCACGACATATTTCAAGGTTACCGACTCAAGTATCAATCACATACTTTGTAATTCACGAATTTTTGGAAAACGAAATTAATCAGCTTACCTTGTGAGTGGGTCACAAGATTAATAATAATTTTTACGTTCTTGTCAAATCAAACACTGACGTGGAAAAGATTCAATAAAATTGAAAGATACTATCTCTACTCATATCATTAACGAGTCATACGAAATTAAGCGGAGTAAAGTATATTATTATTTTATCACGATGATCATCACTGATGATTCATCAAGATTTTCGCGTGACGGCGTTCGCCCGCGTTAATCAGACATCTCCGTGATGTCGTTTTCTCGAATAATGCGGAACAAACGCATTAGAAGGGTATTATTTCATTAACGTCGCGTGTCGCGAGCCGCATTAAGCGAAATTGAACGCGACTCCGCCGGGGGAGAAAACTAAAGCAAGGTGTGCCTTCCCGCTAATGGCTTGTACAAATTAACCTGATCGTTGATTAAGACCAGGTGTAAATAGCAGGAGTTATCGATTTATTTTACGCTGTTATTTTACCATTTTTTCTTTCTCTTTTCTGTATAATTACTCTACTCGAATTTAGTTTTTATAAATTAGTAACCTGTTTTGTCTTTACAATATTAAAATGAATAGGCGAACGTACGACAAAGTTTGAGGAATTAAAATAAATTCTTGCAGGATCTCGTTCAGCGACCGGGCTGTCGAAGATCGATTCACATCCCGAAGATGATGTACTGTTCGTGTCGAGCAAGGACAGCGAAATTTCGAGTCTGTGGGTCAATTACCTCACTGCCTGTTTCGAGCAGATCAGCAGGCAACAAGGCCGGCCGCCTTTTAAGTAAGCAGATCTTAGTTTCATGAATTTATTGACAAACGATTCATATCATACAGAGTTTCTTCATTATGATTTTTCGTCCATACAATAAGAATTCACATTCGAATAAATGGATTTCTATTGTATCGTAGCGAAGTATAACCATTCTATATAATTTCTAACATAATTTCATACTTCATAATTTCTAACTACGTTCCCATCATCGTTGATAATTTTTTAATCACATCTCTTTAACTATTTCTCCATCAAATCGGAAATTACAGAGTTCGTCACGTGACAATCGAAGAATCGATGCAACCTGGCACCGAGGAGAGGATTCGATCGGCTCGCTTGCAGATCGTCGTCGTGTGTCCAATATTGTTGGAACGAGTGCAAACTCGGCCAGAACACGCGACGAATCTCTCCAGACAGCTAATCACCGACAAAGTACTAGCGATGATGTTGGGTGTCCACGATAGCCACATCAGCGACGTTCACAAGTCGATTCTGGTCTCATACAATCAGTGGAGAAAATTCTTCGTGAAAGACCAGGACGAAACATTCGTTGGTGAACTTCTGGGTGCCGCGGTTGGAATTCTTGGCACAATGCCGCCTCCTGCGTTGAGGAGCGACAAAACCGCCTTTTCGGTTCATCCGAAAAAAGTGAAGCTGGTAGGTAAATCACTGCAGACAATTTCGTTGAATTAAAGCAAAAAGCTAAATGGCCGCGAACGATTTCATTAACTTCGAATAAAATTTTATCAACTTAAAGAACAAAAATACTTCTATTGCTTGTATGATACTTTCAATCCTGCATCTTGTATACATGTAATCGCTACAGATATACATATATATTTAAACAAGCTTGATTATGGAAGTTCCTGGGTCTAAGTGTGTTTCCAAGAAGAAGAAAAAATGTAAATTTAATATAAAAAGAAAATAAACACTTTCAGGGTCACAATAGGATAATCGCGTTGTTAAACGACCCATTACGACCTGAGGACAACGTATCAGTGATCGTGGATCGCTGCGGCGAAGCGATTGACATCGCCCACGTTAAACGAAGAAATCCCTATGCCCTGCAATTCTCCATTCCCGACAGATGTTTAGAGGTATCGATGTTGGTCGGTGTTCGTATAGCGAAGAATGGTTGTCCGCTTGGTGTGAGGCAAGTAAAATGCGAGAGCAGGCTCAGGGAACTCGATCAAATCCTCAGGGCCCATGACAATCCCCTAGAATTTATGTGCCAGGTAAATGCGAATAATAGTTTGATAGATTGAATTCGAAATTCTTATGATTATCCAAATAGATTCAAATCTGGTAAAAATTGAATTTCATTCGTAGACTTTTGGCTTTAATCCTGGTGATCGCGAAAAATTGGACAACTGGATGGTCCACGCGTTTCAACGAAACGTTCCACCGCACTTCAATCTCCTGTCTACGCCCAGTGGGGTAGTGTCTACCCAAAAAGTTCACTCAAGTGAGTATTTGTTGATTTGAAATAGTTTAATCATTGACAAATGATTAAACTATTATCTGTTGAAAATATTAAATATTGTTTGTTTCGCTTGCTGGACTAATAGAAAGGCTGGTTGGTAAGAACTTACGAATCTTATTGTTAGGAGATATTCTACGATTCGGAATTTGAATTTAAACATTTAGATTTAGATTAAAATTTCATTTCATAGTTTTTAAGTTAAGTTCTGAATTCTTATACAGATATAATAGATTAAGAAGTAAAGTAAACTTAATTGTTCTAGGTCCCGAAGAGAATCCGACGTTGTTACACTTTGCCGCACGTTTCGGCCTGGAGAGATTAGCTTGGCAACTGTTGGAGTGTCCAGGCGGTGATATAGCATGCGACCTGAGGAACGTGTCGGAACTGACCCCTGCGGATCTTGCAGAGCAGGCAGGACATACGAGATTGGCGCATCAGCTTCGTGGCTACATGGTACAAAAACATCGCCTTTAAAGCGACATCACAGTTAGTCCAATGGAACCGGTACTTTCGTGATATTTCTCTATACCTAATTGCAAATTGTCGCTTGGACGATCCACCTTCTATTTTTCTCTAAACTCTGCGTCTAGCTGTCCGTAGAATCCCAATTGAAAACGTGATCAGTTAAAATCAGTTAAAATTAATTAACATCAGTTGGATTTAGTCGGAATCGGTTAGAGTTAATTACGACTCGTTAAATAATTAATTAATTATATTCCATGAAAATCAGTTATGGTCAATTGGAATTAGTTTGGCGACTCTAACTAGTTTCGTCCGGATTCTAATTACAATTAGAAACTTTAATATTCATAGAATTTTGAGATATTGTTAATGAAGAATGATAGTAGGCTTGATTTATAGAATTTCTTACTGATCTTTTGGTATGTTTCGGTGAATTAACTGGTATCTTACTTTTGAATTGCATGTTTCGGGCTTCCCCTTGAATTCTCGCGCACGGTGCCGCAGCAAATGAACGAGTTCACCAACATGTACAGCTATTTGAAAGTGATCAGCGAGACCACTACAGACCAAGCGGCAAGTGAGTAGACCCTCTTTTATTAAAATTTGTATTTTATATTTTTTGAAATTTGTACGCACTTATATTTGAATCTGTGGTCACAAATATACAATTATACAGATAAACAATTGCGATATACACAAATATTTAAACATAAATAAGAATTCTAAATGATTGTGAAATGGTACCAAGATGGCCCAATATTAAGATCGAAACATTTTTCAGGCGCGGACCCATCGACAGCTAACACATCAAGCGACACCAATAACGACAAGGAGGATTATTGTCGTCCACGACCCTTGAGCGAAGCCTATTCGGTGCCACCAGCCGCAAGACCAATAACGTCCTTGATCTTGCCAGGTCAATTATCAGTAACCCCTAGCCCGACCACCAGTAACCCCATTGAGGCAAATTATTCAATCGTACCAGCACCGACTCCCGTCATCGCCAGTCCATCAACACCAACGCCTGTGATGACCTCCTCGAACGGCTTTGAACTCCCTCTTCAAGGTTATATGAAAATGCATCCAGCTGGTAGGTAACTCTATAAAGAGATAAACGTAGGATATTTAAATTTGAATTATTGCATTTGTATATTTAAATTTCTCAAGTTGAATATTGAAATATTTGAGTATTTAAATTTTTTAATTTTGAAATGTACAAATAATTTTTGAAATATTCCAACCTGAAACATTTCCAAACACTTTCGAAAAATTGATGTTTCCAAATTTAATTCTTTAAGGACCAAAAACACCAACGTCAAACGCAGTGAGCCAGCAGCCATCTCGAACAGCGACGCCCACCCAGAGTCGTTCAGATTCTCATCCCATGCCTGCTCGAGAAGAAAATAGTCAATCCTCCTTCTCTTATGGCAGAACCGCCTCCAATTCCAGCAGCACAAAGTCGAGAGAACCGTCTGGGCCTCAGGACGAGTTACTGGAAATCATAAACGACTTCAAGAACAACGTGTTCACGATAACCGAAGTGGAAAGATTGGTCGAGAACTGGAGGAATCGCAACGATGTTCAACAGAGCTTCAAAGACAAACAGAGACAACTCACTGCGATGAGAGAAGAGTATGAAAGAATACAGAAAAGAATGAAAGAGGAAATGAAGGCTCCTACACCTTTTGACAGAATCAGAAAGTTCTTCTCCAAAGGAAAGAAAGGTTCGTTAGAGCAAAATACATATAATAGATAATCCTCTGTTTCATAAGGTTCTAATTTATTTTTACTTTTAAATTGTAGATACGAAGGACTCTACGACCGGAAGTGACGATTCTTCTTCGACCAGTAAAGTGGAGAATGTTAATGGTGCTCTAACCGACCGTAGGCCAGTTAGCAGTCTAAGTCTCCGCAGTGTTTCAAGTACATATTTCGATAGTAAAGTTTATTCTTTGGAGAGAAAATATTCTAATTAATTTCTATTTTCTTAGGCTCGTCTTCGTCTGGTAGAATGAGCACTGCCAGCGGATGCAGTGGGACCAGTTTAGGTGACAGTGGAACTCATTCTGATACTGAGGATCGACGAGTTAGTATTTAGAAAAATATATAATCGATATCTCAATAAAGAACTTTGAAAACCTTCCTACAGCTACAAATATTTTTATTTGATTGCATAACTCGAAATTTTTGAATGAAAAATTGTTTCAGTTACAAAATGCCAGAGAGGATAAAGCGGGCGTGATGTCGTACGAAATACCACCAGCTCCAAAGCCATTCGCAGGAAGGTATTCCCCGGCGCTTAGGTATTCCCCATCTCCTCGTTCCTCGACTGGAAATGATTTAGACTTGAGACCATCACAGCCACAATTACGAGGCGAGGATACCGAATACTACATCGCTTTTCCACCATCGGGATTACCCATTCACTGTTAGTAATCAAATAGTAAAATTTTAAGAGCCTATAATAAAACAGTCCGAATAGAAAATAAATAATTTCGATTAATACATACTACAATACTTAAAGATATACGCTAGAAACAGTTTCGATTTTAGATAATTCCAAAACGATCAATTGCATTCTGATTAATCATAGATTTGTAATTTAAATTTTGTTCCAAATAAAAGATTCTAAATAACACTTTTCAATAATGATCAACAGCTTTCAAGACAGAGGCTCCTCTGAAGGAACCAAAAACTCCAAGCTCCCCGTGTGATCACCCTAAGTACCTGGACTTGATTCAAAATTCATCGCCAGTCACTAATGACGCTTCAGAACCAGAGTCCTCCAGACATTCTGGCAACAGTTACGCAAACATTGACCCGTCTACGTTGAACCCAGCACCAGTACCGCCTGCTGGCATGTGCATTCCAACAAATTACGTGAACGTGACACCAGCGTGCGTCACCTCGTCTCAGGACACTACACAAGGTCAGCAAACCGAGCAGAGACACTCACTTGACTTAAATCATGTATCTGAAATCTCGAAGAATTCAACCAAGGCCGAGACTCCCGGTCAGGCGGGGGAAAATAAGGTCACTGATGACGTACAAGGTCAAGACAATGTTTTGACTGAAGTTCAAGGTAAAAATAACGAGGAATATGTGGAAACGAATCTGGCGAATAGTTTAGAAGGCGTGGACGTACCGGATACTGGTAAACTGCCGGAATATATGAACGTCGACGTTCCTCAGGATCAGAAAACTGGTGTCACGAAGAAAGTGCCTGCTCCTCCTGTTCCACCAAGAGGTAAAGTTACTTTTATCTCTTTTTATTTAAGTTATTCTGTTATTATATTATGAATACAATTGGTACGTATTAGGTTGGATAACTCATGCTTATACATGCTTCCCTATTTCCTTTGCATGTATTTCTGTGCATTTTTTTCTGGTATCAGATACTTTCTGTTTCAAGCATTTTCAAATGTACTACTTACATAGTATTTTAGTTTAATTTAGTAGCAGTTTAATGACGTAACTTCCCTTAGATGAATGAGAATCATATCTCGTCATAACAAGCTATTTCAAGATAAAAGAATATACGTGACTAAATATAGTCACAGTATTTCTTAGTATTTACTCAGTCACTCTTCCATGAATTCTCTACTTGTAAATTTCAGTGAACCGTGTCATAAATATATCAAATATCTCAATTATTCTAACTCAAGGTTTATCCGTCCATCATATACTCAGAAATAGTTGAGAAAGAACTATTTAAGGTGCTTAAATTACATCTATAACCAAATGACCAAATGAAATTTTAATTTCATTGAAATCTACTCCACGAATTCCTTACCAGTTTAGTCACTGGCCATTCCCTTTTACTTAGCGGGGAATCACGAAGGTTGTCGATTACTTAAGACACTTTAGTGAACTTTCATCATCATTTGCTACTTTTAACGCTATATATGTGTGTGCAAATCATTTCGCTCCTACAATCGATTCATCAAAATTTTGTTTCTATTTTCTGTTACAGTTACCACGAAGAAGTAAAATAAGAACGATTACCACGAATAGAAGTACTTGAAAAGAAGTCGTTCCTCCGACTGGAGACTTTAATGGGCGGGTCGTTCAAAAATAGTGCTCTCGGCGGTCGTTTTTCATTGAAGAAATACTCGAGTATGATTTCAAGTACTCGACGTCAGTGTTCTTCGTAATCCTTAGTATTAATAGCGTATTTAACTGTAAATTGTTTGGTTCAAGATAGTCGCTATGGCTCATGTCTTCTATGTACATTACCTTCGTTCTTTTATCTTTCTTTCTCTTTATTCTAATACTCAGTGAGGCGCGACTTAATCTGCAGTTTTTGTTTATGGTATTGTACTGCAATTAAGTGCGTTTATTGGTCGTTATTAGTCTAAAACTGCCTCGAATGCGTTACGAAAATAAAACCAATGTTATAATTAATAATTAATTATTAATTTGTTACTATTATCGATAAGCGAAATATACTATTGTTCATAGTATCGAAGATATTTTTAAAGTGTCTTAAGTATGTTATAAAATATTTTAATCGTTTCGATATTTCCACAAATTTTATTAGATTAAGAACGAATTTGGAGATCTCAAATCATTAAGATCAATAAATTTGAGATCTTCAAAGATTTTAAGTTTAAGTTTCGGAACCCGAATCGTTGAGGCAATTATTTTACTACGTTTTTTTAGGAAATTTAGAATATTATTGATCAACAAGCATTCGAGGCTTTCTGATTACGCCACTAAGTTGTATATTATGTTAATTAACCGATGCTCGGATCTCGGTCCAAGAACGAATACAATGCTAGCGAGCGCCAAATCAAATTTTCATCTTTTGGCGGGAAGCCAAAATCGCAATCTGTACATACTGTCCTCTTCTCTATATTCTATTATTATTGTAACCAGTTTTCTATATCGTCAGTCCTTAGGATTAAGTTAGAACAATGTATACAACAATTGTTTAAAAAAAAAATGTCGATGACGCCAAAGACTGCGTTAAGAATACATGGCGTCGCGTAATCATTATGTTATTAATCATACAATTCATGCACCATACGTTGTAATCATTCTCTAGCGTAAATAATACTTTGTACAGGTGTCGAAATTCCTTTTGTCTTACATCTTTATAAGAATGACGACGAAATGCGTTTCAAGTACCAAGGATGCATTTATCGTTTTGATTGTAATATCATAGTGTAGAATATTTCACAAAACCATTCTTTTTTATGTCTACCAGTAGAGATACTACTATGTCTTTTTTATATTTATGTTTATACCAATAAAACTAAAGATAATAGAAATTGCAAAATTATTTCAATCGGATCTTCGTGTTACTTCAATGATAATCAATTGATTATGAATTGATCATGAATGAATTACGTAGCATACCATAAACATAGTGAAATATGGAGTATTGATAATATCGAGTATAATTTATGCATTGTCAGAAAGTCATAATTTTTATCAGGTGCATCTGCTGTGAGGAAGCCGCGGAAGTTTCTAGGAAGCCGCGTTATTCTCGGAAATTACACGTTAAATATGCATTATGTAATTTAGCGTGTCCGTGTATGTAAATTTCAATAGTAAGGGGGAAAAAGCATGAGTAAATATTCTTGCCAAATCTGTCGTTAATCGGAGGTAAAAACCATATTTGTTAACACAAAGTTTGCAAAGTTTTGCTTCTCTTACGCATCATCAAACTTCTTAGATAATATTCTATAAATGTTATTAAACCTAATAACAAAATATCGATTAAATTGTTAGTATGAATAAAAATTGACAAATATTCATATTGAGAATTATTTTTTAAAAGATGCCAGAACCTAACACACTGTTACAAAATATGTAGATACTTTAGATGCTGCAAGCAAAATATCGTTGAAGTACAAATGATGTCACGCTTATGTGCATACAGACAAATGTGTTTTTTTGAATAAAACATGCGATTGAGTATTCATCGACAGTATCAAACGACCTGTTGTGGTATCAACATCACGGCCAAGAATAACCAAGTGTTCTAAAATTCTCGAAAAGTACCTATTCAATTATTGACGGCGAGACGTGTCCTTTCTTTCACGAAGAACGATTATCTTTGGACATAAAGGTATTTTTACTCTGATTAAAAAAAAGCATTTGAAATGAAAAATACATGAAATAAATGCAACGCAGATTTTTTATATTTGTTTAAAGAGATATCTATGAATAGAAAGTTGTAATTCAATTATCTTTTGCTGCAAATTCTGCTCAATCAATCTGACTTCTTATCTTTTTCAATGTTTACAGTAAATCTAAATTCTACAAATTCTATGTTAAAATATATCAGAATACACAAAATCGGTAATCATCCAATGCTACTAATAGAAATTAATATTTATTCAAATATCCCACCAAAGAAATTCATATTCATTTATGTAGATATTCTTCGAAATCTAATTAACAAATTAACAAATTTTCATCGCAATATTTATATATATATTATACTACTGTATTGACGTTAATTTCTTGTAATGATAGCTTTCATGGATTAGCAAACCAAAAAATTTGATTCGTCTCTCGTGCGAATGAAATAAAGAAAAAATATAAGGAAGAATCTATAAATTTATATTACTAATATCTATAAATCTCTGATCCATAAATTTAAATTTCTAATTATTATTAAAATAAAAATAAAGAAAAAACTATGCTTCCCCCAGATCAACGATCAGGAAATGATCTAAACTACAGCCTATTCATTTCGTCAACCCTGGGGCTCGCAGAAACCACTATCTTCCTTCCGCTCGATTTAGATTTCTCGTTAATTTGCCAGGCTAATTACCGTTGCGGTTCGACATCCGAGGTAGGTCCAACGATCCCCGATTTCTATTAAGGAGTTGCAACGTGCTCGTTACGTTTATCATTGAGTGGGGATCGATCTTATATAGGAGAGAAATTCTTCTCTCTTCAGCAAAAGTCTCGATCACCCGTTTCTTCGTTTGTCAACCCACGACTGAGAGTCAACGGTGCCATAATCGATCATATTTCAGTTTTGAAAGCATTAACACAAAGTAATTCAGTATATCTGTGCGATTTTTTAAACAATTTATAAAATACGGTAATTATTATTAACAAAAAAATAATAGTTGTGTTTATCGAATATGTGAAATAGTGGAATTCCTGTTAGAAAAAATAAATATTTAAAATAGATATTCTTTAAACGAAAATTTCACGAACAAAGTTTTTATCAAAATAATCGAAGTTTTTACAAACACATACGTTTTTCGTTTTTAGTTTCGAGTAAGCTAAGTGAGTAAACTAATTGAAAAATGAAATTGCTTATGATGGTCTTGGTGTCTACGTTGTCTTTGGCCACAACGCTTGCTCAATCCAGGTTTGTTTCTATCTTGTTTAATTAATTAATTGATTGCTCATGATGAACAGATTACGGATTTTTATGCATTTATGGAAATTTAAAGACGGGAAAATATATAAGAGTAGACACAGAATATTCAAAGTATAGTAACTCTTTATAATATCTAATGAGTTTGTGGTGAATCAAATCTCTCATTAAATCCTACTGTTTTAGTTACGTTTTTAAAAAAAACATGAATTTAAATAAATACTCTCAGTCTGCTAATGAATCTTCCTCACGCAATTGAAATAATGTCTTCAGGTACAAACCTTTTGCTGAGAAACCAGGTTCCTGTCCACCACCTTTACCAGTGCAGATTTGTAGTCAATCTTGTTTCTCTGACTCACAGTGCTTAGGAATTGGCAAATGTTGTCCAACCAATTGTGGAGGCTCTGTTTGCACAAAACCTGTTACCATGAGGCAAACAATTCCTACTGGTAAAGTGACACTGTAATGCAATTAATAACAAAGTTGATAACTAAATTTTATGTTAATTAATTGGCAGAAACGGTATAAAGTTATTCAAATTCTTAATAGCTGAAAACCTTTTAAAAATGCCTAACTTTGATTTAAATTATAAAATTTGATTTAATCTATATATTTAGAGAAACCAGGTTCGTGTCCAGCGAAACCAAAAGGAAGATGGGTGTGCTCACCAACCTGCAGTGTTGACAATGATTGTAGAGGAACAATGAAATGTTGCAAAAATAGGTGTGGAGCATTGGCATGTCAAAAACCAGATGTTGAGGTGGCTGAATTTGCAGACGAATCGGAAGACTTTTATAATAATCCCAGGAATCCTTACATCAATTCCAGAGATCCAAACAATTATCTACGTTATTTCAATAATTAGTTAAAATAATTGCAGATCGCCATAAAATATTAACAGGAAAATATGATTCTCTTTTTATTTAATCTTTTGTAACTAAATATATCCTTGTGCCATATCTTGTAATTGTTACAAAATTTGTGATAATTGTGAATTAAAAATCTTGCTCTTAACTAGATGTAGTAATTAATATATATCAGATTTTATGGTACTCTTTTCATACCCCTTTTTAAACCACCTAATTCTTAAATTTCTAGATTTAAAAATTGATCGATATCTTAAATAATAGATAACAATGCTTGTTATACATATATGCGCGTTTGTAATTGAAATAAAATGTTCTATGATAAACCTTCTAATTTCTTAAATGATTTCTCAGAAACAAATTCATTGGTAAGCGGCTTTATGTAAATGACGCGTCACCTTATTAGCCTATTGACCTGAATTTGCATAGATCCTTGAAGAATACATTCACGAAATCCAAGTAGAGAAGGTCATTAGCAAGACAGGCTAAATGGAGGATCGTTTCTAGTTTCTTAAAATCCTAGGAAATAATCGTTAATATAAGACCGTATTTTATTTTACTATTTTATTTGTTTTATTTTATTGTTGTATTTATTTTACTGTTAGAAACTATTTTATTGTTAGAAAATAAATAAAAAGAAATAAAAAACAAAAAATAAACTGCTAGAAAGATTAGATAAGAAACAGAAAAAGGATGACATCTTCTCCTGGGGCCATTTCAGAAAAATCCAGAAAATCCTACTTACTGTATAAAAATTTCTCTTATATATATTATAAAAAGTTCAAAAATTTTTTCAATATTAATTTAAAACCAAAAGAAACATCAAATGCTTTATTCAAAAAATCGAATTATTTTGAATATATTATTTTAATCACAAATCGTGAAATTTTCCAGTATTCATTTAAAAATAAAAAATATTCAAATAGATACAATGTAAACGTGTTTATTGTTGTCGCTTAATACATCTAAAATGGCTTGTAATAAAATACATAAAAATACGTAATTTGTATCAATGAAAGAATGATCTACGAACCTGAAGTCTGTATTAGTTTTACGTAAATTCACGTATTCAATTGAAATATCCAACTACATTATTCGTCGAACAGTTGAGTCACAAACGTAAAAACATATCAATAATAGTCATAAATGCGTCCATAAACTGCAATGATGTCGGGAAATATCAAGAAGTTGAATCAGCTGGTTCCCTACGTACCGCCGTTTCACGACATGTTCCTTTCGCTGACCGCAGAGTAGAGGTGGAAACGAATGAGATAATGACATAAAGATTGTTATGTAGATAGATAAGGAAAGAAAATGACAGAGAAAGATTTAAGAATCTGAGCTCTTATCACGCACCAATTAGACGTTGTTCATCTTGCAGTTGAATAGATCTGGTGATTTTAAAATTGTGAAAGAGGATCTTCGACAAAGAACAATGCATAGTATGTGTGTTTAGGAAAATTGAGACTTTTATATAAGGTGTTTCAAGTTAACAAAAAGTTAATGTGAGTTAAAGAGACAATTTCATCGAAGAGATAACTTTGTCGTTTCTGAAAATGAAAAAGGCTATCAAAAAAAAATAAATTTTTCTACTTTTTGTTTATATTGAGACATCTTGTGCAGTAATACATTATTTTATTTTTCGAACTATTAAATAACCAAGTGTATATCATTATAGAGAAAGGAATAATTATGATACTGGCTGTGTGCTTATTAATTGCTGTGGCAGACGCTCAGCTGTCTCGTAAGTTAATTAATCACCTGTATGTAGATATATTATTTACTGACATTTCGTATAAAACTAATAGAACTTTTCTTGCTATTGAATTATGAATTTATTTCGAACGAATGCGATAATGTTGTAAATATAATTCTATTATCTATAATTAGTATCGACATATTGACACTTTAATTGAGTATTAACTAATAATTTGTCATATTTTATATCTCTCACGTATATCTTGATTATGCCTATTGCCAATAAATGTTTTACTTTGAGAAATATATACAGATACGTTCAGATATAATCGTCGATATAACGACTGAGAAAAATCGATATGACTGTTTATAAAAAATGATTTCCTACAAATTCTGTAATATATTTTGGTTCATCCTATATCTCATCTATGATCACGTATTCTGTCTTTTGTCAATCATAAAATATAAAGATAATACTACATTATTACTATATTACCACGCGAGTATTTCAATATAGCCTACCTAACAAGTATTTATTGATCTATTTGATAATCTTGATGTCGTATAATTTGTTTAATATTAGAATTAATCGAAATGAGTTTCTATTTTCAAAAATGGCGCATTAAAATTATCTTTACGCAAAAGGAAAATTCATCATTTACAATTTAATCATTTTTTAGATAAAGAAGGACATTGTCCATTAAGAAACAGTATTTCAAAATGCACTCCTAAATGTGTTTCGGATTTTCAATGCTCTTTTAATGAGAAATGCTGTCCAAATAAATGCGGAAGTGAGTCATGTGTTTCAGCAAGTCCCGTTAGTACCGGCAATGGATATAAAGGATCATCGAATGGTAAAAGAGTTTACATAATTTTTTAAGATTTCTATCTTCTAAGATCCATAAGAAAATTTATTTTTCAGACGACGTTTATTGTGGCGGAGTAAAATGCGGTCCGTACCAAAAGTGTAAATTCGATCTTAGAACGAAACGCGAAAAATGCGTTCGTACATAAACGATTCTTTGAAATATAACAATATTATTTTTTTATAAAATAAATAAACATTTGTTCTAATTACTTTACTTTGTACATATATATTTTACTCCTCTCGTGAATATAATTTAAAGTTTTGTGAAGAAATAATGAAAGATTATACATAAGTTGTTAATAAACATAATTCCTAAAGGTTTATAAAAATTAAAATTTAAATTGCAAGATGGTCGAATTACGATTAATTCTGATAGCAACTAGCAACCTGTTGAAAGTTTGAAAACGAGTCGACAGTCGACGCATAGATTTTAATCGATATTTCTCGATAACCTCTTTATTGTTTTACGAGAAGCTGCGTGCCGGATGGAGAATATACTTATTATTAGCAGTTATTAGTGTTTATAAAGTATGTACAAAGTGACACGACAGTAAAATCACTTAATTCTAGATATTTTTCAGCAAAATGGCATTTGATCAGTCTTGATTCTTTGTAATAAAAACATATACAATTTATTATTATATCATTGTAAAAGAGGTTAGATCTATGCCGATATTACGATGGCAGTAGAATTTTTAGTAAATCGTTTGAAAGCCCTCATCGTATTACTTCTGGGAGTATTTAGACGTGCGATGTGCTGTCTTCGACGTCGAAGAAGGTCGTCTTGTGATTCTATACCTCTCTCCACGATCGGCGTAGTACCAAACACCGTAAACAACACAACACAACCAGTGAGTTCCGAACATTGTCATTCACCTTTTTTTAAGTTCATCTCTTTTGCAACGATTCAGAAATTATGAAAATCCTGTTGTACCATTGACTCCGATAATAGTAATCACTGAAGATGCTTGCTCAAGGAATTAGAGCATCAATGGGATCAATGGGAAGAAAATCCTGTCGTGGTCGTGCCAGATAGACCAGTTAACACGGTACAAGCAAAAATCGAACAATACAGACAACAAGTTTCTAAAGTGCCAGAATCTACAGAGGAGCAGCAACCAAATTTTTTCGAGGTAATTATCTCTATTGCTTTAACAACTGGGAAATATCTATATCTAACTTCTTATATCTATCATAGAATATGACACCAAAGATTACAACACAGACAAAGATTTTAGTAAAAGATAAGGCTTCGGAAAATACATCCTGGAATGCATCAAAATTTGCCATGGCGAATGATCTCATGCCATCTGTATGTGTATATTTCTTACATGACTATTTTTAATGAGAAGGAACTATATAATTTCTGAAATTATATTTACATAGAACGAGCTAGGAGAATGGGAAGACAATGCTGTTGGCTGGGAAGAAGAAACGACAAAGGAATTTGGAGACCCCACAAAAACATTAAGAGAACAGAAGCGAAGAGAAAGGGAGCAACGGCTGTTCGAGCAGCAGCAGAAGAGAATTGAACGCAATTCAAGACCTCAACCATTAGGTGCAAAACTAAATTCTTGATGAGGAAGGATATAAAAACAAAGATTTACGTCATAAATGATAATTTTTCATTCGATGATGTTCATGCACAAATGTGATCTTTTTACAACTGCATGGAACGTCAATTAAAATTAAGAAAAATCAAAAGTCATTGCTTGTGCTATGAGTTATATGTTCTTTTGTAAAATTTACCGAATCGTACTCTGTATAGGAAAACATCGCAATAATATTATTTGAAACGTCCAAATTTATATTTTAATGCATTTACTAGTTAATTGATACATCGCATCTTACGCATTTAATTCCTTGTTGAAAATTATCTGAAAATCACTGAATGGTATTTAATGACACGTGAAATATCGAACTTTTTAATAGAAAACAAAAGAACTGACTTATTTACATAACATATTTACGTTACAGAAACTACAAATGTTGCATTGGTGAACGATAATATTGTTACTTTTGTTATTTAAATTGTTTTATTGTTAAAATGTTTATAACGTCTAGGGACATTCCATGTAAATAATCTTGTAATACCAGGTAGAAACTGATTTTTTATAATGAAATCGGACTATTTTTTAGGAGGTGAAAAATAGAATAACTAATCTCTTCGCAAGTATGAATTCCTCTATTTGATTATTTTCTTAATCATACCGATATAAAACTGAGAGCATGTTCATTGAATTTGTAGCGGTATGAAATAAATCATTACTACACATACTGTTATTAAAAGACTTTATGAAAACCTCCAACAAATGCAAACAAACATTTTGTGATATATTGTAAGTATGTCTAATAAGCATTTGATACTTGCACTGCTTTTAAAATGCCTTTTGTATGGGATTGTAAGAGGAAGTAGCTAATATAGGAAACAAGGGAAATATTCGATATCGATAAATGAGTATGTATTTGATACATATAACTTTTCGTGCTTCGTATGACGTATATACGATAAAATGTATCAAACAAACTTCCCCCTATGTACAGGGGATAAGGGGCTTGTGTCCAATCAGAGATAAGTCCAAAGTGAAAAAGATAAGGACGGGCGAAAATCACAGGATAGAGTAATATCGTTCGTTTATACAGCCGTTCGTTTTACTCCACTTATTGAACTGTTACCAATTATTTAGAAACTATACATATATTTTATAACACGCTAAACATATTGTATTATCTATATCGGTTAATAAAATAAACTGGTAAGTATGTATAAAAGAATATTTATACTAAAAGCTTATAATTCGGAATTCCTTCATTTGAGGTATTCTGACAGAAAAAAGACATCATAAATAACTATATAACTATTTACATAAAATATTGTATTGCAATTTTAGAATTAAATGGTGATGCATAGGACATACGCGAACCGTGTAAAAAATTACGTTGACAATACAATAAATAAGAATTCAATAATCATAATTACCACGGCATTGAATAAAAACTAGTGAAAGCGAGTTATTATCTGTGAAGTCTATACCAAAAAAACCGGCAAGATGAACAAGATAATGAAATAGTAATACCTGACTTCAGATACTTAGATTTTAAGGGTTTTGAGAAAAGCTGGAATTCCACTTCGCAGAGATACTTCGAAAAAATGTGGGGATAATAACAGCCAGTTAAAAAGGCAGAATTCCGGCCAATTAGCAAAGTATTGCTATGCATCACGTCGATCACGCGCGATACAATCTTGTTGTGTACGTGGCCAGCGACGTACACAAACAAAAGAATATTAATTAATAAGAAAAAGACTATACTAAAAATTCTGCCTGCATGTATAAAGAGATAGTAAAACAATGATATTTGATTTCAGATATCAAGCTTTTAAAGTCTGAAAAGCTGAAATTCTACTTCATAGATGTTACTTCGAAAAAATGTGGGGATAGCAACGGTCAGTTAAGAAGACAGAATTCCGGTCAATTAGCAAGGTACATACTGTTACTGTGTACGCATGGCACAGGTTATACATCACGCACGTTACAATCTTGTTTGTGTACGTGGCCAGCGACGTACACAAACGAAAAAATGCAATAAGTGGCATCGATACACGCGGTGACGTACGCTTGAATTCTTTGTGCTTCGTTATATGTATAGTTCAGTACAACCAACTTCACACAGTCTACATCGTACGTGTACACGAAATGATGGAAAAGCTCGTTTGACGGAAGCCTATCACAAAAACTGCGGTGATCCATTTTCAGGATTTTCCAACTGAATTTCCTACATCTTCCTTGATTTCTCTTTTAATATCGTCTCTTGATGATCGCATTCGTGATCAACAAAACGTGCGCGATTATTCGATACTTTTCACCTTCACCCTTAACGACATATGCAAATTCAAAATGTCAACATCAGAAGGTGAGCTGTTCGTCAGACCTATCTACAAATGATACGATGGACGTTACTAACTTTTTGAATCTCATTTTGTACCCGTTTACGTAAACAGTATCAAATTAACTTCAAATTAACGGGACGATTGTTAATCGTTCCTTTAAAATATTTTCGAACGAAAACTAAATACGTACATAGATGGTATGAAATTATGGCGCACGAGTAATTTCAGAAGTACATATTAAGTGACAATAACAAGTGTGTTTACATTGTATCTTTTCAATCCTTCATTTATTTTTAAATCAATATTGAAAAGTATTTTTCAATTTTAACTATATACATATGTTGGACGGATAGGATCATCGATACGGGCAATCGTAAGCAAACAAAGCATGAACATGAAAGAAACAATGTTATGTCGTTCCTGTTCAAATTTTTTCTTCTGCGTACAATTTCCCTCTACACTCGCGTAGTATACATATTTCTCGGAACGTTAAGAAAGAAATATTATTTTATATCATTTTTGTCGAAAATAATATAACACTTGTCGATCATATGTTACACGGAACGATTAATACAGTTACTCTTGGTAATACTGATAAAACAATCTGTTTTTAACAAAACCACAAAGCCACGACAAATCGTTGAACCAGTCGATAACCACACGTTGCGATTTATTTTTATCAGAGTAAAAACGCAACTGTGTCTGAGAGAACTTAGTTATTCTAAGAAACGCGCGGGGTTGATATTGTAGGTTGTGATCAACATATTTGTCTAGAGGTTACCTGATTTCTTTTTTAGGCAGAGGGATACACTCTTATCTAAACACAATGTGCTGCATGATAAGAGCATTTTTTAATGGCAATTGCCTCTTATGAATCACTTGTGATACCAATCAGTACTGGAATAATGTAAGAAGGATCAAGTATATGTGATACATAGTCGTCTATTTTTATTGTAAATTACAATAAAACATTGTAACAATGGGTTCTATAGCCTTGGAGGAGTTTGAACTCATGAAAGACTCTAAATATAGAGTGTAAGTAAAGTGTTTCACCTGATTGTTTATGTATATTCCAGTCTATTAATATAAAACTATACAAAAAAGCAAATATAATGACATTTTTCTAATTATGTTAATATTTACTAAAAGAATATTTGTTCATATGTAATTAAATATAGCATTGAATTTTAATCTTCTATGCAAATTAAAGAATGTTATATTTTATACAGCTATGTGTCAGCTGTTGATAAAGCTCTAAAGAGCTTTGAATATACGAGCGAATGGGCAGATTTAATTTCTGCACTTGGAAAATTAAACAAAGTGTTATTAAGTCATATGAAGTTTCCAGTTATTCCTAGAAGAATTAAGATATCTAAAAGATTAGCACAATGTATGCATCCTGCTTTGCCATCCGGTGTTCATTTAAAAGCTCTAGAAACCTATGACATTATTTTCAAGTGTATGGGCACTAATAGACTGAGTCATGAACTATTTATATATAGTGCTGGTAAGATTGATATTAAACAATTAATCCTTCCAATTGCATAATTTAAATTTATTTATTAATTTGTGTTCATTAATTTGAACTTCATTATAGGTCTATTTCCTTTGTTGGGTCATGCTGCTATGAATGTAAGACCATCTTTGTTGACAGTATATGAAACTCATTTTGTACCTCTTGGAGAGAGATTAAGGCCTGGGTTAAGTGGATTTTTAAGTGGTGTTTTACTTGGTTTAGAAGATGGGTCTGATCACTTTGATAGGTAATAATAAAATAAAAACAATGTGAATCATAAGATAAGAACTAAAATATTCTCTTAAACTTTATAAATTTGTTTCTTTAGAACCAACTCCTTGCTTGAGAAAGTGTGTGAGGGAGTAGGTCCAGAACATTTTTATGCATGTTTGTGGGATTGTTTAGCTTCAAATTCTGGAATCCGATTACCTGCTATATCTTTTGTATTAGCTCACTTCAACAAAAAACTGCCAATGGAAGAACAAAAGTACATCATGGGCACAGATACTAATATTATGGTAAAAATAACAATTATTACAAGAGATCGAATATCGTTTGTATTTTAATGACTGATTTATACACGAATATTTATTAATATTAATGAATTAGGTTACTGCTCTTTGCGCTGGAGTACAAGACAGTTCTGTGTTAGTACAAAGGAGTGCTTTGGATTTGTTGTTAGTTGGTTTTCCTGTACATAATAGTCAATTAACACATGAGCACATGGTATCACTAGTCACAGCTGCTCTGGTCACTATATTGAGGAGAGACATGAGTTTGAATAGGTAAAGTAAAAAGATAAAAGAATGTACATAAAATATATTTAATGGGACATTTTATAAAATTAATTTATGTGTATATATCACAGACGATTGTTTGCATGGCTTTTGGGTACTGAAGTAAGCACATCTATTTTGAAGAGAAGAATGGAAACTAAAGTTTTAGAAAACACGGAAAATACACCTACTTATTTTGATATGTACTCGAAGGAAATGCTAATTGAAGCAATAAAATCATTGTTAAAAGTTGTTTGTGAGGAAAGTCCACAAGATTTAAAGCCATATAGAATACTGGTTTCTTTATTAGAAAAGGCAGATATTGGTCCAGTAATTTTGGATGATATTTTATTTGAAGTTTTTAGGTAAAACAACATATTCAAAACTAATATAGCAAAATAATCTCTTCAATAATATAAAAACTTTCATTTTTTTATTCATAGGACATTTTATAACGCTTGCGGTCAATCAAACAGAGTACCAAAAACGAACGAAGTAGTAAAATCAGCAAACTTGTTATTTTCAACATTAGAACCATCTTACGTATGGATACATTGTGGCCATCTGTTTGAAAAGGCTTGTCAAGGTCGAGCAAAAAGTAAACAAGAAACAGAAGACATTGCCGTGAGGTCTGTAGGTTGTGGAATGCCGAATTTCTTGGAAGTGTGTATATTGACTGAATTCCTGCTCGATACTGTGTCATTGGATGCATTTATAGACACTCCTTCTGAGCATCTGCCTGGCTTATTCTACGAGATCATTAGTAAACTTTTGTACCACATCGATCTTTTATCTCCTATGGAGATCTCGAGAAGTCTTCGATTGTGCGCGAAAATTCTGACAAAAGTACAACCAACGGTGGTTTCAAATCACACGGAGAAGAACGAATTGGATACGAAATTGGATACAACTACGAGTACTACCACAACAGTCAATGATAACTCCTTAACCGCAATTCCTTTGGAAAAGAGCCAATCCGATAGTAAATTGAATAAACCGGACACAACTAGCGGTTCATTTTCCGAGAAAAGTCCCAGCCCTAGAAGAAGAGCAAACTCGGGAGGTGCCACCAAACGATCCGATAAAAAGTCGAAAAAGAAATCTAGTAAAAGTACCTCAAAATTAAGCGACTCTTTACCAGAACCAAGTACCAATATTTCGGTAGTCGTGGATGCAGAATCCAAAGGTTTGCCAAGAAATAAAAGTATGGACGATATAAAGACCGAATACATAGAAACGGGTACCATTAATTCTCCATCTAAGGATCAGTTGACTACTTTGAAACAGTCAAGTAAAAGTAGTCCTATGGGCTCCACAGGATCCTTGGGTAGAGGACCGTCTCCTGCGTTTCAAGCGCAACATTCGATGTTAGAAAAATGTTTAAGACAGTATGAGACTTTTTACGTGAAATTAGTTAGTAATAGAGTATTAACTAAAGAGAGAACGGTTCAAAATATGTTCGATAATTTGATGATACCGTGTCCAAGGGAGAGTTTCGACGAGAGAATGCGATATCTAGAACTTTTATTAAATTCTAGATTAAATATGGAGGATTCTGGTTTCTTCAGCCAAGATATTTCTGTAATGGAAGATACCAAACAGTTAGACATTCTTCATCTGTATATTGATTCTATTTCACAAGCAGAATGGGATGACGCTATGAAAATGGCCTCCAGCTTGTTTGTTGAACTATCTACATTTCCTAAGTATTTTCTTCCTGGTGATGGACTACTTGTAGAGGAAGAACCGAAAGGAAATATTATTCTTCCAGATTGGTTGAAAGTTTTAGTAGTTTGTACTTGTTGGTTGGGAAAACAACCTGCTTTACAGTTAACCAGTATTGCTACTTTGTTAGATTTAGTAGCTTTGTTAAAAGCACATAACGACATTGAGACCTATCCAAAAAGCGGGGAGGGAGTTACAGCTGTAATTATGGTGCCATTATTGAAACAATGGCATATAACTTACTTGATGCAATATACTAACGTATTTCAGGTATTCATATACTTCTTTAAATAATTTTTATATCTATTTAAACTTAGGATAAGGACTGCTTGAGATCTAAAATAAGTATATTTATTAAGGTACTAGCACAATCCTTATGGCATCATCTTGGCGAATTACCTGCACATAAATACAGAATGCGATGTGTTGAATTGTTGCACGAACTGCATCATGCTTTACACAATTCCTGTGATGCTGTAGAGGATGTAATTGGACTAGCACTCACGTCAGAAAATATAGAGAAAAGAATAGAAGCGTTCAATAGGTTTGCCACATTATGGCATCTCGGACGTGAAATTGAAACGAACCCTAGATTGCGTGGTTGCATGAAATCTTTCGATCGGTACGTTATATTATTTTTAATACATTTTTTAATAATCTTCTATCTCACGTATTATTAATGTAAATTGTTCTACAGATCATTGTTAAAAATACTGGATAATCTACAGCTCGCAGACAACTCTCCTCTAAAGCTTCATGCTCAATCATGGCTTCTGCACTCCTTAATGCGAGGTGATGTTTCACGGGTAGTAGACCCGTTATTGATAATACTCTTAGATCCATCTACCTGTCGTATGAGCGTGCTGCATGTTAGTATACAGCATAGCAATACTGTTTTGACGAAAAACGATCCCATAGAAGAAAAGTCTGAGATACAAGATGACACAGAAGGTGCAGCAAAAATTTACGCGATCAGTTCAGTAGACGGTAATGTGATATACCACGTTAGTGATAGCGTAGATGAAGATAAGAAATGGCGTAAAGGTAAAAAGAAGAAAAAGGCCATAAACCCTGTGAAAGTGAAAAGAATATTTGCCGTAACGACATTGGCCGCCGGTGATAATTGTAATCAGTACGTAACCGAAAAAAATCAATATATGAAAGAACTAGAAGTACCTCCTAGCATATCTGGTAATAGAAAGATCTCTGTTTTTGTGAATCCTTTGTCGCTCAACTGCAATGAGAATTCTAATGACTCTCTGACAGAGGACGATTTGTTGCCTAGTGTGAAAAAGGTAAACTTAACAACAGAGTTGTTAAAGAATGCAACAAGATTCAAAAAGATAGATTTCGACAAAGGTTCGACCGCTAGCTTAGACGAAAGTTTCTATGAATCAGCAAATTCCAGCTTAAAGGCGAAAGAAAAAAATGGGTTTAAGAAACTGAATGGAGAGGTTGGCTCATCTTTGGATTCCATTACTAATAGTTTCGATTCTAGCAGCCCTGAAATCACCAATAAGCAAACAAAGCAGAAGAAAGAGTCCATAATAATGCCAGGTAGTTCTAGGGAAGTAGCAGGGACTATCATTAAGGGCAAATATCATAGCACAAACGAATTTGCGACGAATTATGATGTTCACGATGTTGGAAGTTTTGAAGCAAGCGTCGAAGTACCTAGTTGGACGATGGATGACGAAGAAGCAGACTTGGATATTAGTACAACTGCAGAAGAATATTTTAGTAACTCTAGTGGGAATAGTATAGTTGAAGAAATCTTAAATGAAGTGCTTGATAAAGTAATGCATATTTGCGATGTTGTTGAACCATCTAAAAGTGTAAGTGGTCCATCTTCTTTTTATATTAAAGAGTTAAGTTATATATCATGTTTGTAGCAGCTCAACAATATATTTACAGACTGATGAGACCTCATATCAAAACTCGAAAACGGGTCGCAATTTTGGAATCGGAGTACACAATCTTCATTCACATATGCTGCTTTACTGTGGGGTCTACGATTCGACTAGAACGCTTTACGCATTACGTACACTTCGCAACGAGCTGTTAACGAACACTAGAATGTTTCTATGTTGTGCTGCAACAACTGGCGTAACCAATGCGACAAAAAACACAACATTGTTAAATTTACTAGCTAGACACAGGAAAAGTGTATTTGGGAGGAATTTTCATGGAGACATAGCAAATACAGAATTCATAGCAGCTTATAGAAGTAGCATGTATTTAGAAGTTTTAATTAGTGTGTGCCTTTATTTTGCTAGGAGCTATTATCCTAATTTAGGACAGATGAGACTTACGCACGAAGAAATTTCAGGAAATCGGCAGGTAATAGTATTCATGAAATATGGTTTAAATTTTTATTATGGTTTAAATTAAGTATTGATTAAAATTTTTTTGTCATTAGGTACAACTTGCAAGTGCAGAACTATTGACACTTATATTCTCTGAATTAATTCCTATCGTTCGTGATTCAGGGAAAGGTTTTAGTTGTTATATAATCGATTTACTTACTAAATGTAAAGTACAAAAAGTTGCATTACATTGTCTTGTATCTAGCGTGATGAATATGAAAAATGCTCATAAGGAAAATGAGGAGGTATTTACGTTTACAGAAGAAATCATTTCATTCAATGATCCAGTCATAGACAATGATACAAGTAAATGCAAATACAGAGCAAGCGATCATACAGAGGCTTTTCAAATACAACTATTAAGGTACATATTTAAAAATACAAAGAATCGTACGTTTCGCGTTATATTAATAAATATTTTTTGTAATTGAAGGTTATTATTAGCTTTAATCATGTTAGAACATCAATGTGGTAATCAGAAAGGTGAAGAAATATGCCCACCAACTACACCAACACCGAGTACTCCAACAAAGACTGTTCCTAACATTATGGGAAGTAGCTTAAAGTATTTAGTTGGTACATCAATTCCACAACAACCAATGTTCCTTGCTAGCATATTAAGTGCTTTACAATTGGTAAATGTGAACTTTTAATACTCTCACACTTACAAAATATTATTTCAATGGTTTTCTTCATTTATTTTTTCTATAAAATCTAATTTTTTTTATAGGATCACATGAGACATTTACACCAACACTGGACAACTCTCGTTACTTCCAGTCTTCCCTTCATGGGATCTTCGTTAACATCTATAGTTACGTCAGTTATCCACCAATTATGTTGCAACATCGAAAACTTAGCGTCGTATTATATCAACGAAGAAACAACAACGGCGACAAAGTTACAAGATATAAGCACACTGGAGTGTTGTCTTCCTGCGGATTATACAGTGACACATCTAGAAGCTTTAACGTTTTTACTTCATTATTGTTTATTGGATACGTCGCAACAAATAGGCTTCTCATTTAATCAGCCTTTGAGTGGCACTATTCAGACGGGAATACCTGGAGCAAATCCAAGCCAAATATTCAATAATCTTATTCACGTGTTTATGCCGAGCCCACTTTCTCCAGTAAGATTATAAAGAATATACGTTTTCAAAAATATTATAATAAAAAATATATGTATGTATGTATATATTTCTATTTTATAGGAGCTTACTACATCAAAAGATAAAAATGGAGTTAGTGAATTACAGCAGCATGCTCGAAGAACTGCTTTAAGTCACCTGCCAAGAATAATTGCATCTCTCTCCACTCTTTGGCAAGCAGTGTTAGCAACCAAGGACAAGTTTGTCTTATCCTTAACTTTTTTTTGTTTCTTTTTTCTTTTTATTTGAAGTGTCTAAAAGTATATATTATACTAATGAATCTTTTTTAAACCAAAATATAGTGATCAAGCCAGTTGCGTAGTAGGAAGTCCAAGAATAGTGAAGCATCAACTACTAGAACTCTTGTCTCCCATATCTTTTCATCATGGTGTAAACTTTTTGGCCGCCATTGCTGTTGCCTGGCACGAGAGGCGGCAGCCTTCTGGTTCTAAGAAGGTAATTATATTACCAGGCTTATATAATATAACTTTTCATATCATATAACATGTATAATATACATATGTCTCTTTATTTACTTAATTAGGTGCTTCCAGAAGCTTGTTCAAATCAACAAGTTATGGTTGATTTAGTAAGCGCAATCCGTGTGATGCCTATCGATACTTTGGTTCAGACTGTTCATCAAGTTGTAAAGAATCAGCCACCGATTCACGGTGTGAAGCAAGATTTTTCGTTAGAAGTTTCTGTATTGGAACTGCTCTATGTTTATATGCAAAGTAATACGTCTCAATCTCTAATTGAATCTTGGGCATCTTTACTTGGTCTACTCAAAGACGGCCTATCTTTAACGGCACCTGCTCAATTTCTATTATTGGCGATCTTAAATGAATATGTACAGAAATGTCCCCCTATGCAAGAAAAGAAGGATATTAGAGATCTGCAAGATGTGTCTGCAAAGGTACTTTCTTTAGATTTTCTTTTAATTAACAAATTTTTATCTCTACATTTTTGATTTAACCATATTTTAGTTGGTTGAGTCATGTTCGCAAATAGCTGGAGCATGTTTAGAACAAACAACCTGGTTAAGAAGAAATTTAGCAGTAAGGGAAGACGCATTTGAAGTTGCTGAAGGATCATCGGAAGGTAAAGAAGGCAAAAGTGGTGCTGGTGCGTAATATGCTTTTCTTTTAGAAAAACTTTATTTTCCATTTTATATTAGTAACCGTAATCCTTATTGTTTGTTTGTTATTTTTTCCATATTAGAGCAATATGCCTCAGCATTCTAATCCTGACTTGACAGAGAAACTAACAAAAATGTTTTTTGCAGTAACACCCGGCACACCACCTAATGCAGCATATAGTATCCAAGCTCAAGCAGTATTAGCAGAAATAGTAGCACCCTTGTTGGATGTTAGTTATGGTTCCCAAGAAAAAGAACGTGTAGTGACGCTGTTAACCAATCTCATGTATAATATTACGCCATATCTTAAAAATCATTCGTAAGATTCTATCCTATCTAATTGATTAATATCGTTTTAGGACATATTGTGTTCTACTAATTACTAAACTTTTAGGACAAAGAATATTGCCTCGTTTACGGCTTGTTCTCAATTACTGAGCTCCTTATCAGGTTATCAATATACAAGGAAAGCATGGCGCAAAGATGTGCTGGATCTTCTACTAGATTCTGCTTTCTTCCAAATGACACCAGCATGTTTACCATATTGGAGGACTATCATAGATAATTTAATGACGCATGACAATACAACATTCCGAGATTTAATGAGTAGTTATCTTTCTGAACAGAATGACAAATAAATAGATTATTAATGCGTTTATTTTAAATAAATTTACTTCGTTGTAGATCGTGTTTCAATGGCTCAAAGTAGCAGTATCAGTATATTCTCTTCGAAAGAGCAAGAATATGAGCAGAAAGCCCAGCTTTTAAAAAGGTTAGCATATGTGATACTATGCAGCGAAATGGATCAATATCACAAATACATGCCTGAAATTCAAGGTGAGTTACCTCTGAAACGTTAATAAATTTCATATAATATTGACTTTATTATTATTATTTATTATTGTTATTTATTACCAGAACGACTTGCGGACAGTTTGCGACTACCACAAGTAATTCCATCTATTCAAGCACAAGTGTTTCTTTGTTTCCGGGTGCTACTTCTTAGAATGTCTCCACAACACGCAACTTCCTTATGGCCGGTAATAGTTAGCGAACTTGTTCAAGTTTTCCTATACATTGAACAAGAACTGAACACAGATAGTGAAGAATTCAGGTAAAATAACATTTTATATTCTTAATTATGGGAGTTATTTTGCTTTTGGGACTTTGGTGCTTTCAGTGCATGATACTTCAATGGATTTCGTTCAAGAATTATCAAAAGGAGGAAAAATATGTACATATAATAATATTTTATTCGGAATTCATTTTATTAATACATTTAAGATACATAAATATATATATATATATTATCAATTGTTATTTATTTGATATTAAAATCGTATTCAATTTCTTTTTAAATTAAATTTAAATTCTGAGAATTTTGTGTAATCTGATAATCTTGCGCTAAGCTTAATATAATACTATGTCCTACTTAAACTGTTTGGTTCTATTCCTTACTAACATTAATAATACCTCTAATGTCATATTGTTTTTGACTCTGTTTCGGTATCCGTGATTTGGTGGAATTTATGATGCCTCCGTAAATTGATTGGTGTTGGGACATCAGTCGTCATGGCAGGTAATTTTGAATGCTTCTTGCATATTAACGTACGAAACGAAATGTAATTTCTAAACATATCTATATTTTAGATATTTCGTACCTATTGGAAGAAGTGTAATATTTTCATAAAATCGTTAAAAGATAATATTACAGTTCTTCAAGAAACATTTCGTAGTATTGGGAGATAGTTGATAATCAATGGGAAATGTGTTTGTTTTGTTTTTCTGCTTCTGATTGCAATATGCTAGAACCAGTAAAGAAAATTAATTGAAAGTTTATTAATTAAATTAATCTTTTCTAAAGATATTATATTTTCAATTTTTATACAGTTCACATATAAAACTACTCTCAGCTTTGGATTCATCTTGGGCTGTGAATGCTAGTAATGGACTTCAAGCACATGGCCATCCCCATTGGTTGCAATTGCAACTTGCAGCTGCTAAATTATTAGATTTAGCACTGCTTTTACCTGCACACAGGCTTCCTCAATTTCAAATGTAAGTTAAAAGTACAAACAATATTTATAAGAATAATTCTTATAAAGGAAATTACATAAAATTGGAAATTTTGTACAGGTATAGATGGGCATTTGTAGGGGATTCAGCAGTAGGATCCATGGAAAACAATAATCTATCTTCTGATTTTGTACCACACATTACGAGAATAGCAAAACTGATGGACAGTAAGGTATGTTTAAAAAACAATTTATGTTCGATTTTACAAACCTTTCCATCACTTTATTCAAATTAGTATATATTCAGTATTCCATTGTGTCACATAAAGTGTATTGAAGGTACAGCAAAGTATTACACTTTTTCTGTATTGTAACACAAATTATGTGATATAAAAATTGTCTTCTTTTGGAAGACACTGTTCCGGTAATAGACATTGTTGCGTTCTTTCGTCAAATACGTATTCTTCCTTACATTCGCATCCACTTTTACATGGCGTGTAACAATCTACCATATCCGGTTCGGTACAAGTAAATTGACAAAGGCAATGGGTCCAAACGGATCTTTCATCACATTGTTGAAAATTTTTAGTGATCATATAATCGAGTTCTTCATAGTCATATCCAGGAATCCGATGTTTCGTGTATCGATACACTTTCTCTGGTTTATACCACTCCAATTGTGCGACTGATGATCTTTTTTTGAGAGAATCGCCACTATTTTCAAACGGAATCTGAAGATCATTTTTGTGGGGGTAAACATTGTTTTGTATATTTGCGTCTTCGAAATTGCTCAAAATGTAAAAGTCATCCTGAATCATATCCAGATGATCTTTGTCAAAGTTTCCAATGTAATTGGCTGGCATATTTTCGTAAAATTCTAAATCTTTGTAATCGGAATCATCCGTATATTCTACAAAATACAGTGTAATTATAATACATTGCAAATAAATACGATAAAAAGTTTAATTCGGTTTTCATAGTAAAATATTATTCAAGTAAGCTTACTGTGTGATTTATATCATTTAATTTCTATTAATTGCAGTCAATTAACTTTAACGAAGTCTATTGAAAGCGGAAAAAATATAATGGACCATTAAGCATATCGTCATTTTTCCCCGTTTATTTATGTAATTCAAAATAAATATTGTATTAAAAAATTTTTAACTCATCAAAAGAATGATTCTTTATATTTTAGATAGGGTAATAAATTAAAAAACCAGTCTTAAATTATAGTAGTATATATAAACTACCAAAATATAAGTAAAAGATACATTTAAATAGAACTTTTTTAAAGATTTTGTATGTTATTATAACAATAATTTATAAATCAATGAAGTTCATCACATTGATCAATTAAACAAAATTTTTTGGACATATATCTATTTATTTTAAATATTTAAAAAACACTTACGTGATTGTGTATAACACTTACGGGCATTTATCACTACTATAAAATAAAAAATGAAACAAGTAACTGTTCTTAGTCCAGTCACTGCCATGGTCACTTTCAAACTGATTGACAGTAAACTGAGTACAGTCTTTTATTACAAATGTACTTAATGAACACTGTATGTAACTTCACTCACATATTTCTCTTAATTATAAAATCTATTTTAATTGTTACTAAAGAAAATATTATATATTTAATATTATATATTTATAATTTCCTAATTTTATTTATACCAAATAAAATTTGTCTTATCTAAGTACTTATGAATCTTCTTTTATTTAGTTATTATTAGTCTCTGACTTTTTTTATTATTTTTATATCTTAATATTTTAAAAGTATGGTTTAACTAAATAGAATGCACACTACTTTGGTCTGCTTTCATCAATTCTGATGAAATACTTATTTTAGTATCATGCAAATTATATATAGATATATGTATTTTATTTTTGTAACTATGCCAATCACTCTCTATTTCAATAGTTCAGTGCTTACATTATGTTTGATATTATAAACTACATACTAGTAAATTATTTTTTAACAATTTCATAGGTAATATTTATTTGTACTTTTAATCCAAGTTTAATTTAGAGGTTTCCATTTCCATTTCTATGAAGCAAGAAGAAATAAAAGATAAGATTAGGATATATTTATAAAAATATGTATAATATATATGCTGGCATTATATTATACTTCTTATTTTACAGTTATAAATAACAGAACAAATTACTGAACGGGTGTTTCTTGCATTGTTCGAAAATCATTCATGATTTTATGTGAAATATCTGCTTTATTTCAGTATAAACAGGAAGCAAACACTGTGAAAGCTATACCCGGTGAACTACTTCTAACGTCGAATAACATTCGTTCATTGCAAGATCTGCATTATTTTTTTACGACACTGAGTCGCAGATCGAGTGATACACAGGCACCGTTGAATGTTACACAACTGGAAGCAGTGATTGAACAAGATTTTCTTGAAAAAATGCCAGCTGCAAGGTAGTAGTAATATACGCATTAAATAATGTAATGAGACAACTTTTTAAAGAAGAAAGATGGAAAAATATCTGAACATCTTTATTCTTTGTTATTTTTTTAAATACAATAAATTGGGAGACCATGATTCTCTTAAAAGGAGTGATCTAATTCTATAAAATCAATTCTATACAATCTTATCGTTACAAGCTGTACATCAAGAATTAAGTAACGTAGGACATGTATTATATAGTGATATTCGAATGAATATTTGATTTTTATTAATTAAGCTTCTAACTTGTCTCCTCATTCGGTTGTGAATAGTTATCAAAAGATACGCCAGGCTGGTGCCTAGCTGAATATTAATATCTGTAGAAAAATATGTACAGTGTAACATAATATTTTATTGAAACATTATTTTTTCAACGGTTTCGAAAAAGAGTTGTTTGTTCTTTGTTTATCATGTATACTAATGTATGCCCACTATCCTAACATTAATGAAATTTTAGAGGATGATCGATATAGTGATATATCTTATATATATATATACACAAGCAAAAATTTCTTATTTTCTTTAAATTTACACATCAGTTTATGAAAAGTACAATATACATAATATATCCGATGAAGCTTTTAGTTGATTGTACATATTCATGTCAATAAATCTTCCTTTTCTTATAATTTTGAGAACTAAAAATAAACGTCTATAAGTAAACTGTGGTGATTTTTAAACTGCAAACATCAGGAAATATTAACTACTAGTATATTTGAAAACGTTAATTATTATATTTAAAAATTTAATATATACGAACGAGAGAATGAAAACACAGAGTGCATTTGTACATGTATCATGTGTGTGAATATTATTGCCATATCTTTCTTAAGACTTAATATTGCTGTATTGATTATTAAGTGTACACTATTTAGGTTTGTAATAAAAATCGAACTTCACTATCTCTTAAATTTTATTTTACTAATGGAGTTATAATTTTCACGCATGTGATTCATTGATTCATATGTAATTAAACTGACAAGAAAACTTCCTGTAAAATTATTTTTCTATATGTAAACACAAAAATTTCAAGAAGATGTAAGTCTTTAAACAGTTTGTGAAACACACAATTCATTTATGAGACATTTATTAGAGTTGCCATTTTTATTTTATAATGTATTTCTATACATATATTAGATATATATATATATATTTGCTATGTAATTGCTACCGCATTGTCACCGCCTCCTTATGCTATTTTACTTCTATTTAGATGCGAAACAAATTAACTAAATAAACATATACGAAATATTGTACACTATTATTGATCTACTGATTAAAGAAATAAGCAACAAGAAACCAAGTATATCTATACAAACGAGAATTTTATAATCAATGCTCGTTGTGTGATGAAATGACATTTGTTATTCCCTTTTAAAAGGCATCTATGTATTATTTAATTATTTAATATGCATACATAATGTGAATATTCCATAATTTAAATGACACGCATTTGTTATTTATATAATGTAAGAATGAAAAAATAATTTTTCAATTGAAAACATTTCATTCTAATTATATAAGGAGAAATGTTTATACTTTAATTTTCGTAATATTCACATATTATTATTAATATAAATGTTTTAGAATAGTATATTGAAAGATTGTATATTTTATAGAGATGTAATGCATTTCTTTGAACAGAATTTTTTATTTAAGCAATTGTACAATCAAATTAATATTTGATAGCGTGTACATTATCTTCTACAAAAATATTTTCAATTGTTCAATGGAACAACTTATTAAGCATTATTACATTTTGTAAATATTTTAAGATATAATTTTAGTTACACAATTTTTTAAATCGTGCAATACTTTCATAAGAAAGTCTATACTTATTATGTTCCTTGCTTTCCAACTTCTTTTTGTTTCATATTTTTGTAAACAGATCAAAAAAATTCAAGAAATTCAATTATAAAATCTGTTATATTGTAAAACATATTGGCAAAGCCAGATATGAGTGATATTCATATATATTTATGTTGAAATATGTAAATTTATACAATAAATTAATGTTCAACAAAATATTGCATAATTCACCTACTCATTTAACTACAATTTCCCACCCCAAATTCTCAGGAAATACCGTTATCTTAGTCAAATATAGAATTGCAATTATTTTGCGATATAGTAATGAAAATAAGTAGCCTGCAAGAAAAATTTATAAACGAATTTTATGTATGATTTTATCTAATTTAGTTGTATGTTATTTTTCAGATTTTTAAATATTTAAAATTTATGCTATGTTTTTCTTTGATTCTCGAATAATTGTTGAGAATAATCGATTATTCATATATAATATTACTAAATACAAAGCCAACATTCTTCCCATCGAAGTATTCAGAATTCAACTCATATTCTTTTACCATATTTATCTAACAATAAGTTATATCATTAACACTAAACTTAAAGATACTTTAGAACGTAGAGACGACCATATAAAATAAACGATTATTTATTTATTTATTTATTTATTCATATAAAAATCATTTCGTGGTCATGAAAAATTCTAAATGTGCCATTGTAGAATTAAAAATAGGTTTCCAGAAAAGGAATGAACAACCGTAAATTTAAATTGACCGCGTTTTTTGTTACCTGTCTATGATTCTTACTCGACGATCAATGATCTTCTCCACGCCATTAAAATCGAATATATTCATCAAATCTACGATTTATTATTTTTATTTACAATTTTATTACAATCGTTTAAGTTCCAACGATACTGTTTTTTGGAATCGATCACGATGAATATAAATAAAATAAAAATAATCACCAATGCAACAACGAATCGTATCATGAAGCGATAATGCCTAAAATTCTGAGAGATGGCTTTTGGAGCAGCAGTTATCAAAACACAGTGACTAGTGACTACATAAAACTACATAAGGTGTTGTCGTACGGGGGTAAGAAAAATGCCAGAGAACCGGAGATACTTAGTTGGAAGGTGCATATGATAGACGACGGTATTAAGCAATATCCATGCACATAAGCGGTTACGCATGAGAACCGGTTCTCTTGAATCTTTACACTTGAAAGGCTAAGTTTCCGAACGGTCAAAACGGCACAAGGTGAAAGTAGAATGATAAAAGAAAAATTTCGAGTTCCCAGAACGAGTATCACCCGTTGAAGCATCTGGGTGGCATGTACAACGTGACTGAGAAAAAGATGCATGCTTTGTTTGATCACAATTTCGTGGCTGGACTCCTGCGTTCGGTATGGGCTGTTGGCTAACCTAAATCGTGAAGCTGATCGTATTTTGCGATCACATATACTAACGTGAATATAACTACGGAAAATAAACACATACGTATCGTGGTGTGATTATCGTCACGTTAACGTTAATCATATCATCGTGGAGATTAAGATTAAGAGATCGTCGTAGAGTGCAACGGTTCACTACCAAATTGTTTACAATGGCTGTGCCTAACAAGTGGGAGAATGCTTGTAGATTATGCTCAGAGGAGAAAAACGAAATGCTGTCGATTTTTGGTAACGAAGGTGTACAGCGTAAAGTGGCACAAAAGTTACGTGCTTGCCTGCCAGTTCTAGTGTACAAAACCGATCCACTGCCAAAGCAAATATGTCAGTTCTGTGCCGCCAGGTTGGACGACGTTTATGAGTTTAGAGAATACTGTCTGAGCGTTTACAAAAGCATGCACTTGAAGCTGTTAGCTTATAAGAACATTGAATCTGTTCAGATTTATTTAGAAGCAATGAAAAATTCTCCTGATCCCTGTCAGGTATATTTCATTTTCTTTTCAGATTAATTCATATTGTGTAATTGTTTGTATTTTTTTTTTAAATAAACAACATCGTGATTCTTAGGCCCAACTATGGAGAGAAAAGGCTAGAGCACCACCACCATTAGTACCTTTGCCAGTTTCACTGCCAGTTGAAAGTCCATCAATGCCAATAGATATTAGTCAAGACCATCAAAATAGTTGCATTGAATCATTACCTGAATTGCCATGTGAAGTAGAGATCAAAGAAATGACTACAGAACCAATATTGGGAATAGGTGTTAATGTATATGAACCATCACATAAAAACAACATGGAAAGTGAAATATATAATATGTTAGATATAATAGTGGAACAAAATACAAGCTTATTAAAAGAGGAAAGCAATGACTCAAAACAAGGAATACAGGTAAAAGAAGAAGAAAAGAGGACGAGTATTTTAGAACAAGTACTAATGGGTAGTTTAACAATGAATGATAGGAAGGACTTAAATTCAGAAACAAAGCTATCCTCTAAGTGGTGGTGTGCTCCTTGCAATAGTTATTATAAGTAAGTTTTTACTAATTACAATGTATTTTGTGTATAGTTTTGTAATTAGTAATTATTCATTGCAGAACAAAGGAAAGTTTAATGAAACATATGCAGTTACACTGTCCAAGAAAGTATAATTGCAGGAAATGTTCTGCTTGTTTTGAGTTGGTAGAAGATTTAGCTAAACATGAAGCTACTAATCATTTAAAAGTAACATTAGACTTTGATAGAAGTGTTCTAGATTGCGACCAATGTGATAGACAATTTGTTAGTTGGGAGATGCTGAAGAAACATAGATTAAGTGATCACTTAACTCAAATAAATGAAATTGGGTCTAATACATGGTGCTCTTTATGCAATAGGTTGTGTATATTTTCCATTCATTGCAATTCTGATTTTTTTAATTCCTCTGGCTTTCGTTATACCTAACTTCTTCACTTCATAGATTTTTCCCAAGTATGGAAACTTATCAAAGTCATATTCAATTACATGAGGTCAGTAATTACACACCAACAAAAATATTACACCTAACGAATCAACAATCGGCGAAGGTTCTCAAAAGTGAAGAACCTTCAAAAGAAGTGAAGAGGGAACATTTTGCAGACGCTACTAAATCACTTACATGTCCTACTTGCGGAAAAGTAAATAGTCTTATGTATGCTTTACACAAAATATTAATTATACATTAACAATTACATTTTCTAAATCCTCATTCTTTTTACAGGTTTGTACTCAACAAAGTGCGTTATCAAATCACATGCGTACTCATGAACCAAAAAGACATAAATGTGATATATGCGGACGATCATTTGGACTTTTCATACGTCTAGCAGCACATAGAATGAGTGAACACAGTCAGCAACCTACAATGTCGCCTGTAATGGCTAGCGTTGAACAAGAAGAAGCATTAAATGCCGAAAGGGAAGCTAAGGAGGCAAGAGAAGCTAGAACTCGTGCATCAAGAACTAGAACATATTCAGAGGTTTTATTACATATATTTATATGTATATTATTCGAAAAGGTCATTATGAAAATATAAAAATAAAATTACAATATTATAAACTGCAGATGATAGAAAGAGAAGATATTCCTAATCATGAAGAACCACCTTTAAAAAGAAACGTTCCATTAAATACCAATGCATTTAAAAATGTGGCAAGATGTGGTATCTGTTTACAGTGGTTCAGCGATCACACTACAATGTTAACGCATTTACAGACACATTCGGATAATTTCACTTGTAAAAATTTCATGTGTCATATATGTAAAAAATCTTTCAAGGAAAAGTGGCAATTATTTAGACACGAGGTATGTAATTATTATTCTTGAAATATATTTTTCTCTGTTTTGTGCATCTTTTAATGTGTTTTTTTTAATTTTAATAATAGGTATCTCATAAACGAAATGAATCTGCATCAGTATATATATGCACAGTATGTAACAAATCATTCGTAGATAAAAATGCATATAAAGTACATCAGAAAACGCACATTGTTGACAAAACATATCACTGTCCTAAGTGTAATAAAATATTTTTTAAAGAAGTATCTCTGCTAACTCATCAATGCACGGCAGAAATTGTGCTTGGTAAAAAAGGAGTATCCTCAAAGTCTTCGCAAAAGTCTGCATCGTTGAGTAACAGTAAAAGATATAAATGTTCCAAATGCAATGCGTCTTTCAGTAGTTTTCAATCGAAAAACTCTCATATGAGAGTACATATGGAAAGTTCACATACAACGGTAAGTAACTGATACAAAATTCTTTTTACTAATTTTTAGGCTATCACCATATTTGAAAATTCATCTTTCTATTATTCATATAGGTGCGAAAACAAGATTTAAAGGAGGAATCAGAAGAAGAAAAAACTATGCCAAAATTAACACCTGAAACATCATTGGAATATTCGGTTCCTCCTATTGAACCAAAAGTAGAAATAAACGAGGAAAGCACACCACCTCCTGTTAAACGAACTCTAATCAGGACAACTGGCGGGTAAGATTTAAATTTATATTAAAATTTAGAAAGATTTATAAAGTATTAATATCTGTAATATTTATAATACTAGGTATCGGTGCGGAGTATGTCAGTCTCCATTTGTTTTACGGGAACTAGCTGTTGCACATTTAAGATCTGCACATCCTCTGATGCCATATCAGTGCCCTTATTGTAAGAAACGATTCACCACGCAATATACATTCACGCATCATATTAAGACAGACCATCCTGATGAGCACGAGAATTGAATTGTATAAGTCAACATGCCAAACGATTATTATACCATAAAATAATGCCTTTGAGAATGGGGTAACTTTTGTTTATACAGAGTGGTAACAACTAATACGATGCTCAAGTTTTAAACTATTTGCAGCTATGTAAAGGAGGAAAATTTTGAACCAAAATTTGTTTTCGTAAAGTTAAAATTGAAATTGAAATTAATTCTTTTCAATTTATTACAAAATTTCTTAATAAAACATAATATAATATGTTTTTTTAATTCATTCTAAGGTCCCCTATAATGTAATGATCTTAATTTCACTATGAAAATAAACTATTTTTAAAATTGATTATGGTTATTTGTAGTATACTGGATACTGATAAATTTTGGTTCATAATTTCTTTTGTTACGTGACAGCAAGTGGCCGAAGAGTTGTTGATGTCGCGTTAGACAAAACACCCTGTGTATGAGAGATTTATATAATTACATATATACTTACATACTGTGCACTGTTAGAAAGAAATCCCGCTGAAGGATAGATTCAACACAATCATAAAGAATGCATATTGGTGGAAAGTGTCACATGAATAAATAAAACAATATAGCAACGCGTGACAGTGAGCGATAGAGAACAGTATGTACCCTCTCTTGACTCTGTGCCGTGCCGCAGGACTTCTTTCCAACAGCGCACTATATATGTATTAACAGTGATCGGTTTTATGCTGAAGCTGTTTTATTTAATAATCTGGCACTCTAGTTCCTGAACAAAATAATTGGCCTTAAATAAAAATTTTGTAGTTTTCTTTGGTGAAAAAATGGAAAAAAATATATATTATATATATTCATAAATAAATATAGATTGTGTTGAACGAAATATAGTTTTTAATAATGAATAAGTATCGTTTATTAATAGGAGACTGGAATAGAACTAGTACTTATACTGAACGTGCCTATTTAAGTACTGTATCATAGTGCTATACGAGTTTTTAGTCAAGTTGATTTATAAATGCCGAAGAGACGTATTATCATATTAGATATTATATTAGGTTGATCCAAAAGTTTTTTTCGTTTTATAAGGAAATAATAGATCTACAACATTTTTTGTTTTATATTATTTTTTTGAATTATATATGATTCATTTTGTTTCAATAGAATTTTGTTCTATGAATAGAATAGCATTTTGTTCTCAATAAAATAATATAAAACAAAAAATGTCATGCATACTGTATTATTGCGTATTATTTCTTTATAAAAGGAAAGAAACTTTAGGTCAACCTAATACATATATGTCGTTCATTAGCGATAGTTCTACAGAGTTGTATAAAAGTGTTATATATATATAATATATATATATATATATACATTCATTTATATCATCCATTAGCATTGACAGACATTCCTCTTTTTTTCATAAGGAAATTTTGGAAATCCTAAAAAGCTGTTTTTATTTTTTCCTTCTTTCCTAATAATTAATCTTGAATTAATTGTAGGAAAACTAGATAATAAAAATAAACCTAGCAAATAAAAGCAGATAGGTAAACTTACCGTTACTGTAAATTATTATTATTGTTTTATTTTATATATAGAATATTTACAATAAAAGGTCACTACCAAGAGAAAGCTTTGTACGCTTATTAAATAAACTTTTATTACAGAAAACAATTCTCTGTGTAAAGTTAAGCGATCAACCTTTTTGGTATTTAAAATAGAATCATTCTATTTGAATAAATAACGCTATTAAAATTACACTAAATATTAGTTTATCACATATTATTTACTGTTCATAAACATAACTTTACATATATATCTAAAGAAGGTAAGTAAATATGCAATATTGTCGATAAATGGTGAAGTTAGTGCTTTGCAATTACCATACGTATAATATCTGAAATGAATAATTGAGATTTTTAATGAATCATTCATAAGTTTATGAAAGGTTAATAAAAAATTTCTATTAGAAATATGTGCATATGTGCTTTTTGTTAAAGAATAGAAGCTAAAATCTTCATTTCTTAAGCGTCTTCAATGTCTGATTATATTGTCCATATACTACTGCAGGCTGTGTATGATTATAAGTGGTCTTCACTACTTGCTGAACTACAATTTGTAGTCTGTACATAGATAGAGTTTACCAGGTTAGTATTTTACATGCGAACACAATTTCAGGAATAGTTTTACATGATCTGCATATAAAAAACTACATTCGCTAGTACTGGAATTTGTTGTTACATAATTTTAGAGTTTAATAAAAATAACTAGAATACTATAATATAAATTATTCATATTGTAAAAAATTAATGATTCAAAATGCGATACAACTTTTTCTCAATTCAAAATTTTCAACAAAGTAAAATTTTTTCCTCTTGAAAGATAAACGATAAATTTCACCCTTAAACACACAATCTTAACCCAGATACGCTTATTATCTTCTCAAAATGATTAAAAGATCATGATTAATTTTACTGTACTTTTACTCTATCTCACATACTTCGAAATTTTCTTTTTAAGAATCGATTAAATATTAAATTTTAATTAATATGAATTCTATGTAAATTTCAAATATAAAGAGAAAATATTTTGTAATATTTTTAAAAATATCTAAAAAAAAATATTTAGGCATATTTTAAGAAAAACAGTAATGAGAAAGTTATTATTACCTTGATAAGAAAAATTGGTTCCAGTACTGGTGGGGTACGGTGGTGAACGGTGAGTGGACGTAAAGCGCATGGAAAAACCAGAGGGGGCAGATCTGCCGCATAGCCGACGGAAACTCGTCCGACCCTCATCAGACGCGACGCGTCCGCGATCACGTACGGTGCACCACGCAAGAAATCAGAAGGTTCGTACACGTTTGTTCAGTCATTTCGGACGTGAGAACGGAGAAAGAGACATCACAGACAAGACCTGTCTATCGAACACTGCCATCATATAAATTCTTCTCACTCGTTCTCGATATCTTTCAAACACTGTTAATTTTTCGAGAAGGCTCTGCAAGTTACAGAAAATTTATATAAATATTAACACAATTATAATCAGACCTGCCGCGTGCGAACTTTCCATGCAGCGAGGGTGGAGGCAACACGTCCGAAGTGACTGACTGCAACGTGATTAGCCTGAAACACATGGTCCGGTGATCGTGATCATGATTGCAAACCGTCTCGCGCCGATCGTCACCCTCGTCCTCGTGGTTCTGCTGTCGACTATTCATCACGGTGAGTCCAATTTTTCGCGCCCCCTTTCAATCACCACTGATCTCATCTCAATATTCGTTTATCCTGAAACGATTGTCGATGATCAATCTATTGAACGCATAGAATTTCGTATATACGAAGCTACGTTTGTGCAACTATTAAGAAATTATAGTAATATATAAGATGACAAAACACATGCTACTTTAATGACCAAGTTTCTTATCGAACCAGTAGATTTACGATCGATCTATGAAAATTCTTTACTTCTTACCGTAAGTTCTCCTTCTGAATCGGCGCACGCGAACTGCATGCCTGAAAGATATATGTTCTTATTAGTCCCAATCAGCGATTATTTTTTTGTCTATTTTCACGCAACATAATATTTCGTTGGAACAAAATTAAGCAAGTCTTTCAACAGAAAATTCAAGCTTCTTTTACGTAATGTTTCGTAACTCATATATGGAAAGACGGAAGTCAGTTAAAAAGAAAACTTCTCATTATCTTATAAATTCGTAGAGCAATTGAACAAGATCGAGTTTTTTAAAAGAGTCACGTACGTTGCTGCGCAATGCAGTGATCAACGGAAAGAGCAGCTACATACATAATAGGAGGACATATCACAGTGCATCATTAGTTCTGCACGCGTTTCACGTGACGATGGCAAATCCTTCCAAGCGGAGAATCGTTACAAATCGGCTAAAGTTTCTTCTTGGAAGCAGAAGTCGTTTGAGCTATGAAAAGAAAGACGCCGGAACAAACGAGATATTGATTTCGATGTTACATAAAAGGTACGATCGAGCTTTTATCGCCCGCAGTCCTTGCAACTTTTCAGTCACGTCTTTTTTATCAGCTCGATAGCTATCTTCTTTCCAATCGTATCGATGTAAACTGTCGGCAGTTTTCAAAAACTTTGTCCTTGATATTATAGATGGATACTTCGATGGATTATGTCATAGCTGTGGATACATATAACTAACGCAAATGAGGGCAATTAGTATGAAGTAAGATAACTTTGTAGAGGACATTCCCGTTCTGTAGAGGATTATGGTGTTCTAGATGTTTGTCAGAGAACTCGTACAATGGTAGCACTTGTGGTACTTCCCCGATGCTCGTCTGGAACCGATCGTACTCAATTTCTAAATTGAATCTCGTTATAAAAGTAAATCGCGCGGTAAGGAAACAACTTACCGGAAGTCGAGGATACAATTCTGTATCACGCACACAAGAAGAAAATATAAGATTGTAGGACGATGTATTTTTAATAGAAAAAATGATTAAAATCGGACAGAAACTTCGGGAACGTATACTGAATGATTAGAAATAATCATTTTCTCGGAAAAGTATAATTTTTCGCTTTTCACATAGATTTTATGGTAACTGCAAAAAGACAAAATAAGAAGTCGATTTACATACTTAGTAAACTGGGTGTATTTCTCGGAACAATAGAAATAACTGGTCTGGAGGTCGGCTCATTAAAGAGAGCGACTTTTGCAAAAATTTAAAGCGCTGCGGCAGTGCGATACAAATGTATCGACTTTTCGGAATAAGTGATTATTCCTATAATGTTTAATGCATAATTAACGTTTGTGGAATAATTACTACAATACATTCGTGTTGATAGAAACGACGAAGAAAATCGGTGACAGAATAGGAAATTTTAAGAATGAAAACTCTTCGATACAAACAGCTTAACATGGATAGAACGTTCGCATCACATCAATTATATGAAGTAAAAATACTCTTAAAAATTATAATACGTCTTTGTATAAGCCTGAATCGGATGCAACGTTGAAAATATAAAATTGTGATGTGACGTAAGCGAAGCGTTGTTGCGTGTAATTCGCTTCAATCGTTAGACACTAACCTTAAAGGTACAATTTCGTAACTGGTCAAACTTAAAGTTACTAATTAAATCGGGTTGTTTCTGTATCGCAGACAGAGCCAAATTGGAGAAAGTACCGGCGAGACTCCACTTATCTCTAAGTTATTTCTTGATTGTTCACTCGGTCATTTTCTTTCCAAGAAAAATGATTATCATCTGTTAGCTGATGCAATTTGTTGAAATTTAGAATTTTGGTTCATAGAACCTGGCCCCCGCGAGGGTTATCGAGCGACCCACTTTCTCCCCTCCCTCCCGCTGCATTCTCTCGCACTCTCCTTCAAATTCTATTCTCCCTGCACCGCGTGGTGCCGTGACCAAGGGGACGTTCCTCGCGTTAACCTTGCCTTATTGATAAATTTTTTATAAAATTTGGATTGTCTCGTTATGCTTATACAAACTGTACATCAGTAAGTGTTGTTCGCATCTTCGAATGAATCTGACGACCTACTTAAATAAATCCTAATGGTCAGCAGAGTAACGTCATATCTTCCAAATGTTCACGTAGATTAACTAAATATTCAGTTATTTTGGTGCCTAAAATTATTGAAAAACACGAATACACATTTACTTCAAACAATATACAAAAAAAAAACAGATTTTACTGACTTAAAAATAATCTTTACAGATAGCTTTAAGTTTTCTAATTTAAAGTATCAAATGCTAAATCAGTAAATCCTATAGTTGTAAGCGAACCATCATTTCAGTCAATGTTCTTCCCTGTTTCTTCTTATTATGCATGTTTTTATGTCAACGAGAGAGAGGCATCTGGCCGATCCCTTCGTTTCAATTCCTGTCGATTACATAAGGACCTGCAATGTCACGCAGCGCTTGTTGGTTCCTCACGCGACTTACCCCTACCGTTTACCCCAGCTGTCCTGTCCTATTTACTGCTGATCGAACGTCTCGTGTGGTTTCAAATGTCATTGAAGAATCTTCTGTGCACACACAATTCTGATCAATGTTTTCACGCCTTGTACTTGCAGGTCAAAGTTATTACTTTGTTAATACGGAGGCTTCTTTAGCTTGACAATAACATGATACATCAGCTTGTCCTCTTTAATCGAACCGCCGAGGGATTTTGTCTTCTTGTGACTATGGTGCAACCTACCGTACCTGTAATGCCTATTTCATGCTTGAATGACTTTTAGTAGTTGTACAAAAATTTACAAAAAAAATTGGGTTTTTTTGTTAAAATAACGTTAAAAATTATTTGATAGTCACAGGCAATATTGATGCATTATTAATTAAATGAGTCTTTTATAGAGCATTCTCCATTATTAGTGAATCAAATAGCAAAAGAATTTGGTATTTTAACAGTGCGGAACTTGCCATTGAAAGCTAGAACGGCGCGAGTCAGTAAAACGCCCTGCAGAACTTACTCAAGGTCAGGGTACCGAGCCACCTCATCTATATTTTCCTGCGCTCTCGGGGTGAATTCGGCTAATCAAAAGGGAATGTAAAATCTCGTTTACACAATTTTATTTTTTAATTAGTAACGAAACATTTTCTTTTACTAAATTACGCATGATCCATTAAACCATAATCGATACTCTTCTCTTTAACAGATTCTGTTAACAAAGTAAGAAATATGTATAGAAAACCTTTCAGACAATTATAAAAGTAAGAGTGTTTTTTAATTTTTCTGCTAAACAATTCATTAAAATGTAACGTTTCAATTTTGCAAAAGTGAAAGTTTAAAAAGTTATAACCGTCAAATATACCGTTTCCAAATAAATTTCTATTGCTAAAATTTGCAACATTTATTCTTCTATCGTTAGACCTATTTTCCTATGTGTGTATCAGTAGGTCATCGCGCGCATTGGTCGGGGTCTTCCTGCTCGATATCAGCTGGTGCTGTAACCAGACTTGGGAGGGTGAATGGGGTTGCGTGGTGACGTCACAACGCGGCAGGGCCGTAGCGAATCACCAGAACTTCGTAAACGAAGCGTCTTGAATTCCAAGCAAAATGGTCATTTCTAGAAGAAATTAAATTTCCATTAACCGATCAACGAAATTACCTTACAATGTGGAATCATTATGAAACATTAGATACCATCAAAAATACTCATCAACGTTTATCCTGAATCTTAATCTTCAGGATAATTCATAATTCTTAATAAAGAATAGATAACTTTTTTCAGTTTATTGCACCTGTTCATTGTTTTACGATGATCTATTTCAATTGAAAACAATTATCGACAGTCCTTTCGCATGTTTATCTACATTCTAAAGCTTTTAATAGTCACTAACAGATTAATTGCATACATGTATCGTAACAAGCACCTACACATTAGTGGCCTAGTTTTGAGTAAGTTGCAGCATATGATAAGAATAGTGCGAAAGGGAGCATTATTTTAGCATATAATTGCGAAACAAAAATCCAGTTTATTGTGATTTATAAAAGAATTCTTTCCTCTTAATTTCTTTCTTCCATTATTTTTTTCAATTATTCTAAAATTCAATCAATATCTATATAATTGTTCATAAAAAATTCTTATGGTATAAGTTGGATTTGAATATTAATATTAGATAGAATATCTCCATTTTTCTTGGTATTTGATATAAAATTCATTTTTCAGGAGAAGCAATAATATGCTACAAATGCAACAGCGCATACGATCCAAGGTGCGGCGATCCATTCAATCCGTACAGTCTTGGAACGGTGAACTGCAGCTTTCGACCCCGCTTAAACCATCTGAGCAGCCTGGCGCCGACTCTTTGTCGAAAGATCAGTCAAAAAGGTACATGTGATAGTAATTAGTGAATTAGTAATTGCCTGTTACATGCATAATACTGTTTACTTTGGTAAAATTACTGTATAAGTTTTCGTGCCTGAAAATACAACAAAATATTCATACATTCCGTGACAGACCATTAAAATTCAAATTACTATGCATTGATATTTGTTATCGGATAAGGGCAAATAGCTGACTGCATTGCGGCAACCGAACCCCAAAAGTTAGATCTCTAGCATCAAAGTAGAAAAGATACACGTGTAGCATCCCCTTCAGATTTACAATACCAGTTAAGCAGAATATTCACGAGGCTGCTCGTGATTTTTTCAAATAGCACTTACATAATCCTCTCACAAGATCCACATTTTTCGCGAATGTGCGCACGTGTATGATATTAAAAGATGTCACCTGTATCCTCAACGTAGAACTTTGCTGAAGTTGTTCTCATTCTCTGTGAAATATGTAGATCTGATAATCATATACATAAATAAAGATACATACAATTACCAAAGAAATCAAGCTTCCAAAGAATTTCAGTAGCTACATGTTAAAGTTCACTTGGGAGCATGAATAATATAGATATCTTTGGCAATTTTTGAAGGATTTTCCTACATATTAAAAACTTGCTTTGTTATCGACATTATCACACAATACTTTCGTAATTAGAAACCAGTTTTTTTAAATATTCACCATTCCTAAAAAAATAAATATTTCTAAAGATCCAGATGTATTTCTTTAATGCTTATAGATGTCGAACTGTAATTATGCGCACCGTAATGTACCGAATATACTGTAATTAACCATATATGCTCGTAATTATGCACATCGGTTAGATGATTACCTCAAAAATTCTTATCGTTGCAGTGCAATTATTTTATTGCAAAAATACGATTGTATTCCTCAAGGTATTTACAATAAATAAATTTCAACAATTTTTCGATTTATTTTATGATTTTCCCTTTAAAAATTGCCAAATATAGTTATGATCTTCACGGATCTGCAGTGGCTAGCCTCTTAAATAAATGATTTATCTTTGTGGCTGTTTAATTTCCTAGCGAGTTAATCATTTGACATTTAGCTGTCTATTGACAAATTATGAACGCTCATTGTAATGTTCTGACTTTGATGAATTTCCAGTGTACGGCAAGATCAGGGTTGTCAGAGATTGCGGATACATAACGGATGCGAGAGACAATGGCGATTGCTTAGTAAGATCAGGCACTCACGACGTTCACGCAGTCTACTGCGCTTGCACCGGTGATCTCTGTAACTCGGCCGAAAGCCACACACCGTCCTTCTTACTGCCGTTGACATCCTTGTTGATGGTTATTCTGGCGATGCCGAGTTTCCTCCTTTCGTACTCGTTTGCAATACCTGTCTTAACCTCGCCGCACTTCTCCATAGCCTAAACTATTCACCCACCAGCGGATAACACTTAACGCCTAAAAACTGAATCAACGATTCAATAGAAAAGACCGTTCGGATCCGGAACAACACGTTCTTTGCCTGCTCGTTCATAATTGAAGCGCGTACAGGTTAGATTGCGATCGATTTTAGATTTTATTAAGGAAAGAGAGATTGAGAATAATTGATGGAATTCAAACAGAAGTTTCAGTTTCGGAAACCAAATGTTTCGTTAGTTTCGTCAAAATTGTAAAGTTGAATTTTTTTTACGTTTATAACAAGTCCTAATGAGGCATGGGAACCGGAGGTTGTTAACGAGGTGAAATGTAATTACAGCTCCTCTGTTGTTAATATTTTTAAAAAGATTCGCTCAATCGAAGCATGGTACATATAGATATATATTATATATGTACTGTCCCAGGATTCGAACGAATTTCGCAAAAGTAGACAAATTACAAGAGAGTAGTTCTAACGGTGATACAAACTGCCAGATACGCGAGAGCGTATTTCAGTAGTACACTTCAGTAAGATTTCAATGGGAAAAAATAAAAACATACACACGGCCTCCGCACGTGAAACCACCCAAGATATCTCGCGTAAGCGTAGTAAATAAGAGATGGGAAAAAACTAATTACAATACCTGGAAAAGGATTCCTCAAAGAATATATATAATATATATATACATATATATACAAATATGTATTATATTTTATTGGAAGAGAAACAGAAATGGAATTGCACGCAAGAAGGATATTACAGCTTATTTTTAGAGAAGTAACATCGGGTTGCTTTCATGAATGCCTGGCACCGTACGCAAATTTGTAAGATACGACATGAGTATGCGGGAATAATTTAAAAAATAAGAAACAAACAAAATAGAAAGACATATCTTCGACGAATAATTTATTTTACACTTCGTTTAAACGAAGATAAAATAAATAGAATCCGGCATTATGATTGCGACCCGTATTCCGCTGATTTTTGCAATAAAATGCTGTGTAAAACGATAGACGGTAGCGGAGGCTCCCGAAACGAAGAAAAAGAGATATATATTGATGTGCGTATGTGTGCGTGTATGGTAAGTGCATGTTCGTTGTGTGTGCACGCGACTGCGTGCATGTGTGCGTATACGTATGTGTGTGTATACGTATACAATTCGCGTCAAAGAAACGCTAAAAAATTATTAAAAGATATATTATAGTTCGATTAAGAAGTGAAACATTGCTACTTCTTCAACCGTAGTCAACTAATAAGAAATCAGTAAATTAAAACAAAAAAAGAGCATGGACAGAAAACCAAAAAATAACACAAGAAAAATACAAAAGTCGTAAACGAAAACTGTAATGAAGATGTAGAAACTATCATCTATGGAGAAAGTAGAGGGTAAAGTAGAACGCTTATTGAAAGAAACAAACGAAAAAAAATAATAAAAATATAATAAAAACGAACACACATATGTCTCACCGCAGTACGTATGTAATTAATCCCCGCTACCGTTGTTGTCATTGTGTCATATCATCACCATCGTTACATTATTAGTACGGTTGCTAATTACTACCAGCACCATCAGTACTACAGCTATTAACTGCTACTACTAACTAATGTTACTAAACTAATCAATATCATCACCATCGTTATTAATATTATCGTATTATTGCTATTATTAATTCATGTTTTTCTTGTTATTATTGAGTACTGGTCAAAATAAAATACGGATGACCTCAGTAGAAAGGACATGAAGAAACGATGGCGAACGTTTTGACACCTTAAGAGACGGAAAAGTATTCGAAAATAGTAACAAATATGGACATCAGATACAAATAGGCTTGATAATCATGGTTTCGATTTCGTTTCATTGTGGACTGCGGTTGACGACAGATAAAAAAGCACGAAAACATTGTTTTACTATATATTTGCTTGAAAGTACTTATATGTACTTTGTAGTATCTTCATACAAATCGCAATTGTCTCAAAAGAATTGCCAGAAGAATTTCCACTGGAAAATTTAATTCTGTACTCCACGACGATTCTATTTCTTTTTCTTACATCCGATATACATAATCCATGACGAATGCATGTCTTTTCAAATGATAGACCTGGAGCAATAGATAAAAACAAGACAGACAGCCACAGATAAAGGACAGAATAAATGATAAGGACAGTTAGAAATACATACATATGTATTTCGTTATGTTCCGCTCAATTACATAGACTAGTCGATTGATTGGTTCTTTTAGAAGATTAAAAGTTGAACATTATATCTTAAAAATGCCTAGTGATGCAGTAAGCTTTTTTATTTTTACTTAAGATTCGAATCTAGATGTGATACAAAAGATAATAAAATCACATAGTTGTTTAGACAATTTCAGAGTCTGATTCGAAAGATTAGAAGTTTGTCGCGAATTGCTCTAACTTAGTGCATGTAAAATTGATACAGTCTATCACAGAAAAAAAAAATAATAGCGGTACCCATAATAAACAAAGAAATGCGCGAGTATATATGTATTTTGTGATGTGTCTATAGGCAAAACGTGAATGAAATCTTTTCTCGCTATACTTCTCTAAATGTATCGTGATCAACGATGACCATAGGAAACTGTCATGTTCTACAATGAATAAAAATAAACATTAATAACATTTTTTCTTAGTGTCCTTTTTCCTTCTATTGTGCCTGTGGTACATCGTAGAAATTTCATCGAGCGGAATGTAACGAAACTGTTTTTCCGAGTAACTACTTGCATAATACGTTTTAATTAATTTTCATACATATCATTCGCCGATAATCATTCATCATACTTCACAATGAAATAAAACTACTGGCGACACTGCCTCCCTTATACAAGCATATCGAAAAAAGCAAACAAAAGAGAAAAGAACAGAAAAATACATCGTTTAAATGGTATCACCGATTTGAATATTTTATGTTAATATTATGAATACATTTAATTAATAAAACGTACTAGGTCAAGACAATGTTAATTGTACTATTTCGGTTTTATTGCAATATTCATAATCATATTCTATTAATGTTGCATTATACACATCCTTCACTATGTACAGAGAATATTCTGCCAATAAAGTGTTGAATGGTTACAAAAAAAAAACCAAAGAGACGGAATCAAAACTATACTTCATATATCGGAAACCTTGCAAGTTAATTAATTTATTATTTGACGATTCCAATGTTAATATACAGAAATAAATGATATTTTCTTTCGTGATGTATCATTGACTTATATGACCTTCGTTTATAATTAATTAATAAGACAAAGAAACTGCCTTATCGCGCAATACGATTTTGTATAAATTGTTGTACATTCATATACTTTCAAAATTTATCGTTGCTATAACAAAGTAATTAACCAGTCACAAAATTATATGTGTGATTCGCTAAAAAAGGTAAGTAATAAATTATAATATTTGATGATGCTATATAGAACACATCATATTTTCCCATATCGAGAAGTTAACCTAAAGCAAATAATGCATATTAAATGTAGAAAAATCTTGAATGCTAAACTAAGTAGTTCTTATGTAATAATCTCTGTAATATATTATAAGGGATAATAATAATAAGTAAAAAGTAAAATTTCGCGCATATTAGATAATAGCACCATACACATATAGATTATTTGCAAAACTGAAGGAACATTATTTACCTATCGTTTAGATCGGAAATGTTCTTAAGACTGCAGTAATAGCTTTCAAATAGTAAAAAATTTTGTATAAAAACTTCTGTTAGTTAGCAATAAAAGCAATATTTTTCATTTGTTTATAGTAATATCCACTTTTACTTTTAAATTGGCATTCATAAGGCACGAAGGTCGATGTTTCGATAACTGTCCGGAAGACACAGAGGTACTCTATCAGCGTGTTTATGAATTAATTTACACAATTACATCTTTATTTTTACTATGAATGTATAAAATTATCAATTGGAAAATTAGCCTATTTTGTTATTAGTGTCATCATGGCATATAAATATATAAATGCGTAAGTGCCAGTGTGAAAGCAAATATCTAATACTGTGGTATTTCATATGACAATTTTCTTTTCAGAAAATTTAACACTTAATTACTTGAAATTAATAAAAATAAAATTCTTATGATTGACATCACCTGAAAATTAGCTACATTTTTTAATAGTCTTAATATTTTTTTATAAGTAATAAGTGCAATTTCACATAAGAAAAGATAAGTATCTGAATTATAATATATCTGGAAAGTACAAAACAGAAGAATGAAACTTTCTTCGTATACATATACTAACATCGTAATTCCATTTAGTCGACTAGAAGCACTTGAATTTATAAAAATTTTAATCAGAAATTAGCATATCCATAATATAAAAGTCACGTGGGTGAGTAACAAAATTTATAGCACTTAATCATACTCAAGTATTATAAATTGGAACAGCCGGTTTGTTATTTGAGGTAAGCGTACGTCGGATTCAGTTCGAATGTTTCGAAAACGTTGAATGTTCAGTATGCTAAGTATTCGACAAGATAATTATATCAGCTGATTTTTCCTTTTCCGTTGATACAAATGGAGTAACTACTTGCATGTTGACTGATATATATAAAGGATAAGTAAGTTGTTTATCCAGAGACATCACTTGTTTCTAAAACGTAAACTCAACGTAAGCTCAAACTTTTTAGCAACTTGAATAGTTTCTTAAGATTAAAAAATTCATAAGTGTTACTTACTTCTTCGTTCTTATGGAGTGACAACCTAAGCATACCCGAACTCTGAATGTGTTTTACTTGACGTTGTTCGTCCAATGAAATTAGACTTACTCTGGAAAGTAAATATTTTTAAAAAATTCTAATCTAAATTTGAAAAGTTATAATTAAAAAAATACTAACTTTAAAATTATTTTGTGCTTGCTATGGTTAGCTTTTATATGATCTGTATCTAATCTATGATTTCTCTTAATCCTCAAAGTAGTACTATCCAAGCACACCACCAAATCTAATCCAAAATGAAACGCTGTCCATCTCCAAATATGCTCGCCAGCTTTTTCAATGCACCTTCCGCAACGGAAACATTCACGAGCAAACTCTTCTTCACTCATTTGTTTTGGTCTAAAATAGTTAAATAGAAAGTTTTTACAGCTGTTTCTACTCGTTAAATATTTCAGTATTATACTATGCAAATAAAATAATTGTCACAGATACCTAAAGTAGAATAAACATGGGAGTAGGTTTTTTAGAGTGAAAGTTCTGCCCACAAAGCTGGTTGTAAAAAAGGAGGGAAGGAAAAAGGAGGCACATATTTGAGACTCTTTACTATGTCCACCTTCCTAAGCATAGATCAAGGATACATTTAGAAAAAGTAAAACTTTTGTAACTTACCCTCGATCTTTATTCGCATCTATTCTTAGTAAATGTAACCATTGTTCTTTATATGCATTATGTAACCACTCATGTGGTATTAAGTTGTCACTATATAAAATCTTTACATCTTGATCGTGCAATAAAAGATATTTCATTCTTAGGGCTTTAAAAGGTGCTGCAAATTCTTTGCCTTCTTCTGTTGTAAGGAATGGTTTTGTCCATTTATGATTTCTAAAATATTCATCAATTTGAAGTGTTTCCTCTTTATTATGTACATGAACAAATAGCCTGAAATATAGTTTATAATTATATAACAGTTCTGTTTAAATGCATTTCTTATCTTAGTGTTTCACTACTCACCATACACGTAACATCATGTATATGCAAAATTCTGTTTGCATAGCAATTAAATCAGGACTAGCAATCAATTCAACCATCAAATCAGGTGTAATTTCTTTTAAAAAAGTAGGATGTAACCATCCATATCCTAAGAGATTTACTTCTAACCACCGTTTTGCTGCAGTTTTTACTACTGGCACACCATAAGATACAGCAGCATTATAATACGGAACAACTGTTTTTATATTCGTTGTCTCTACCATAATATCTGTACATTGGTCAATTAATCCTTGTAATTGAAATAATGTAGAGGTAGCCAAAATTGGTATGACCTCTTTTGGTTCTAAACTGACTTCATCTTGGTAAAAGGAACCAAAGACTGTCAAAAGAGCTGAAAATATATAAAATTAAGAAATACAAATCTTACTTTTAATTATTAGAATAAAAGAAATTTGAATAAAAAATAAAGAATTATTTACAGTCCAATGTAATGTTAGGATCAGCAATTTCTACACTTATAACTGTCTCATTTGCTTCTCTCCAAGATCCTGAAAACATACTTGCAAAATACGGACTCTGTAAAAGCAAGTAATATATAAAATTTTAACATAAAAATTAAATATATGTACTTATACGATACATTAAAATAATGACATTACCTGACTAATATAAACTTTATGCAACCTCCAAGCTTTGCCCAACATGAGCACAGTTATATCACTTCCTTTTTCTTCTTGGAACAAGGTTTTGTAAATGTATTGTGCTGTTGTCAGCAATTTCCTTCTGTAAGAATTAAAAATATTGCGTTGATTACAATATACATATATCAAACCATTTAAATGAAAGACAGCTTAGTAATCAGTTGACAATATAATATTGTTAGATACAATATTAAGAAGCTTCTTTTATCGATGATGCAAATACTGTTTAATAGCATTGACAATCGAATCTTATAATAGCCATGGTTAATTAATCAATATAAAGTTAAGATTATTTACTACAAGATTCTCGTACTTTTTCGGTGTTTGAAGCGTCCGATCGATGTAATCCGATTCAGAATCAAAATCATCTTCCTCGATGCACTTTCGTTTGCGACCACGGTATACGGAGTGCACTGCATTATTTGACATCGATGCAATTTTTCTCACGTAATTTCCCATTTTTCGTTATGTATTTCAATGAGCAAAAGAAATTTCTAGTTCAATCACCGTCAAATTCATCAGAATTCTCAACATTGTTTTTTTTACTGCAGAGAACTGTAGGTCTGCTGCGTGTTCAGTGTTCAGAAGAAAGGTCTGTATAAGTGTCCCTCTTGAAATCTGTAAGCCTGTAACGGCTGTAACCTATCTACTTATGTGCATGTGCACATGGAGATATATGTATATACAACATGTAAACATGTGACGTAACAAAAGATATGAGACATTCTGTCCAACAAGTCGAGTCAAGAGAAGTGGAGGAGTAAATATAACTAATCATGTGACACTTCAACCATTGGCTAGTAGTCGCATCGCTAGTGAATTATGATTATCAAGGTTGACTTCGTAGAAAATACGTAGCAAAGAGGAAATTTCCTCTCCGATTTAAATAAAGCTTCTCAGTAGTGACTTACGCTAAATTTTCCATCTGTGTTGACACAACCGTGTTAATTGGTAACAAATATATTTGTACAATCTAGCAACATATATATCTCAGATTTTTCAATTTTCGGAATAGTATTTTCTACTTTGTAGTATCTCAGAATTTCCTAGATTTAATATAAGCCGATCTCGATACTGGCTAGGGGAAACCGTTCGAAAATTGAGTCATGAAAAATCAATATGGAAGATAACAAAGTTCCTGTGAGATATGAGTTGAGTGTCTCTGTCTGAGCATTCATAGTATGTCACGCACGCAGAATTTGAACCTTTTTATCTTCTATGTTGATTTTTGTGACGCAACTTTTGGACGGTCTTTTCTATGCTTTCGACGAGTGTCAAGACCTGTTTGTATTAATGATCGTGTTTGTGACCACTTCATAATTTTCCTTGACTTGATTTCTATTAGCCAGAATACTACACATGTCCCGAAACTCGAAATTTCCTGTATTACCCACCACACAGAGGGCGTTGATGTCGAATAGTCGAAATAATTTCAACAAAGTACAGAAATAATCCAGTAAATTTTTTATAATTTTTATAATGCTTTATAAGTAGGTATACTTTATCTATGCATAAACAATCCTATCTATGGTTAAATATCACTTTAGGGGACACAAAATTATAGCATGTGGCACCTATTGTTTTCATTAAATACAAATATTTACATGCTATATAATCGTGATATCCCTCACCATAAAAGTTTCAGGGCCTGTATATGCATATGACCGTGGTATAGTTTGTCCAATGAAACGAGTGACACTAGTCAGCAACCAATACTTGCAGCTACAGTAATTAAGTTTTATTTACATTTACTACCTCGTCCCATTGAACAGACTATACATATCATTTTTTTTTAATGCTTATACATCATTTGTATAATAGATGGAATATATGTATGTTTTGCTTAAGTCTGTTCGAATTGAATGTTTCTTTCGCGAGGGGGCTAGTATCTAATAAGCAACAATAAAACACATTATTTACATTATTGGTCACCTTGTTATTAGTGATGTATTAAATGAAAACGCTTGATATGGAATAAAAAATTGCATTACGTAATTAAAAATGTGGGAAAATTTCAAATTCAGGTGTTTGAATATCTCTATGTGAGGCTAATCAAAACACGGATATAAAACTGTTGTTGAAAATGAAATTAATGACAATTTTGGATCAGGTAAGATTCATTTATAACTAACGTTTTATAATTAGTTAAAATCATGTAAAAAGCATTTTTTCGTTGTAGTCAGTTTGAATTCTCTGTATTTTCTGATTGAATTGTTGTGGGCAAACATTTATATTATATAAATTCATGTATCAAATTTTATGCATTTTTATATGCGTTGTGGATGCAAGTGCGGAGTTATATACGTGTATCCGCGCGACCGATTTCCCATTGTCACGCCGACTGCTCAGAGGCCAATTCCTTTCTGAACTAAACTTTCTTTTCTGAAGTTAAAATAAACTGATTTTTATACACAGCATTTTGTCTACTGTGTGCCTGATTCATAGACGAAGGTCAAGAATTTCATTTTTACAAATAAAAAATGTGTATAAAACAAGTTGTTTTAAGAAGATTATTATTATAACCTTGTACGAAAGAAGATACTTCCTATTGTTATAGCAAAAATAATTTATCTATAAATTATGTAGTAAAATATATTAAAAGCAAGGTTTCTATCTTAAGTGTATAAAGGTATGTTAATAATTTTCAATTCGTGTAATATTATAACTTATTTCTTAAGCACTCTAATCAAGTTTTACATTAAATTGGTTATGTTTGACAGCAATGGAAATTTCTAATGAAGAATTGTTTTCATCACATCATTCGGTTGATAATTACTCAGAGCAAGTAATTAACATGTCATTAACATTACCAAAGCCAAAACCTAAAGGTTCTAATGCAAAATACAAAAAAATCCAAGATACTAGTCGTTATATATTCAGGAAAAGATCAAGAAGTAATAGGTTGAAACAATTGTTAAGAAGAGGAGATACATTAGAGGATTTGTGTAAATTATTGTGTAAGCCAGTTATTGTGAATGTTACAAAATTATCAGAATCAGAGATAAAACAATGGTGTAAAAAAGACTTGCATCAATCTCAAGCAAAAAATATATTAACACAGAAAAAGAAATTTAAACGAAGGATACCACGAACAAGATTCAGTAAAAGAAAGAAAAAGTCCAAACAGAAGCATTTATCTTGCTTATGTAATTCTGAAAATGAAGTTAAACCTCAAAATATGTTATTTTCCAAGAAAGCAGAGATTGGAAACAAGAATTTTACAAAAAATTTATTAGAAGATGTTAAACAACCACATATAAAATTACAAAGAATAGATGAAGTAATCAATAAAATAGCACAGTCATTTGCAAGAGTAACTCCGATTAAAGAATGTGAAACAATTATTCAAACAGAATGTGGAACAAATATTCAATCTGAATGTGAAACAAATATTCAAACAAGATGTGAAACAAGTGTTCAAACAAGATGTGAGACAAGTATTCAAACAGAAGAAACTCAAACTGAATTAAGTACATCTGCACCAGAACAACTAAAAGTATCATCTGTAAATATCGATACAGATAAATATCAACGAAATCTTAAAACTGAGACAATAGCAATTAGGTCTCATGCAAATGAGACTCTACAATTGAATAAATGTGCAGATTCAGATTCAGATTCAGATTCAGATTCAGATTCAGATTCAGATTCAGATTCAGATTCTAATGCTAATTCTGATTTTAAATCTAATTCTGATTTTGATTCTAATACTGAAAATTCTAGAAATACTAATGAAAGGAGACATAGAATTATATATAATTCTCATACAGATGATAACAATCATTACAATAAAAGCAATGAAAATAATGCAAGAATAATTTCCAATAAATTAAAGAGGTTAAGGAGAAATTCATCAAAAAAAATAAGCAAAATTAACCTAGTAAATGAAAAATACAATATTATTAAGAAAAGATGTACAGATAAAAATTCATTGTTTCAAGCACCACAAAGACCAAGTATATTAGACCGTATATTAGCGCTATGTGATCCTGATGATGATGATGATGATGATGATGATGATGATGATGTTGATGATTGTGATGATGATAATAATGATGATGATGATGAAAGTACTAAAGAAGATAATACTCCCAGTTGTGTGCCTTCAAAATTAAATCTTGAATGTAATATAGAAAATAGTACTTCTGTAAAAGGAAAGAATGAAGATGCTATGACTATAGAGAAACCAATTGTAGAAAACAAAAAGATTGAAGAACAAATACAAGAATCATTTCCTTCCGATAGAAATTTTATACAAAGATATAAATTGTTTAAAGAATTAAAAGTTTTTTTAATAAAATTGGATGCTCTGAAAGACTCCAATACTACATATTCAGCAAATGAAATTGAGAAAATGACAGAAAGTTTTACGAATTCTTACGTGAATTTAAATTCTTCAAAACTTCAAAATAGTAATGAAAAATCTATAAATAATGCATCATTTACTTCAATCTTTTCAAAAGATTCTAATGTTAACATTGAGAAATCTACAAATGCTACAAAACATGTTTCAAGCTCAAGTATTGATAGCATTCCAAATAAAGATGTTTATACAACTACCAAAAGAACACAAAGCACAATTAAATTATTACCAAATTCTTCAGAAAAATTATCTTCAAATTTAATCAGAAACGCAAAGATACAACAAGAGAGGAGTTCACAAATTCAAAAAGCTTGTCATAATTTAACAAAAATTTTTGAAGACAGTTCTAAAAAAAGGTTTTCACAGAATACTATTAGTAATACAAAGCAGAAATTGATTGTTCCAACTCCTACTATCAAATCTACATTATTATATTCTTCACAAGAATCTACCAATAAAACTTCTGAATTATCAAATGTGGTAGAAAACATTGATAATATAGACAAATCTACTGGTAAAACAATCTCCTTAAAGAAAAAGATACCAAAGATTTCTTCACGTAAGGAGAATTCTATGAAATTGGTTATTGATGCAAGATCTCAAGAACAAGTGGGAGTTGATACATCTGGTGTTACTAATTTCAAATTGCATCTTTCAAAGAAAAATAAAAAACATGAGTCGGAGAAACATACATTTGCACCTAAAACATGTGGAAAAACTATAAATGTTACAACTACTAAAATAGCTACAAAGAAAAGTGCTTCAACTTCTTATTCTTCCATAGTATCTCCTAAAAAACATAAGAGACTTAGAGATAATCTTGGTTATAAATGTATTGTTTGTGATCTTTGTTTTGAAGATTATTCTGATTTACAACAACACCTAATTACACATACACAAAAGCAAAATAATAGTTTAGCAAATTCATTGAGAACTTCCAATATGTCACCTGAAAAATCTCAGGACATGATATCTCAATCCTCAAAAGCAAGGATATCAGAACCATCACAAGTGTCAAGTGAGCACAGGAGTGGAGAACATACAGCATCACAATATGTCATCAAGAAAGATAATGGACAACAAAAGAAAAAAGATGCTATAACAAAAAGCTTACTGAGTAAAGAAAAGAGGAAAAGGAGGATTAAGCATATTAGTAATTCAAATAAGTGTAGTATTTGTTCAAAACCTTTTGAAACAATGGCTGATTTGGCAGCTCATATCTTCTTACATACAGAGAGAGAATTGCAACAAGCATATAAATTCGCAAAACAAAATTTGAATGGAACAGAAAAATATAAACGAGCTAGAACTGAACAAACAGCTAACAGTATTAAAAATGTAAATAGCACTGTAAATACTGCAGATAATATAATTGAAAGGACTCAGAAAGTTAATGATAAGGAAGAAACGTTGAATATACAGAAACCAAATAAATCATTAATTACAGAAGATTTAGAAATTAGAGACACAGAATCTATTATTATGAAAGAAAACTATTCGCAAGATATAGAATTATGTCTGCCAGCAAAATCGAAAAAAGATGGTAATAAAAAATCGTTCACAGTATGCGAATGTCATAATAAACCAGGAACTAATGAAAATTGTTTGCAAATCGAAATAGTTCTTCTTTGTCACACTTGCAGGGTGCTATTTAGAAGTATGAAATGTTTCGAAACCCATTATCGTCTTCCTGAATATGTAAAATGTAATCAAAACCACTTAACTAGTGGTCGTTCTCCAAATTTATTTTGTGCTACCTGTGGTATGATATTTAGTTCAGTTCAAGATGTGCGTCATCATTTAGAAATACATGCTCGTTTTAAAAAAGACTGTACAATGGATTTTCGATGTAACATTTGCAAGGTTATATTCCTGGGAATAGGAAGTCTTTTTTATATTCATTGGTCAAAGCATTCCAGAGATTCTTTTTGGATGGCTAGTGAGAAATCATTTCCACAAGATTCCATAATAAACTCGAAGCTGAGAAAGGCAGAGAATTCTTCTACACAAAATGCAATGACTTTGAGTACGTGTGTAGAAAAATACATTGAAGTAGCAGAACATGTCTGTTATAATTGTAAACTGCCTTTTATTACTCAAGATGATTTAAAGAATCATATTTCAGAATGTAGAAAATTTAAGTCAGTTCAAGATGCATCTTTTGCAGAAAACTCTAATACATATCTCGCAATAAGGATAACTTGTAGTTTATGTGATGATACTTTCATTAACAAAAAAACAGAATTTTATAAACATATAAAAGATAAACATAATTTGAGTACCAAACCTCTATTTATTCGTACATCATTCACGGCTGGAAATATGGTATTTATTTGCAGTGTCTGCACGGCAATGACTAAAAGTTTAGATGACTTTGAGGATCATTGGTTGAAACATAATACAACTCATGTATATTTTACTTGTTCGCATTGTAGTAAAATATATCACAACAGCTTAAATTCCTTGCTAGACCATGCTAAAAGACACGGTATTGATGCTAATGATGTAGTGTCCTGTGTAGTAAATTATGAACAAACAAAATTCAGTTGTAAATTTTGTAATATTGGTTTTGATTCTCCTCAAAGTATGCAAGAGCATGCTATTATTCATAACACAAAGAGCCAACAGATAGGTCCCAAGATTAGTCAAGTTACAAATCAAGACAGCTCTGTAACAGTATCAGAGACAGATCGTGCTTCCAATTTTGCAAAGCTGGTTGAATCGACTATTGAAAAGCGGATGGATGGATCATTACAAATGGAGACTCAAACAATGGAAAAGGCAAGCGAAAATTGTCCAATAGAATCTAGTATAGACAAAAGTAGGGACGAATTAATCAAGATATTAGAAGGAAATGAAGATGATTCTGAACATGAATTAATAATAGACTTGACCAAACAATCAGAAGAATGTAATGAAGGATTAAAAGAAGAAGAAAGTAAGGAAAGACAGACTACATCTAATCTTACATTAGATGAATCTTCTATCAATCAAACTTGTGTCATGTCGGAGAATAATAAAGCTAATGCATTGGTAACAAATGTAAATGTCCAAGTATCTTCACAAAATGTTGCAAAATCTAAAACTCAAAATGTTACAGATTCTCTTTTTACTGCTAAAAACATAAATCCTCAAATATCTAATTCAAACATTAAGTCTACAAATATTTTGCAAACAATATCGGTTTCAAATAATGTTAGTAATCATAATAATCTACTAGATATAGAAAAAAAAACAAGTGACCAATCAATCACAAAAGATATAGAAAGTACACAAAATGTTGAAGTTCATGACAAAGTATCAATTATAAATCAAGAAGAATCAACGATTTTAACAAAAGAAACATCAGAGAAACAAAGTCCACCAAGACCAAAACAAGGGTTCTTAAGAGTGAAAACTCTTGCAGAGCTTACAGGTTCTGCAAATTTATGTGAACTTAGCAATTCTGCCGTTGAAAACACTAATGAATTAGCCAAACACTTCAAAAGTCACCATGCTTCGAACAAAGATAATAACGAACACAAAACTACAGAAAAAGAATTAGTGCCAAAACAATCTGAAATAAACAAATTTATTGCTAATAAAAAATTAAAAATTGCTCCCAAAACAAATTCAAATACATTACTATTATCTTCATCTAATTCAGGCAATATAAAATTAGTGATTCAGAATCCAGTTATGAAATCTAATACTACAGTAATAAATAATCAACAACCACGGCAATTCCAAATAAATACAAATCAAAACGGACACTCATCTTCTCTAGAAAATGTAACATCAGCATATCATAAAAACTTACCAGCTTGCAATTTTGTTCGAACAACCACAGCTATGCCACGTTTTACTATTTTGAAACCTACCAAAGTAATAGCACATACTGCTAATATACCGAATGTACAGAGAACACATGTAGCATCCTGTTCTACCAATGAAAATAAACAAAAGTCTTCTACTGTAAAAAAGAATTCAAGTCATACTATACATAAGTGTGATCATTGTAATTTTGTTTCAAGTAATTCTGCAGAATTCTTAATGCACAATTTACCAGGAAATCATTCAACTTGTAAGAAGCAATATTCGCAAAATGGTACCCAGGCGCAAAAACTTAACAAATTTGATAATTCACAAACAATACCCACAATTAATACTATTCAAAACAATCCAAATCCCAAACGATGTCAACAAACTACTATGAAGCAACCAGGGATTAACTATGCGTCTTCATCTGTCTGTGATCAATATTCTTATCTTGCTGCAGGCACTTCGAATAATAGTAATCAAATGCTTAAACAAAATCAACCAATAATAACTAATCATCCAATAACAGGAAATACCACCCCTATTTATTATACAAAATCAAATCTTAGCAGTGGTGCAATGTCAATAGTGATCAATCAAACTACACCTACTGTTCAGAATATACCCACAATAGGAATCCTGCAACAACCAGCGCAGCAACAAATATATCAACAACAGGTATACAATGAACCAGTGACAATTATAAATACACCATACTTGTATCAACCACAAGTATATTGATAATTATAGTTAATATTTGCAATTAATTCTTTAAATAGGAAATTTGTATAGATTCCGCTCGCTTTGAGATAGTATTTAATGATTTTACCAATATTCTCTAGACACAAAAATATATATAAGAACATAGAAATACATATAATGTACAATTATTTTTATCTCCTATAAAAAAACTTTAATCTAGACCCCAGTGAACCCAATATTATTTGACTTATTATAAGTGGCAGATGTATTTCCTGCTTAAGGAAAAGATCCAAGTTAAATCATTAATACATCACACAATATATCTTCTAATTTTGTTTTTACAGGATTTAGTTCAATTTTCCGAATCGAATGCTGTTTTCCAACTGACAAATCAACCAAGTGTTACAACTTATCAAGTTAGATATGTATGTCCTTATTGTTCAAAAAATTTTGTTTCTGAAGACTATATGCAAATACATATAAATAAGCACCACAATTTTATATGTAATATTTGTAATTTGCGTTTATATAATTTCAACGATTTAAATCTTCATAAAATTCAGCATAGTTTGTTGTAAATTGAAGGAGTTAATATGTCACGCAATATATATTTAATCCTTTATTTGCAGAATTAAGTTGAATCAAATGCTATATATCAACTGGCAAACAATATGACATATTAAATAAAGAACCAAATATTACAAATTTTGAACGATAAATATATCTTGTCGGTGTTCTGCGTTTTCCTAGTTAATAATTCGAGTAACATTTTACACTTCATACTCATCTTAAAATTCACACATTCTTCAAATTAAATTGTGCTTGATTTTATAAAGATTTAAAATTGTATAAACACAAGCGTATATACAACACAAATACGTATATACTTTAATTGTCTCTCACGCTAAAAAATGTACGTCTTTTCATTTTTATAATTATTTATTATTACTTTTTTTTTTAAGTAACATATAATTATTATATTTTTTCATCGAATTCATTGATATTAATATTTTATTATCACGTATTATACTTAAGTATTATATTAATCTCAATTGTATCTTATATTCAAAGTATATAATGTAAGCAAAAAGAGTACATATTGTCTAATGTACGCGAACATACAATAGAACTCTATTTATTAGAATGAAATATTAGTTAGTGTTTCATTAACTAGGATTCTTGCCGATTTAATGTACTTCTTTAATGATGAACATTATCTGCTTCAATGAAACGAACGTTTTCATTTATATTATTGTTTCTAAGTCAGTTATAAATAGAGTTCTACTGTAATTAGACGAGTATTGCCGTTTGACGTGTACGAAGTACAAGATATTTTTATATTCCATTGCAATCATAATTGTTACATGAACGATGTTAATTAATAATAATCAATTTAAACGGATAAACATAATGGATAAAGGAAATTAAATGGATGATCTTCGATTATATACATATATGCATGTCTCCTTTATTCGGCACTTTGAGCTTTTAATTTTTTTACAACAATCATCACGTCAATCTCTGTAATCGGTAGAAATACATTTAATAGAGCAATAGTTACGAGCAACGAGAAAGAAATCATGTTTGAATTTCACCATCCTTGCTTATAACTATTGCACGGGGGGACGAAATGACACTGGCGTGAATTACTATTCCCAAGATTAATTAGAATCTCATATTACGTGTTTTCATGAGTTGCTACCAATAAATCGAAAGATTAATTCACAATACAAAAAATCAGACAAAAATCACGCGATTTCAAGTTGCATTGAAAAAAGAAACAGAGCTTTTCATCGCGTGATTGTCCTCATTTTCGCGTATTAAAAAGCGGAAGTATTCGAATCCTCCGCTTTGCGCGTGGTATGCATTAACGTTTTAAGTTCCTTGTTAATTTTGATTATTGGTATTGAAAAATAAAAATTATACTATAAAATAATTCCGAAACAATTTTTTTTTAATTTAATAGCGGGTTAAGAATGGCGTGCAAAATCCAAAAATGAAAATACACCAGTAATGTATACGACATATTACGATATTCGATGATTACAAATTCGTTAGTTTAGCAATAACAAATATTAATGGCGACAAATATCATTTTCAGATATTTAAACGATTAAACTTGAAGTGTAAACTTCACATGAACTCTATAATTTTATTTGAGCGAATAAACATGACAAAAAATTAGTTTTAAAACATGCAAATGACTGTTAAAACCTCTATATATATATATCGATTGTATATCAAAAATAAATGAATATATTCGAAAGGAGAAAAGTTGAAATTTTGTCTCATATAAAGATATATAGAAATTTATTCTTTTCCATAGAGATGGAATTAAATGTTTAAGTTAAATAACTGTTTAATTATGCCCAATAAGGCTTGGAATCGGGATGATCGTATCGTAATAAACGGTCCTTAAATTAAGGTAAGCCTATATAATCGCTCGTGTATCGATATCACGAGCGTTGTGTGTAATACACCTTCATTTATCCTACAATTTGGCACGTGATTCACGTTTCAACACAAACATCTGTTGTGTCCTCAACTCGAAAGAAATGTTTCTCGTACTCGTTTTACAGTTCAGTACGTGACGATACATGATATAAAGCTAAATGTTAATAGAAAATGTACTTGAACCTTAAACAAGAAAGGAGGAAGGCTACTCACTATGTCTTAACTATGTATTTGAAAATCTTATAAAAGAAAAGAACTTATTATAGCAGATTTGAATTGCAGATTATTAATCTTCAATTGAACTACATGTACGAAAAATTTTTTATAAAAATTTTAATAATGTTACTGATTATAGAACATTTTTAATAATAAGAGCTAATTAAAGAGCATAAATTAATAATAAAAACTAAAGAAAATTTTAATAATATTAAGATTGATAAAATGATCGTTGAAATTTACTAAATATTATTTGATCTAATTTGATATTAATAACTTAAATTAAAGAGATTAATATTTAAACGATGAAACTGGAAAAATAAAGCGAAATCGTAATAATACCCTATGTATCTTGGAAGATCACAAATACATAGCGTGAATAGTGTACTATAAATAATTCTGCCTTAACCATTAAGTTCACTATGAAAGACCGCAGTGGCCTTTCACGAGGCTATCCTCCAGGAATCGATCGTTAACTTTCGAATCCTCTTTCGTACGTTTTAATAATACTGATATAGGTCTTCGACGTTTATCTCGCGCTTGTAAGCTTCTAATCATCGATTTTACAAAAGTATGGAAATTGACGTTCTAAGCGAAGAAAGAAATAATCGACGTAAGGAAAAACAAATAAGGATA